>NC_082662.1:78859934-81259934 GCF_025265405.1 Mesoplodon densirostris
AAAAAACCCTGTAGACCAAGTGAGGAGCTTGGACTTAGTCCTAAGGGCGATGGGTTTCTGATGACACAATCAGATTTCTGCTTTAGCTGCTATGTGGATGATGATTAAAGTGGGCAAGACGGGACGTGGAAAGACAAGCTGGGATTGTGGCAGTAATCAGGGAAGAGACGATGGGGACAGAGCAGGGCGGGAGCAGTGGGAATGGAGAAACGTACTTGGGTTTGAGAGTGGCTGCGGTTATAAGTGATAGAGCTTGGAGATTAACTGTATGTGGGGGAGCTAAGAAGTGTGGAGTCCAGAGAGGTGCAGGGGAATTTCTCTGACCTTCACACCATGAAGCAGAGGTGGGGAAGGGGTTCTGGGGAGTAAAGTGAAGCAGGCTCTTTGCATCCTTCTGTCTTAGGTCAGTGTTCCCAGGCTGCAGCCAGTGTTACTGAACACTGAGCGAAGAGAGGGGATAAGAAAGTAGGGGCCCTTTGTTGAAGGTGATACAGTGAGCAAGATTTTCCAACATTTGGGCCTGAGGTGTAAGAATTTCCAGTTCAATCAATTTCACCCCTAGTATTTTCCAGCTATTAAATCCAGTTCTTTTCCAAGAATCTTCATTAGACTTCGAATCTAACAGCAAAAGATCACAATCCCATTGTCCTCAAAAACTTCAGTCCCGCTATCACTGAGCACCTGTGGGCACCAAGCTCTGGAGCGACAGGAGGGGCCTGGGGCAGGGGAGGAAGGCTCTCATGGAAATCACTCTGCTTTGCTTGTCATCTGCCCGCCACGTCCCTCCGGCCTCCCTCTCCCTTCCCCCCAACCCCAGCCCCCAGCATCTAGTCACTCTTCTTCTTAATAGTTTTTGAAAAGTTAGCAGAGTGAAAAAAACAACGTTTAGGCACACATTCTAAAGAAAGCATAGAAATATGCATCTTTCAGCTTCAGCAACTTGGGTTTTTCTCAATTTTCTTTAAGTCAGGGAAACTATAAAAACAAAAGCAAAACAGAAAGGCATTTCTCAGGGAGCCCTCAGCCCTGTTTTGAGAACGTGTCTCTCATTCAGGAGTTGAGAGCCATGGGTTGGAGCCATGACTATTAATTCATTGTAACATTAATGGGGAATGTGAGAGTGGAGCCCTTTGGTGCTTATTGCTCATGGTCTTCCTGGGATTTCTCCCTCTTTTTTTTTTTTTTTATTCATGGCCTGCAAAACTAGCAGCTACTTAAGGCAAGACTGTTTTTTAGAATTTGTGTAACTTATAACCCTTTGGGTAGGGTTATATAAACAGATAGACCTTGTTCGAAACTCCATCTCTATCACCATCCAGTAGCTATGATATCTTGGGCAGTGTTAGTTCACCTTTCCGAGCCTCAGTTTCCTCATCTGTAAAATGGGGATAATCACGGTAATCATACCTATCTCGTAAGGCAGTATTTAATGGTTAAGAAAACAGACTCTGGAGCCAGACTGTCTGGGTCCTACTTAACTCTGCCACTGAATATGTGGCCTTAGGAAAGCCACTTCATCTCTCTGAGCCTCCGTGTCCTAATCTGTAAAATGGGGATAATGATGGTGCCTACCTCACTGGCTTGTTATGAGGACTGTAAAGCATTTCTAATCCACTTATATGGCAGGGCCCTTCCAAGAAATAAGCCTCCAGGGAAGCACTACACACATAGCAAGTACAATTTCAGTATTTGCTAAATAAATAAAAAGGACTTTTGAGAAGATTAAGAAAATGTATATGAAGCCAAGTGGTTTGTGTGGAGTCGGTGATTAAGATTTGCACCCGTAACCCTGCACTCCTGCCCCCATCTCCAGCCTGCCTCAGGCCTGGGTGCATAGTAAATGTGGGGTGTATACTTACTGGTGACAGTTCAATCAACTCTGAGAAATCAGTGTTACTCTCTGGCCCTCGAGGTTTATATTCTTTCTTTGAAAGTGGAAGCCGGGGAAGAACTTCAGAGCCTTGCGAGGGGAGATGTGATTTTCCTTATTTACTAACATTTACTTGGACTGGTGTCTGGGACACCCAAAATATGCTATGAATCAGTCAGAGGATAACAAGATCTGCAGTACTGTACAGATTACTCACTAATTTGACATTTGGGGATTTTTGCAAAATGTTAGGGAACATTTGACAAGCTGCAGATTGCTATCTCTATAAAGTGCATTTGACTCTGAGAATGGGTGGCCCTCTCCCATGATGTGGTTACATTTGTTCCTAGCACCAGCTGTTGCATCCTGACAAGGTGGCTCATTTTTATTTTCCACTCCTGAAGTAGACAGTGGTGGAATTTTGCCTTGAAAACATAATAACTAAAATTCGTCGGGCACCTGCTATGTGTTAGGTGTCTTGACATCTTTTGTCTCATGTCATCTTCACAGTCATCCTCTAAGGTATGTATTGTTAGCCTCTCTATCTCTCAGTAAGGAGACTGGAGTTCAGAGAGGTTAAGCAACTTGTTGAAGGCCACACAGTTCTGAAGTTCCTAAGCTAGAAGTTGAACCAGGGTCTACCTAACCCCAAAGTCTGGATTCCAATCCAGCAGACTGTGTCTCACATCACCAGAGCATCATCAGCTTCTGACGTGGATCTCCCACAATTGGAAGGGCAAAGGAGAGAAAATTTCTTGGTAAGACCTTAAACAGCTGGGCAGCATCTGTGGCCACGAAACCTTGTTCTACACTGTTTTATAGTGGGACCTGAATTAGTTGGTAATCGAGGGCTTTGAAGAGCTTTCTTTTATCATGACATTGTTTTCAAAGTCAAACAAGGAAGACGGTGTTACTGGAATGAGAATGGCGCTCCTAGTGTCCCATCCCCTTGGCGTGGTTATCGCCCTCACGTTATTTTTGGCACTGTACCATCCTACTGACACTCATCATCCTCTGTCAGGCAGATTTTTCTCCCTGCTTCCTATCGGCTCCATGGGAACAAAGGGGGCATGTGTGCAGGCTCTGGGTGTGAGGAATATAGGATGACCAGGAAAATAGGGTTAGTGCCCTTGGGGAAAACATGGTTCCTGGGAGGTCATTCTTGGGGGAACCCAGTTGTATGGAGGGGCTTTTCCAAAAAGACGGCCCCCAGAGAAGCACTACACACATTAAAAGAGCAAACAAATGCTTCCTGATCCCAAAGGCCAATCCAAAGCCACCCTCTTCAGTTACCATTTTAAATGAAGGACAAAAATAAATTTAATAGGAGGCAAGAAACTCCTAGGATTTGTCATACATTTCCTGAAACCTGTTCTTCCCCGTCTTTGTAGGTATGTCAGGCCTGTCCAAAGGAGCAGTATGTTTCTCAAGACAGAGATTGTATGTTCGATTTTGTCTTCCATCTGTTTGGTTGCGTTGTGTATGTGGTGAGTGCTTAACAAATGCTCATTGAAATGAAAATGTTCCCTGAAACAAAATCCATCCCGTGAATCTTAATACTTCCGTACTTACCACTTCAAGTATTGAGAGTGACTAAGTTCTTTCTTTCTCTACTTAAGGATATTTTGTTGTACTTTTAAGAGTCTATTGATTGCGGTGGGGGGGGGGAAGCACAATGACAAAATGCTTTTGTAGTAATTTTTATTTTATTCATTCCAATAACATCTATAAACTGTAAAGAGAAGAGTAGTAGTCTGTGGCCCATCCTTTAACCTACTTACTGGCAGTGCTTGGTGCTTGCTTAGATGCAGGCAGCGACTCCGTGACCTAGGAGGTGAAGATGGGGTGGGCATGCCTCTAGCTTGCGAATCAGTGGGCCAGGGATTTGGAGGTATTTGGCTTCTTTCTTCACTTTCTTTTCTATACAGTTGAAACTCAGTTAAGAGTGCTAATTCCAAATGCAAACTGGTAGATGGATGAGTTTATTCCTCTGGGACTTAATTACTCTAGAAGTGGTCCAAGTAACACTAGCCCCACTTAAAGTATCATTATACACTGTCCAAATGTTCTCTTAAATGCCACCCTTGGAGGCAAGGGGACAGCATGTGCTAGTGAGTCAAACTACTCACTTATCTGGTGGCCTTGGTCGTAAGTCAGGCTCTGTTTCTAATGACTGGTCAAGTCAGTTCAGCTCTCAGGAGCATCCTACACTCATCCGTAAAATGGGGAGATGGAAGTATATGACTTCTGAAGTCCCTTCCAGGTTTGTACTCTCAGGTCCTCAGTAAGGGCACTGAAGCACTCAAAACATCTTGCCAGATACTGGGTGACACCCAGCTTCTCCTCATGCTTGCTCCCAGACGATCATGCTCAAAACATTGCTCTGGGTCTCTCTGGAGAAGGGGCTCTCATTTCTGATGTCCTATCATTAACCTTTTTCCAAGCTCTGTTTTCCAAGTTTCGGTCGGCTCATCAGAGTTGAACATGGACTGTTTGGATTTTTGCCCAAGCTGTTCTCCGAGCCTGATAGCACATTCATTACTCCCTACCCATGGTTTCTGCTAAATGACCTCGTTAGTGCTCTAATTACATGTTGGTCTTCAGAAAGCTGGCGGGGGGCGGGGGATGAGTTAACAAAGGCTGAGTACTGAGATGCAGTACATTGTAAACACACTGAATGATGCCTACCTTCCCCTGGCCTGATTACCCTTGGGGAGTTGGAAGGGAAGCTTTAGGCTCTTTTTCCTCTTCTCTTCTTTCTTTTTCATTACCCATTAAAAGATGATAATAACACATACCAAATGTGTTGGTGGTAGTTGGTAATACATGAATTTGAAAGCTGGACCGGCGATATTTTTACAACTCAGTGTATATGGAACCATGCATTTCCTGGGGGTAAAGAAAACAAATGGTTTCTGAGCACCTACCATGTGCTCAAGTAGGTTTTTGTTCATCTTAGCAACAAACCTAGGAGCTAGTTATTATGCTTGATTTACTGATGAAGAAGCAGGTTCAGAGAGGTGTGTTTTCCAAGGGCACAAAGCAAGTATACGGCCAAGTTAGGGAGTGAACCCAGGTATGCCTGACTCCAAATCCTAATATCCCATGCTACCTCTCAGTTAATTCATTCGCTCACTCATTCATTCATTTATTCAACAAATATACTCTGACCTCTGTCTTATGACAAAATATAATCATATAATTTCGGAGTCTCTATTTTACCCTTTTCAACCTAATTCTACAAATTCCTCAGATGACTCTAAACTCAGTGGGCTCTTCTTCCATAATAATTTTCTCTGTCCGCTATGGCTTCCACCTTGGGGGTCAGCTCATAGATCTGAGATTCAGGACCCTGGGAGATACGTTTAAAGATTATCCTGAGCGAACGTCTATTTTTTAGTTAAAGAAACTGAGGTTCAGCGGCTGGTTGAAATGGTACACTTTTCACTCCAGTACATTCCAGGGATGTCAAGCATATATTTGAAGGTACTTGGGGTGTTGCGAAAGGATGATTGTGTGCTATAACAAATATGAAGAATTTCCCCTGCTTTCTGGGACAGTCACCTTGGGCAGGGCGTGTGCCTGACGAGAGGTACTGTCCCCACCGCACATGGAGGCTGATTCGCATGTGACTTTGTTGGAAGCTCGTGAACTACAAACCTCATGGGTCACGTTTTCGTGACAGAGAACCCATCTTCCAGGCTGGATCTCTGAAGCATGCAGGGTCTTCTTTGAGACTTCTTTTTGGATGGTGGTAAGGTGAAACAGGAGAGTCACATACTTTTACTTGTCCCTGCAGAATCCTCTCTGCCACATTTTTTTTTTTAAGTGGCAGATACAATATGTTGAGTGATGACAGATGTCTACACTTAGGACAAAATAAATGATGTGATAGTAATAGCAATGGGATGCAACTTTAACCAAGTGATGGACTTTATTAAAACCGGGGGTCTTACCCATCTGATTACTTATTAGTATTTCACCATAGAGCTTGGAATTTGGCAAACCACGCATTTAAAAACGTGAGCATCGTTTGTTTGACAGACTGTCAAGACACTCATGCAGGCTTAATGTATTAGTTTATTCTATAGTAATCAAGTTGTTATTATAACTACAAGAAAACTGGAAAAATAAACCTTTCACAGTCAAATCAGTCATAGGAAAGAGACTAAAAAGCCCCCACAACTTTGAGCTGTTCCCTGACTCTATCGTATGTTTGCTGAATTGGGGGTGTGAAACAGCAGGAAACCATTATTGCATGGGATCCTAGTTTTAATGATTCCACTAGAACATCATAAACCTATAATATGCATGCCTCGAAATAAATGATAGATCTCATAGTAAAAGCCAACTCTTTATTCCACACTGATCAATTTGGGAGAACTGGTCCCTTCTTCTGCAAATAAGTCATTAAGCTGCAGGTTTCACCACAGAATAACTGGTGGAAGAATTCTTCAAACCTCATATAGTAATTCACTTGTATTTCTCATCTATTTTTAATAACCAAAAACATACACAGGAGATGCAAATACACCTCTAGAAGTTTTGAATGACTGGACAAAGCAGTGTTAAAAATTCAACAGCACTAATTACTAGCTGAACAGTATAAAAACCTCTGAATAAATGTCAGCCGAGGAGATAAGCTCTTATCTTAATCTAATGACTCTACAGACTTAATTTGTCAGGCCAGCCTAGTTGATGGAAAGCAGGTTTCTACTCTCCAGTGTTAGCAAGAACATCTTCCCAAACCTTTGAAGCTGGATGGTAATACCATCACTGTCATCCTGTAAAAATCTTGTGACCAAGCCTGTTTAATTCCTATTGTCCTGTTACACTAATGAAATTTTTCTACTGCTGTTGGACAAATGTCTAAGAGTAAAGCCAATATATTTTTAGATATTTCTACACTTTGAACTAATCACCCCCAACTCCAAATGTTCTGTGCTTTTTTTTTTTTTTTTTTTCATAGGGCTGGAACATCAGGGACCATCCGTCTTCATACGGGGAAGCTGAGATTTCCAGAAAAATCCATTAATTCAGAGGAATCCATTCATTGAGAGGCCATGTAGCAGAGTAGTTAAGAGTGGAGGTCCTGAGGCAGAAAGGCCTGGGGAAATTTTTGCTCTGTCACTTACAGGCTGTGTGACCTCGGGTAAATGTCTTAAGCTTTCTTAGCCTCAGTTTAATCATCTGTGAAATGGAGGATAATCAGGGATAGCAGGACGGTTAGATAAAATAATGGATGCCAAGTACTCAGAGTGACTGACCCTTATACTTAATACAGGTCAGCCTTCATTTATTCCCTGACTCATTCATTTGTTCATTTATTCAATCAACAAATACATTTTGAATCCTAAGAAGTCTATAACACATGCTAGGTGCTCTAGGACATATAAAGAACCAAAAGGCAGGCTCTTGGCCTTTGTAGGATTTTGTATGAATTTCCTGCCCAAGGAGGCCCAAGCCTGACATCCTCAGCTGATCTCACTACACCTGGGAAGGAAATGCCACAGAATTACCATGACTTTCCACTTCAGTTCCACCGTGAACCTTGTTGCTGGCTTTCCAGTACAAAGGGGAAGTCGACTGCCACCTCAAGGGTCTATTGTGCAGATGACATGAGATTACATATAGTGTGCAGCCAAATGTTGGTGGCTCCCACTGCCTTGTCTCTTTTATCCCTGTGACCCAGAATCACATGCCTGGTGCAAACACGTTTAGGGAGCCCTCTTCTGTCTTGTTTTATCCCGATCTCATCAGTCATTGTAATATCCTTCACAGCAGCCCGTATGTCCTCTGCTCACTCCCTTCCTCACTGCTCGTACCGCACCGTATTGATTCTCCATTCTACTCAATGTCACTTGGAGGGGCTTCCCTGGTGGCACAGTGGTTGAAAGTCCGCCTGCCGATGCAGGGGACACGGGTTCGGGCCCCGGTCTGGGAAGATCCCACATGCCGCGGAGCGGCTGGGCCCGTGAGCCATGGCCGCTGAGCCTGCGCGTCCGGAGCCTGTGCTCTGCAACGGGAGAAGCCACAACAGTGACAGGCCCGTGTACCAAAAAAAAAAAAAAAAAAAATGTCACTTGGAGACAGCTGTTGATATTTGTTGCTTCTCTGATTTCCTCACCTTAACCGTCATGGCATGATTTCTTTCAAACCCCTTGAAATGTGTATATATACTTAAAAGTATGTACTGTGTGTCTATTATATACTAGGAACCCCACTAGGTACTGGGGGCATCAAAATATGTAGGATGCAGTCCCTACCCTTTAGAAACGTTGCAGGGGTGTGCTAATGCTGTGACAGGGGCTCCAGGTGTGCAGTGGGAGCGTGACGGGAGTGGGGAGACATTTGACTCAGACTGGACACTTACTTGGGGAGGTTTTCCAGAGGAGATGACTCTTGACCTTAGCTTTGAAAACTAAGCAGGAGTCATTTGGGTAAAGATACAGGGAAAGGACATTCCTGGTTGAAGAATCAGCATGTGGAGATGACAGAAAGCAGTTCGGTAGAAGAGTGAAGAGCCTGGGGGAAAGTGGTGGGAGATGAGTTGGAAATGAAGGATCATAAAGGTCTTCTGTGCTGAGGGGCTAGACTTTCACCCCGAAAGTGACAGGAGCTATTGATAAATTTGGCTCCAGGAGTTGGGTTTGGGTCAGTGTTCTCCTCATCACTTGCATGGTCTCTGATTTTCTCACACCCCGACGCCCTCCCACCTCTCAGCTGCCAGATTCACTGTGCTCCCTGGCACCTTGCTCTCAGCGTCCCTCTTCACCCGGTCTCCTGTCATCACTGCTGACTCGTACGTAGCCCTTTGACTTCCTCTGCTTTAACGATTTTCCCTCTATTCCATCTGGACAACCCTTTTCTCCTGTTACACCCAGAACTGCTCCGCCTCTGAAGCCTCCAGCAAGTGACACCGCTGTTCCTAGTCACCATCTCTCCCCCTTCCACATTGCCCTTTCCCTCCCACCCACAGAGCCTTAGTGAGATATCCATGACTTGACCCTTCCTACCCTCCCAGGCCTAAACTCTTTCTGGGCTTCACTCCCCTGCTACCTAGCCAGAATCCCAAGGGCATTTCTCTTACCAGCCCTGAGAATCCTCTTCCACTTCCAATCTTCAGCTTCGTCCATTCCCTGCACTGGTGGCAGAAAGTGGAGCAACCTTGGCTAATACTTTCACTTATCACTTACCGTGTCTGGTTTTAGGTTGAGCTCTCAACATTGGCCTTTCCTTAACTCTGCTAGACTTACTGTCACCTTCCTTCCTGACACAGTGTTTTAGGCTATGAGTGTAGGAAGCAGGGTACTCTGCCTTCTAGATCATTATATTTTCCAGCAGGCAACACACCTCCACCCCAGCACAGGTGTTTGGAAAAGGGTGGATACCTGATACTCTATCCAGGTGATCCAGTCTATTGACCATTGGCCAATCAGATTTTCTTTTGACAAGTGTTCCTGTATCATTTAAATAGGCTGCGCTTTATATGAGCTATAGCAAATGGATTTCTGTTACTTTGACCCAAAAACTTTGACAAGATCACCGCGGCCCTCAAGTCTCAACCCTACTCCTGTTCCCCTTACTCTCTTTATTAAATTTTAGTAAGAAAATAGAGGCTCTTTCACCAGAAGTCCCTCAGTTTTAGTCCAACAGTTTTCAACTGTATTTCTTACTAGTTCTGCCTTGTCTCAGAGAGACTCCTACGTGGTTTCTTTTTAAAAATACAATTAGGAGTTCATCTACATTTGTTAAGCTATTTCTGCTACTTTATTTTATGTTTCCTATTTGCTATCTTTTATCTTTCTCTGTTTTCCTTCTTTCTTGTTGTGTGGGCTGATTGAGTTTTTTATATTCCTTTTTCTTCTATTGGTTTGGAACTTACACATACTGTTTCCATTCTTTTCATGAATTTCCCTAGACTTTTAACATATATATATATATATTCAAACTTACATTTTCCAATCAAAGCTTAATCAGTGTCTCCATCATTCTTCTCCGAGAAGCTTTAACTTTCATACTTTCTTCTGAGTAAACATCCATTGATCTTATATTAGAATGATCTCGTATTGGAGTTATACCTTGTTTATAAACACAGGAATTATTTGTATTATTATTATTATTATTTTTTATTTTTTTGCGGTATGCGGGCCTCTCACTGTTGTGGCCTCCCCCGTTGCGGAGCACAGGCTCCGGACGCGCAGGCTCCGGACGCGCAGGCTCAGCGGCCATGGCTCACGGGCCCAGCTGCTCCGTGGCATATGGGATCCTCCCAGACCGGGGCACGAACCCGTATCCCCTGCATCGGCAGGCGGACTCTCAACCACTTGCGCCACCAGGGAGGCCCCTGTATTATTATTTATAATCAATACTTATTTAGATTTACTAACTTGTTTTACCAATTTTTTCCCACACATTTCCTTTTTCCTCCAAGGTTAATTTATGTCCCTTACTGAATACATCTTTTAGTAGCTTTTTTAAGGAAAGAGCTTGTGGTCAATAATTTTCTGAATCCCATCTGTCGAATGGCAATTTGTATAGAATTCCAGATTCACAGCACTTTTCCTTGATGCTTTGAAAATTATTCCATAGACTTCTTAGAGTCATTGTTGCTAATGAGAAGTCCACTGTCAATGTTTTTCATTTCCTTATTGGTTGTCTCTCTTTTATCTATGATCCTTTTAAGTTCTCTTTAATTTTGATATTGTGCACTTTCACTATGATATATCTAGGTGTGGATTTTTAAAACTTACTGGGGGCTTCCCTGGTGGTGCAGTGGTTGAGAGTCCACCGGCCGATGCAGGGGACACAGGTTAGTGCCCCGGCCCAGGAAGATCCCACATGTCGCGGAGCGGCTGGGCCCGTCAGCCATGGCCACTGAGCCTGCGCGTCCAGAGCCTGTGCTCCGCAACGGGAGAGGCCACAACAGTGAGAGGCCCGCGTACCAAAAAAAAAAAAAAAAAAAAAAAACTTGCTGGGCTTTCTCAGTCTTAGAACTCATGGGTCTCTTCAGTTCTGAAAAATTCTGTTACTATCTCTCTGTACTCTTCCCCTCGCCCCCATTCTTTCTAGTCTATTCTTATGAAACTGCTATTATGAGATATGTGTTAGAGCTTTTTAATCATTTCTCTATGCTCTGTCTCTTAAATTTTCCTTTTTGTTTTCCCCAGACTAATCTTTTTTGATAGCTTTTCAGGCAATTACTTCAGTTCTCTCAGTTTGCCTGTGTCTAAATTTTTAACCTATCAAATTATTTATTTCATATATATTTTTAATTTATTTATTTTAGTATTTCTTAGTCCTCTTTCATGGATGTTATTCCTTCTTTTATCTCTGAGCATTTAAAAAACTACTCATTTTAATGTCCTTTCTATATTGTTGAGATATCTCTTATTTTCTTGGGTTTACCTTCTCCACTTTTCTGGTGCATTGGCTTTCTTTCCTTGATATGGATTTTTTAAAACACATTTTTGAATTTTGTTTATGAACTCATCCTTTCATTTTCTTGGGACCTGTTGTCCTCTTCATAGGGATGGTTTCATGGCTGCTTCTGGCCCAGCCCTACAGCCTGTTTCTGATCAAGGCATAAGACCTGTGACTTAGACAAGTCTATCATTCTGCAGAAACTGTGCAATTCTGGAGCCTTCCCCTGAATGCAGGCAGTGTGGCCTAGGGTGCTAGTTCTAATACAGGAACTCAGTGCTTAACCCTGTTTATGGACAGGTGACTTCTTTTTGGCTATAATCTTGGGCTAATGGATGGAGACTATAAATTGGCAGCCATTAATAACCATAAAGCACTATTCTGAATTCTAGCTTCATGTAGGTGGTTCATACCCGTGTTGTGCATTGGATATTTAGTTTTAGTTTTCACTTCACACCCTGGTTTCCCACTTGTTTCTCTCATTTTCAAGATCTCTTTTTAGGGAGACCTCTGTTTTGTTTTGGGTTTTTTATTTTTGGTTTTGTGTTTTCTTTCTTTGTTTATGGAATATGTTTCATCTTGTTTTTGAGTATGTATGATTTTTAAAAATTCTTTTAGTTTTTAACCCAATAGTATATGAAAGAGCTTAATATGTATTTTTTATAATACATACTTTGTTTCTTAAAATTTACATTCACCAACTTATAAATTACTCTTTACTTCCTTATTTACAATGCCTTAACATTTTTATGTTTACATTTTATTCTACAATATAGCTGTTTGATTATTAATTTAATTTTTATATTTATAAAAGCAATGCATGTATATTATTTTAAAAGTCATGTAGTACTAAAAAGCTTGCAATGAACTGAAATAGTTTTCCTCCTCTCTGAATCCTATGCCCAAGAGACAACCACTCTCAATTCTAGCTCTTTCCCCTGATATTTAACTTTGTATTTCTAATAATAGCTGATACTGCTTACCATGTAATAGTCACTGTTCTAAGTGCTATTACTTCATTTAATCTAAATAATATGCTTATTTCTTGACTGATAAATTTTAGGAATATTTTATTGTATTTTTGCCATAGTAGATAAAAACTTAACTCCTTGATATCCTCTTCTCTCTCTTTCCACATATTCGTTTAAATAAAACAATTTTAGTTTCCTTATTATGCACATGCAAATATTGCCCAATGATGAGCCATAGTGATTTAAAACCATATTTCCTTCCTTGTCCTGCCCTTTTTTCTCCTGGAAATGACAGTGGCTTCATTTTTTTTTTCTTTAAGCTTCTTTTTATATACTTATTAATTTTCCAAGTGTTCTAATATCTCTACCATAAGTAAACAGTTTTGTCCATGGACTCATGCACAGCAGCTCTAACTTTTCTAGAGACCTTCTCCCCAAAAATTCCCTCTCCTGCTCCAATATGGACTTTTTCTTTCTGGAAGATTGCACAGATGTCATATGATGCTTTTGACTCTCTTCTGGTCTGTTTTTTAGATTTCGTGTCTTTCTTTTTCTTTGGTTTATTTCTTGTTTTGTTGACACATGCTTTCTGATAACTTTCTAAAACATTATGTTTTAGTTCTTGCATGTCTAAACTGTCCTTTTTCTGCCTCCACATGACTGACAGGCTGGGAATAGAATGCTAGATTGAAAATCATTGTCACTTAAACTTTTGAAGACATTGCTCCATTCTTCCAGCATCTGGTATTGCTATTGATGAGTCTGATGCCAGCTGGGTTGGTTTCTTTGTAAGGGGCCTAATTTTCCCCATCTGGAAGTTTTGTGATCTGCTCCTTAATACTATATGCCACTATATCCCAGGTATTCTGAACTTTCATAGTAATGTATTTTGGTGTGAGTTCTTTTTTTTTATTGGGAGGGGTGGTTGGTGGTGGTGTCATTATTGTTTAGTTTTGGGGGCTGAGTTCAATTTGGATGTCAATTGTTTAATCCACTGCTATTATCCTGATTTTCAATTCTTTTAAATATTTTTGACTTATTTTATGGTTTAGTATATGTTCTATCTTGGTGAATATACAATTGCACTTGAAAAGAAGTTGGATGATGGATTGTATAAATATGTAGAAATATCAATTAGGTCATGTTGATAGTGTTATTCAGATCCTCTATGGATATAATGATTTTTTTTTTCTAGTTGTTCTGTGAATTGTTGGGATAAGGGTATTTAAATCTCCCACTATGACTGTGTATTGTATATTTCTTCCTTTAATTCTGTCAACTTTTGCTTTTCGTATTTTGAAGCTTTGTTATTATGCACATACAAATTTATGATTGTTATGTCTGTTTGGTGAACTTACTCTTTAATTATTATAAAATGTCCATGCTTGTCTTTGATGTACTCTTCACATTGATGTCTATTTTATCTGTTGTTAATCTAGTCACTCCAGCTTTTCTATGTTTACCATTTGCATTATATATCTTCTATTTATCCATTTACTTTCAACCTATGTGTCATCATATTTAAAATGTGTCTTTCATGGTCTGAATATTGTAGAATCTTCCATTTTAAAAATCAATTCTGATCATTTTTGCTTTTGCACTGGGCAGTTTAGTGCTTTAGCATTTAAGGTAATATGGTTGGCTTTATTTTGTCCCTTCTGAATTTTATTCCTCTTATTCCCTTTCCTTCCTTCTTTTGAATTGTTTGAATATTTAATTTATCTATTGGTTTTTTAGTGGCACCACTTTGCATTATTTTAATCTATGCCCCTAAACTAGTTCCTTCTGTATCAGTGAGGGTCCAATTGGGAGACAGAAGCCATACCAGTTATTGAATAGATTTTAATATAAAAAAGTGTTACCCAGGTAACTGAAAAGGTAGAAAGAGGATGCTAGGATATCATGAAAGTGGGAAGCATCTATCACCCTTAGGGCTGAGAGAACAAATAGAACGGATTATAATTATTAAAACTTAGAAGCTTAAAGGAGGAACTGCATGGAGGTGAAAATCAGACCTCTGAGGAGAGGTGATGCTTGGCTGGAGTTGGTGTCTCTGCATTAGAAGAAGACTGCGACCCAGACTCTGAGGAGGAGAGCAAGTGCTGACTGTTGTGCAGTGGTGTCTTGGGATGGCGGAGTGGGTACAGAGAGGCTGATTCTATGAATTGGAAAAACTTCAAGGTGGATTCAGCTGCTCTTACCAGAAGGAACTGCCACTGTTGAGGTGAAGGAGTATTGCTGGGGTGACGCTCATGGGAACCACAAACAGACAGGAAGCCCACAGAAAGCAACAAACAGCAGATAGGAAGGAGCAAGTCCTGTCTTCCTCCTCGAGCCTTTGTCTTCCTTTAGCACTCCCTATTAACAGGACTTCCCAGGAGGTCAACTAGCAAAGCAAAAACATTTGCAAAGTCCCAGACTAGCATCACAAAGTGGAGAATAAAAGGGTGAGTTTGGAGCTGAGATAGCAAGTTAATAACTGTTCCTCCTTCCTATGATGTAGGACAACGTCACATCTCTTTTATTTAAAAGGTTCCTTCTCTTAGACCTGCTTGTTCTACCCATCTTTCCTTCTCCTCCACACTTCTTGTTTCTTATTAACCTTTTATGATTAACAAAGAGTCTGCCATAGGGGATATAGTAGGTGCTCAAAAATGTCTGCTAGATTAATGATGATACAAGAGAGTAAATGGTAAGTGCCAAACGAGCAGTGCAAACTCTAATTGCCATAGAGGCTCAGGGGAGGAGGGGGAGACCACCATGAACTTGGGTGACTCCAAAGGCTTCACTGATGACATGGTAAACTATGATAAATAGGAAGCATCTAAATACATGGAGAGAAGAATGAGGCATTCAAGGTGGAGGGCACAGCATGAACAAAGACTTGGAGGTAGACATGTTCTAGATGCCTTTGGGAGACAGGCATGGCTGGAGCTGAGGCTTCCTTCAAGAGTTTGAGGCTGGGGCTTCCCTGGTGGTGCAGTGGTTGAGAGTCTGCCTGCTGATGCAGGGGACACGGGTTCATGTCCCGGTCCGGGAAGATCCCACATGCAGGGGAGCAGCTGGGCCTGTGAGCCATGGCCGCTGAGCCTGCGCGTCCGGAGCCTGTGCTCCACAACGGGAGAGGCCACAACAGTGAGAGGCCTGCGTACCACAAAAAAAATCATAAATTAAAAAAAAGAGTTTGAGGCTATTACGGATAGAGTTCCTTTAACGTCTGCCTATACTGTGAAATCATAGAGAGCAATGGGGACATTGTCGTGTAAGAGCTAAAGAAGAGGCATTGATGGTGTTTTAGGCAGGAAAAGGTTGTGGTGAAGACAATGCTGAATTAAAGTGCTGTGCAAGGTAGTGGGGTTTGTTGTTCAGATCCTAAGCATGTATGTGTGGCAGAACGGTGCTGCCTTTAATAAGATTCAGGAAAACAGAAAGAGAAACAAGTTTTAAAAAATTTTAATGGTTCTTGGAGTTTGATTATAATATATTCAATTTGAGAGTTTACATGCAGAATCAGGGAAGTGCAGAAAGAGCCCAAGAATGAGTTGGGGAGAAGTCTGAGAGGTTGGAGGAGCATCCACACAGTGAAGGGTATGGGGAGGGAACAAGTTCATGTCAGCACGAGGTCATCCTTGCCTCCACAAGGGTGGGTGACAACTTCAAGAGGTAAGCAGTACACCCTGGTTTGGTTTAGTTAGAGCCAGCCCCTGAAATTAGGGATGGACCAGCTGCCTGTCACCTGACACTTGGGTCCCACTCTTTCCCCTGTTGAGGCCACCAAACTCTTTTTCTTCTCTCTTTGAGGACCACTTTACCCACCCTCTGAAAAAGAACCTTTGTTTATGTCTTAAATTCTGGCAAAGCCTTATATCTGTTTTCCAGGTTTGAAAAGGGTGATCTTCCCCCCCGCCTTTTTGTTCTTGAATTGTGCTCTTTCTTTTTCAAGGAAAACAATTTTATCATGAAAAAAATATTTCTGACAAGTTCCAAATGGGAATTATAATACATTGTGGAGAAAACTAAACCCACTTGGTAAACAGATGGATGGACTTGTTCAAAATGCTCCAGTTTCCTGTCCCCCCAGAGCCTATGCTACCCATCCATGTGAGAGGGGTTCTGTTTCCTGCTTTGGTTTCTGAACTTTGCTGAAGCATTTCTGCTGTTTTTAGGAGTAGCCAAGCCCTCTTGACCGGAGCCTGGGAAAGCCAGTCTTACTCCCCTCACATGTAACTTCAGCAAACCGCTTGGGCTGCCAGGCACGTTGGAGATCCTGTGGGTGCAACTCCGCTGAGACCAAGGGCAAGATAATCAGTCCAAGGAGACAGTTAATTTTAGTACAAAAGAGGTTAGATGTGATTTATTTCCAACGCCAATGAACCAAAAGAGCTAACAATCATCAGAACAAAACACAGAACCATCAAATACTCCACGTAAAAATGGCTTGTGTCAGCTGAGATGAGCCTCGTCATTAGCAAGGTAGACAGACAGGCTTCAGTGGCTCAGGAGCTGATGTGGGGGACATTTTCAGGTTGTCTTTATAGGAAAAGGGGTTTGAATCATCAAAGAGTTAGAGAAATGGATTTGGAGACAGGGAAGAGAATAGGAGAAGAAAAGAAGGCAAGAGAGGACAGGAGGGTTTTTATAGGATTATCATAGCTCATTCGTCATTTCGTTCATCATCATTATCTTCCGAAAGCATAAGGCTAGGACAGGATCCATGCAACACATGCTGCCTCTTAATCATCCCTTTTCAGCGGCTGCAGGAGGACCCTCTGCAAGGCTGTGCTTGTTGCTGAGCAGAGTTCAACATGCCCGTGGCCAGGCCCGCAGCCCTTGCTCACAGGGCCTCCCTTCTGGGAGGGTCCCTGGGCAGGCGGATTGTCCTCTATTTGAGCATTGTGCTCCCTTGCACTTGAGCCACACACGAGGACTTGTCAAAGGCTGTTGCTCATAGGCCCATTGTTGATTTATTCAACTCTGCAAACTAGCTTAAGCAACCCCTTCTCCTGTTTCTGAGACTTACATAGCATCTGAATCTGAGGATTTGGAGGAAGACAGGATGAGGGCTCAGATGGAGATGCACCAAGTCTGACAGCCTTATTTTAATGAGGGACGAGGCTTAGACCCTTCCTGTTCTTCTTTCTAGGTCATTATTTACCAGAATACTTTGTCCCCTCTATTTAATCACCCTGTCCTCTCTGCAGTCATTATATCACGTGCATCCTGCTGTTATTGCCTTCATATGTAACACGTTATACGTCTCTCATTTTTTCACAGACTAGGACAATGGCTTAATTATCTGTGAATCTCCTGTACCTCGATCAGCATTTAGTGCTTATATATTGAATGAGTAAGTGAGTGAAAGAAAGAATGAAAGCCATTTATATTGAGGGAATAGTAATTAAATTGAGAATGTAGCTGTCTACATCTATCTCTGGCAAATAAGAAGGGAAATATTGTGAGACTCTTGTATTTGTGAGCAGAAAAACTGAAACAACTTTTATCATACTTAATGAGGAGAAGATGCTGGGGGTATTGCTTAGGCTACACGAGTGGGATCCAGGGCTGGAGCATTTAGACTGGAGCCCTCATGTGCCTGTGTCGTGCATGTTTCAAAGCAAGGATTCCTAGCTCACTTTCTCTCTATCTACCTCCAGCCACCCCTTCCCTTTCCTTAACTTTTCCTTATAGCTCATGCTGACAGTGATTGTAAGGTACTCTACCTGCTCTCAGTTCAAACATGCTGTCCTGTTGTCAGACCAAGTATCCAATTGTAGGGTTCAGGAAGTGCCTCTCTACCTCCTTAATTTTTCTTTAAGTGTGTGATCTTAGATTGGATGGGCTACATACTTAAAGGGGAAAATGACTTTAAAAATGTATCAGTGTGTGTTTATCAAACAGGAGAACAAACAACTACATTTGATAGTGGTCGGGGAGGAACTGGATTTTCCCAATCCTTTCACAGGCATCTTTTGTATCATTGTAACCTTTCTCTTGAGCACCCTAGAATCCTCTGCCTACCAGCAAATGGTCATTTGAAGCCTTGCCAGGAACACTCATCCTTTACTGTATTCTATTAAAGCTTCAGGCATGCACCCCTGCTCCCTCTCTGACCTGTTCATTTTTTGGCTACAGAGCTGAGGGGCAAAGCTGGCATCGTGTGGGGAGTTTCCATGTGTGAATGTCCACATCCTTCATTCACATCCTTCAAGGTTTTCCTTTAACATTTTCTGATTGTGTTTCTGAGTACATGGTGTCAACAGCTCTCAGAACTGTTAAGTTTTCTATTTATCCTCAGGCCAGGAAAAGGCACAGATCACTGCAGTGTAAAATTACCAGTGGTTTTGATAGTGACCTGGAAGAACTATGGAATGAAGAAATTTAGCCTTGAGAGCTGAGGTCCAGCCCCAGGCCCATCTTACCCAAGAAGTTTTGCTCAATTATACAGGTCACAAGAAGTTCTGCTAGTCCTGAAAATATTGAACTCATCAAACTTAAGTTGGGTGTTGTTGACATGTCTTGATGAATGGCCAGTTTCTGACACCATGTACCGTATTTACTTGTTTATTTCCTCCTCCTATTCCATTCCTATGCCGCCTTACTTCTGACAAATAATTCTGTGAGTTGGAATTTGCTTTTTATTTATTTTGTAGGAGCTCTCCGAACCAGCACAAACTCTTCTGAAAGTTTAAAAATATTAGTTGGAATGGCAAAACCTGCCTTAATGCTGAAAATAGAAGGAAGGGGACTTACTTCTTTGGATCTGTTCTTGCCAAGCCTTAGAGAGGGAGTGTCATGATGGTTATGAGCTTGGGCCTTAGAGCTAGACCACCTGAGTTGAACACTAGCTCTGCCACTTCCTAGCTATGAATCTGTGGGCAAGTTACACTCTGGGTGCCTCAGTTTCCTCATGGGCATAGCAGTAAAAATGCCTACTTTCTAGGGCTCCTGTGAGTTAATAGATATGAAGTACTTAGAACAGTGCTTGGTGCATAAAAAGTTCTCAATAAATGTTAGCTACTAGTTTTGATTAGTTGGTAACTTAGAACTGTTGCAGACATATTATGGTTGTAGACTCACAATGTTCACTCTGGGCAGTATAGAAATATCTACTGAAAAAGGAAATTGTGTACATAAACATGATATAGCTCAGGACAGTTATATCTAAATTAGAAGAACAATTCTTATGTCTCCTCAGTCTACTAAGCCACCCCTTAAGGCAGATCCCTTCTTAAATGGCCCTGAGACTTCTATATCCAGTTATTAGGGTTCCCAAACCTTAGTGAGTAGTTATTTCTTACATGTAGTCTATTACCTTGCTTCTAAGGGTCATTTTGGCTTCTCCAGATATAACGTAGGCCCTGGTCACTTGTTCCCTAACTTCAGGAGATACACATTAGGGTCTCCGGAGCTCCACTGACCTTCCTTAGAAGGATAGGAGTCCCAGAATCCCAAAGTCTCTTTTCTAAAATCCTTCTCACAAAATTCTTCCTTAATTTCCACTCTCAGGGCCTTTTTATGTCTTTAATGTGAATGACAGATTTCAAGGATTATGCAATTGGTTCTTCTGTATTTCTCCTTTTGGAAATTTTGCATATGGTCTGGCAATTGCTTTGGAATGCAACATCAATTGTATCTTGGTACATGAGTCAGAACTTCCAATTTAACATTCTGTTACATTTATAAACCCATCCTTTGTACCTCATCATGGTACATGGATAGAACTTTTATAACTACCCAAGCCTCAGTGTTGATCTGCTAGATTTATGGGTAAGGAAGGAAGGACAGTAACATCTATTGAGTTTAACTAATTTGCTCAAGACTCACACAACTAGAAAAGGCAGAGCCAGAGTTCCTGTCCAGATCTGTATGTTCTAAAACCCAGGTTCATTTGCTATATAATGAGGTATTTATGCAAAATCTATCCAAGGAAATGCTTCTTTACATTCCTTCTTCCATAAACTCTCTTGGTTATATTCATCATTCTCTTAAAATGCAGTCAAACTATTTTGGGTTTTTGGTAAATATAAGAAAATGTCAAAAATTTAGTCAATTTTTTTCTTCTCACCCATCATCTTTCTTCTACTTCATGAATGAGGCATGGGAAACTTCCACTTTATAGCCTTTGAGAGCTTTTAAAAAAATTATTAAACTAACGATTTTGGCATTGTCCCAAGATGATGTGTTTATTAATTTGGTTATAAATATTTGAACTCCATACTCTAAATTCGTCAGATAAGAGAAAATCATGTTAATGTGTATTTATGATTTATTTCTTCCCTGATATCAATGTGAGTTTCAGAAACCAAAACATGGCTTCTTCTTTCTAACCCTAACAGGGAAGACAAAAAGAAGCAGATCTATCTATCAAAATGCCTTAAAACCAGTTTTTGTCCATACCTAGATACATACTTATGAAGCTTTAGAGCACCAAGGAAAACAATAAACTCCTAAGAGATTCAATACAAGAAAAAAACAGGTTACTTTCTGGGGAATGAGAAGCAGAAAGGCATTTGACTTCTTATCAGCAACACTGGTTGGTGGAAGACAATGGAATGATGCCTTCAAAGTTCTGATGGAAAATAATTTTGACCATGGAAATCTATCTGCAGCCAAAACCTAGTGAAGTAGTGAGGGGGAAAACATATCAAACATGTAATAGTGATAAATTATAGTTGATACTTCTGAAGAAGATAATTGAGAATGAACTCCAGCAAAATGGAAAACATCATGAAGGAGGAAGGCATGAGATCCAGGAAATAATAGCTCTAACCTAGAAGGGCAGAGAGGGAAGTCCCTTGGTGACAGCTGGGCAGTCGCTAAAGAGCAAGATATCTGGATGGGAGCAGAAATTCAGACCACTGGGTGGATGTCTCAGGAAAGAAAGAGATTGGTCCACAAGTAAAAATATTTATATAATCATGATCCTTAAAACCCTATTTATACATTGTAGGTTATTAATTTTTAGATTCAATCCCTAGACAAACCCACAGAAGGCTTAATTATGATTATAAAAAAGAACATAAATGTTATCAGTTTTGACAATGTAAATATGAGTAGAGTTGACAGATAATGGGATATGGAATAGGGGCACTGTGGAGGGAGAGGGAAAGATAGAGCCAACAATAATCTTAACAAACATATATAAAGTTGCTAAAATGAGAAGTAAACATTGGCTATATTATTTGACACTACAAACGTAACCAGTAAGAAAATCTAAGCTATAAGTATTAGAAATTGGGAAGATGGAGGTAGATAGAGTGGGAGGGGGGAGTGTAAGGGAACTAAATATCATTCATAGCAGGGGTGAATAGTTATTGTTTAAAGCTGATAAAAAGAGAAATAAGGATATAGTCCTGTTAGAATTAAAATAAGCATGGAAGTCCAAAGAGGCATTTCTGGAGCAGCAGGTGATTAAGAAGGGGGTGACTTGGAGCAAACCAAGGACTGCTCAGAAGATCACCTCTTGTCATCTTCATGATGAGCAGGAGATGTAAACCTACCAGCTGGTTAGCCCAGCCTTAGATGCTACTGAATGTGGGCCAGGCTGGACAGGAACTATCCAGGTTAATCTTCATGATTTGAATCCAGGTAATGGGAAATGGAAACTCATGTTTCTTTCTGACCAGCTATGAAGTTTTAGTTCTTATACACCATTTCCATTTTGCCCTCTCACTCCATGTACCACTTGTTTTACCAACGACTCATGTAGTTGAATTTGCTCCCGGAAGAAACTCCTAGAAAATTTGGAATTTCTCTTTTTATTACACATTTTACTCCGAAGAATGTGTCAGTCAGGGCTAAAGCAATAGTCTCAGGGCAGACAGGCAGTTTGCGTCTGATGACAACATTGTAGCAGAGTATTGCAATCTGCTGATTTCAGAGTGAGTGCACGGCACTGGCTGAGGTCCTGGGCAGCCTGAAGCAGGTGAGATAGGTGAGCAGGGTACCTGCCTCATAGCTCAGAGAAGACTATTATCTGGAAAGCGTTTTCCCTTTGTTCTTCTCTGTTGCTTTAACTGGGTGAAATGTTGCTCATACTGGATTTCTAAGTCTGATAGCCTAAAGCGAGTTTTGGCCAGATGACTTTTATGGACAGTTGTGTTTACTTTGTGAAAGTGGAAGCAACAATAAGAATTATAGGAATTTATAAGTTTTGGCAGTTGTTTAAAATTATTTTTTACAGAATGCATTTGCAAGAGATTAATGTTTAGGAGTGGCTGAAACACTCAGAGAGCCTCAAACGCTTTATGGTATGTTGATTGAGAATTTTCAAATGTGCCCAGAGTTTCTAAATTCTTTGAAGCCCTTCTGAGACCTTCTCTGGAAGAACACTTGGCCCCTGTCAACATGTTTACTATGTGTCCTCCATCATTTGCAAGGTTGGTTCCAATAGTACATCAGGAAATGGGATTCTGGGGCACAGAAGTAATACAGAAGAGTGGATTTGAGAATCACCTATTCAGATTAATCAAACGGGAAGTTAAATCTATGGTCTATATAGTTTGGTAATAAAAGAAACAATATTTCTCCAATCCATCATTTCCGCAATGCATCAAGTTCCTATTCTTCAGACAACTTTCCTCAAGTCCTTGGCAGGATACACCCAAGACTAAGAACTTATAATTCTCCAGCAGGGGAGGAAGGTTCCTCATAACGGGTCTTGTTTTTCACCACCTCATGGACGCTTTTTGGATTCTTCATTGTAAGAGTCTTGGAAACTATTTGATTGTGTGTCACCATTTTCCTAAATACTGATTAGTTTTCTTTCACTCTGATGGAGTGGTTGCTGAAGATGAGGTTGGGAATCGCTACCAAGCATCACTGAGCCTGGGCCCTACAAGGACCCACCTTCATCTCCCCTCGCTTTTCTTCTATTACCTTTGTGAATAGCTCATCTGTAGAAATCCTTCCAAGTCCTTTGGGAGACTTGGCACCAAGCAAGATGGAGATTTTCAAGCTCTCCAGCAGCAGAGATTCAGGCTGTCACCCCAGAAGCTGCACCTGGACTGGACCCATTTGTACCGATGGCACTGGGTCCTGCACTATCTGCACAGTCCTAAAAATAGCTCTCAATTAACATTGCATTTCAAGAATTGGAAAATTTCCCAGAAGTCCATTCTTTTCTCCTTTTTCTATTTCATTACATTTTGCAGTAATAATACACAAGCCTGCAGAAAACATGACGGGTAATGAAAAAATGTAATTAATATAAGCAGTGTAAAGCATGTTTTTTTCTCTGTTGTCCTTGCAGAAAATTGCTGCTTTAAACCAAGCAGGATGTGAAAATGCATAAAACCCCCCTTTAATCTGCTGTGGTTTGTAAATATCTTATGCAAAACAGTTAAGTCAACTGTCAGATTTTTTTTTTTTTAATATAAGTCACATATTCTTGTAAAAAACTTTTTTTCCTGCAGGATAAGTTGACTGATTTGGACAACTCCTTTTGAGGGGGGAGGAATGGAGGTGATGGTAAGGGGTTTCAACAATAAACCTGAAAACAAGAAGAACCTGATTTTTGGATGGCAACTTTGTCCATCAGGTTCATCTAAACAGCAGTTCAGTGTGCTGCCTCTGTGTACACTCAATTTTGGTTCAGTACTTGGGAGAAGTAAGCATTCTTGCTACTATTTCACACTGATACACCCCATCCCATTAATTGAAATAAAATGAGGAAGAGGCCCAGAGGCTGTGGTCTATGCGGGCATTCCTCAGACCATTTCGGTTTCCTTATCTGGACCACTAGCAGCATCCAGAGGTGTGTGGCTAGAAGGTCACAACAGAATTTCAAAGCTGAAATACAAAACTTTATTCCCAGAACATCTTCCTAGGCTGGAAAAGAAAATGCTTATGATTTGTTTTCATTTGTTCTTTCCTATTTTTTTTTTCCAACTGCAGCTGACATACATGATTGGTTATTATTTATTTCCATCTCATTCTGGGTTCTGAAAGTTTCCACAAGGCACTGGTGTGTGTGAACTTTCAGATTTCGCTTGGGAATGGCTGGTCTCATCCCCGCTGTTCCACTGGGATCCCTGGTGAAGGTAGGTTCCCCCATCTGAGAAGCGGTGCCCCTCTTCTGTGGCATTCTGGGAGACCATTTGGAGTCCCAGATGTAGGAAATGAAATAATCCACGCTCATACGGTCACAAAGTGCCCATCTGGCACCCAGGAACCCTGCATGATAGGAGCACACAGGCGTGAGCTCACTATTGTTATGGCATTTCATAAACAGAGATGCAGCCAGCTAGAGAAGAAGGACTTTGGGATGATAACAATCATTTTCCACTCCCCTCCCTTTCTGCCTGCTACCCTCCAAACACACACACACACACACACACACACCCCTACACACACATGCACCCCTTAACCTTTTTAAAACATAGGGGCCAGGGAGGAAAAAAGCGGGGGATTTATCCTCCAAAAGGCAACATTTTTTTCCAGAGGGTCTAAAGGAGAAATTTCCATTAACAGCTAAATCCCTCCCCACCACCTCTCCGTGCACATTATTGTTTTTATGCCCTGCATCTTAGGACTCACAGGCGAAGGTGTGAAATGTGACCAGTCAACTCTTCGCTAGCTCACTTCTTGTACATCACCCGCAAAATAAGGAAAAGCAGCAGCGGGAGGGATTTCATAAATCACACAACCACTGCACTGCTTTCTAGCCCTGAAACCAAATTCACAGGAGAATCTAGTAACTGACCTCAAAGCTTTTTCTTTAGTTTCCTTTTAAGTGTTTGTGCCGGAGTAGGAGCAACAGAAGCTCGGCAAAGGAGGTGTGGGTTGGAGAACAGCTCGGGCTGAGAACACGCGTAGGTGAATGAGAAAAGGGTGACTCGCCCCACGCAAGCTGGATGCTGACATTCAACCCCAGTTATAAGAAAGAGCAAGTCAGACCTGGTAACTAAGCCTGCTGGGCAGGGGTAACGGTTACACCAGCTCTCCTTTTAATCTGTGGTGCTAACTCTATTATCCTTTAAAAACACAGATTTCTAAGAGACTTGTGTCCAGCGATAAGAGTGAGATCCCTAATGGAGCAGGTAACTCAGGACACTGTGAAGGAGTCCAGCGACAAGGACTGGGCTTACATCAAAGACCGGTTAAGTCATGTGCTGATTTGTATTACCCTAGCATTAAAATGAGGGAAAAGAATCACTGTAGACATTTCACTCGATGTTGTTCTGAACTGTAATAAAAAACATCAGGTTGCATTATCCTTCCCAAAGATCACATTCGGCTCTCTCAGCACTTCCAGCCTCCCAAGGAGACATTTTCAAAGCAGCTAGATTTTTCGGCCCCAGAGAGGAAAACAATCACAGAAACACAAGTAGAGCCCATCCCTGGCCCCTGCTGACCAAACGACAGGCACTTGGGAGAAACAAGCTGGCTGGAAGGTGTCCCAGCGGAATAGAGGTTCCTGGAGTCCTGAAGGCGAGGGAGGAAAAAACAAATGGATCTCTCCTAGGGGAACCGGCTCTTTCCTCTCAAGCTCTGCTCTGCCTTCTCAGAGACTGGGATCTGCTTGCTTGCCAATGAAACCAAAGCACCGAGTGGGTAGCACAAGGCGATGTTTGTAAATATGACAAACCATTGCAATATTACAGCTTTTCATTTGGAAAGCCACTTAGGCAAGAAATGATTACTGACCCATGATATGTAAATGACAGGAATGCAGAAATTAGTATTTGGGTCAACTTGTATATTTTTCAACCATGAAATGAAAATCTCAGTGTTCACATTCCAATTCATACATGAAAGCATCACAGTGCTATTAGTTGTCTATTGTGTTAATTTATTGTTGTCTTAGTTCATGTTTTCAGAGCCACCATGAGGGTATAGATCTACTTTCTATGCACTAATGTTGCAACTGGAAGAGGGGATGATGCGTCTCTGGGCCAGCTGGTGTCCTTAGGGGGTTCTACTTTAGTTGAGGAGAAAGGAAGTGATTCTGAAGGAGAGGCTAGGGGGCTCCTCTTCAAATATTTCAAATATGGGATAAGTCTATCACTTCCCTTTCTTTGAGTTCATAAATCCACAAGAATGTGTTGGACAATTGGGCTACTGTGACAAGTTCCTAGGTGCCTTTGGGGACACGAAAGATCCCTAAAAGGACCTTTGTCTTCAAGGTTGGAGCAAAAGAGACTCACTGTGGAAAAAGTGCAGGAACTCAGAGGGAGAGAGAATTTAGGAAGACTTTTTGGAGGAGGTGATATTTCAGCTGGTTTTGAAGGGTGTTAGAAGTTAAGAGATGAAAGGAAGGAGAAGAGTCATTCCAGGAAGACAGCAAGCGAAAAGTCCCAGAGGATGGAGTACCATGCTGCATAAACCGAGGTCCCGCTTCACTGAAACAGAAAGTGGCTATCAAAGAGCAAAGGTGTGGGAGAACATATGGAGAAGTCCCCCAAGGTGGGCCCCTGAAGACCAGTGAGAGTTCCTTCCTAAGTGAGTCTGATGAAGGCCATGGGAAAGCAGTTTGGGCCTACCTAGGTTGTGTAGAAATGCAGCCAGGATTGGAGCTGGGAGACACTGTGGAAGGAAGGCCAGTTGGGAGGTAGGATTAGCAATTGAAAGTCAGGGAAAGAAGGCCTGGAGCCAGGGTGCTTGTTACATGTGTTAGGAGAATGGCAGAGGGGTGGGCAGGAGAGGGTGGTCTGGGAGACAGGAAACAAAGTGTTAGGGGATGCATCTGAATGCTGTGTGCAGAGGGAGAGAGTTGCTGTCAGCCCTTACGTTCACTGGTTTTACAGAGCAAACTGCTTATGTGATGCTGAGAGTAAGTGAGGTAAGGAAATATTGACGGTTTTGCCTTTTAATCTAATTAACTGGCTAGAGGGAACTCTGGGTATTTCCACTGTGCAACTACATCTCCTCCTCTTGTAACCTCCTACATCGTAGCCTCGAGATTGGGTAGTGCTGAGATCTCTGGCTTCATTCAACATTGGTCCTTGGAACTGGGTGTGCCAGCCCCTTTAAGGACAGGCACTCAGTCAAACCCTTTAGCTGGGGGTCTCAAGGTCAGAAGAGATATTCTGCCCAAGAGTTGAACTGAGGGCAGGACAGTTTTGAAAAGGTGGGTTAGACCAATAGTTCTCAATGGGGTTTATACTGCCCCCTACAGGGTGCTTTGGAAATTCCTAGTAACATTTTTCGGATGTCACCAAACTGGCTGGGAGCCAGGGATGTGAGACATCCTCTGTTCACAGGAGAGTCCCACACAATGCAGAATACTGTAGCATCTCACATGGCTTTTGAATGTCCTGCCAGGCATTCATGTAGATAAACCTGTTTATACTTATCTAAGCCTAAAACCTAACTCCAATTTATATAATTTGTTGCCCAGTTTTAATACACACTGAATTTTCTATGAATTTACGACTACCATATATATTAAGGAAATATTATATATATATTTTTTGAATTTTATTTTATTTATTTATTTTTCATACAGCAGGTCCTTATTAGTTATCCATTTTATACACATCAGTGTATACATGTCAATCCCAATCTCCCAATTCATCCCACCACCATCCCCATTCCCCTCCGCTTTCCCCCCCTTGGTGTTCATACGTTTGTTCTCTACATCTGTGTCTCAATTTCTGCCCTGCAAACCGGTTCATCTGTACAATTTTTCTAGATTCCCCATACATACGTTAATATACGATATTTGTTTTTCTCTTTCTGACTTACTTCACTCTGTATCACAGTCTCTAGGTCCATCTACGTCTCTACAAATGACCCAATTTCGTTCCTTCTTATGGCTGAGTAATATTCCATTGTATATATGTACCACATCTTCTTTATCCATTCGTCTGTCAGTGGGCATTTAGTTTGCTTCCATGACCTGCCTATTGTAAATAGTGCTGCAATGAACATTGGAGTGCATGTGTCTTTTTGAATTATGGTTTTCTCTGGGTATAAGACCAGTAGTGGGATTGCTGGGTCATGTGGTAATTCTATTTTTAGGTTTTTAAGGAACCTCCATACTGTTCTACATAGTGACTGCTATCAATTTACATTCCCACCAACAGTGCAAGAGGGTTCCCTTTTCTCCACACCCTCTCCAGCATTTGTTTTTTGTAGATTTTCTGATGATGCCCATTCTAACTGGTGTGAGGTGATACCTCACTGTAGTTTTGATTTGCATTTCTCTAATAATTAGTGATGCTGAGCAGCTTTTCATGTGCCTCTTGGCCATCTGTATTTCTTCTTTGGAGAAATGTCTATTTAGGTCTTCTGCCCATTTTCTGATTGGCTTGTTTGTTTTTTTAATATTGAGCTGCATGAGCTGTTTATATATTCTTGAGATTAATCCTTTGTCTGTTGATTCATTTGCAAATATTTCCTCCCAATCTGAGGGTTGTCTTTTCGTCTTGTTTATAGTTTGCTGTGCAAAAGCTTTTAAGTTTCATTAGGTCTCATTTGTTTATTTTTGTTTCTATTTCCATTACTCTAGGAGGTGGATCAAAAAAGATCTTGCTGTGATTTATGTCAAAGAGTGTGCTTCCTATGTTTTCCACTAAGAGTTTTATAGTGTTTGGTCTTACATTTAGGTCTTTAATCCACTTCGAGTTTATTTTTGTGTATGGTGTTAGGGAATGTTCTAATTTCATTCTTTTACATGTAGCTGTCCAGTTTTCCCAGCACCACTTATTGAAGAGACTGTCTTTTCTCCATTGTATATCCTTGCATCGTTTGTCATAGATTAGTTGAACATAGGTGCGTGGGTTTATCTCTGGGCTTTCTATCCTGTTCCATTGATCTATATTTCTGTTTTTGTGCCAGTACCATATTGTTTTGATTACTGTAGCTTTGTACTACAGTCTAAAGTCAGGGAGTCTGATTCCTCCAGCTCCGTTTTTTTCCCTCAAGAGTGCTTTGGTTATTCAGGGTCTTTTGTGTCTCCATACAAATTTTAAGATTCTTTGTTCTAGTCCTGTAAAAAATGTCATCAGTAATTTGATAGGGATTGCATTGTATATGTAGATTGCTTTGGGTAGTATAGTCATTTTCACAGTATTGATTCTTCCAATCCAAGAACATGGTATATCTCTCCATCTGTTTGTGTCACCTTTGATTTCTTTCATCAGTGTCTTATAGTTTTCTGAGTGCAGGTCTTTGACCTCCTTAGGTAGGTTTATTCCTAGGTATTTTATTCTTTTTGTTGAAGTGGTGAATGGGATTGTTTCCTTAATTTCTCTTTCTGATTTTTCATTGTTAGTGTATAGGAATGCAAGAGATTTCTGTGCATTAATTTTGTATCCTGCTACTTTACCAAATTCATTGATTAGCCCTAGTAGTTTTCTGGTGACATCTTTAGGATTCTCTATGTATAGTATCATGTCATCTGCAAACAGTGACAGTTTTACTTCTTCTTTTCCAATTTGTATTCCTTTTATATCTTTTTCTTCTCTGATTGCTGTGGCTAGGACTTCTAAAACTATGTTGAATAATAATGGTGAGAGTGGACATCTTTGTCTTGTTCCTGATCTTAGAGGAAATGCTTGCAGTTTTTCACCATTGAGAATGATGTTTGCTGTGGGGTTGTCGTATATGGCCTTTATTATGTTGAGGTGGGTTCCCTCTATGCCCACTTTCTGGAGAGTTTTTATCATAAATGGGTGTTGAATTTTGTCAAAAGCTTTTTCTGCATCTATTGAGATGATCATATGGCTTTTATCCTTCAATTTGTTAATATGGTGTATCACATTGATTGATTTGAGTATATTGAAGAATCCTTGTATCCCTGGGATAAATCCCACTTGATCATGGTGCATGATCCTTTTAATGTGTTGCTGGATTCTGTTTGCTAGTATTTTGTTGAGGAGTTTTGCATCTATATTCATCAGTGTTATTGGTCTATAATTTTCTTTTTTTGTAGTATCTCTGTCTGGCTTTGGTATCAGGGTGATGGTGGCCTTGTAGAATGAGTTTGGGAGTGTTTCTTCCTCTGCAATTTTTGGGACAAGTTTGAGAAGGATGGGTCTCAGCTCTTTTCTAAATGTTTGATAGAATTCACCTGTGAAGCCATCTGTGCCTGGACTTCGGTTTATTGGAAGGTTTTTAATCAGAGTTTCAATTTCATTACTTGTGATTTGTCTGTTCATATTTTCTATTTCTTCCTGGTCAGTCTTGGAAGGTTATACCTTTCTGAGAATTTGTCCATTTCTTCCAGGTTGTCCATTTTATTGGCATAGAGTTGCTTGTAGTAGTCTCTTATAATTCTTTGTGTTTCTGCCGTGTCTGTTGTAACTTCTTTTTCATTTCTAATTTTATTGATTAGTCCTCTCCCTATTTTTCTTGAGATGTCTGGCTAAAGGTTTATCAATTTTGCTTATCTTCTCAAAGAACCAGTTTTTAGTTTTATTGATCTTTGCTTTGTTTTCTTTGTTTCTATTTCATTTATTTCTGCTCTGATCTTTATGATTTTTTCCTTCTACTAACTTTGGGTTTTGTTTGTTCTTCTTTCCCTAGTTCCTTTAGATATAAGGTTAGATTGTTTATTTGAGATTTTTCCTGTTTCTTGAGGTAGGGTTGTATCGCTATAAACTTCCCTCTTAGAACTGCTTTTGCTGCATCCCATAGGTTTTGGATTGTTGTGTTTTCATTGTCATTTGTTTCTAGGTATTTTTTGATTTCCTCTTTGATTTCTTCAGTGATCTCTTGGTTATTTAGTAACATATTATTCAGCCTCCATGTGTTTGTGTTTTTTATGTTTTTTCCCTGTAACTGATTTCTAATCTCATAGCATTGTGGTTGGAAAAGATGTTTGATATGATTTCAGTTTTCTTAACTTTACTGAGGCTTGATTTGTGACCCAAGATGTGATCTATCCTGGAGAATGTTCCATGTGCACTTGAGAAGAAAGTGTAATCTGCTGTTTTCGGATGGAATGTCCTATAAATATCATTGAAGTTTATCTGGTCTATTGTGTCATTTGAAGCTTGTGTTTCCTTATTAATTTTCTGCCTGGATGATCTGTCCATTGGTGTAAGTGAGGTGTTAAAGTTCCCCACTATTATTGTGTTACTGTCAATTTCCTCTTTTATAGCTGTTAGCATTTGACTTATGTATTGATCATTATGTAGTGATCATTATGTAGTGTCATTATGTAGTGTCCTTGATCATTATGTAGTGTCATTACTTGTCTCTTGTAACATTCTTTAAAGTCTATTTTATCTGATATGAGTATTGCTACTCCAGCTTTCTTTTGATTTCCCTTTGCATGCAATAGCTTTTTCCATCCCCTCACTTTCAGTCTGTATGTGTCCTTAAGTCTGAAGTGGGTCTCTTGTAGACAGCATATATATGGGTCTTGTTTTTGTAGCCATTCAGCAAGCCTGTGTCTTTTGGTTGGAGCATTTAATCCATTCACATTTAAGGTAATTATCCATATGTATGTTCCTATTACCATTTTCTTAATTGTTTTTGGGTTTGATTTTGTAGGTCCTTTTCTTCTCTTTTGTTTCCCACTAGAGAAGTCCCTTTAGCATTTGTTGTACAGCTGGTTTGGTGGTGCTGAATTCTCTTAGCTTTTGCTTGTCTGTAAAACTTTTGATTTCTCTACTGAATCTGAATCAGATCCTTGCTGGGTAAAGTAATCTTGGTTGTAGGTTCTTCTCTTTCATCACCTTAAATATATCATGCCACTCCCTTCTAGCTTGTAGAGTTTCTGATGAGAAATCAGCTGTTTCTCAGCTGTTTCTCAATCTTATGGGAGTTCCCTTGTATGTTGTCATTTTTCCCTTTTTGCTTTTAATAATTTTTCTTTGTCTTTAATTTTTGTCAGTTTGATTACTATGTGTCTCAGCATGTTTCTCCTTGGGTTTATCCTGCCTGGGACAGTCTGCACTTCCTGGACTTGGATGGCTATTTCCTTTCCCATGTTAAGAAAGTTTTCAACTATAATCTCTTCAAATATTTTCTTGGGTCTTTTCTCTCTCTCCTCCTTCTGGGACCCCTCTAATGCGAATGTTGGTGTGTTTAATGTTGTACCAGAGGTCTCTTAGGCTGTCTTCATTTCTTTTATTCTTTTTTCTTTATTCTGTTCCGCAGCCATGAATTCCACCATTCTGTCTTCCAGGTTACTTATCTGATCTTCTGCCTCAGTTATTCTGCTATTGATTCCATCTAGTGTATTTTTCATTTCAGTTATTGTATTGTTCATCTCTGTTTGTTCTTTAATTCTTCTAGGCATTTGTTCTTTAATTCTTCTAGGTCCTTGTTAAACATTTCTTGCATCTTCTCAATCTTTGCTTCCATTCTTTTTCCAAGGTCCTGGATCATCTTCACTGCCATTATTCTGAATTCTTTTTTCTGGAAGGTTGCCTATCTCCACTTCATTTCGCTGTTTCTCTGGGGTTTTATCTTGTTCCTTCTTCTGGTTCATAGTCCTCTGCCTTTTCATTTTGTCTATCTTTCTCTGAATGTGGTTTTCGTTCCACAGGCTGCAGGATTGTAGTTATTCTTGCTTCTGCTGTCTGCCTTCTGGTGGATGAGGCTATCTAAGAGGCTTGTGCAAGCTTCCTGATGGGAGGTACTGGTGGTGGGTAGAGCTGGTCGTTGCTCTGGTGGGCAGAGCTCAGTAAAACGTTAATCTGCTTTCGGCTGATAGGTGGGACTTGGTTCCCTCCCTGTTGGTTGTTTGGCCAGAGGCAACCCAGCACTGGAGCCTACTTGGTTATTTGGTGGGGCTAATGGCAGACTCTGGGAGGGCTCACGCCACAGTAATTCCCAGAACTTCTGCTGCCAGTGTCCTTGTCCCTGCAGTGAGCCATAGCCACCCCTTGCCTCTGTAGGAGACCCTCTAACACTAGCAGGTAGGTCTTGTTCAGTCTCCAATGGGGTCACTGCTCCTTCCCCTGGGTCTTGATGTGCACACTACTTTGTGCATGCCCTCCAAGAGTGGAGTCTCTGTTTCCCTCAGTCCCTTCGAAGTCCTGCAGTCAAATCCTGCTAGCCTTCAAAGTTTGATTCTCTAGGAATTCGTCCTCCTGTTGCCAGACCCCCAGGTTGGGAAGCCTGATGTGGGGCTCTGAACCTTCACTCCAGTGGGTGAACTTCTGTGGTATGTGTCCTCCAGTTTGTGAGTCACCCAGCCAGCTGTTATGGGATTTGATTTTATTGTGATTGTGCCCCTCCTACCTTCTCACTGTGGCTTCTCCTTTGTCTTTGGATGTGAGGTATCTTTTGTGGTGGGTTCCAGTGTCTCCCTGTTGATGATTGTTCAGCAGTTAGTTGTGATTCTGGTGCTCTCCCAAGAGGGAGTGAGCGCACATCCTTCTACTCCACCATCTTGAACCAATCTCCTAAGGAAAGATTATATTTTGTTTTGTTCAAAACTTTGCCAAGAATTGGGCACTGAGAAAATCACAGTGCAAACATTTGATTACTTCTTCAAGCCTTCCATGTGTAAATACACATTATTTTATTATGAATTACTTTCCTTTTGTTTCTCCTTTCTATTATATTTATGGCATTATATTGGTGTTTTAAAAAGTATGTGTCTAGGTAATATATGTATATACAATAAGCAGCCCTTCCTTGGTATTTTCAACAATTGGTTTCAGGACTCCTATGGATACCAAAATCTGTGGGTGCTCAAGTCCCTTATATAAAATGGTGTAGCATTTACATATAACCTATGCACATCCTCCTGTATACCTTAAATCATCTCTAGATTACTTATAATACCAAATACAATGTTATGTAATTTAAATAGTTGTAAATACAATGTAAATAGTTGCTGATGCATGGCAAATTCAAGTTTTGCTTTTTGGAACTTTCTGGAACTTTTAAAAACTAATATTTTCCATCTGTGGTTGGTTGATTCCTTGGCTGCAGAGCCCTCAGATTCTGAGGGCCGATGGTATACATTCTATAAATTTTGTTTCAGGATAGTAAAGGGAGGGATATTAAAATATTTGTTATAAAAAGGAGATGTTGGGTCTGATGGGGTGAGAACCCCATGGAGTTTGAAACACAAAAAACTTAGATATGACACCTTATAAGTGACCATCTTTTATTGTTATTTTTTATGATGGATCAATTAATGGATCTCTGCTGATCCCCTATGGTAAGCCTACAGTGGTTCAAGCACCATATAAGCATGAAAAAGAAGTGCAAGCCTCAGAATTGTATCTCACACCTTGGCCTAAACTGGCCTGGTGACTTACCACAGGTTGGGATAGGTCAGAAGAGAGTGGATAAAACGTATACCCTGGAGGTTACAATCCTGGTAAATAATTGTGAGTTTGGTCGAAGATGCATGATATAACAGTGGGAGCCTGAGAGCACTGGAAAGTCCTGAGAGGTCCAGCAGACAGAAGACTGTCAGCATCAGGAGCAAATGGGTACAGAGCATGCAGCCCAAAGCACCAGGCTGGGGGCAAGGGATAGCATTCCACCTCTTACAGAGGGGCCAGACAAGATCAAGGCCCTGCCTCAAATGAGCACACCTAGGGCCCAGAAACAAAGGAACAAAGCTGAAAGCTAGTACCCAAGAGATAGCAAGACTTAGGATTGAAGTTTGCAATTCAGCTGTTGATATTCAGGGCAGACCAGCAATGACAGGGTCTCCGTGTTGAGTCATAGATGCTGGGGTTAGAGCAGCTTAATATATTTTGCTGCAAGTGCAGATGGATTCACTGGCTGGGTTTTGAGGAGGAAGCCAGAATTGGAGGCAGGGAGCCATGCTGGACCTGACACTCAGTTTTATAACCTCACTGGAAGAACCAAAGTATAAATACATAAAAAATGAGTCACCTGGACAATCGTTAGCAAAGAGTATGGGCAATAGTTCAAGAGTATCTGAAAACCCTGCATGGCCTCCCTTGCATAAAAGAGGGCATGAGACTCCAGGACATGAGAGAGACTCCTGGGTTGGAGTAGTTTCTGAAGGTTTCTTGGAAGAGCAAGGGCTGGAGCCAGCCTGTGAAGAACAGATGAATGAATAGTTGAATTCATTCACTCATTCATTCAACACATACTTAGGAAAGCCTTGCTATTGGATAGGTGCTGAGAATAAAGAGGCAAATAAGAGAGAGCCTTGGTGACACAGGTGACAGGCTCACCTGGGGTTCAGAGAGGTGAGCAGGCTAGAACGAGCAGCTTTCAGCCCAGGACTTGAGGGAGTCCTAAGGCCTAATTTTCCTAAGGCCAGTGAGGCACACCCAGGTTCTGCCTTTAAGGAAGTGATCTTTTTGCTACCTGAGCTGCAGCTAATCCAGCCTCAGTTGTGCCGGGCATAATTTCTACCTGCTTTAAGGCTTAACCTTAAAGGAAACTAAAACTATAATTAATATAAACTCTTAAGAGTTAGGGGTTGGCCAACTTTTTCTCTAAAGATCCACATAGAAAATATTATAGGTGTGTCATGAAATAGAATTCATATATTGATTTTTTTCAGCTATCTAAAACCGTAAAATCCATTTTTAGCTCACAGGTTGGTTTTGGCCTGCTGTCTATAGTTTGCCATAGATCCCTTTTGTCCAGAGACCAAGAAGGCATTCAATCGTGTTGGTGAATGATAAGTAATATTTATTATCAGTAATATTTTGTAGAACACTAAATATTGTCTGATGTTATATTTATATATATAGTCCCACTTGGCCCTCAAAACGATACTACTAGAGTAGGTAAACCACATCATCATTATTCCTCATTTCACAGATAAGTGGATTGAAGCTCAGGAACATTCAGCCCTTGCATTAAGTCATAGAGACTTGGAAACCAGAGGGACACTGGATCTCAGTCTTTTGATTCCAGAGCTTTTCCTTGATCTCTAGTTATTTCGAACTGACTATACAACCAGCTTATTCACAGCTTTCACAGGATACTCTGGCTTGCAGTCTGAATGCATTTTGGAATTAAAGGCTTACACTTAAAAAACAATCAAACACACACACAAACAAACATCAGATATGGTCTGAATTATGTCAGTGCTACTAGGGGAAGAAGATTGAATAGATTGTTCTATGTCCAGGCACTGTTCTAAGTGCTGGGGACTCATCACTAAATTCAATAGACACAATCCCTGCTCTAACGAATACAGTCCAATGAAAATGATTTTAATGATAATGACACAAGAGTAGGAGGAGAAGCAGCTACCTAAATGCCAAGTATTGTGTTTGGAGTTATGGGTGTTTTATCACTAATATTCAAAGTAGTGTCATAAAGTGGGTCTTATTTTCTCTGCTGTGTAAATACTTTAGTAACAGTAGCTAACATACGGAACTTAGTCTGTGCTAGGAAAGAGGTGCTCAGAGGAGATAAGAGAGCAGGTAGTTGGCCAAGGGGGATTTGAAATTGGGTCTATACACCCTGGAGTCTAAGGCCTTCTTCTTTGTGCTGAAGCAAAACCCTGTGCCATGGCTGGTTGACTGTTCCCCTCCCCCACCCTTTTCTATGTTAGGTTCCCTATCTTAGTACTTTGTCATTTATGAGGCAGGGCAGCCAGAGAACACTTACTCATTAGTGCTGTACACTGTGATGACTGCTGAGATGGCACTTCCGGTGTCATATAATGCTATTTTCTAAAGCTTCTAGCTCTGAAGTAATTGCCTCACAGGTTATGATTTCATCAGTGTTCAAATGCTATTGTTGACGTGCAGTTGGACAATTTTGAGACATAGGCATCTGCTTCAAGGTTTAGGGGGCACTGAGTTTACTTTAAAAACACTTTAAAAAGAAAAAGTAGATGGGAGTGGTGCACTTCTTGGAATCCCTGCCTTCCTCTGGCACACTCCTTCCACCTTTACTTGCTTTATTCAAAGGAAGTCCACTGAAACCTCTTTCTAGTATGGTTAATGTTATTTAACTTGCATGAATGTAGCAAAATGTAAGGTTCAGAATCCAATGACCTTTCTTTAGCTCCTCAGCCTTTTGTGGGACAGGTGCACAAGGGAGATTTTGCAAAGCTCTTTCTTTTCAGTCCTTGGGAAATTATGGAACCTTAAGTGTGGAGGGGGACCCTTGGAGTCTTAATTTTAAATTTCCCAAGTTTTCTGTTATTGAGACTTCGGTAGAAAATAGATTTTATTTTTTTGCTTTAAAAAGCAATACTGAATAACATGTCAATGGCTTTTCCTTATAAATACATTTATCTGAAGAAATTCATTATTGCATAAATTACTTTCTCACAATTAATTTCAATTTTTTTACAAAAAGATGAAACCCATGTTTTCAGTGTGGCATTAGGAAAGCTCAGTGATCACATATAACAATAATGTATTAAAAACTATACAGAAAAGAACCCATTTTTAAAAACCTGTAACTCAACAGACTACAGAATGACAGACTAGCTTTTCATGCAAGTTAGCTAACTCACACTTATCAGAGAAAATATTTCATAGCATTAACAACACTGTTATTAATTTTTTTAAAAATTAAATGGGGCCCAGAACCACACATTTATTTTTACTACACTCATTATTCATTTACTTGTTTCTTTCCTCCTTTTCTTTTCTTTCTTTATTCTTCTTTTTTTTTTTTTTGGAATTGTAAGTTCTGAATTCAAAGTTCAGTAGAGGAAGAGCAGATGATTTTCCCATTTTAGTGACCCCGTGGTTAGCAGCAATAAAGCACAGGAACAAATCTGGCTTGAAACGTGTCCAAACCCACATCTCCCAGTGAGCACAAAAAGCAGAAAAGTAAGATGTGCAGCGGATATTAACATGAGTAATCTTGGAAATCTAAATATTAAACATATGTCAAAGATTATCAAATGCACATCCACATGTCTTATAGAGATGTCTTTCATCCAAGGAGCTCCAGCCCATTTCAATGTGCGTGAGCTAGTTCTCTAGTCTCGAAGGCCTCATCAAAGCTTGGCGTATCCAGTGACAAGAGCACCGTTTTTTATAGATGGGTGCTTATGAAGCAATAACTCCTCAGCTCCCACACCTTCCTGAAAGACAGTCTTCTTAATCCCCCCCCCCCGAAGATAATGTCATTTAAATCCAAGTTGATTAAGTTATTTGCCCAGTAAGCTGTACAGTTTGGGAAATTTCCTGAGGTCTTTGTGTTCTGATGCTACAGTCACTAGAACCCATGTTCAACTCCATCTATAGGGCTCATATCATAGTGATCCAGGGAAGAATGTTCCAGACCCTGAGAAGTGTATTGTCTTATCTCCTGGGAACTGTATGACAAGGCTGTGACGGTTCCTCCTGTCCATTGGTAAAATGTGGTCATAGTACTTTGGCATCTTTTTCCCTCCAAACCTTATTCTGTGAGATAACTGAAGTTATACTTTGGAAATGCTTAAGGGTATAACATTATAATCAGGAGCTAGCTTAATTTTTTCTGCGTGTATATTGGCTGTTGAATGGTATTATTTTATAAAATCTCTTGGTGCAGCATGACCTTACTTTTTCTTAGCCTCAGTTTTGTCATCTGTAAATTGCCTAAGAAAAGCTGACTCTCGACATTTCACAATGAGATCATGTTTATGAGAAGACTTTGTAAACCCTAGACCTTTATACAAATGTGGGATGTTATCATTACCTTAAAGGCACATCTACCAGAAAGAGTGCCCTCACCCGCTCCCAGTCATAACTGGTGCACTGAAATCCAATTTCGTTTTCATGTCCATTCATCCTTGGCATATGTCATAGAGTCTTCGTTATTAAGCTACCTGTGTTGCCTGTGCATACAGCTCAGTAGGTAGGCTGAGCGAGGCAGAGACTAAAGACTTACCTTCGTGCTACTGCTCTCAGGGAGTCTGCACCGAGTGGGTGCTCAACAAATGTGTTGTGATTTGAACTGAACTGTGTGGAGGTAAAAGGACTTGGGAGTGAATGAGGCGAGTGAATACAAGATAAAGTGCCAGTTCGGTCGAACCTCTCCAGGGAGGTGGTGTGACAGGCAGTGTCTGGGGCACTGCAGGGAGACAGGTTGCTGGAGAACAAGAGAGAGGAACCAGCCGTGGTCCACAGAGGTGGAGAGCGCCCAGAGCGATTGGGTGGGGGTATCGCCCTCTGACCCCTCCCTGCTCCTCCATCTTTTACCACCCAGAGAAGGAGCTGCTCAGCCTTTTCTCATCTGTCGCATATAGGCTTTTCCTCATTCTGTGAGGTAAAGGAAGCTGAGATTCTTTGGGGAATAGCATGGATTCTCCAGCTCTGTTCTTTAGGGAATTTGCAGGAGCTGTGGAAGAAAATCTGTAGACTGTCTCTCAATGGGAGTTTAATGGGGAGAGGGAGGGATGTCATTTTAGGGACAGATCTGAAATATGTCAACACACTTTTGGGTGGAAGATTTGCTTACTGAATTTGTTCCTAAACCAAAGAGCCTGTTTTGGTCATCAAAGTAAAACATCACTTATGATAAAAATAATGACCCTATTAATTATCTCTTTTGACCTAGTATGTTCTCCTAGAGCACATTTTGAGAAATAAAGTGTATTCTCAAAGTGTTTGACTTGCTTTTGTCCATGTGTCCCAAATAATCTGACTTGATTCTCCCCAAACGCATTTGATACCACCGCCCCTCCCGCCTTTGGAATAGTAACTATTATTATCAGCGGAGGAATCTCAAAACGGAACACATTCTTCCCTTTCAAGAACAAAGTGTTCAGTGAAAGGCGGGGCTACTTGCTCTTGTCTGTGTTATGGAGGATGTAGTTATACCCAGCCTGCCCTCCTCTCTTCCTGCCTATTTATCTGTCTTTCATCTTCACCTTTAAAAAAAAAAAAAATTATTTATTTATTTATTTATTTTTGGCTGTGTTGGGTCTTCGTTTCTGTGCGAGGGCTTTCTCTAGTTGCGGCGACCGGGGGCCACTCTTCATTGCGGTGCGCGGGCCTCTCACTATTGCGGCCTCTCTTGTTGCGGAGCACAGGCTCCAGATGCGTGGGCTCAGCAGTTGTGGCTCACTGGCCCAGTTGCTCCGCGGCATGTGGGGTTCTCCCAGACCAGGCTCGAACGCGTGTCCCCTGCATCGGCAGGCAGATTCTCAACCACTGCGCCACCAGGGAAGCCCTTCACCTTTATCTTTAACCTATGTCTCACAAGCTGAGCGTACAAGACTCTCAGTCCCTCAAAGCATCATCTATCCGGTAGACACGCAAGTAGATCTGGGGCTGCAGCCGCTGCCTGAGCCATCTCCCTTTGGACTAAGGGAACCGTGCTCTGAAAGAAAAGCCTCAATGCAAAGATCACATTGCACTTGCTCTGGAATAATTTTCTTTTCATCCCTTTCCCAGCCACTTTCTCAGAAATACATAGAAAGCTTTGCTTTGGGTTCTAAACTGCAAGGAATTGAAGAAAGAAAAAAGAGGACTTGCAGAAGATCTAGATCTGGGGTCATTGAAGTAGAACATTATTCTTGAGCAGATTCAGATGAGACTATCAAAAACTAATGAAAGTTGCTGAGTGTGATGGCAGATCAGCACTCAAACACTGGTATACTTTCTCACTTCTACTTTAGAGTGAAATATTAGCTGAAAAAAACAGAGTGTGTTTTGACCAAAACTCTTAACGTTCGCATTGTCAGAGAATGGAGTATGTTTAAACGAAAATATTTTTAAAATATTGATTTAAATATATCACACTCAACTCCTAACTGATCAAAGGCTTAAAGTCTGTTTATAGTAACACTTTAATGAAAACAATTCACTTTGTCATTTGCATTTATGTGTACATAGATTTACTGGAATCAGCCGGAATAGTAAACTGCAGCCAATTGGAAAGTCAACATGCTTATTGCTATTTAGTTTATTAAAAAATGTGTTTAATTCTTTAGAGACACCATATGAAGAATATCATGGCCAGCTACAGGCATACATATTTTCGCTTGGGGTTTGATTACTGTAATCCAAGTATTTCAAAACTGTTTTCAGAACCAATGAGCAGCTAGAGTTGGATCAGATCTTCAGACTCTTAGAAATTGGTAAGAATATTAGAGCTTATCTAGTCCAGTATTTTTCAAACTCTCCTGATGATAGTAATTCCTGGTCCTTATTACAGACCTATTGAATTTGAATCTCCAGGGGTGGGGCCTCCCTCTGAAACTGTGTTTAAACAATGTGGTATTTTTATCATCAGGAAAGTTTGAAACAAACCTAGTCCACTGGTTCTCAGCCCTGGCTATGTATCAGAATTGTCTGTAGAGGTTGTTGAAAATACCGAAGGCTGGGTAGTGACTATATTGACTATTTTGAAAGCCATGTCGCACTGATGGTCTCAGGTTGGAATTTAATTAAGACCACAGGACTTCATATAAATGACTGTTGTTGTTGTTGTTATTATTATTTCACTATTACTATTACAAGCATTACAAAAGATAACTTTTGGATAGTGATACACGGTTTACAATGTCTTTCTATATCCCTTATTCTCACAGCAGTTTTGTGAACTTGTCTTAATATTTTTCATTTATGGGTGGAAAAACTGAGGCTCAGTTAAGTTTAGAGTATTGCTTGAAATTGCATGTGTAACATTCAGTCAAGCTAGGACTTGAACTTAGCCCTTCTGACACCAAATCTGGAACATTTTCTATTGCCTCACAATGCCGTCAGTGAGGGCTTTGCTGCCTGTATTTTAGCAAGTGGGATGAAGTAAGGCAGGACATTATTTTTTCTTATTTAGTTATATGTGATTAACTTTGACCCTTTATTCCAGCTTCTTGATGTCCTTACAAATCCTTGATTGATCTATCAGTATACTGGCTGCCTTGGATGATTTGTATCATCCACAAATTGACTGAGAAAGTCTCTTATGTCCTGATTCAAATTATTAAAAACTTTGAACAGGACACAGCCAAAGAGAAAACCCACTGCCATATTTCTGGGAGAACTTTCTCTCTGCTAGCATTAAAACAGTAATTAATATATTGGCAGCCATTTTTCAACCAGCTAGAATTTTATGTACATGTGCCTTCATTCCGCTCACATGTCCCAATCTTGACATTCAAAGAGATCATGAAAGTCCTAGTTAAATGTCTTGCTGAAGTCCTGATACATTATGTCTATGGAATTCCCTTGATCCACCAAAGAGAAAATGGTCACTTTTTTAACTGAGTGGACCATTTAGCTGTCCCACAAATCAAGCTACCTCATTATTTAGAAGAAAACACTCAAGGTGTTCCTTTAAATCTTGGAAGGACCCTGTGGGAGCCCCATCCTACAGGACCTAGCTTGGATGTCACCTTCTCCGGGAAGCGTTTTTTGATCCTCCAGGCAGATTTAGCAACACCCTTTCCTCTGACCCAGCTTGCAGATCACTTCTCCAGTGTAACACTTAGCACATTACCTTGCAGTTATTTATGTTGTCTTTATTTGAACTTCTTGAAGGCAAGGACTGCATTTTATTCAGCTAGGAAGTCTCTCACAGTATCTAATATAGTGATTGGTGCAAGTCACAATAAATATTTGCTAAATGAATGACTGTATGATTGAATACGTACACAAATGTGAAATAAAGTTTTCTTGTAAAGTTTTTATTAGATCAAGAACATTAACCAGAACCTCTATTCAATTTCTTTTGGGCTTTGGCACTTCTTATTGAAGATATCCAGGGACATTGAACAAAGCCTGATCAAGAAAGTCTAACATTCATCTACTCCTTGAAAAGGAAGAATTAATTCTTTGGCCCCCTAGAATAGTTGTAGTTTTAAGATTAATCTTAACTCAGTTTGTAGCCTATAAAACAAAACTAATAGCAGAATTCAAAGCTTTAGAGCATTTTTAGGTGGCCTGATGGGAAAGTATTGAAATAAATACAAACATTTAGATAAAACAACCATTTTAATAGTATTAACTCTGCCAATTAATGATAATGGAAGAGCCGTCCAGTTAGCTAAATCACTAATAGTTTTATTAAGCAGAGGTTGGCAATTTAAAGCAAACAAGTTCTTTCTAATTTTATCCACTTGCACACCAAGATATTTAAAGGATAACAGGGGATCCAATAAAGAGTATTGCTCAAGAAGAGCTATATTTAAATCTCCTAATGGCTATAGCATAGAGTTACCCCAATTAGTCAGAAAACCCAAGCAGTCAGTAAATTCTTTCAAGGCTCCATAATTTGGGGTTAAAAGAAATGAGATACTGGCTTCCCTGGTGGCGCAGTGGTTGAGAATCTGCCTGCTAATGCAGGGGACACGGGTTCGAGCCCTGGTCTGGGAAGATCCCACATGCCACAGAGCAACTAGGCCTGTGAGCCACAACTACTGAGCCTGCGCGTCTGGAGCCTGTGCTCCGCAACAAGAGAGGCCGCTATAGTGAGAGGCCCGCGCACCGCAATGAAGAGTGGCCCCCGCTTGCCACAACTAGAGAACGCCCTTGCACAGAAACGAAGACCCAACACAGCAAAAATAAATAAATAAACTCCTACCCCGCCAACATCTTCTTTAAAAAAAAAAAAAAAAAAGATATGAGATACAACAAAGTTGCTGCTTGTAATCATTAGCATTATTATTGTGGCATATTTGGAAGATAGAGAGCGCCCTGAGACAGTCAGGGGGGTAAATTTAACTCATCGAATCCGGCAATTATGAATGCTCTGTACCCATACTCTGCTTCACGCTGCAGCATTCTTGAGGGGCTTTTCATGGAGGTCACTGCTAACACCTGCTTTCAGGGCAGCAGGTCAGAGGGAAGTTCCTGTACTCAATGACACGCCTAAGCTAGGACTTTCCCTATCAAATGTCCATGGAGAATTCAGGCACGTAATTGGATAATTCAGGAAAATCCTCTAAGGACCAGAATGATGTTAGCATTTCTTACAATACCATTTTACTTTTCTCAAGAGAATAGACTTTGAAAAACATCTGCATCGTCTGGATATGTGAACTTCATTAGTAGAGACTGGTCAGTTAAGGACAAAGAGCAAATGATCAACTGAAAAGGGCCTTTGTAGTCTACCTTCTGCTTGAGTACAAGATTGCCCTTAAAAATTTCAGGATTAATGATGCTGTTTATCCCACATTCACGTACTGCCAACCAAGCATTGTGCTCAGATGGACAAACTTTAAAGGAAAAAGAACAAAGTGAAGAGCATCTCCAAAGCAGGCAGGAAATATTGTTTGTTTATAGTAACAACTACTGTTTACTGAGCTACTTATTGTGAGCCAAGAACTGTGTTAATATCTTTATATTCATTATTTCATCAAGCTGCCCATCAATAAAGGGGGTGTTATCTCTTTCGTATAGATTAGTTTACCGAGGCTTACAAGTTGAAGTAGATTGCACACAGCTACTAGTCTTAGGGCCAGGATTCAGACTTAGGGCTCTCTAACTGCAAAGACCTTGCTCTTTACTGGATCGTTTATTGCCATCCCCGTCTGGAGGCTGGCACGTTGTCAGTGCTTAGTGTATATTGCAGGAGGATGATGGTCTCCATGTGCTCCAGTGGTATGACAAACAAATACCCTGCAGATAGCCCTGTGGGGTAAATACAGAATGAACCAGACCCAGCTGGCCATTTGCATCAAAGTACCTCACCAGAGTTCCCAGCCACTCTGGCAGAGTGCCCAGGTGCTACCCTGGAGTCCAAACGGAATGCTTTTTGAGATGCCTCTGGTTTTCATTTTCCAAGCCTTGCCACACACAACAAGTGGGCCTGGGGCTGGCCGCAGAGCCCCAGACCTGCCTCCTGTCTAGTGAGGAGTGGGAGGTTGTGGAAACAAAAGAAACTGGTGATAGCAATATCTTGGTATCAAGAACTAACTTTTCTCTGAACTCTGAAATGTCTCATCAAATCCATCCATAGAACTAAGTCTCGGCCAGTATCATTAGATAAAAGGTTGTCTGTGATATGAGCTCCCTGGAACTAGTGTTTACCAAGGAGTAAGAGCAAAGACTAGCTGAAAGATCTAAAGGTAGCTCAGTTTTAGGGCTGAGGGCAGGATGGGCTGAAAGAACACTTACTAACCCAGCAGGTAGGCCAGCCTGAACAGCGTTTGATCAATATTAGGGCGCAGTCTTAATTTCTCTCCTTTTACATTCTCTACTGTTCCTTTTAGGTCGCGTAAAATACGTTCCTCTCTTAGGGGGGCAATTTTGGAGATGGAGCTTTATGTGACCATCGGTTCAGATATTGGCTCTGCCACTTGGTAGCTCTGAGAGCACGGATTGGTCACGAACCACTGTCAAGCCCAGATCTTGTGGTAAGAAAGGGATCTTGCAGACTGTAGATACTCAATGAGCAGGTTTTTTCTTTCTAATTCTACTATTCTTTATTACTTGCAGAACAGTATAAGTGATAATTGGAACTGGTCCTCAGCAGAACTGGTATTTTAGTTTGAGAAAGAATAGAAAAAAAGCAACTGAAAAATATTGATACTAGGAGCAATCTAGGTGTGGCCTGCGGTCCCAGAGATTTTCACGGGAAATTGTACCTGCCGTCAGCTGCGTATGGGGCTGAAACACTGGGCCAGTGGTCAGGATCCTTGGGCTTTTTCCAACTTTGGCCACTATTTTATGTCAGGTTTCCTGAGAAACAGACTCTAATATGGAGATTGCTGCACAGGAGGTTTACTGGGGAGTGTTTTCAGCAAAACCTGTGAGGGGTTGAGGGATGCAGGATTAGCCAAGAGAAGATGAAGTGTGATCTAGCTGTGACAAAGGCCTCAGTAGATCCCACAGGGAGCTCTGAAGCTGGGGTGGGTCTTTCAGAACTGCCCTGAATTGAGGCAAAGGGACTTTGAGCTGTTGCATCAACCAGTCAGTGCATACAGCCTGCCCGCAGAGGAGAGGTCATGTTCCTAGGAGAGAGCAGTGCCTGCAGAGGGACTCTGCTGTGTACCATCAGCGGGTAGCATTTCTCACATCTGGGAAAATGAGTGCCTTCAGGAGAAGGGAGGAGGATCTGCACAGGGCATCGTAGCATCCACTAGAGCTACTGTGCAGGTAAGGCACTGTACTGCTTTGGTCCTCACTATCCAACACTTGCAACCAATATTTATGAACGCCTACTTTGTGTATTGTTTCCTTTGCATGGAATGTCTTCCCCTCACTTAGAGATACCTGATGAATTAACACATCAAGATTCTGATAAAATGTCAATTCCTCTAAGGAACCACTTTTAACTGTCACGCACAATTATATACTATCTTTTCTATTTCTGTGCCATCAAAGCATTTCATATATACCTTTCCCAGGGCGCAGTTCACTGTATTAAGATTACTGTGGGGCTTCCCTGGTGGCGCAGTTGTTCAGAATCTGCCTGCCAATGCAGGGGACACGGGTTCGAGTCCTGGTCTGGGAAGATCCCACATGCCAGGGAGCAACTGGGCTCGTGAGCCACAACTACTGAGCCTGCGCGTCTGGAGCCTATGCTCTGCAACAAGAGAGGCCGCGATAGTGAGAGGCCCGTGCACTGAGATGAAGAATGGCCCCCACTCGCCGCAACTAGAGAAAGCCCTCACACAGAAATGATGACTCAACACAGCTAAAAGTAAATAAATAAATTTATTTAAAAAAAAGATTACTGTGGTCGGGGAATCTTATTTATATTTGTATCTTTTTCTTTTTTTTCCCCAATACAAAACTTAAGTGAATAAGTCATTTTTTAAAGTCTGTTTGTCTAATACAGCATAGTTATACCTTCTTTCTTTTGGTGAGTATTTGCATGGTTTATTCTTTTAATTCTTTCACTTTAAATTTTTCTGTATTATTGTATTTTAGATACATCTCCTGTAAATGACATTTAATTCAGATTAATTTTGTTTTTATCCAGCATGACAATCTTTGTACTTTAACTGGAACATTTAGGACATTTATGCCTATGTAATCACTGATGTATTTAGGTTAAAATCAACCATCTTATTTTGTGCTTTTTAATTGATCCATCATATCTATGTCTTTTTTCTTACCTTTCTTGACTTCTTCTGGATTGAATTTTTTCTTTACTATCTATTTTTTTCCTCTCTGTGGACTTGGGAATCATTTACTTTTTTCTCTTCTTTTAGTGGTTACCTTAGAATTTACAACATTCACCCTTCACTTATCAAAGTCTAATGTTAATCAACACGTTTACTCTCTTCTGGAATATATACAAGGACTTCAGAATAATTTAACTCAAGTTTCCCTTTGTCCCCAGCTTATAGTTGACAACGTATGGTTGTTATGAATTTCAATATTTTAAAACCCTGTAAGACATTAATATTACAGCTTTAAAGTCAATGTTTATGTTTACTCACATGTTTATCACTTTTTTAGTTCTTTAATCCTTCCTACATCACTGATCCTTTAGCTCAGTTTACTGGTTGTGAATTCTTTCAGATTTTGTTCATCTGAAAATTTCTGTATTTCACTTACATGCTTGAAGGATATTTTGCTGGGTATAAAATTCTATTGTTGTTTTTATTTTTTATAAGAACATTGAAAATATATTCCCATTTTCCTTTGCTTTTCATTTTTGCCCTTGAGATATTTAACTATAGCTCCTTGGAAGGTAACTGTCTTTTTTCTCTAGCTGCTGTAAACATTTTTCGTTTTTTCTTTAGTTTTCTGTAGTTTCACAATTATACATCTTGATATATATTTCTTTTTTCATTATTCTGCTTAGGGTTCTTAGATTTTGTTAATCTGTTCTGGAAAATTCTGCCATTTCAGCCATAGTGTTTAAATATTGTTTTTGCTCCATTTTTTTCTCTTGATTTTATTTCTAAACCTACAGTTATATATGTTAGATCTTTTCACTATATCCTCTGTCTCTTATCCTCTCTTCTATATTTTCTACTTTTTGTCTCTTTCTGCTATATTGTAGAAAGTCTATTCTGACCTGTTTTCCTGTTCAATAATTCTCCCTTTAGATATGTTGAATCTGCCATTAAACTCATTCAACCAGTTCTTAATTTGCTATTATATTTTTCCTTTTCAAAACTATGTCACTTTTTCCCAGTTTCTCCCTGAAATTTTCAGGCTTGGCTTTTATTTTTTCTTTGACTTGGTAGGTATAATTGTTTTTATAGTTTTTATCAGATATTCCCAATATCCAGCATCTTTGTTAGTTTGTTTCTATTGTCTTGTTATTTTGACTGGTTCTCATTCATGGTGTCTTGTTTTCTGTGTACCTTATTTCCTTTCATTTTATGCTGTGCCATGTATTTGATAAATTACTTTTATGAATACTTTGAGGCATAAGATTGGTATGTACTTTATATGAGTCCTAAACTTTGGTAGACCCTGAGCTTTAATTCTTGTTCCCTCTCCTACAAAGACCTTCAAAGGAAATACAGTGTTCCAGTTATTTCTTTCAGATAGTCAAGTGTCTTTTGGGAAAAAAATATTTGAATATAGGACTTTTATTTTCTTCTGGATTTTGACTGGGCAATTTCTCATTCTTTGGTTAACTGTTTGGTGCTTTCGGAAGGTGTGGGTTTTTAAAAAATATTTTCTCCAACTTTATTTTACTTTTTTTCAGAAGAAGGGTTAATCTGAGAAAAACTAGTCTACTATTGTAGGAAGTAGAATTCTACTTTTGTATTTTAGTTTTTAGCACAACTCTGGTCACTCAATATTTGCTAAATAATGACTATGTGAATGGTCATGGGCATTGGAATCAAGTTGTACAAGCTATAGTTTACTATCTTCAAGGAATTTATCAGTTATTAGGCATGGAAATAAAACACACACAAAAAAACTTTAAATAATGACCACTCTATGATATACAGTTAATGTTAGGTCTCCATACTCTCATAGTGGAATTGTAAATTAATATACTTCTTTGGAGGTAAATTTAATAATACTCATCAAAATTAAATATGTACATAGTCTTTGGCTAAATAATTCCACATCTAAGAATTTATCTGATATATACTCTGTATATATTTGCCTAAGTGCTCAAAGATATATATATATATATATATATATACACACACACACACATATATATGAGAATATTCATTGGTAACAGCATGTTTATAATAAAAAGACTGGAAACAATCTAAATATCAATTGGGGATTGGTTAAATAAATTATGATATATCATACAATGGAATACTATTCAGCCATTAAAAAGAATGGGAGGTTTATACGTTTTGATGTGGAATAATATCTGTGACATGGTTAAGTGAAAACAAAGGAATAAACAAGAAGCTTGAGAGTATATATAATATGCCACACACACATACACACACACACACATACACACACACACACACACACACACTTAGAAATTTATAGCTTGTCTCTGAAAGGCTCTACATGGGACTGTTAATAGTGGTTATATCTGAGGAGAAGAACAGGGGCTTGGAGTCAGGGATAAGAAAGAAAGTTTTCACTGGGTACTTTTGTGTTCATTCTATTCTATCCTGTTATTTATTTTTACCATGTGCATGTTTTTAACCACTACATTAAAAAAAAAAAAACAAAAAGTGCTAGGAAAGCAGTGTATTAGAAGGTACACCATACTGGTGATCAGTTGCTGCCCACTGTATTTTGGTTTTGTTCTGACAAAGTCTCATGACCTTTCCAGAAACTCAGTGTCTTCTGTGAAATGAGGACATTGACCTAGATAATCTCTAGGGCCTTTTTCAACTTTAACACTCCCCAATTTTATCTACTAACTTGGAGATACTTTTATTGCACAAGTACTTCAGTCAGGCAGTATCTCTGAAGATAATTTGGCAGATGAAAGTATTAGTATTAGATGATAGTACTGGTTGCTGAGAGTGCTAACCTTCTTCTTGGTTCTCCTTCAAGTATGACACTGTGCTTTCCTTAAGATGATACACTAAAATAATTGATTTGTTTGGACTCACAGTTTGAAACTGTGATTTTTAATATAACTTTAATTTGAAATATTTTAGGCCCATTTTTCTTTAAGATTGAGTAGACTTAATTCTCTCACAGACTGACCAAATCTTATTACTCTCTATTTACTGTACAATGAAAGCTTATTTTGTAAGTGTTTCCACATTTTATGCTCACATAGGTCTAAGTGGCCAAAACATTTAATTAAATGGACTATTCATAAAATCTCATTTCCTGGCTGGTCATCTGTATCAATGATAACAGTAGCATCCACCCCATGGCTATAACTCTGATTCTTAAAAAAATGAGAACAATTATTTAAATCAAAAGTATGCTCAGACTAATAATTTAAAACCTTTTTAAATTATAAAGGTAATTCAAGCTTATTTTCAAAAGTTCAAACAATAGAGAAATAAGAATTGAAAGTTTCCTCTCCTCTGCTTCAGTCCCACTCCTCAGAGGTAAACACTGTTAGTATGACACGTATCTTTGCACACACACCCTCCCCACAGTTTGCTTTCACAATAATGGGGTTATACTGAAAATATTGTTTTTGTACACAGTGAAATATTGTACTTGGGGTACATGTAGCTCTATCTCATCCTTTAAAGTGCTGTACCTTATTCAATCACACAGATGTAACATGATTTATTTACATAATGTCTTAGTAATGGGTATCTAGAGTTGGCTTCCATTTATATGTTGTGAGAAGCAGTGTTGCATTGAACTTAGATGTTTGGCTAGAATTTTTATAGAATATTTTTCTAGAATTGAGGTGTTAGATTACAAAGAGCTTCCTACACGCCAGGTACCACTGTAAGTCCTTTAAAATATCAACTTTTTTTCATTCCCATAATAGCATAGATACTATTATTACCTCTGTTTTGCAGAAGATAAACTTAGGCTCAGAGAGGTTAAGTAACTTGCTTGAAGTCTCACAGCTCTAAGTGGTAGAGCCAGGATTGGAATGCAGGCTTTCTTAATCCAGAGTCTATGCTTAACTCCTACACTCTGCTCCTTCATGGGATAGGTGTATCTGGAACTTTGATAGACACTGCCAACTTGTCCTCCAAAAAGATTGTTTCACTTTATACTCCCACCAACTGAATTTGAGAGTTCACCCATTTCCTCATTTCCTTACAAAATACTACATTCTTTAAAAAGTTTTTTGCCAATTTATGGTTGAAAAAATAGTTCATATTATTGTTTTAATTTACAATTAATGCAATATTAACATTCATAAATCTTAACTTTTATGAGACTTTTACTACAATAAATTACATAAAAGAATTATTCATCATTTCCAGATTATTTTCCAAGAGCAGTGAAGCCCACATACATCTTCTTCAGAAAATGCTGACAGCATGGGGTGCACAAGGCTTCCACGTTTGCAGTGGTTCCAAAGTTTGCTTTTGAGGTTACTTCCTTTATTCTTTTGGATAAACTTCTCCCAAAGGAGCTGGGTGAGCAGAAGTCTTTTTGAAAGTAAAGCTTGAACTATTTCTTGAGCAATCCAAGAACTCATTTACAATGTGATCCTTAGATTCACAACACATAGTTTGTGAGAGGGTGTGCCCAGAGCAGTTAGGAAAAGCAAAACAGCACTTTAACAGTGAGGGATTTAGCAGGAAGATCTGACCCAACAAGTAGAAAGTCTTTTAAAGGTTCAATCAAGTTTATTCCCATCACATTCCTCTGGAATGCCCAACAGGCACATGCTTTGTCAATGAAAATTGTTTTCTATCTCATTGATGTTTCATTTGGCAAGAATCATTTCTTTGAACAATTTCTTATTAATCATCTAGGATTTTTCATTTCTGACAGTGTTATCATCAGCTGCATATTTATAAAAGAGTCAAACTTCAACCTGTATTCAATCTGTTTGTTTACTGAGAACGTAATTTGAAAAAAAAATGCCAATCTATTTACAACCAAATTTCAGATCTTCAACATTACAAAGGGTAAAAATGTGAACACAGTGGAATTCTTCTATCATCCTTATTTTGTGAGAGCAAATATCATATACCCACCTTACCAGTCATGTCTTTTAGCTTTCTCCCTCTCTTTGTGGTGTGTAGTTTTCTGTTTCTGGGCACATGGTCTGCCTGTGGTAATCCAAATATGAATGACAACACAAAGTGTCTTAATGGGGTCCTGCCTCCCAGACAAATAACTCACTGTGGTTCTAAGATTGTGTCTTCCCATAGATGCTAACTGAAATTGTTTTGGTCAAACCACCTTCTATACAGGCGTATTAAAAATACATTAATTAAATTACAATTAAAAATACATTCAGGAGGGTTTCCCTGGTGGCGCAGTGGTTGAGTGTCCGCCTGCCAATGCAGGGGACGCGGGTTCGTGACCCGGTCCGGGAAGATCCCACATGCCGCGGAGCGGCTCGGCCCGTGAGCCATGGCCGCTGAGCCTGCGCATCCGGAGCCTGTGCTCCGCCACAGGAGAGGCCACAACGGTGAGAGGCCCGCGTACCGCAAAACCAAAACAAACAAACAAAAAAAAACACACACAAAAAACCCCCCAAAATACATTCAGGAGTAGATGAAGGAGTTTGGCATGTATTATTTTTACATGCTGGGGGCAATGTTGGGCAGTGCAGCCTCTGGCTGTGAGCAGCCTGTGGGTCCCCAGGGAACATTTCACCAGGCTTCAGCTTAAACGTTGTTTATACGCGGCCAGAGGCTTGATTTCCTTTACCAAGAGCTGCCAATCCAATGGACTCAGCTCCACCTGTCAAGCAACTCTACCCTCTCCTCAACCAGGTGGCCAGCACAGAAGCTGGGCTAGCCGTGGGAGGAATGGGCATACTGGCAATCTAGTGCAGCGTCAGCATTACCTGGGAACTTGTTGGAAATGCAAATCCCTTGCCCCACCCTATGTCTCCTGGGGATTTGGGTGCAGGCCAAAAAGTTTGAGAATCACTGCTCTTGCTTAATATGTCAAAATCTTCCACTTTACTTCTTTTTTTTAACCCCATTTTTTTTTTTTTTTGCGGTACGCAGGCCTCTCACTGCTGTGGTCTCTCCCATTGCGGAGCACAGGCTCCGGATGCGCAGGCTCAGCGGCCATGGCTCACGGGCCCAGCCGCTCCGCGGCATGTGGGATCCTCCCGGACGGGGTCACGAACCCGTGTCCCCTTCATCGGCAGGCGGACGCTCAACTACTGCGCCACCAGGGAAGCCCTAACCCCATATTTTATATCCCTTTTTACCCCTGTAATATTTTCTCAGTAATGGATTCACTTTCTAAATGTCTTTGAACTGTCCTGTGGCCGGGGCTCACCCTGACGAGTGGTGTGCTGGCCAAGGCTTAAAAATGGGCTCAAAGGAGGGGGGCTTGATGCATAGCCTTTCACAATTTCTGTGGTGTAAATACTCCTACCATGGCTGATTGCAAGCTACTCACATGATCTTACTGAACACGGAGTTGAGAAGAGATGTGCATAATTGCTCTCCAGAGTAGATGTGAGAGGCTTTAACACCCTACAGGGTGGTACCAATAATCCTGTAGGTGTTGGCTGAATTTAACTCAGTGGGGATTTAGATTGGGTTTACACTCAGAAACTGGAGTCATTATTTTCAGGCCATTTGTTGAGTCATTGAATACTTGTGATCATTAAGGTGACTGAAATATTCAGTTGATATCCTTTAAAATCACTGGAAATATTCAAAATCAGCTTACAACTGGCATTTTGGAGATGGCACACACGGAATAGATTCAAAACCATGCCTATATTTGATGCCTTCCTTGCATGCCCTGTCAAATTACTTATTTGGTAGACGGTAAACCCTAAAAAAAACATGGACTTTGTTTTGTTCACCATTCTGTCATTATTACTTACACTCAGAACTGCCCCCAAAATGTTTGTTGAATTAATAAATTAGTAACTATAGTAGTTTACTAAGGCTGCGATAACAAAATACCACAGAGTGGGTGGCTTAAACAACAGATATTGTTTTCTCACAGTTCTGCAGGCTGGAAGCCCAAGATCAAGGTGTTGGCAGGTTTTGTTTCTTCTGAGGCCTCTCTCCTTAGCTGGCAGATGGCCGCTTTCTTGCTGTGTCCTCTAGTGATTGTTCCTCTGGTGTCTCTCTCTGTGTCCAAATCTCCTCTTCTGTAAGGACACCTGTCTTATTGGATTAAGGCCTATCGTAACAACTTCATTTAACTTTACTTCTTTGAAGACCTTATCCCCAAATACAGTTACATTCTGAGGTACTAAGGATTAGGTCTTCAACATGTGAATTTGGGGGGATACAATTTAGTCCATAACAATAATTATCATAGCTTCTATATCTTAAGGCTCCACTAGCACAATTAAAAGAAAAAATCAAAATAAAAAAAAAAAACACCCCACATCAGTTGTGTAGATTTGGAGTCTATTAGACATATGCCTCTATACTTGCCTTGATATGAAACTTGTATTGATTATGAAGTGGCTACAATCTCACCTAAGAAATGACAAACTAATCTTACAAGTTGCAAAAATATCCCTCCCACCCCTACCCTTGTCTCATACTTATTCTTGGCACTGAGGTTTTGTTTCTGCTGAATGAGTTAGAAGAACAGGAGAGATGGAAATGTAATTAGCTTGCATATATAGAAAAGATATCGGAACTTTATAATGCATACATGTATATGTTTATGTGTGTGTGTAGATAGATAGATAGATGCACTATAAAAATAAGGCATGAGAATTTTATCGTACCACGTACTTTCACTTGAGGGAAGACACCATTGAGAAGGTTCGACTGCAAAAAAGCCTCTCAGCTCTCACATTTCTGAGATTATTTTTTGATTCGGTGACTATCAGAACCACAGGAAAGAAGTTCAGAGTGTGGCCAGTCTAAAAAGCCTTTGGTGTGTCTCTTTGTTGGGGAAGAGCAGGCTCTAAAGAGCTGAAACTTTCTTGGTTGAGAAATAGCTCCACTTTGGTCAGAACTCTGGCCAACTATGAGAGTAACATGTCACTCTGAAGTCCAGCTTCTATTTTTTTCCTATTGGCATTCAGTCATCTTAAGTCCTGTGGTGACGGGAGTGAATCATAACACTGTATTTTAATTTTATACTATAGGTTTTGTTAGGTTAGGTCTATTTTTTCTGTTACTTTTTGGGATCATGATCAGCCTTTTAAAATTTATTTTGTTGTTTTGTTCATTAAGTTGAGGTTCTCTTTTGATCAGTAAACTTTTTTTATTTTTTTTTAGAAATCCTCAAAATAATTTCAACATGCCTTGAGGCCGTATGTTCTTGTAATAAAATAGCACGACTAGGTGGTTCTTGGCGACCAGCCTAGCACGGTAAGGCATGCTGTTATTACACGGTTACACACATCCTGGTGTATGTCTGATTATGTAATTGTTCTTCTCATTCAGAGATGCTGCTGAAAGCAATTACGTAAGTTGTGTTCATTTCATGGGGAATCTAAAGTGGGGAAGTAAAAAAGAGCCAAACTCATAGGCACTGAGGGCAACTGTTCCTTAGACTGCATGTCACATCTCTTGATAGGATATTGAGCTACACCCTCAGGAGATTGAATGGGCACATTTTGGCCTTCTTATCCGATTGCCTCTTTTTCCCCTAGCCAGCAAGTAACAATAGCAGCATCTGTAATTTGTGTATTTAGTTTTATTTTTAAAGTTTTTCTTACAGTAAAATTGAGTGATATAGTGGTGACATTCTCTGCCTCATGACTTCAAAACCCTATTCTGTGTGTCCGGGAGTGTGATACATCTTAAGTAAAGAAAATAAAGGCCACTGACCCCAAAAAGAGACATAGGGGAGAGGGCAAGGTGAATTGCTTGTTATGTAAGGCAGCTCTCAAAGTCAGAGCTAACAAGGAGAGCTGGTTATACAAATGGATTTGCCTAGGGTCAGACTGTCCTGAAGATTGTCTTCTGATGAAGGGTTTTGGGTCTGGTATGTAATGCTGTGGAGGGAGAATCTTGAAAACTCCACTAAGCAAAGTGGGAATTTTCAACCTGCCCCGAGGAGACTCTCCAGGTGAGGATATGGGGCTTCTCCTGAGATGTGTCAGGCAGCTGTATAACAGGAGTCACAATGCATATTTTTTGGATGGATGACTTTTTAATGAAAAGGCAACCTGCTTCCTCTTTCCTCTTATTCCAATAGCTCCTCAAAACCCAAGGGAGCTTTGAATATCACTGAGTTACTCAGCAGCTTCGTGTCAGGTCAAAATGACAAGAATTTGGTTTGGAAAGAGCAAGCTGTCTTCCTGGATGATAAGGAGTCCCTAGACACCAGTGCCTTCTCTTGAGAATGCATCTGACATCACGCCCACTGATATGCTTCTACCAGAGGGTATCCTGAGTCATTGAAAAGAGAAAGCAAAGCATGGAACCAGATGTTGATTCTGTTGGGTCCTGTAATTTTGTTGTGAAATCTTGGTAGCAGTGAGATGGTGGACCATAAGATCCTTAGGACAAGGAATGTGTCACTAATTTTGCATTGCTAGGGTCAAACCCAGGACTTGATATAGAGGAGATGCTTAAGATATGATGTTGTTCATGCCTGTTATGGTTAATTTTAGGGGCAACTTGGTTAGGCCACCATACCCAGATACTTGGTCAGATATGTCTGGATGTTGCTGTGAAGGCTTTTTTTTTTTTTTTTTTTTTTTTGTGGTACGCGGGCCTCTCACTGTTGTGGCCTCTCCCGTTGCGGAGCACAGGCTCCGGATGCGCAGGCTCAGCGGCCATGGCTGACGGGCCCAGCTGCTCCGCGGCATGTGGGATCTTCCCGGACCGGAGCACGAACCCGTGTCCCCTGCATCGGCAGGCGGACTCTCAACCACTGTGCCACCAGGGAAGCCCTGAAGGCATTTTTAAAAATGAGATGAACATTTATGACAGTAAACTTTGAGTAAAGCAGATTACTCCCTGTGATGGTTAATTTTATGTGCCGTAGTGTGAGTGGGTCTCATCCAATCAGTTGAAGGCCTTAAGAGAAAGATTGACCTCCCTTCAGAAAGAGAGAATTCTGCCAGGAGATGGCCTTCAGACTTGAACTGCAATACCAACTCCTCCCTGGGTCTCCAGCCTATTGGCTGATCCTGCAGAATTTTAACTTGCCAGTCTCCATGATTGCATGAGCCAATTCTGAATGAATGAGTGAATGAATGAATGGATGTCTCCAGCATCTTTGCTTGACTCTGGGGCTCTGTTGTCCCTCCAGTTCCAGTGAAATGGGGGGAGACTACTTTGCCATGTTAAAATGTTGAATTTTTGCCCTAAAATCACAGTCTCCCCTCTCAATAGAGAGTGAAAGCCCTGATGCAGACAAGGATACCAAGATACGGAAAAGATGATTTGGGGATTTGAGGTGGTGGGGCAAGAGAAGAATTCAACAACCCTTCTCAGAATCCTTGATTTTATATTTACTGCCAATGCCCAGTGTAAAAATCATTGGCTTGATTTAAGTGCCTTTGTAGGGTTCCAAGCCCCATCACCACCACCAAGAACAGCTCACCCCACTGTGGCCTGGAGATGCTGAAGACCACTTTTCAGCCTGATGTGGCTTCTAACAGCTGAGATATTAAAACACTGAAAAACGGGCTTTATAATGGAAATGCTGACAGACTATTAACTATAGCAGCACTGCTCTAATAAATGGAATGGCCTGTCATAATCTCTAGTTCATAAATATGCAAATACAGGACTGGGGATTTGCTCCAAAGGATGTCTCTATAAGTTTAACTGACCTTTACTGATACCAGATGAGCCTGTTGCTTCTGTTTTCGTACATTGGATATAAAGTACAGGAAATCTAGCCGCCTGTCGGCCTAAAGTATATAAAGTTGAAACTGCCAGCTACTAAACTCTGGGCTCTGATTCCATTTCTCTTCACATTCATGGTCTTTATTGACATTTTCATTTTTTTTCCCCAGGGGGTGAAAGCTGAGCGGGGGCAAAATCAAACATTGTTCCTCCTCCATTCCCCCCGCCCCACATTATTTCCACATGTCACAATGCCTGCACGGCCAAAATTCATGGATTGCCTCAAGGACAAACAGGCCATCTACGCTGAAGTATAAATTTGAGTTTTATCCAGTTTTCCACTTTTTGGACCAAATGGGCAGCAGATCCAGTGACTTCATATTTAATAACCTAGATGTCATTTGTCCTGTGTCTTTCAGCACAGAGTAAAGAGTTGGATGGCTGGCAGTTTTGCAGATTTTTTCCCCCCAATTATTTTAAGCTCTTCAGCCTAGTATCCGAACTATTGATGTCGAGCCAAATTGCCAACAGGGGAGAGATCTGTCCAATCCAGGAGCTAAATGAGTCACTGAGAGTCAATCTGTTTTTCCCTCGCTGCTGGGGTTTCCTCGGGCCCCGGCCTCTGCTGCAGTCACACACAGAGCAGCAGGCTCGGCCTCCTAGGCCTCCTCGATTCCGGCTCCCACCCTGCTTGCAGCAGCTGGGGATGCTTCTGACCGGTCGGCCTCAGAAATCCAGGGTCTCCATCACACTGTAGTTGAGGCCTTGCTTTGGCAGAAAATGAAGACATCTTGGCCTTGTTGTATTCGCCACTCCAGTAGCATGTCAGGTATCCAGAAAGGAAAGGAAGACCCAGAAACAGAAGGTGTTGGGGGATGACCCGCTAGCTCACTGCTTCCCGTGGCCCAGTTCCCTCAGAGCACTCTTCTCCTTCCTAAATGTCCAAATGGAGTCCTGTGACACAGAATGCTTCAATAAGTGACAGAAAAAAAAAAAAAAAGAGGTGGGTTGGAAGGGGCGTGTGGTTCTTCTGGGGGTCGTGGTGGGGTGGAAAGGCACTAGCCTAAGCCAAAGGCTGCAGTAGTGGTAGCACTTTAAGTGTTGGGGAGAAAATTCAGCACCTTATTAACGTTTTGTTTTCAATTGAGACATTTCATTTCTAACAATATTAACTAAAAAGCAAAATCCTTGAATTCTGCCTGGTAGGGTCAGTGTTCAATTACACAGAAATATGCAGTCGACTTAGGACTGCACATAAGATTAAGATAACTGGTATTTCATGGTCAATGATTAACTTAGTTGACACAGTTCTATCCTGAACTTTGCCATCAGGACCGACCTTTTTGTGCGGTGTGTGTTGAGGACTGTGGGTGATCTAAACTGGGATGAGCATTTTCTCTTGGAAACTCAACGCCATCAAGGAGCCCATGTTCTCTGCAAATGTAGAGAGGAGTTCATGTAGAAATCAGAAAACAACCAGGGAACCTTCTATCGTTGTAAGCTGAACTGCCCTAGGAATGTTCAGGAATTAGAGAACTCAGGAGTTCCTGAGAAATAAGGGAAGAGATGGGGAGTGAAGAAAAAGTTTGCTTAATTGATTTACTATAATTTTCAGGTAGAAATATCAGAGCCCAAAACCCCAGAACGAGCAAGTTGGTTTCGAGCAAGTTGGTTTTTTTGTTTTGTTTTGTTTCTATTTTTGTTTTCATCGTAAAGTCTCAGAGGATGGACAGCTTTGTTCCTTATGGGGCATTCAGTTCTATTTCTGTAGTTCCAACAAAACTCACCTTTTTACATATTCATGTTGCTTTTTGGTCTCCCTTTTCTCAGCCAGCAAGGTGACAAGGGCAGTTAGAGAAAAGAGTCAGATTTCTGAAACACAGAAAGATTTCTCATTGAAATCAGGCATGTATTAGTGAATCACTTTTTTTTTTCCTCTGATGGGGTCAACGGCTTCATTTAGGTTTTGTAGTGGGTTTCTGGATTCCAGGGATCCAGGAAGTTCTGGGAAGCGCTCCCACCACCATCTTAGTCAGAACTAATTAACTAAAAAATAAAGGCCTCTCTTTCTCTTCACATTTTGAACCACCGATCGACTAATACCAAGCACGAAACACCAGTTTTCAGATCATTAGTACAAAGCATCTTCCGCAGGAGGCAATAAAATGTTGCTTTATATAACTCAGCTACAGTTACACTGCTTTCAGAAAAAGCAGGAGTCTCCCTGAAAAGAAATTTACATGAAAACAGTCCCATTGTTTGAGAACTTATGCAAATAATGTGCAAAGGGGTTTGACAGTGATTTAAAAAAATTAAATCTTTATCACTGCCTGAGAAACTTGGTTACCTATAAAGAACTCCATTGCACTTATTTTTTTAATGTGTACAATATAGAGTTGTTTTAAATATTTTTTTTCTTTAAGCTCAGAACTTCCTCCTAAGCTTCAAAGTCTTCTATAATGAATGCCCTACAGAGAGTCTAGTGCTTTTCTGCTTAACATTTACGAGCATCCCTCATTACTAGTTAAGAAAATTGAAGATAACAACCACAAAAACTGACATAGCTCCAACTATTTTGAACAACGTAAATGTTTCTCCCGTGGGTGTAGCTTTTAGGGACCACATAGGGATACACACCCCTCAGCGCTCAATCAGTAGAAGATGAAGCTCTAAGTGTCTCAGTTCGTGTTGATTGCCTCTCAACTCCCTGGTGCTAGGAATCTGGATGTGTCCATTAACGCATGTTCAAACAATGGATCGCCCATGCCAGGAATCTGATTTCCGTAGAAGGACATGAAGAGGATGGGTGAGGAATAGGGTGTCGGACCAAATGTTGTGACATTTCCCTTTGATTTCTACTTTCTTTGAATTCTTTTGCATTTACTACCTAGCATCTGTCTGGCTTTGGTTCCTTCAATTTCTTTTCGTCTTTTCCTTCTGCTTCACTGTGGAAGATGATCAAAGTATGGAGTTTCTTCTATCCCAGGGGTTGGCATTTCTGCAGGCACAAATGAGACTGGTTTTCAAGCACCAGTGTTTGAACACCAGGAATTCCTTTAATGATCATGCCAGACTACATAGACTTTAGAATCAGACACTGGTTCCAGCTCTGCCATTTACCATCTTTGACATTTTGGACAAGTCATTTTGATGTCTTTCAGCCTCGGTTTCCTCTTCTGTAAACAGAATTATCATCATCATCATCATCCTATCTCGTCAGTTAAAAACAAACAAACAAAAAAAAGCTGAGCAAATGGCCATTCATGTATTTTCAACATATATATGTGTGAGTATATATTGCTTTTTTATACAGATACCATTGTACTATATATTATGTAAATTATAAAATACACAAAAATGGAAATTAAATAATGAAATTACAAAATAAACAGAAATAAATATTTTAATATTTATTTTGTCCTGCACAACTCATGGGGTACATGACCCCACTTTGGAAAAGCATAATAAATGTAACATGCTTAGTGAAGCTGAGTCCCCCTAAAACCAAGTTTCCCTGCCGAGTTTACGATTATCCTCTCTATCTAAAACTTTATCCCCTTTCCTGTCCCTCCTCTGTTTCCCTCAGGGTTGAAGAGTATCAAAGAAAAGAGGGGACTGAAACCAAGCAGGAAAATTCAGGGCCCTCCCAGATTCAAAAGCCCCTCCATATCCCCCATTCCTTGTTTGTTGAAAAGGCTTAGTCTCCTAGGCTTTCCCTGAGTTCCAAAGAGAACACTCAAGCAGTTACTAATTAGGGAAGTGAGAGAATGCCGAAACAAAGGAAAAGCAGTTAAACAAGATGGGTTGAACAATAGTTCAGCAATAAAAGAGAGCCCTACTTCCTCCTCAAGGGATATACATAACGATCTGATGCATATCTTTCCACAGAATCGAAACCCCCACCCAGGTGGAAGATGGTGACTACATGCTGAGCACAAGCATGTAGACCCTAGACTGGCTGGAACCATGAAGTTGATGATTAAGCTTCCTGTAACATCCAAAACACCCTGTCACCTCACCACCAAATGATCAGAAGAAAGTCATGCACCTTGCAACCCTCACCCCCAAATTTGCCTTTAAAAATCCTTCCCTGAAAGCCCTTGGGGAGTTTGGGTCTTTTGAGCATGAGCTGCCTGTTCTCCTTGCTTCGTGCCTTGCAAATAAATGCTGTACTTTCCTTCACCACAACGCAGTGTCCGTAGATTGGCTTAGCTGTGTGACAGGTGAGTGGACCCAAGTTTGGCTTGGTAACATTAGCACACTGCCTGCCATGAAGCAAAACTCACTGCATGCTATGTATTATTTATTTTTATGCCCAAGGAAAAGTCCAATTGAAATGAAGAATATGCAACCTCATACTGGCTTCTTTTGACATGACTTTGTTCTTATATAAGTAGCAGAAAGTGGCTGAGTTATAAGTCAGGCTCTTCCAATAGAAAGGAATCTGGTTGCATAATCCTGGCCAGCATTGTCTTCTACTGAGAGAAGAATTACACAATTATTTTCCACAGCACCTTATTTCCAAGAAAGATTGGTGGCTTCTCCCCTTCAGGTGGACACTGAAGACAGCACAATTGCTACCCCTGGTGTGAGGCTGGAGTGATAATGCCTCCTTGATAAATGAAAACTATATCCTAAGAATCTGTGCAAATGGGGAAGAGAATGGGGGAGGACAGATTCAAAATTGGAGGAAGACAGAAAAGTCTCTGTCCTTTTTCTAATTATCCTTTTACTGCAATCAGTACTGCCCTTGACATTACTTGTCATATACAATAGGTAAGACACACTGATTATGAATTTTATTGTTGTGACATTGAGTATAAGTCTAGAAATTCGTATAAATACTCTTGGTATAGAGGTTTCTAATTTCACACTCATTCATTTGTTATTCCTAAGCATTGTTACATATTCTAAGCATCCACTGTATGTCAGGCACTGTGCCAGGCACTATTTTGGGTATGAATTTGTCTTTTGAACAAAGAGAAGCAAGCCATAGGAACTGATGGAAATAAATAAAGAGCCCAAACTCCCACTCAGGAACTTGGGATTTGCTAGGGGATTTGATATGAACCAAGTGGTAATTGACCTCACACTTTTAAACTAGTGAGCATCAATCTTTCTCCTTGGAAATTGTTTTATTACCTATAATGTAAAACTTTGACAAAAAAAAAATCTTACAACAAAGTATTGAAAAAAATCAAGGAACTAAAAGCAGAACAGGAATTTGGATTCATCTTGACAAAAGCACACAGTAAGTATTTTAATTCTGTTTTGGTTATTCTGGATTCACTGGGTATCCAGGCTTAGAGATTACTTTGTGTTCAGCCTGTTTTGCTGGCTTCACTCTTCTTGAGGCATAAACTCTCAGTGTAGACAGTGGTGATGTGTGTGTGTGTGTGTGTGTGTGCGCTTGTGTTAGACATTTCTGGTTTCACCAATATCTGGTTCTCCTCTTATTTTTGCACACAGAGAAGACCACACTTCCTGGAACTTAGGGGAACCTGTGACAAGTTCTAGCTAATGGATTGTAAATTGAAGTGGGATGATGTCAGTTCTGAGTCAAGGCCTAGAAGGGTGCTGATGAGATACCCCTTGTCTCTTCTTCTTTCTGCTGTGGAGATGTGACCAGCTGGTTTAACATCCTTCAACCTGGTCCCTGAGTAACTGTATGAGCAGAGCTTCTCACTAACTTGTGATGAATATGAACTGGACCAAAAAAAATAAATAAACCTTTGTCTTGAAAACTCACTGGGGTTTCAGAGCTAATTTGCTACCTCCACATAACCCATTCTATCCTGACAGTTACAGGGTTTTTATATTTTTGTTTTTTTCCTGGAAGAAGAGCGGATATCTAGATCTTTCTCCAAAGATGTTCTACTCTTAGAAATTGTAAGCAAAGTACCAAGATTTGAAGACATCAGGGGACTGACGTGAGAGCAACTTATGAAAACATCAAGGAAAAGGACGCAAGTATCTAGAATAAAAATAAATGTCTTGCTGGCCAAGTTTGCATCATCAGAACCAGATGGTGGTTCTTCAAGAGATTCATCTATGGAATCTGAACAGTGACAAGACTTTTCCTTTATTAAAGAATGGGGAAGGTGTCTATTCAAGCTTTTAAATGGAAGGAATAAAGAGTGATTTTTCCATATGAGGCTTTTAAGATCTTACAAAATGAAGAACTTGTACCATGAAAATCTCTGGGAATGATGACCACTTAGGTCTCTGAGAAAGATGTCCAGAAGAGGGAACCATAAATGGAAGCAAACAGAACTTGTCACAAGGAAGTCCCAAGGGAAAAATAACATTTGGGGCAAAAGCTCTCATTGAAAACCTCCTAGTATAACATTTTTCTTCATAGAGCTAATATGCCATTACACAAGATGAAACAATCATCTTCAACTGCTAACTAAGAGACCTCATGCAATAAAACCCCTATGAGTGAGGCTGTAATATATATTCTGAGTTTGAAAGATAGTGACATTTCTGAGTCCCCTAAAGGCCTGGGAGCAGCAGTAGCATGGCAGAATCTAAGGCTGACTTGTTGATCTGTGAGGCTCTTTTAAATGTACTTTTAAGGCTGCTTTCTTCCTAATCTTAAACACTTGACCTTTCAGTCTGATATTCTTCAGTATTATTAGATTAGATGATTAGTTATTAAATATACTGTCTCCAGTAAATAGGTAATTGTATAATGCAATGGCCTTCAGCTTTTCCAGGCCATGTTCCCATGACATTTACAGTCAGAACACTAAGTCCTTTTGTAGTGGGAATGTTTAACCCTTTCTGTGGGCAGAAGAATGTACAGGGATTTCCCTGGATCTCACATTCCAGTGGACCAAATGAAAGGCAGTCAAAAATGTAGAGCATCACATGTTTTTGAGAGCTGTAGGACTCAAACATCACAGAATTCTTATTACATTTATGTCCACATAACAACAGTAAAAAAAAGATACATAAACCAACATTTTCCCTGTGACAAGCTGGGTGTGACGAACGCAATGTAGGTACTCACCAGGGGTGAGGTGGGTGCTTGAGAAAAGTTTATAGCTCCATTCTGCAACCAAAAGCCACAGGAGGAGAAGTTTTAAATGCCTCTGTGGGTTTTTGCTAAATTTTGCCTGGTGTGAAAGAGTGGGGATGGAGAGAGGAGGAAGAATAGTGGGAAGGACAGGATCTAACATGTTTTGGTTGCTTACTATGTGCCAAGCACTGTGCCAGGCATTTTACTTACACAGACTCATTTAATCATCCCTGAAATAGAAACAAAGTGTGTATTATTAGTCCTCATTTTGCATTTAGCCTTAGGAACCTGAGGCTCAGAAAATTTAAACTAGCTCAAGATCAAACAGACAGAGTAGTTGAATTGGGATTTGAACTTGGATCTGTTTGACTTCAAAGCCCGTGTTCTTTACTGTATCTCACACTGTCTTCCTTTTATTAAGTGCCTACTATGTGTAGAGGTGATGTTACTCCTGTTATGAAAGTGGGGGGGGGGGAATGGTTAGGAAAATCTAAGTATCAATAATCCATCAGATGTCTTTTTAATTGAGTGTTTACTGTGTTCCTGGCAGCACACTGTGAAGAATACAAGAGATGTGTGGAGACACAATTATAGACCCTCCAGTGAGAGGTCAAACTTGAGTTGAGAAGGCAAAGCAACACAAATAAAACAATTCCTAAATTGGGTCCTATGAAGGGCAAGTCTAAAAGTTCATCAAGGTTGAGGTGAGTATGGTCTGGTCATGGTTACTGGAATCCGGGGGACTATAACCTTGTAATGTAGCCAAGATTTGGATAGAAAGGGCACTTCAGGTACGAGGTGTGGGTGATGTGAGCCAAGGCCTGGTGTTAGTGTTGCAGAGGGGACACGAGCCTGGAGGGGGAGGAGGAGATGACCGTCTGATTGCCTTCCCTTCCCTCTCTGGACCTCCAGAGTATCCTGGGCTCCTCTTTATTGCTTGTGCCACACTGAGGCAATTAACTGCATGCATTGCATACATGTCCACCTTTCCAAGTGAGCTCCTTGAGAATAGGGACTGATTCTATTCATCTTCTTGTTCCCAATTGCTCAAGCAGTGCATGATCCCCATAGGTGTTCAATAAATACTTGTGAAATGGATGGATGGATGGAACAATGGTTACTGGTGAAAGGTTGAATAATAGGGGGTAAAGACTGAAGCCAGACTGACACAGAGGCAAGAAAAATGTTGAACCAGAAATGACCGTAAGAAAGGTCTTGCTTAAGTAAGTTAACAAGATAAACACAGTATTTACAAATGGATTAGAATGGTGAGAAACAAGGAAAACTGAGGTAATCAGAGCCTGGAGCGGTAAAATTGAGAATGTGGAGAAGGAAGAATTAGAAGTCAGAGAGCAGTGATCAGCAACAGGCTTTGGTTAGAAGTCTGATGTAAGAGAGAAGGGAAGGCAGGAATTCTACAGGGAGGAATGTGGGACACAGGGAAAGGATCTTGTTTTAGGGAATTATGGGCTACTTTTAGACAAGTTGCAGATTTTAAAAATATACAAACAACTCTGTTGAGTTTAGGGTCATTTTAGGTGTTTGGAAATATCTATGAAAAGAGGTTGGGAGTATGGATGAGGATAGCTGCATAGATTCAAGCTTCTACCTGTTGGAGGCATGGTCCAGATATGTGTGTGTGGGGGAATGATTGCCTCATAAGCTCCTGGAGATGATAGTTTCTGCCTGGGAGCCTCAGGCAGGATTTGAGGAATGAAACGATCCACTTGATTTAGTTCACCATGAGATCTCCTAAGGCCTTGATGTGTGATTTCAATCTCTGATTAATCGAATTAAATTCATTTTTGAAGCCTCTTGAACTGATGGTTAGTGATCCGGAGACATTCTGACTGTCTCTCAGTGCATCAGATTCCTACCCTGGTTGACTGCACCCTGCACCTGCTTCCCCTACATCAGTGGAGTTGGGGCAGAGGAAGGTACACACACACACACACACTCACACACACTCACACACACACACGATGTTCGTATATCACCCGTATATCACCAGAGGATTCTGTGCATTCAACACACAGCCAAAACAATGGTTAGGGTTGGTAACACACCACACCATACCTGCTTACAGGCAAGGAATACAAACCACATGACACTTCACTCTACTGACATCAGGAGCTAAGCACAAACCATGACTCAGAACTTGAGACATCAGTTTTTTCTCCTAGCCATGAAGGCATTCCTTTTCTTTCTTTTTTGAGGGATAATTGACATATAATATTATATTAGTTTCAGGTAAACAGCATAATGATTTGACATTTGTATGTACTGTGAAATGATCACCACAATAAATGTAGTTAATGTCTGTCACCATACTTGGTTATAAACATTTTTTTTTCCTTCTGATAAGTTTTAAGATCTACTCTATTTGAAAGCAACTTTCAAATATTCAATAGAGTATTATTACCGATAGTCAGCATGCTGTACTTTACATCCTGCAGGGCAGCCCTTCTTTGAACTTGAAACAAACCCATAAATAAAGAACTCCATCCCCACCAGCACTCCCAAACAACTTGGTGGACAGAGAGCTCTGTATTTCATAGGAGATGCCTGCAGAGATTGAAGTAAGTTTCCAAAAATAAAAGCACAAACAGTTCCCCTCACACTTTTTTGTTACGATAGCTACAGAACCAAAAAGAAATGCATACCATCCTGGGGGGACAGAATGCACAAGGACTAGATTTTGCCCATTTTCATAGCTATCATGGAGCATAGTTGGTTCCAAATCCTACAGAGTCGTCCTGACATATTTACAGGGCTCAGACCCACACCCAAACCATCAGGATGCTTTAAGGTTTGGGGAACAGGTTTCCATACTGCCAAACAACATAATTAGGCATAACATCTTAACTGAACGTATTAGCTCGGGCTTTTAACAGCGTGCAAGCCTTGGCTTCCACAATAACCGCTTAATCTTGTGTGGAAGCCATCCCAGGCTTCACTAGAACACAGGCACTGTGCGTCCACCCGCAGATAAAGCAGATAAAGCTCAGAATGGGTTTATTTATATTGTCCTTGTTAGTCATGCAGCCTGTGTGCAAACAAAACAATATTATTCTTATCTCCTTGGAAAGTTTAATTCATTAGCAATTAAAAGCTAGTGCAGAAAGAGGGCCAGGCACAGGGAAAAGTTCATCCTAGCACAGCAGCCTTGGCCAAAGAGATTTGCGGGGGCAACTCTCACAGATAACAGCACCATGATGGCTGCCTAATTGTTTTTCATCAAGAGTTTACACACTTAAGAAGCAAGTAAGGATGATCCCTCTGTAATTTAATAAGATAATGTTGCCAACATCTCTTCAAAATACTCTATTGAAACTTGCTGTCCTCAGGCTCTTCCCAGAGCCCATTCCTGCCTCCTGCTTCCTGTCTGGCTTGTTTTTAGGGGCGGCTGCCTCTGGGCCAGGTTCATGTTGTTGAAGAGCTCAGCTCAGGATGGGATGGCTGGTCCCGGCAGCTAATGGAAGCCTCCACAGTGAGTGAGTTCTATTTGGAACAGGGATGGGTCTGACCACGTTCTTAGCCACCTTAAGGTCAGGGAATTTCAGAACCGCAAACCTGGACCACTCTACTGAAAAGTCATGCTCAAGGCCAGGTGTCATAATGGGGGAAACTGTGGAGATGGGGGTGGGGTAGGGGAGGGGTATATGGGAACTGTCTGTACTTTCTGCTCAGTTTTTCTGTAAACCTAAAATAGCTCTAAGAAATAAACCCTACTATTAAAAACAAAGAGTCATGCTCACCCATGGTTCTGGGTTTTGAGAGGCCAAGATTGATTTGAAAAGGCTTTTTCTTCCTCTCCATAAGAGACAGAACAGGAGGAAGCCCAGAGATTTGGAGGGCTACACACAGGACAGAGAATTAGAAATAAAAATGCTCCCTTTTCTGAGCTTTGGCGGCCTCAACTGGTAGGGTGGAAAGTGAAACGTTACCCCGCTGAGAGGTGCCACTGGGCTTAGCACCCCTTGAGCTCTTCCTGACCTTGTAGCAAACAATACATACATTTGTCTGTTTGGTATTGCATGGGTGGATTTGTTACTTGATTAAATGTTTTACTTTTCAACTGCTTAGCTTTATGTTGGTCAGCCTCAGTGCTGGAGAAAGAATTTGTACTAAAAACAATAAACAGCTTTGGAAATAGGTTGGATCTAAAATAAATAAGGTTAATATTGCAATAATACGTCCTAGGTTAAAGGGAAGTTTAGTCATCATCTGGTGCAAACCTTGTCCCCTCCTGGGCACGAAAGAGTTAAATAATAAAGCCCCAGCCCGGAGGGTAGTGGAAGTTTTAATCCCAGCTGCTGCCCCTGGGGGTGAGAGGAAGAGATATTTGATAGTCCAAAGCAGAAAGTAAATATAGAGTAAATTACTTCCATGTAATTGGGGAGATTATTTCAAGTAGATTGCAACTTGGAAATGGATTGCTTCTTTTTGAAACCTAGGGTGACTTGTACATCTCCCATGGTGGCTTCAAGGTGGCACCGAGGGAAGGCACAATTCCTGGCTTTCAAGGGCAGCTATAGCTAGCATATTTTATAAAGTCAAAACTACACATCTTTGATCCTCACATTGCTCAGATCTGTGCAGTAGTTAATAGGAACAGAAATATAGATAGACATAGAAATGTGACCAACAGTAACCTACCACCTTAAAAATCTGAACTGTGAGTTCTTTTAGACAGAAAACAGAAAACTGTTTGCAATTAATATAATTGCCCTCATTCAAGGAAATGGTCAATTTGATCTGAAATGGTGTGGAAAAGCATGGGAGGGGATCTGTGTGAGACACCTAAAAGAACTATTATAAATTTTTTCATATAATGAGCCAGTTTTCCCAGTAGCTTCCATTCTCTTCCAGTGCTCTTTCTTGAAGCCAGTATGAATAAGCTCCAATTCTGTGTCCACATCATAGTCTTCCCAATATTTGTCTCCTTTTCTTAAGTGTGTAAGCTCTAGAATCAGAGAAGCCTTGTTGAGATTCAAAGCTGCCTGTGTCTATCACCTCTCTGACTTTGGGCAAATTGCCTGGTCTCTCTCAGCCTTTATTTTCTTATTTGTTAAATGGGATAATAATAGTACTTGCTTCGCAGGCAAAATGTTGTGAGGACCTAATGGGAAAATGCATGTAAAGCACTTGTCACTTAGTTCTTTTTATGACTATGATGATAATCCCACATAATATAATAAATTATTTCTCATATGACATGATATTTAGCCTACTCACCATTCAATTTTTCCTTAAGTTATTTCAGTGTGTAGCATTCATAATTGAACAAAATGCTTCGTATGGGCTGATAGTACAAAGTAGACTATCACCTCCTTCATTCTAAGTTCTATACTTCTATTGATACAACCAATTAGAGTATTAAATGTTTTTGTTTATGTTTTATCTTTTTTGTGGAGGGAGGAGATGGCTACTCCAATCAAACTGCTCAGAAAACTCTCTCCTTCTCTGTTGTACTTTGGTAGTTTTAGACCCTGGTGCAGGACCTTACATTTATCTCATTACATGATTTATTAAGTGTTAGTTCCTCTTTCAAATCTATGCAATCCATTTGTTTATTCATTCATTCATTATAGAAACTTTCAAAAATATATTTTTCATGGACCAGGCTCAGTGCCAGTTTTTTACCATATTCTGAGATTTTAAAATTCATTGGAGTTTCAGTAGAGCATACTTTTTACATCTTTGGGCAGATTGTTGTGTAACATGTTGCTAAAACAGGGCTGAGGGCACAGGCCTAAGGAATGTCTTTAGAAACTCTCTGCAAGGCTGACCAGCACCATTTGGGCACTGTAGTTTAATCATTATGAATTCATCTTATTGTGGTATCATTTGGTACAAATTATTTTTCAACATGACCAGCAGGAACTCTTGAGACCCTCTCAGAATTCTTGTTCAAGTCAAGATTCACTAGATCTATCTAGTAGCTAATTCAATATTCTCATCAAAATAAGACTATTTATCTGATGTGATTTCTCTTCTAAGTGAAATTAGTCTGGCTTGTTTTCTAAAGGGCTCAGAGGGCATATTTTCATAACCCATTCTACCATTTTGAATAATTTAGATAACAGCAGAACATAGTGCCTAAAACATGACAGCTATCTGTTTCAGATGCTCCTCCCGCCAGCATAAAATGTCGAGGACGTTAGTGAGAGGGTTGAAAAGATTAGCTAGGTGAAAAAGTCTACCCTCAGGTACTGCCTTTACCTTGATTGTGGAGCATTTGCTTTATATTTACTTGTATGTATGTAAATATATATGTATTTTTAATATATTTTTTATATGTATTTCTCCCCTCCTGAGCTCCCTGTGGTCAGGAACATGCTTTTACTTTTCTCTTGTAATTCCTATCACAGTGCATGACACATCATAGGTGATCCTTAATTGCTTTTTAAATTGATATACTCAAGGTGTATTTGTAAACCTAATGCCTAACCTATTACAATTAAGGAGAAAGGATACTACCCCCTTTTAGTCCAGGACATGGCCAATAGAGAAGGTCTATAGGTCTAAGGGCATCCCTTAAAACTTTTAGGCTTTTAGGCTTAGGAGGCATGCCCGCTTACACTCTATGAAACTCTCAAATGATTAGCAACAGAATCCAATGAGTGAGAAGTAGTGAAATGGCTTTCTCAAAATATGGGGAAATTGGTGATCATTTTTTCTCCTTTGTCATTACTAGGATTTTGGAATTCTAAGGGGAAAATTGCATGTTAAAAAATCATTGTCCCATTCTGATCTTTGCAAAGACTTTCCCTTCCTTAAATTTGTTTAGGATAGGAGATTGCTTCTATGGACTTCTCAAAGGTAAGTATTAACTCTTTATATTTTTACTTCCAGTGTCCAGCAGACTGAAAGAGAGGAGGAACTCAATAAATGTTGGTTGGATGAATACGTAGTATTTGTGGAAGTGCATCGTAGACTGTGAAACCTTGCACAAATGGAAAGATGATGAGAATGATGACTTAATGAGGCTCAAAAATTGAAGTGGAACTCGTCTTAATGTACAACACACACACACACACACACACACACACACACACACATTGTCCCTTTGAATAATGGCTACATTTTTTTCTTTCAGTGGGAAAGGTATTGGGATACTGGGTACTTTTTAAAATTTAAGTCAAAATGTGCTTGCCTATTTTTTATTACTGGCTGCTCCATTTGCTCTTCTGGCTTTTGTTGATAAACATATATTTGTATACTTAATATTGCCCTTAGTTATCCTCTTACTTTCGCATCTTACCCATCTTTAGTCTGCCATTCTGTCCTGACTTAGATTTTTCAACTGTTAGACTGTCAGGCTTTCAAGGATGCATTTTTAAAAATCAGTTTCTTTGAAAGCACTTGAACCAGAAGTCAAATGGCATGATGTAAACCAATAGTTTTTCAATGAAGAAATGAAAAGTCTCAATAATGATAAATAAGGAATCTAACCTATTGACACCAATTTGGTTACACTGTATTGATTTCTACAAAAATATTATAAAAGAGAGTGCTACATATACTCTACTGATCAGATTGCAAATATACTTCTTAGCAAAGAGAGAAATAGTGTAGGATACAAGGGTTTGTCTTCAAGTGTCACCTGCTATGAGTTATCCCTCACTGATTCAAGCATTTTCCTGGATTTAGGTGCGTCAGGCTGTCAGGGGAGAACCCAGAGGCTACATGTGGCCATGGCTACAGAATCGACTGGGCATGATCTGGAGAAGCAGCAGGTGAGTCCATCATGTCAAGGGCAGGTGATAATGACCGGCAAAAACTGGTCCTGCAACTTCTCAGGGACGGTGATTAGCAGGGTGTAAGAACAGAATTCCAAAATTCCAAAGGTTCCCATAAATGTCTCAGTTTCTTACTCAGGGCTTCAGGGTCTTTAGAGGTATATTTCAGGGTTGTTTTTTGGCTGTTTCACTTATTCTTGTGTAAACTTGTGGAAGTGGGTGGTGGGTTGGGTAGGATGGGTGAGCCTTCCCAGACCCTTCACACCATCTGAGCTCCATGTGCCAGGAGGAGCCCCTGATAAGCCAAGACAGCTCTACTTATGCCAGCCTCACACAGCTCAGCAGGGACTTGACAGTGTCATACAAGTAGCTCTCATCTTTCTGGGCAGTTGGCAAATCCAAAATTTCTAGATACAAGGGTTTAAGGTGGAAATCTGGAAGGAGAGAAGGATTAGGGGCCTTATCTTGAGGCTGCATTGCCCAGAAAGCACAAAATCTTTACTTAGCTTGAATGCTTATTTTGACATATTTTGGAGGGGGGCAGATGGAGATACTGGAGAGAGATGCTAAGGAAACCCCAGGTCACCCCTAGATACTGCACATGGAACCCAGGTTTGGTAAATACTGCAAAGCCTCCATAGTGTTGTAAGAAACATGAGATGGTTTTTTTTTTTTGGAGAGTCTGAATTCACTCTCCAGGAAAGTGTTTATCAAAGTGTTGTCCTACTGAACTAGAATATCAGGGGTGATGGTAGTGGGGAGGATTTCCAGGAAGGGAGAGTCTGCATATTTGTTTGTTTGCTTGTTTGTTTATCTAGCCACACCATGCGGCATGTGGGATCTCAGTTCCCTGACCAGGGATTGAACCCGTGCCTCCTGCAGTGGAATTGTGGAGTCTTAACTACTGGACTGCCAGGGAAGTCCCTGCATTTTTAATAAGCATCTTAGATAGAGCTTAATGGGGAGTAAAGTTTGGATGTATCATCTATGAAAAGAATCTCAAGATCACTTGCCTCTCTCATGTATGGAATTTCTTCATTTTTGCACATTCTTCAGCTTTTGGTCTTGATTATGTCCTTATTGTCTCTTGGGATAGGAATGCCTCTCCTGGATTATTTTCTCCACTGTGTCTAGGAAGTTTGCATCTTTCCGAATGAGTTGTGCTGTCAAAGAGTGTCCCTAGAAACCTTTCATGTTCCATCTAAGAGGAAGATGACTTGCATTTATAGCACACAGTATAGGCAGTGACCTTGGGCAAGAAGAAAAGCAATAATATTAATACCATATATTTGAATAATGTTCTACCATTCACAGTTAAGTTGAATTAAATTGCATAGTTAAATTCATAAATTATATGATTACATCAATTCTCACAACTTGCTGTGAGGATTGGTAATATTATTCCTATTTTACAGATTAAGAAATTGAGGTTCAAAGAAGACAAGGCCTTACCATAGGTCAGTGGACTTATATATGGAAGAATGGGTCCTGGAGTCAGGGTCTTCCAACAACTGGCCTGCTGATGCTGACACATGCCACCCAACGGCCTTCTGAATGGCTTTGGTGCACATACCTTATAAGTTGATGCTTAGAGCAGAGTTGTTGTGTCAGATCACCTGGGTTCTGATCTTTGTGATTTCTGTGGGAAAATCTCCATTTAAATTGCCATGGACATCCACGTGCTGAATGATCATTTTCTCTTGGGAAAGACATTTCTGAGTTGCTCTAGCCTTCCCCGCGTTACCTGAGGCCTCACTACTTTTGAAATGGCTCACACTCTTACCCTATTTGCGTTATATTACCCCAGGGAAAGCATGAATCTAAGAGTTCCAAAGAATCTTTCTCCTCATATCTGATTATGTTATGTTTACAGACACATCTAGGCATAGGCTTTTTGGATTTTCTACTGCTTTCTTTCTTTCTTTCTTTCTTTCTTTATTTATGCAGTACGCGGGCCTCTCACTGCTGTGGCCTCTCCCGTTGTGGAGCACAGGCTCCGGACACGCAGGCTCAGCAGCCATGGCTCACGGGCCCAGCCACTCCGCGGCACACGGGATCTTCCCAGACCGGGGCACGAACCCGTGTCCCCTGCATTGGCAGGCGGACTCTCAACCACCACGCCACCAGGGAAGCCCTCTACTGCTTTACCTTGATCATCTTGATTTAATCAGTGTGAGCTCATTTTCCTCATTAAAGTCATCAAATTAAAGAAGAAAAAGGGATCTTATAGGCTCCTGCTAGATTTTCCTGAGCAATAGGAGTCCATCCAGTGTCTGCCATGCCCTTCTGGTGATGGGGACACACTGTCAGGGGCTGCAGCCCCTAATGACTAGATTCCTTTCATTGTCACATAATTCTTTCATTATGTTGGGCTGAGACTTTCAACCTTTATCTTTCACACATTGGTCCTTGTTTTGATCTCTTAAGCAATACAGAGGTCTTGTCCCTTGTTTTCATGTGAGAGATTTTCAAACACACAAGCCAGTCATCATGTAGGTCTAGAGTTAGATGATTCAGAGCTGTTATGGGCTGAATTCTATGTCCCCAAAGTTCACATGTTTAAGTCCTGACCCCTAACTTCAGAATGTGATTGTGTTGGTAGATGGTGCCTTGAAAGAGGCAATAAATTAAAATGAGGTTAGGGGCTTCCCTGGTGGCGCAGTGGTTGAGAGTCCGCCTGCCGATGCAGGGGACACGGGTTCGTGCCCCGATCCCGGAAGATCCCACATGCCGCGGAGCGGCTGGGCCCGCGAGCCATGGCCGCGGAGCCTGTGTGTCCGGAGCCTGTGCTCCGCAACGGGAGAGGCCACAGCAGTGAGAGGCCCGCGTACAGCAAAAAAAAAAAAAAAAAAAAAAATGAGGTTATTGGGGTAAGCCCTATTCCAATATGGCTGGTGTCTTAATAATAAGAACAAATTAGGACACAGAGACACAGAAAGAAGACCATGTGAAGGCCCAGGGAGAAGATGGCCATCTACAAGCCAAGGAGACAGGCCCCAGAAGAAACCAACCCCGACAACATCTTGTCTCAGACTTCTAGCCTCCAGAGCTCTGAGAATATAAATATCTGTTGTTTAAGCCACCCAGTTTGTTGTACCTTGTTATGGCAGCCTGAACAGACTAATACATGAATCAAATATATATGGGGTTGGAGTCAAGGAGATAGGGGAGATCAACTAAGCAAATGTGCAGGGGGAGAGGGTAAAAGGGCCATGGGATAAAAGCCTTACAGAGTAGGTATTGGGAGAGGGCCTGGGAGCCATACTGAGAGACAAATCGAGAGAGCACAGTGAAAGAAGACAAGGGAAGAAAGAGTTCTTTGCTCCTTTTATACTGGGTTCTAAATTCATTAACCTTGTGTTCACTTTTGTCAAAATTGTCTTTAGTGCTTAAACACTCTCTCCTTTCCTTGTCCCCATGCACCAAATTAAGAAGGTGTGGGTTTTAAATCTGAAAATTGGTCATCATAACATTCAAAGGTAAGGTTAAAGTGTTAATATTAGTGTTGTTGAATTAAGGGGTCAGTCTCAGAAGTTGCTTGGGGAATCATTCTAAGTATACATTTCTTTGACACAGATTATGAAATTCAATTTAAGTGTAGATTTATGGTGGGGTACTAAAATACATTATGAAGACAAACAAACAAGCAAATAAACAAACAAACAAAAACCCCAAACCCCACATAATTCCCAGGTGCTTCTGTTGTGCCCACTGTTTGGGATACACTAATTCAGATGAAAATAAAAATGAATTCCTTCTATATGCCTGGAAATGATGCCAGACAATTGTAGATTTCAAACTTCATGGAAAATGAAAAATTTCCCCCTTTTGAGGGGAATGTTTTATGAATCCAGTAAACATAGCCTAAATTTCCTATTCTTATTACCTTATTACTTTTCAGAATAATGTTGAAAATGATGGTTATCCTAGGATAACCAGGATATTTGGAGATGTTTATGCTCCTTTTCCCAGCAATGGCTTCCCTTGGCCAGCCGGCTCTGTTCTTTTCCTATATTTCAGGATCTCAGTGTGAAACAAGCTATGAAAGCTTACAACAGTCAATCATACTGACCATCACATTATTCTTTGTGACTTAGGAGAATAACCCTGTTTCCTCAAGTGCTCTATCTGCTGAGAATTAGGAACCATTTCTATGTAATAAAGAACTATCGCTCACCAGGAAGTATACTGTTCCTTCTTGTGGAGGAAAACTTATGACATTGAACTTGATAAGAGCCATTATTTTCACAAGCTCAAATAAAACAAGTCTTCTTTGTCTCCCCTCCCACCTCTACAGGTTCAAGTATGTGGAGGAGACCAAACTGAAAAGAAAGCATCATAGGTTTTAGACTGAAACAAATCAGGACTAACCAGGTAATCAAATTCTGTATAAAAACAATGAATTGTGCTACTCTAACTTAGATGTTTCAGAGAAACTCCAATGCCTTCTTTATCCATTTCTGGAATTTTTAAAACCACTGTTCCATAGGGCCTTGAGAATAACCGGAATAACTAGACTCTGTTAATTTAGTTCAGTTATTTAGGAATCAGGTATAAGATTAATTAGAACTAATTAGTATTAAGGTCTGAGTAGGTAGGTAGAGCTTACTATACACCATGCTTAAAACATCACAGTGGGAAAGTGGTGGGTAGTCTCCGTGTGGAAATTTACCAGGTCTGCTTGATGGGTACTGACTTGACTGGTTCCTCCACCTTAGGGATGCTGAGAGTATACTCCTCTGCCCCAAGTTATATTTTATCCAAGTGTCATGTCTCTGACATTCTACCTCCAAAGAGTCATTCCTTTGGCTTTCTTTGCTTCCCTTAAAATGAAAATTCTCTTGGTTTGTGCAAAACAAAAAATTACTTTATGCAGGCAAATACATTAAGGTAGTTATTAGCTTTGTTTTCCAGTGACTGAAAGGAACTAGTTGAGCTAGAAGGAACTTGGAAGTTCATCAGTGGGAATGAAAGGAAGGTTTGCTAAGTAGGTGAGGGGAAAGCACAAGGAAGGGGCCAACTGACACACATTTTGCCCGCTTGGGAATTTTGAATGGGACTGACTCCGCCCACTCAGTACTGCTTAAAAACAAAACAAAACAAACAACATATCTTTGAGAGTGCTTTAATATATTGCACTATTTCAGTAGCGGTGCTGGCCAGGACTTAACAAGGCTAGAGTAAGGAAGGACGGTTAATATTTCAACTATAGTGTGAATTGTAAATCATGACATTGATTTGGGCACAGAGGCTAGATCAGGAATGTTTGAGGAGCACCCTTCAAAGCTCAAATGCAGAGGGCAGAAAATAGTGTTGGTTTTTAATATCATGTCCCCCTTTTTGAGTAAGTCAGAGCCTGAGTTATGAAGCATTCAAAGATCATTTTGTTCCCGCATTCAATTTTCTTCTTTTCACTTAGAAGAAACCTTTTAGGCCAAAGACCACTTGAGGTGGCCCTGGTTCCTCCATGTTTCACTCACTGGCTCCTTGTATCTGCTGGACCTGCATTTCCATTCACCACGTCTCAGGAGGAAAATGATTCTAGTGACCTCGCTGTAGGGAGATGGGAGCCTCAGGCATCTTATCAAACTGCCAGGCTGTTCTACATAAGCAGAGCTCTTGGCTCTGGCATAGGAAAGCAATGCCATTGTCGGCTAACACTCAAGCATCTTGGCGAACTTGCTAAGTGTGTGGGGAGCCCTTACCACTGTTGTTGGCAGGAAGACCAAGCTGTCACTTGTACCTCACTTTCAGAATTCGGCCCTGTTTAAACTAAGCTCTGCAGGTGGAGTCCTGGATTGTGAGAAGGATACAAAACCTGAGAACATGTTGGCATTTATTCCTCATGCTGCTTCTGAGGACACACAAGAGGGTGTTCTGGCCAAATTAGCCAGTTATTCGTTCCTCGAGTAACTTTGGTTTTGGGCACCTGACTTGACTCTGTGAGTGAGCAGGAGGCTGTTTTCCCTGAGTGTGTTTGCCTCTTGGCTTTCCTGTCACTACAAGAACATTCAGCCCACAGATTTCTGTTATCTAATCAGGTGCATCGGTCCGAGGTGGAGATGAGAGGGGAGGAACACCCCTCTGACTCAGATTTTGCACAAACAAAACTCAGCCTTGTTAACAAAGGCAGGGAGGAGTGCCCACGGCTGCTCAGATCAGATCTTCCCCGACAATCTGCGGGGCAGTGCAGATGGGTGGGTTTTTATGGCAAGATAAGCAACTGGAGGGCTCCACTTTGGTATGCTAAATAAAATTAAAATGTCAATATTTACACATGACCTTCAAGGCTCTTACACTCTTGCTTTCTTAGGATTCAGTACAGACTGCGTTTTCTTTAGCCCGTTACCAACAGCTTGGAAATTCAGTTAGAGGACATAACCCAAATGTTCTCCAAATGTTCCTTCCAAATGGTCATCTCAAAAAGTGCTGTTTTAAGGCGTGCAACCTTTCTGCACCAAGAGAGGGCTGTCGCGCTGCTTACCCAACTGCAGGGGAATTATCCGGAGATGAAAACCACTGATGATAAAGATAGTGCCGCCAAGCTGCTTTAATTTGTTGATAACTAAAGCACAAGAGGCCTCTTACAGGCTTCTCGAAGCCTCACTATTGTGTATTGCACATTCAACCCCTGCTTGTGTGCTGACACAAACAAATAAACGCGATCATAATGGTTGAAATGTAGTTAGAAACACAATTGAGAACATCTGTATTGTAAGCAGAAATAAATTAGAAATACTGAAGTGTTTTGTAGCTGTGAAAAAGAAGGAATAAAAAAATAACCCACAGTACCTGGATTAAGCAGTTATAAATAATGTATAAGGCAAAAATCTCATTACCCCCTGTGTAAACTCCCACCCCCCCCCATGAAATATATTTTATGAATGTAGTAACACTGTAATAACTGAAGCATTTGTTTTTCCCCACAAACTTTCCATTTTATAACTGGGAGATTGTTTGGATTTACAAGTTCAGGACAAAATATCCCCGAGTTTACTGGTTTGGATTTCTTCCTCGTGACCTTCAGCTTCAGGACTCTGCACACCACTATTTATTAGAATGCTGCTTTCCACACATGAAAGTTTCCCCCAAACACAACCCTATAAAAACAGAGGTGAACACAAATCCCCTCAGCCCTGGAGGAAAAGGCCTTGAAACTTGCATTGCAGAAGCCATAGGGAGGATGGGAGAAGCTCTCCCTGCCCAGGACTGCGACACCTGTGTGACTCTTGGAGTCCAGGCTGCTGTCAATAGAACCAATCATTTTGCTTATGTCACTATAAGTAAAGTGACAGCTGCCAGATTAGTGAGCTTTGTCCAACTGAGCTATGGGGCCGTTACAGGGGTGGCCAGAATTTTCCACCGGGCACCATCCTCAGCATAGCCAGGATCCAGGAGGAACTCCATTCTCTGGGCACCGACTCACCTCTGCAGCCCTTCCCTCTTCAATTTCTTGGTTCTTTTTTTTCTATCATAAACCCGTGGTCAGGCTCTGCAATATCATGGAACGCAGCAGCATGCTCAAGGGTTAAGCATGACTCTGGAGTCCAGTTGTTTATGAAACCCAGTTCTCCTGGGTCATGCAGGGGGAACCCCCATATCTTTAAGAGACACTAGGGCGGGAGGTAAAGCGGAGGGAGCTGGCTCAATACAACCTTTTATGTAATAGGAGCCGCCCTAAGCCTAATCGGCTCCTACTTCAAATACCTCATGATTCTTTCTGAGCTTTTAATTAGTGAATTAATGTACATCCTATCTGGCTTTCCTGGAGTCCTTGGAATGGTTCCTAAGTGGACCACAGATATCCATAGAGATAACTGCCCGATTCCTAGCCTGACCCCTGATCAGGTGCTGCTCCTGCTAGCATGACTTGTGACCATGTTCTGTTTTTGCTTCCCCCACTGGAATAGCTGTGTGGCTAAGCGGCTAAGCAGAATGATTCCCTTAGATCCCCTTCTAGGAGGAAGTCACTCATGGACTCATTTTTGGAGTCACAGTAAGAAACGTGTAATTTCTCCTCATTTGGGTATGCTGCTATGGCAGAATGGGGGAAAATTACTGCGCTATGAGTTGGAAGATTGTTCAGGTGTCTTCTTAAATCTACCTGAGTGACTTTGGATTGGTCCACCTCTGAGCCTCAGTTATCATTGAAAATGTGGGTAGTATTACCTCACACTTTTTCCTTTAGTGGGACTTAAATAAGGTCATGCACATAAACGAGCTTTATATGGTTTAAAGTGTTATTGAATGGTATGGTGTTATTTGTCTTTGTTCAGGCCGCTATAACAAAATACCACAGACTGGGTAGCTTGTAAGCAACAGAAATTCACTTCTTTAAGTTCTGGAGGCTGGAAGTCTGAGATCTGGGAACCAGCATGGTTGGGTGAAGGCTGTCTTCTGGATTATAAGCTTCTCAGCTTATGACTGTGTCCATGTGTGGTGGAAGGGAAGGGAAGATCTTTCAGGAACCTCTTTTATAAGGGCACTAATCCTGTTCACAAGACCTCCACCCTCATGACCTAACCACCTCCCAAGGCCAGCTCCCTGATACCATCAGCTTAGGGGTTAGGATTTCAGCATATGGATTTTTTGGGGACACCAAACATTCAGACCATAACATCTTTATTAAAAGGAAATTTCTATTCTACCTACGTGGCAATGTGGTTTGAGGATCAAATTAAATAAAATATGTGAAAAAGTCTTTGAAAAGTATAAAGCAATGCAAAACACATCACTGTATTGTGAATGGAGTGACAGAGCCCTGCCAGCTGGATTTCCTGTGGTTATGTACACATGTGCCAGAGCAGCACAGTTTTCTAGACAAAAAGAGGGCGCAGAGGCTGGAGACTTTAAATCTGGTGTTATCATTATCATTATGTTTCTTCTTGTGAGCACCTCAATTAATTGTTTTGAGATCTTTGTCTCATTTCTTTTACTTCTAATATGAAGAAACAACAGTCATCTCCTAATATGATTGTTGGGAAAACATAATTGAAATGAATTCCAAAAATAGCTTTTAAGGACAAAGTTATGTGAAGGACAGAAATTGTGTGTGAATTCTCTCAGCAATGAATAGGCATATCTCCATATACCCCTAGGATCTCAAGCTGATAATGTAACGACAAGAACCTATTCAATCAGAACAAGGGGATGGTTCTGCTCGTGTGACAATCTAGGTCTCAGAGTCTGGTATGTGGGAGGGGAGGAAAGAGCAGATTGCATTTTCAGGAGAAAGGTTAAGCTTGAATGTTTTGGACAGGAGGTGGTTAGATGCATTTTTAAAAAGTCCTTGAATTTACCTGATGAGTTTTGTGTCCTTGTGATGGTTGTAGCCCATTCCAGGTTAGCAGTAAATTTAGCAACACAAAAGAGGTCATTTAAAAATCTCTCCCTCACATGCTCCATTTCATCTGGTGCCCCTTCTAGTTTTCTCCTCTTCACTAATTTGCAACCTGTGAGACTGCCCTTCTGATCATTGTGAGTTTAAGATTAGTCATATGTGGTTTCCGAAATGTTTTGAAACTTTTATAGGAGAGTTGTGAAAAGGTGGAGGTTTCCAGAAAACCCTTAATAGAAGTTCAGAGATCCATTTATTTATTTATTTGGGCTTTATAACATTTTAGTTTAAACTAATTGTAGACTTAGAAAATGTTGAAAAAATACTATAAAGTGTTCTTTTATATCCCTCACTCTGCTTCTACTTATGTTAACATTTCTCATCACCATTATAATTATCAAGACTAGGAGATTAAAATTAGCACAATAATATTAACTAAACTACAGCCTTCATTAGAAATTCACAAATTTTCCTACAAATATCCTTTTCTGGTTCCAGGATCTTCTCCAGGACCTCACACTGCATTTCGCCTCCAATCTGTCACAGTTCCTCAGCCCTTCCTTGTCCTTTATGACTGGCTCTTTTTGAAGACCAGTAATTTTGTAAAATATTCTTTAATTTAGCTTTGTCTAATGTTTTCTCATGATTGGGGTAAGATTATGCAGTTTTTGCAAGAATGCCACAGAAATGATATTGTGTCCCTTTTCAGCACATCATATCAAGGGATTCATGACACTGATATATCTTATTATTGGTGATATTTACCTTGATCACTTGGTTAAGGTGGCTCCTGCTGGTTTCGCCATGATAAAATTACTATCTTTCCCTTTGTATTGATAAGTATTTTGAGGCAGGTACTTTGAGTTTATTCGAATTCTCTTTATCCTTCTTGAATTTCTTTTGAATGAATAGCAGACACCTAAGAAAAGGAGATAATACTCTTTGAGGATTTGCTTCTTTTCACTTACTATATGTTGTAGAAAGCACCCCACATCAGTTTTATATGTTTTGCTCATTCTTTTATGCAGTTGCATAGTACTCCATTGTATGGCTATACCAGTTTATTCAAGCACTCTTCCACATATGGGCAATTAAATTGTTTCCAGTGTTTTGCAATTACAAACAACGAGGCAATGAATAAAGTCGTATGTATGTGCTTTTGCATTGTTGGAGATACGTCCCCTAGAAGTGGGGTTGCTAGGTCAGAAAGAAAATGCATATGCAATTTTGTTAGACATTGCCAAATATTCTTCCAGAAGGTCTGTACCAATTTGCATTCCCACCAGGAATGTTTGGAAGTGCCTGTTTCCCCATACCTCCACCAATAAGCTTAACTAATAGAAAGTATTCCCATATTTTAAATTTTTTGCCAATCTGTTAGGTGAGAGACATGGATTTGTTTAAGTATGAGTGAGTTTGAGCAGTTTTTCACATGTTCAAAGGCCATTTTAATCTTTGTGTGTGAATTTCTCCTCATTCTTCTATCAGGATTTTTGTCTTTTGTCCCTTAATAATTAAGATTTCTTTATATGTAAGGAATATTAGCCTCTTTTTCTAGTATGTATTACAAATATTTTCTTGCTATTTGTCAGTTGTCCTGTGACTTTGTTTATGGTGCTTTTTGTCAGGCAAAAATTTTTAATTTGTATGCAGTCAAATTTATCAATTTTTTTCTTTGGTCTCTGATTTTAAACCATAGTTAGAAAGACCTTTTCTTCCCAAGATTAAAGAACAGAATAATTTAGCTGTGTTTTCCTTTATACTGTCCTGTTTCAGTTTTTATATTTAGGTCCCTAATCCACTTGGAGTTTATCTACTATATGATGTGAGATATAGATCTATTTTAACTTTTCCAAATGACTACCTACTTGTTTCAGACTATTTATTAAAAAGTTCATCTCTACCCCAGTGATTTGAGATGCCACTTTTGTCATATACTAAATTTCCATATGTATTGGGGGCTATTTCTGAACTGTTCTATTCTAGTCTATTTGTCTATTCATGTTCCACACTATTTTAATTATCAAGGCTTTATAGAATGTTTTAATTTCTGGTAAGACTAGTCACCATGCACAGTTCTTTTTTTTTTTTTTTTTTTTTTTTTTAGTGTTTTTCAACCTATTTTTGCATGTTTTTTTCTTTTTTCCATTTGAAGTTTAGTATCAAATTGTCTAACTCCAGAAAATAGCTTGCAGGTTTATTTTACTGGAATTGTAATAAATTTATAAATTAACTTAGGGAGAACTGATATTTTTATAATGCTATAATCCTATTTAAGAACAGGGGATGTCTTTCCATTTGTCCCAGACTTTATTAGTGTAATTCAGGGGTGTTTAAAAATTTTTCCTTTTGTAGGTTTGCACACTTGTTCAATTTACTCATAAGTACATACTGCACTTTGATGCTGTTGTAAATGGGTTTTCTTTACCATTATTTCTCCTATTTATTGTTTGTTTGTATGAAGGGTATCGATTTTTATATGTTAATTTTATATCCCACTACTTCAATAAATTCTTTCATTGTTTGGGTTTGTTTTATTATTGATTCTCTGGAGTTTTCCAGGTATATTATCATATCACCTGCAAATATAGTTTTCCTTCTTCTTTAATCATTCTTATGCCTCTATTTGATTTCTCTGGTCTAATTGCATTGGCTAATAGTGCAAATAGTAGAGATCATAGGCATTTGTGTTCCTGATCATAGTGGAAATGGCTCTAGTGTTTCTTCATTAAATATGATACTGACTTTAGAACTATTCATCATTTCAAGAAGTATCTGTCAATTCTTATATACTGGAGTAGTTTTATCATGAATATGTGTTGAACTTAGTCAAATGCTTTTTCAGCGTCTATGGAAATAGTCATATCATTTTTCTCCTGTAGACATTATTATGTGTAGTAGCCTGAATAATGGCCATCAGGTCCTAATCCTTGGAACGTGTAAATGCTACTTTATATGATAAAGATGTTGCAGATATGATTAAATTAAGGATCTTCAGATGAGGAAATTATCCTGCATTATCCAAGTGGGCCCTATATGCCATCACAAATGTGCTTATAAGAAAGAGAGAGGTAGAGTGAGATTAGACACTTATGTAGTGGAAGAGGTGATGTGAAGATGGAGGCAGAGATTAGAATGATGTGGTCACAGGCTAAGGGATACTTGTGGCTACCAGAAGCTGGAATAGGCAAGGAATACATTTTCTCAGAAACTGTGGAGGGCACATGGCCCTCCCAACACTGTAATTTCAGACTTCTCACTTCCAGAACTATGAGAAAATAAATTCCTGTTGTTGTCAGCCACCACATTTGTGGTAATTTGTTATAGTGACCATAGAAAACTGATGTAGATTTTGGTACTGCGAAATGATGTGCTGTTGTACCAAATACCTAAAAATGTAGAAGTGGCTTTGAAATGTTAGTGAGTGTTGTTGCTCTGTAGTTTTATTTCTTTGTATGGTCTTTATCTGTTTAGGTATAAGTATTATATTTGCATGCTAAAAAGGATTAAAAAGTTTTCTTTGATTTTCAATGTTGTGTAGCAATTTATAGAGCATTAGGACTACCTAGTGTTTAAAGGTTTGGTATAATTTCCCTATAAAATTATCTGTGCTAGTTGATTTTTTTGTGTGGGGGAGTTCCTTAGTACATTTCTCTATTTCTTATATGGAAATTCGTATATTTAAATTTTCTAACTCTAATGAGGTCAATATGTATTTCTCTAGGAGTTATCCATTTTGTTTGGGTTTTTCAATTTATTTGCATAGAGGTCTGCAACTTAGTCTCTTTTGATTAATTTTTTTTTCATTTCAATGGTGGTTCTTTTCATTTCTTTTTTTTTTTTGTATATTTGTGTATTTTCCCTAGCTAGCAGTTTACTTATTTTGTTACATTTTTCCCCAAATCAGGATTTTGATTCTTTAAAATTCACTTAATGTCCACATGACAATGTAAGCATATCCAATTCTCTTTCCCTTCTCCTATTTTTTATTGTATTATTTCTACTTTGTGAAATAGTAGAAATAGTGAAATAAGAGCACTATTTTCAACAGCTGCTAGTCTTTCACCCTCATCCCAGCCTTTGTATTAGTGTTATATGTACATTTATATATTTTAAAATGTTCCCTATCAGTCCTTTTGTTGAAGGACTGATGTGATTTTGCTGGATGCAGCTCATTCTTTCGTAGATTCTTTAAGAACAATCTATGGGTACAGAATTCCATAAGTTCTTGTATACTGAAAATTGTTATTTGATATTTGAAGGACAGCTTGACTGTATATAAAATCCTTTGTTCACAATTTCTTTCCTTAAACTTAAAAAAAATAGTACTCCACTGTTGCCTTCTTTGTATGTTGGCTTTGATGCCAGTTAAACTCTCTTGACATTATTAATTTTGCAAAAAAAGTTTTGAAAACAGTATTTGTTCATTTTGTCCAGAGGTCTTGAAGATCTTATCTTTGTCTTTGAAATCTAACAGTTTTATAGGCATATGTCTCAGTTTTGATCATTCTTGGTTAATTTTCTCAGATACCTACTAAGCCTTTTCAACCAAGATTCATGCCTTTTTCTCTTTCTGGAAAAATTTTTTGGATTATAATTTTAAAGACTAGTTGCATTTCATTTGTTTTCTTTTTCTTCTTTATGATTCCAGTAGTACAAATATTATTCCTTCTTTACCTGTCTTCTATTTCCACTATTTTCCTCTGATCCTCTTTATATCTTCCTTTGTGTCATTTCATTCTCTTGGTTGTTTTCTTGCCTTTCTTCAATGACCCTTATTAACTTTTCATTTGAGTCTATTTCCTCTTGGGCACTGTAATTTCCTCTTTATTTATGTGATAATATCATCTTTTTTCTTCCATTTCTTTCCTGAGTTCAATCAACTATTTTTTCATTCCTACCTTTTTTGTCCATTTCTGTTCTCAGTGTTTGAATTTATAATTTAAAGTGTTTTTTTCATATCCTTAAATCCTTGTTATGATATATTTAATTTGATTTGGAATGTAAACGTAAAGTTTCCTTCTGCTTCATGTTTTATTTTTGTTTTGTTTTTTGTCTTTTTTTTTTTTTTTGGAAGAGGGTGGTTGGATTTTTCTCAGTTGATTTGTGTGTAAATTCATTCTGCAATAGTCCTTTTTGGATTTTATTGTCCTGATTTTACTTTTTGTGATACTGGAATGCTTTACATGGCCCTGGTTAAAAGGCATTCTTCACTGTTGATCTATTAAAATTCAAATCTTTAGCAGGTTTTGTTTGTTTTGGTGGTGGAGGAGGATTGTGAGTCCACTAATTTTGTTGATCTATTTTTTCTTGCAGGACCCTACATTTTTCTTCATTTCTGCTTTACTACCTAATTGCTAAAGGACTCTTTTTCCTTCTTTTTTTTTCTTTCCTTTTTTTTTTTTCTCTTCCAGAAGCTATGTGTTTGAAAGACTGTTCTTTTAAATCATACTTGCTCATTTAAACTGTGTCTACCACCTTTAATTGTGTGTCTGGTTCTAAAGGAGCTGCCCACCCTTTCAAAGGCACAAACTTTGAAATCTCCTTTAGGATGTTCAGCTCTGTTTAATCTTCCTAGTGTCCTCTCCAACTTTCCTTAAGGTCCCCTTGCCTGTGTCCTTCTTCTGTATTTCTAGCAGTTTTTATTGGTCTGCCTTTGCTTGCAGCAAAGCTCTGTGGTAGGAGTTGGGAGGGTCAGAAGGGCATAGAATTTGTTTCTTTTTCTCTTTTTACTCACTATATTTGTGTGTGTGTGTGTGTGTGTATATATATATATATATATATAATTCTTGGAATGTCTTAAGGTAATATTGAGAATATGGTTTTGCACAGAGATTTCATAGTTCTGAAGTTATTGGGTACTGTTCCATGGAGGAATAGGGGTTGGGAAGTTACTTACTATATACCTGTCATTGTCTTTAGCCACATAAAAGTCCTCAAAGGATGCACATTTGCATGGTAAAAGAGCAATCTCATCCCTGCCAGTGGTTTTGCCAACCACCTGTACAGCTGATGGCTCCCATATTTAGATTTTGAATCCAGACTTTTTCTAAGCTTTGGATCCACATATCCAACTATAATCACAAAATCTCAAGTTCATCAAGGTCAAAACTCAACAATCTCCTTCCCCAGGAAGCATGATCTCCTCCCTCCCCTCACACACATTCTGTTTCTTGTTGAAAGGTAGCAATCTCCACTGGGAGGCTCAAGCTAGAAAGTTGAGAGTCATCTAGAGACATCTATCTCACTTGCCCACACCTCCAACTGATACTTAATAAATGGGTATTGGATGAAAGTCCTCAAACTTTCTAGAAGAAGATGAAAAAGAAACAAAATTTTTGTCCTTTGACAACATCTGGCATAGGTCTGGATAGTTCTTCTTTGCTACTCAAGGGTAGCTCTTGCTAGTGGTGGGAATAACAGTACAGAACACTTATAATTTAATAAGGAGTTTATAGGAATGATAAACTTCTTATTGGAGTCCAAGATATTGGAGGCAGGGACAATGTCTTTTCATTTGATAATCTTTCACAGTAGTTGACAGAAAGCTTAAAAAAGGTCATTAGGGATATTTTAAATAAATGAATAATAAAATGAATAAATGACTATGATACCACCTGTGATTAAGCACATACCTCCTAATATAAAGAAAAATTCTTCAAAAATATCCCTAAACTTAAGCAAGTCAACTCAAATTCCTACAAGCATTAGGTATGTTACAAAAATGAATGACATGGCCACTTTGACACTGGCAAACTGGGACTCTAAGTCAGGCTTCTTACCTATATTTTTGTGTGTGCCATGAACCCCTTTGGAATCCAGTGAAACTTATGGACACTTCTCAGAATAATGTTTTAAAACGCATAACATAAAATGCATAGAATTACAAGGGAAACCAATTACATAGAAATATAATTATCAAAGTATTAAAAAACACACAAATGTATGAGATAGTAATATATGTGCTTCTTTATTAATGCATTAAATAACAAGTTCTAGCAGCCAAACTAATAACTACCATATTTTCAAGTAGTGGTAAATATAAGCAATTTTTCAAGATACCTACAACAACTGTGATGTGATATGAAAACACCCACGATTTCCGTTGGTGATGCAGTGAAGGCGTGCTTGCCAAAACCCCAGTAGTTTCTTGCCTGTATTCATAATTGAATAAAATGATAAATTTCAGTTAGAAATTAATAAAAATAAAGATACAATTTTTTTTCTCATCCAAGTTCATGGCCATCTGAATTCTACTATGCGCACAGCTGTATCCATGAACTCCAGGTTAAGAACCCCTGGTTTAGAAGGTGCCAATGCTATCAGATCTACCTGACTATAGCCAGGCAGAACAGTGGCCTTAGGGGTCTCAGTTTTTTGTGACCTCTGACCTAAACCCTTATGCAAATGTGGATCCATCATTTTACAGTCCCTCTATAAGAGTTGCCCTTATGGGGAAAAAAAAATAGATTGGAATATGACAGCTGAGTTGTCTCTTGACAGGCAGAAAAGTCTGTTTTGCCCAAGACAAAATGGACTCATATTTTACAAGGTTAAGATGCTATCCATTAGCCATTCTCTGCAGACCCCAATCTAAAGGCCCTCTCAGAAGCCCGGGTCATGACAGAGGAGGGTGTGGAAGGTGATGGAAGAGGGCTGGAACCTGGAAAACAAATTCTACAACTTGTAGATAATAAACAAAATGAGTAGGAACTTCCCACTAGCTGATAGAAAGAAAATGTCACAAACATTGAAACATAATAAAGCTGGCTTTGAGTCCTTGGTGCCTTCCCTTCATGATTAATGATTGGTCTCAAATAGAATGGGTAAGGGAAAGTGAAGTTCCTCTTGAAGTAGCTTTAAAAATGCCACAGCTTAAAAATTATTGTAACATCAATTTAAAAAAAAAAAAAACCTCTGTTAAAATGTAAAGGTCAAGAAAGATTTGGGTGTTTTTAAATGCTGTCTAGAAGAAATTCGTATAAAGGTTACGATGTCATGTAGTTTCAGAGTTATAGGCATAGAAGGGGGGTCCTGGACAAAAGCAGTACTACCTGGGGGCCTTCAGTGACTATGACCCGTGCCGACAGTGGGCAGCATGCAGCTGTTGGATCACAGTGTGTCACTGTGTCCGTGGGGAAAGCCAGGCACTGCTCTCTCAGAGCCCTTAAAGCCATGGGAACATTTCACTTCCAAAGCTCTCTTTTGACTACAGGCAGGCCTTAAGATGATCTGCCCCCGTCCTCCCAACAGCATCACTCAAAGCAGCACTTAAAGCCCCCCAGGGGAGGGAACTCTGAGCTCCTGCTGCCCCTCTTGCCTTCTTTCACTCTGCGTGGAACTACTCAGTCCTTCAGAGGAAGTTTCCACAGACAGAACCAGGATTGGTCTGTATGTTTAAGGCGTATGGGGGAATCTCCTGACCTCCACAAAGAAGGTGCCCTGTGAGCATGGTGGAGGTTTCCATGACCTCACACCTCAGTGGTCTGGGAATAGGTGTCCATTTGGTCTCAGGTGTTCTAGTCACAGGCTACCAGACACTTAAGGGACGTCTCCTGGCCACGGCCATCCTCCCCGGGAATGCAGCCTGCACAACAGTGCATCCGAACAGGACTACCCCTCAGGGATTCAGGGGTCCCCTGGTCACGGAAGATCAATGGTTTTCCACCAGCCCCCACAAACAGGACCCCCAAACCACCTGGACAGGATCCAATTGCTCCTCCCAATGTGGCCTCTGGAGAGCCAGCCTTGTATCACCCGGGAGCCTGTCAGAAACACAGAATCTCAGGCCTCACCTCAGACTTGTTGAACCAGACTTTGCATGTTAATGAAATGTCCCCATGACACGTATTCCCATGAAAGTCTAAGATGCTCTGCTTGCCCAAGACATACGTCTGCATGAGTAAGTGTGTGCACATGAGCGGGCACACACAGAGGCCAACTTTCCCCTGGGGAACCTCTGTTGAGTGATAAGGGTAGGGCTTAGCCCTCAGAAGCAAAGGATGGAAATGATCATTGTAGAGAGTTCGAATCTGTCTTGCCAACACCTATTAAAGGATCAAGAGCTGGACACTGTGCACTTGCTGTGTGTATTTATCTTAGTGAGCTTTACTTGGATGATGTGGGCCCTTGGGAGAGCAAGTTAAGTGATTTGACCCTTCACACCGCCTCACCCTGAAAAGTCCTTTGTGACATTAGCTGATCTTTTGTGGCAGGGCCGGACTTCCAGATAGGGGGCTAGACCTTTGCAAAAGATAACTTGCAGGGCATCAGGAAGCGACTCTCAAAATGCAATCTGAGGGTCTTGTTAATTGAGTCTGGAATCCGCCATCAAAGAGCCAATCACTTGAGTTAACTGAGAGTTTCTTGTTAAATATGTAAGCCTCACCATTGCTGCTCAGGCCACTTCCCCTGGAGTGGGCAAAATACTTCTCCTCTAGTGTCTGTCTCAAACTCTCTTCCAAAACTACCTTAATTTCCCTGACACTTCTACTTATTACTGCTGCTTCTTATTTCTGATTTTATTAATTTTATATTCCATTCATTTAGCACTGAAAATGTAGTCTTTTGCTGTTTCATATAGCCTCTCTTTCCAACTAGATTTTTAAGCCCATCAAGAGCACATATGCATCCTATTTCTTGTAAGCCAGCCCCAGCCTGGGCACTATATCCAGGAGGGGGTCTAATAAACTTTAAAAAATTAAAGTATCATCATCAGCTATTAATGCTTCTGGATGCCAATGCTTTCCAGATGCCGGACATTCACACACGTCAGCTCACATGATCCTTACAATTACCCCTGGGATCCCCATGCTAAGAGGAAGAGACTGAGGTTCACAGGCCACAGGGGACTTTGCAAAATCACATAGCTAGTGCATGGCCAGGCCAGATCTGAACTCAGATTTATCTGCAACGTGTGTTCCCTCTTCATTAATCCGTTGTGGAACAAGGTTGCCTTTTGCTGCCTGCTGAGAGCCAATCATATAAGAGCTCTGGGATGTGAAGACTGGCTGGTTAGAGAGATGCAAGGCAAGGTCCCCATGAGCAGTCGTTGCATTCAATATGATCCTGGGAAAGTTATTTCTTTTTCTGTATCCAAGAGTCCCCTTCTCTAGCATAGGAGTGTTTATCTTTAACTCAGTGGGTTACTGAAAAGTTCAACAGTCAGTAAGTGTCAAGGAAGGGAAAGGGCATTGGATGTGAGAGCTGACCTCAGGGACAGTCTCTGGGAGTTGGGGTCCTTCGACACTCTTGAGGAGGGTGGTTCTGTGTACAGCCACCCCGGTTGCAGAGTCTTGCTTTTCCTCCCACTCCGTGCTTCCGATTTCTTAAAGGAGTGACAGCAGATCTTCTCCAGAGTGGCCTTCATACTGTGAACGAGGCTGCAAAGGTCCATCTCCCACCTTATGACATCAGAAAGAGCAGATCTATTCTTCACACTCAGGGCATGGAAGCCAGAAATTGCCCATTTATGAACCTACTCACAGGGAAACAATTCCTGCTGAAGGGGCTTGGGTTACTTCATTGACATTTACCACAAAAACCTTTGCTTTTGCACATATCCAAAAACCAAACCAAAACCAAATCCCCACAATACCCTGGATTTAGGAAGAAGTGGACATAATGTGATTCTTCCCAATCAAGAGTCAATGAGGGATTTTAATTCCTGAACACAATTATGATTATGGCTATGACCTGCATGGAGTCACTGCCTTTTGCTACTCTTCCAAGGAGCTGGATTTCCATATTTAGAAAAGAAAGGACATGATATGAGGAGTCTTGTGTAGCTACAGAAAATTCTTTCCTAAATATGTAGTGCTTTTCTAAGAAGCCTTTCCAACTAAATGATTCAGCCTAGTATCAAAACATTCTACCATATGATCTAGCAATCCCACTCCTGGGCATATATCTGGAGAAAACCATAATTTGAAAAGATACATGCACCCCAATGTTCACTGCAGCACTATTTACAATAGCCAAGACATGGAAGCAACCTAAATGTCCATTGACAGAGGAATGGATAAAGAAGATGTGGTACATATACACAGTGGAATATTACTTAGCCATAAAGAGAATGAAATAATCCCATGTGCAGAAACATGGATGGACCTAGAGATTATTATACTAAGTGAAATAAGTCAGAGAGACAAAGACAAATATCATATGATATCACTTACATGTGGAATCGAAAAAAAAATGATACAAATGAATTTATTTACAAAACAGAAACAGATTCAGACTTCAAGAACAAACTTGTGGTTACCAAAGGGGAAAGACTGGGGGGAGGGATAAATTAGGAGTTTGGGATTAACATATACATACTACTGTATATAAAATGGATAAGCAAGAAGGACCTACTGTATAGCACAGGGAACTATACTCAATATTCTGTAATAACCTATATAGGAAAATAATCTGAAAAAGAGTGGATATATGTGTATATATTACTGAATCACTTTGCTGTATACCTGAAACTAACACAACATTGTAAATCAACTATACTCCAATATAAAATAATTAAATTTAATTTAAAAAAGTTTTACAGATACATAATTCACCAGCCAAGACAAATGTTAAGTAAAAGGGAACAAAGTTAAGGTGTCCAAGGTTTCTATCAGATCAGCTTCTGCTACACGTGTCCTCTTTGAGCTGCCATCATGACTAAGATTCTCACATTTGAACAGTTCTTACCATTAGACCAATTTATTTGGGTTAATCCATTGTATCTGGCTGGAAGGAACCTATTAAAAGTACAGGTTACTTGGGCCTAGTAACACAATTCCCACAATAATCATTATTCTAGCTGCGTGAATTACTTTATCAGATTAATTAGCTGTCACCTATCAGACAATATGGCTCTGAGGAAATAAGGCATATTTTAACGGACATCATGGTCTGAAATATGAAACATTATATGGAGCCCTATGGTGGGGGTCTGGGAAGGTAGAAGACAGAGAAAGACACTGATTAAGAAGGGGGAGCAGGGCTTCCCTGGTGGCGCAGTGGTTGAGAGTCCGCCTGCCGATGCAGGGGACACGGGTTCGTGCCGCGGTCCGGGAAGATCCCACATGCCGCGGAGCGGCTGGGCCCGTGAGCCATGGCCGCTGAGCCTGCGCATCCGGAGCCTGTGCTCTGCAACGGGAGAGGCCACAACAGTGAGAGGCCCGCGTACCGCAAAAAAAAAAAAAAAAAAAAAAAAAAAAAAAAAAAAAAAATTAGGGGGAGCACAGGAGAGATAAGTCAGGAGAAGATCAAAACCACACTTCTATCCCCTTTGCAGTTTGGCCTCTGATCCACGCAGTTTTGTTTTCTGATGAAATGTTTCTAATGTAAAGTGACTAATATAATCTCTTCTTTGTATATGCCTCCAAAAAATAAGTCCTACTTGCATCAAAATTAAAAGTGAAATGATTCTCCTGATCCTTTCTGGCAATGTTAACCCATATCTGCTTCTCCCCTCCTTCCTGGGCACCCAGCTAAGCAGCATTTCCCAGCCATGTGTGTCTAGATGGGGGTCACGTGACTAAGGGCTAGAGACCAGGATGTGGGTGACCATAGAACATGTCACATGGACTTCTAGACTCTCTCCCTCCTCCCTTAAGTGGCTGAAAACCAACAACTGGAAGATACAAGAGAGATGGAGGAAGCCCCTTGGCAGTAGATGGCTGGGTCCCCGAGTCACCACCTGAAGAAGGACAACCCAGGAAACCCCACTTTGGACTCGCCATTGGTGAGAAACAAAACTTGATTGTGCTAAGACATTGAGATCTGGGTGTCCTTTTATTATGTCACAGTGTATCAAGTGTATCATTTACCCCAACTGCTATAACTTACCATCTTTATTAGTATTTGTTGTCACTAGACTGTGCAAAACAGGACTTTTAAAATGATTAAAAAAAAGAATATTGCATATATTAGTAGCTCTAGTTTGCTAAAGACTTTCTATCAGTCATGTTAAGTGCTTTGGATTCTTATTTAATTCGACAACAATCTTTTGAGGCAGATTTATTATCCCCATTTTACAGATGGGGAAATGGACTTAGAAAGTCTATTTAAGAACTTGCTTTAGGTCAGAACACTAATGAGTGGCAGTGTTATGATGGTGATCCAAGTCATTCAGTGTTTGCACTGAGCTCTTTACCAGTATGTGATTATATTCTTAAAGTTACTGGGGGAAACAGGATCAGACCACAGAAAGACACAGCAAGGTCACACCATGAACTGAGGAGAAGTCCTGGCCTTAAAGAGGAAAACAATTATCATATCTCTCTGCCCACAAAATAGTTGAGAGAACATTTCCTTTATCTCCATTCCACACCTCAAAAATACTGAATTGATTTTCTGTGATTTCCCTTTTCTGCCCTCCATTGAAAGCCTTGATTATGTCCCAGTTTTCTGCAAAGAGAAAATTTTTGCTGCTGAGTTATAAATTCTGCAGGTTCTAACTAGGTTTCAATCGTGAGACTTTTATTCCTCCATTAATATGGGCGTGTCACTCCCATCAGGGGAACGCTTTTCTTAGAGGAAACAGCATTCTGCTTCTGTAGCGGCAAAACGAAAAAGAGGGATACGATGTGTGATAGAAGCCTGTACCCTGACGGGAGAGGAAAAAAAAGAACGATGCTAAGTAGATGTCACTTATTGGCTGTTCTTGTGGTTAGGGAATGTTGAATTTCAAGTTTTCTATTTTAAGCAGAGAAAGCAGACTTGTGCCTGACTGATCCCTATCGTGATTGTTACCATTCAAATTCAATAAGAGAATGCATGTGGAAGGGGCTGCGTAAATGTATGGGGCACCGCACATGGAAGATATTAAGGTTGCAGCCTTTATTAATAGAAGATCTGCATATGTGCTATTGTAGATGGTCCCCCAGGACTCCACAGCCTGATCAGATGGTGGAAGGCAGAAGTACATGGTGGTTTAAACCACAAACTATGCAGTTTCTTGGGTTAAATCTGCCTGTGCTGCCCTGTCTAGATGTACAATGGTTTGGTCAGTTACTTAACTTTCCAAGTTCCAGATTCCTCCTGTTTAAAATGAGGATAATGCTATTGCCCTCATTGTGTTTGGAGAATGGCACAGGATAATACACTCATTAATTGTCACTTGTTTTGAAGAGGGTGATAATCATGTTGACTCCTAAAAAAGACAAAAGAGAGAGAGGCTGGTCAATAACAAGAGCATATTTACTTATCTACTTTTCTTATGTAAGTTAGCATCCATTTCATGGATTGGAAAGATAAAAACAAAATCAGACTAAAAGAAATCTTAGAGAGATTTGGCCAGGCAATGACACAGACAGCTGGTAGGTACAGCTCCCTGCAGGAGTTGGGACTTGAATGGTGGGATGGTAGAAGGAAGCCACAAGTGAATCCAGTAATTTTTCCATGAGACTCATTGTAATTTAAGATCTGGTCCAGGTCTCAGTAAGCACCTGCTCATCAGAGAGGGAGTGAGATTTCCACAGAACACAACTGGAAGCAGAAGTGGGCTTATAGGGGAAGACAGGGATCTGTATAGGCAGAGAGAAAGAGAGACAGACAGCTCTGAGAATAGTCTTGTAAGATCAGCTGTGGATTTAGGGAGGGACTGGACCACCCTTGGCTTGTCCTATAGGCCAATCCTTCATGTTCCAGTCACTCCCATAGTACATCCTATGGAAGGGACCGTTCACAGTTATTAGAGGTCAGAAAACAAAGTTTCCAGGTTGTTTATTCTGGAATTAGTCTCATCCTTTCAATATTCTACAAGTTTCCCACCAGCCTTCTAAAGAATATCACTCCTCTGTGGAATAGAATGCTCTGCTCTGAACTAAAAGTAAGATGTTTGTTTTGGAAGCAACATAGATTCAAATAGCAATAACAATTCTTTGCGGAAAAGAAAAGCATCTTTATATTTATTTGAGTAAACAGAAAAGTAGCACAATTGAAATGATTTTCCACCTGCCAAACAAAACAGTTTCGTTTTGTGAGCCGTGTTCCATATACAAGGGGTGTAGAAGCACAACACTGCACAGGGGGAATGGTGATGGATTCAGCTATTGAGGCCGCTGTGCCTGTCGATGGGGGTTCACCTGGATCCATTATATCTCACCTCAGTCGAAGACAGTCATCCTGCATATACCGGACTGAAGGTTCTGCTCTTTTGCAAAAGGTGTCAGTTCTCTTCTCAAATGGCTGTGTTTTCCCTGGGAGTTAATTTGTGGGGATCCATGCCTGTTGAATTGGGCCTCAAGTTGAAGCAAAACTTCAGAGAAGCTGTCATGTAGCCCAGGTTAAACCAGAACTATTTACTGCGCTTCCTTCTGCAGTCAGATAGTTCTTGTCCCAGCCAGGGGGTTGGGATTTTTCACTGCCAGGTGTGCTTCTACTTTGGAAGGCTGGTAGCAACGACAGGCAGACTTATTTTTCTTCTCTAGTTCTCTTTAGAGATCTGGCTAAGCTGACCCACCAGTGTCCCCCAGGATCAAGGAAGCAGAGCTCAGAAGGACATGAAGGTTGCCTTTGACACCCTCACGGTTGTACTATTTTCACCCTTCTGAATTCTTATGGCTTCTCTTCTCAGACCTACCCAGGGGCTTCTGGCTCTCTCCTGGCTCCCTGAACCCTCTGCTGTGACAGTAAGCTTAGGTCCACCTTAATTAAAAAAAGAAAAAGTAGCAATAATGACAATCACAGCAATCGACATTGGCTCTTTCTCATGTGCCTGATGTTATGCTAAGCATCACATTCACATTATCCTCCATGACTTTCCTCAGCAGCTGTATGAAGCGGCTCTGTGTGTGACAGACACCGTTGGTGCCCATCTCCATCTCCTTGCTCCACCTCAGGAAGCCTCCTGCGTGCAGTCTGGTCTCCTGCGTGATGGCAGTGTTTCTCTGCCTGATGTGTGCTCTGGCCTCATGGGAAGATCCTCAGCCTAGTCGGGGGCTAAGTGGGAAGTACCCATGAATCCTTGATGCAGGAACAACCCTCAACCTTGGAAGAATGGGAATTCCTGTATAAATCCCCCCAGCTTCCTTTCCCTTTGCTGGGACAGTTGTGAAGCTAGTTCCCACAGTGTCCCAAAGGGTCCTCACAGGGGTTGAAAGCAGTGACCACAGTGGGAACCCCTCACTGAAGCCACTTGGACTGATTTCCACCCCCCTCCCATCTCATTTCTCCAGTGGTCCCAGGAATTACCACCCAAACTTGCTCCCCATTCTTTCTTTCTTTATTATTATTTTTCTTTTTGCGGTACGCGGGCCTCTCTCTTACTGTTGTGGCCTCTCCCGTTGTGGAGCACAGGCTCCGGACGTGAAGGCCCAGCGGCCATGGCTCACGGGCCCAGCCACTCCGCGGCATGTGGAATCTTCCTGGATCGGGGCACGAACCTGTGTCCCCTGCATCGGCAGGCGGACTCTCAACCACTGCGCCACCAGGGAAGCCCAAACTTGCTCCCCATGCTTGACTCAAGATTTGCCCTTGGGGGAATCCAAACAGATCACACATGACTGTTCTTACATAACACAGGAAAAGTGGAGGCTTAGCTAGGCTGACCTGCCTGCTGTTGTATAGCTGGTGGATGGCCAGGCAAGACTCGAACCAGAATTATTATTATTCTCTCCCTGCCTTATTCTGCTTCCATCAGAAATAGTCTGGACCAACTTTTCTAGTTAAATAATTGAATTACTTAATATATAGCTTCTTTGCAAAAAGGACTTGAGTTTGCAGAGCATAACTGATAACTCCTTCCTTCTATCAAAACGTATTTTGCCTGGCTCCTAGCTCCATTGAGACTCAGGATTCAGCTAACAATATAATTAAAGATAAATTTCATAAATTAATTACTGTTGCAATGCTATTGTCTGAGAGTGGCTAAACGTACTGTAGTATGCCTCTAGAGATATTGACGCTTTACACGGGGGGTTTGAGATTGCAATGCAGTAACACAGAGAAAGGACTCTGTGTGGAACTTTCAACATCTACTGGTCAAGGAGACCTTTTCTCCATGCCCTGAGATGGGACATTTCCTGAACCTCTTATTTCATGCCTCTATCCATTTGCTCACTCTGCTCACTGACACCGATGCTCTATCTAATCATCAAGATTCCTCCTGAACTGGAAGGCAGATTTTAGTCCTTCCTGTGTGCTAGCCTGGTTCCTTCTGAGGGACAAAAACATGCAGCCTTCCCTTCTTTAACTCCCTGTCTCACCAGGGGACACAGAAGACCTGTTTACCTGCCTTGGTTTCCCAGCCTGTAAAAGAAAGACAACACCTGTTCCGGCTTGCTTTTCAGCAGGTGATATGAAGATAAATGTGAGGAAGTCCACCAAGTCCTCAAATTCTTGGGATGAAAAAGGCCATGTAAATAGAACACAGTCTTATTATGATTAAACTTTAATGCAGCTGCTCTCAGGCCTATAAGGGGAGCACAGTCTGGCTGGAAGGTAGGACTGCAGGGCTGTCCCCTCTCATCATTGTCCCCGTGAATTCACTGTCCGGCAGCTCCATCTTAGAAGTGCCCATCCTTTCTGCTCATTCAATTTGGTTATTATTTTCAAGAGGTCAGTTATGCAGTTATGTTTTTGCCCTTCACATTCTTCAGATTTGGGCTCAGCTTTTAGAAAACACACATGTACAAGCTTACACGTATCGTCGAATAGATGACCCAACCCCTGGAGGGCCTGGGGGCTAGATCGTAACTAGACATTTAGATATAAATTCTACTCTGAAAACAATATCCTTGACCCTCTGCGTGTTTGTCTGTGACCTGATACACACTCAAGCATCAGTGGTTTTCAAAACAACAAACTATACAGTTTTCCTTATTGTGACAGAGTTAGAACTGCTGGATTTCTCAGCAAAAGCAAAACAAAACAACCATAGAAAACCACCATCTTTTCCTTCCCAAATTAATTCTTTCAGTTTATGCTCCTAACTCCATAAAAATGTGGTTTAGTTTTTGAAGTTTTTATTAATATTTATAATGCCCATTTGGTGCCATTGAACCTCACAGAAACAGAGCCCTGAAATAAATACCCAGCTTCTTGGTGGTAGGCTACCCAAGCCCAACCATAAACTTTAACATGTACGCATATATATTTGGCTTTGCTTTGTTTTTCCTGTCTCTTGATGTAGAAGATTTTTTAAAAAACCCACTTTTTAAAATGCAAATTTTAATGGCTTATATTTTAATTTCAAGGGTAATACATGCTTATAAAAAAATACAGATGTGCATTTAGAAATAAAGGAAAAGTCTCTCTTTCCTGATCCATTTCTAAAATCTCTGTGCCAAGAAATAAACCATATACTTTAAATCCTTTTAAATTAGAGTTCTGTTGGTTTGAGAAATTGAAATTGTCTGAAGAAGCTAGTAAAGAGTCATATTTCTCTCTTTTATTTCTGAATAGGAATGTAATAAGAAACTGTAGAAAGTTTTGAAAATACAGTGAACTATAAGAAATTAAAATTGCCTGTAAGTTCACTACCTCTCAAATAACCAATTTTTAACATTTTATTGTATTTCTTACAGAATTTTCCTGTACAAATATGAATAAATAACAGGACTCTGCTTCACCCTACCCCCTCAGCACTGTATTATGACAATTTTCCAATACCCCCAAAACACACTTTTGAATGGCAGTAAAGTATTCCATTGCAATTTCTTCATTTAAAATTGTTTCCAAATAATAAGGTGGGGTGGGATGCGGAATGCTTCTCCCTCTCACCTCATGTTTCTATGATTGGAGGTGAGGAAGGCTTCCCCTCCGCTGACCAGGAAGGAGACATGTACGCAGAACACTGACTTGGGAACCTCTCTGGATCCCAAGGTGGAACAAGTTCTTTGGCTGGTGACATGGGAGAAGGTAACAACTCAGTCATTCCCACCACGACCCTGTGAAGTCCCCAGACTTCTCGGTTCAGCCCCTTCATCTCCTTGGAGCGGCTGGTCTCCAGGATGCAGCCAGCTTCTCTGTTTCTCTTATTCTCCAAAAAAGACTCACTTCTTTGGGTCACAGGCTGAGCTGCTTCTCTAATCCGGTTTAATCAACAATTAGGATTATGTATAGATGCTCATCCGTTAGATTCCTGTGTTTACCTCTTACCCAGTTCCTGACACAGATGGAGAGAGACAAGTGAGTCAAGAGTGAAAGTGTAATTTATTATCCCCCATACTGCAACTATACTTCTATAGTTAACATTTATTTAGTATTTACTCCCTTGCCAAGCTGTGATTTCTCATAACTCTCCCAACAACACTGTGAGGTTTGGTGTTATTATTCTCATCTTAGGGATGATAAAACTGAGGCATGGTGACATCCCTAGCAAGAGCTGGAACTGGGATTTGCTCCCATGCTCCTAATCACTTCTCTCTATCTCCTGTCATCTATTCTATATCATAAATAACACATGAACTTTTTTTGTACATAAATTCCAGCTTGAACTTGTAAACTACCTAATGCTGTCTCCCATTATTGAATACATCTATCATTACTTTTGCAATATTTTATTGTCATTATAGAATGCCTTTTAATGCTGTTTATAGTGACTTTTTTGCTATAAAGATTTCTATTTCTATTCAGTTAATCTATTCTTATTTTCCTTCATGACTTATTCCATCTTGACTTTTGTGTTTTTGTCCTTGCCCTCTCCAATAGATTTCACCAATCTTTTACTCTAGCTTCCTATGGTTTTATTTTAGAAATATAACTTTTACCATCCAGAAATTATTTTATATAAGAGAGACATAAGTTTTTGTTTGTTTTTTTAAGAAAAAAATTAGTTGGCTCAGTACCATCCTTTCTCCACTGATTTGTGATGTGTATACCTTTTTCTGGTCTCTGTTTTTCCCCACTGCACTAAATGCTGATTTTTCTTTAATCTCACTCTGTTTTTGTTTGCTTGTTGAGTTTTTACTGTAGCTTTATGATATGTCTTAATGTTTAGAAGGATAAGTCCCTTCTCATTACTCTTATTTTTAGAAACTTGTTTGTTATCATCATGTGATATTCTTCCATATACATTTAAAAATATTTTATCAAGGGGCTTCCCTGGTGGCGCAGTGGTTGAGAGTCTGCCTGCTGATGCAGGGGACACGGGTTTGTGCCCCGGACCGGGAAGATCCCACATGCCGCGGAGCGGCTAGGCCCATGAGCCATGGCTGCTGAGCCTGTGCGTCTGGAGCCTGTGCTCCGCAGCGGGAGAGGCCACAACAGTGAGAGTCCCGTGTACCGCAAAAAAAAAAAAAAAAAAAAAAAAAAAAAAAAAAATATATATATATATATATATATATTTTTTTTTTTTTAAAATCAAGTCTGATCCCTAAATTCTTACTGGGAATTTAATTTGAACATAGTTATATTTGCAGCTCAACTTGGAAATATTTAATAACTTTCAAAATTCCTTTTTCCACCTAGGATCATGTGATTTATTTTTTTAAAATACTTTCTTTTGAAAGCCTCAGAAGTGCTGAATTTATCTTTGTATCGGTGGCATTCTTTCTTGTCCAGTTTATTTCTATTTTTTAAAAAAATTTGAGGCTAGCAGGAATGGAATCTTATGTAACTAGTTATTATGGTTTAACATTGTTTAAAATAACTCATTATTGCTGGCACTGGACATTTTTTTAAATGTTTATTTTGTTGTGGCTTCTTTATTGAACTCATTATTTTTAAAGTTTTTCCTTAGTTCTTCTTGCTTTGTCTATGTATAACTGTGTCACTTAAAATAATGATGATTTTTGATACTTACACTTCTTACATATGTTTCATTTTCATTTCATTGACTGGAACTTCCAGAATAATGTTAGATAATAGCAGTTATAATGGCCATCCTTATTTTGTTTCCAATTTTAAGAGAATGCCTATAGGATTTCACTGTAAGTATGTTGTGTGTTGCTTTAGGATAAACATTTAATATATTTACGTCGATTTTAACAGATAGATTTCAATTGGACATTTAAAGAAATAATATTTCTATTTATAAACAATTTTTTCTTTTAACTGCAAAGACTAGATGTTGAATTGTATTATATTGTTATTTTTTTTGCCTTATTTATATTTTTAAATATTAAACCATCCTTGCACTTTTAGAATAATATCTACTAATGATGTGTTGGGTGGCAAGTCTTCATGGCTCTCACACATTTCTGTGTATCTTGTAAGCAGAGGCACTGCTCTTTGTTTCAGAATATCTTTTCAAGGATGGAGATAGTCTTTCCCTCCAGAGCAAAGGGCAGGTTTGCTTATAGCCTTGAAGATATAGTGTCTCCCTCTGGAGCAAACAGCAAGCATGCTTACTGTCCACTATAATAAAGATAATGTCTCTCTCTGGGGCAATAGGAGGATGCTTATTGCCCACTTATAAAGATTCAAGTTTCCTAAGCTCAGGGTTCCTCTCCTGTAAAGCAACCCACTGAATGTGCAGGCATCTACCTGGGGCCATGTTGCATCACCCCCCTGAGAATGGGGGGCACTGACATACATACTGATGCTCAGGCTGCTTCCTGTGCTATAAGTAATAAAATTGTTTGTCTCTGACCCCAAAGTCTCATTTCTTCTGCCACATGAAACCATGGCAGGCTAACTTGTCATCTGTAAGTAGGGTAAAAGCTCACAGTCTTCATTATTTAATTATGAGATCCCAATTTCAAGAAATTTACTTATGAATTTATATCTATACTCAGAAGTAGTATTGGTTTGTAATTTTTCCCCATGTTATCTTTATTAGGTTCTTACAGCTATGCTCACTGTGAAAGGAGTCTGAATGTTTTCCATCTTTTTCTGTGCTAAAATGGTATATGTGATGGGCAGATTATTTCTTTTAAGACTTGCAAAGACTGGTAAAATAATTTTGACTTAGAAACCTTATTAGAATTAATTAAACATTTTTTTCCACTGACAAAGTTCTATTCAATTTACTAGTTTTAATGAGTTGATTTTAGCCATTTCTATTTTCCCAGAACATTAGTGAATTTTGAAAGTTTAACACAATATTGTATTGTATAATTTTAAAAGTATCTCTCATATCTCTAGTTCTCTCATTTCTCATTTTATGTAATTTTGTCTTAAGTTATTTATCTTTTTAACTTTTTTTCTGAACTTGCCAGAATATGCTTGACTATTACATTTTCTGTGTTTGCATTCATTACTCTTTGCTTTAATTTTTGTTATTTATTTCTTTCTGCTTTCAAAAAATATTTTTACTTTCTAACTTCTTAAATTTAATTAAGCTTAAGTCTTTTACTTGTGTTAGTTCTGCTCTAATAAAGCAAGCATAGAAATTTCCTATCTCCTCTGACTAGTTTTAAATCTATTGTTTAGATTTAATATGAAATGTTCTAATATTCAATTTTATAATTTGTAAACACGAGTTTTTTCTTTTCTTTGATCCAAGAGTTACTTATGTATGCTTTCTAATTTACAAATAAAGTTTCCTTTTTAAAATTCTTGTTACTATTTTCTAGTTTATTTCATTAGAGTTGCAGAATGTAGACTGTATACTTGTCCTTTATAGAATTTGTCAAAGTTTAATTTTTGTTCTTTTACATGATTAACTTCTAAAAACATTCTACATATTTTTAAGTCTATGTACTCATGGACGGGCATAAACTTTAAACTATAACAATCATATTATTTAAAAATTACTAGTTAAATATAACTTATATTAGGCCTACTGATTTATCAAGGAAGGAAAACAGTTTCAAGGTCTCAGTTGTGTATCTGCTTATTTCTCCCACTATATCTGAGAGCTGTGTGGTTTATACATTTTAATGCCAGTTACTAGGTACATAACGGCTCCTACCTATTATACCTTTGTTGTGAATCTATCTTTTTTTACTCTAAATTTACATTATTTGTTTTATCTAGTTCCTTTTGTCTACTTTTCGTGCTATTAATCTTTTATTTACATAAACCTGGTAGATCTTTACCCATCTGTTTACTTTTAATTTACATGTATATTTTTTAATCCAGCATATAGTTGGCTTTTGTTTCTTAACCCAATTTTAGTCTTAATCTTTTAATAAAGAACTTTAATTAATTTATATTTATTTTCATAACTACATTTTTGTTTTTATTTACCTTTTTCATCTTGTTTTTTGATTTCCTCTCTCCCTCTGCTTTTTTTGCTGCCTCTTCTTTCATTTGGTATATGGACTAGATTTTCTTTGCTCTTTTTCCTCTTAAGATTGGAACCAATGTTTTCCTGTATTTCCCTGAAGTTTTAGCTAACATGTGTAATCCTATATTTCTCCAGTTATGCCAAGAATGAAACAATCTATTGACCTCTTACTTTGTAGATGATGAAATTAAGATGCATCAACCATTTTCTTCTTACTGTGAAAAAAAATTTTCTGAGACCTTTGCTTAATTTTAGGAACTAGTCAGTGTAGCTAACATTATAGAAAATGTTGTTAGAGAATCTTAGATCTTCAATATTGTCTAGTCCAAATGCATTACTATAATAATGAAACCACTGGTTGTGTGATGAATTGGGAGATTGGGATTGACATATATACACTAATGACATATATACACTAATATGTATAAAATGGATAACTAATAAGAACCTGTTGTATAACAAAATAAATAAAATTCAAAAATTCAAAAAAATTTAAAAACTTAAAAAAAAATATGAAACCACTAAAGTCTCAGAGAATTTAAACGTTAACTCTAAATCCCCAAACTAGTTAGTGGCAGTATTAGGCAATAATAGACCTAAGACTCAGGTCTCAATCCCCAACCAATACACTTTCTAGAACATTATATACTTTACTATAAGCAGTTGAGACAAGCCTGAAGTTATTTAGGGTTGTGAAGAAGTGGGTAGAGGAAGAGAGCTCTGAAGCTTAGAGAAAGGAATGAAGATAGGAGGATAGGATAGGATAGGAAGATAGGAGTGATTGATTTAGAAAATATATTGCTTATGACTTAAAAGAAATATAAAACAAAAATATAAGCTGTTTCTGCCACCTCACTTAGGAGAGGACTTGAGCCTGTGGGTTACCTGGCTGCTCCTGTGTTCTGGATTTTTTTTTTTTTTCACTTTTACAGATTTTTAGTAAGAAGCCACTTGGTGAAATATTTTGGACTTAGGTTGACATTTCACATTAAAACAGGCTTTATTTCTACCAAATAAAAAAATTAAAATAGCAGAGATATTAACAAAATTATAACCCAAACAGCATCTCATTTTAAGATTTCTTGCTTGACATGAAGTCGCTGGTCAATTTTCTTTTAGTCTAGAAATGTAACCTTTTGGGACATCAGTCCAGGAAAGCTCTGGTATGAGGAAATAGGTCAGTTTTTCTTCCCAATATCAAGGATTTCCAAAGACATCCCGGTAGGCATAATGAAATGGACCTTCAAGGGGGTAGAGGAGAGTGAAGCCGGCAAAGACACCTACAACTTATAGTTCAGCTTCCATGAACTTGGCTGCACCCTTTGATCCTGAAGGTTTCTTTCCTCCTGACACCAAATATGTGGCGTCTTTTCCAACACCACTTCTCCATTTCTCAGACACAACCGGGTATCCAGCAATTCAATTCAATTCTGACACTACCTACCTAGAGTTAGCCTCAGATCCCACAAGTTACAGGGTTCAGTCCCACAAGACTGCTCCCACTTCAGATGCTAATCACAAGTCCTGGGCTACCTGTACTTCTGACTGACTGGCTCTAAATCAGAAATTCCCATGAGCCACTCCTCAGGTTTGATAATTTGCTCACAGAACTTTGGAAAGTCTTTTACTTACTACATGGAAGAGAGGCATAGGTCAAGGTATTGGGGAGGGGAGGAGGAACAGAGAATGGAGCTTCCATGTCTTCCCAGACACATCACTCTGCCAGCACCTAGAGGTGTTAACCAGCTTGGAAGCTTTCTGATTTTCATTGTTTAGGAGTTCTCATAGAGCTCAATCTCCAGCCCTCCCTCACCCCTTCCTGGAGGTTAGTGGGTGGGGCTGAAAGTTCCAGCACTCTAATCACTTGGTCTTTCTGGTGACCAGCCCCATCCTGAGATTATCTAGGGACCCCACCCTAATTCATATCACTAGCATAAACTCAGGAATAACAAAAGACACTACTATCACTCAGGAAATACCAAGGCTGTTAGGAACTCTGTGCCAGGAACTGGGACAAAGACCAAATATATTTTTGTATTAGGCCACAGATCCCTATGTTTTTGTATATCCTTCTGGGCAGAGCATTGAGGCCATCTACACAGGACTCACAGTTTATCAATGAAGAATTTCCTTCATTGATTATGAATGAACAATTTCCTTCATTGATTATGAATGAAAGATTTCATTCATAAATACTTGATGAAATATTGAGATTAGAAGATCTAGAAGACAGACGTGGCCTGGTTCCTGTGATTTCTAAGCTTATAGTGGAAGGTGTCAGGGTATTTTTGAAACAGGAGGGAAGGGGGCAGTGCACAACTTTTGAAAGAATAACATAGCCTGAGGACATGACATAAATTGATTAGAACCAAATAGTCCAAGATGGTGGACAATTCAACTTCCCCTACACCCTGAGCCTCAGTGTGCGCTCACTATAACACATCAGCAAGCTAAATGACATACCCACAGGTGCCATGACAGTTCCAAGGCTGACCATAAGGATCAAAAAGTGGGCAGTGGCCCAATTCCTGGAAATCCCTGCCCCTTCCTGAAATAGCTGGAATACTCCTCCCACTCATTAGCATATGAAATTAACCACCCCTTTAAGAACTGACAACTCCATACCTTGGTGCCTTTTGCACCTTCTGAGATGGCCCACACTCTGTCTGTGGAGTGTGTTTCTCTCTAAATAAATCCACTTCTTACTTATCACTTTGTCTCTCATTGAATTCTTTCTGTGCTGAGACATCAAGAACCTGAGCTTCATTAAATCCTGAAACCAGGTGCGTGATCTCAGTTGGAAGATTGTGGGTTTTGTCTGGGTTCAAGTCCCGGCTGTGTGGGTTCAAGTCTCAATCAGGGTTTTGGCCGTGTTTGAGTCCCAGCTATGTGGGTTCGAGTCTCAGTCTGAGTTTTGGCCAGGGTCAAGTTCCGGCCTCGTGGGCTCAAGTCCCAATCAGGGTTTTGGCCAGGTTCGAGTCCCGGCCATGTGGGTCCAAGTCCCAGTCTGAGGTGCACCATTTCATTTTTAAGGACTATGTTGCTCTTATCTATTTCACCCATTTCTTCATACATCTCTTTCTGCCAAGGTGTTTACTGTGCTTTGCAGGTTATAATTAAATAATTGTCAAACACTCTTAGGCAGTGTTATTAGCTTTATTTTGAACACTCGAACAAGAATTACTTAAGACCACAGACAAAATATCTCTTCAAATTGGTGAGCGATCTGTGTGCATTTACCTTCTGGCTTGCATGATCCTTGAGTTTTAGAAATAGTGACAATGGTTATGTGCCTACATGACCTTCAGCCTTTTACGTACAGTGTCACTAGTACTTGGGTAAATATTTTTATTTACTATGATGGTCTGAGTAGTATTTATATTTTAAGAAAAGACCCATTTCTTTCTGGCTGGTGGCATCCTTTCCAGCATGACTTCAGCTGGTCTTGACAATAGTAAATAGCTATAACTCATTTCTTGATATTGGGTGCTACTGTGTTTGTCTTTGGAATCTCTTCAATCTATTTTGCCCATTCATGTTCAATTTCATTAATTGCTTGGGTGTCATGTCATGACCCCAGCTCAGCAAACCTAGGTACTGGGGTACAGGTTTGGTGCTCATGTGCTGACCATATCATTGGGCCTCATTAATCATACTTTTTCTTGATTTTGGGTGATTCTCAAGTTGAATGTGACACCACAACTACATGGCCCAATTCTATTGTTTTCTACACCTTTACTTCAGTTTTAAAATGATGCCATAATAGCAATATGACATTTTTTTCTACAGGAAAATCATTTGTAAAGGTTTCTTCCCCCATCTTTCCACTATGGGATAATACATGGCCAACAACATCAAATTTGGTGCATTACAGCTCTACCTCGCCAGTGAACTTGCTCTTGTGGGTGGAGGCCTTGGTGCAGGCTTTGGTCATCCTTGTGTTCTCAGGGCATGGTGATTTTGCCGACCTTGCAAAGGAGTCTGAAGCAGTGATTCTGGAGCCTGATAGCTCACCTGAGAAAGCTGGGCAGTGTTAAAAAAAGAAAATACAAATTTGATCTCAAGCTTCAGTAAGATCAACTGAATCAGAATCTCAAGGGTCCTAAAACCTGAGTTTTGAAACAGCTCTTTAAGCAATAGTAATGTTGCTGGATCCCTACTGAGAAGAGCACCTGGTTTAGAGGTTCTTGACTGCTACATGTGTATATGTACATGTGTGTAAGAGGTACTAACTAGTAGCACCTTAGAATTAAAAGGAACCCGCTGAGCTCGTCTCTCATGTCTCATTTCATGGGGGAGAATGTAGAGGTCCTGAAGTTACATGTCTAAGTGCACACAGCTTGTCAGTGGAGAGTTGTGAAAAATAAAGCAAAACAAAATCCAAGTGTCCTAATCCTTAGTCCAGACTCGTTTTCTCTAAATTAAGTTAACTTTGAATATTTTTATAAAGTGCTGCTATTTATAAGTTCAGTATTTTCCCCAGGAGAGATAAGTTAAATATGTTAGATATCTTCTTCCCCTGAGCATTAGAATAAAAATAGAATTTGAAAAGCAATGGGTTAACTGAACAATGCAGTTTCACCTCATTAGTAGCTGACAAAAGTTAACTGATTATTCAAAATGTCATTTTTGGTGCAGGGTGATCTCAGCCTAGGCTGATGCACTGAGAGAAGTCGAGGAACAGTATGTAACTAGCAAAGCTTTTGTAGTCATGTAGGCTTAGGATCAGATCCTGACTCAACTATGTGATTCTGGGCAATCTGAGGCTCAGTTTCTCAGTCTATAAAATAGGTAAAGTACCTTCCTTTCACGGCTGCTGTTAGGTTGTTCATAACATATGAATGGTGCTTGGTACATAGGAACTAATAATAATTAGCCTCTCATTTACTGAGTGCTTATTAAATTCCAGTTACTGAATAGATTATTAAAACTCACATAACCCTATGAGTATATTGCAATTATGTCTATCTTAAAGATGTTCACTCACCTGCCTGGGGTCATGGAGGTGTTAAGAGGTTGAGATTGGAGTTCTGCCTGTCTTAAAAGCCCCAAGTTTCGTGACTCTACTATATCATCTTTCAACAAATGATAGCTATCATTATTGCCCCCATCCTCACTCAGAAGCCAGTATAATCAGTGGTCAAGCACAGGGTTAAGGAATCAGACTCAGGTTTTAATCCAGTTCCTTTCCTTTCAATAAATGACAGCTATGTGATGTTGGATGAGCTCCCTAATCTTTCTATTCCTTGGTTTCCTCATTTGTAAAATGAGAATGATAAACTAGTCTATAAGGTTGTTGTGAGGGTACCCAGTAAGTAAGTCTCAATATTTCTTTTGCATTTTACACACTAGTCAGTCTAACGTGCTAAGTGAGAGTGAATGCTGGGTCTTGTCTTGGCCACGTTGTGGAAGATTGTATGAAAGGTTTTTTGTTTTTGTTTTTGTTTTTGTTTTAGTACTTGCCCTGAATGTAAGGTGCTATTGCAGTAAAGGTGTTTGCTGAAGGGCAATGGAAACAAAGGTTGGTTATGTCTTCAATGTTCCTTCAGCCCAAGTTGGTCTTTCCTTTAACAGGGAGCAGACCCTCTCAAGTTCTACTGCTCCAGAAATCTCTGAAACGTCATAGGTTGAAGGGGAAGATGCACCAATATCTGAAGAGCACATTACCAGGCACTTGTGATGTGCTTGACTAGCATGCTTAAGAAGAAATGCTCAGTCTTATGGCATTCTGACTGCTCTGAAGAAAGGGGCCCAGCACTAATGAAGGGTTGATAGTGGAATGTCATGGGGTGTGATAGCTGAAGGATTGGGCCATTCTTTGCGTATTGTTCATTCAAATGAAAGGTTTTAGGGTGTAAAAGCAGACGCTGCTAGTGAAACTAATGGACAATTGTGTGTGTGTACCATGTGTTTACATGCTTTTAGCTCTTTTTTTTTGATACTAAATCTAAGGAATGACCTTTTAAAGACCGTTTATACATATTTTAGCTTTCTGAGGGGGAAAAACTGTCATTAAAAGCATGAAATATCACTTACTATATCTGAGTTCAGTAACCCAAAGTTTGACAAATTTCTCACAGTCTCAGCTTTCCTAACAGAAGCAATGCATGGGTCTACTTCTAGGCTTTCAGAACACTTTGTTCTTTGTCATGGAAGAAGGTATTTGAATGCTCCTTTCTCTCTCTCCTTCATGCACACCGTGCCCCTCGTTAAGTGCCAAGATGAGGCAGAACCACAACCCAGGGGTAGAACTTCTATCTCAAGCTACTTATTACCTGCATCTCCCACCTCTCCCAAGAGTTGTATGTTTGATTGAATGAACTAATACCAGTTGTGCTTTACTTACCTGAGTTAAAATATGTCTGCTACAGGTCAACATTGTACTAAAATATATCTTTACATTTTTATGAGCAAGCATGGCTTTAATGCAGTACTGAATAAAGTCTACATTTATAGAACAGCAATATACCTGGGTATATAGAAAAATCAGGCCTGTGATGAGCTAAACTTACAAAATTGATAAAAACTGGATGATTATTTGAATTGCAAAGGAACCCTTCACTTTATTCAAATATGCCTTTAAAAAGTAATAATAATGTCCTACATTTACATAGTGGGAAAGGCTTTGCAGATGAGATATACATTATCTCATTTGCTTCTCTCAACATTCCTGTGAACTAAGTGAGATAGTGGCTGTTATCTGCATGCTTTATGGATAAGAAAAATACAAATCATCCTTATCACATTTGAAATGTAGTTACCTTTACAAAAAGTCAACTCATCACCACTTTAGGGCATATAATCTATTGTGAAAAATATGCTTACATGTATTTACTTATTGTATGAATAGTTAGTGTTCTGGTTATCTCTTGCTATGTAACAAATTACCCCTAAACACAGTGGCTTAGAACACTATGTTATTATATTTCACTATATTTTTGGTTAATAGTTTGAATAAGGCTCTGCTGGGTGTTCCCTCTGTTCCACTTGGGGTCAACTGAGATCACTTGGGATACTCAGCTGGCAGATGAGCTGGTTTGGAGATTCTAAGATGGCTTCATTCACAAATTTAGTGTCTAGGCTGGAAGCCTGATCTTGGCTGGGGCTGTCAACTAGAATGCTTACACATGAGTCTCTCCAACATGGCATCAGGGTAGTTGAGGGCTCAGGGCTCCCAGAGACAGTGTTCCAAGAGAATGTAAGTGGAGGTTTTCAGTAGTTTAAGCCTGGGTCCAGCAACTGGCACAGCATCACTTCTACCATATTCTGTTGATCAAAGCAAATCACAGAGCTCACCCAGATCCAAGGGGAGGGAATATACACTCTAACTCTCCATGGAAGAGATATCAGAGAATTTGTGGCAATGTTTAATCTGTCACAGTATATTCTTTGATCACTGATTTTTCATATTCCTTCCCAATACAAAAGTACCTTCACTCTCTTGGAAGGACCCCAAACTTCTCATCTCATGACAATATCAGGACCCAGGCACCACCAAGACTAGGCTTAAGATCCAGGATCTTGTCATCCAAATCAGGTACAGACATGAATAAGACTCTTCTGTTTCTAGGAGTATGGGTCCTCTCAGTCTGAGAACCTGTGAATTAAAGGAACAGGTTATTTCCCCCAGCATACAATATTGAGACAGAGGTCAGACACAAGCAGTAGGCATTCCTATTAAAAAATGGAGAGAATGGAAAGCACAGAGCAGTCCCTAGTCTATAACACTTCTTAAATTTTACTGGTCACACACTGGCATTGGAATGATTAACTCTCAGTCCTGCTTCCTAGGAATTATGCAGTAATATCATAAAATAATATAAGTAATTATTTAATTATAATAATTAAACAGTTCTTATTTTTTTAACCTTATCTTTCTCTATCCATATCATATCACATGGCTAAAATAAATCATTTGGCATTCCTTCTGGAAATACAAATCCAAGCCAGTTCAGTTCATTAGGTCTATTTTCTATTGTGTACATTGCCACAGGTAACAGCATTGCCAGACTTTCTGCTAGGGTCAACTTTTTCTCCAGCTTCCAATAGCAGTCACTGTACTTTCTTTTAAGTATTCACCAGCAGTCTCCTTCCGGTCCTCCCAGCTTTCACTAACAGTGTCCTCAAGGTCGTTCCAGTTCTGCCCATCATCTGGTTCCCAGACCACTGCTACATGGTTTCGGTTATTGTTATGGCAACAGATATCAAATTCTATTCATTATCTATTGCTGCATAATAGATTACCCCAAGACTCAGTAGCTAAACATAATGACCATTTTTATTATATCAGGATTTTATTGCACAGGAATTCAGGCATGGCTCAGTTCAGTGATACTTCAGCTCCATGCTGAATTAGGTGAGGTTGCTCAGTGGTCTTCAGCAGGTGAATGGGCTTGTCTGGAGGGTTCAGGATGGCTTCATTCACAGGACTATCACCATAGCAGTTTTGCCTGGAAGGTGGGGCTCAGCTTGGACTGTTGGCTGGAGTGTTGACTGCATTGCTTCTCTAGTATTGTGGCTTCAGGGCAGTAGGACTTCTTACATACTGACCCAGGGTTCCCAGAGACAGGGAGTGAGAGTTGCCAGTTTCTTAAGGTCTAGGTCTGAAATCCGGCCCAGCTTCACATCTGTATTCTATTGGCCAAACAGTCACAGATTCAATGGCATGGAATATAGAGTCAATCTCTCCATGAGAGAAATGTCCAAATTTTTAGTAGTACAGAAAAATGATGTTTAGTTTTTTATTTTAAATTATTTACTCATACTTATAGTGCAGACTGACTCAATGGACTAACTCAGGATTAGGAATTAGGTGTTCAAGGTTCTGCTTCCATCTCTTCCATTACTTCTTAGCTATGTTTGAGCTGAGTTTCAGTTTCGGTTTCCATCAGACAAAATGGAGATGATGATAACTGTTGGCATCCACTAACTTAAAGAGATGTTTTGTCTGTTTAGAAAAAGAAATCAGTATGCAAAAAAGTACTCTAGGAAGTAGAATAATAAATTATTATAACTAATTGGACCCTTACAAATTCACCAAAATTTTTTTGATATTGTGTAGAACAGGGCCACAAAGGAACTCTGGTACACACACAACACTCACACCTTAAACGCATAATTCCATGCCATAGTGTATGTTTTTTCTGTCTTCCCCATGTGCCAGACAATGTACATTTTCTCACTGAATCTTTGTAATGCCCCTTTGAGGTAGATGCTATTATTAACATCTTAATCATGTTTTCTGAAACATTTGTGTTCTGGAGTTTAAACTCGAACACATGTTTTGCATATTTATACATAATACATCTGAAAAGAGTCTAATGAAAACTTTAGTAGAGTCTGTAGGGGTTTTGTTTAAATTCTATGGAAATCTTCCCTTTTCATTTTATACAAATATTCTTGCAAAATGAGATAAAAGCAGATTTATAATGATATCAAAGTGATATAACTAAGAGGAGAGAAAAAATAAAAGAGGAAGAAGAGTTAACAGAAGCTGGTTTTACTTACAGAAACCAGAAGGAAGATGAGGTGGTTGGTATTGTAGGAGGAAAGTGGGTGGCCCTGCTATGCTATTAACTAGGAACTAGGTGTGTAATCTTGAAGGTTTCTTCCCTCTTCCATACCAAGGTTTCCATTTGTGTCAAATGAGAAGGTGGAACGAGGTGAACTCTAAAATTCATCTCAACTTTGACATTCTCTTATAACTCTAAGAAAAGGGGATAAAACACTAAATACACATAAATACACCCATCTATCAAGGAAGTGAAGTTGCAGACTGGAAGATAGGTTTAGAAAAAGAAAAGAAACAAAGAAAAGACAGGATATGTGGAATTTTGAACTGGAAAATTACAAGTAGTAGAATGGCCCTAAATACCAAAAAACAAATCAGCAGACAAGGAGGGAAGTCAGGACAAAAAAAAATAATATTGAACCCAGCCATCAAGAAGGTAATTTGAAAAAAATATTTTATTTATTCTTTCAACAAATGTTTTTTGAGCCTCCTATGTACCAGGCCCTATCCTAGGTACTTAGAGTACAGTAGTTAAAAAATCCTTGTGCTCATGGAGCTTATGTTCTCCGTTGGGGGATACAGGCGATAAACAAATTAAGTAAGTAAAATATTAGGTCTGTTAGATAATCATAAGTGCTTAGAAGATGAATAAGTGGAGAACCAGGGTTGATCACTCTGGATGGGGTTTGCAGCATCAGATAGGGTGGCCAGGGGAGACCTCACCCAGTAAAGTTCTGAAGGAAGTCAGCAGATGAACTGTGGCGACTTTCCTTCCTATTTCACAGACACAATGAAAGTACTCAGAAGAGCAATCCAGGCAGAGGGAACAGCAAGTGCAGAGGTGCTGAGATGGAACCATGCCTGATATGTTCAAAGAATAGCAAGGATGCCGACACAGCTGGAATGGACTTAAATGAAGAAGAGGGAAGTGAGAGGGGAGATCAGAAGAAAGACTCTGGGAAGATGTTGAGTAGAAAGTGCTGTCTAGCATGTTTAAATGAAATACCTTTATTGCTATGTAAAGAACAGAGTAAAAAAAAGATCAAGACAGAAAAAGGAGGAACAGTTAAGAGGCTACTGCACTAATCCAGGCAAGAAATGATGGTGGCTCAGACTAGAATGGTCGTAGTAGAAGCTATGGGAAGTGGTGGGATTCTGGATATATTTTGAAGGTAGAATGAACAGGATTTACTGGATGGTTAGGATGTGGGTTATGAGAAAATAGGAGTCAAGCAAAGTTCAAGGAGCTTTGACTTGAACTGAGTTGCCAATTGCTGAGATGGGAAAGATTGTGAGAGGAACAGTTTAGATGGTGGTGGTGGGGCTATTAGGAGTTTTAAACATGTCAACTGTTAGTTCCCTAGTAGTTATGTCATGTGTCATGGATACATGAGTGTGGATTTCAGGGCACAAAGATAGGTTGAAAGTATAAGTGCTTAGATCCATAAGACTGGATCAGTTTCTCACTAGAGTAAGCACAGATAGAAAACAGACAGGGTCCAAGGACCAAGCCTGGGGACTCCGATGCAGAGATGAGGAGAAAAATCAAGGGTAAACAAAGAAGAGTGACCAGACAAGTAGGAATAAAACCAGACAAGCAGAGAGTCTTGGAAGCCCAATGAAGAAACAGTGTTTCAAAGAGCAGACAGTGATTGTGTCCAGTGCTAATGATTGGCTGAGTAAAATGAGGACTGAGAAATGATCACTGGCTTAGCAAAGTAGAGGTCTTTAGGACCTTGATAAGAGCCATGTCTGCAGAGAGTTGTAGGTAAAATCTTGGATTGGAGTAGGTTCAAGAGAGAATAGGAGGAGAGAAATTGAAGACAGAGGGTATAGACACTCTTTCAAAGAGTTTTGCTCTAAAAAGAAAGAGGAATAGCTAGAGGAGAATTGTAATAAAGAGTTTTTAAAGAAGATATGAGAAAATAACATATGTCATTTCAATGCTTCAATGTTGAAGAGAGTGATCAAATAGAAAGAAAAATTGGTAATACAGAAGAGAGAAGAGAAAATTGCTGGATCGATGTCTTTTAGTGAGTGAATGGGATAGGCTGTAGTAGCAAGTGAAGGTTTGGTCTTGACTAGGAGTATGGCTAGGAGGGAAGGTTGAGTAGATGGACACAGATGCAGGTAGGGAGGCAGATGTGGTGGTGGAAGCTGAGTGAAATTCTCTTGAGTGCTGTCATTCTCTCAGTAAACTAGGAAGGAGAGGATGATAAAAGAGTTTAGAGGTTTGAAGAGAGAGGAGTAGGTGTAAAACAGTTGTCTAGGGAGGGAGAATTATTGGACTACGAAAATGTAGTACAGTATAATCACTGGAGGATATTAAGAACACATTTGAGGTGAATATAGAACACGTTGGTTTCCTGGAGTCATATATGGTTGGTCCTTGGCAAAGTGATGTTCTCACAGTAATATATTCCTGGGAGTGCCAACTGAGAGGAGTGGAGATAAAACCTGGAAGTAAATAAATGTCCTAAGATGCAGCTGACAGAACATAACCACTTCTTCTAGAACACCACCAACACTTCCCTGGGATTTCTTTCCTTAACTTCCTTCTTCATTCCTCTCCCTCATGATCCCCATCCTTATTTGTGCGGAGATACAGCTAGATTGGTTATGTGTGGGTTTCAGGGAGCAGAGCCGCTTCCTGTAGCTGATGGATTTGTTTTACCTTTATATTGGTCAGCTTTTTCTATCTTATTTGCAGGTAACAAATAATTCCCGGTTCTCAGTGGCTTACAACAATCAGGATTTATTTCTCTCTCTCGTTATGTGTTGGCTATAGGCCAGTTACAGCTCTGTACCACATATATTCATTCTGGAATTGAAGCTGAAGGAGGAGTCCATATTTTAGGTCATGCTGTTCTCCAGGTTGAGGAAGAAGAGCAAGGTGGAACCACATGATGGCTCTCAAAGCTTCTGCATGTTTGCTCACATTTCATTGGTCAAAGCAAGTCACATGGCCAAGCTTGATGTCAGTGGGAAAGGGGAAGTATACTCTTCTTTTAGGGAGGAACAAATAACTTGAAACAATCATATAATTAGCCACAACCTTTTCCATGTGTGGCAGAAGAACTCCTCCTCAAGCAACACAATGGGTCAAATTACTTCTTTCCAAACACAATTGGCATTTAGCTCCCAGGAGTAACATCAGGGTGGTTAGACACTTGGTATGAATTTCTGGCTGTAATTTCATGTCTGGCCCTGTGGTTTAGATTATTTAACTTTAGGATTTAGGAAATATCTTACCTTTAGGGAGGCAGGTTATGTATTTCATCACATACATTATAGGTATTATATTATAACATTAAAAGCAACTATGCCGGGCTTCCCTGGTGGCACAGTGGTTGGGAGTCTGCCTGCCGATGCAGGGAACGCGGGTTTGTGCCCCGGTCTGGGAAGATCCCACATGCCGCGGAGCGGCTAGGCCCGTGAGCCATGGCCGCTGGGCTTGCGCGTCCAGAGCCTGTGCTCTGCAACGGGAGAGACCACAACAGTGAGAGGCCCGCGTAATGCAAAAGGAAAAAGAAAAAAAAAGCAACTATGCCAAGTGTTACAAAATACATCTTATAAACTGAAAGAGAGAACCCCATCCAGACCTGGCTTTTGAGACTTTCTTAAGTTCCATGACCAATTTTATAATAATATAAATCTAATATAATAGAGGAAAGAGTTCTGCCTATAACTCAGTAAAATAAAAATCCAGATATGGTAGAGAATTCCATATGCCTTCCTTGTGTAGAAGGAGGAATTTTATAGTTTGATGGAGAACTAGGATATTTCTTTAAGATGCTGTATAACCAAGGCCTATGACTCAAGACTTCCTGTGCCAAGTATGGTGCCCTGCAAGGCGCAGTGAGTTGTTCTGATGGATTGCCTAGCCCTGGCCTCACAGTGGTGAGAAACTTGAGACCAACCATGAAGGTATCAAGGGTGACATGGTTGGTTTAAACAGTTTCATGTTTTCTCTGTTAACACAGAAGGAACCAGGATCTGGTGTTCTTTGTTCTTTAGTTTAATGTTAGTGAGCCTTTTCCTCTTTGTTTATGAGTATGTGACTCTGACAGCTGACAAAGGACATTCCAAGAACTTAGCTAGAGCCCAAATAGTGAACTGCTGTGGGAATTTCTCCTTGAAATTTTGTCCAATGACCATTCTCTGGAGAAAACACTCAGGTAATACATTCCCAGTGGTAGCTCACTTCCCATCAACTCATCACTGGTGCCCTCATTAGGGTGTCTGTCTTTCTTTAGGTTTTAGTTTTTTTTCCTAGTCCATCTCAACCTCCCACCACAGTGACTATACTGTCCATGAAGGGGACTGGATAGCTGTCCCCTGAGACTATCTTAGGTTTATTTTTAGTGCAAACAGTTTGGAAAAAATTACTTTCCCTTGCTGACTGCACCAGGACTGTCTTAACTCTGACTTAGAATTCTGGACTTCTCACATGAGATTGAGACTGAGCAAGTAACCCATGCCTTCATCTTCAAGATGGAGCAATCACATTACAATGAGGATAAAAGACTTGGCAAAAGTTACCCAGACATCCAATTGTAAGAGTGTTTTCCTTTGGTCTGTTGGTATCAGATCCGTTAAGATGTTTAACTGTGTAAAACTGCAAGTTAGTCTGACTAAATTGGACAGCTTGCAGGTAAAATCCCCACTCCCTAAATCCCAATTGACCCCCTGAGCCATCCGTACTCCTTAAAAGTGCTATTATCAGGGGCTTCCCTGGTGGCGCAGTGGTTGAGAGTCCACCTGCCGATGCAGGGGACACGGGTTCGTGCCCCAGTCCGGGAAGATCCCACATGCCGCGGAGTGGCTGGGCCCGTGAGCCATGGCCACTGAGCCTGCGCGTCCGGAGCCTGTGCTCCGCAACGGGAGAAGTCACAACAGTGAGAGGCCCGCGTACCACACACACACAAAAAAAGTGCTATTATTACTCTCAAGCTACATGCCCCAAAATTATTTCCCTTGGGAACACACACCTAACCCAGACAAAAAGATTACTATATATATATATATATATATATTTTTTTTGCTCACTCACCCTTGTCCCAGCTTTCCTCTTTGTTTCTTTTTTCTCACCTTATGTCTCATTCAAAATGATATTGAAATGCTATGATCTCTGTAGTCCCCAATCTACTGTTAGGTTGATCCACATGAAACTGCCAATATTCAGTGATTTTTGACCCACAAGTGTGGCAATTATATATGGTTCACTGTAACCCAGTTAGAATGAGATAGTAAATTGTGAAAATTTTCATACAGAAAAATGCAGATTATTGATCAAGTTAATGGCAACTCAGTGATGATATGTAATAGAGTTGAGTGTGTATCCAAAGCTTTAATACAATCCTTTGTAAAATGAAGGCTAATTAGCATATGAAATGAGAATTTTAGTTCAGGAGAGAATTTCAACTTCTGATAGCAAAAAAAAAAAAGTGTAATTGAGATGCACATGTGCATGTTAACGTGCCAGGATCCTCCGTGTGCAATGGCTGTGACCACCACTGGGCATATGCAACTAGAAAACCGGCTTTTTATACATTTTCTCTCTCTCTCTCTTTTTCCCTCTTACTCTCTTTCTCTAGCCTTTCATGGTCAGACTTCTGAAAAAAGCAGTCTACACCCACTTTCTCCATGTTCTGCCTCTTACTTGTGTAACACACTGTAATCTGGTTTCTGTCCCTCACACTCCACTAAAACTATTTTTGCCAAGGTCACTAATGACCTTTGATTGACAAATTCAATAGAAGCTTTTCTGTCTTTATCTGACTTAACTTCCCTGGTGCATGTGACAGGATGGGCCAAGATTTGCTTCTTAATATTTCATCCCTTTCCCTGACTTTCATGACTGCTCTTTCTCTTCACTGTGTCTCAGGACTCTGTGTAGGCACTGAAAGGTACTTATCTATGTTTGTTGAATGAATGAAAAGACGAATTAATGTAACCGAAGCACTTCGTTAATTATTAGCCATTGCCAATAATCAATTTAATCCCCACTTCCAGCAACTTGTCTACCCCACCCCCTCTACATACATTTTTAATCATGTATAACTGGCAGGGTGCCACATTCTTCATGTTTCCATCTCAGAGATCCTACTAGATAGTTGGGGGAAAGGCAGGCAAGACTGAGGGGACTGCTGGTTCCTTTTCATGTGGTTTCCTCTAATTCTGAGTATTATAAATATGCTGGGCCATCAGTCATTTTTTTTAGTAACTCCTAACTCTTAGGAAAAAAAGATTCATGTTCTTTTTCTTTCCTCCCCGGGATATATCATTTAGAGATCCAGTAAAGTGTATCCACACACAGCCACTTGTTGCTTGCTTAGACGTATGACCTGACAAAAAGATAGGGAAAAAACCCAATACAAGACTCCAGGAGAACAAAAGAAACACGCCACCAGAAAATGTGACACACACACACACACTTTATGCATGTTTAATTTCTGTTGTTTTGGTTGGAAAACAGCTGCAGGTGTCCTGTAATTATAACCCCATTTTCACAAATATCAACTGTCATATTTAATCTGTTATATTCACCATATAGCCTACTGTTACAGCACATTTCTTTCATTACAAATTTAGTAGCAGAGTTTTGAATGCTCAAGCTAACATTCAGGCTAGTCAATTAATGCATTATTTACAAGTTAAATGTTATTAAAAACAGGTTCTTAATTTGCCAGTGATTTAGTAGACTCAAGGAGATATTCCAGTTTTTTTGTTTTTTTGAAAATGGAAGAATATTTAGAACGGTTGGGGTCGGAAGGGATGTCAGGGATATTTTGGCTTCCCTCAACATTTTCTCTGAGTTTCTTTTCTGCTTTCTTCTTTATTGTGTGTTGTTTTTGACACCTATGCTAACCAGTTGTGGCAGGAGTGAGAAGAAAGACGTATGAAAAATAAAAACAGCATAAATACCATTGTGAGTGGTGTTTTTAAAAATCAGCAGGCAGTTTGGAATGGCTCAGTACACATGTTCCCCATACAATTCGGCGTATTTTGATTTACTGTGCTGTTCCCACAGCACAGCAGGTTAAGAAGGTTAGAAGTCAAGGAAATTAAATGTTATTAGCATTCCACTGTTGTCAGGCTGCAAAACAGAATATATGTCTTTTCAAATACACTTTGAAAAATTAAAGAGTTCCTAAGGTTCAAGGGCCTCAGAATCATCACCGCAATCTGGGTTTTGTTCTTAGTTGTAGTTTTTTTCTTCTTTTTCATTTGACTTAGATCATGTTTTAAATTCACATTTCATGTTCCATAATTCCATGACATGCTACTTGTTTATGAAAGATACTATGGGATGAGCTTTTTGATGCCCAAGGATTCCAGCTTCATGAAGCCAGTTACCCAGCCTCCATGCCATTCTCTCCAGCTGTCTTCTTGGGCTTGTCATCCCCTTCTCCCCTCCACTTCTCCTCCTCTCATACCTTTTAAAAAATTTAACCAAGATCCACCTTCTTAATGAAATCTTGTTAAAACGAAGTCTAGCTCACAAAAATCTTTCCCATCTCTGCATCCTGATAGTTTTTTATGTCTGTGTCCCAGTCACTCACTCAAAGGAATGTTCCTCTTGATTTTCTATACAATTGTTTCTCTACAGGACAAGCAATAGAGTCACAGAGACCTGCCATTTATTGGTGGTGTGGTCTAGGGCAAATGATTTCTTTTATCTAAAGTCTCACTTTTCTCCTCTCTTAAATAGAGATAAAAACCCTTATTGTGAGAATTAGTAAGATCATGTATGCGAAGAACCTAACTAAATGGTAGAAGCCAATACGTGGCAGATCTTGTTGTCATAATGAAATAAGATAGTTTATATAATTCGCCTAGCACAGTGCCTAGGTCATGTTTGGCACTCAATAAAATTTAATTCCCTTTGGTACAATAAATAGGTCATAAGCATTTCATGTTTTCATTTTCACACAGAGTAAAGTTTTATCAATGGCAAGGACTAAACTTTTTCCCAAACTCTTCAGTTTTGGTGGATTAATGTTCCATCCTCTGTATTTTGGCAGGTATTCTGTGTATCTCTCAGGAAATCCAGGCAGAACTGAGTGCTCACTGTCCATATCAGTGACCTAGAAATGGCTCTTCCTCATTCCTCCCCTCAACCTCACTCATCCCCCACGCCGCCTCCCCTGCCACCCTGCTCCCTCCACTCCTGGGATCACCTTCCAAATTGACTGCTAGCACCAAAGCCATTGATTCAGGCTCTACTTTTGGGGGAACCCAAACTAAGTAAGGAAAAAATTCAAATGAAATAACAGAAAAAGACAATAAGCAGTGTGCAAAGTAGCAAAAGAAACTTCAGAGTTGCCCAAGGCAACTAAGAAGGGAGAATGTCAATAGAAAAAAGCCAAGAATGGAATTCTTTCCTCCATTTATTTAAAACCTATCTATGGAGCACCTAGTGTGTCCCACACACTCTTAGGCATTGGTGATAAAACAGACAAGGTCTTTCTGCCCCCATGGGACTTTCACTTTAGTGAAGGAACGTGCAATAAACAAACAAATCAACATGCAAAATCATGTCGGGGAGTGATAAGAGCTTTGGAGGCAAAACAAGGCAGGGTAAGAGTTAGACCATGTACTGGAGAAGCTGTTATTTTAGAGAGTGTGATCCATTTAAAATGAACCAAGGCCCTTCTGGGAAGGTGATATTTGAACAGAGATCTTGCTAAAGGGACAATGACCCACCTTTTGTCCACTGCATATTGTCTTCTGGAGTAGAAGCAGAAAAAGAAAACAAATGCTTTCTAGCCTGGAGAATGAGGTAATAAGACAGGATCAAAATCCTTCCGGTAAGAAAAAATGGGGTGCAGAGATTTCTCAGGATGCAATTTTCCAAGCAGAGTGCTTGAAAGGGCCCGCAGCTCCTGCGTAAGCCCTTCCTTTAGGAATCCCTGGAGGGACTCCTTCACCCTTTTATCTTCTCTTCTATTTCTCCTGTTTGGTGTGTCCTTCTCTTCAGTTTCTCAAATAGAAAGAATGTCTTTATTTATATAAAATTTGAGAGTATATACAGAGCATACTTTTCTCATTTAATTCCCCTGCAACTTTGTTCATTAAGTACTTTCTTCCTTATGTTATAGATGAGGAAACTGGGACTTGGGGACTTTGCTTGGGACCACCCAGCAGTATTAGAGCTTAGACTCAAACTCAGTCTTTTGGCTCCAACCCAACATTCAATTCAGTGCTGGGTTGATGGGCCTCTTAACCAATTTTTGTCCCTTTCCCTCACCCTCACTGACCCCTACCTATGGCAGCTGACTTGTATGGGCTCATGATCTTCTCCTTCTGGAGGATCCCATCATTCTGACTTTCCATCAGTGGGTGTAGGATCAGATCTCAGCAAATCCAGAAGTTTAGAATAGGGACTTCCCTGGTGACACAGTGGTTAAGGATCTGCCTGTCAATGCAGGGGACATGGGTTCGGTCCCTGGTCCAGGAAGATCCCACATACTGTGGAGTAATTAAGTCCGTGCACCACAACTACTGAGCCTGCACTCTAGAGCCTACAAGCCACAACTACTGAGACTGCGTGCTGCAACTACTGAAGCCCACGCGCCTAGAGCCCGTGCTCCGCAACAAGAGAAGCCACTGCAATGAGAAGCCCATGCACCACAATGAAGAGTAGCCCCTGCTCGCTGCAACTAGAGAAAGCCTGTGTGCAGCAATGAAGACCCAACGCGGCCAATAAATAAATAAATAAATAAATAAATAAATAAATAAATAAAATGATAAAAAAAGAAAAGAAGTTTAGAACAGGAATATCTGAGAGCTCTATCAGGAGATTCTGTCTTCAATATTCTAACTTAGTCCAAGTGCTATACTCTTTTCTAAATTTTTAAATTGAGGCATAATTGATTCACAATGTTGTGTTAGTTTCAAGTATACAGTAAAGTGAATCAGTTATACATACATATACATATATATATATATATATATTCTTTTTCAGATCCTTTCCCATTATAGGTTATTACAAGATATTGAGTATAGTTGCCTGTGCTGTACAGTAGGTCCTTGTTGTTTACCTATTTTTTATATAGTAGTGTGTATGTTAATCCAAAACTCCTAATTTATCTTCCCTCCATCCCCTTTGGCAACCATAAAGTTGTTTTCTATGTCTGTGAATCTATTTCTGCTTTTTAAATAAGTTCATTTGTATTATTTTTTAGCTTCCACATATAAGTGATATCATATGTTATTTGTCTTTCTCTGTCTGACTTACTTCACTTAGTATGATAATATCTAGGTCCATCCATATTGCTGCAAATGGCATTATTTCATTCTAGTGCTGTACTCTTGATTGTGTTTTCCCACTACCACATTAAGACATCAAGGATTTTTTTACAAGTAATTATTTTTAAGTATGTGCTAGGGTAGCTGATGCTTAATGCTCCTCTTTTTGAGAAAACACGAGATAAAATTTGACATAATTGCTCCTGGATCCATTCCTCTTTGACAAGTGGACCTCTTTTTTTTTTTTTTTTTTTCTTCTAGGACATCCCACTTGATTCTGAATCTGAAAGACTCAATCCCTCAGTAATGGATTCTCTCACATGTTGAGGGAACTCAGAGACAATTTCCTCTGTGGGTGAACTCTGCTGCACAGTTTATGGTGTCAGGCTGAGTGGGACTTCCTTTGAGTTGCTGTTGGAAAGTACAGAGTTTTTTTTAAAGTTTAAAACCCAATGTTTGGTGTCAGTGTCTCAGAGAATATATGGGAAGCTACTGTGCTTTTAAGGGGATTGTTCTTAAAATTTTGGAAATTCAAGATGATGAATGGCCACTTAAGGCCATTTCTTCTGGCATACAGATTGACAATGCTAAACATTTTTTAAAGGTTCTTTTTGGTATTCAAACACTCCAACTAGTATTTTTTAATCCTTACCATAATTCTGTGTGAGGTAAGTATTTTTCCAATTCCCATTTTATGCTACAGTAGCACTTCGTATTTCTCCTTCAAAACATTTGCTCACTTGTAATTAACAACTTAGTTTCTGTAATTATTTGTTTAATATGCTGGAGTTTCAAAGGCACATTCTGGAACCAGACAGATCTCATTGTGATTTTTGGCTTTGAAAGCTGTATGACCCATGACCCTGGGAAGGTGTCTTAAGACCTCCCTGCCTCAGTTTCCTCATCTGTAAAATGTGAACAATAAAGGTATTGGCCTCATATGGCTGTTCTGAGTTTTAAAAGTGATAATATAGACAGGGCTTAGGATAGTGCCTGGCATACTATGAGAATTCCATGACTGTTAGCAGTTGTTATCACTATTGTTGTTACTATATATTACTACTATAATAAATAGGTGACCATCTGTTTTAAAAAACCATAGGTTTTGAAGGAGACAGTCTTCATTTGAAAGTTGCCCTGCCATAATTATTAATATGTTCCCCTTTGCTTTCAAAAGTCTCCAGTTTGGAATAACTATATGAATGGAGGACTGATTAGCGATTGCCTGGGTGAGGGAAGTAAGACTGGGAAAATCTGAATAGGATTAGTGGATTGCCTCAATGTCTATAACTTATTTGTGATATTGTGCTATTGTTTTGCAAGATATTACTATTGGGTGAAATCAAGTAGGAAGTCCATAGGATCTTTCCATATTACTACTTACAACTCCATGTGAATCTACAAAGATTTCACGTAAAAAGTTATATTAAAAGAAGAAGAAGAAGAAAAGAGTTTGAATTTGAAAGATAAATAATAGTATGGTCATTCATGAAACAATGCCTTTGGTCCCACCAGGACATGACCACCTTCTCTAAAAAGAACTGCCATTGGTTCCCTCTATTTTCTTTACCTGGTTTAATTTTTCTTCATAGTATTTATCTCCTCTTGACACATATTTGTTTCATCTTTCAACAGCTATTTATTGAGTGCCTACTAGGTGCTAGCCTTGTATCAATGAATAAGTTCTTTGTGAAACTTACATTCTACTGGTGGAAATAAATAATAAACTAAAAATATAATAGATTAATTATTTAGTGTCAGAAAGAGATGTGTGATGGAGAAAAGACAGCAAACATATTAGTCAGAGTTCTTCAGAGAAAGAGAGCCAACAGGATGTATATAAGTATTTGTTATAAGAAATTGGCTCACATGGTTATGGAGATCTGCAGCTGGCAAGAGGGAGACTCAGGATGGTGTAGTTCCAGTCCAAGTCTGAAGGTCTGAGAACCAGGAGAGCTGATGGCATAAGTTACACTCTGAAAGCTGACAGGCTCATGAGCCAAGAAGAACCAATGTTTCAGTTCAAGTCTGAAGGCAGGCAAAACTAATGTCCCAGTTTGAAGGTGGTCAGGCAGAAGAGGTCCCTCTTACTCTAGGGAAGGTTAGCTTTTTGTTCCATTCAGGCCTTCAACTGATTGGATGAGGCCCACCTACATTAGGGAGGGCAATCTGCTTTACTCTGTCTACTGACTCAAATGTTAATCTCATCCCCAAACACCATCACACACAGAATAATGTTTGAACAAATATCTGGCCACTCAGGGCCCAGTCAAGGTGACACATAAAATGAACCATCACAGCAGGGTAAAAGAGAATGGATACTGGGTGGTGGTTGAAATTTTAAACAGGGTGGTCATGTAGCTTTGTTGAGAAAAGGATATATGAGCAAAGACTTGAAAGGGGTGAGCCAATTATTGGCTTTTTTGCTCATCTTCCCCTATCAGAATACAAGCTTTAGAAAGCAAGAAATTTCATTTTTTATCTGTTATGTTACCAGTGCCTGGAGCTTATCAGGACTTCAAAAATCTTTGCTGGGTGAATGATTGAGAATGAGAGCCGTGGTCTGTGTGCAGTTGTATCTCTTGCCCTTAGGTCGGTGTTTGACACACCCTAACAACCAATAAACATTGGGTTTTATTTGATTTCTATAATTGTTTATAACAGCTAATAAACATCACTGAGGACATGGGCTTACTTGTTTTGTTTGATATTGGAACACACATGGGAGTTAGTCAATAGTTGTTATTATTGACTGTGGGCTCAGGTAAGGAGACGGAGGCTCAGAAATGTGAGGTTGGCTTGACCATGGTCCTGTGGCCAGGAAGCAGCAGCGTGGGAGCCTTTACTCTGGTTTTTTAACTCTCAAGTCACAGTATACATTGACATCACATTGCTTTAAAAATTGTCCTGGGGTCTCTCCTTTGGCCATAGCCTTTCTGTCACTGCTCTGCTTGTCCCTTACTTGCCCACACAGGGCCGTGTGGTGATGTCTCCCTGAGGGACAGGTTGTCAGGTGATATTGAGTTGTCAGTGCACACACCTCCTGGAGGACAGCCATCTCTTCCAGGTACCAGTGTCAGGTACCCCCTCATGTTAACACAAGTGGAAGGGAATGCAACCTTTTGCGACCATCAACTTTGTCAGACAATAGCACAGTTCAGTTTGAAAGACTCCACCGGGAAGTTGCAGACTTCTAAAACTAATTTGGTGTTTATTCAACTTTGCAATCACTTCTATGTACTATCTGTGTTTCACACACCATGAAACAGCACTACACTGTGCAATTGAATTAGTTGTACAGTGACTCAAAGGCATTCAACAATGACTTTGATATTTTAAGTACTGACTAGGAGGGATTTTTAATTCCTTCCTCATAATCAAAGCAACAAAAAAACCCCAGTTACACAACCCTGGAACACTTATTTCTCTTTTCTATTCTGGGTGGACCCCACTGAGACAGAAAAAACCTCCGAGCATTTAGTTTGCTTAATGGCAGAAGAAAAATTAAACAAGCATAGACGTGCAAACTTAATGACACCCAGCCACCCTAGAATAACAGTTCCCAGCTTCTAAAACCTGTTATTTAATATAATGGGGAAATCTTGTGGGAGTTTTTCAGGTGCTGCTGAGTCTGAAAAATAAAGCTACTTTGTGTGCAGGGGTGGGGGCAGAGGCAGGACATGGGGCCCTGCTTGTGTTCTTTTGCTTGGGGGTGGCAGGATCCTCAGGGTGCCATCCAAAGCAGACAGATGCTGGGTGAAGTACAACACTGGCTGGCAGTCCCTGGAGGCTGTGGCCCTCGTGAAGAGAACACCATGTCTATATGAGGCACAAGTGTTGTCCGTTCTGCCGGTGACATGGGACTCTTCATCCAGAGCCTTTCTGGAGATGGCACTGACAGAAAGGAAGAGGGGGGAAAAAACCCAAACAAAAATCCCAGCAAGTGAATTAATGCCGTGAAACTACAAGCATTAGCTGGTAATAGTCCAGGGTAAAGCACCTAAGTGATGATTCACATCTGACAATAAATATATGAATAGCTGTTGAAAGCTTGTTTGATTTTCACAAAGAGGTTTAAACAAACATTCGTTTGTTCATTAGTCTTAAGCAACACTTTTATGGCAGGGGATGCATTAAACCTAACATATGTCTGCAACAAAGATAGCTGGTGGTTTTAAAGATGAAGACACAAAGCCATGCATATCATTTATGCGGAGAGGCCTTGAACTACCTGTAATGGAGTGAGATACAGTTATTATGGATTAATGCTGTGAATCTTCATCCAAAGAGAGAAAACAAACAGGCAAGGAGGAGGGCCACGTCTTTGGAGATAAAGACTTAGAGGGCTTGTCGTGCAATTGGTACTGAGTGTGCATAAACTCATTTTGTTGTTGTTTTTGTTGCATACTTTTCAAAAACCAAGTGGTTTAAATCTGTTCCCTGAGGTAATTATGCTAAACTGGCATTCCAACACCATAAATTCCCCGCTTATGGCAATCTCTGCTAGGGTGTCAGGTTGGGCTAGGTTACTGAGCAAATGGCTGCTTCAAAATTTTTAGGGTAATTGCCTCTATAACTCGTTGAGTGTAGGCCCTGTCAGGCAATCTCTAATTGTCACTGACGCTTCAGTTCCTTTTTTCCCTCTTCCTTCTTTTCTCCACTGTTGAACTGAAGGCCACTCTTTGGTGCAGAATGGCTTTGGACGTTTCATCTTCTGGAGCACCTGGATTTTGTCACCGTTAAAGCTTTTGCTCATGACATCATGATGTCACCCTGATGGGGCCCAGAGGGCAGTAGTTTGGCTGAGCAAAATCTGTCCCCGCACAGCCTCATCCTTGCCCAAGAAGCTATCAGCTGAGAGAAGATAAGTTATGAGGATGGACTTGGTATGAAATGAAGAGTACATGACCATAAACCCAATTCTCCTAAGTTTTTTTTTTTTTTTTTTTTTTTTTTTTAACGAAGGCTGGATTCATTGTTGATGTGTACTAGGATGGTGTCTGCAATTTCAAGAGCATACTTTGATCTTCTCCCTTCCCTTTTGTGTGTGGGCATGGGGCCTCAGTAGGAAGGATGTCTTTGGATTGTAAACTAGACTTGTGGCCAGGAGTTTCTGTTGAACTGTGTCTATATATGGGGATTTTTCATCAAACTGCATCATAAAATATGTTAAATACTCAGCTCCTAAATCCAATTCATTAATTATCTTGCTTAAAGTATACTTCAGATAGATCACATTTGACATGATATGTCACTGATAATAGAGGGAAATGATAACACTTAAAACCAATAAATGTTTTAAATTTATTTTGCTTATTATGATTGTCATATTTTGACACGGAGGGCTGGCGTGTCAACAAAGCTGTTATCACGATGTAAAGCAATGGCATTGAACTGTCTCACCTTTCGTGTGGTTGTTTCAGGGTAAAGTGGGCCCAGGGGGAAAATATAGCTAAAACCTCCAAGGAAGCATCTGCTTATGGAGTCAATACAGATCATCACTGAATAAAACAGCCTGAGCTCAAAACAAAAGCTGGGGAAAAAGTTCATACTTTGATCTGCTACCTTTTTCCTAGTGGATTAAAAAATAATGAGAGGTTAAAAGGAATGTTTTCTATTTGCCAGAACTTGTGCAAAGTGTTTCATGTATTTTATCTCATTTCATTCTATGAGGCTAGATACTTTTATCCCTGATTTATAGACGAGAAAACTGAGGCTCGAAAATCATAAGTAGCATTCACAAGGTCACAAAGCTAGTTAAGTGGCAAAGCTCGGGTTTGGATGGATCAATGCCTGGCTTTACTCAGACACCAGAGCCATCACTGTTCTGTGTGGTTTGGAACTAAAGTTGATTCTGGCTTCTGGCTCATCTTGACTTCCCACTAGAATCCAGCCTCATTCCCAAGCTCTTGCCATCTCTGCCTGCCAGATGATGATATAGTAGAACTTAAATGTGGACAGTGGGTTGTGATCTACAAAATGTTTTCATATACCTGGGGAGGATAGGTTTGGAGGCAACCAACATGCTTCTCTTTGTCGCCAAGCTTTAGAGAATAAGGGTAAAGTCAAAGGAAACTGCTAGAAAGGAGGGCTTGAGAGCTATGCTTTTTCTGCTATTTAGGACAGTGCCAAAGCCAGACTTTTTAAAAGGCTAAATGTAGATTTGACCCTGATCGAACTAAGCACCAAAACAATGAGTAATAGATGTGACTTGGAATCCTTCACAGCAGCAGTGTTCTCTATGCCCAGCTAATTAAAATCCAGCAAAGAGTTTGCTGTGGGCAGGGCTAATGTCTTCTGTACCTCAGTCTCTGTTTTGTGCCCAACTAATATTTGTTGAATGTAGCTGTTCATCCATAGCCAGAGACCAGCAGCTTGTTCTTATTTTAATCCCTCTTTTCTCAACTACTGATTTGTTTATAAAATGTTTTTCTTTTTATTGGGTAGTCTACACCAAAGCCTTAACAATTAGCCTTGGCAGCTAAGAGCTAGTCATTTGTTCAACTAATATTTATTTAATGTTATTTTTATGGACAAGGCTTTATGTGAGCCACTAGAGATATAGCAGTAGTGAACAAAATAGTAAAATGTGGCAGATAGACATCAATCGATGAATTAGGCAATTATTTATCATGGTGGCAAGTCTTGCAAAGGAGAAGTATAAAATGTTATTGGTGCCCATGATAGGAGAACTTGATCTAGACTGAAGGATCTGTGAAGGCTTTCTTGGAGAAATAATTTTTGAGCTGAACTATTCAGGGTGAATGAGAATTAACCAGAGCAAGCAGAGTATGAAAATGATAGGAGGCAGGACGGCAAATAAACAATCCAGGGAGAGGGTGTATTGCTGAGAGCAGTTTGATAAGAAGAAGCTCAGTTATGTTCTGAAACAGAAACCAGATAATTTTTTTTTTCTTTCTTTTTTTTTTTTTTTTTTTTTTTTTTTTTTTTTTTTTTTTGCAGTACGCAGGCCTCTCACTGTTGTGGCCTCTTCCGTTGCGGAGCACAGGCTCCAGACGCGCAGGCTCAGCGGCCATGGCTCACGGGCCCAGCGACTCCGTGGCATGTGAGATCTTCCCAGACCGGGACACGAACCCGAATCCCCTGCATCGGCAGGCGGACTCTCAACCACTGTGCCACCAGGGAAGCCCGAAACCAGATAATTTTGATTGGAAAGAGGTAGGGAGCAGTGGAGCAACATGAGACTTTTTTTTTAAACCAGCTAAGACTTTTTGGTTGCAATAATAAGGAAAATTTATTGGTTCAGTAAACAGAAAAATCCAGAGGTGGATGTCTCGTCATCATTTTATCAGAGTTCTTTATTCCTCTCCAGTTTTCTTGGCCCTAATCTCTCCTGCATGTTGACTTAAGTATCCTAAGGTAGTAAAGTGACTGCAGCAGCTCCAGCCCTCACATCTGCCTTCTACACCATCCAGAAGAGAGAAAAATTTGTTACAGAATTCCTAATAAGAGGCCTGAGATGAACCCCAATTGGAGCAGTGGAGGCCACATGCTCTGCTTTGGACTATGCACAGTGTTGAGGAGACAGGAAAAGCCTGCTTTAGCGTGGCCTGGGCAGAGGTTTGTTCTCTGGAGCCAAGGAAAGATTCAGCTTCTCTGGAAGCACAAAGATTATAAGACAGAAAGCAGGACTGCTGGGAAGCAAAGAATCAATGAGCAGGAGGCCACAGAGTCCACTACAAGGCTGAAGAGGTGAAGATAGGCCTGTGCTATAGGACTTGGGGCTTATTAAAACCACAGGGCATCATTAAAGGATTTTCAGCAAGTCAGTAACATCATTAGATAAAACTGAGCTATTTAAAAACAGATTATGTACTCCATTTTGATGCATCTATAGTTCCCAAGAAGAAAATCAAAATCAGGTAAATAAACAAATCATTAGGCTAGGAACAAAAATGCAAATCTTTATTTATCTAGTTTTTCTAATGATTATAACAACTAATTCTTATTAGTTTATCTAATGTTAATAATAGCTTAGAATGATAATGAGCCAACCACTCTGAGAAGAGCTTTACAAAAATTACCTCATACAATCTTCACTATAATCCTATGAGGTAGGTTCCACTATTATCTCCATATTATTAGTGAGGAAGGGGTAGCTGAGGTATGGAGAGATTAATTTACCCAAGGTTATGTAGCTAGTAAATAGCAAGAGCAATAACCACCTGAATTGAAATATTGTATTCTTTCCACTAAACTCCGGAATATCATGGGGGTGGGGGAAACCATGTCTTTCTTTCTTTGGAAGATAATTACTGAACAAAGCCTTGCTCCAGGACTCATGAGTCTCAACTGGCTAGCCAGATTGCATAGAATCTGCCTGAATTAAAAAAATATATATTGTGGTAAAATATAAATAATGTAAAACTTGCCATTTTCACTATTTTTAAGTGTACAATTCAGTGGCGTTAATTACAGTCACAATGTTGTGCAACCATCACCACTATCGACTTCCAAAAGTTTTTCATCATTCCAAATAGAAACTGTAACAATTAAGCAATAACTTTCCACATCCCTCTCCCCACCAGCCTCTGGTAACCTCTTATCTACTTCCTGTGTCTATGAATTTGCTTATTCTCGATAGTTTATGTAAATGAAATCATACTACATCTATCTTTTGTTCTTATTTTATTGTGTGCTTATTTCACTTAGCATGATATTTTCAAGGTTCACCCATATTGTAACATGTATCAGAACTTCATTTCTTTTCATGGATGAATAATCTGCCAGAAAGTTGACAAAACTATTTTTATTAGTAGAGTGATTACAAAATATTTGAAATTGAATAACTATAATTTTTTTTTAAACCCACATTTGTTTATTTATTTTTTTATTTTTGACTGTGTTGGGTCTTTGTTTCTGTGTGAGGGCTTTCGCTAGTTGTGGCAAGCGGGGGCCACTCTTCATCGCGGTGCGCGGGCCTCTCATTATCGCGGCCTCTCTTGTTGCAGAGCACAGGCTCCAGACGCACAGGCTCAGTAGTTGTGGCTCATGGGCCTAGTTGCTCCGCGGCATGTGGGATCTTCCCAGACCAGGGCTCGAACCCGTGTCCCCTGCATTGGCAGGCAGATTCTTAACTACTGCGCCACCAGGGAAGCCCTTGAATAACTATAATTTTAAGCAAGCTTGTCCTCTCCAGTTTTCACCACCCTCATGATATGCTATTGTCTTAAAATCAGCAGCCTACTTGCACTTAACATTTTCTGTATGGTTCTTAAGGCATTTGTGTTTGCAACCACTGCCTTGCAATCTGGGGTGACAGAGCTCTTGGATTAGATGGATTAGACTGAGTCCTCTCCTCAAGAAGGTAGAAACTTATCTCTGTATTCCTTTTTGCAATTACCTATCAGCACAGTGACTTATATACTAGGAGCTTAATAAATATTTGTGGATTCAAATTTAAATTCAATGTAGTGAAATTTTATCAGATATTTATGATGTTCCAGGCACTGTGTTAGGGAACAGGGATATAATGGAGATCAAAAGAAATGTGGTTCCTATTCTCCTGGAGACTACACTACAGCTAGACAATGATGATGTTAAGAACCAGTGATCTTAAAAATAATAATGTCTTCTATTTTTATAGGTTTTTTTTGTTTCAAAAGACTGTTCACATATATACTAGCTCATTTAGTGCCATGACTTTTGACATACGTTTTCTTCTAATGGCTATTTTTTAGTATATTCCAAATGAAATAAGTTAGAAGAGATTATTGGTTAACCTAGATTTTAAGATTTGATTTAATGGGGGTGGTAAATGAATTAATTCTTTCAGAAGACGGTATCTTTAAATCCAAAAATAGCTTGTATAAAGGACGTTGTCTCTCGCCAAGTTGGGAGATGTGCCATTTTTGACATGCCCTAAGAATCCTTACCAACTTTCCTGCCATTTCATGAACCTAACTCTCTTGATACCTCCAGGATTTAAGTTAAAAGAGTGCCTAAAACAAAGTCCAGAGCACATGACCCTTGTCTCTTCATGTATGCTGTATGTCTCTAGATCAGTTGTGAAGGTTTTCAACAGTTTCACTCTTTCCTTGAGTAGGTTTCCTGAATTCACCAGACTTGCTGTCACCTGGAAATCTCCTGCTTATTTGGTTGTCAACACAAGCTAGAGGAATAGAGGATAATGCCACGCACACCTCAACAACTTTCCGTCTTGCTATGTAACTGAAAGTGTTGGTCTCGCTTTTTTCATTTGTCGCGGGCCTCCCCACCCCAAGAACTGTCTGAAGGACATAAATGGAAAGAGACAGAATTTAGGATGACTGAGAAGAGATAGTGTCTTTCTGAATTTTCTAGTAAGCACTTATTCCTGTGTCATTACCAAGTAAGGATGAAAGAGGCTCACAGAGAGCCTTGGACGAGGATCATTAAAAAACTCCAAATGCAAATCACAGTTACAAAAAGTGCTTTTGGTCTAACATTAGGAGAGAACATTACTACATTTGAACAACCCTACCTAAGAAAACCGTGTAGGAGGGAGAGAAGGAGACTCTTGGAATGGGAGGAAATTCCAGTTCAGTCTGGTTTACAGAAACTTCAACCACAAGCTCTTTTCAAAAGAATATCAGGATTCAAGCATGACATCATCTAAAGAAATTCTCATTGGTGTTCAGACCCTGACTGGTTGGAATCTGTTTCTCTTTATTTAACCCTTTCTCAGCTGAGACATTACCCATTTAACTTTGGGAATACACTTTTCATGTTGTTTGCAGCAGCAGTAAGCACTGGAGCAGAAAGCATTGGAACAAAGTTGCTTTCTATAAACTCCTCACCTCAGTGTAAATTTTTATGCTTAGAGTGTCAAAAGTTATTTCAAGTGCTTTGTTGCTATGTAGTTGCAAAAGCAGCATTACTGAGAGAAATGCTTCAATTAAAGCCTTTGAAAAATAGAGAACATCAAGTCATTGTGTGGTTATCTTCTCCACCTTAGTCTCCTTTCTCTTCTTCTTCTTCTTCTTATTATTATTGCGGTATGTGGGCCTCTCACTGTTGTGGCCTCTCCTGTTGCAGAGCAAAGGCTCTGGATGCGCAGGCTCAGCAGCCATGGCTCTTGGGCCCAGCCGCTCTGCGGCATGTGGGATCTTCCCAGACCTGGACTCGAACCCGTGTCCCCTGCATCGTCAAGCGGACTCTCGACCACTGCGCCACCAGGGAAGCCCCTCCTTTCTCTTATTTTTATCCCAGTTTTATTGAAATATAATTGACACATAACGTATTGTGTATGTTTAAGGTGTACAACATGAAGATTTGATACAAATATATATTACAAAATGATTACCACAATATAGTTAGTTAGCACATCCGCCACCCTACATAGTTACGTGTGTGTGTGTGTGTGTGTGTGTGTGTGTGTGTGTGTGTGTGGTAAGAACATTTAAGATCTACTCTCTCAGCAACTTTCAAGTATACAATACAGTATTGTTAACTATAGTCCCATGTTGTACGTTAGATCCCCAGAACTTATTCATCTTATAACTGGAAGTTTGTAACCTTTGACCAGTGTCTCCCCATTTCCTCTACCCACCAGCACCTGGCAACCACCATTCGACTTCCTTTATCTATGAGTTTGACTTTTTTAGATTCCGCAGATAAGTGAGATCATACAGTATGTCTTTCTCTGTCTGACTTATTTTGTTTAGCATAATACCCTCAAGGTCCACCCATGTTGTTGCAAATGGCAGGATTTCCTTTTCTTTCATAGCTGAATAATATTCCCTTGTATACATATATCACATTTTCTTTATCCATTCATCCTTTCATGGACACTTAGGTTGTTTCTATACCTTGGCTATTGTGAGTAATACTGCAATGAACATGGGAGTGCAGATATCTCTTCAAGACAATGATTTCATTTCTTTCAGATATATACCCAGAAATGAGATTGCTGGATCATATGGTAGTTCTATTTGTAATCTTTTGAGGAATCCTTTCATACTGTTTTTCATAGTGGCTATGCCAATTTACACTCCCACCGACAGTGTATAAAGGTTCCCTTTTCTCCACATCCTTGCCAACACCTGTTGTCTCTTATATTTTTGATAACAGCCATTCTAACAGTGTAAGATGATATATTCTTGTGATTTTGATTGGCCTTTCCCTGACTATTAGTGATGTTGTGCATCTTTTCATGTACCTGTTGGTCATTTTTTTTTTTTTTTTTTTTGCGGTACGCAGGCCTTTCACTGTTGTGGCCTCTCCCATTGCGGAGCACAGGGTCCGGACGCGCAGGCTCAGCGGCCATGGCTCACGGGCCCAGTTGCTCCATGGCACGCGGGATCCTCCTGGACCTGGCCACGAACCCATGTCCCCTGCATCGGCAGGCAGACTCTCAACCACTGTGCCACCAGGGAAGCCCCTGTTGGTCATTTGTATGTCTTTTTTGGGAAAAAAATGTCTATTCAAGTCCTACTCCCATTTTTAAATCAGATTATCTGGGTTTTTAAAATTTGTCTGTTTTGTTTTGCTATTGGGTTGTGTGAGTTCCTTATATATTTTGGATGTTAACCCCTTGTCAGATATATGGTTTGCAAATATTTTCTCCTATTCCATAGGTTGCCTTTTCATTTTGTTGATGTTTCTTTTACTGTGTAGAAACTTTTTCATTTGATATAGTCCCACTTATTTATTTTTGCTTTTGTTGCTTGTGTTTTTGGTGTCATATCCAAGAAATCATTCCTAAGACCATTGTAAAGATTTTCCCCTACATTTTCTTTTAGGTGTTTTATGAATTCAGTTCTTTCTTACATTTAAATCATTAATCTATTTCAAGTTAATTTTTGAGTGGTGTTAAGACAGGGGTCCAACTATATTCTTTTGAATGTGAATATCCAGTGTTCCCAGAACAATTTATTGAAGAGATTATCCTTTCCCTATTGAGTATTCTTGGATCCATTGCCAAATATTAGTTGACCATATATGTGTGGGTTTATTTCTGGGCTCTCAATTCTGTTCCATTGATCTAGAGGTCTGTTTTATGCCAGAACATACTTTTTTGATTACTATAGTTTTGTAATATAGTTTGAAGTCAGGGACTGTGATGCCTCCAGCTTTGTTCTTCTTTCTCAAGATTGTTTTGGCTATTTGGGGTCTTTTGTAGTTTCATACAAATTTTAGGATCATTTGTTCTATTTCTGTGAAAAATGCCTTTGGAATTTTTATAGAAATTTCACTGTTCTATACATAGCTTTGGGTAATAAGGTCAGTTCTCTTTCTCTTATAATCACACTCTTACCTTTTGGGTTAACATTTATGTCAGATTATTGCTTTACCTTGTCATTATGGATGGATATTAAAATTACAGACTTATAACTAAGCAGCTATTTGCAAAAAATGAAGTAACGTATCATGACCACCAAAGAGATGTAAGTATTTTGGCTGAATGGTGATAATTTTATTTGGCTATTTCCCACTTTATCTAGGAAAAGGCACTGATACAGTTAATGATTTCAAAAGTATACCATTCTGGAATTAGCCTTTATTCTTCCTGTCTTCTCACTGGATGCTTGAATGGAACCAGATAGACACAGGCAGTAATTGTGGGTCAGAGTGATAAAATGACTCATAATATTGAGCTTAATAGTTGTGAAACCTAGGGATATTATCTTGATTTCATACCATTTTCACTGCCTTCTACTGGTAATATAGGAAATATGTGATTTCCAGTTAATAAATTCAAACCCTCCGTATTTCAATCAGTTTTTGGTTTTCATAACATCTCTGGAGATAAAGGAGACAACTATCAGAGGCAAGAAACACAGGTCTAGAGGCATGAAGAGCTGTATACAATAAAGGAACATAGGGATGAGAATATGGGCACTCTGATCCCACACCCACTGGCAAGAGGATTGATGGATGAGACATAACTGTCAGCCAGTAGACTAAGGAGCAAGGAGCTACTTCTTGAGCTTTTCAAACATGATGAGCTTACTCTCCCTTCTGGTTCTATTACTACCAAAACAATCATAAGACCTGACCCCACCAGTCAGGATTTGGTCCCTAAAGATATGAAGAGAAGGGTGAGAAGGCAAACCGCCCCCCCCCCCCCGTGGTTGACCGTCAGAGGAGATAGGAAGTTCAGACAAAGAGTGAGTATGAATAGCTTGGGAGCATTAGCTGTCTCTTTACCCTCTTCCACACTGGGACCTACATTTCAAGTAATACAGAATTGGTGGTTGACTCTGAATGACATAGTGTTTAACATTGTAAAATTAGTTGTGTTTGAAAGGGTAGCAGTTGTATATTCTTTACCTGGTTCAACAATATTCCCTTGTCCCCTGTGAAAGCCGTTTTCTAGAATAAAGACTCCCTCTAGCCCAAAACTCAAAATTATCAGTCATATTGAAGAGTAAAAACAAATCAACAAACTGCTATGCATTTGATTTCAGTTTATAAATCAACTGTCTTTCAAGTATCCATGTTGTAAAGCAGGTTCTTCAGGAAACAGATTCTGAGAGCATGTATTGGGTAGTACCCTGCCTTTTGGAGAAGGGAAAGCAATAGGATTGGGGAGAGGGAGGAGTCAATGTGTGATGGTCCCAAGAAAAGCCTCAGGTTACTGTGACCCTTGTCACAGAGTCCTTTGGGGATCTCTGAAGCTGGGCTTGCCTTGCAGAGTTGTCCTGAATTGGCACTAGAAGACTGGGTATTTATACCCTTGCAGTGACCAGTCATGGGATGTGGGTGACCCTGTGACCCTGGGTGAGGTGGCTTTCTAGGGCAAGTCCTAGAGAAGGACTCAGCTGAGAGCTGTAAGTGGTCAGTACAGCAGGTAGCTGAGGGAATGTGTATCTCAGTCCTGGAGGATGGATTTGGGCAGTGCATTAGAGCATCCACTAAAATACAAATTAGACTTTTAAAGTTACTTAATTCTTTCAAAAGTTGCCAGAGTGTACCAGAGTTATAAAGACTTCAGAGAGATCCTTCAATGGCCCAGAGATGGCAGATCTCTTAGAAATTATAAGGCAAGTCTCTTTTTTGGAACCTTTTTACTCATCAAACAAATAGATTTTCCATTTACTATATAGTAGCAAAAACACAGGAGCTGTTCTGGTTTTTGATATGTAGGGTGTTTGGGGGGACTGGGGCAGGAGTGTAGCTGCCTCCGTACAATCTGCTTGGAAGAATAAAAAGTGGTTGGCTTAACCTTCACCACCCCAGCTTGAGTCCACATTCTTAGAAGATGAGCTAAAGGTTGAATTCTGGATCTTTCTGTGTAAGAGGGGAAAAAAATCTGCTGCCAAATACAGGAGCACTGGAGCCTTGAGATGGAATCCAAAAACTGGTTGTGGATGAGGAACAATGCCTTATATAGCACGACTGTTCAGAGCCACTTCAGGGAGCTAGGGGATCATCGTGGCATTGCTTATGATAATCAAGGGCTGTCTGAGATTCAGGAGGTGAAGCAAGAAGGTATGTGTGCCTAATGTTGAAGAAAAGCATTTCTATGTCTGTTAACATTTATGGTGTCCGATTGAGTGGGTTAGCAAAATAAAGACAGATGGCAACAGATTAATGTGAACATTTACTATACCTACAATACTGTGCCCACTCCAGCTGAAGCTCTCCTGCTTAACTTCCTCTACAACTCACAGTCAAATGTCACTTAGTGACCCTGAAGAGAAGAGCAATTTATGATGGATCAGGAATCAGGATTAGCCATACATTTATCATGGAATGAGGAATCAGAAACTTCATTTAATGTATAAGTGATGTTTGTCTGGGGCTGGTGGATCATTACTTTGCAATCACTCCTTGTGTTAGGAAGCAGGAATTGATTAGCCTAGGGTCATTAAGTCCATCCCCTGCCTCCAGGCTGTACAGTTTGTGTAAATGGTTCCAGCTGGATATGCCTTTATGCTATTCTTAAGGAGCTCCTGAAGAGGAAATTACGAGATGTCCCTGAGGAGCACATTGTGAGGGTCTCACAGCCTTAAGCTCCAAGAAGTTCTTTTCCATATTTAAGGAGCACTGGGGAAGGGAGTCATAATATCTGGGCTCTCCTATTAACTCTATTATGACTTAATTTTTCCTATGTAAGAGATGAGTAAAAGTATTTCTCCAGACAACTCCAACACCCCTCCAACACTGTCAGGAGGATCAAAGGAGACGGTGATATGGAGAACACTACTGCTTTTCTAAATTAGGTCATGATGTACCAATTTAAAGGTACAAATTGAGATCAATTAGATGCAATTAAGGACTGATCAGGTCATAGAGAAGCAGATGTGATTAGGAGTGAAAAGCCTCAGTGAGTTTAGATTGAGAACAGGTCTAAGATGAGGTTTATCATGCCTACAGTAGAACATCAGGTGCATTTGACTTGGTCATGTTCAAGTCTATTGCTCTCATCACAATGTGATACCAAAGGTTATGTTATCTGGTATGGGCATTTCAGTTATCATTGTTGGGTTTAAGTACCGTTTGGAATGATTTTTGTTTCTTGTTTTAAGATGCTCAGGGAACTGGAGTGCACTGTCCTGTGTTCGTCTGAATCCTGTTACTAGTAGGACAGTGTGGGTTTGGTGTTGAACCAGAAACCTACCCACTCATTGCACATGTGCTTCCATATCCCATAATGAAAAATACATTGTAGATTCAAGCCTCTGATAAATGGTGGTAAATTTTTTCCAACGTTGGAATTTTTCTAATGTCTGATAAATGTCTTTCATAATTCACCAAAGCTTTTTGAGCACAAGAGAACATCCATTATAAAGCAGAGATATGAATTCTCCCTGTATATGCCTCTGATATGAACTCACCTTTGCTTTGCTGGAATTCGAGTTGGGGCCGTTTTGTTGTTGCTGCTCAATGGGCTACGCAGCTGCACTGGAAGAGTTGTGACCCCCTCTCCTTCGACTCTTGGACACAATTTGTCCTGTCTCTTTCACCCTTGGAGAGCCTCACAGCTGGTCTGCATGATACCCGATATCATTTTGATGATAAATGAAGGTCTTTCTTAAAGTACAGTATCTCTATCCTGTGATGGTGAACGGTACACCTCCTCCAAGGACGATGCACTTCCTATTAGTCACAGTTATTGCACAGCCATTTCTGCTCTTTGATTTTTGCATTTCCTAAAGTTTGGGTATATTTCTTTCTTTCCTTTTCTATTTGATTTCTGAGGCTTTACAGCAGAGTTTGTTTGAAGCTCCTGTCTTTCAGAGGCCTTTTAAAGTTTGTTTTTAAAGTAATGAATGGAGGCTTATATAAACAACAAGTTGTGAAGACTGAAAATAACGTAATGATATATTATATTTGGAATAGCACCTCATCACTTACAAAGTACTTCTATCACCAAGATCAGCCCTTGTTTCATTTATGCTCACATTGGTGCTGCAAGATAGATAAAGGAAAATATCAGAAAGCTGGGCTTAATAAATTTAGATCTTTTGTTCATTTTCTTATTTCTACCAAGTGATGGTGCCAGTATTCAAACTCAAGTCTTCTGATTATTTGTCCATGTCTTTCAACTTGATCACAGTGTTTAGTAGTAAATAAAATTTGCAGTGATGTTTATTTGACACATTTAACAGCATGACTGTGGATGACTGGGCTGCCCGGGCTTTTAGACAGCTGTGGTAAGTTACACAAATGAAAAGGGTAAGTGTGTTTCAGGCACAAGTCAACATTTGTAGAGGTGGTTGGAGAGTGAGTGGAGAAGGAGAGACAAAGAGGTTGTGGCTCCCAGCAGTCCTTCCTTTCAGGCATCAGGGGATGAGTCTTCCATGCAGGCTCATCTTAGGGAGGGGGCTGTCCTGCCTCAAGTCAGTTCTGGAGCCCCAGGCTTGTGAAGAAAGGCAGGGTGGAGGGTGGCGTGGTGAACATCTTCCCTTTCACAGCACTTGCTTTGGGCCTGACACTTTTCAGTTCTAGGAGACAGAAAAAAAGTAGGTGCCTCAGAGAAGCTTATTTTAGGGTTTAGTAGGTGACTTTGGTGACAAGTTTACATCTGCAATGGTTAGTTTCATGTGTCAACTTGATTGGACCACAGGGTACCCAGATATTTGGTCAAACATTGTGTTGCTATGTCTGTAGGGGTGGGGGTTGGATAAGATTAACAGTTAATCTTAAGACTGGGTGAAATAGATTGCCCTCTCCAATGTGGGAGGGCCTTATTCAATCAGTTGAAGGTGTGAGTAGAACAAAAAGGCAACCATCCCCTGCGTAAGAGAGAATCCCTCCTGCCCGACCACTTTCGTACTGGGACATCAGCTTTTGCCCACCTTTCCATTCAAAGTGAAGCATCAGTTTTTCCTGAGTCTCAGGTCTGCTAGCCTTCCAACTGGAACCACACCATCAGCTCTCCTATGTCCCCAGCTTGAGGACTGAGGTTCTTGGGACTTCTCAGCTGTCATAATCACGTGGGCCAATTCCTTATAATAAATCTCTTCCCAGATGTACATCTTGTTGGCTCTGTTTATTTGGAGAACACTGACAAATACAACATCCTTCCAATAAGATAGGTGGTACATAGCAAATGACGAGGCACCCGTGGCAGTGGTGAGTGAGCTGTTGGAGGTTTGGGAAAGGGGAATGGGGTCCTGGTAGGCAGGACACTCAAGAAACAGGACACAAAAATGCAGAAACAGCTACACTCTCCATACAATGTAGGGGTGTGATTTCTCAACTTTGCTGTGCAGGAAGTGTTGCTGGGGAAGTGGTGAATGGAAAGAGCAGGAGGGGGAAGGCAATTTGGAAGCATGAATAAGGAGGACTGGGCCAGGTTCCACAGCAAGGGTCTTGCACAGTTATAGAACAATATAAAATGTGCTGGGGTGGGGAGAATGGGAGAGAAGCAAAGAGGGTGAGAGAGCCATTCTGAGAGGGTAAGAGAAGGGCATATAGACAGCATCTCAAAGACTGAAGTTTGTCTTTATCCAGCTTTGCTTGCTCCTTTCCTAGAGATGAAAACAACTGCCATTTCACTCTGTCACATCAAATTTACCTTATTTTAACTCAAGCCAGCAAATATTTTCTCATTCATTTACTCCACAAATACTTATTGAATGCTTACTGTGTGCCAGGCATGGTTCTAAAGTACTGGGGATATAATAGACCAAACATAAAATTCCCTGCCCTCGTGGGGCTGCCCATCACAGACAAATAAGCATCTATGCTTCCGTACCTTATCCTGGCTCGTACTCTAGTAACAGCCAATATTCTGAACAGACAAGACAGGCTCTGCTCTGAAAGAGCTTATAGTCCAATAGGGTGATTTAGACATGCACAATGATCATAGCATAATTTGACATGTGGGAAGGAGTCTGAGGGTATGAGAATTACTCCCTCTTAATTTTACTTGACCCACTTTGAGATCTTGCTCTTAAGCCATATGACTACTTAGTGAATAAAAAGTACAAACTGCATTTGACAACCATTATTTCTCTTCATCCTCCGAACAATCCTTTGAGTTAGGTAAACAGCTATTATTATTTGCAAGTTTGGGGAAAATGAGTGCTCAAATGTTAATGGTCCTATTTTTATGCAGAGTTTTATATTTCCATTTCATGTCAGACCACACATCCTGCCTTTCTTAACCTCTCCCACTGGAAGAAGTGAAGCATTGAGTGCCAGGTACTTGGTAAGACAGTGGCAGCAAGCTGGCTCTGAGGGGTTACTAATCACAGTCAGCCAGATGGGTACAAGGGAAAATATGGTGTGGTGGATGTGGGAGTGTTATTTTTCCTGTAATTGGCCATGCATACCCAATTTATGTGTAATCAATGTGAGGGAGGAGTGTTATATGTTATTAAAATTTTCTAGGGAATATTTCCCCTCCACCTACAGACAACCTTTAACATACATAGAGATGTATGGCCCTTTCCCTGTCAAACAGGTCCCATAAAAGGGAGGATGAACGGTAGGAATGGAAGGCAGCAGCCTTAAGGGGCAGGCTCCCTAGCAGTCCTCTTTTGGGAAACCCTTCTTCCTTTTCCTGAAAGGAGGAAGGAGGGGAATGAGGACCAGTTCTCCCAGGATGCTCCTAGAACAGACCCAAGGAATTGCTGCTGTTCAAAAGTCAAGGAGACTGCAAGACAAAGACTCAGATTTTACCCAACAACTTGTGTTTAGAAGAGTTTAGCAATCCTTTTCACCCTCACCATCCTCTTGAGAGGTAGACGGAATAGGTACTGATAGTCTCATGTTATGGAAGAGGAACCTGAGACTGAGACCTTAAGTAATTTATGGAGACTATAGATGAGTACAAGTGGAGTGAAGATTTGAATTCAAGTATATCTGACATTTAAACCTTAGATTGCTTTTCCTATGCTACAGTGTTTCCTCCCATGAATAAAAAGTGAGGAGGAATCAGTGATTAACTTAAATATTGTAAGTAATTATTTGTGTATTTAAATTTAATTATTTTGCAAGCCAGCATTACACTTACTTATAGTACTGTTTTTATTCTTAATTGTGGCTAGCAGAGTCTAAGGGTAATAGTTCTCAACCTCATTGCTCATCTGGAGCTTCTCAAAAACATAGGATGTGTGTGTGTGTGTGTGTGTGTGTGTGTGTGTGTGTGTGTGTGTGTGTGTGTGTAGGGGATGGCGTGGAGGCAGTTAGCTATACCTTTTATACTGAGTCAGAATATCTAGGAGGTGGAATGTAGTGTTTCCCAGGTTATTCTGATAGGCAGCCAGTTTTCGAAGCTACTGTTAGGTCTCATGCTTAAGCTGAATCTGGCTGTCGGAGTGTGGCTGAACAAGCTTCCCCAAAAAGTGTCCAAATGGTGACCATGCTTATATATATTCATAACTTAACAAGGCCCATTCTTGATTGACATACATGGAACAACTTAGCAGAATTCTGAGATAATCCCGATGACCCATGTCCTGTATATTCCTCTCCCCTTGAGTGTGGCCTAGACTTGTGAATATGATGAGATAGTCACTCCCTTGGTTAGGTTACGTAATACTATAAAGGTAAATGGATTTTACAGATGTGATTAAGGTCCCCAGTCAGTTGACTTTAAGATAACAAAAGGAGGATTATTTTGGGTGGGCCTGACCTAATTAAATAAGCCATTTAAAAGAAAGTCTAGAAATTGGGATCAGAAAAAACAACAGAGGTGTTCTCCTGTTAGCTGTGAAGAAGCAAGCTCCCAGTTATGGTGAGGGCCATTAGGTAGGGAAGGGTGGATGTCCTCTACAAACTGAGGGTCTCAGTCCTACTACCTCAAGGAATTGAATTCTTCTGACAGCCAGATAACTTGGAAGGGGACACAGAGGCCCAGATGAGATCTGCAGCCCTGGCTGACATCTTAATTTTAGCCTGCTGGTATATTGAGCAGAATACCCAACTCATCAGTGCCTAGACACCTGTCCTGTGAGAACCATGAGATAATAAATTTGTGTTGTTTTAAGCTTTTCAGTTTGTGGTAATTTGTTATTCAACAATAAAAAAATTGATACAAATATTAAAGTAAAATAAAGATTTTCTTGGACAATGGCTAATAAACTGCAAATATCTTGGAATTATTTAAGTGCTTTTCTTTTTTCTTTTTTCTAGGTTAAAGGGAACCACATAGTGACAAAACAAGCAAACAAAGTTTCAGTGTTAGACACATTTGCAATCAAATCTTCATTTACCTCTAACCCATGTTGTTGTTGTGCATGCATGTGTGTGTGTGTGTGTGTGTGTGTGTGTGCGTGAGTGAGAGAGAGAGAAAGAGAGAGGGAAGTATGGATAAGTTAAATTTTATTATAGTTTTTAAATTGAGATATAATTCACAAACCACAAAATTCACCCCTTTAAACTATATCAGTGGTTTTTATTGTATTCACAAGGCTGTGCACCTAACATCACTATCTAATTCCAGATAATTTGATCATTTCCCAAAAGAAACCCTGTACCCCTTAGCAATCACTACCCATTTCTCCCTCTCTATAACTCTTGCAATCACTAATCTATTTTCTCTCTTTGGATCTGTCTATTCTGGACATGTCATATACATGGAATCATATAATATATAGCCTGTTGTGTCTGGTTTCCTTCATTGAGCATAATGTTTTCAAGATTCATCTGTTATATAATAAACAAAATGTGTTATATCCATACAATTGATATTATTCAGCCCAAAAGAAATAAAATACACTTTTCCTTTATGGATTTTGTTTTTCTGTTGTTAGGTACATATATTTTTATAATGATGTCATCTTGATTGATTGACATTTTAATCATTCTAAAACATTCTTTATTGCCATAGTAACACCTTTTATTTTAAAGTCTATTATTTCTGATATTAGTATGGCCATTCAAGCTCTCTTCTAGTTCCTATTTGTGTAATAGATCTTTTTCTGTATTTTTACTTTCAACCTATTTTCTCCTTTGACTCTAAAGTTTGTCACTTGTAGACATCATATAGTTAAATCATGCTTTTTAAAATCCATCCTGGGCTTCCCTGATGGTGCAGTGGTTGAGAGTCTGCCTGCCGATGCAGGGGACACGGGTTTGTGCCCCGGTCTGGGAAGATCCCACATGCCACAGAGCGGCTGGGCCTGTGAGCCATGGCTGCTAAGCCTGTGCATCTGGAGCCTGTGCTCCGCAATGGGAGAGGCCACAACAGTGAGAGGCCTGCATACCGCAAAAAAAAAAAAAAAAAAAAAAAATCCATCCTGCTAATCTTTGTCTTTTATTGGAGTGTTTAATCCATTTACATTTAGTGTAATTACTAAGGTAGGATTGATGTCTACTATTTTCCTATTTGTTTTCTGTGTGATTTATATCTTTTTGTCCCTTTTTTTTCTATTAGTGACATATGTTACATAGATATTTTCTACTGTGGCATTTTAATCTCCTTGTGTCTTTTAGTATATTTTTTTGAGTTATTTCCTTAATGGTTGCCATGGTGATTAAAATTAACATTATAATTTATCACAATTTAGTTTGTATGAATACAAACTTAATTTCAATATTATACAAACATTTTGTCCCTAGCTGCATTCCCTCTCCTCTCCTTTGTCATATTTTTGTCATACAAATGACATCTTTGTGCATTATTTGCTTATCAATGGAGTTATAATTATTGATTTACACAGTTGTCTTTTACTCTTATAGGAGAAGAAAATAATTACAAACAGAAAATACAGTTAAACTTTTTTTATATTTACCTATGTAGTTACCTTTACCAGTATTTTCTATTTTTTCATGTGGATTTGATCTATTGTCTAGTATCCTTTCATTCATCATGACAGACTCCCTTCAGTATTTCTTGTAGGGAAGGTCAGCTAGTGACAAATTCTCTCAGTTTTTGTTCATCTGAGAATATTTTAATTTCTCTTTCATTTTGAAGGATAGTTTTGCTAGATATAGAATTCTTGCTTGATAAATCTTTTTCTTTTTCTTTTGGCACTTTGAATATGTTATTCCACTGCCTTCTGGCCTCCATGGTTTCTGATAAAAACTGGATATTAATCTTGATAATTTCTTGTACATGATGATTTCTTGTATCTTCTCTTGCTGTTTTCAAGATCTTCTCTTTGTCTTTCCATAATTTGATTATAATGTATCTAGGTGTGGATCTCTTTGAGTTTATCCTATTTATAGTTCATTGAGCTTCTTGGAGGTGTAGATGAATGTTTTTTAAATCATATTTGAGGAGTTTCCGGTCATCATTTCTTCAAATATTCTTCCTGTCATTTTCAGTCTTCTCCTACTGGGACTCCTGTTATGCATATGTTGGTACCCTTTTGGTGTGCCATAAGAATCTGAGACTGTTCATTTTCCTTTATTCTTTTTCTTTTTCATTCTTTAGACTGGATAATCTTGACTGACCCATTGCCAAGTTCTCTGATTCTTTCTTCTGCCAGCTCAAATCTGATATTGAGCCCCTCTAGTAACTTTTTGTTTCTATTATTGCACTTTTTAACTCCAGAATATCTTTTTGTGCTTTTAAAAATAAAAATGTCTATCTATTGATATTTTCTATTTGGTGAGACATTATTCTCATACTTTTCTTTAATTCTTTAGATGTGTTGCCCTTCAGGTTTTGAATATATTTAAAATATCTGATTTAAAGTCTCTGTCTAGTAAGTCTGACATCTGGATTTCATCAGGGACAGTTTCTCCTGATTGACTTTTTTCCTATGCAGGGACCATACTTCCTTGTTTCTTTGCATGTTTCACAATTTTTTTGTTGAGAAATAGACATTTTAAATAATACAATATGGCAACTCTGGAAATCAAACCCAGAAGTTATTGTTGTTTGTTTGTTTAGGGACCCTCTTGAACTAATTATGTAATATCTGTTTTCTTTGTCATGTTTAGCCACTAATACCTCTGCACAGTTAGCTTGGTGGCAAGCTAATAAGTGTAAAGTTATTTTCTTAAATGCCTGGAACCAATAAGACTCTCAGCCTTTGTTGAAGGGCTTTGTCTGTGTATTGGGGTACATCTTCAACTCTCAGGTTGGTAGTTTAGAACTTTGCATAACCCTTCACTTCTTGCTTCCACAGAGCCTCAAGGTTAGCCAGAAATGGGAGTATAGGGCCTTCTCACACACTGGGGATGTGTGCAGCCCTATACACGCACATGGATTTCTAGATTCTCAGAAATATGTCAGAGATTTTTAAAGCCTCAGTGAATATTTCCTTAAGATTTTTCTTTTAAGTGTTTTGCTTAGCTTCTTGTTCTCCCCAATTTTTATTCCTTTCTCAGGCAACTGAAAGGTTATACAGTTGCTGCTGATTTATTTATTTATTTTTTGGCTGTGACGCATGGCATGTGGGATCTTAGTTCCCCAATCAGGGATCAAACTCATGCACCCTGCAGTGGAAGTGCAGAGTCCTATCCTTTGGACTGCCAGGAAATTCCCAGCTGATTGTTGTTTTTGATAAACATTTTCAGGGAAAAGTCTGTTCACACTAAGTGAGCTCTGATTCAGGTCAAATAAAGACAGTCTTTCAAGTGGGATTTCCTGGGAACTGGCAGACTGGAATGACAGATCTCTGGGAACCCTCCTGTGGCTGCTAGTCCAGTGATTTTTACTGTAACTCTGGGGTTGTTGGTTTTCAAGGTTATATCAGCGTGGAGAAGAGGGGGATGGGAATAGGGCAAGTCATAAAACCATAAAGCTTGATTTTCTTATGGGGATTCAGCTGTTTTTCTTGAGTAAACAATCCTCATTGCAAATGTTTGGTTAATTTCCAGAGTTTTGAAATATTTAATTTTGACCATTTTACCAGTGTTCTTTTTGCTTTATGAAGAGGCAGATTTTTGGAGGTCCTTTCACTTCCATTCCCATTGACATCATCATCTTTATTTTAAAGAATAAATCATGTTTACTCTTTAACAAATTTCTTAAGATTCCATACTTCCTCTTTTTGTAAAGTGGACTAATAATATCTGACCTGCCTTATTTTAGATTTATGGTAAGAACTAAATGGGATAATACAAAGAACATAAAGAATTCAAAATAAGGACAAGTTGAAATTGAACATACAATTTTAATTGTATTATTGTTATTGTGTTATTGTTCTTTTGTTGAGATATCTATATCCATATAGTGCTCTGGCAGAGATGCCTGGCTCTCCTCAACATTCGTGCTTCCTTTTCTAGGGTGTAGAGTTGTCACTTGGAAATGATTTCCTGACCACAGACTATATTTTCAGCTCCCTACCCCTTATATCTAAGGGGATCATGCAACTGATTTTCACCAATGGATTTTATGCAGTGTGTTGATGCTGAGTCACGGGCATTAAGAAACAGTATGCCTCTCTTCCCCCTTCTTCCAGTTTGATGCAAAAGAGCATGGTGACTTTGAGGGTCACATGCTAAATATAGTGGAGCTACAGGAGGGAATGAGTCTGGCACCCTAGATTATTACTTGAAAAATCGCCCATCCTAGTTTTTTTGTTTGTTTGCTTGTTTTTTGGTGAGTGAGAAATAAATTGTTTTGTTTGATCTATTAATACATTTTTTGGGTTCTTTTGTTACAACATATAGAGTTACCTTAATACAAGAGGCAGTCCCATGAAAGCACTGTTGGGTAAAATTATTTTACCTAATCTTGTATATTTGAGGATCTCAGAGTGAGGGTCTACGCTGTATAGGTAGACAATGTGGGTATACCTAGACTTTATTCTCTGGGTAGGTTTAATGAACTGGTGAAACTCCCTTTAGACAGAGGAGAGAATTAATAGCTGTCAGGTTGGGGTTGATGACTTGTCCCCCAATGAGAAGACCCTCCCAAGAATAAATGGCTAGACTTTAACTTCCTAGATAATATGTTAGACTGAGGAAGAATGGGTTCCTTTTATGTAGGTCCAGGAAGTCTTCTCTAGGCCAAGGTCAGAATCTTAAAAGAGACTATGTCAAGGGTGGAAATACCTGCCTAGAAGATTGATGTCAATTTTAACACGTGGAGGATCATTCTGGGAGTCAGGAATAGCAGAGAAATTTGAGCAAATGCCATAGGTGGTAGTGGAGGAGGCTTGCAGTGATTTGGGACATGTATGAGACTCCCCAGGGATTCCTTGAATCAAAATGGGCTATGGAATCTCGATATTTTGCCAGTGAGCGTTATGTAAAGGACAGTTTTTCTGTTGCTTTATCGTGACATACATTTCTGATTGAACCATCAGGCTTCTGAAACCTGAGGAAATTGCGGCACACACACACACATGCTATGATGAGCTGGGTTATACAACTTATAATGGAGGCAGAAAAAGATGCTGTGATTTGAGTCAGTCCTTTGCTCCTTCTTTTTTTATTGTCTGAAGTTTCCTTTTTCTTTTCTAATTGTATGACCACTGGGACTAGAGATCCCATGGACGGAGTTCTGAGAAATCCAGTGGAATGTTGTAATAAGAATCTGTTTCCTATTGATCTTCTCCCCTCCCAGTAAGCTCGTATTTGGATTGCTTTGGGCGTGGGGGGAATGGGGCAACAGCAAACAGCCAGTAACTTACATTTTCAGGAGCTTTGTGGTTTCTACTCAGAAACTCAGTGAACTGATAATGATGGCAAGCAGAGGTTAAATCTCCATCTCATCATCAAACTGGGAAGAATAAAGCATTTGTATTCAGTCACACAATGTGGAATAAGGGCAGCTTTTAAAATGATTGCTCAGGGTGCTTTTTCACATAGCCTGTTTAGCTGTATGTGACAGCCTGCTCAAAGAGAAACTTTTGACTAGATATATAATAAATGAGAAATGCCCTTGGGAAAAGGGAAACACCTGTTTTTCCCCACTTGGTTCAATTCCTACCCATTAATTACTCAGGAATATTTAGCTGGCAGACATGAAGTGTACAGTCCTGCCTCCCCTCCCGCTGCCCCCCATCTCCTAGCCCCTGCCCCAATACGAGTCCCTTTGGCATTTTAAAAATTAAGAGGTATTTTTTCTTCTCCTTTGGCAAACAGTTTGCTTTTATACTGTCTCTGTGGGGCCATAGGAATACCCTGTCCCTGAACATACACAAACCCAAGTTTGAAAAGCCTGATGTGGGAATGATCCATAGAAACAAGAGAATGCCTTTGCTTTTGCCCATACATGGATCTTGGCACTGCCGTGTGGGGAATTTGCCCGGGCTGTTCTACAGCCTCTGCCCTGTGCCCTCAGCGGGCAGGCAGATGTACTTTCTTTAGGATGGATGCTTCTGGAGAGTGACGGCTCAGAAACCTCAGATGCTTTCCCTTCACAACAGAAGGGCCCTGCCCCAGGGTTTTAGCTGGAGCAAAAATTTCAAAGGGAGATGTTTCCTGAACATCCCCTCCCCTCAAGTCCATTCTACTCCACACCAGAGCTTTGCAAGAAACTCTTTCACTGCCACCTCCCACAAATGTTTAAAAATGTTTCTTTTTCACTTAATTTACTTTCCAATTTCTTACTCATACTTGGCTCTGGTCTTTACTTCTGTGCCAATTGAAGGTAATATTATTTAATAGTCATAGATACACCTTCCCACACGGGGGCCACATCCCTGTTACATTATAAGTCCACAGCTCCCCATTCTATTCTTTGAAATCAAGAGGAAACCTCCCAACAAAACAGGGCAAGATAATAAGCTTGGCTACTGTTGCTGCAGGAAACACTTCTGGTTGGCTCTGGGCATGGAGCCTCAGCTTTCGGGCTGGGCCTCTGCTTAAATGGAGGGGGCAGTCCAGACCCCGGCCTGCAGCAGCCAGACCCCAGCTCCCTCACCATAAGCCCTTAATTGTTTATTAATGAAGCTTTCACCAAACACATCTACGCATTGTCTAAACCCTCCATCCCCAGAGCACATTCCAGCCCTCCCACGAAAGTGCACTGTAGGGCCACTCTCTGAAAAGTCTCATTCCGTCCTTGGCAGAGTTGGTTAGGATTCAAACTTTTCATTTTTTTTTTTTCACTTTTATTGGCAGCACCAGCTAAATATGAGATTGTTTCTGAGCCCTTATAAATGGCGGCACAGGTGTCACCACTCAAAAGCTGAGCTCGCATCCCTTTGCCTCCAACGCCTGAGAACGGTGTCCCTTTCTGCTCCGCAGCTGGTCTGCAGGCCTCAGAGACAGGAAAACCCGGGTGGAAGCTCCTCCCAAACACCCAGTGGATGGAGCAATGCAGCAGGAATAAGCCAACAGTTGCTGCTTGGTATTTGAATATCATTTAATGAGTGCCCAGAATTCATCTGCAAATGTACATTGTTAATTTAGGGTCTGCTATTCATTAATTAGGGCTTTAGTGGCAAGTGCCATTGAGCTATCTGCAATGTTTAAGGTTACGTCAAGCCCTAGTAAACGGCTTGCTGATAACAAGCTGCATCCATCTTCATTACTCGGCCACTCCTGTCTGACTTCGCTCAGCATCTTCGAAGGGCCATGCCTCTTGGAACTGAAGAATTAAACTTTTATCCAAACCAGATTCTGCTCTTTCACCTCTTCTGATTCCTTGAGTAGTTCCCATTTATTTTGCCTAAATGACATCTGATTACCTAACATGGAGTGGAGCAAGGTCTTAACCTAAAACAGCCTGCAGACCTCAGTTCTCAGCTGGAGAATTCCAGTGGGTTAACGCTAAGGAAATCCTTACATTTCCATTTCATCTGATACCGGGCTCAGTGTAAAAGAAATAGTTTCTGATTTTTCTTCTCATAAGGTTGCAGTTCCAACAGAATTTTTTTTAAAGCCAGAGAAATACAGGAAATTAATTTTAAACCTGGAGAATAAATGTCCTTATTGGTTCAAGTTTACTTTTGCAGTGTTTCTCTCTCTGAAAACATGTATCATTTGAGGCAATCACCGTGCCAAATGAAATAATTCCAACCGTCTAAAGAGCCCTACATTCCGAGCCTCAGCTGTACAAACGCAGTCATGTTGGAGGTACACGCTCAGTCACCAGAGGGGCTCAGAAACCTACACTGCTTTCCTGTTTCTAGGCCCACAGTTGAAGCAGGCAGCTAGGGCAGACATTTAGTGAGATACTGTTCTTAAAGAAACCATACAAGTACAAGTTTGTGTATCCTTCAAACACTAGGTTAGAGGACTTGCATAAAAACTAACTTCCATTGACAGATGGTCTCCATAAGTCGTTGATTCTGAGAAGGGAGAGAGCTACCTGGCATGGCTGTTTAACACATTAGGGAGCTTGCAGGGAGAGCTTACTGCTCCCCTGAACCATGGTTCAATTTTAAGCATCACTGGCTGGGATGGGCTATTTTAACTACGTCGAGAAGTGAGCTTGAGAGCCTGATGCTCAGTGTGTGCAAGGGAGAGGAGAGGAGGAGGAGGAGAATGATAGCCCAAGGGAGGGTATCTGAAAACCTTTGCACCACTGAGCTGGCACACTTATCGCAGGGTGACAGTCTATACCGCAGGCCTGCAGTGCATTTCTGTTTGAGGTGCATGCTGCCAACTGGCTTAGAAAATGCAGATCCCCTTCTCAGATAGAGAGAGCGAGAGACAGAGTGTCAGCTGACTGACATTCCCAACAAAAGGTGATCCTCGGCTCTGGATGTGGGAGTGTGGATCCCAGCCGGGTCTGCCAGGTTGGAGGTGGCTCTTCCCAGGGAAGGCCATTCTCTCCCAGCTCTCACCACCAGCCCATCTGGGGCTAGCCTTCTGCTGGAGGGTCCCTACCCCTTTTCACAGGCTGGCAAGAATGCCATCCTGTTTTCTTCTCCTTTTAGTTTGGTAATTAAATTCCACATCACAAAGATTAAAAAAGTGAGTTGTGCTTGTGGATCATCTTCTCGTCCTATATCTTACCAAACACAAAATAAAAAATGCCCCAGAGACTATGGTGAGGAAAACAAACAAACAAAAAACCCAAGGAAACAAAATGCTTGGTTTATAACATTTAGTCATGAAGTTATCTACGTTATATGCTATTGAAAGATAATCTAAAGGCAATGATTTCTTAAATTTACTATAATGATATGTTGGACACTTAAAGTAAGAGCCCTTTGAAACCGATGTGCTTGCAGGATAAAGCACACTCTTTCTTTGGAAGAGAGAAAGCCAATATATTGTGGAGGCAGAGGAACAATGGAGGTCAGAGCTGAAGGTCTCTGCTAGAAGCAAGCTATATACAGGTATTTTAATTTTTTTTATTCAGACAGAAACTCTGCTCTAGGACCCAGAGCACTGCATGCAGACTGTTGGTAGGAAAAGTGCTCAATTGTTCAATTTTTATTATTCAATATTGTATTAAAATTTTTTTAGGCTCTTTGGGTCAAGGCAACTTTTAAAAGGTTAAAAGCTATTCAAAAGGGTTACCATATCCATAAAAGCAAATGAGATTAAGCCTAAAGACTGATGGAGGAAAAACAATAATTTAGATAAACTGCTACCAGCTCAAAAATGTTTTGACTTTTACCAGAGAAAGGGAATTCAGAGATTCTTAGATTGGTTGTCATGTCAAAGAAAGGTTCATTAAATTTGAAGCAATTATTTTTGTGCTCTTTATTGTTTGGTGTTTTAGACCAGCTTGCACCTTTCTTTGGTTATACTCTTTGTAATGGTTTGGGAAATGTAATTGCATGGCTCCAACTTCCATCTGTCAACTATTGACCTTGCTGGTTGGGCATCTGTAACATCAGACACTGTTGTCATGGAAAGAATTATGATGTTTCAATCGAATGTATTGCAAAATTAACAAATCCATAACATGATCTGGATCACATGGAAGAGTTTAGAAAATGTATTTCAGAGACCTCAGGGAAAAGTGAATAGGATCTGTCCATTAATGTTTATCTCCACTGCTTGCCATTAATTGTGAAATTATCGTATTACAGCAGAAGAGCTCAATTTTACATTTGGTAGCATATATAAGTCCATGCCACTCTCTCACTTCGTCCCAGCTTACCCTTCCCCCTCCTCGTGTCTTCAAGTCCATTCTCTACATCTGTGTCTTTATTCCTGTCCTGCCCCTAGGTTCTTTAGAACCTTTTTTTTTATTCCATATATATATGTTAGCATATGGTATTTGTTTTTCTCTTTCTGATTTACTTCACTCTGTATGACAGACTCTACATCCATCCACCTCACTACAAATAACTCAATTTTGTTTCTTTTTATGGCTGAGTGATATTCCATTGTATATATGTGCCACATCTTCTTTATCCATTCATCTGTTGATGGACACTTAGGTTGCTGCCATGTCCTGGCTATTGTAAATAGAGCTGCAATGAACATTGTGGTACATGACTCTTTTTGAATTATGGTGTTCTCAGGGTATATGCCCAGTAGTGGGATTGCTGGGTCATATGGTAGTTCTATTTTTAGTTTTATAAGGAACCTCCATACTGTTCTCCATAGTGGCTGTATCACTTTACATTCCCACCAAGAGTGCAAGAGGCTCCGGACGCGCAGGCTCAGCGGCCATGGCTCACGGGCCCAGCCGCTCCGTGGCATGTGGGATCTTGCCCGGACGGGGTCACGAACCCGTGTCCCCTGCATCGGCAGGCGGACTCTCAACCACTACGCCACCAGGGAAGCCCTGTTTGTAGATTTTTTGATGATGGCCATTCTGACTGGTATGAATGAGGTGATACCTCATTGCAGTTTTTTTTTGTTGTTTTTTTTTTTGTTTTTTTTTTTTGCGGTATACGGGCCTCTCACCATTGTGGCCTCTCCCGTTGCGGAGCACAGGCTCTGGACACGCAGGCTCAGCGGCCATGGCTCACGGGCCTAGCTGCTCCGCGGTATGTGGGATCTTCCTGGACCGGGGCACGAACCCGTGTCCCCTGCATCAGCAGGTGGATTCTCAACCACTGTGCCACCAGGGAAGCCCCTCATTGCAGTTTTGATTTGCATTTCTCTAATGATTGGTGATGTTGAGCATCCTTTCATGTGTTTGTTGGCCACCTGTATATCTTCTTTGAAGAAATGTCTATTTAGGGCTTCTGCCCATTTTTGGATTGGGTTGTTTGCTTTTTTGATGTTGAGCTGCATGAGCTGCTTATATATTTTGGAGATTAATCCTTTGTCAGTTGCTTCATTTGCAAATATTTTCTCCCATTCTGAGGGTTGTCTTTTTGTCTTGTTTATGGTTTCCTTTGCTGTGCAAAAGCTTTGAAGTTTCATTAGGTCCCATTTGTTTATTTTTGTTTTTATTTCCATTTCTCTAGGAGGTGAGTCAAAAAGGATCTTGCTGTGATTTATGTCATAGAGTGTTCTGCCTATGTTGTCCTCTAAGAGTTTTATAGTGTCTGGCCTTAAAATAGATAGTTAGTGGGAAGCAGCTGCATAGCACAGGGAGATCAGCTTGGTGCTTTGTGACCACTTAGAGGGGTAGGATAGGGAGGGTGGGAGGGAGATGCAAGAGGGAGAAGATATGGGGATATATGTATATGTATAGCTGATTCACTTTGTTATAAAGCAGAAGCTAACACACCATTGTAAAGCAATTATACTCCAATAAACATGTTAAAAAAAAAAAAGAAAAAGAGGGGCTCAGTTTGAACCTCGAACTTGGAGTACTCCAAATCCAAATGTAGCGTTCAGCACCTGAGACAAAAACCATTATATGTTTCCACTATGAAGTTGTACATTCATATCATTGATTGACTCGTTGGCAACTTTGAAATGTTTGCCACTATTGGGTTGCTTTAATTTTTGCTCAAAGTACTTAACAATAGGCTTTAGTTTGGTTTTTGCTGCTGATCTTAGAAAACTAAACCTTCCAGAGGGTAGATCAGTCAAAGTAGTAGACCAAAAAGGTAATTAGAGCAATCAGGGTCAGCTTATATTTACTTGAAAGTGTAAGCTTATAGAACAGCAAATTTCTTGACATTAAAGTGAGAAGTGAATTGATACAAAATTATTTAATCTGCTATGGAAACTGGATCTGGCCTGACAAAATTAAAATGAATAGAAATAATACTTTGGACACAAATTTTATTTTCATCATCCTGTGTCTGAATAAATAAACGTTCCAAGTAAGTAAGAAGAACTAAAATTTCCATTTCATGAGAAATATTCCCTAACAAAGAGCTTTTGTGCTACATATCTTTCACTTTTCTAAACTCTAAAAGGAGAATGGTTGTTGTGAACATTAAAATAATTGGTTTCTTGGATCACAAAATGGCAAAGCAAAGCAAATCTGATGCATTGAGAAGAGCTAAAAAAACTTGATTCGGGTTGTCCCTGCCTGAAGAAAAATCTATTATATGAAAACAAAAATTTACAGATGAATAAATTAGGGGGTGATTATTCATACTGTAAAAGAGTCTTTAAAGGATTCCCCTAGGATTCTTTAAAGGCTGAGCTCCACTAGTTCATGTAAGTGTTTGTGTGCAGATCATTAACTATTTGACAGGCAGACCGGAAAGGCAGATGGAGAGAGCTGAGCGGAAGGGAGAGAATGTTCAAGAGACAGAGGAATCACTGACACTTGAGGTTCACCAAGTCTCAAGACAAACGTTGATGAAACAATAATGAAAGTCAAAGTGAAAATATGACATGTATTTACAAGATATGCTGTATACACTAGAGCTCTTGAAGGCAGACCTTTTGAGTTCATCTCCACCACCCATTTAGCTGTGTGACTTTGGAGAAGTTCCACAACCTCTCTGAATACCAACCTTCTAGGGCTGTGTGAGTATTACATGAGTTAAAATATATAAAGCACTTAGTGTTCTGGTACATAATACATGCTGTGTACATGTTTCTAAGATGATTCTGCAACAAACTATTATAAAATATCAGATATTCCCCAAAGCAGGGATCGTTAGTATGATCACAATGCTGGAAATTATTTAACAAAAACAAAATACTCTGTACCCCCCAAAAGGAAAAAAACAAAGACATTTTGAGAAATGAGTACTTTCTTTTTGGGTTTCCCAAAGGAGGTCAATCTAAAATTTAACCTTCTTTGAAATTATTGTCCTATCTTCAGTTTTCTAGGGGTTTGGCAAAATTTCCCAAACTGGAAAGCACATGGAGGCAATCAGCAACCTAGTGTCTATTGATTTTTCCGTTAAAAGGCTTTTATTCACCTATTATTACATTTGTCATTTTAAGAACAATAGTACATAGTTGAAATATAACTTCTTATTTGTGGGAAAGAAAACTTCTTGTTTGGTTGTCTTTGCTTGGTTTGCACAAAAATGAACTCTTCTCATGTATTCTATCCAGTGCATCTGTACATATAGAGGTTTGGGCTTGAAATGCACATGGATTGATACCTTCTACAGGAACAACCAGTAACAAAGTGTCCCAATTTGCCCTACCAGTCTGATCAAATGGTTGAGTTTAACAGGATGCAAAACCAGAAGCACTAGAAATGCGTATGACCGCTGGTGTGTGTGGGGTTGTAGATAATATGGCAGTGGGAATCTCAGAGTCAGGTGAATGTACAGAAAGGTGCAGGTTCATTGTAGTTGACGTGGCCCACTCTGGGGTCTCTGCAGTTACAACTGACCTTACCATGTCAATTCTGACATGGCACATGAGAAAGCCCCAACTTGTTTTAAGGGCCAAGAATGACATTTTTATTAAATTATAAAATGGTCTCCTAATTATTTAATGTATTCTCCTTTTGTGCCCTCCAAAACTCCTCTTTCACTCAGGGCAGGCCTCCCTGTCTGCCCAGCCCTCTGGTCATATCAGAAGACCCTCTACTCTGTCACACTCTATCCCATGTCCCAGTTGAATACAGGATGAATAAAAATATGCTTTCTGATCCTCACACTTAGTTTATGTGAGTGAGTGCTGATGGAAATGGGTAAGTAAATAGTTTTTAAGTGCAGTACATCAAATTACTTCCTTTACAACCTGAAGTTCTTGACAGTTCTGGAAATACTAGGCTTTTTTCAAATGTGAAAGTAGGTTGATCTTTACCTAGCTTCACAACAGATTGCCAACTTTCAATATACCCTTTTTTTTTCTTTTTTAAAAATTTTATGTGATTTGATTCATCTTGGGGAGAAATTTCTACAGTTCAGTAAATTTAAAACCATGGACATCTGTAAATGCTTTTATTTCTGACTTGAATTATATAGAATAAGGGACAGAACTGTGCTTAAGTAGGAAGTAGTTTAGTTGCCTTTAGTTAAACAATTGTCTCTCACTGGTTATTTCCTGTGTGTCCAATAGCCTTTATATGTTAATGCCAAGAAATCAAAAATTTTTAAACTTTGCTTGTTATACAACTTCATCCAAAGCAACCTCGTCTCCCAGGCTTAAATTCCCCTGTTATATTTTCTCATTTTACACTTGTCCTTCACAGCATGTAACACAAGGGTATTGAGCACTTTATTTATGTAATTATTTGTTTAATGTCTATCTTTACTGATAGACAGTGAGCTCCAGCATGATAGGGGCCAGGCCTGTCTGGCTCAGTGCTGCAGACCCAATGTTGCACAAAAGTACACACATAGTAGGTGCTCAAAACATTTACTGAATCAACAGACACTTACTAGTAAATTTTCTGTGCTTATTCTGCTTAGTTTCAATTAGGTATCTATTATACATTGCATTGACATTGGTTTTTTATTTAAAATGTTTTACTTTTAAACATTATATATGTAAAATATTCAAACTTGTGTACATGTGAAATGGACGAAAAGTAAAATTTATCCTCACTATCCTCTACTGAACTCTAACAGTTTCTAAAGAAAGTGATTTTGTTTCTCTTTTTTAGCTATTCTGATATTTACCATCATATTTCTAAACAACACTTTTTATTCTTGGTTTTCTTAAGACTTCAGAGAGTATCTATTGCTTTCCAGATGGAAGATGAGAAATTTTATACACTCATACTTTTACTTTTTCCCTTCTCCTTTATTTCCCTCTAAGTTGTTTTTGTTGTTGTTTTGATTTCGTTCTTCTATTGGTTATCTTTATTACTTAATATACTTAAATTATGTTTTTCAGTCACCAGCTTTAGACTGACTCTATCCTCCACGTATTAGGTGAGATGAAGAAATAAGTGCACCTATACTTCCTTCTGGCTGAATCATTATATTTTACATTTTTAGAGCTTAAAGCAATTTACAAGCAAACATTATTATTATAATAACCTACACTTACACATCGGTATCATTACATTTATTCCATTTACACATTGATTCTGTATCCAGTGTCTTTCATGAATTGTCTATAATTGGATTTAAAAATATAAATATCTGGAAAAAATCAATATTTGAACATTATGAATATTACTTTTTCTAGAACCAAGTATAATTAAGCACATGGAGAAGGTAATGTAGTCCCATATAGTTCCAAACACCAAAGTCCAAAGGATTAATATATATAATGTAACAAATATTAAATTTGATTTGTTAATTATTATTATAATAATAATGAAATAAAATGCATATAATATGTTATACCTATTATATACATCAATAATCGCTCAAATAATGTTACATTTTAGCTTGCTTTATATTTCACCATGAATTTTCTCTTACGTCTGTTTGCCCATGCACACTGCCATTCTCAACCCACCTCCAATTAATATAAATCTTTTTTTTTTTTCCACAAAGTCCTCGGATTTCCTTCTAATTTCTATTCATTACTTTTTTTGGCCTACAGTTCATTCTGAGATTTCTTCAATTGTACCTCTGGATTAGATTAAACTGTTCTTAGATTCTTTTTCTTCTTCTTTCTTAGATTATTTTTTCATATTATGCGGGTACATCCTCATAATATTTTCTTTAGAAGAGGTAGATGAGAGGTAAATTTTAAAAAATTTTTTCATGTCTAAAAATGTCTTTATTCCTCACTTAAAGTTTATTTATAATTGTAATTGGTATAGAATTCTAGACTTAAAATTTCTTTATGGTCTTTTAATACCTTATATTGTTGAAAAGACATTGTTGCCAATTAGGTGGTTATTTCTGAGTAATCACTTTTTTCCCTCTCTTTTAAAGTTTTTAGGATTTTTCTCTTCATGCTTCTTAGTGATCTGAAATTTTACAATAGTGCATTTTTTTTCACTTGGCTTGTGGTAGGGTATGCCAATTGTGGGGCTGATATTTTTTCCAGTTCCAGGAAAGTTTCTTTATCTATTTTCTTTTGCTATTTCTTTGATTATTTCAACTCCTTTTTTGTTTATATTGTCTCCTTCTAAATCATCTTTTACATAGGTATTGGGTCTTCCAAGTTTATGCTCTATATCAGCACTTTTCAAATTTTAATGCATATAAATCACCTGGGGATCTTATTTAAATGAAGATTCTGATTCAGTAGGTCTGGATGAAGTCTTTTTTTTTTTTTTAATGACCTGTAAGAGATTATAAGCAGAGTTATGTAAGAAGCTTATAATACTTACACAAGGATTGTTCTATGCCTGCTTTACTTCAATCATACATACTGGATTAAGTCTTTGATTCTGCATTTCTAATGAGACAGATGATGATGATCCTGTTGGTGCATGGACCACAGTTTGAATAGACAAGACTTATATTTCTTGAAGTGACTTCTCATATTTTTTTCTCTCTTTTTCTTTCCATTTTAGAAAATTTTACTAATTCTACATTTAAAATTAAATTTAAATCTTTACTTCTGTCTGCCATTGTTCAATCCACAGTTTAATTTACTTTTAGATGATTTTATATCTTTATTTCCAAGAACTTGTATCAGCTTTTTCTAATATTACAAATATAGTATATTCTTAAAAATTGGAGGACACTAACTAGAAATTTTTAATGTTCTCTTTTATTTCTTCTATTATTAGTCTCTTTAGTAGTCATTTTTTTAAAATTCAACTTTGTCTTTCTTTTTCTTCTACTTAGTTTCCCTTAAATTTATGGTAACCCTTGGTTGATCACTAATATTTGGGCATAAAGGACTATATTTCTTAGTTTAGATAACTGGCATGAATATCCTTTTAGGTCAAAGGCACTGTTTTACCCAAAAGGCCACTTTCCTGAATGCTGCCTTCAGGCTCTGTGTCAAAGGGTGAATCCTATAGACAAGTGGCTTTTCTTTCAAGTACATTAACAGGCTTGGGACACCACAACTGCCAAAGAGGCCAACTATTCCATACACAAGATCCAGTCTAGCTGCTCTGAAGATGGTCTTCCCCTTACAAATCCTTATTGCTGCCCCTTAGAAATTTATTCTACCAGTACCTGCTTGGAGCCTCTCCAGAGATATTTTAAGAAAGATGATCCCTACCTCTACTACCTCTTTTTTTGTGTACATTTTGGGTTGTGATTTAGTCTGCTAGAGTTTATCTAACAATACAATGCAATCTGTTTTCTATCTTCCAAGACTTCATCAAACTTTCTGGTCTGCTAATGTCATCCCCCTTTCTCCTCCCTTTTCTGGTTTGTTTCAAGTGCTGCCAAGGGGTTATTTATTTTTATGTGTATATTGTCATTTCAATGGGAATTTGGAATGGAGAGGAGGCAATGTAGGGTCTGTCCATCATCTTGACCCAAGAAGCTATATAGCTGTCTCAGAATTGCTCTAAATGCTTATCTGAACCTGGCTGAAACTCATCTGGCTGTTCACAAACAGACAGACCTAACTGTAAATAGGTAAATTCCCATACAAGTTCCCTAGACCTTGCTAATTATTCTTCATGGATCAAGTAGGATTTAATAGTGTTAAGGGCTTTGGATGATTCTAAATTGTTCCCTGAGCCTCTTGGCAGTTTTGTGTGTGTATAGAAGACTGTAATCATGAAGCAAAGTAACTATAGAGATGTGCCTAACATAAGAAGGCTAAGATAAAAATGAAGGTTAAAGCAGAATTTGAACTGGCCTACAATTTACTTTGGGGTGTTGCATATTTTTATGTTAGTTGAGCTTGACCAACTCTACCTTGGATTTGCCAAGAAAATAATTGATGTAATCAAGAGCCAAGAATGATAACATGTGAAGATCTGTGGAGGATTGGCAGAACCCCAGATCACTGGGAAAAAGCCAGTGGAGTACCTATATTTAAAAGGCCATAAAAAGTTGTTTGAGAATTAATGACCTTTTATAGAGTAAAAAAGCAGTGAGTACTGATTACCTTGACCCAAATAAGTTTTAGACAGTCTTATATAGTAATGGCAGTAATGAATAGAAAAGAAGTGTATTCATTTTTTATATCAACATAAAATTAAGTATCTAAAACTAGTTAAATGTTTCTTAATGTAAAGTACTGGATTTTTATTTATTATATTTATTACCATCATTTTGTTAGGATTTGAATCCATATCATGTCAAACATCTAGATAATTCAAGACATCTGGATTTTGGCCAGATTTCTCCATTTTTGCCCAATATATGTTGGTCTTTTAGATGTTCTTAATTATACAGACATAGGATGTTAAATTGAAAATATTAACAGAGTCATAATTCAGATGCCAAATCCTTCCTTGATATGTATGTAGGATATATGTTAACATTTTGCATATATGACTGAAACCTGATGGTGGCTGCCTTACTCTAGAATTTAAAATTAAATTCAAAATGATTCCAATAGGGCTTCCCTGGTGGCACAGTTGTTGAGAGTCCGCCTGCCGATGAAGGGGACACGGGTTCGTGCCCCGGTCCGGGAAGATCCCACATGCCGCGGAGCGGCTGGGCCCATGAGCCATGGCCGCTGGGCCTGCACGTCCAGAGCCTGTGCTCCGTAACGGGAGAGGCCACAACAGTGAGAGGCCCGCATACCGCAAAAAAAAAAAAAAAAAAAAGATTCCAATAAACCAAGTCATCACTGTTCCAAAATCAAACCCAATAAAATGAAACAAGTGCTGATATAGGGTGTCTTAATTAAGAAGGCAAAGAGAATCCCCCCATTTTTTAACTGAGGAGAACCATTTAGGTAATAATTGAGTGGAAGAAAAAGATCAGGGGTCCCTCAGAGTCCCCAGGCAGCACTATCCACTGACTCTATAAATTGATGAGATCTTTCTTACCTCTGGTCTTTGTCTATAATGCTTCCTCTGCTGGGATCTACCTAGTTCCCTTCTTTCCCTTAGAAATTCTCTACTTATCCTTCCAATCTGAACCCTGTGAAGCCTTTCTTGCCTTGCATTTTGAGTTAGTTTTCTGTCTTCTGTGTTCCTTTGTTCTGTACATTCAAATACTGCCTTCCAGGCACTGCATCATGAAATAATAGCTATATCATGGGGCATGACCTCAGTATGATTATCTGTATTTAACCAATTGAAGAAGCTGAGGCCAGTTCGTTCTTTTATAAAATATTTACTTATATTTATTGTGTATAAAGGTGCTTCATCAGTCTTTATGGGAGGAATAAACTATATAGACACAGTCCCTGACTCCAGGTTCCTGACTTCAGCATGACAGGATGTGAAAGATGTGTATTCATCATCGCAATGCAAGGTGGTATGTGTCAGTGCTATAGCAGTCAGAAGAGAATGTGCCAAGTGATCAGGAAATGTCTATAATGGGTTGGTGTATGAGCCAGGCCTTAGACAGCTCTGTTAGGTGGTAGAGGTGCTCAACGTTTGCTGTGTGTTAAGTGACATTTTGAAGGTTGAAATTTAGGGGGACAAGCTATTCACTCGTTCACTTATTCATTTACCCAACACATATTTGAGTGTACACTAGATACCAGACTCTCCCAGGCACTGGGACATTGGTTATTTTTCTAGGTGTGGACCCGTCTTCAAATACATTCTCATTGTGTTAGATTTTTAAATAAGAATTGAATTCCAGGGTTGGCAAGGGTCTTTAAAAGTCATGATATCCACCTAGTCTTTAGTTCTAACTTCTAGGATAATGGCAGCTACTAGAGAATTAATATAAACACTGGATTTTAAGCATGCATTTGTCACCCCGGTTTCAAAAAATGTACCAAAACAGCAATAAGAGGAAACCACAAATATGTCCTAGCGCTCTCTTTCACATGTTTCCAGCTCCAAGGCTAACCACCATAAGTGAAGAATTAAAGGTGCAATGAAGGATCAGCTCTACATTAAGAAATAAACTGCAATTAGCCTAGATAAAACTTTCTGATTGATGTTAGATCCTAGCTAATAGTGTGGCAGGATCTGGGTAAATAAGTTTAAAAAGAATTATCTGTCACATTGAGAGAATTTGAAAAATATTAAAAAGTACCCATTACATAGCCGAAGATGATCTTCAGACAGTCATGAGAATATCATCCATCAGTTCTATTCATTCCCTGACTGGATATGAGAATGACTGGCTGAATATGAGAAGGTCCCACTGTACCAGAATGACTCAGACCCCACAGACATTTTGAGAAAGGGTTAGTGGCTCTGGAAGAATTAGGATACAGAGTCCTCATTGGTTCTGAGACCCTCAAGAATGCACAAGATTTGACAAGAATCAAAATTTACATGGACTTAACCATTCTCTGCTAATATAAGCACAGTCCCTGATACTGAGCTGAGAATGAACACTCTAAAGTAGCTTCTTTTTACTAACAACATTTGTAAAAGAAAAAGAGTCCTAGATGCCTCCAAACAAGGCTTGTCTAACAACACATATTTTTGTAGAAAAAAATGTTCACTTCTAGACTAAAAATCTGCCACCTTCCGCATTAGCCTAATATATCTTTAAAGCAACAAAAACTTGACAATTAAAAAATGAGTAACAAGTAGGAAAATGCAACACTCATTTGTGGGAGGTCAAGTAGAAGGGGAGAGGTGGATATACGAGACCCAAGTTGAAATGTCTGTCATGCCCTATAGAATAATTGTATTAGTTATTCAGGGAACGACTGTTGAGGAAAAACACCAAAAGACTTGTTCAATTGGCTTCGTTTCTCTTTTACTTGGTCATAGAGCTACACGATGAATCTTCCAGTTACGGCCTTCATTCTGTGGCCATTTCCTCTCTTTTTTTTGCCAAAAGAGCTGGTTCTCAGGGCCACCCTAGTCCAGGACTCCCCTTCCTACCTGCACACCTAAGAGGTTATTCCTTTTCCCCACTCCAACGTCCAGAACAGAAGCTCATTGCTTATATTGCAATTTTGATAACCTAACTGGCAGAACAGTTATTCAAATTTTAAAATTCTGAATGCAGCAAGATCAACCTGGCCTGTCCACATAAATAATTTTGACACGATAAGTATGCGAGAGCGATGATAACTGATAAGTGAAGCAATTACCTTGCTTTTTTGGATTATATTAAATGAAGATTCTGATAGAGTAATGAAAAGAGACAAAGCAGACAAAAAGTCAGCTGCAGAGCTTTTGGGCACTGTGTTATCTCTATTATACCATATTGAAATAGAGAAGCTATCACCAATCATGCATTTCTATGTAACTTCTGGCTTCTAACAGTGAACAATGAATAAATTGTCACAAGACAGTAACTGATAAATTGGATTGGCAGTGCTTTTTAAAATGCATAAATAAACTTACTAGTCACCTTTTTCTTTCTCAAAGCAGTTTTTAGGAGACTCTGGTGGGGGGGATCCACTGCAACTTATGTTTCCTTCTATTTCCTATCTCTACCCCAGCCTCTTCTTTGCCCTTGTTCTTTGTTTAATAATCAATTTTAAGGAATCAAAACTGTGTTCTGGCATTATTACCGAATTTCACCAGTCAGTCCTCTCGATTTGGTTTGTGGTTTGACTATCTGAAATTCACAACTTCAACTTAATTTTAAAAGTTTATTTTTGGTAAAGCAAGTTTTACAAATAAGGGTAAGTATAAAATATGGGCAATTCATTCCATGAGCTTTGAATTCTAGCAGATCGAAAGTTCCTTAACAACTCACAAATACTTTAATGATGGCCTAGTCCTGTATTCTCAGATTGTTCAGAAACAATATTGCCCTTGTTATAAACCCCTTAAATTAGAGAGACCCTTAGGTATGAGTGGATGAACTTTTCTAATGTGAATCATTCCAACTCAGTATCCTGGCAAAGTCTGTTCACCCAGCAGTTTGTGGGTTTAATGATTTATTATTTATTTATTATTTATTTGTGCTTTCTTTTTCAGATGGTCTGTGGTATGAGAGGGTATGGTTTAGGAATAAACAGAATTCAGTTCTTTTCGCAATTACACCATGGACCTGCTAAGCTGATTAGATTAACACACCACCCACCATAGTGCAGAGGTGGGAGCTTGAAGTGTTCAAGTCCCAGTGCCACAACTACTCACGGTGTGACATTGGTCAAGTCCATTTTACTTCAAGTGTCTCTTCTGTGAAATGGGAGTCATATGGTTTAAAGGAGCGCATATAAGTGAAAGTGCTTTGTAAACAATTAGGAACAGTGCAAATGTTAGTTAATATTGATCTGGCTGGTGGATGCCCTCAAGGTTCAGAGAAAGGACCAGGTCCGATGTTGCCACTGGCTCAATCAAGACTGGAGTTTCAGACTGATCACTTGTAATGGCAGGGTCAGCTGACTTAGTTCCTTGAAACAAAGAGTATGGGAATAAGCATCATTAGTCTTCTGCTCCTACAAGCAGAAGCATTTATTTCCTCTCGTTAAAAATGCATAAGCAAACAATTCACGTGGCCACTCTTCAAAATGAAAGGGCCAATAAAGTTATTAAAAGCAAATCACATTTGATTAAATTATTATCATTATGGTGTTTAAAGCAACATTTGTTCTGTTGATCAAGTTCCAGTCTTACTGCATCAGTAAAGAATTTGCCTTTAAAGACCAGAAAAACAACAACGTGGAAATGAAGCTCAGTGCCTGCACCAAACACTGGATCTTTGGATTGTTTTTCCACAAGTTCTTTACAACAAGCCTGCACTGCTAGAGATCAGACTTCCAGACCTCCAGTCACACAAGCTAAGGACCTGTGGGTTGAGAGAATCCAAGTCTGTGAGGAAGAGATGGAAGAGGAGAAAGGAGATGTTGATATTGCTAACCCAAAGCAAGGTCTGGTTTTACATGACTTTGGCAGCTGTTTTACTTTAAGGACACATTTAACAAGTTGACTTCACATACTATTTGTTACTCATCCTGGTCTTCTTAAAAGTATAATTTCTTCCCTACAATAACAAAGACTGGTTCTTGCTGTTACTTGAAATAAAGGCAAAGAAAATTTGTCAATTTGTACATGGCCTTATCCCTAGATTTGAGAAATCAATAATATTTTTTAATTGAAGTATATTTGATTTAGCAATCTTAAAGTATGTTATAATGAGCTTGATCATGATTGATCATAACCAGAGAGACAGGTGTTCATCAGAGTGAACCAGGTATGTACCATGCAGCTCAGGGCCAACTGTGATCGTTGGTCAAGGACAGCAGCCAGGAGTTCCAAAAGTACCCCTACTACCTCTGCCCCCACCCACCAATGCCTCTTCCAGAACTCCCTGATGCCCCAACAAATTAGGTTAATGACTGGCACACATGGGATCTCCATATATACATTCTGATTGGTCAGTACCTATATCCTACTGGTTGTTAAGTATTTGAATATTATACATGTCTATTTAGTATTACAAAGTCAAGTAGAAGGACTTGAGAGCTATATTTCAGCCCATGGAAATGAACTTATGTCTGTAGCCCTTAAAAGAAGTCAAGATAAGCCTAATAGAATTCAAGCGGACAAACTTAGGGACATTTAATACTTTTAATCTATGTATTCTATTTATGCTTTGATGGGTTACTCTGGGTATGTTTGATAAGGATTCTTAAGCTTTCCACTTCACATGAGTGTTATATGTAGGAAGGAAACCCAAGTTGTAGGATTTGGGCAGCCACCGACAAAGGTTCCTGAACCAGCCAAAACATCCTGCAAACCTCGTATGGTATTGTACCTTTGACAACTATCCTTAAGAAATAAGGAGTAGATTGAAAAGGATGGAGCTTGACCCACCACCATGCCACTTAGAGAAGCACTGACATATTGGGTTGACCAGTATATTTACTGGGTTTTCTGTAAAAACCTGAACGAACTTTTTGGCCAACCCAATATTTACAAGATCTGCAAAACTATGCAAGGCATGTACACGCCCCAGGACCAAAATATGCTTTCCATAAAACGTAGAAAGTATTCTAAGATAGTCTGGGATTCCAACTAGTAACATTATTTATGGATTGCCTCCTTTTTGAGCACTTTTTTTTAAAGAGTAAAAATGAGGGCTTTTGATGAGATATGAACCAGGGATCTTGCCACTGTGGAATGAGTGCATCTTGAGTTTTGAGCAGCCTACTAGATGCCATAGGCTCACATCCTCACTGGGTTCACCAACGTTGATTTCATCACATGGAGGGTAGTGGTGATGATGTCTGTGTGAGGGGGGCACAGGAGTTGCAGGAGGCAGGCATCCTCCCTTACATGGAGGGGAGTATAAGTAAGGATTTGGTCTCCTTCCCACTCCCTGGGGTCCATGTTCCTCATCCCTAGTGGACATTTAGCAAACACGTGTTGAAAATATAAATATTCTTAGAGATGAAATGGTAAGTCCTTTTTTCCTCCCTCATGCTGGTTCTTCTCCTTGGAATGATTTTCTTTGTATTCTCTTTGTGCCAACTCCTCATTCTTCATTTATTTATTCATCGGATATTTACTGAGTGCTTACTGTGAGCCAGGAACCAAGTCAGGCACTGGGATCCAGACACGAACAGGACCTGGCTCAAAGGTTACCACCTCTGAGAAGCTTTCCCTGAGTCTCTTGAGCAGGAGTTGCCCCACATCTAGATCCCATACTATCTCCACAGTTATAATATTTATTATATTGCATTCTAGTTAGCTGTGTCAGGTTCTTTCCCCTACTCTAAACTGTGATTTTCTTGAAGGTGATGATTGGATCTTGATTACCACTGTATTCTCACAGCCATAAAAACATTATTTGTGACAGTGGTAGATTGATTGCAAAAGTGACCATGATTCTTCACCCTTCCCTGCATCCACAGCCTTCGCCATACGACCTTGTAGTTTTTCCCATCAAGAGGCAGATATTATTTCCTGACTCCTGGAACATGTTCTGGCTTATAGAACATGGCAGAAGTGATAGTAGGCCAGTTCTGAGACTATATCTCAAGAAAGAACAAGCCTGACCTGACCTGCTGGACGCTGAGAGATTCATGGCTCAACCACCCCTTCATCTCCCTGTGAGGAAGGGATGTCTTCCTCCCATGTGAGGAAGGCTATCCTACACCAACAGCCCTCGGACAACTCCCCAGCTGAATACAAACAGGTGAATATGCCCTGCTAAGGTGAGCTGAGTCTGACCCAGACCAGCCAACTTTCAGCTGATCCATAAACTCATGAAAAACAATAAATATTTTTGTTTGAAGCCACTGAGTTTTGATGTGATTCGTTATACAGCAATAGCTAACTGATACAGTGGCATCATTTTCTTTTAATTTTCTTCTCCTTCTACCTAAACAACAAAAACAAAGGCTGTGTATGCTCTTGTCTAGAGAGCTCAGCATTTTGTTTGGGGAGAAACAGTCAGTTCTTTATCTTTCTAAAGCTAGCCATTGCCAATCTTGGCCTGGCTTACTAAATGTCAGAGCTGGAAATTGACCTAGTGGTCATCTTACCCACCCCCAATTCTTGACAAGGAAACTGAGCCAAGAGAAGTGTTATAACTTTCTCAAGGTCACCTAGCCTCTTCCCAAGTGCAGATTCAATCACAGGCTATTTTGATATGGCACCAGAAGAGAACCTTGGGCCTCCACATTTGTGGCACATTTCTCACCTCCCAACCAAGCTTTGATAACTAAAGTCTTTCATTTATCTTCTTTTTACTTTTTTAAAGGTAAAGTTGGCACAAAATGTACATAAATGTAGTCAGGCACAAAATATTCATAAACGTAGTCAAACTTAATGAGGAATGCTATAAGCATCTAAGAATGAGGTTATCTAATTGTTTCAATTACTAAAGAAATGTAGTATTTATATTTTCTTCTGCCCCATTTATAATGTTTTTGGACCCTCACGGCAGGCTAAATGGATGCCAAGAGTTCCCCAACAGACAGATGTGTGTTCATGCATGCCGCTGCAGCTTGAAGCTTGTTAGTCTTACAAAACACCAATTCCTCAGCCGACTGCATGATTATTATTAAACTCTGACTTGGAGGATATGATCACTCCTGTGGTTTGTTTGCTAGAGGAATTTCACTTGTTGCTGGATCATGTGATTCTTGGATGACCATATTCAAACAGACTCAGGGGCTCTTTAAAGAACATTATTTTCTAGCAAGAAAGCTAACACCTTCATCTGAAAAATATATTCTGGGACCTAAGATTTTTCTGTTTGGCTTAAGTAGAATATAATGTCAACCTTCTTTGCTGAGTAGGCGAAGGAATCATGGATTGGAGATAGGAGAAAAGACTGAGGGCTGTGGTTAAAGCATTTGGGTGTTGATGGACTGTTTTTCTAATGCAAGTCAATAGTTGAGAAACTGATATGCACCCCTAGTCTAAATTTATAATAATCGACAGCAATGAAGAAAAAGCTTTGGTATGGATCTTCTATTTTTTTTTTTTTTTTTTTTTTTGCGATACGTGGGCCTCTCACTGTTGTGGCCTCTCCCGTTGCGGAGCACAGACTCTGGACGTGCAGGATCAGCGGCCATGGCTCACGGGTCCAGCCGCTCCGCGGCATGTGGGATATTCCCGGACCAGGACACGAACCCGTGTCCCCTGCATCAGCAGGTGGACTCTCAACCACTGCGCCACCAGGGAAGCCCCGGTATGGATCTTCTCTGAATCAGAAATCAAACTGAGCCTTATCTCATGACAAAGTAAAATTAACTTTTGTTAATTACTATAACTATCTTCCCCACATTTATTTTGACAACAGTGTCAGTGGTAGAAAGCCATCTCCTTAAATTGCCTCTTGCCTATTATGAATTACAAATTCATACAATTTTGATGAATGATTTTCTTCTCTCCTTTATACTTGCTTTGGGGCCTTTTGCAACAGATGATCTTTTCAGAGAAATGCCTTGGTGACTTAAAAATAAAGAAATGTGAAGAAAGGTCATATCAACAAGATTAACTGTGGAGAGACACCAGGCCTTAGAAGTACCTATCAATCTCAAGGAACCTCATCTTTCCTTTTGTTTTCACTCCAAGAGTATTTCAGAACCCTAGAATGTTAAAAGCAAAAATTAAGAGGTTATTGTGATCGGCTCAGGAGTTGTCAGCCCAGAGTTACCTTAAATGTGACTTTTAGCTTTAGGCCTATGTTTTCCCCAATATTACATCACAGTTGAGATCTACTCTTCAGGAAGCGGCAAAAATTTTCAGATCGCCATGAACAATTAAGCTGAGGAATAAAGGCTGTTGGTCAGTTGCCCTGGCAAGTCTCCATTAGTCGCCATTGAGACCTCAGAGCTCTCTGGCTTTAGCACTGTTCCTCTCTTGGGCTTTACAAATGGTCCTTCTTCTCCCTCTTACAGTTTCTTCAGAAGCCAAGAGTGATGGACTGTGTCAGGACCAAAGGGGACATATTATTTGCTAATTTAAACACTTTATGTCTGGTTAGGCAGATCTTCTGCAAAGAGTTGGCTGCTGGCAGCATTTTTCCAAAGCACCCCTATTCTTTACTAAAATGCTAATCAGCTAAAATGACCTTGTTTAACCCAACTTGAGAAGCAGGTAGAGTAAAGATAAATGTCACACTTTACTGCTATTTTACCATGGTCGTCCCATAAAATGAAATTCATTCAAGTCATGTATTCATTCATCAAACAGTTATTAGGCATCTACTATGCCCCAGGCATGACAGTAGGTATTAGGGGGTATTAGGTATTTTGCCTTCCAATGCTCATAGACTGGTACAGGAAGCAGGTGTATAATCAGAAGAATACAAAACATTGGTAGGGACATTTTTTCAGCTCTTATTTTGGGTCCCTTTGAGTACACCTAATTTCTGTGTCTTACTTGGTATTCATGGAAAAATGAAGCTACTTTGCTTTGGAAATCTATAGACTGGAGAGAATGCCAAAAAAAGGTGAAGAGTGAAGCTAGAGACAGGCACATTTTGTCACAGGAGGACAAAGAAGGCGTACCTCATCTAAATTTGGGAGTGCAGTAAGGAAGAGGAGAAAAGCCCTACTGGAAAAGGTGACTCCAGGATAAATCTTGATATAAAGGTGAGTTGAGTTCTATTAGAGAGGGACCAATTCTGCATCTTCCCCATGGAACCTCTGTCTTTAATGAGTAACTACCCACAAAAACATTCAGATCAACTGAAATATCTTTCAGGGTTGCCCATGTTATACTCGAGCAAGCCAGTGGAGACACTTCTGTGTATTGTTCACCCTGTTTGTGCTGGCAAGTCAATTAACTAATCTGGCCTGCTCAACTGGGGCTGTGATGTGGTTTACAAACCACATGTTTTGTGGTTCCCTTTCATTTATGTCATTATTACTGATGTTATCTGTTATGGATGTGTAGTGAAAAAAAATTTTTTTTGCTCTCTCCCTAGTGGCTCAAGGAAAAGGAGAGTTTTACAAACTAATAAATAAACAAAATTTCCCAACACAGAAAATGTGGAGAGTCCTGTTCTTTGATAAACACCTTAGCACTTTCATTTGGAAGGTTTTTGTTTTCAAATGAACAGCTTTCTTGTTCTCAAGTAGTTTTGCAGTACTTTAGAACAGAAAAAAATGAAAAGATAGGTAATTTTCTCAGTTAACTTGAGAGTTTAAAATTTCCTTGGACTTTTTAGTGATTTTTCTTGCACATTTCGCACATTTTATACATTTTCCATTTAATGCACTCACTAAGGCAGTGCTGGCTTATCTATGAGTAACTAGGCGCTACCTTGGCTCAGACATTCCTAAATCCATCTATTTTAAGAATTTTAAAGTACCTCTTATCATTTCAGAATTCAGATTCAAAGTCAGGGAAAGGAAGAGAGATGTTTGTTCTTGGCCTCGGTCCCATTCTGAACAATATGAGGCTGATATGGTAGCTTGGAGAATGAATTTGGGATGTGTATAGATTTTATTTTAAAACTACTTACAGTTCCTTTCATGAACAAGCAAATGGTGGTTTTGCAACTGTCTTCCCCAACTAAAAACACATCTATTGTGAAAGGAACACTCTCTTAGCTCTCACTGGGTCTTTTTAAAATAAAAATAAACTTTATCTTACTTGTTTGTGGGAAGGTTAAGATACTTTGCTTAGAAAACCTCTTGTATAGAGAGAAAGTCAATAACAAGCATGAGATCATTTGTCTCATGAGTTCTTGGAAACTTAGGTACCTGGACAGGAAAGGCAAAGCACAGAATCAAGTCTTATTTCTGGTTCTTGACTAAACAGGGGTAGGCAAACTGAGGCTTCCAGGCTCCCTCAGCTCCACGAAAAATCTAACCAGAATTCCTAGGCCATCAATTTTACTTTGTGTTTTGGAGTTTTACTATTTCTAAAAATAACTAAAATGATTCCACAGTGTGATTAGAAAGACTATGTAGACTTTACTTCTTAGATGACACTGTTCCATGGCCAATGCCCTCCTCTTCCCCTGCACAGGAAGATGCAGCATAAGATACAACACTTGTGGCATCTCCTCACTTCACTCCTAAAATCCTGATATGCTAAAAGTTAGTCTTTCCTGGGCAACATTAACCAGTGTTTCTCTTCTCAAGTCTCCCTCAGTGGGTCCTGTGGCTGCATCTTGTTGGATCTCACAGAGCCTGTGGCCCAGTCTTTCTGGCAAAGCTGCACATGCTAACATCCTTATAATTTCTTTCATTTCCTGGCTTTTCTGTTTCATTATGGCTCTTCCTCTATGGGGTCTTGTTTTCAATCAAGTTTCTCTTTAGTGAGACGTGAGAAAGGGTCCTTTCGTTTTCTTTGCTGTTTGTACTTCTCTTCACCATCACCATGGGGCCATTTCAAACTATCATTTTTAAAGGTCACTTGTTTTGTTCTACATGCAGTTGAGCCTGACAGTGGGTTAATGACACCCAAACAAGCCATATTAAAATTACATGCTGTATGATCATAAACAACTCTTGAGTAAAAGAAGAAAGTAAACAAGCTCCCTTCCAAGAAACCAACACTGAAGATATTCGTTAAAATGTTAAAGTATATTAGCCAATTACATAAAATCCTTTTATATTGCCTTGCTTCATTTCAAACATGGCATGGTCTATTTTGTCTGTGAACTCAAGTGGAACAAAAAGCTACAGAATGCAATTTGTGTCAGGAGCTGGACTACAGAAGGACAACTAATTCTAATTAGTACGAATTCCCCATAGGCCAGAGGGAGGCCAAGCACAGGAACCAACTGCCTAATGCTGTTTCTATCTTGCAACAGGTGGGCCAAGGCCTTCTAAAGGTTGTCATGGCAATAGCTAATGATAGACTTTTAGCTGGACACCAGTAATTAATTGTGGGCATGTCCAGCCTTTGAATGTGATATCTTTTAATACATTTCTGAACGAAAAGAAGATTGGCTCTTCTAATTGGCTAAAATTAAAACAGCAGAAGGCTTTGCCAAGAACTCCTGTGATATAGTGCAAGTCTGATTTCAGCTTCTCAAACTTAGATTCTTGGCCTATCATTACATGAAGGAGTAAAGAGAAAGGTATTTACTTCTGATAACACGAATATTCAGTTGCACGTGGTCTCAAGAGCAAGACATTCATGCAGTACAGTGTTCCATCATGCTTGGGGCCTTTAAGAAGCATTCCTTCAACATTCTGACAGATGATCAGGAATACCATCTGATTTCCCAGTCCTGAGTGTGTATAGACTGCAGGGAAGCTTTCATTAAGATAGCAGTGATCTTCTGTGATGACCTTCTGTTTGAGGGGTGGCCCTTGACCATGGATTGGTTTGGGGATGTGGCCAAGAACTGGGAAGTGGTGGAGCCACCAGCAGGATGAGGCAACTGAAGAAAAACAGCTGCACTACGTGCTCCACAGGAGTCCCCGGGCTGCCCAGCTGCAGAGCCAGGGTACCATTCCAGTGTTTGTAAGCAGCCTTACAAACTACTCAAGGCCCACATTGGCAGGCAATTTGAGAAACAGGACATGGTCCAGTTTTAACAAAGTGCTTGAGAATGAGGTATAAAGAGATTCTTCACTTTGGGTTTGGAATTGTACTGTTGCCTATTCTGAAATTATAAAATAAGAAGAACAACCATAACAGGAATAATAGCTAACACGTATGTGTGCCAGGCATCATGTTAAGTACTTTGAGTGCATTATCTTATTTGATTCTTCTGGCAACATTAGGAAATGCGTATTATTATTATTCCAGTTTTAGGGCTCAGGAAACTGAGGTGTAGAGAGGTTGACTTGCTCATTGTCTCCCAGACAGTAAAGGACAGAGTCAGGATTTGAATCCAAACCTGACCCCAAGGTTTGAGCTGTTCACAAATGAGAAAGCCATTGAAACAATGAGTTGAGCTGTGTTTATGCAAAAATCAACCAACCTCCCTTTTAAATGATCCAAAACACACTATGTAATCTCTGCACTATGAGTTATGAACCCTGAACACGAATTCCTGAACTATGGCCCCATTTATTGAAATGATTTTTCAAGGGACCTTTCATTAAATGCTTATATTTCTAATTATGTGTCCATTCATTCTTCCCTTTCTGTTGAGCATAATGGGAAATGCAACTATTCTTCCCCCTTGTTCTAATGGTAAAAAAGTAAACAAATAAGGAAGCTGCTCTCCCCATCCTCACTTTATCAGTCAAAATGCACATTTGGAAATTTCCAGCCACTTCTCTCCTATGTCTGATGTTTTTTAAAAAATAATGTTCTGGTGAAACAAACTCAGATTCTATCCATTCTGAGAAGTGGATGTTTTAAAAATATGAGGTTCTAAGCAAAATGATGCTGAATTACATATTTATGAGGATTAACTTGTTTCATGTATGGTACTGCTTTTCCTGGGTGAACAATTTCCTTTTGGCTTTCTTGGATGAGAAAAATACACAAAGAAGTGGGTTTTTTTCCTTTTTTTAGAGATCTTAGTTCTTTAGGTAAACACTTGAATTCGAAATATCTATTCTTGCTACCCTTCAAGTGTGGGTGAATAAGAAGTACATGAGAAAAAAAAAAGGCATCTTTAGAAGTTCAGTTTATAAAAAAGTCTTAGCGCTGTTCTTTGATCACCTTACTGTGATACGTTATGTGGGCAACAGACTCCTGCACTGTGTTATCACACATACCCAATGTTGATACATGTATGTGCTCATGCATCCCATCCTTACCTACACACATTCAAAGCAGAACAGTTTTTTAATTCACTGTAACAGATGGAAAATTTCTGGGCTGTGGACTACAAAAGGAGAAAGATTTTGGAGAGTCTTATTGTTCTAATACCATTCCTTTATCAGGACCTACCGCTCGGTAAATAAGGCAGCCATTGGACTCTCCACAGATTTCCTTTTACCAAACAATTGGACCGAAAATGCTCCAGAGGGTGATGCCCCCACCTCCATCCTGTTACTGGAATCGTTTTATTAATAAAATGCTTTTAACATGACCTCCCAAGATTTTTGACTCTTATTGCTTGGGTGGCACTAGAGGCTAAAACGAGACTCCTTTTAATAACACATTTGCATAAGTTGATCTGAAAGATCCCCATGCGATTACATGACTCCAGGGTTGTTGGCCTGTCATCTCAGAAAAGCCTGAGGTACTCGTCCCAAAGAGATCAAAACTCAAGAATTAACTAGTCTTCGTAAAATGGGAACATCTCTAGGAGCTGTAAAACAAATGATTATCATTTCTTTTTGGCGTTGAACTATGCCAAGCTAGAGAAAAACAGAGCTTTCAAACGTTGACAATCTGGTATATTGAAGTATGACCATTATTTTTTATTTTCCACATTTTTGGTCCAAAGACAGTTCTGAGTAATTGATTCCCATAATGAGCTATGGTTCGTTAGTCAATTTAATTTATAATTGAATTGGATGGATGTAACTCTGTGTAAAATTGTCTCTGAAGAATCTGTTTTGTTCGTCTGTTCAACTTCTGACAGGGATGGAAGAAATTCTAAATTATTCCCTCCTGCAAGGGGGAAAAATTCAGAGTCTCAGCTTCCCTGGTGAAATTAAGAGAAAAAATGTTTTTAATAGTTGCCATGCAAAAATATTATGGCTTGACTAAAATTTATACAAGCATGTCAATTAACACATTCATGGCAAGGTTGGTGGATTCAGGCATCTGAGTAAACGCCTGAGGCAAAGACCTTTCCTGAGCACCACGAAGGATTTCTCATTATTAGAACGAACACCAGGCCTCTCTGCATTTATTTTCATCAGTTATTGACAAAGGTGGTCTTATTGCTACATAAATTTACCCAGAAGACAATAGCTCTAATTCTCCAGGTGTTTTGCAATCATCACAACTTGTATTTTCTATACATTTCTGATAATGGTGTAATTTGGGGAACAATTATTAAAATAATAACGTAGAGTTTTTCTTTATTTCCTTAAGTTTTGAAAGACTGTCAGGAAAATGTTGAACTTTAATTGTTAACAACAGGCTTTCATTTTTGCTCAAAGATTTTTCTCTGGTTCCCCAAGCACTTCACATTTAAAACTTTTACAACCATCTTAGCACACACTCAAAACAAAGCCATAATTATGTAAAAAGAAATGTTTTACAGTTAATGCCATCTAAGACACTCACCAAGTGCCAAAATGCATAGGATTTTGGTAAAAGGCAATCTGTTCTTTGAGGATAATGCATGCAAACTACTCTTGTGCAAAACCTGAGGCAGGAATAGTACCCTGCCTTAGATCACACCTATGGAGCTGACTTTGATACTATGCCCAGAAGTGGGTTACAGGCTGTGATTTGAATGAAGTTTAATCATTTTTAGAAGTGAAGGGCCTTTAGGGTACTCTTCTTCCCTAAGACTTATTATATCTAAGAGAGACGAAGGCATAGGCTTTATTCTTCCTTGTTAACAATAGTAATACAGTAATGATCTCTAATGATGGACTGTTGTGTGAAATAGACTGGGAAGAAACGCTGGATGAAAACAGCTGTCATTTTACATCGTCAAACCCTGTTCTTATGTGGACAAAGAGATCATGAATTCACAGTCCATAATCTGATGGAGAAGGCATTATATCACTGTATGTCCACTGCCATTTGTATGAGCTTTAATCTAATCCCTTGCAAATGTTAAAAATATATATTTCAGTTAGTTACAATGATATGTATAAATTGGGTTGAATTAAGGTTGAATTAAGGTGGGTCAGGATATAAAGGTCAAATGTTACAGCTACCAAGAGACACATCTTTTGCTGTTTCTCTACGCACATATACCTGACTGCTTTCTTTTTCTCTGAACTTCGTAGGGTTTCAGCCAGTTTTTATTTTTAAAATTTCTGACACAGACAAAAAAGATATTTCCTTTGGAAAAATACTGCCCAAATGAACCAGGCTTGACTTTGGTTTCTGATTCTAAACAAAGCAGGAATTAGCTTGATCAGGTGAACAAAATCACCAGAGATCACTTAAATTCATAATTGTTACATTCATCCTGGAGAATTTTTCAATAGGACTCATCTTTTCTGTACATCAGCTACATAAAATAGATTGAAAGGTGAATCTAACAAAATATTCAAACCCACATCAATCATTCATACATAATGCACAGTTCAATGAGGGCTGACTCTGGAGCCCAGATAAGCAGTGTCACAGTAAGTTATGTTCTATGGTAGCAAAATCAGTTGTGATCAATCACCTAGTAACCAACATAAGTTACATTTTTACTTTAGTCCTTAAACTCTTTTGAGTGTACTTTGAAAAGTACTGTTTTTATCTAAAGTAGTAGATCAATACTGGGATCGATAAGCATTCATTTCCAACTAACAAGGACAATGGTGAGTGAATTCCTTTAAACAGTTTCATAGCAAGAAATATTGGGTTGAATAGTAGATCATTAATATGTCAAATTTTAAGCAGGGATCTTAAAAATCTCATCTAGGACAACCCTCAATGAGCACCTGCATTCTTCAAGACAACTGTTGTATTTCTGGAATTTTCAGTAAAGTCATCAAAACCTTGTATATTGATAGGTCCTACAGTTTCAATCCAGATCCAATAAATCACTATTTATTGATAGTTTTGGCCTTTGTGAAATTTTATAACACATTTTGTGTGATGAGGTGAAAGCCTTTGCAGTGACACTAGTGAATATCAGAGTGGAAAATAGGGAGGCTCTGTTCGTGGGCCCACACTTACTTCCAGACGTGGGATCATGGAAGGAAGCCTGCTTACTGGTCTTGAGATCAGGAGAAAGAAGGAAGAATTGGACACTAGTGACACAGGTCCATCTTTTCTAACTATTCGCTAATTTGTACTCTTTTAACCAGTTCCTTGCGGCAGGGACTATGGCTTATATTTCATTGTCTTCTGGAGTTGCTAGTGTCTCTTTTGCACTGTCAAAGATACTAAGGGAATATTCAATGGAGATGTTTCTCCAGTGCCTTATAGTTTTGACTTAAAAGCCACAACTTACCATTGATTCAGTGGCTTTACTTCTACAACAGCAGAGTGTTGGCCCAGATGAGAAGTGGGCAGGCATCACAGGATTGGATGGACAATAGAGTGGCCTTTAAAGAAGTACAAGGCTTCAGGCTTTGAGAGGACAAAGAGAGACAGGGTGGAAAGTAGAATGGGCAAGAAGGAAGGGACTTGCTCCTTCCTGGACCAATGTTCTACAAGTTCTTTCGGTTGAACAGTCCTCAATAAAAAAATCCCTTGAGCACATATCTATACATGTTTGTTTATAAATTATATACATGTGCCACTATCATCAGTTAACATCTAAAACACAATGCCCAGGGCAAAATTTATCATTTATGACAATGAATGTAGCTGCTTTAAAACATATTTTGATTATATTTGGTTGACTTATTACCATATAAAATTATATTGCCCTTCTTTTAGTTAGTAACGTGGCTGTTGAAGAGCTCAAGCTAGGAAGAGTAGACGTCAGCTTGTGCTTACATTATTGTTTTCATCTTTGATCTGTAGTTTTTTAATCTGCATTCATTTCAAGCTGTAGTTTTGTAGCAGTTTAAAGACATAAGGTGTCCACTTTGTGAGGTTAGTGTAACTAAAGTTGGATGACAGACTACATAAATCCATTTTATCAGTACATGGTGTAGCCCTCAGTAATGGCATGTTGTGTGTGCTTTCATTCCCTCTCCTCAAAGTCTAGTGGTTGGCACTCCAGTCCAGACTGCCCAATGTACGTGCACATTGGGATGGGCATGAAAGTTGAATAAAAGAGCAAATACTTATAAAACTTATTTTTATATAAATATAAATGAACATCACGATATCCTTTTCCTGCATAACAAATTATCATCCTACATAACCCATTTCACAGAACACTGTGCTAGACTACAGGGAAAATACCCCACGGTTCTTTGGGTATGAACAGACTTCATAGGACATGAATACCAGAGACACTGAATTCTATACTCCCATCTGGGGGATGGTAGGCTTACCTTTTAGACAGGGAGAGTCACTTCTGCTTCCTCTCCCTTTAAGCAACACACAGGATGGGAATTTACTTATTCATTCATTAATTCTATAAACATTTAATAAAACAGTCCGTAAGTCTGGCATTCAGTCTCTCTGTCCATATGAAATTTATGGTCTAATGGAGAATATGGTTACAGGAAGTGATAATACATCCAAATAAGTGCATTAATGACAGTGAACACAGGTGCTCTGTGCACGGGAAGAGACGGCTCTCCAGAATGCATAAGGTCAGAAAAAGCTCCCTGGAGGAAGTGATATGGTAGTTGAGGCCTTCAAACTAAGTAAGACTGGTCCTAAAGTGAGAGAGATCAAGGTATATTAGAAGAACTAAAAGAATTCCTTGAAGAGTGGTGTATGGAACATAAGTAGTAGGAAATGAGACTGAAAAGGTTAAAGAGAGGTGAGATTTAACAAGGTCTTCTCTATTCTGCTATTAGGGGTTTTTTCTTTTTTCCAAATGTGGTTTAAAGCAACCCATAATTTATTTATTTATTTATTTATTTATTTATTTACATCTTTATTGGAGTATAATTGCTTTACAATGGTGTGTTAGTTTCTGCTTTATAACAAAGTGAATCAGTTATACATATCTCCCATATCTCTTCCCTCTTGCTTCTCCCTCCCTCCCACCCTCCCTATCCCACCCCTCTAGGTGGTCACAAAGCACCGAGCTGATCTCCCTGTGCTATGCGGCTGCTTCCCACTAGCTATCTATTTTACGTTTGGTCGTGTATATATGTCCATGCCTCTCTCTCGCTTTGTCACAGCTTACCCTTCCCCCTCCCCATATCCTCAAGTCCATTCTCTAGTAGGTCTGTGTCTTTATTCCTGTCTTACCTCTAGGTTCTTCATGATATTTTTTTTTCTTAAATTCCATATATATGTGTTAGCATATGGTATTTGTCTTTCTCTTTCTGACTTACTTCCCTCTGTATGACAGACTCTAGGTCTATCCATCTCATTACAAATAGCTCAATTTCATTTCTTTTTATGGCTGAGTAATATTCTATTGTATATATGTGCCACATCTTCTTTATCCATTCATCCGATGATGGACACTTAGGTTGTTTCCATCTCTGGGCTATTGTAAATAGAGCCATTTTAACAGGGGACTGATATGATGAGAGAAAGTCAAGTACAGAAAGTACATACTATGATGCCTGGCATGTGTAAAGTACTCAGTGAGTGGTAGCTCTGATGAACATTATCAATATAATTATCAAATTTAATTTATCAGTATTATTATCAGCTTTGATCTGTGGAGTCATCCTCCTAGTTGCAATCTGGAGAACAGATTGAAGGGGACAAGACATTTTATCTGAGCTCTTTATTCTTAATAATTTCTTCTCTTTACTTCCTGAGATTTGCTGAGCCCACTTAATTCTATGCTTTCCCCTTTAAAGAATATTTTATAAAATTTTAATTTTATCTCTGTATTTATTTCTGAAAGGGACAAAGGGGAAGTGGTAGGAGGGGACTCTGGGGGAAAAAGAAATGGGTAAGTCTTGGAGAAGGGACACTGAAGTGCTTTCATCATAGAGAATTACATATCTCATGTGGAAAACGTTTCACACTGGGCCAGTTAGGTACACACACCTAATAAATACTTGTTGACTGATAACGTTTTTCTGTTAACGTAAGGAACCCCCTCACTCTTGAATGCATGGATGACTTGCTCTTTTCCTATATGAAAATGTCTGTTTTTTTCCCTCTCCTTTGCAGTGTGTGTGTGTGTGTGTGTGTGTGTATGTGTGTGTGCATGTGCATGTTTTGTAAGTTTATATAACTGCATGGTCAATCCTTTTGGCCTGCCTTCTTGGAGAAGTTAAAGAGGCAATAAATAAAAGTAAACAATAAAAAAGAAAAAAAAGAGGCAATTGCCTTCTCTTTTAAATATTGTACTGAGCCTATTAGTCTACCATTGTTGTATTAGCTTCACAAGTCATATCCCATCGAGGTGAATTCTTCTTTGAGCACTAAGGATTGAACATTTCTTTAGATTATGTAAGTTTTAACAAAGGTATTGTTAATGGAGTTGCTGACAATTTTGAAGATAATTTCTCTTGAAGATAATTTCTAAACATCTGCCCAGAAAAATTTAGAGAGATTGCTTTTCTTTGATATCCTAGGCCTGCCATCTTGTTAAAGGGAAGCAACCCTAAACCTTTCTCCTGTGTGTGAGTCTCAGTTCAAAACCTGTCCAGATGAATACAGATGTGGAGTTTCACATTCTTAGTGGGGAAGATGTGCTATGGATGATTATCTTAGAAAAGGTCAGAGGAATCCATCGAAAGTATGATTTTTAAAGGAATAGGCACTGGCTGTTAAGGGTATAAAAGACTAGATGCTGTAAAAACCTAGCTGTGTTTTAGGCATTTCTTCATACAAGGAAACAGGTGGCTTATTCCCATTTTTGGATACACTAATACCTGCTGTGCTGAAATTAAACATTGCATGAAACAGGTATTTAGAATGTCCATCAGAAGAAAAGATTAAAAACAGTAAATCTCAGGCCCATGAGGCCCAGGCTAAATCTGGCAAGCAGCTTATTCTGCAAAAGACTTCCTACTTTCGAAGACAGCAAACTTCAGCCTGGCCTGGCAAAGACCAAGCACAAATACTGCAAGAGAATCTTTTATTTTTCTTACTTGCATGAAGGGTACTGATGCCTCAATCCTTTTCTCAGCTCAAATAAAATTTATTCCTAAAGGAAAGAACTTAATTCCCTGAGACGAGAGTGTGAAAAACCTACAAAAGGAAATATGTGCAGAGAAGAAGAGCCCCTCTTCAGACGATGTAGGGGAAAGTCCACATGGAGATGTCAGAAGGAACCAGTCTGTGTGTAAGATGGGTCATCTCCATCTGTCAAAGTGAGAAGGTGTATGATTCCACCACCTTCCCTGACTTAACTGCAATGAGAGATGATTCTCCTCCAAATAAATACTAAAACAAATATTAGTTTGTGATTCTGCTTAACAAGTCTGAAAGTGCACGAGAAAGGCAAACATAATTTAAAGTTGGCATTAGGAAGCTAAGGGTATATAATTTGGAACAGATGACTTTTGTGTGCATATTGTCAAGTTATAGTTTATCTTTGACTTTTATGTGTGCTTGCCCTTTGGGTTGCATTTTCATCCAATACTGTTCCAGGTTTATATATGTAATATAACCTAGAGAATGATGCACAGTATCCAATACTGGTATTGTTGGGACTATCCATTTACAATAATAAAAAGATAAAAAGACAAAATGTAATTATAATAGTAAACAAAAAAATCAATGCTTTTCTAGTTTCTCATTTCTAACTTTTCTTTCTGTGCCATTTCCTCTAGTGTGTAACAGTTGACTATTTTAAACCCTGCCTCTTCTTACCCTTGCTTCCATTTTGTCCCCTGTGTCACCATATTCCTCTAGATCCTTAAATCCTTCAACATTTCCCCTTGTTCTCATATTTACAATAAGATTTAAAATGATTATTTTCTCATTTTAAAATGCTCAGTTTTCAAATACCATATACTAACACATATATATGGAATCTAAAAAAAAAAAGTGGTCATGAAGAACCTAGGGGCAAGACGGGAATAAAGACACAGACCTACTAGAGGTAGGTCTAGACTTGAGGATATGGGGAGGGGGAAGGGTAAGCTGTGACAAAGCGAGAGAGAGGCATGGACATATATACACTACCAAACGTAAAATAGATAGCTAGTGGTAAGAATCCGCATAGCACAGGGAGATCAGCTCGGTGCTTTGTGACCACCTAGAGGGGTGGGATAGGGAGGGTGGGAGGGAGGGAGATGCAAGAAGGAAGATATATGGGGACACATGTATATGTATAACTGATTCACTTTGTTATAAAGCAGAAACTAACACACCATTGTATAGCAATTATACTCCAATAAAGATGTTTAAAAAAAATAAATAAAATTCTCAGCTTTCATCTTTTCTTAGCTATTAACTTTAGTTTTTTCTCTTCATTTACACTGTCTTCAAAGCACCACTTTTTGTCTCTACCCTTTCTCCCCACTTCTCACATTCTTCCCTTTCTCCCAGCTTCTACTACCTCAAGTCACATCTTTGCTTTTCATTTTCTTTATTCTTCAGTTATGCCTCTTCCTTTCTACCTCTTTCATCAGCTGCCCCTTCCTTCCCTCCTTCCCTGACTCTTTCTCCTTTTATTTTGGCCTCCTTTCTATCAGTTTATCTCTACTTGCTCTTTCTCTGTTTCTTTCCCTTAGAATGTACTCTATTGTAGCGATTAACATGGAAATACTACAAGTATAACTTGTGTTTTTTCTCTGAAATAGTAAGAACACAAGAAAAGTATAAGGAGACAATTCATGAAAATAATCTCTCAGACACAAGTATATCCTGCAATATTAGAACACACCTTAGAATTGGATTGATCAGACCTTTCTATAAGTGCCTGGATACTGGATCATGACACTGCATTTCTTCCAGGAGCACTTTGTTTGTAAATATGTCATTTTATCCCAAATGATAAATACTGAAGAGTGCTATTAGAATCTACCAACTATTGTAAATTCACCAAATGTACTTATACTCACAGAATGTTGTACTCTGGGAATTTGTAGGTTTTCTGTTTGTGCTGCTGATGGCCTTCTAGCTTTAAGACATCATAGGCACATATCAAGGCAACTATTTGTTAGAGTTGAGAAGTTAGCTCAGATCCAAAGAATGGACATTGGGAATACTCGATATCAGCCACAGGGGTTGAAATCAGGCCCCACTCAAATCATTTGCAGAGGAATTGAGCAAATTGCTCTTCTTATTTGGTTATGAGAATGAGGACAATCAAGAAGCTACTAATCCTAATTGCTAAGCTTTAGAATTAAAATAAAGAAGTAACAGGGGTACAGAGATTGATAAATCAAAAGGGAATTATGAGATACTCTTTTGTCTTGTTTTTCTAAATTTAGGTCTATCATACTGACTCTTTTTAAAATTTGCATTTTGCATTAGGGAGAAAGGAGTTGTATCTTCATATCCTACAGAGAACCTAGAAGGTATGTGTGTGTGTGTGTGTGTGTGTGTGTGTGTGTGTGTGTGTGTGTGTGTGTGTGTGTATGAATGAAGTTTACTTTAATGACTCAAATTCACTGTGGCCTCTAACACTTCTCAGGGTTTATAAACCACTACATAAGAACTAGTGCCTCCAGGGCTGGAACCATAGTCCTTTTGGTTCACACCTGTGGTATTTAATATATGAGTCAGCTTTCACTATGGAAGGCTATCACCACACAGGCTTGATTCTCACTTGGTTGTGCTCCACATGACTTTTTCATTTCAGAATCCTGAATTAGAAGTAGCAGGCCTCCTCTGGGATATGTCATCCTTCCATCAGAGGGAAAAGAGTAAGAGATAGATGAAGAAAACACATGTGAAGATCCTTAAAGCTTTTACTCAGAACAGGTATACCTGAAATTTGCTCTTATCTCCTTGACCAAAGCTAGTCACATGACCAAGCTGATACTAGGTGGGCAGAGTTTACTCTCCCAAGGAAGGTAAGTCACATAGTAATAGATTAGACCTAGAATATTTTTACAGGGAAAGAGGGGTGAATAACTGGGAACAATAGTACAATTTCCATACATCATAAATGTTATTGAATTGAATTATAATCAGAAACAGTTAATAACCACATATTCTACTGAGAATGTGTAGACTCAAGAGTTTTAAGAATTATGTTTTCTTTCTTTTCATCTTCCTCAGCAAGATTTTCCACTTAGGAGTTAAATAGTATCATCAGCTCAGCTCAGGTACTTACTGCTGATTCAACAGATGTATAAGTGATTATGAAATGGTTAGACAACAACAATAATATGAACAGAAAGAAACTGCAGAGTTTTTGTCTGGTTGTTTGTTTGTTTTTTTAAGAACTGGGGAAAGACTTGGTGGAGTACTCGGACCAGAAATCGCTCTACTCCCACCCAAATCAGAGGAATTAAACAAAAAATCCCATTCTCGACAACTTATCACAGAGGGAAGAAATCAGTTGATTTTATAGATTGTCTGTCCTGAGAAATATGACAGGCTTTGCACAGATAGGTGCGGTAGCTAATCAAAACATATGATTTCAGGTAAGCATGGTTGAAAAAGACTCAGAACCTGAAAGTCTGAACTTTTCCTGACTTCCCTGACAGGACATTTTCTAGCCCAAGCGCCTCTCTTTCCTAGCTCCTAGCAGAGTTAGCACCTCTGTTCTCAGCTTAATTTCTCCTTCACCAGACTCCATGAGGGCTGGCACCCTGAGGCCAGAGGTGCTTAATAACTATTTTTTAAATAAATCAATACATGTTGAATAGATGCTGATAGAGAGGCTGAGAATTCTCTACAATCAGCATATCAGTCTTGATAAAAGGAAATGATCGATCTGATCTAAATTCCTGTGAATTGTAGACTAGCATGTGTGATATTACAAGAGACCAGAAGTAGATGACAGTAGATAACTCAGCTTCCAAATGCAAAGGAACTTCAGCTCATCCCAGGTCTGCCTTGTAGTTAGAGTTGTATCTTAATTGTAGCCTGCTGTCTATGGCCACATCTATATTTAAATTATTCAGCTTACTCGGTATATTTCATTGCATAAGATGCAATTAGCCCTTCTAAATTATTCCCTGTTTTTACTTAAATGATTTTTCTTGAATTTTTTTTTTGATTTTTTTTTTTGCTTTATAACAAATTTAATCAGTTATACATATACATACGTTCCCATATCCCCTCCCTTTTGCGTCTCCCTCCCACCCTCCCTATCCCACCCCTCCAGGCGGTCACAAATTTTGAATTTTAAAAATCTTTTCTAGTATGGCTAAGAAGTTCTAAAAATGGATAGAGTTAAACTGACCTTCATCATGTGTCCAGGTGGTCAGAGAGGGAAGATCGCAAGGCAAATAACACCCCTCCCAGAGTTTACCTGAACAAGACCTGAGCCCCATTAGATCGTCCCCACCTGCACAAACACCTGGTATACAATAAACACTCAATAAATATTTGCTGAATTGAATAGGAAAGTTAGAGACAGGTCGCGGTGATGGGACAGAAAGGCTAACTCACACCGGGCCCCAGAGATCCCAAGACTGATCACCAGCTGAATGTGTCTGAACAACTCATTAAAAACCAGGGAAAATGCAGGAGAGCATTTCTTCCCTACCCCATTATTCTGTGGGAAATACAAATGAAATAGATAATTTACATAACAGCATAATGTGCCTAGATATAACAGATTATTTGCATAACTGTATAATGCCACCAATCAGGGAAAAAGCCTTAAATATTTCCAGATATGAACATACAGAATTATATAAGGTACGCACATCAACCAATAATCAGAGCCTTCTCTTTTTTGTAACTTGTATTCCAGTAGAGAGAAACTAATCTACAGAAATGAATGAACTCCCCCAGCACCATGAAGTGAATAAGGAGTGCTTGTAAGACACAAGACTACATGATCTGGGTTTGACTTCCCCAATCCAACGTTCTTTCCCTTCATCACAAGCCATTGATAGGGACCTGTACTCATTGGAATACAAGAGAAGGCCTTTTGAAAATAATTTTAGGGTGAGTAATGAGGAAGCAAGGACAATACAGTTAGGTATCAAATGCCTTACCTTTCTTGTTAACAAAGACAACACTTTAAGGAACTACAAGGACAAGGGAAGAAAGAAAAGGCAGCATGGTTTAGTGAGTTTTAATAATATTTTGTTTTTCATAACCAGAGTAGCTATGCCAGGTTATATATTTACCTTAGTGCAAAAGTTCTTTAGTGTGTACAACTCCACTGAATTCATTATATTTTTTAACGTATCTCAGACTAATTTCAGATTCTGATTTCCCAGTATAGAGTAAAAAACATATAATTATTCTCATAAATAACTCAGCACCTTATATTTCAAACAAGTTTCCCCACAAGGCACTAGTGCCCTATATTAAATTCTTTTAAGTGTAAGTTGATTAAGGTAAAAATTAGTTGTTATTACCTTATGGACATTTTAGTTTTAGCAGCAATTCAAAGCCAAGTCTATCACAAGTAGATTTGTTGCCGCCCACAGGTATAATCATCAGGAAAATTAATAATCATGTTCAGTGTGACTATAAATCATTGTGGTTTAGGCAATTAATTTCTGTAGAAAAATGAAAGATCTATCAGTATTATTACTGTGCAAACTGCATGTTGTGAAAACCCAGATCCAACACAGTCAAATTGCAAATGCGGTGTTTCTAATTTCAGAGTGTGATAATACGGGGTCATCAGAAGCAGGGAAGCTGACGATTCTGAATAAATAATGTAGTAATTTTTAGCGGTTTATGACTGTAGCTTTTAGTGCATACAGTATTCAGAATCTCTAAACCAGATGCAGTGGAAAGGGGTGCTAATTTCTAGTGAAGATAGAGAAAGAGACTAGAAGAAAAGGGACACAAGAGTGCGCCCTCATGGCTGGGCAAATACCCTGAGAGCCATAGTATAAGGCACACTGCTTGCAAAACTGCATTCACAAGACTTCTTTTATTCTGGTCTGTTTGGTGTGCAGAGTCAGACTGGGGCAACACAGACCTCTAATTAAAAAAAAAGGTAACATCTACTTGTCTGTGAATACTTCTGGTGTACCAGATATCTCCTTGGCACTTATTTTCTCATTTAATGTTCACAACCACATTATAAACTGTGTGTAATTGTCTACATTAATAGATGGGGAAAGAAGCTCAGAATGGTTACATAATTTGTTAAAGGACAAAAAGCTGGGAGATGGTAGGGTCATGGTTCCCATCCAAGTTGACCTCTGAAGTTAAAGGTCTCCAGTTTCATTCTGTTTTTTCTTTACTCTTCCTCTCTCTTTTTCTTTCCCTTTTGTGTTTCTATTATCTGATTTTCTTTCTCAGATTTTTTCCTCTAGCTTTATGCTTTTCCCTTGTTGATGTTTGAGGTCCCCTAGTGATGCCTGTTTCTTACTGATGAGTGTTTCTTAGCCAATTAATGATCCCTCAGCTCAAAAGGCTGCTGTCCCTTTGTGCAATTGTGGTATTGGCATGAGTGACAATTTGAAGAACAGTTTATTTCTCTTTATAATTCTAGGTATTCTCTCTCTTACCAAGACTATTTCAGTATGTTCTTTGTCTCATCCCTTCACAATTTATTACCATTTCTTTCCTAAGAGGCACTAAGGCTTTGTTTTATTTGTGTCCTGCATTTCCTAAAGAAAATTATACAGGTAAAATGAAGAAAAAAGGAAAGAAATAGAGAAAGGAAGGAAGGAGGAATGAAAAGAACTGGAAAGAGGGTGAAAGAGAGAAAGAAAGAAAATATTGCAGCATGACTGTTCACATTAAAAAAGTTTTGTCACTTTCCTAAAGATTCACCATAGGTTTCTTTGAATAGCAAACTAATTTAAAACATTGACTACTATTTGATTTGTGTAACTTTTCTGAAAATCACTCATTGCATAGATTCAACAGAGCCATCTCTATTACTAGTTCAGCAATACCTCACCTTGTGGAACACGAAATTATAGTTAAGAGTATATTTTTACTGACCTAACTCATCTGACTCTCAGAAAAATACATTGGGTGGGTGGGGAAATGGTCTTATTTCTGTTTTTCACCTGAGGAAGGAATGTAGACCCTCAGGGATTAAGTGATTTGTGTAAATCACATACTGAGAGGAGAGGTATGAGAGGAACTCAAATCCAGGTCTCTGACTCAAAAGGCACACCTATTTCCATTAATTTTTCTTTCAGATTCTTACTCACTTAGGGTAAAAATTGACCCAGCTTCTCTTCCCATCTTTCTGTTGAAATTGCTCTGGTTAGTGCAACCAGAATTTTCCCAATGATTTAATTTAACTGTTCAGTGCTTACCTTACCTGATTTCCAGACAGCTTGGAAATCCTTGAAATTTCTTCTGTGTTTCCAGAGACTCTTTTCAATCCTCTTTCTCCGCTTACATTTTAAAACATTCTTTCTCACTCTTTTCTACTGGTTCATTCTTCACACATTTAATGTTAATTTGGTTTGGGCTCATTTCTCATTTGAACACTTTTTCTGTACCATCTTCTTTTCTACCGAGTAGTCAACTACTGTTCATAGCTGAAGGTGTATGTATATTCATACCTTTGGTCCAGATTTCTCCCCTTAGCTCCATGTCTATAATTTCAACTGATAAATGGATATATTCATCAGAATATCAAAGAAGCACTAATATCCCAAACTAAACTTAGCAGCTTCTCCACCAAATCAGCTTTTCCATTTGCTTCCTACATGAGTTACCAGCGCCACCATTAAACAATCCATCTAGAAACCAACCTTCAATGAACATGGATCACCCAGTTCTGTTGGAACTGCATTCTAAATACATCTTGTGTCTGTTCCTTTCTCTCTATTTTCCATCCTCAATCAAGAAAGCATATTAAGAATGTGGAGGAGCTTCAGCTCAGTGCAAAAAATAGCATCAGCTTGACTTAGGTCTCTATCCAAAGCAGGGTCCCAAGCCAGCCCCCAAACCCAGGCCCAGTACTTGACAACTGCTTATTCTTTTTACCTTTCTTTTCAGCACACAAACCTCTAAGCATTATAGTATATTTATGTGTTTATTTGTCATTGAATGTTTCCTCCACTTTAAACTTCAAGACATGAGGGACTTTGTCATCTTCGTTGCTGTTCCTCAGGGCTGAGAAGAGTTCCTGGCTCATTGTGAGAATGAGAGAAATGTACGTGGATCAGTCAGCATCCTTGGAGAAACAGAAGGCACACTTAAGCTAGGTAAGTTAAGAAGGTTTAACTAAAGGGACTATTTACTAAGGTGTGAATAAAATTTAAGAAAAGGAGCAAAAGGTCACAGGGGATCTCAGGTTGGTAAGAGCTGGGAATATTAACCACCCACTGGCTGAGTGGGTAAAGGAGGGAAACAATGATCAGAACAATGGCTGGGACTTGGAAAGAAAGCCGTGGGAGGGCACCACCTGACAGGAGCTGCGGCCTTCAGTTGAGGGATGCAACCAACCTGCATTGGGGACAAACCTAGTAGGGAAGGATGGGAGGGCAAAAAATATCCTGACCTCACTCTCTTCTTGCCCTCCAATATCCTGCTCATGCCCCTGTAGTCCCAACCCAGCTGAAAGCCAGAAAGGGGGCACATGAACGTGGTCTATAGTCCACAAAAATCAGCCTCACAGGGCACAGAGTATGGTGGAGAGCAGCTGCGGAGAGGCACATGGAAGATCTCAGTGTGTGTTTTCAAAGTGAATGAAGGAGAAACAAGTGAATGAATGATAGTCTTAATTTTATTCTAATATATATAAAAATAGCGTGTCACTCAAAATTTCATCAGTTTAACTGCAACTAACAAAAAAGTGCCTTTGATGCAACTCACATCCTGTGTAGATACACCTTGGCTGATAGCCACTGCTACATGCTGAAGCCAGTGGCATCTTTTTAAAGTGCTCATCTGATCACATCAGTGTCCTGCTTAAACTGGCAGCAGCTTCTCTTAGTCTGAAGAATAACTTCTAGGCTTTTTTTGCCTGGCATATCAAGATCATTGTGATTTGACTCCTTTCCCTTTCTGGAAGTATCTCCTCTTGCCCTGAAGCATGTGGTCACTACTTACCCAGTGCTAAGCAGGTCCTTTGGAGAAAGGACCTCCCCTGGTCCTTTGTGCTACCATGCCTTTGCTCATGTTCTTTCTTCTGCCTAGATTTTTTCCCCCTAATCTCCTTTCCATCTTACATACCTCTTCTCCTGACTAATCATGCTTGTCTTCAAGAGTGACTTGAATATAAGGTCTCTGATGCTTTTTATGGTACCCTATCCCAGTCTGGATAATTTTTTTCTGTTTATTTAAGCCTCACTTTATTCCAAAGAGATTCAAAGTAGAGACCTTACACAGTTAACACCTCCTTCATTTGGACTCTCATAATATTTTGAAAAGCCTTTATTTATACTTTCATCCTTGTATTGTATTATTTAAATTTCTGTTACAGGATCATCCTTGAAAGTGAGGAATGGGTTTATTTACTGTGAAACTCTAACATCAAGAAAATGCCCAGCACGTAGCACCTGATGGATGCAATAGTTGTTTAATGAATAAATGAGTAACAAAAAGGAGCCTAAAGTATAGAACCATTCAGTGTGATTCCAACTCACTGGATTCTAAAGTTTTAGCATCTAAGGAATGAAGCAGAATGGGTTTTTGTGATTGTAAAAGTGGAAGTGGAAATCATTCTTTTGATTCTTAAGTACAAGTATATGGATAAGCAAATCTGTTTTTAATGTTCATTCACTGGCTAGAATAGAAAATGAACAAATGAAGGGTATAGATTTTAATATAGAACCAAGGCATACATACTCTCACATATTAGAAACAGCCTGTCAATTATAATTCACTATACAAATATTAATGACTAATCATAATTAGTCATCATCACCTGGAAAGAGATGCACCTAATTCTGAAAAGTGTTAAATATTTGCAATGAGGGTGGATCATTGTTAGAATAAAATATTTCCACTCTTCCTGATCTTTTGTTTTTTTCCAGTGTAACCTTCATGTTTCATAGACTGGTTCAACTTTTGGAGACTAAGTAGACCCCTGAGATGCGGAGTGGGGAGAAGAAATATTTAGTGAGCTTAGAGAACATTTGGAGGGTGGAACTGAGGTATTTTATAACGTTTGGAGCAGCTCAGGTCTTTTCTACTGTACTTTTCCTTCACTATTTTTTCTTTTTTATATTTCTTTTGAGATAAAATATATATGCATTGGAATTCGCAGATCTTAAATGTACAATTCTATGAATTTTGACAAACATATACACACATACAACAAACATCCATATCAAGAAACACAACATTTCCAACACTCAAGAAATTTCCCTTGTGTTCTCTTCCAATCAATCTTTATTCCCATAGGTTACCACTGTTCTGATTTCTAATACCATAGATTAGTTTGGTCTGTTCTTAAACTTTATATAAATGGAACTATACAGTATGTATTTATTTGTGTCTCACTTGTGAGTCAACATAATGGTTATGTGATTCAACCGTATTATTGTATGTATCAGCAGTTTGTTCCTTTTAATTGCTATGTACTATTATATTGTATGAATATACCACAAATTGTTTATCTCTTCTCTATATGATGACATTTAGGTTGTTTACAGTTTTCAGTTATTATGAGTAAAGCAGATATAAACATTTATGTACAAGTCTTTTTGCAAACATACGCTTTTATTTCTCTTTGGAATGGGATTGGTGGGTAGGTGTATGTTTAACTCTATAAGAACTCTCAAACATTTTCCCAAAATGATTGTATCATTTTATACTCTCATCAGCATATATGAGAGTTCTGGTTATACCACATTCTTGCCAACATTTAGTGTTATAAGTCTTTTTAATTTTAGCCTTTGTAGTGGATGTGAAGAATTAAATCTCATTGAGATTTAATTTTCATTTCTTTGATGATATTGAACACCTTTTCATGTGCTTACTGAATTTTTTCTGTTTAAGTCCTTTTCTCTCTTTTTTAATAATTGAATAATCTGTCTTGTTATTGAGTTATAAGAGTTCTTTATATATGCTGGATGTATCCTTTGCCACACACACACACACACACACACACATGGAATAGGGAAGAAGAGAATATTGAGAGAATTATGTTTTTAACTTTTTTTCTTTTATTATTAGTGCTTTTTGTGTCCTCTCTAAAAAAGTATTTTTCTGGATATTAAGGTCATGAAGATATTCTCCTACATTTTCTTTTAGAAAATCTATAGATTTAAATAGGTTACATGGTTAGGTCTATGATCCATCTCAAATTACTCTTTGTGTGTGGTGTGAGGTGGTTGTCAGTGTCCATTTCATTTATTCATATGGATATGAATAAATCTTGTCTTAGCTTTTGAAAAAGCTTTCTTTTCCCACTGAATTTCCTTAGTACCTTTGTCAAAACTCAATTGATCAGTATGTGTGGGTCTATTTCTGGACTCTGTTCTGTCACATTGACCTCTTTGTCTATCCTTTCGTTAATACTACATTGTCTTGATTGCTGTAGCTTTAAAGAAAATCTTTAAATCAGTAGATAGGTGGAGTCCTTCAACTTTGCTCTTCTTTTTCAGGATTGCTTTGTCTCTTCCAGTTTTACCATCAGGTAAATTTTAGAATCAACTTGTCAATTTCTGGAAAAAACCTTTTCTTACCAATGAAAAGATATTTATTTGACTGTGATTTAATTGAATCTCTAGATGAGTCTGGGGAGAATTGACTCAATAATATTAATATTCAATATAGTAATATTTATAGTATTAGATAATAATATTTTAAAATCCAAGACTATTGTCTTAGTCAGCTTGAGCTGCCATACAAAATACCACAGACTGGGTGGCTTCAACAATTCAACAACAGAAATGTACCTTCTCACAGTTCTGAAGTCTGGGAAGTCCAAGAGTAAAGCGTTGGCTGAAGTCTCTCTTTCTGGTTTGGTGACGGCTACCATGGCTATGTCCTCATATGGCAGAGAGAGAGAGAACTCTGGTGTCTCTATCTCTTCTTATGAGGCATCAACACTAGTAGATTAGAGCCCCAGCCTTATGACATCATTTAACCTTAATGACCTAAAGGCCTTATTTCCAAATACAGTCACATTGGCTATTAGGGCTTCAGCATATGACTTTTGGGAGGATGCAATTCAGTCTACAGAAACTATGCTTTATCTCTTTATTTATTTGTCTTCTTTAGTTTCTCTCAGCAATGCTTTATGATTTTCAATATAATGGTCTTGCACATTTTTGTTAAATTTATTCCTAAGTATTTTAGGTTTTAATGCTATTTTAAATGTAATTTTAAGTTTGATTTTCTAGTTTTTTGCTTCTAGGATATATATAAATATAGTTGATTTTCATACATTCCTTCCTTAAGGGGCGTTTTTGAAGGTATACTTGGCTGTGAAAATTTGATTTAGAAGAACTTGATAATGTCTAGCAAATGAGAAAAAAGCACATGATGTTACAGCCATATCTTTAGAACTAGGTTGAAGTTGCCATACAATTCTTTACTTATAAATTCCATACACAAGGAATGAACATCATTTTATTTTAGTGAAGTAGGCGTTCTTCATTTTCCTCAGAGTAGCCAGCATCACCTCTGACACATCCTTTCAGGGTCCCTTCAGGATGGCTCCTGTCCACGATCTTGTTTCTGATACCTAGGACAGCAAGAGGCTGTGTTTTCATCAGTCACACGTAACTGTCCACATGGGCAGCCATCCAGTTCAGTGGTCTAGCTCCTTAACCAAAGATACCATCGTGGTGCCATGTATTTTTGTGACACATTCAGTTTTTAAGAAGCAGAAAGCATACAGAATATAAAATATAATCATTTAAAACTTCCATAGTATGTATCTACAGATATAAATTTTCTGGTTAGCCAGGGTATTCAGCTATGCTTTTTTATTTTTTTAATGGATTAAATGCAGATTTGATAAACAAGGAACCACAAAGAGGAGAAATTCTAAAAAAACCTAACAACTCTCCATGGAAAATTTAACTCTGTAGTCATGGTATTTCTGCTATTCTCACTTTGGACAATTTTGGGACTCCCTTGTAGAAGAAAATGAATTGTTTATAGGTTGTGTATGTCTCAAAAACAGTGGGACCTCCAAAACACCTTTTTTTGGGGGGGAGGCAGGTGGAGATATAAACCTTTAGGTGAGAAAGTAAAATTGTCTATTCCCAATAAGATTGAATTTTGTGCCACATTCTTCTCTAAAGTGTAATCAGGTACTTACATTGCAAAAGAAGACCAAAGTTAGGAGCAGTTAGGGCTTTTCTAAATGAAGTTCAACACCTTCCTAGGTCATATTGAACAGAAGCACTGAAAATTCAGCCCTTGAGCTTCTCATCCATTGGACCTAGGGCCAACTTTTCTATTTAGGTGAACTCACCTCATGTCTTCAAACAGAATAACCCACTAAATACTAAAGACAAAGCTAATTCTCCACAGTATATTTGTATGATGTGATTCTTTTTTTTTTTTTTTTTTTTTTTCTTTTTTTGGCGTTACTTGGGCCTTCCACTGCTGTGGCCTCTCCCGTTGTGGAGCACCGGCTCCGGATGCACAGGCTCACCGGCCATGGCTCACGGGCCCAGCCACTCCGCGGCATGTGGGATCTTCCCAGACCGGGGCACGAACCTGCGTCCCCTGCATCGGCAGGTGGACTCCCAACCACTGCGCCACCAGGGAAGCCCTGTATGATGTGATTCTTATTGTCATAAAATAACTACAAGGACACAGCAAACTCATTGCAATCTTCTGTGAAGTAATACCCGGTGATTCACTTTTCATTCTTAGAGTTTGTATTGTTGCTAGATACCTCAGTAAAGACAGAATTGTAATAGGCCGTCCATTCAGCCTAGTGATGTTTATTTAGTTTCTTTTAGTTTATCCTCTGGAGAAGCTTTTGATTCCAAAGAGACAGGGGACATAAATCCATCAGCAGGCAAATTAAGTTTAATAACCACACAGTTGAAATTTTGACACTGTACTTTCTAAATATGCACTCCAATTTGTTAATACAGCATAGATTAATTTGAGGATGATTTCAGACTCCCTTATCAAGAGTTTTACATATTTAAAATCTCTTTAAGGTCAGAAGTTAAGTGTTCATAGTTACAAAGGGCTTTTAACCTCGTAGGATAATAATACAATTTTATGGTCTAGGTTAAGAATTCTTCTCCCAGTTATTAAGGCTGAAGAATGAACCCTGGACCCAAAGAAAACATGCCTAAAAAGTGAAAAACGTGGCTACTGTTCATATCCCAACAGCAGAGCTGCCACAGGGAAGGCAGAAGATAAAAGTAAGAAAAAGAAAACAAAAAGGCTTCCAACAGACAATTCACACATGTCACAAAAATCCACCCTCCTGTGTCTGAAGTCACACATATGTCTCTATATTTCTATATTTAGGCTTATCTTTGAAATATCTTTGATTGTAGAAGCTATAGAGCTTTTTATTCAAATGGGCATTTGCAAACAATATGTTTCTGTTTGCAACACACATCATTTCAGATCATCCGGATGCCAGGAGCTCTTGCTTAGTCCACTAATTTGTGTGACTTTGGAATTGTCAGATTAAGGCCTAATTCGACAACGAAATTTCCTTGTAAATGTAATTAGAAATACAAGGCATGAGGCAAGCATACGGCAGCTCTAGCTGAGTTAAAACTATCTACACAACCTAAAACTTTTACTCCTTTTCATTTGAATCATCCATGTCTTATATTTAGATTTGTATTTCATTGCCATCAACAATAGAATTATTTTCATGTTGTACTGAGCTCCCTTAAAAGATAATGTCAAATCTATTTGGTTTTTTCAAGGTTTTATGAAGAAGGCCACGTGACCACTGCAGAAGGAAGAAAGCCACACAAGCATTTGCAAACTGGGTAAATATATGGTGCTTGAGTTTGTATATTAGTTAAGGTACCATTAGCTGATATAGCACATACATTCCCGTATCTAAGTGGTTAAGCTTAAAGGAGTTAATTTTCTCCTAAGTTGAATTCTAAAATGACTGTCATGATGAGTGAGTGACTCTCCTCCATGTGGGGGTTCAGGGACCCAGACTCCTTCCATCTTGTGGCTCCACCATCCTCAACTTATGATTTTGTTAAGGTCACCACCCCCACTTACATCAAGCTAGTGAATGTTGCAAGAATATGACGGATAAGGAGCAAGTGGGAGGTTTTTACTGGCCAGGCTAGGAGCTGGCATGTGTCACTTCTCACATTTCATTGGCTAGAAGTCAATCACACGGGCATATATAACTGCAAAGAGGAATGGGAAGTGTCATCTAGTTCTGGGCCCTGGAGGATAGATACATTCTTCTTATTAAAGATAGCTGTGCTTAGTTTTTCTTAAATCAAATTAAATAACTGAAACTCTTAAATGAAAAGGCTTTCATAGAACATATGAGGGTGAACATTTCTCTGGTGGGCACACCAGGATTTCAGAGCTGAGACTATGTAGTTATGTTTTCTGACTCTCTTACAAGGAATGCTCTTTAAAGAGGTGGTGTGGTACAGTAGAAAAAGCAGTAGACCCAGATTCATAAAATCTGAATTGTTTTTTCCCATCTGCTACTAGTTACTTGAGTGACCTTAGGTAAGTCACTTTCTAGCCTTCATTTTTTCTCATTGGTAAAATTAAAGCATTAAATTAGATGATTGCTATGGTTTTATCCAAATGCTAACTGTGATTCTCTGACTTTGTTTTGTTTTCCTATATTATGATATATCTATAATTAGGAGAATGTAAACAAATATTTAGTATGTTATGTATGCTCTGTAGAACTACTATTTTCTTTCCTTCAACTTACAGGGCTTTTATGAGTGATAAAAGTCTTGCCTTTTTTTCCCTCTGTACACCAAGGCTTTTAAAGATTTACCCTCTTTCCTGCTTTCTCACTGCCTATTTTTTGAGGAACAAAGGTTAACAAAGATACCCCTTTTACTGATATCTGCTCATTAAATCATTACAGTCTTGGGTTTGCAGGATAAACTGGGTCATGAAGCTTACTGGCTGTCATGCGTGAGTACAGAATGAGAAATCGACATTGGGTCTTTTCAATTCCCAGCTCTAGACAATAGATGGCATGTTGTTTAACATTAAAATGTTTCCTGAAGGCCTTCGCCTTCCCTGTATCCAAAAACGGCATAGAAAACAGATTTTCACAGCAAGAGTTCTTCTCTTTGTTTCTAATTTCTTATTTCCCTTATTTCCATGGCTATAGATGTGTGTGTGTGCGTGTGTGTATGTGTGCATGCCTTTAAAATAAACTATTTGCTCTCCAGTTTCCTTCACTCGTGAGCTTATTTTTTGCAGCTCCAATATTCTCAATAGAGAAATGAATAAGATCTTTTTCCACTTCCAGACCTTCCTTATCCTGCCCAATTCTTTACAAAAAACTATGTTCCCATGTTAATAAATGTACATAAGACAAGATCTGAAAATTCTCCCACTGAGTGGCAGGAGATGATATGCCAGTGAGTTTCATTATCTTGATCAGAGAGTATATAATCATGACCCTAGGCTCTTACTGCTTTTTCTTTCTTGCTAGTGGCAGAAAAACAAAAATAAAACAAAACAACACAAACACTTAAGGACCTGTTTCCTTTTGCAGGATAAGTATCATAATAAGAGGCCAGGGCCTCCCTTCACAATGCTCTGAGAGTAGATAGTTCTTTAATTCCCGCTAGGCTCAAGGGAATATGGATCTGGTCAAATACTGGGTTCCACATTACCTGCTTTCATCAGAGAACTTCAAAACATTTTGCCAACACAGATTCATTCACACATATAAGAGGTAATGCTGTCCTCATTTTGCTGATGGGAAAAGTGGAACACTGAGAGTATAAGTGACAAATTCAGGGCGTGTGGTGGAGCAGAGAATTGTACCCAGGGCTCTGGAGAGCCAGGTTCATGCTCTAACAACTAGATAAGACTTCCTCTGAGGCTGTGCATGTGGCTCACGTTTTTTAAAAAGATGCTTTATTTTATTTTTAAGGCACAGAGAGACTACTGAAGAGACAGGGGGATGAAAAAACAATTTAATAAGTCTTACTTAGAAGGTTGAATGATACATATTGTTAGAACTTGGCAAATGTCTCCCACCTGGAACAATCCAAGATGCTGAAAAGCTGTGAAACTATTAACAAACAGCAGAATAGGAAATGAAAAATATTCATGGGGATTTTTAAAAATAGAAATATCTTGGTCTAAACACTAAATTTGAAAATGAAACTGTCCCAGCTTCTTTTAAATACATGTCTTCATTACTGATTCTCACCATTGAAAACATATTCGGATGCTTTCAACTAGATACGTTCTCTGGGTGATCTATCTCTCCATCAGTATATTCCCAGTGTGATCTTTGTCATTTGCTACTTTCACTTGGACAAGGTAGGCTTGTGTATTAAGCAAAACCCCAAATATGCCAAATGTGATGAACTGTTTCAGTTTTGAAAACATCAGCTTAGGTAAGTTTTTCAACAATAAGACATGAATAATCTTCTGTCCATGATATGAAGCAACTTTTAATGATTGATTAATAGCTCTCTGATGCAAACAGTGATAACAATGAATGTACATGTTTGTGGTTGTGTAGGCAGAGAGAGAGATCATGATTCAAATAAAAATTAACCTATAATTAATAAACAAGCGCATGCTGAAGTCAAACATTTGTGCCTCCAGCCCTTTAAGCCAGTGAACATATAAAGCTTGTCAAGTATTTTTAATTTTACTGACAGAGCAAGCACTTAAAAGATGAAAGAAGGAGGACAAAAGGGTGGCTTTGTCAGGAAAGGATGTGTTTTAAAAACTTGCCCAATAAAATCATGCAAATAAGCAGATTTTCATAAGCCCCAGGCTGAAAAAAATTATTCTGGGCTTAAAGGGAATGAGGACATCCACCCCAAAGAGATGTGTTACTTTGCTTCTCTTAGTTTTCTTCTCATTCAAAAGTCTGTTGTTGACAGAGAAGTTCTGAGTTAGTCTCCTGCAAGGCTGATATTTATGCTCCTCTTGTGAGAGCAGTTGGGGAAGTGATGGTTTAGGCCTGAGTGACCATGATGAAGCATGGGATGGGAAGCCCCGTGCAAATGCTGGGGACCAGTAAGACTTTAAGAATGTTTATGGAATTTTTCAAATCCATCCATCAGGAAGGAATTACAGAACACAGCTGTTGGAAAGATGTATAGTGTTGTAAACCTTTTAGTAATTGTGTCACGACCAAATTATATTTTCTCTTTGATTTACTCAGTTAAGTTCTATGCAGCCCAGAGGATCTCCGTGTGTAACAATGAAAAAAAAAGATGGGGATTTCAAATTGGCCATGAGTGGTATTGTGGTTTTTGTAAAGCAGTGCTTCTCAAAGTGTGGTCCCCGGACCAAAAGGATCTGTACCTGGGAACATATTGGAATTGAAATTCCTTGGGCTTCATCTCAGACCTATTGAATCAGAAACTCTGGGTATAGGGCCCAGCACATCTGTATTTTAACAAGCCTTCCAGGTGATTCTGATCCACATTGAAGTTTGAGAACTGTTAGGAGAACCGAGCAGGACTCCTGGGGCAACCTGACCTTATGGGAGGGTGAGACAAAATGGGATCTTCTTCAGGAGGTGCTATACCTGTGGACTCAGGCAGGGTCTTAGGACCAGGTACACTAATTCTAAAAGGTTTTAAAATCAGATATAAATTTGTATTTTGAGGGCTTAATTTTCCCACCTTGAAATTTTCCTCCATGTACATTCTGGGTTTAAGTAGTAGCAGGCCTGAAGCAGCCCTAGCCAACTTCTCAGAGGATCCTGTAGAAAAACAGCAAACAGGGTCAACTTGCAACTTGTTCCCTGTTAAGGCAACAATACAAATCCCTCAACCAAATTCCTCTCATTTCCTTTTCTAGCTGTTGCTGAAACTAGAATTATAAACATGGATTGGATTCCTTTTTTATCATAGTAGGCTCACTGGATGTGTTTGGGTTAGGCAGAGAAAGGTTTAGCAAATCAGATATCATACACTATTTGGAGATCACCAACCCTTCAAATATTAGAACATCGACCCCAAGGTGAAATCTGTATGTTGTAAAAATAGAGAATTTGTAACACAAATTTAAATTTACCCTAAAATTCATAAGCAAATATTGCTTCTATTTCTCTGTCAGTCTATTCTCAGTGTTATCTTTGTCACTTGTGCAGAAAGATGCAGAGGAGAGAGATAAATATGACAGCGCAAGGGTGACACTGAGCATGTTGAACACCCAGTATGAAGCAGGATCTGCAGTCCCCACCATTCCAGGCTCCAGCTTATGGAGTGAAGGAGCAATGGTGCCTTGGAAAGAGGACAGTGAGTCAGGGCAGGAGAGGCACTGGGGATTCAGGGAAGTGGTGATTTACCAATAAGTACGACCATTTTGGTGCATACATGCTGCGCTATGGCCCTAACTCAAGAGGAAGAAAATAGCTACGTTAAAAAAAAAATACAGTAGGGTGAAAAGGCTCTATTAATATTGAAATTTTAACCCCATAGGCCTCTCATTTATATCTCTCGTGTGGGGTCTGAGTGTGGGTTGGATGCTCTTCATGCTTGTTTGGCAAAATGTGTTTTCTCTTATCTGTACTAATTATATTGTATTATAAATATCTATGTATTTGCCTTTGCTTTCACTGGACTGTAAATTCCTAGAGCACAAGGGCTCACTATTTCTCTCCCCCTCTGCCACCACCTTCTTTCTTTTATGGCCCTAGTATCTATAGTGTCTGATACAGAGTAGGTAATCAATAAGTGTTTTTGAATGAATAAATGAACCATTATAAACTGACCAGATCTGGCTGCTGAGAGCTGATCAGCAATGGACAGAGGAGAGATGCCTCTGGTCCCATCACAGGACACACTGGCTCTGGGTTCTAGATGAAACCATGAAGAAAAGGAAACACACTTTGGTGTCTCTGTGGGAGATAGAGGCCAGACATAGAAACTGAGAATTAGTTCTTGTAGGAGTTGGGTATCAGAAATGGCATTTTCTTTGGGGAGTCAGGATATTTCAGAAAAGAGTGGGGCTCAGCTCAGACAGACATGAGAGCTGGTGGGTAGGAAAAACCAAACAAACAAATACACCTCTCTTTTCCTTAGGTGCCTGGTATAGTTTGTAGGAAGCTAGGTTTGAGTAAGGAATGGTCTAGTAGAGTCACAAAGGAACTTGGGGAAAGATGTCCTCAGTCCAGGGACAGGCTAGACCCAGAGAGATGGTCACAAGGAATCTAGAACAGACTCTCTAAAAAGGACTCTTCCATTGAAGTTGGACAGCATCTATGTGTGTGCTATTGACCTGTTAGTCATTCACCTGTATAATAATGGTTGTCTAAGAAATAATCCTGTTTGTACCATATTTTGTAACATTCCAAACAATTGGCCTAAGAGAAGTATTAACATTGACTTTGAGTAGGAGTGCCTTGAATATCACAGGCAATTACTGAGTGCTTGTTGAAAGAATAAATGGATCATGACAAAGGCTACTTGTCACAAGTTGCTGGGAAGAGCCCAGTAATCTTAGGGCAGGGGCCTGTTTTATCATGCATCAGTGGCCCTAAATGCCCCAGGTGACTAAGTCAGAGAAAACAAAACAATGAAGCAGGAGGCTTTTGATTAGTACTAGGAAGCACTTCTTCAATCATTAGTTTGATAAGACATAGAAACTGGCTATTAAGAGAGATGATGCTCATGACTTACAAAATATTTTGAAGAAGACAAAAGACCTCAGCGATTCTGGAGAGGTTTTTATCTTCCTGGCCTGGAGGCAGCACCCAGGTGCACTCCGTCTAGCACCTGGACAGTTTCTCAAGCCCATCTGAGTGCGCTGTGATGCGCTCTACAGCTTCCTGTCCCTCACCTCCTCCCCTGCAGCCTCACCTTTATTTCTTGCTCTTTCTCTCCCTTCCTTCTCAATATTGGCCATGTCTCTGACATTCCTGTTTCTTTCACATCAAGACTCTCTCTTAGCATGTGTTTCCAGACCTTTCTGCATTGGCAGCTGTTTGGGGGAATGTGGCAACTGGGCTCCTTGTGGCCTGACACCAGTCCCAGCCTCAGATCACCGGTGGAGCTTGTGAAATGCATTTCAAACAGCCTGCTCAGCCCGGAACTGGAGGAAGATCTTGGGTTTGGCTTTGGCAGGTGTGGCCTGGAGGGAGCTACCAGCTAGGGAAGGCCACATCCAACAAGGCAGCCTCCCTAGAAGGAGACACTTTCCAATTCAGACAATGACTGGAGGCAAAATGGGCTGCTTCCATTGTTTGCGTGCGTAAGTGTAAGCCCCACAGTTGAGCAAGGGGAACCAAGGGAGTACCTGAGCAAGAGGAGATATTGATTTTACTGTTTCTTCACTCTCCATTGGTGGCCCTAGTTCTCTTCTGCTGTCACCCCCTACACTTAAGAATTCAATGCCAGGAATGTAAATTGGTACAGCCACTGTGGAAGACAGTGGGAGAACCTACGGAAGTTCCTCAAAAAATTAAAAATAGAACTACTATATAATTCAGCAATCTCACTTCTGGGTATATCTGTGAAAGAAGTGAAACCACTATTTGAAGAGATATCTGCAACCCCATGTTCATTGCAGTATTATTTACAATCACCAAGACGTGGAAACAACCTGAGTCCATTGATGGATGAATGGATAAAGAAGATGTGGCATATCTATATCTATATCATCTATATCTATATCTACACACACACACACACACACACACACACACACACAATGGAATATTATTCGGCCACAAGAAAGAAGGAAATCTGCCACGTGCAACAAGATGGATGAACTTTGAGTGCGTTATGCTAAGTGAAATAAGTCAGTCAGAGAAAGACAAATACCATATGATCTCACGTACATGTAGAGTCTAGAAAGGTGAAACTTATAGAAGCAGAGTAGGTTAGTGGTAGAGGTGAGGCCTGGGGGAAATGCGGAGATTTTTGTCAAAGGGTAGAAACTAGCAGTTATAGGATAAATAAGTTCTGGGGCTCTGATGCACAGCATGGTGATTAGAGTTAACAATACTGCATTGTGTACTTGACAGTTAATAAGGGGTTAAATCTTAAAAGTTCTCATCACACACAATGGCAGCTGTGTGAAGTAATGGATATGCTAACTAATCTTTTTGTGGTAATCGTTTTGCAATATATACATGCATCAAATCATCACGTTGTACACCTTAAACATACAGTGTTGTATGTCAATTGTATTTCCAAAAAGCTGGAAGAAAAAATAATTCAATGGCTTCCTGCTTCCTTGGGCATATCGGGCCCACTTCCCTCCCCATCACTTTGGCTTTTCCTCTTGGGATGGCACTTGCGGCCCTGAACGCCTGTACCCATTCCTCCCGCCCCCGCCATCCGAACTCACCGGTCTGTCTTCTCTCTGCAGTACCTGCTTCTCAGGTAAACTTCTTTGAGAGCTGGGGCTCTGACTCATTTATCTTTGTGTTCCCTACACTATCTGGAACCTGGACACAGAAGGTGCTCTATAAATGTGGTTGTTAAATTTGAGTTTACTGAGATTGCGTTGCTGCCCTATCCTCAGCTTTCATCTCCTCACTCTCTTTCTGAGATGGGCTAGAAAGATAACTGGCCACAGAGTTCAGGGCATTACCACAGTCCTGGCTCCACACCTACTACCTGTGGACCCTTGAACAAGCACTTCACCTTTCTGCATCTGGTTTCTGACTGCAACATGAGAATTGTAGTGGTCTTCTATCTTATGTCTCATAATATTGTTAGGATTAAAGGAGAGAATGTGGGTGAAAGGGTTTTATGAATTAGAAAATGCCATCTATTTAAAGTACTCCTTATGGTAAAATCAGTTTGTGTAAATGACTGACAATCACTTAAAATAATACTCTGCTTAGATAACTTGCATGCTTGCCTTATGAGAGAGGGCATCATTTTAAAATCTAATTCTGTCCAGTGAGGAATTACTCGATGTCTGTTATGTGTCTAGCAAGTTTGTATACATTGTGGAGGTTTCAAAAGAGGTATAAGAAATTATTGCTTTCTAAGAAATTATGACATAATTAGAGGGTACAACCTGACTCCAGTGCACTGCCTACCTGGGGTTTAATACCTGGTTCTAAGACTCTGGAACTAGACTTCAGAGACCAGTAAAACTTAAAAAATAAAACAAATTGGAAGACAACACAGGTTTGTCAATTTTTAATTTATCTCTTCAATAGTTTTAAAATTAAATATGGAATTCGTATATAATAGCATGAAAAACTATAACATCAATGAAAATCTATAAAAAGTTAAAACTTGAGTCAGTTGAGCTGTATGAAAGACATAAGATGTTGCCCTGATCTTTTTCACTTCACTTTGAGCAACTCTGTGCTTTGTTGGGGACCAGGAACTGGGCACCAGCACCGAGCAAACGGAGCAGCTGCCTGGGAGGCAGCCCCCTTGCTCTGATAGTGATGGCTCCTCACTAAGTTGATGTGGGACTTTGCATGAGGCCCTGAACTTCTCTAGATTCGATTCTTCTCTGTAAACCAGAGGGGCTGATCCATGCTGGGTTAGTGACTGTGGTAGCTGCTAGCCACGTGTGAACATTTAAATTTAAATTAAATTAAATTAAATTAAAAATATAATTCCCTGATTGCTAGTCCCATTTCTCATGCCTACTAACCACAGGTGGCTAATGGCAATCATAACGGACAGCATAGATTTGGACCATATCCAGAATTGTAGAAAGTTCTATTGGATAGTGCTGGACTAGATGACCTCTAAAGGTTCCTTAATGTTAAAATTCCAGGATTTTTGTGGTTATGTGTAGACCCCACTTAGATTCTGAGCCACAGTGTGGTCTGACCCACAGTGAAGTTTCCATGTGCCTCCAAAGTCTGATGGTGATGATAATTCTTATTTAATTCTGATGGATGGAAGGGTATCATGATACTTAAGAAGTATTATGATTTTACTGTCAATGGTACATAGTTTGGTTAAACCAATGTTTCACATTCAGTCTTCTGTATCTATCTGAGAGATTCTCCTCTCTTTTAATATTCACTTTTTCTTACCACACCAGGTATTTCTTTCTTTCCTTTTTTCTTTTTTGGTCTGAGATTAATCTCTCTTAACATTTTCACAATCTTATGGGAAAAGCTAATCTAAATGATAAGTAGGTTCTTTTTTCTTCTTCAATCTACCATAAAATTGCCAATGTGTTGTAAAAACCACTATTTTTATAGAACTTGTGTAAACACTGTTTTGGACTCCATCTGTTGAATCAGTCTCCACTACTAACAAGTATTGTTGTGAGATGTGCCATCATCAGTGATGTGGACGGAGTGCAAACTGAGCTAGCTTGGCAACACACAGGGCCACATAAATTAAGCCATTTTTGTTGCCGGTAAAGGAGTGCACCAATGCCATTTCAATTCCGTGCAAAGTTGAAGATGGGGGGGAAAGCACACAGCACTTGCTTTCTGAATCTGAGAGAGGAAAATCATAAAGAAATATTAAAATGATGTCCAAATTTCCAACATATGAAAACAATCGGAAGGAACAAGACTGAGAGAGGGAGAATGAAAGAGAGAGAACTCAGTGGCCCCTAAAAACAACTCAATAAACTCTACTATCCAAATAAATGACAATTTCTGGACCTCAATGCCAATTCACTCAGTGTCCTTTCTTAAACTTTATTTTTCTCTGAGCAGCAGAAGTTACAGAGACAATGCCATTCTCTTTAACACCTTGAAGTGAATACAGTAAAACAAGTAAAATCTGAATATACCTGGTTATTATAAATATGCAGCAGTACTGGCCAACACAATTGGCAAGAGTGTGTACCAAAGTCCAGTGACAGAATCCAGCCCAGCTTCACAAACTCTCAAACTCTGACCTCCTTGCCTGCTCAGACTCTGCTTCTTGTCAGTTATATGTTGCTGCCCACAGTACCATATTGCCACGTGCTATGCTCAGAGCAGAGAAACCCTGCCCCCGGAGTGCGCCTGTGTCAACATTTTTATTGCAAATTGCCATTTTCTGATCATTAAAAAAGCTCTCAGCACAGGAGTAACTTTGTGAGAGTTCAAATTTTGAAAGGACTCATTTAATGGCTTAAAAATAACACTTGGGCCACACCCAGAATTTAAAATGTTCTAGCTGGCTTTGTGGCCTGGGTTTTTTCAAACTGCATAAACTGAAAATATGAAGGGACTCAGGACTTGGAGCAGGTCCAAAGATTGGTTTTTAGTGTTTGGTGAACTGGAATGAGGTTCCTTAATGGTAACCTTTACTTGCAGAAATGAAATTGTAGGATCGATTTAGTTGGAATGTTGTCTAACTTCAGCTGGAGAGGGGTCTCTCAATAGCTTTCTTACCAGGTTATGAGGAAAGGAAGGGTGGGCCTAGGACAGGCTACATAATTTGGAGGGCCTAGTGCAAAGTGAAAACGCAGGGCCCCTTGTTCAAAAATTATTAAGAATTTCAAGATGGTGAGAGCAGAGTATTAAACCAATGTGGGGTCCTTCTAGGTAAGGGACCTGTGTGACTGCACACATTGTCTGTCCAGAAGCCGGCCCTAGCTGGACTCCCTCCCTCCCTCCCTCTCTTCCTTTCTTCCTTCTTTCCTTCCATCCTTCCTTACTTCCCTCTTTCCTTCTTTTCAGGATACACGGGACTCACTGGCTCAAGTATAATTTACACATGAGCACTGTTATTTTAATAGGTTCTGTCTTAATTCTTTCACAAAGAACAGTCATTCCCAATTTCCTTTCTAAAAGCTATTTAATAACAACAAGTAAAAAACTTAAGGTGGTTTTTTAAAGCTGGTAAAATGTTTACATATCTATTTTCAAATGTGATCTTTAAAATAATTCCATGAGGTTATTAGACTAAAATAAACCCTTTTTCCAGACTGAGGAATTGAGGGTTCACTGTAAAATTAAGTGATTTGCATAAAGCTTTTCAGGTCTTTATTGGTACACTCAGAATCAGAATTTTACTCCCTTGACATGTAATGCTATTTTGAGTAAAAGGGTGCCCGATATAGCAAAGCTTAAACACCAAAGGGGAGGAAACCTTGGACCAACAAAAGTGGAAAAATTATGAAATGAGTTTTTTTCATAATGCTGGGTTTGGACCATACTAACTCCTTGTAAAGGCTTTAAAAGATCATGTTTTGATGCAGTATTTTTTTGTTTCAGGAGACCTGTCCTACAGTCCGGCTAAATCCGTGTGACATGAGGTGGTGCTGTAAATAGGCTTGCTTACAACTTGGTAAACAAAAGAAATAGAAGGGGCTATCCGTGGGCTACTGTTGAATCCTAAGAAAAACTTCAGGAAAGACTAGATAATAGAGATGTGAGGTTGGAGGCTCATATTTATTTACTGAAATATTGTGGGTCCGTTATTTCTCAGTGCATTCCATGGAACGTTAATAACGTGTTATTTAAAAGAAAAAAAAGAAGAAGCTCTTTTTGGTCAGTTAAGTTTGGGGAAACAATGACTTTGACAAAGTTAAACAGCTTACTAATTGCAGGACATAGCAAACCTTTAATGAGCTTCTGTGATTTGTGACTCTTCAAGAGGGAATGCAGCTTTTCCAAACTTACTTGACAACAGAACATCTTACCTCCTTTTTTTGTTGGTTTTTTTTTTTTGGCGGGGGCGAGGTGAGGGGTTGTTCAAAGAATCTCAAGGGACTAGTGCTCCACAGAATACACTTTATGAAGTGAGGTTTTAAAGAACCAACATCATCAATGATATTCCTATAGCGGGTTGAATTGGGGCTCTCAAAGAATATGTCTCCCTGGAACCTCAGGATGTGAGCTTATTTGGAATAAGGATCCAACTGTAGATAAAATTAAGGTAAGGATCTCAAAATGAGATCATCCTGGACTTAACGTGGGCCCTCAATCCAATGACCAGTGTCTTTCTAAGAGAAGGGAGAGGGAGATTTGAGACAAGGAGAAACATAGAAGAAGGTCATGTGAGAGTAGAAGTAGAGATTAGAGCCATGTGGCCACAAGCCAAGGAATGCCAGGAGCCAATGGAAACTGGAAGAGGCAAGGGAAGAGTCTTCAGCCTTCAGTCTAGAGCCTCTGGACTTTGTAGCCTCCAGAACTAGTTCTTACTGTAGCCCTAGGAAACTAATACTAGTTCCATCAGTAAAACAGAAGAGAGAGTCCCTCCATCTAGGTAGGTAGAAATGTGAGTGGCCTGACAGGTTTGGAAATGGAAGCTTGTTGTTAGGCCAACAGCTGGATCAGAGTTCTCGCTGGGACTGCTTTGGGGGATGGGAATTGTTCATGAGTGGGTTAACTTAAGATCTAAAAAAGTTGAAGTGAATGAACCCTATAGAAAAGGCCAAAGCTGTCAGAAGTCCAACAGCTAGAAGAAAGGGGAATGACGTGACAGGACAAAGAGTCATTGGTGCGGCTCCTAACAATGTCACTCCTGTCCTCAGGGGATTCTCCCATGAGTCTCCAAGTCTCCTGTGGGGTGAGATGCCCCAAAGCTCTCAACTGTCTTGCCCTGGCCGCCCAGCTCTCACACAAGACTGGGAAAATGTCCAAGCTGGCTTTGTATTCTGACACTCTAAGCATGTTCATGGTTTGTTCTCTTGGCTTGTAGTTGAAGAGGACATTTCTTTTCTTTGTCTCTCTGCAGCCTTTCCCCCACATTGTTGCCTCAGTCATTTATTTCTGACCCATAATTGGGCAGCATCATAAGGGCTTTCTTTGGCTCAGAGCGAGGAAGAGCTGTGTTAAATAAACTAAACTAGTCTCTAATTACTTGCGTGCTTATTGTGTATTAGCAGAAGTGGCTAAAATGTCAAAGCTTTTGCTCAATGGCTTTCACTTGGGAGCTTTAGAGGTTATGGCGGCCCGGGAGGGCACTTGAGTTACACTGGGTTTTGTGACTGCTATTAACACAAAATAATGCCAAGGGAAGGCTGCAACTCATGCACTCACGACCCTCCCATTCTAGAAACTCAAAGGAGTGAGTCTAACTGGACCCACCCTTATCAGAAGGTGATTAAAAGCCACCACCAGGACTTCCAACTATTGCTAAACACTTGCCTCCTAAGAGCCTGTCTAGACGCCCCTTTCTCCATCACACCAGTAGGGGGCATCCTAGCGGGGACTAAAGTAGAGAGAAAAGTGGGGTTGAGAAGTAGTCTGGATTCCCACTTGCCTGGTCTGTCCTCTGGCCCTACTGACAAGAAAGAAAATTGAAAGGGAGACTGGTACCAGACCAATGCCATGGTGCCACGGCAGAGAGCAGTGTGGCTGGTAGTGCAGAGGTGATTCAGAGGTGGTGAGAGGGGGACTAGTGGAAATTTTCCCCCTGTGACTGATCCATAAATTTTGGAAACCTTGGTGATCACCCTTATTAAAAAGGCAAAAATATGGGCTGCGAAGAGGTTATTCCAAGTTCATCCTGAGACACTGGGGCAGTACTGGAAAATAAACTTCTGACTCCTGATCCCTGTCCTAGGACACCATTCCAGGATGAACCGACTTACCCCTCGCCTGTCACCCGACTCATAAATATAAGCAGATGAATCCACTTCCAGAATTCCTTTGCCTACTCCTCCTACTTTAACTAAATGTCCATCCTGAACTAGAGTGCAGGAACAAATATATCAGGCAGTGAAAGCTTTCAGGGACTTTGTATGAGAAAGCAAGGAAGCCAAAAGGCAATAGGTAGAAAAAGACCAGAGAAACATCTGGAAAAAATACCAGAGTGCATAATTATGATAACAACTCCCAGAAAGGGCTCAGTTTAAGATTTCTAGGGTTTCTCCTGTCCTTATCTGTTGTACACCCCCCTCTCCAAAAGCAAAGCAGACATCTTTGCCCTGGTGTCTCCCCCTCCCCGCTGTCGTGCATAACTCCTAACCCTCTGTGTCATTAAAAATGACAGCTGCGTTATAAATCTTTCTAGAGTTACTTTCCTATTTTTAATATTTATTTGCTTCCAACCGGCAGGTACCACAGACTTTCTTTTAATGATTTAAGATCGAATGATTAGCCTACAGGCCTATCTGGAAACTGACACCCTTTAAGATGCACTTCCTTTCTTTGATAAGTGGTCAGGAGAACCTGCGCGGGGTTTTTTAGGCAAGACAACCCCGCTCCGGGAGGTTCCAAACACATCCTTTGCCCTCCTCAGTTAGTGCTTGTTAAATCCCTGCTACAGTGAAACTGCCCATATTTAGATCAAACATCCAAGTAAAAGTCTGAAGGAATGGAGGCTAATTCGAGAATGTAAGATCCATTAAACTATGCAAGTATGCATGAACTGGAAAAAAGTGGATCCCATACATAGCGCTATAGCCCTTAGCTGTTAGCAGGTGTGAGTCAGTCAGCTGTACAATTCATTTGTCTACCTAATTGCACTGAAGATAGGCTTTTACTTTGCCTATAACATCTCTAATGAGTAGGTTTTCAGTTCGATCTAACTAATTAATTCTTGTTAACTTCCTTTGCATTGCTGTTCTTTTAATTTAACCAGAGACAGCCCAGAGTTGCTACTAGTGTTTAGTCTCAACTAGATTACCCCTATTCATTAAGGGCTATAATTGTTGGTCTTAGCCTTCCAAGCGGTCATTACAACCTCTGGCTTGCATATTGAATAACAGCAATTTCCTGACTCCAACAGATCTTGTGTCAGGGAGGAGAAAATGCTAATAAAGAAAGAATAAATGATTCTCGACTCCATTCAGGGCTGTGTAGATTTCTTTTGCAGCAGAAATTGTCCCGAGGTGGTAAAACGGGCTTCTTGCAGGCCCCCTACCTCCACCCTGAGTGAAAACAATAAGAACCAAGTGAAGCATTCTCTGCTACTGTGATTACAGCATCCTAAAAGTGATTATATGGCTGCTGTAATCAACTTCAATGAAAGCTGCCTGTTAGAGCTTCAATAATTACTCATTTCTGTTAACGGCTTGCTTTCAGTTTAACACTTTGAGGCCAAGGGGGTGGAGGGGGGAAACTAGGAGCATTGTAATAAAGGATCTCACTCACGTGATATTTTGGGGGGGTGAGTGCTTGTGTGTGGGCCAAAAAAATGCACATGTAAGTTTTTTGTCCCTTTTTCAATAGCAGCCCCCTTTCATTTTGAGCTTAGATTCTATTTAACCAGCAAAAGCACAAGTTCATACAGGGTTCAATTATGTACTGAATGTTTACTGAAGGAGGTACAATAGTTTAAATAAAGTGGTGATTTTAAATATTTTACCCATTTCTTTAAACAAATTGCCAATCCTTAAGGTCTGTGCTAAACACATTTCAAAAGCAAAATACCACAAGGATCTTTCACTAAAACTCTACATTGAATGTTTCATTTACTCTCCTCCCCTCCCCCCCTTCCCTTGCCTTGGGTGCATTTTACTATTTATTTTCTAGGAGAGGGCAAGTTTGGGAGAGTAAAATTTGTTCTAAATGACTTCGTTGGAGGAAATAAAGCAAAAGAAGAGATTGTTCTAAGCCCAGTGACATCAGTTGCTTAAGCAGGGTGTCAAGATTTGGAGGTTTGGGGCAAGGTGTGATTAAGTGGATAGAGAAACAAATCAGACCCACTAGATCATGATCCACATGCCTCTCCCAGATCTCACTGACAACATTTCTGGAAAACAAACAAGTTGCATAAACATAATATTTTTAAAACTGGAACAATAAAGACCTTGTTTTCATCAAAGACAGAAAGAAAGACTATTAAAGCACAGAAGTTCTGTGAGCTCAGACACCATACAATAAATCTACTCTCCTCTCCTACCCCCAAAACCATCACTCCAAACAGAAAATATGGAAAATCTTGCAAGAAAGTTGGATTCTGCTATATTTCCATGCCTTCAAAGTTCAGATAATTTGGGAAATCCTCAAAATTCAGATGTAGCTTCAAACAAAGTCTAAACTGTTTTTCTTTTTTTTTCCACAACAGATAAAATCCAAAAACCATATCGAATTCAAATTCCAGGGCCTTCAAAATATTGCTTAGGAAAGAACTTAGAAAAAAAAAATCTCAAATGGCTAAATGATTAGTGAGGAAAGTCTACTAATATTTTGAAAACTGGTATGAAAATATCATTAAAGTGCCTTAATAGAACAAAGAAAGTTGTGTTTTATCAATAGTAATAATTCTGTTAACTTTATTTTACTTATTTTCTTTGAAGGACTCAAATTTCACCTATTTCAAGATTTCACTGTATTGTCATACACAACAGATAGCAAGATGATAGGTTATCTAGGAAATAAACATTCTTCAGCACTGCACATGACAGTGGTTAGCACATAAACAACAGTCTCCACATTTCTGGACTTTAATAGAATAAAGGAACATATTTTCATTCATCTTTCTTCATAGCTGTTCCACTGGTTCAAATAGGCTTTCATCTAAACCATGTTTTAGATGAAGAGGGAATATGAGGGAAGCAAGGGAGACTTGGATGACACGTCTCCCTTGCTTCCCTCATATTGCCCTGAACTCTGGTTTTATTTTAGCATCAAGCATCTTCCTCATTGAAGTCTGGCTATGTGTAGAGGATTGGGTGGTTTGAGTAGGGAGTGGGAATGGGTTGCTGGGTGAGGGAAATGGAATAGCTAGAGAGACTTTCCCCACTGGTAGTTCAGGCTGTTGTTTCAATAGCACTCTTACTCTCTGTCATCAGAAAGAATATGGGACTCCAAAACCAACTTTACCATGCAAATCCTTTCTTTATTTCCTTCTATATTGCCAAGCCAGGATTGTCTCATTCTAATTTGAATTGTTCCATCATATTCTCCATTAGATATTTTTCTGTACTTTTATAAAGAGGGAAAGATGAAGCTACACACTTGAGATTCAGATAAGAATAGGACAGTCTCTTGATACTCAACTTTTGAGAAATAAGAATGTAACTAATATTACTAGAGCTTTAAGACTAATTTACTCTTATCTATGTAAAGTTACAACTTAAACATGAAAAGGAGAGTTTAGATTTTTGGTTAGCACCTCTATAAAATGAACTATATGTGAAATATAAGATAATCAGGGTCACTGAAAGGATTTAGGGGGTTTATTTTTGGCTGCTGTTTAAGACAGCCACATTCTACAGCAATCTCAAGGAGTTGCCACCAGCGTATACAAGCTAGGTTCATATCATACAGGCTAAGAACCTCAGCAAGTTATATTCTATGTGTTGTAGATACAAAAAATGTTGTATCCTCTAAGTGAGAAAAAAGATAAAATGAGCCTTTGGAGTCAAAAACAAGCAAGGATATTCCAGGGTGGTTTTTCCACAAAGATTTGTATACCATTGTTGGATCCTGTAGTTTCTAGTTTAGCATTTCTTCTGGTTTCTAAACTCTAGTGAAAATGTCTTCCTTTGTTTAATGGAAATAGTACCACCCAGGTGTCTCCAATAAACAGCTAATTTTGATGGGATTCAGGTCTTTCAAGCCAGGGCATCAAGGAAGACAAGTAAATTGGTGATGTTCTGACATATTGTATTCTTAAGACACGAAGATTGGCTTCAAACCTTTTAGCAGGAGGAGATGATTAAGAAAGACAGGCTGGGTAGGTACTGAGAGAAAGTGGTATGTTAGTGCTGTAGCTTCTGGCTACTTTATCAAATTACAGCATTAGATAAGCCTCTGCCTCCCAGTTGCCCCCTCCACCAAATACCAGGATTCCCCAGTTGTTAGGAGCTGGGTGTGGGGAAGAAACTCTACAAAGATTTCAAGAGTGAATCTATTCACAATTAGTCATTTAATTTGCAAATTGAAGGCACTGGAGTTAAATAATCAGTATAAATCCTTGCTTAGAGGCAAAATAATATCTTTTTGATATCCTTTTGATCCTCACTGTTGTCCTGAGAATTGGTGAACTACAAGATGCTCCCAATCTGGAACACCTATCATAGCGCTTTGTCCTTCTAAAATGCTTTCAATAAGTATTTGCTTCATTTGATATTATTGATTTTTTTACCTTAATTAGAATACTTACTTTTGAAAGAATTGTCTTACATGCAAAGTCTATTTTTCTGCTGGAACCCCTCCCCCAAACTTTTCAAGAGAAGGAAGTAGAATTTAAAATAAATATCTTTTGGTTTTAGGTTGGCAGTAGGGTCCAGGGTCTCACTAATCTATAGAGGGAATGACAAGTGTCTGTTATAAAACTAGACCTTATTTCAACATTATTTATCTAATTTTTATTATGGCATCCTTGAGTATCTGGAACTGACTTTTTATTAATGTTTCTGACATTTTGTCCAAAATCCCTAGAAAACTATTACATATATCCTACTTCATGAAAAAATTTTTTTGGTTAATACTGTCATATTTGTTATGATATTCTCCCTACACTTCAAGATGTTGCTCTTATTACTACAGCTTAAGATTGAAATCTAATGGTGAAGAATAAATGAATACATTGATGATATTCATATTGGTGAGAATGCAACAAAGGGAATATTCTCACATGCTACTGGTGAGAGTGTCTACAATGTTTTGGAGTGAAACTAGACAGACATATCAAAATTTAAAAATTAAAAATATTTTAATTGTGATTTTTATTAAAGTATAGTTGCTGTACAATATTATATAAGTTTAGTACATTTATATGTACTAAAATTTTTTTATATAGTAATTTATACTGGCCTTTCACTGTTTTTGAACTGACAAGTTTTGAACCCTCCAAAAAATTTTTCTGCCAAAACTATTTGTACAAATATATAAGAAAATGTGTACAAGGATGCTCATTATAGTATTATTTGTATCACCAAAAAAATTGGAGACAACCCTAATATTCATCAACAAGAGAAAAGTTAAATAAATACGGCACTGACACAGAGTAGAATGCAGCCATGAAAATGAATGAGAATGATGTGGCAAGATGCCCATAATATACTGCTGAGTAAAAAAAAAAAAAAAAACAAGTTGAAGAAAGCAGCATGCACAGTCTCTTTCCATTGTCATTTCAAAATTTATGTGTGCATATTGACAAAGGATCTAGAAGAATACAAACTAACCTTTACAATGAATCCTGGGAAGCAGGTATGGAGGGTCTGGGGAGTGAATTTCACTTTTGTCTTTATATCCTTTTGTATTGAGTAATTTTGTTTAATGAGTGCTACTTACTATTTAAAATATTTATAATTTATTTTGGGGATTTAATAAATAAATTCACTGGGAACTTGTAGTTTTAAATTCTCTAATATCATTAGCCATAGGATATTCCATTTTAAATAGTGAAAAAACATAGCTAATTACTAAAGTAAAGGACATTCAGATTGTTGGATTCTGGATTAAAATGAGAGATGTAAGATGCTTAATATCAGAATAGAACCCATCTAGAAACGTAAAAGTAATCTTTTATAATTGTTTATCAATCACATTATTCATCTAGATTGGTTCTTGGGGTTAAAAAAGCACTTAAGTTAGCTTTTAGAAGAGGGTTTATTCTGGAGGATAAACATAAACTAGAATTTAAACTGAAATTTTAGGAATTGAAGAGTTTCTGGAGACAGGTTTTTGTCTTTTCTCTGTGTCAACATGCTTTTTTTTTTTTCAAATAAGAAAAAGTCAATTAAACTGACTTAAACAGTAAAAAGGACTGAGTGGTTTAAGTTAAAAAAAAAATAGAGGGCAGATCTATAGCTTCAGATGAGGCTTAATCTAGAAGCTCCAAAATACCACCAAAGGCTCAGTATTTTTTTATTCTGTGTCTCTGTTGTTCTTTCGATGGTGTCAGCTCTATTTTAAGGTTGAACAATTATTTCAAAATGGTTACCAATAGCTCTCAGAAATACATTTTTCTTATTTCTAGATAAAAAGAGAGAGAGGGTATCTTTTCTAGCATTCAACACAAAAGTCCTGATATGCACCGTAATTGCTTGGACCACATTCCTACCCCTAAGCCAATCACTATAACCATTGAAATATGTGCCTATTGGCTTAGCCTGGGTCACTGTTTCACTCTGGTAGCATGGGTAGAGTCACATGCTCAGAATCCCGTAGCTGCCCAAACTGAAAATCGAGGTTGCTAAGGAGAGAATCAGTGTTGGGAAGACAACCTAGAAGTGTTCTCTGTGGTCTCCCAAAACATATCCTATTCTCTTTGACCATCTACTCCAGTCTCCTGTGTCCATTGTCCTGTTTCTCCTGCTTAACATATTCTTATTCCTTTATAACTTTGATTTATATTTGGCAGTCATGGCCTTCTGTCTGCTTACCCTTACTTCCTCCTATCATATTATGACTTTTCAATTTCAGTGCCCATAGTGCTTAAAATTTATTTTTTATCTTTCTTAATTCATATCTCAAAATTGAGATTCTGATTAGCCCAGCTCATCTTTTTGATCCAGGCCACAGATATTGGCCAGCTTGCAGATTGATTATCTTGAATCAGGCGTACACCACTAGTCCAATGATCTGTAAATGAAAGATGGAGTTTGGGTAGTCCAGTCACATGGTCCAAAACATGGCAGCCTGAGTAAGAGGGGCTACAGGGCAGACTGTTTCCTGTGGATGGGAATGTGGGGAGGCACATCAACTCAAAGTTGAGCAATAATAGACTGTACCTTTTCTTAGGGGACTTTTACTATATGTATTTTTTAAAAAGCAACCAAATTTTACATGAAAAATATTATTTTACTCTCTTTTTAAGTTTCTTCCATAGCTTGTGTCACATTTGTTTGCATATTGGGACTTAACTGGGACACATTTTGTCTTTTGAAATTTGGATTGATTTTTGGAAATAGCTGGAAGTGATTTAGAGCCATTTCTGATTAAGGGTAATGAAGGTAGGTATTATGAATTTGTCAAAAATGATGTGTGACTATAAAAAAGAAAGAAAAATTGTCTTTTGTGGTTCATAAACTGACCCTGAAGGCAATTCCAAGAGGAGTTTTAAATGTGTTTTGGGCAATGACGGCACATTAAATAACTGTATTATCCTCTAGAGGTGATTACTTCATTTGAAGGACAAAATTCAGTTATTTGTTCAGGCTGGTGAGCGTGTGTGTGTGTGTGTGTGTGTGTGTGTGTGTATCTAAGTACACTGTGATTAATCTTCATCCCATAAATGAGGGAAACATTGATCTGAATCTAAGTTCAGGAAAAGCTGATATGTAGTAGGTAAGCTGGTACAGTGGTATTGGATGTTCATAGCTGTGATCTGTTCCAACTGGATCCAGTGGTATTGGTAAATATCAATAAAGAATTGATAAATATTTTGAAGATCACCCCTGACTGGGGCTTCCCATGAAGTAAAGGAAAGAACCAATGGACTCTTCTGTAGGCCACATAAATGCCTCAAGAAAACTCAAAGGCAAGGGTAAAGGCATGACTAACTGGAAAAGGTGTGCAAAAGGTGAATCCAGATCACAACTGTGTCTGTTCTCTAACCCCCAGTATTGTTATATTCAATATGCTTCCAGAGACCTCGTATTTATTAAAATTTCCATTAAGAGCTAAAGACATTTGAGAACAATTTAAATAACATGGCTTTCACTAATGGGCAATCAATCCTCATCTGCTCTTTGCAGTTCTTCCTGTAGAGACCTGGGAGATGTGGCAAGTGCAGTGTTACCCCCAAAGAGCTTTGTATCAGGGTGTGGAGGTGTTTCCTTTCTGGTGCGCTATATAGGGGAGAACTAGTTATTTGCTACCTTTACCTAGAAGGATGCCTTCTTTCCTCCTCATGTGCTAATATCCATTCCCTCATGCATTCTCTTTCAATATTTATGCCTTAATATCAGGCAGAAAACGGTGCTCAAACATAAAGACATTTTATCTGCAGGACCCATGTAAGTGGTGAGGCATTACCATGGTATAATAATATCAGGAAAAAATATCAATTCAAACCTGAATTTGAGTTCTGGGTCTGGCAGCTGCTAGCTATGTTGTTTTGAGGAAAGCCCTTGGAAAGTTTTCTCCTTGGCAACCTGTTTCCTCATCGGTGCGAAATAGACAATATCAAATGAAATAATCCATACAGAGCACTCTTCTAGTTTACCTCTTACAGTTCCAGGTGAAACACAAATAATCAAAAAGGACATCTCTTTCAACACAATCCAGCCTCTGTTATCATTTGTCACCTTTATTCCTTGAATATTTGTGTAGGTCCTTCTACATGCCGGGAACTCTTATCTTTGTCAAGGTAATGGTGGGTAACATGCTTTTCCAACCCACTCCAATTCCACGCACATCAATTTTTACCCTTCAACATTGCCCCCAAAGTTAATTGTTACCTGCTTTTATCCATGTGAAAAGATTACAGTGCCTTTTCCTCAGAAGTCAGATTTTCCTGGGGGATGATGCTGAATCCAGCAGGGACATGGTTGTCATTGGAGATCACATATGTTGGTGGGGGTGGGGGAATAAGGCAGCTGCAGGACACAGACCCAATAATCGGTTATCCCAAGTTGATACTTTATAGTTGATCCAGAAGCCTCATTCTATACTTATCCTGAAGTCCTCATCTATGATCTATTGCTTAATGAAAGAAGAAGTTAATTAATTAAGAATATGTGCAAGTAAGCCCAGGGGTTCAATTTTAATGTAAAATAAGTAGCTTATAGATAGTCAAGTGGTTTTAACAATGTGGTTCAACTACAGTCAAAGCACCTTGAAAAGCAAGGCCTAGGCCTGAGGGGCAGGTGTCTGAAGTCTTTTCTTTTACCACCTAACCTGTATACTCTGTGCATTCTCTGTGTTGAATATTGTAGATATGAGGTCAAGGTCTTCAGTTAAATCACTTTCAGGGCCCTTAGCTTCAGTCTGGTTCATGGCCACAGTTTAAATTCTAAACTTAAATTATCCATTTTGCAAGTCCTGCCACCAATCTTGATGCCATCATTTCTCTCTTATAGCACTTGTTTCATTGTCTTTGTTTTATTTGTTTTCATGACTCCCTTTTTACCAACCTGTAAACTCAGTGGGATTATGTATCACTCGCTTTTGTTTCCATAGAGCTTAGTGTAGTGTCTAGATAGTCAATGATTGTTCAGTGAATAAATGAATCGATAAAAGGCAAAGGAGAAGAGAAAAAAAAAAAAACTGTTCCTGGCTCAAACCAAATCTATTACCACAATTATTAGGAAAATCAGTATTGTGAAAATCAACCAGCTTTCCTTTCCATACTTATGGGTTATCACTTCCATAGATGAAGGAGAACTCATTGATGTGGAGGTGGTTTTCGTTTCCTGGTTAGCTCTTCAGTTTCCAGGTGAAACTTTCGGAAGCCTCTTTTTATACTGCCTCCTGTTCATAGGGCCCCCAGGTCATTCCCCCCACATAGTGACACCATCTCATTAGTTTTGCCAAAAGGTGAGATTTACAACTTCTGTAGGAGTTTTCCTGTACAGGGTAACAGGGAAGGAAGCCGTAACTGCTTGAATTAGCACAATGTATTTGCTTTCCTTCTGGCTGCCATAAATTCTTAGGATGACACAGAATCAACATTTCAGATGATTATGTCTGGCTTGTAAATTGTCCTCCAAATTGTCACCTTTTCCCCCCCAACCCCACACCTGGAGGACATAGCTATAGGAATAGCCCTGACCTCTGGCCTTAGAGTCAAGGTTAATTGTCAGCAAGGTCACATGACTTGCTACTCCTTTCAAGTTATGCTTTAGGAATTCTACTAGGTTCTTTTTCAGAAGTGTTTGAGTTTTGTTTTTTTTTTAAACTAAAAATTTTGTATTGTCAAGACCTCTGTTACAAGACTCTGCCCAAGATTCTTCAAAAAATGTCAAAGCCACACTTAGCTCCTTGTAAACTAGACGTTCTAACAAAAGATTTGCTACTGATTGCTAGCAGCAGGTAGGTCACAACTGGTCTTGTAACTCATGAAAATTCTAAGCACTGCATTCTCAATAATAAGTTATGGTATGTTCAGAACAGATATTTATTTATTGGTTAATCAACACAGTTATGGTAAAAAACCAAGAAGGACTTACATTTTATTTTAAATTTCAAGAGAGAAAAGTAAACAGATTACAAAATATCACATTTCTGTGCACATTCAGAATTGGAGAGTGGGAGACTTTTGACTAAATATCTGTATGTTCCTTAGAGATTATTAAAGGAAATTGTTCTGTATTAAGACACATTTGAAGGAACTAGGAGAATGTAAGCTGTCTGTTCAGGTTGACATCAATAAGTGATCTTGAATGATTTATAATGTACATAGGAAAATGTAGGTAATTTCTCAAAACCATTAGTTCTATTTTTCCTAGCTCAGAATCTGATGGATGGAAAAACTTCCCATATTAAGCTTTTGGGGAAGGTTAAAAAGTTGGCTTTAATATTTTTCATTGAGAGATTTTGGAGAAGTCACAAAACCAGAGTGTTTCCCCAGTTCCTTCCCGAATGCTGGGTATATATGCAAAGTTTCTTGTAAGTTTCATAGTCAATCATGGACACCAAATTGGAAAAAAAAAAAAAAAAAGTGAGATACAAATGACATTCTGAACAACCCTGAAAAGCACTCAGGAAAATTAGTGTCATTCCTAGAGAAACTATGTGCTAAGCTCTGGAAAGTTTTTTTTGCTTCATCTGTCTCTGCAGTTTCAATAAGCATTGCACTGTCAGTGAGAACTCACAGGTATTGCCCCTTGAACTGGCTCAGAGTTTGGAGAGCTAGCTTTCTAGCTGAGAGACCTAGGTAAGTTACTTCACTTCTCTGAACTTCAGATGACTCTAGAAAGTGCTTCTGAGTCACCCCATCTCCCACCCCCAGCTGGGCCCAGTTCAGCTTAGGATGGACCTTAGGTAGTCATACCCTCTGGCTGGATTTGAAACGTGAGGTAAGATAGAAAGATGTAGAAAGGAAAGAAAAAAATTAACACTTTTCCAGTTAAAGGAAAGAAGAAAGAAGAAAGGAGAGAAAGATGGAAGGAAGGAAAGAAGGAAGGAAAGAAAGGAAGAGAGAGAGAGAGAGAGGGAGAGAGAGAGAGAGAAAGAAATAAAAGAAATTGCTCTTTTATAGACGCCCTAGGGCTACACATTGTATCTATTTCCCCAGCAATCATCCCGGGGGAGGAAAGAATGACACGTGTTACAGCTCACCTCTCAGATACTTGTTCTCACCTGAGTTTTCTCATTCTTGTTTGGCAGGGATCCCTGAGGATCCATCTGGTGTAACTGGACTTCAAAGGACTAACGATCCAAGGCAAAGCCAAATAGATCGGGTCCTGCTTCTTAACCCCTTGAATGCTATGCATTTAAATAATTTATTATCCCGAAGAAGAATGTTTATTCATTGCAGCATAAAAGCATTTGCTTCCATTGCTGTGTGCAGACACTGTTTTAACCTAACCAAAATATTTAGAAATGTTTTCTCTTGGTGATGTAGAAATTATTATTATTATTATTATTTTTGTGGTACGCGGGCCTCTCACTGCTGTGGCCTCTCCCGTTGCGGAGCACAGGCTCCAGACGCGCAGGCTCCAGACGCGCAGGCTCAGCGGCCGTGGCTCACGGGCCCAGCTGCTCCGCGGCATGTGGGATCCTCCCGGATTGGGGCACGAACCCGTGTCCCCTGCATTGGCAGGCGGACTCTCAACCACTGCGCCACCAGGGAAGCCCTAGAAATTATTTTTAAAAATTAGACAAAATAGGGTTACAACTGGACAACTTTTAGTATCACCTGCATTTGTCTCTAGAACAATCTTCTTTGCAATCTTGGAGAAATAAAAGTGGAAAGATTTCCAGTCACTTTCCCAAGGAACCAAACTACTCCCTGTTAGAAGCCAGGATATATCTTTTGCTCTGTTTGTGTGTATGTTTGCTCTTTTTATTTTTTATTTTATTTTATTTTTTTTTTTTTGCGGTATGCGGGCCTCTCACTGTTGTGGCCTCTCCCATTGCAGAGCACAGGCTCCGGACGCGCAGGCTCAGCGGCCATGGCCCACGGGCCCAGCCGCTCCGCGGCATGTGGGGTCCTCCCGGACTGGGGCACGAACCCGTGTCCCCTGCATCGGCAGGCAGACTCTCAACCACTGCGCCACCAGGGAAGCCCTGTTTGCTCTTTTTAAATGGAAGGGTTTTTCCTGTTGTCATTATTACAACAGGGCTGCAGTGTAGACTGGGTAAACTCAACATGCTTTAGGGTAGGATTTTTATGGAGTTCAATTTTTGTGCTGTTTCCAGAAAGTACCCTCCTCCTCTCCCTTCCTGGTAGTTATAATTTCCGTTTTGCGAAAAATGTACTTCTTAGGAAACAGATTTCTTTCCTGACTTCAGGGTTAGTGATGTGACCCAGGCCAAGCCTGTGAATGCATCCCCTTGGCCAGTCTCAGTGATTTTGGAAGGTCCATGTGACCAAAGCCGGTCCAATTAGAGGAATGCCAAGGCTTACTAGAAATGCAGAAATAACGCTCTTTTCCTTCTTAGATCTGAAAGAGAATGAACGTAGGCAAGGAGATTATTGATATCATTTTTGCACCACAGTAGGAGCCATCTTTATGGTGAGGTGACATCACAGAGGGTAGAACAGAGAAAAAGAAATAGGTACTTGGTGACAGAGCTGAGTGACTGGATTGAGTCTCACTTGATATTTGCCATATTTCTGCATTTTTCATTTATAGAAAGTTGTAAATCCGTTTTTTTGTTTCAATCAGCTCGAGCTGTGTTTTCTTTAACTGTAAGTGAATGCATTCTCACTGATACAGTAATAAGAACTGGAGGCAGAGTGGTTCTGGGGCTGCTGGGGGCTGAGAGTCAACTATGAATTTACCATAAGCATGATGTGTAATGGGCGTCTCTCCCTCCTGCAAGGGCAGATGTCCTAAGCCTTTATTCTCAGAGATAAACATTGGAGGCTCTGAAATCTCTACCCTCATAAAAATAAGTATAAATATTTCTTGTTTGGTTGTATTGAGATGATTAAAGCCAACATTTTTGTGGGAAAGAAGAGCTATTCACTGGCGTGCATGTGTGTGTGTGTGTGTGTGTGTGTGTGTGTGTGTGTGTACAATACAAGCATTGATGGAGAATGGCAGGATGAGCTGGAGTATGTGCCATTGGCCTCTGCACTTTCTTCACCATGTGAAAATTCCCCTGGACATCAGAGAGGAAGCTTGGAAGGTGACAGCATTGGCCAGGAGCTTAAGACCAACTAACTGGGCAATTAATTGAACTGAAGAATTGAGTAAAAACTAGAGTGTATGGAATAAAACTTAAAAATTATATTTAAACATAAATAGCTATTTTAAAAATGTCTTTTACTGGAGAAATTTTTTAAAAAGACAAGAGGGTCAAAAGTCATATATTATCAGGCATCTAAAACAACATTTCCCCTCTTCTCGGAGGGAAAAAGGTCTGCCATAGCAATTTAAGCAGAGTAAAAGGCAAAGCCCGAGGCTGGAAAGGAGTCTGAAAAACGAAGGTGAGCGTTCAGAGGTATGCAGAAATGCAAGGAAGCTTTGCTTTCGTCGGCATTTCTGAAACCTGGTGGGATCTTACTCATAACCAGAATGCAAGCAGTCCTATCAGGGCATTAGAATTCAAGAGAGCTAATTTGGGGGAATTAAAAAAAAAAAATCTAGTGAGTATGGTATTGAAGGAGGGAATACTAAAACCCAGGAGAAGGGCAGGCTGCTGGAGTATCCACCATAATTAAAGCAGATTACAATTGCTCTGAGAAAAGAAGAACGCAAAGAGTAAGAATATCCAACGTGCCTGATCAAGACTGATGGGACAGAGACTCTGTAATGGCAGTGAGGAAATAGGGAGGGAGCCCTAGAGAAATTTCTCATAATACCTATTCTTTTTTTTTTTCAGAGGAAATGATAATTATGACAAAAACCAGAATGAATAAGCTGAATTAAGTAGCTAAGTTGAAGAAGAGGCACTGGTACCTCATGTGGGAAGCAAAGCAAGCAAGGCCACTAACTATGACTCCAAATCAATGAGGTAATACTCTGTTTTTAAACTCTTTTAAAGTGAGGGGCTTGAAATATATACTTTAAAAAATACTGACACCTCTGTTAAAGTCACAAAGCAGGAAAAAAATAATTTTGAACAGGTACACTGACATATTTGGAAATCAACAGATCTAGATGACAGACACAGGATAACTGTTAAGAGGACAGATGACAAATTTAGATCCACTGATTTTTTTCTTTCCCTGAAGAGTGGGAAAGGGAGTGTGGAGAAGATTTTGAATCTGTTTCATATATTTTTAAAATCCTGACTATTTTTTTAAAGGAGCTACATCAAAAAAAAGTTATCTGTACTTTCTACTATAATGATAGAATAAAATAAAACAGACTGGTAAAGCCACTAATGAAAACTGAGGGATGTTAACAAATAAGCAAAAATGTGCAACACAGAAAGATGGAAGTGAATATCTACAAGACTATGGAGATAAACCTGGAAAATACTTGTTAAAAGGCCGGGCAATACTACCTTGATGATATTAAAAACTGTCCCACTGAACTCTACACATTTGTCAGCATGACAGCAGCACCACTCACAGAGATGGACACACAGCAAATCATCCTCAGCAGATCCCCTGATGCTGTCAAAGAAGAAAGTAAACATGTTAATCAGCTGCCACCTCATATTTGTGGAATGGCTATGATATGCAGGGCAACATTTATGGACAATTTCTACCCTCAAGAAGTGTGCAGTCTAGTTGGAAGCAAGGTAACACATATATGAAAATAGCTAACAGTGTAAAACGGTAAGTGCTAAGTGCACTTCCCGCTCAGAAGGCAAGAGCACAAATGGGACCAGATTCCAGGACTCAGAAATAGGAGACCATAGAATTCTAGGCAGGAGTAAAGAGATAGAATTATCCAATATTACTTTTTAAAGGAGGAATTAGGAGATAGCAATGAGTTTATCAATTTGCCTGGAGTAGAAGAATTCAAAAGTGGGTACTGAGATCTCACCAAACACAAGAAATTAATTTAAAATGGACTATAGGCTTGAAAGTGAAATATAAAACAATAAAACTTCTAGAAGAAAACATGAGAAAATATTTTCATATTGTCATAGTCTTGGGGAAGGAAAAGATTTCTTAAACAGGATACCAAAAGTGCCAATCATAAAATAGAAGATTGATAAATTGAACTATTTCTATCAATCAAAAGATGTCATTAAGAGAATAAAAAGGCAAGCCACATGAGAAAAGACATTTTCATATCTATATTTATATGTATGCATCTATTTTTAAATATATGTGAAATATGTGACAAAGAACTTGTATCCAGAATATATCAAGAGCTTCTACAAAATGATAAGAAAAAAGCAATTTTCTGATTAAAAAATGGGCAAAAAACTTGAACAGGCACTTCATTAAAAAATGATATTCAAATGGATAATATGCACATGTAAACGTAGTCAATATGATTACTCAACAAGAAAATCAAAATGAAAATTTAATGAGATACTACTACATACCATAATGGCTAAAATGAAAAGGACTTACAATGCTAAGTGTTGACAAAGATGTGGAGTAAATGGAGTTTTTATATCACGTGCTGTTTGGAATATAAATTGTTTCAATTACTTTGGAAAACTGGTTGTTTCTATGAATCTGGATATTCATACATCCTATAACCCAGAAATTCTACTCCTAGGAGTATACCCAACAGAAATAAGTGCTCACATTTACAAAAAGACATCTACAAGAATATTCACTACAGTTTTATTCATAATAGCAAAAAAAAAACCCCAAAAAACCATTTGTCCATCAATAAAAGAAAAATTAGGAAATTATGTTAGAGAGTGGGAGGGAGGGAGACACAAGAGGGAAGAGATATGGGGATATATGTATATGTATAGCTGATTCACTTTGTTATAAAGCAGAAACTACAGTCCCCCAGAGTTCTTGGGCAACTCAGAATTGAGTGGAACTCAAAAACAAAATACCAGGGCTTCCCTTGTGGCGTAGTGGTTGAGAGTCCGCCTCCAAATGCAGGGGACGCGGGTTTGTGCCCCGGTCCGGGAAGATCCCACATGCCGCGGAGCGGCTGGGCCCATGAGCCATGGTCACTAAGCCTGCGTGTCCGGAGCCTGTGCTCCGCAGCGGGAGAGGCCACAACAGTGAGAAGCCTGTGTACCACAAAAAAAACAAAAAAACCCACCAAACTTCCTGAATATCAATGCAAGTGGGATTTCAAGCAATTGATTAAAAAATTAAAATTGATTCATTATTGTATCCTAAGATTGGAAAACAGACTCTTGTGTACATACTGACTATACTCACTGCATCTTTATAGCAGCTTCTTAATGAGTCTTTTTGTCCCCCTTTCCCCTCTCCTTTCCAATTTTTCCCCAGATTTCTAAAAATCAACTGTGCCCCAAAAGTCTGCAATGTCTTCTTATCACCTACAAAACAGAATCCACACTCTTCACCATGTCATTCAACATACCCAACAATCTGACCCCTAAGCCCTGAAGGGATGTAGAAAAGAATAAATATTTATTATCTGTCATGTGAGACACTTTATATATGTTCTTGTCATTTAATTTCCTCTTCAACTTTATTTTCCACTACACTCTTTTAATTGAGGTGTTAATTACATACAGGAAAGGACACAAATCCTAAGTATACAACTCAATAAATGTTTACACATGTATCTGCCTGAGAAACTATTATTGAAATTGAGTTGCAGAACATTATCACTTCCCCAAAAAGCTCTCTCATTCCCCTCCCACACTATTCTCCCCAAAGGTTACCACTATTCTGACCATTATCACCATAGGTTAGTTTTGCCTATTCCAAACTTCACATAAATGCAGTTGTACCATATGTGTTCTTCTGAGTCCAGCTTCTTTCACTGAACATTATTCTTTAACTCAATATGAGATACCACTATAGAGTCGTTTGTTCTTTTTCAACACACATAATGTTTCATCATGTGAATATAACATAATTTCCTTTTTTTTTCAACATCTTTATTGGAGTATAATTGCTTTACAATGGTGTGTTACTGTCTACAGAACTATTCCACAGTTCAGCCTCAAGATGTCACTGTTGAAAACTGGTCCCGCACTCACTGGGATGCAGTGGGACATGTGTGCCTTTCCTGTGGAATCAAAATAATGGATTTTTAGTTCAATTTCATTTGCTTAGTTATATATTTTTTCAAACCCCACCGGTGGCTCCAGAGAGCCTTCCAGACACAGGTACAGGCTACGCTGGAACCAGTTCTCCAACCCTACCTTTAGGTGTCTGTGTTGAACTCAAGTCAGCACCCAGGTCCCCCCTACCCACTGGTAGGTTTTTCCTTTGGGGTTTCTGGGGACCTCTCTTGTCAGTGTACCTTCCACAAGGCAACTACAGTCCAATATGAGAGCTACCCAATACCTTGAATCTTACAGAACCAGAGAGCCTTGATCTCTTGATAAAAATGAGTCAACTTCACTTCCAGAACTGTCTATACTAAAGGATCCCCAAAGGTGTCATCTTTTTCAAGCCACCATAGGGTTTTACTATGGGCCTTCCCCTATGGTGATGAATCTTCACTCTCCCTTCCCACAGTTTCTTAACAAAAAGGGCCCACTCAAGGGAAGCCTCTCACAATGATGAAAATCTGTCTCCAGATTATTTGATGTTTTCATCTGTGAGCAGAGAAGCCACTGAAGTTTTAAATTTTAAAATTCTACCTCACCAGGTTAGTAGGGTGTTACATAAATAGGCTTTGTTAAAAAAATAATAAAAAATTTAAAAATGAAAAATCAAGGGACCTAAATTCATTTGCTTCCATTTGTATATGATAAATGATTAAAAATTCTTATGTATCATATGCTAAAACAATAGATGGCATATTTTATATAAAGAATAAATTAAACTAGGATTTCTATATGGCTATTTAAAGAAACTAAAGTGCAAATAAAATAAGTAAGAAAAATTAATATTATAGATGGTATAGTGGGATAAGAACTAGACTTGGTGCTGGAGAAACTGAGTTCAAACCCTGGCTCTGCCATTCATTAGCTGTGTGACCTTATGTAGCTTATTAATTTCTCTGAGCCTCAGTGTTCACATGTGAAAAAAAAAAAAACTTCAGGAACTGATGTGAGGATGCAATGAAAAAATGTCTATGAAAGCATCTATCACAGTCTGTCCTATAGCAAAATGTCAGTCAGTGTTGGTAAACTAAAATCTGACTGGGAGTGGAAGAAGAAGCTTTTTAACAGATGGGTTTCAAAGTCAGTAGTAAGTCCTTATTTGCATATTCTTTCACCTTTGTTAGTGATTTGGACAACGAAGCAAACCAGATAAAGGTGACAGTAAATTATGAGGTTGAAATTGTGGAGTAAACTGAGGAGAAAATTATGAAGTCTAGTTTTAAAAGAACGTAAATTGCTTTAGATAGGTGATCATTTGCTTAGGCCTACCACAGGTACATTGAATGAGGTGGCAGAAAATGCCTCAGACACAATTAGAAACAGACCTATAGTCCTTGGGGCTCAGTGCAGGAAACACAGACTTCTGACTTTTAAAAGGCTGGGCTACCATATTGGCATGACTTCAACACCAAAAGGAGAAGGAAAATATAGAATCCAGAGCAGGATAATTCCAAATGGTTATTGGAAAGAATTTATCAAGAAGAGATTAAAGAGAAGCCTATGTAACTATGTTGAATGATGATAGGGTCTACACATTGGGATATGACAAAGTCATCAAGTGTTTGGGATGGGAACAAAGAAAATTAACCAAGGACAGGAAACACAATAAAATAAACCTGGTATAAAATAGCATCACTAGGGAAAAAGAACTAAACTTCATCTGGGTAATATTTAGACTTGATTTTAGAAAATAAAAATTACCTTTCTGACAGTGGGAGCTTCACTTATAGTAAGATAATATAAAGAAGAAAAAAATCACCCATGAAAATGTTAATAATCACCATCTCTTAGAAGCTTTTGCAATTATTTTAATGTCAAATGGAAGTTGGGAGTTATGCCAGTCATTTATAGAGAGTTGTGTTTTTTTTGTTTTTTGTTTTTTGTTTTGCGGTAGGCAGGCCTCTCACTGCTGTGGCCTCTCCCGTTGCGGAGCACAGGCTCCAGACGCACAAGCCCAGCAGCCATGGCTCATGGGCCCAGCCGCTCCTCAGCCTGTGGGATCTTCCCGGACCGGGGCACCTGCATCGGCAGGCGGACTCTCAACCACTGCGCCACCAGGAAAGCCCTAAAGAGTTTTTTGATTGGAAACAAAAATGGTTTGTTTTTTCTTCCTCAAGGTACTGTGATAATGATTGAATAATGTGTCACTGGAAAGCCTGAGAATCTGGGTAGTGGTGTATGGGACTTTTATTTTACATACCCTCTGTGAAAGAAAATTGCAATGAAGTAGGCTTCACCTGGTTGAAATGTGCATCCCTCTTTCATTCATTACCTGTACATGTCAGCAAGAGAAAGGAGTTTTCTTTTTCTTGCTTTAATTATTGGAGCTCTCAGTATGCATTAGGTGATCCTTTTAAAATGCTGGCCTCACCAATACTTGATCTCCTCTCCTCTAAGGCTCCTGACCTCCACCCTACATCAGCCACTCATTCCCCCAGGGAGTGTAGACCTTACCAATAGGTAAAACCCCTGGATAATCTCATTCCCATGTATCCAATATAACTTTTTATCTGTGCAGATGACTCCCTCTGGTCCATCTCCAACAATTCTTTAACCCTATTTGGGTCTCCGATCCATTGATCCTACCAGCTTTCCAGCATCCCTCTACCCCTTGATGACCTCACTTCCCTCACTGCCCAGCTTACATTCCATGTTTCGTTACTACAGTCACTCCCTTGTTCATGCTCTCACCTTTTCCTCATCTCTAGCATCTCTCCTACAGCCCATTTTCATTGTGAGTGATTTTTTTAAAACTTAAGTGAAAGTCAGTTCCTTTCTCAAATACTCCAGTGTTCCCACATTTTTTCTTATCAAAAAGCCAGTAGCTACAATGGAAAAGTTAATGAATGCTCTCTGTTTGGTAGTTTTCTGGCAGAAGCAAATGAAAAACTTTGATAGGAAAAGCATTCCTTATTTAGAGCTTTGTGATTTCCACAGAGGAAGATCACTTAAATATGAACCCACATTTTAAAAAAATCTCCAGACACACAAGAAAACAAGCCACCATGAGTGAGTGTCACCTGAAACAACAAAGATCTAGGTTCCAAAGGATGTCAGTTATTTAAATTGGTAGATATACAATATAAAATATGAAAGTATAACAAAATATGTATGTAATGTTTAAAGGAATAAAAGAGGGCATAAAAATGAGTAAATTTCTGAGTCCTTAAAAATCCCTTGAAAGCTTTTGAGAAAATAAAACAAATTCCCAAATTTAAGGATAAAAATATTATTGCAGTTAGAAACAGATACTGATGGAGAAATAATTAGTAAACTGAAATGTAGATCTGAATAAATTATCAAGAATGGCATCCAGAGAGATAAGAAGATAGAAAATATGAAAGAGAGGTTGAGACATATGAGACAGTATAAGTTCTAACAGACATCCAATAAGAGTCATTAAGAAAATAGAGAAGTTGGAATAATCAAAGAGGTAACAGCCTGGGATTTCCTGGAACTGATGGAAGAAATGAATCTACAAAGGGAGCAAAATGTTACCAAGCTGTATAAATACGAAGACATCCACATCTATACCTATCATAGCGAATCCTCAGATTATTGGAGCCAAAAAAAAAAAAATCTTAATAGCAGCCAGTGAGAAAAGATCACTTGTAAAGGAATGACAATTTTACTGATAACAGACTTTGCTCAGCAATAAGACACAATAAAAACAGAAAAAGAACAAGTATTGAAATAAAATATTGTACATATAGAATTGTGTACCTAGCAAATTATCTTTCAAAAATGAGGAGAATGGAAAGAGCTTTTTTGGGGAAAAAAAAAAAAAGCATACTTATCATCAGCAAATCTTCATTAAAGTCACTTCTAAGGAATATGCTTCAAGGAGAATAAACATGAGCCCAGGAGAAATGGCAGCAATGTAAGATAAAAAGGTAAACAAAAAGCTTATTAAACTCATACATAATATTTAAAAGTATGTTGTACGTATATATTAATTTAAAAATAAAATTTAATTTACGGAGCTTAAAAGAGAGACAATTGAAATACTGGGCAGTACTACTAGCATGTAAGTCAAGAGTGGGGTGGGTCAGAGTAAAAATGTTCTAAGATCTTCATATTATTCAGGGTAATTCACTATTAAATTTACAGTTTGTTAACATGAATGATAAAAATTTCAAAAGTGACCTTTAAATTATAGAAGTAGCATGCATACCTTCTAAACCAGTAAAAGGGAAAATATGATAATAAAATAAACAAAAGTAACTCAATCAATTACAAGAAATGACAAATAAGAATAAAAAGAGGCCAGATTATAAAAACAATAATAAAATTATCATTATTTAAATAAATACAGACTAAATGTGCCCATTAAATGACAGATTGTTGTACTGATTAAAAATAAAATCCATTGATATACTGTCACAAGAGATACAACCAAAGTTTAAAGATATAGAAAGGTTAAATGTTAATATCAAGCAAAATAGACTTTAAGGGAAAAATTTAAACATTATTGGGGAGTAAGAGGATACCTATACAATTATAACAGTTTCAATTTACAAGGAGTGTATAACTATTCCATGCCTGTGTTGACCCAATAAAGTGAACTCAAAATATGAAAAAGAATAATTTATAGAGTTACAAGGATAAATGGACAAAATCCCCACTACTGTGGAAGATTTTAATATACCACCCTCAATTAAGTCAAGTAGACAATACTTTGGTAAAGATAGAGAAGAACTGACCTCTCTCATGAGCAAACATGATTAATGGACATCTATAGAACTCACACTAAAAATAGATAATACATACATATTATATACAAATACATATGGAATCTTTATAAATTTTACCATGTATTAAGACATAAAGCTAGTCACAGCAAATTTCGAAGAATTTGTATCATACAGATCATATTCTCTTAGTAGAGTGTAATTAAATAACAAAAATAAATTAAAATCTGCACATTTTTGAAAATTAAAAACACACTACTGTTCTAAATTACTCATGGGTCAAAGCAAGCATCACAATTACAATGTAAAATTTACCTATAAATGAGTGATAGTGATACTATTACATATCAAAACTTATGGGATGCAGTTGAAAGCAGACTGTGAAGGCCATTTACAACCTAAAATGTTTATATTAAAAAAGAATAAAGGCTAAAATTAATGAGCTAAGTATCCAATTTAATAGGCTAGATTCATTATTATCAAATATTTAAGTCTCAAGACCATGCAATACTCTCAAAAATTATCATGGGCCCTGAAGAGCTTTTATTTTATCTTATTTTCTCAATAATTAAATAATATTTATTAAGCCACTTCAGTGACACATGCATGTCTAATATTTTTATGGTAATCTTGATTAATTAAGGTACTCCAAAGAGCTTTAATTTGTGTGTTATAGCCATCAATATTTACAAAATTAGAAATTAAATTTTTCCACATTTATTAATTCATTTAAAAATAATAAACCCAACATATATTAACCTTATATTTTAATAAAAATATTTTTCCAAACTAATTTAGTGAGAAGCATGGAATTATTTTACATTATTGCAAATCTCTTTAACGTCTGACTTAGGAGAAGAGAGCTAGATCCTCATATGTGCTTCTGCATTCAATCTGCTATGGTACATTAGTTTGGTTGAAGTATATAAAGAATATTTGGCTTCAAACAGACAAGTATGGGGAAAAGGAGAGTACTTTTAATAGCTCTTTTATATAATTGTGAAAAGTTTTCTTTGATACTATGCCAAATCTCCGTTAGTGGTAATCTTTTAAAGGTTAGTTGCAACATGGAATCTGAAACCACATCAATGAATCTTTCATGGTTTATTACCCTAAGATCCATTGGTATGTCTTGCACTTTGAATGGATCTTTTACCCATGCATGATTTTGTAATATCATGTATTGATAATCTGGAAAATATTGGTACACTGAGTTACAAAGATCTGAGTGTTGACGTATTTTATTATATTGTATGAATAAAAATTCACTTGTTAATATCACCACCAATTTCACTAGAACAGCTTTTAAGTATCTGGAAGCTGTCAAAATCACTGACAGATAAAATACTAAACTCTAATTTTACTTGAAAGTTCTAATTTATATTAACATTGGTAATAAATATTTTTAGGTTTTTTGAAGCTCATTTCATTCAATTTTGTGAAACTGTGTGCCAAATAGTCAAAGCTGAGTAACCATAGTTTGTCTAGTTCTGTAAAGTTAAAATGGTGTTCCATGATGAAAATGGCTAGTTGAGCTTGCAACTCCAACAGTCACATACATAAGTACTTTTCCTTGAGAGAATGATCATACTTTAAAATGCAACAGAAGTGTTTTATGTATAAACCCCAATTCAACAACATAATGTTAAAAAGACATAACCAAGGATCAAAATTCAATAAAAGTAATAATTTTTACTGTTTAATGAAAGACATTCTTAAATAAAACTGACATTTACTTTTGTAGTGAGGTTGCATTGGTAAGGAATACAATGACCACTGCCTTGAGTTGTGCTAAGGTGCCAGCAATTTTATCTACCCTTGCTTTTGCACCGTCAGTTCAAGGTAACACAGTGAAAAAGTCAAATAACATCCTAGAATTATTATGAAAATAATTTTGACCTTACCTCTTTATATCAGGGACCCTCCCAGAAGTCTCAGACCACATATTGAGAATGAAAAAGTGAGGCCAAGCGTCAATAAGCTATAGCTCAAGGGCCAAATCTTGTCCCCATTTTTGTAAATAAGGCTTTATTGGAAGTAGTCATGCTTATTCATGTACATGTTGCCATGGCTGCTTTTGTGCTACAATGACATGGATGGAATAATTACAACAGAGACTGTATGGCTCACAGAGCCTAAAACATTTACTATCTTGTCCTTTATAAAAATAATTACCAACACCTGAATTAAGCTACAACAATAGAATACATCCAACAAATCTATTTGAAAGTTATAATGGTGATCAGAAGGTAATGTAAAAATAAAATGATAATGTAATATAAAGGGTGAATAAAGACAAATGTTAATTTTTTGAAGACTAATGAAATTAAAAATCCTCTGGCAAGACTGATTTTAAAAAGTAAATGTACTTATAATCAATATTAGTAATGATAAAATGGGGCTAAGGTATGAAAAAATATTTAAAACATAACAGAAAAATATGAATAACTTTATGTTAATAAATTTTAAACTGGAAACAAAGAACACATATCAAGAAAATCTGAATTTCAAAAGTTGACAAAAGAAGAAATAGAGAATCCAAGTAGTACTATCATAATTTAAAAACAAACAAACAAACTGTATTAGTGGTTAAAAATCTCACCTAGAAAATACTAGGAACAGGTGAATTTACAGACAAGTTCTATAAAATATTCAAGGACAAATTCTTCCAACTTTAAATTTTTCTAGAAAAGAGAAAAAAAGGGAATACTCTCCAATTATTATTATATAAAGCTAGAATTCCTTAATTAAAAATAAAAAGACAAGAGTAGAAGAATGAAGGTAAACTAGAGTCCAATTCCACTATAATTATGAGTGTGACACACCTGAACAAATTATTAGAAAACTATATACAGTAGTGTATGAGAAAGAATAAGTCAGCATGATAAATTTAGCTTCTCCTAAGAATGCAAAGAAAGTTTAAAATTTAGAAGGTTGATCAATATAATTATTTCAGTAATAAAGGAGAAAACTCACTATGAATTTTTTCAATAGATGTAGTAAAAGCATTGGATAAAATTCAGTACTCATGATTTAAATTTTAAACAAAATTTTTAGCAAATTATGAGTAAAATAAACTTCCTTTCTAGAAAAAAAACTACAATAAACATCACCCTTAATTGTCAAAAGTTAGAAGCATAAGCTTTAACATCCATAAGTAGACAAAAGTGCCCACTGTCACTAATTCTATTCAACATTCTTCTGAAGGAGGTAGCCAGTACAATAATAAAAAACTTTTAAAAATTAAATTAAAATTGGAAAAGAAGGAACAGAACTGTCATTATTCTCAAATTATATTATTTTCTACACAGAAAATGCAAAGTAATCTATAGAGATATTTGGAATTAATATAAAAGATTACTAAATGGCTGGATAGAAAACCAATATATAAAAATAAATCACATATCCATACATGGGAAACAAAACAGAAAACACACTTTAAAATGTATATATATCATCTATAATTTCAACAAAATATAAGATAGCTAGGAATAAATCAAATGAATATTTTAAGATCTGTTTGGGAAAATTTTTAAACTTTCATAAAATACATAGATGATCTAATAAATGGAGAAGTAAACCGTGATCTTGGCTAGGAAATATCAATATTGTAAGAATTTCAGTTATTCCCAATTTTAACTATAGTTTATTCAGTTTCCAAAAAAAAATTCCAAATGGAACTTAATAAAGTGATTCTAAAATTTACATGTAGGGGCTCCCCTGGTGGCGCAGTGGTTAAGAATCCGCCTGCCGATGCAGGGGACACGGGTTCATGCCCCGGTCTGGGACGATCCCACGTGCCGCGGAGCAGCTGGGCCCGTGAGCCACGGCCATTGAGCCTGCACGTCCAGAGCCTGTGCTCCGCAACGGGAGAGGCCACAACAGTGAGAGGCCCGCGTACCGCAAAAAAAATAAAAAAATAAATAAATAAAAAAATAAAATAAAATAAAATAAAATTTACATGTAAGACAAAGGTCCAAGAATTGTCAAGATCCTTCTGAAGAAGAATAAAAATCTAGAGCATTTTGCCCTTCCATATATCAAGCTATATTATAAATATATAGTATATTATAAATATATAGTATCTTGGACAGTGTACTGGCACAGGGATAATCAAATTGATCAATGAAACAGAATAGGGAACTCAGAGGTAAATCCACACATACATGGAAACCTTACAGAGTTTGCCATAAACGATCACTACGACACAGGTGGCATAGCAGCTCACTGGAGAAATAGGGACCATACTGTAAATGGTACTTAGACTGTTAATTATTGAAATTGAATCTGTACCTCAGGTTGTTCACAAAGACAAATTCCAGATGGATTAAAACTAAATTAGTAAAGGCAAAACTTTAAAACTCTTAGAAGAATATATAATACAACACTTTTGTTGCTACAAAAGCAAGATTTGTGAGCCTGGTTTTTTTTCATCAAAAAGCACCATAACAAAAGTGAAAAGAAAAACCACAAACTTGGAGTATTTATAATATGTATGCTATGAACTGAATTTTTTCTCCTCCAAATTCATGTATTGAAGCTCTGACTTCCCCTGTGATGGTATTTGGAGTTGGAGCCTTTGGGAGGTAATTAGGGTTAGATGAGATCATGAGGGTGGGGCCTTCATAATGGGATTAGTCCCCTTATAAGAAGACATACCAGTGAGGCCCTCTCTCTCTCTCTCTCTCTCTCACTCTCTCTCAGATAAAATGGGAAGGTGGCTGTTTGCAAGCCAGGAAAAGGCCTCTCACCAGAAACTGACCATGCTGCACAATGATCTCAGACTTTCAGCCTCCAAAACTGTGAGAAGTCATTTTCTGTTATTTGAGCCAGTCTATGGAATTTGGTTACGGCAACCTAAGCTGACTAAGACAACAAATAACCAACAACATACTGATAACACGAATAAATAAAATACTTTCCCAAGTCAGTAAGAAAAAAATCATCCAAATTAAAAATGGGTAAAATATTTGAACAGGCATGTCACAAAGGAGAAATACATAAGGCAAATATTATGTGAAAAAAAGCTCAAAATCATTAGTAATACAAAGTAAGACCATAAGACATAATTCATATCCATATTAAACTGGCAAAAGTTAAGAATAATAATATCAAGTGCAGTGAGGATGTGGCACAACAGACATATTTTTGCTATCCAGACCAAAAATGGACATGACGACCCTGAAAGACCGCACTATGAAATCAGCAGTCCCATACGTGAAGACCTGGCAATCCTTGGCCTAGGCAAGGTATACACAACAGCAGAGGTTTCGTCCTGCGTGCAGTCGAAGACGGATGTGTCAAGGAGAAGTCACAGATGTGCTATTGGGACCACTGAGCGCGGCTGGGACAGCAGCAGTCCTCCTGCCTGTGTCAGGTCAGCGCAGGGTCTGATGGTGCCGTGATGTGAAAATGACCGGGAAGCACCACCGTTCGATAAATGCTGGCTATGAGTGCCAGGAGACAGCGGCTCCCTGGGAAGAGGATGGTGGTGTGGTCATAGAATGGAATGTTATACAGCATTAGAAATGGATGAAATCTAGCTGCACACATGAATTGTCAAACACACTCAAGTGACGAAAATCAGGTTTCAAAAAGCTGCATCATACCAGTACCACTTTTATAAAAGTCATTACAAATCAAAGCACAAAATATTGTTTAGGTACACATATACATAATAAAATAGGCAAGAAGAGATAAAGAAGTAACAAATATGAAATTCAGCCTACTGGATACCTTGCGGGGGAAGAGGTGGTTAGGATTGGATGCGGCAGCATCTTTGGTGTCAGTAACATTCTTTCTTGCTCTTCAGTTGATGATGGGTTTATTTTATTACTATGTTTCATGACTTACATACATATTATGGATAACTTCTTAATAAATGACATAAAAATAATTGTGGTCGAAAAGAAGAAGGATGGGGAGGGGTGGAGAATAAACGGAAGTGGAAGGGGGAAGAAGAGGTTAAAAGGAGGAGAAGAAAAAAAATGATCCATTTCTTCAGAAGGAAGGTGAGAAGGGTAGCCATGTAAGCTCCTATTTTATGATGGAGTTCCAATAGGGTTGAAGCTCACACAGGGCTGAGTTTTTAAAATCTAATATACAAAGATGTATTATTTCTAATTTCTCTTAAGCACCATGTATATGGCATGCAACCCACAATGAGAAATATATTCTGTATTATATTCCACTTAAAGCACATACACACACAGTGTACAGGTGAAACAAAAGTTATACAGAGGCATACTTACCATTACTGCATGCAGCTGACTCTGATGGTTTCTGTTTTGATTTATTCTACTTCGTGTTTTTAAAATTTCTAGTTGTTACATGCTAGGTTAATCTCATGACTCTCAAAAAGGCCATGACATGCAGTTCGAAAAATACTCATCCAATCCATCCCTCATATTTTATAGATGAGACAATTGAGCCTCAAAGGAGAATAGAGAGAATTATTTTGAAAAGTAGTATGTGTTCCTGTGTCTGGAATAAACTAACATGAATCTGCTTTTAAATGTACCTCAGTCATTGACATCTCCTTGTATATTTTATCTTTGTTCCCTCTTCTCAAACACCCACAGCCCATCATTTGTCAGGTATGTCACTCTGTCTAAAGAGATCAGATTAATCCAGTGGAACTTATTCTAAATAAGCCATGCTCAGCACTAGCTAGTATCTTGTCTTTGTTTGCAAGTCAATCTCTTGATGACTTTTCAAACTTTTTCTAGGTATTAAAGTTTAATATGGAAACTACCATTTTTTTTTAAATGTTCTGATAAAACAACCAGCTACACAAAACAGCCCCTGGATCTGTGACTTTACACATTTATTTCATTACCTATGCTAGAATTGAAAAATGCTTTGATGTCCAAACTACAGTTTGTGTTTGCATTCTCTGATGAAGGCCGTAACATACTGGCAAAACATCAGTTAAAATAAAAAAAAGGCTCAGTTTTTATATATTTAGTTTTTACTTCCCACATGTATCTTCCCAGATCTGTGTCTAGATGGTTAGATTAATAGTTCACCACTCTGTCTAAAGAATATCCAAAATACATTACTCTATGCTTAGCTTCTGAGATGATTTTTAGTTTAAATCTCTATGTGAATTGAAATAACTCACAGGTGGGTTCCTTTTTGTTACTGTTCTCATTATCATGATTATTATCAGCAATTATTCTGTTATTCTTAATCAAATCTAGATTAATTCTTTGCTTTCCAACTGCTTATAGGAGTCCACAGCAAATGTGTGGTTTGCCTCATAGAAGAGAAGGAAATATTCACTGTTTGAAACCATGACAGGCACCTGGGCCCATTAATCCAGGGAAAAGTCCTGTTTCTGTTCCCCAACACACTTATGTCAGAGGGATGGCCACTTCTAAAGGAAACTGTTTATGACTTGAAGACCTTCCAAAGGTATATACACTGGCTCCTGAGGTAGGTATTTTTTGAGGGCAGGTACTATCATCAGTGCTTCTGTATCCTGTAAGATAACATGATGCTTTCCACATAATAAATGCTCAATAAAAGTGTATTTAACTTTGCAAGACCATCTCAAAAGACTGTCTTGATGAAGATCTTGGGAGTCACATAGTACTAGAGCCCCTCACTCTATAGGTGAGAAAAATGAGGGGAAGTGAGGTCGGATTTTTCCTCCAGGTCTTGTGGCTAGGAAGTGCTGGAACCCAGAACTCAACTTGGAGCTCTTTTTTCTCAGTGGTGTAACCTTTTAAATTCAAGTTCTATCCAGGTGCTCAAAGGGACTCAGAGAAAAACAAATGAAGTCTTTCCTCCAATCTGATTCCACCTAACAGTAAACCTTAATTAACCATGCCTTCTCCATTCCAGCAAATCACTTCTACCCCTCTCTCCAAAAATGCCAAAAAATTTAACTCTAAACGTTAGAATGTACTTAGCTTAGTCTCTAATATCGTTTCCATCTTTATCTGTTCTGTGTTTATAATTGTTTAGCATGGTGGCCAGATACGTGCTAAAGTCCCCACTTATCACATAAGTGTTGTTATAGTCATCACAGTGTCCTTAACTGAGATGGGAAATTTTGTGCTAATATATTTTTAAAGTCTTTATAGAAAGCTTTGGAACAAATCTTTCCTGCCTAATCAGAAATACAATTCATCAAAATTCTTTATTCTCTGGTAATTCTAGTTAAATATATTTTCAATTGTAGTGTTCCTTTTGTCATGTTTGAACATTTTGTTCCTAGCACTTTAATTTTAGAGTTAACGCACATTAAAAACAAGACATATTTTAAGCACCACTATTTGCTCTAATCGAGCAGGGACCCATGAGCCAAATGTTATAAACAAGACTTAACACTGTATATAAGAAAATAAAATGAAGTTTCCAAGATGAGGTATACAAGTCAGGGGAAATTAGAAAGGTGAAAGATCATTCAAATAAGAATTATATGGAGAGATTCCAGGATGGGCAGAATGATTTGGCTAAGAGGCTAAGGTTTGCAGGTATCAAAGGTGTACAGAATAGACATGGTCTGTGTGGTGGCCAAGGAGAAAAGCACTCCCAGAAGAGCAAGGATCTTAGAATTCATGAGGGTAAAGATGAGGATGATAAAAGTAGTAGCGATATATAGCAGCACTCACTTTACAAACATTATCGCATTTAGCCTGCCCAAGTCCTAGGAGGTGAGCCCCATTATCTTAGAGGTGAGGGCTTAGAGAGGAGAATTTGCCAAAATCATAGAGCAAGCAAGGCACAGGGCTCTTTGTTCTGACTCTGGGAACAAAACAAATGCCAACGGCTTGAGTCTCTTCTAAGACAGAATTCTTCTGATTCTTTTCCTTCTACTCCATCCCTTCCTCCTTCTCCTCTTTATTACTATTGTTTTTAATATGAGAATGTTAAGTGTATGAGTGTTAACTTGGCCAGTGAACCTGATGTTATGTTCAGTGTTCTAGACACATTCCCCAGTGCCTTGGGTCTGTCCCATCTGGCCGGGTTATCTTTTTCCCAGAGGTTTAGTATTTGAGAATTTCTTGATGGAAGAAGCATCTTTTACTGTTTGTGTCCTAAGAGCACAGGCTCTACATGCTGGCCATGCCCAGCAGGACTTGGCAATATGAGTGGAAGACTGCAGCAAAAGACATTCATCAAGCACCACTGAAGATCCATCCCAAATGACGTGAGAATAGGTTTCTGGGCAAGTCAAAAATAACAAAACAAAGCCCTAAGGATGAAATAATTCCTCAAAAATCACTTTGGCTGAAATACTTACCGACACCTGGATTTGCAAAATAGAAAAATGATGCTTAAAAAGAATTAGAGTCCTCTTTCAATGAATGTCTTGGCTACTGTTGCTAACACAGAGTTTTGTTTTTCTAGTGAGGTTTAAAACTATATTTTATAAAAATGCAAAATGACAGATATTTAAACTCCTCCAAGCACTTCCCCTGGAATCTGCTTTGACCTGCTCTTTTTAGTTGAACACTCACATGTGTGCATTCCATCCAGGACCACTGGCCAGGGCCGATTCCGCAGTGATCAGTCCCGAATGCTGGTCAACTCACATCCTTCTGGCTGAAAAAGTGCTCTTTTGTTGCAGGAAACTCCCTCAGGAGAGTCCACAGATTAGGCCAAAAAATAAGACAAATCAAACCCGCAAGTACCTGGTAATGACTAAAAGTTAGAAACAGGAAAAAGAAGCTGAGTGGAGACAAAAATATCGTGGCTTTTCTTCTTGCAAATTTTAAAAAGTCTTTTCTTCTCTTAAAACACGGCTTTGGAAAGGTCTGTTTGCCACCGTCCAAGTACACAGCTTGAAATGAAAGTTTCAGGGTAGATATTGGAGAAAGTTAGGGCTCCTGAAATGATTATCTCTTTGAGCAGGTGGTGTCCATGAACTGGGCCCGAGGATATTCCTCTGGTCTTTTAAGTCTGAGGTCAAGCGTTTCACAGACTCCGCCACACTAAGTGATTAACAAAACTAAGTTGTAGCTGGTAGACAGCTGGGTGCTTATTGCCTTGTAAGCCCCAGTGGTTTAGGCTTGTCTTTGATTATAGGAGCTGACCTTGGTTTCTACAATAGTTGGGAAATCTGTGGGACTGGACACACTGCAAATAGATTGCTCCGAGTTTCCTGTTTTCATTCAGATGTGTACAAATTACCTCAACATGCCCTTTTTCTCAGAAAACACTAAGGTCTGAAAGAAACTCTTGTTATATTGTTGCCACTTAGGTTTCACTGAGCCTGCATTATCTCCTCACAGCTTTAATGACTTCCTGCTGAGAGAGGTTGTGTAGCAGTCTTGGCAGCAGGGCTAAGAATAGCATTAAATGCAAGGTTATCTAGGCATTACACTCACTGTAACATGCAATTAACTCTCCTCTTCCATTTTCATTACACAATTATTCATTAATGTCAATTTAATTTTATGCATTGTTCTACATGACCGAAGGCTGATTACGGGCCTTTTCACTCCAATATCCCAAGTTAACTGGTGCCAGCCACACTCAGGGCTGCCTAATTGCAATTTAGTCCAGACAATTCCTCCCATTTTTGCCCTCCAGTAATGGAACAACAGATCACGGCCAGGTAAAGATTTTAAGGTGGAAATAAAGCCCGAGCTACAAAACGCTGAAGTTCAGAAAATCCTTTTCCTTTCTTTAATGGAATGAAGACTCACTGGAAAAATTAAATGAGGCAAGTATTTTCCTTTTTTTCCTTGATATGCCATTTCTGTGAGCTGTGGTTTAGTAGTTTTAACCTAGCTACCAAAATCATAAAGTACCTCGGGTCTAAGGACCCCACTGGGCTCCTTTCGTTGAGACCATCGTTATAACACAAGGCTGACTGTCCACGCCTAGGAATTTTGAATGATGATATGGAATCCACAGGAACATTGGGTAGCGGTTTCCGCAGATTTCGTGGGTTTTCTTGACATCAATGAATAATTATTTGTTGTTGTTGCTCTTTTAGAATACAAGCAGGTTGTAGGGTTCTGAAGTTCAGCCTTTTTATAGCAGTCACTGAGTGTTTTTTGAACAGCATCCATCAGATGCTAGAAATGAAAAGACTCTTGCTTCTCTCAAAAGCTTCCAACTATCGGCTTTCTACTTCATATAAGTTAATTAGCTATCCACCTTAAAATGCTGGTAGTGATGTAGACTAAAAGTGATTCAGCTCCTCACGCATCCCTGTGTCTGAGTAATTCACTTTATCGTTGAATCTGCACAAACAGCTTATCCTTAGCTTTTCTAGTTTTACCAGCAGACAATTGTCAAAAATTAAGATTTAAAGAACTATTAAAGAGGAAGATTGGACTGCTCCCTGCTTTCTGTTGGTAGTTACTGCTGTTAAATCCAGGGGAAGGTGTGTCTCTGGGATAATGAAAGCTATTAAAAGTCAGGAAAAAAGTCTATGCTCTCTCACAATGAGTGTCGAATTCATTTCAAAGAAGGGTTCCGTGCTAGCTTCTTTGCAAACCCCAGATGATCAGGACATATGCATAGACATATGCTTTTAGGCAGTATATAACGCCCAGGGCTAGGCCACTGAGACTCCTAAAGTGACAATAAAGCAAACAAGGTACAAATAGGCATTACAGCCCCTCCCTTTTTGCCACTGTGGGTAAAGCTGTGTCAGCATTTCCATTTGAAACCCCCCATCTTCAGGGGCTTTATAACTCAACCGTAAAAATTAGTTCCAAGCAAAAACTTGGCATGCAACGTTTCAGCCTCAGAGTGAACTTTTTATTTTTTTCACAAATTGTCAAAGGGGGAAAAAGAAACCCAGCCCTTTGGCTATTTTTACTTTTTTTTTAAAGGCACAAAAATAGAAAACAGAAATGTACTGGTTGCACACATTTTTGGAACTCTTACAAAAACATTTATAGACCATTACGAGGCATGAGTGTTCTTGGAGTCCTTCAGGTTTTCTCGACAGATGATTTTATAAGGCTAACATCACCAGTGCTTATGAGGTGACTTTTCAAAAGTATTCTCTGCTATATCTCTTTCTTTTCAGTCACATGGAACAGATCTGCCTTATAAATGGACGTGACAGTTCTGATGTACACAATAGTGAGTCGTTGTGGTCTATTAGCTCAATAATCCATGCTCTGAAATATCCGTCACTATAAATTTAGCCAATAGACTGCAGAGACTGGGAAGAAGCTTCCACAGTTTGTGAAGCAATTACGGTGTGTTCTAACATTCTCTAAATATGTAGGAAAACAATTGGGCCGACATGTGAGTTTTCAAACTCCTTTGAAAGCAACGGGCCAAGTTCCCACTCCGTGTAACTCTAGGGGAGAATTTAACACCTTTAGATAGCAGCTCTCAAAACTTAACATGATTCAGGCAGAGTTGTGCAAGTTTGATGATACAAACTGCCAGTGGTAATAGACTTGTACTTGTGGCTAACCGTGACTCACCCCATTGTTCAGGAATACAGATGAGGTCTAGGAGCAGCTTGTGATGTTTCAGCACCATATGGGCTCTAACAACTTGGTACAAGCAGCTGACAAGTTAAGGACAGTGGCAGTGAATTGAAAATGAGTCTCACTCCAACTTTCTGAGCTTGTCGTTGGTCCGGAAACATAATAGAGTTTGCATCATCATTGTTGTCACCATCATCATTATTATTATTTGTATTCAGGTTGCTTGTGTTAAGTTACTTGGAGACTAACCACGGAACTTACTCCCCTGCCCCCTCACCCCTTGATTTTACACTTAATTTATATGTTCCTAATAACCAACTGCTGTCTAAAGACTTTTTGATTCATGCTCTGTTTGCTTTCCTCTGTGAGGTTTATGGTCAAGGGACCTAATTTGCCGGCTTCATTATAAACTGCATTTTGGACAAAATATGAACTAATGGGGTTGAATTTAGGCCCTCAACTTTGCCTCAAAAGTCAAACCATGGCTTTATAACAAAAAGGTATTTAGCAGTGTCATTGGAGCATTTAGCTTCCTGAACTTCATATAAGATTAGAAGTTAAATATCTAAAAATCCATTTATTGGCTTAATAACACTGCCAAATTGAACCCGTCTGTGGTTTCTGCATTATAAAGCCACCAAAGGACTCTTCTGAAGTACTGAGTGTGTGATTACTAATTTAATAGATTTCAACCAGCACCACTCAAATCAAATCATCATTCCTCCTGGATTGTGTACCTAGTATGGCAATGCCCTGTGTCAGGCACTGGGGGTGGATGTGCAATTTCTGGTACTTTCTTCTGTGATCATGCTAATCACGTTGTAGTTTAATTATTTGAGTCCAGGTCTGCCCTTCACCCCCACCCCTATTCCTTCATGGAATTTTTGTGTATGTGTATCCCACAGCCCACAGCATGGAGCAGGCAGTAGGTGGAGGCCTTCCTACATGCAGTGGTTAACACTGATTCAGTGCTTTAAGACATGCCAGGTCCTACACTAACTGTGTTACCTGAAACAACTCCTAAAACCTTCTCAACAAATTTGCAAGGTGGGTACTGTCATATTCTCCATGTGGCAGATGAGAAAACAGAGGTGCACAGAGGTCCCTGACCAAGGTCACGTAGTAGTAAAGGACATGGCTGGGATTCACACTGAGACATCTGTCAACAAAGCCTGCCCTCTCCATACTCTTCTGCCTTCTGCTAGAGTCCTGTCCTTAAGGAAGGATAATCTGGTTGAGCTCATGGGTACACACATGATACACCTGGGTAAAGAAGGAAATATAAACACAAGTCAAAGACAGAACATGATTATTCAGTTAATTGTAGGGCTCAGAAAATCAGCTCCTCCGAGTGTGTTCACCCATCTAGGGAATGGAATGTGTGGAAGAAGAGCCTTGCTGTTTCAGCACGGGAGAGAGTTACAACATTCCCCCTATTGCCCACCATTTTGGCAATGCAACATCTGGCCCCACGTCCTTCCCGGGGCTTCCTGGAGTGGAGATGCTGCTTCAGTCTGAGGTCATCAAAGTCTAAAGATCAGGGGGAATACGTGGCAGTTCATCTGTATTTGAAAGAAGATGGTGCCTGAGGTTACCTGGCTGGCAGTCCTGGATACAGGCGATTGCATCAGCACAGGCATTGCTTAGATTAATAATTGAGCCTCTGATGTTAGGATCCAGAGAATCCAGCTAAGTTCAGTGATTCTTTCCCCATTTCTCCACAACAGATATTTGGCCAGTCTCAGCATCTCTCATAAAATCTGGTCCAAAAATAAATGTGTTCTGAAAATCTCAAATTGATATCCAGCTAATAACAAGCTAGCACACCATAAAACAGTCATCAGGATTCAACTGGTGTAGCACCACACTTTGGAAAAAGAGATCCACATTTGGAATTCCACTTGAGATACTCATATTTGGCTGAGTTCTCTCTGCCCTGTTGGGGCCCACAGCACTGTAGATTCACAAAAGGAGCTCTCCTCCCAGGGACTACAGGTCATCCAGGTCTAGAACTTGAACTGGGCCTGGGACATCCCATTACTTGGGTCAGATTGGAGATTCTTGACATTTTTGATGGGCGGTGTCTCTCACCGTGGTTGTTTAGATTTTTAGAGGGGATTTTTTTTTTTTTTTTCTTAACAGCATCAGATCAAAAATGTTTTCACAGGTTAGAAAGATATAATTTGTTTATGTGCCTTAAAATGATAGAATTTAGTATTAGAAGGTGTGACCCTTCCCCCAAGAGGCCATCCCCTCTCATTCGACAAATGAGGAACTCTTAAACCCAGGGAGGGTGTGTATTTGCCAATGCTAAGAACAGGCATGTCACTGAGCTCTCCTGACTTGCACTCCCGTGCAGTCTCTAGCTCGCTGTGCTCTCTCCTAATTTATCTTTGAGGCCAGTCAGATGATTAAGGCTAATTAGAGAGAGTTCTTGTTGGTATGGATAATTAGCAGAGAGGTACCGGCTTTGAGTCAGAAATCCTAGGCTTCCATCCAAATTCTCACTACCCGAAGGACCTAGAGTAAATCATTTAACTTTCCTGATCCTCACTTTCCACATCTGCAAAATGTGTATAACAATAGTACCTAGTGCCCTGGGCTGTTAAGAGCATCAAAAAAGATACTACATGGGAACTTGTTTAATGGGCCATAAAGCACTCTGCAAATCTAGTTGTAAAAAAGGATGAAAATATGATTTTAAAATGTGATAATGTTTGTATTGACATGGTTTATATCTGTGTATAATTTTTCTCCTCCCACTACCCCCTAAAATAAAAAACAAACAAGAAATTGGTTTTAGAACAGGCTGCATTCCTGCCAATTTTTTCTTCTAAATTGAGTGCTCTTGGAAGGTTACAAGGCACACGAAACGGCACATTCTAAATCATTCCTGTTGAAACACATCAACATACTAATAGTGGTTGTTTCAGGGTAGTAGGAATGTGGGAATTCTTTTAAAAAAATTCCTTTACATTTTCTCAATTACTGATAATGAAAATGTATTAGTCTTATAATTAAGCAAAAAGCATTTAAAAATCAATCTTACGGTACATTTGTAAAGGTCCCCATTTGATAGCAATAATAATTGCTTCCATTTATCCATTGCTTACTATGTGGCATACACTTTACATATATTGCTTTATTAAATTTTTAAAAAATCCTGCCTGCGTGATAAGTATTATTTGTTCCATTTATAGACAATAGCCTGAGGCTCAGTGAGATTAAATCACTTGGCCAAGACTGCACAGCAAAATCCACAAATCCACAGAGTTTCTCTGATTCCTGAGCCTGTATTTTTTTTTTTTTAAGCTGGGCCCCACTGCATCATGGGATTGAGATTGGGATTTGTCAGTGTTTCATCTTCCGGCTCCCTCTACATTCTGTGGTTATAGCAGATTGATGAACCTGAACTTGGCCTAGTAGACAGAAGCCTGGCTTTTCTTGGGTCAGAAAAACTGGGCTCTGGTTCTGTCTCTGCCAGTTAAGAGGTGGAGCTTGACCTCAACAGATCCCTTCACCTCTCTGGAGCCTGTGATTTTTTCCTTGTTAGATGAAGGGCCTGGATTAAATAAATGCCTTTCAAACCAGTTTTAGCTGCAGACCCAACCCACTTTTTCTTTTCAGATGAAATTTTAATTGCCTGGCCCAGGTGTTGGGGTCTCCTTGGCCTTTGAGACCCAGAAAAGATGACTCACATCTCAGCCCACATCCCGTGGGCCCCACTGCCACTGGGGAGGGATCGTGTTTTGCCTGTTCTGCCCTTCATTGATTCAAGCATAAAATTTAGCGCTTTACCTTAATTTCTCCTAAAAACACCAGCAAAACCAGTCATGAGTCTTTGTGTGTATAAAAGAATTTACTGATTATTTGGGGAAGATGAAGGGATTTTCAAAAAAATAGCTTGAATTTCCTATTAGATACTCATGCCAATAAAAGCTTTTGGACCTTTTTGAAAACCTGGGCTCCAGCCTCTAGTCATGTTGCCCTTCTCCCCTCACTCCTTCCCTCTCATTCCTTCTGTCCATCTTTGACCATCACAGATTTCTATTTCTCATGCAGTGGAGATTAGCCCTCTCTTGGTGGTCCTCAAGACTCCAGCTTTCACTGGCTCACGTTCCCTCCCACGCAGCAAATCTTGCTCTTCCCCTAAAGAAATGAACCCTCTTGAAGATTTTGTGTGCTAGGGGTTGACGTAATTTTTTTTAACAATGCATCTTTTGGCACTTTAATATTTAAAACTGATGAAGAGTGATGCTTTCTGTTTGAAGCTGCCTAGGAAGGCCCAGCACCTCGCTTTCTGAGGCACCCCAGCATTCAGAGAAGCACAGATAGAAAACTACTGGACTAGATCATCTTCAGTGTGGAATCCTCTATGAACTATTCCCTTCCCTGCCTCTTCCCAAACATAGTTGGCCACTTTCTCCTCTGAAACCCCATGTTGCCCCAGGTAGAGGTCAGGTGGAGTATGCAAAATGTGTGTGTCTTTGTGTAAGTATCTTTCTCCCCAACTAGACTGTTAACGGAGAGAGGGTGGCCTCCGATCATTAATCTCTGTACACCAGGTACTTGCTGAGCTGGTCATAATGACTGCCGGTGGGTGAGCCGATGTGACTGCATGCGACCACTCAGTCACAGATCACTCCCTGCAAAGAAGTCAGCTAAACGGGACTGTATAGACAAGAAAGCAAGCAGAGCCTCTGTATGATGCCTGGGGGGAAACCATAATGACACCTCGCTCTCTCTCCTCCCCTATATGCATGAGGTCTGTAGCATCCACTGTGCATGGGGGTGGAAAGAAGTTCTGCTTAAAAGCTTCATTTGTAAACTTTTTGTTATCAGCCCAGTTGGCCGTTTTATTTAGATCATTTTGTGAAAGACCATGTTTGGATTAGTGTTACATAAGTAAATGGCAGTTCTTTATCCGTTCTGAAATGCTCAAATGGTTCACTGAGGTAACCGTGCAGCTGTTGGAGGACGTGTACTAGCATTAGGCTCTGAGTTGGAGAGGAATCTGGTGCCAGACGTTTCTGGCAGCGGCTGCAGTTCTCGCGAGGATCCCGGTGAGGAAGCTGTCATCAGCGGCAGTGCTAGGGGCAGGGCCCGTCAGTAGGTGACTTGCTGGAACAGAATCTTGGATTTCAGCACAAGGAAGGAGGGAAAGGAGTTTTTCTCTTGAGTCACAATCATTAATAATCATTCTTGAAATTCCATTTCAATTACTGGGAGTGAAGTGTTCATAACCCAAAGTGATTTTATCTGCAACTTGTATGTCTTATGTAGCTCCTCCCTTCTTCCCTCCCTCCCTCCCTCCCTCCTTTTTTCCCTTCTGATCAGATGATGTAAACCAAAGAGAACTTATAACAGTACTCTACCCTCACTGGCTTCTGGGGAGCACTGATGTCCTTTATCTCTCATATTCTGGACATTTTTTGATGGGGGCGGGGTTTGGTCCACTTATGTCTGTCACTGTCCTAATTCTTTTTATAGTGGAACTGACAGATAAGGAGAATTACTGTGATTATATCTCAGGGTAAGTTACCAAGCTGTCTCTGAGAATCAATAGGAAGCTTTCACATTTTCCAATCACATTCACATGCTCCTTCTCTCTCTCTTTCCTTTTCCATTCTCCCCGCACATAAACACATATACAGAAAAGTAAGGTTACAAAGTCAGGGCACAGTCCTGGAGAAGCATGGGCAATTTCTCTGGATGGCCATTCCAAAGGCAACTTTAAAGTTCAATAACAGACTAAGATTAGCTGAAAGTGAAGTGTTGATATATATACAGAAATATAAAGGTGTGGGTGCATATGGAATAGCTTATAATGCTTACCCATTAAAGATCAGCCTCCTCTAATTATTCATACTTGTAAGGGTTTTTAAGCAAGCTACATGCCACATATACATTTGTGAGACTCAAATGTGCAGGCACCTGACCATTAGCTACAGTTTCCTTGGAGGACTGGGCAAAACCGACTTCTCTGTGAAAGATGTACCATTGCAAAGGATATTGACCAGACATTCTGTTATACTTTGTTTATTTCTTTCATCTACAAAAATTTCTTAAGCACCTTCACTGGGGTTTTAGAGTCTCCATAAATAATACCATCCTTCCCTGCCTCATGTGTAGAGCCATTTCAAAGAGAGATGCACAACCAGAGGTAGGCAGACCAAAATATCAACTTTTCAACCAAAACAGTTGATTGGAGAAATGGCCATACAAACATGCTAACATAATAACCACTCTCTGAGTTAAATTTGTTGACCAGTTTGCTCACTACGCTTCCAGCATAGTGGAGAGAGAATGTAGATTCCCAAAGGCAGGCTGACTCCTTCCCAAGCATTCCATGATGGTCTGCCAAACTTGCTGTGTTAATCAGGGTTCTTCAGAGAAACAGAACCAACAAGATGCTTATAGAAAGTTATACATATAAAGAGATTTATTATAAGGAACTGGCTCCCATATGGAGGTTAAGGAGTCCCAAGACCTATAGTTGGCAAGCTGGAGACCCAGGGGAACCAATGTTTCAGTATGAGAGCCGGCAAGCCTGAGACCCAAAAAAAGTCCAAAGCCCAGAAAAGACCAATGTCCCAGCTCAACAGTGAGGCAGAGGAGGATCTTTTTTACTTAGCCTTTTTGTTCTATTCCACTTCAGTTGACTGGACGAGGCCTACCCACATTAGGGAGGACAATCTGTTTTACTCAATCTAGAGATTCAAATGTTTATTTCATCCAGAAACACTCTCACAGACACACCCAATAATAATGATTGACCAAATGTCTGGGCATCCATGGTCTAGTCAAGTTGATACATCAATTACCCATCACTCTTGCCAAATAGAGAAGTGACCTCCTCTTCTTCCAAGGAGGCTTGGAGGAGAAAAAGTAGTGGCTGAGGAGCCTGACAGAAGCCTGGATGGGGTGCCACACTCAGGATGTTTCTCCGCATGGGAACCTTGGGTGTGGAGAAATAAGTGTTCTTGCAAACAGCAGGCAGTCTGTTAGACAATGGCAATACAAAAATGAATATACAAGAGTCCCTGATCTCACCAAAGAGGAAAGGGGGGTGGAGGGAGGGATAAGTTAGGAGGTTGGGGTTAACATATACACGCTACTATATATACACACCACTATACATATACACACTATTGTATATAAAACAGGTAAACATCAAGGACCTACTGTATAGCACAGGGAACTATACTCAATATTTTGTAATAGCCTATAAGGGAAAAGAATCTGAAAAGGAATACATATATATGTACATGTATAGTAGCTGAATGACTGTGCTGTACACCTGAAACTAACGAGATATTGTAAATCAACTATACTTCAATTTAAAAAAGTCTCTGATCTCAAAAACCACATGAGCAGAATAAAAGCCTTGATATATTTGTTTTAATACAGTGTACTGTAGGCTAATAGAGATAAAGGTATACACAAAAGGGCTAGGAGGGGGCACAGCACTGAGTAACTCATTTGCCTAGAGTGGAAGGCTAACATTTCTTGCAGGGTATCATTTGCCCCAGGAAGTACCACATTTCACCTTCCACATACTGTGCTCCAACTGGATTTTACAGAAATCTATGAACATGCATGGGTCATGGGCAGTGTAAATCCTCCTACAAGAGCACCAGGTGCAGTGACCAGGGTGGGATTATAGGAATTATCCAAATGGTGGCTTCCCAAAGGGGCAGATATATCAGTGTGTTAGCATGTAAGACAGTAATGGAAAATTCTCTGGTTGTCATCACCACTCTACACTAATTATTACCCAGTTAGCTCTGGATTCCTCAGAGGCTGGTGTTTTAGCTTGGAAATGATCTGAATCTTTTTGCTGCTCTTCCTGTTGGCCTGCTGCTGGAAGGAAAAAGAGGGGAACAACTGACAATGAAATGTTGACCGAGTAAAGCTGAGACATTGTAGTCATATGGGAAGAGTCTAGGATTTGAGGTTAGAGGATCTGGATTCAAATCCTGGCCTCACTATTTATTGGCTCTGTGACCTTGGGCATGTCTTTATACCTCTCTGAGATTATAGAAAATGAGGATGTTAATAAAAATAATGATACTTTATAAACTTACATTGAGGATGAAACTAGATAATGTATGTGATAGTGCTCTGAAAAATAGTGTTACCCAAAGTCAGTTATCATCTGATGAGACATTTGGTAGAGTTGCAAGTTAAAACAAATTGCGCAAACATTACGGGAATCTTTGGTGTTTCCCTTTTTTTCCTTCTATTCTACCTCTTCCCTAAATACTGAATTTTGTTCTTATGCTAACGCCCAACCGGAGAGAAATACATATGAAATGGTGACCATGGCAGTAAAGTGCTGCATTTATATGAAGCCTCTCTGCTTCCTTTACCGGCTGATTCCTAAGATGTTGTTGAACCAAGTAGACTCAGTTTATTCAGTGTGGGACTTTGTCTCAGCCAGGATAGTACCGCTCACCATCAGGCCTCTGCAAAGCATACATCCACTTCAGGCTAGCTCTGGGTTTCTGTTTCCATTATGGGTTTAAAAACATGTCCCAAGTGATATGAGAAAAAATTAAGAACAATCAATAGTTCACCTAGGTAAAAATAAGACTTCCAGAAACCTCAAGCCCCTAGATTATGACAGAGTATCCAGAAAAAAACATTCCTTTTTAGACCTACCTCCATCCTCCCCCCACCCCAAATCAAAAACCACATCAAATGGAAGAATAATTGCCCTGATTATAGCAGAGGAGAAAGAAAAACTTAAAAATTAAAGAAATTGATAAAAAAGAAATTTAAAAGTTCAACAGATTGAGGGCATTTCAAACAGAGGCATGCATGTCTCACATACACATACCTAAAAATTATAGGGTTTTAGACTGGAGGAGATTTCAGAGGTTATCTGGTTAATATATATATCAAATCATTATATTGTACACCTTGAACTAATATAATGTTATGTGTCAACTATATCTCAATAAAATAAACTGGGGAAAATATTTTTAAAACTTCAGCTCAATTTGCTGTAACAAACCTGTCTGAGCACCTCATGTATGTCAGCCTTAAGGAGACAAAGATGAAAAAACATGGGATCTGCTTTCAAGGGAAACACACACACACTTTATAATGTAATGAGGTTGTGCAACACTTAAAAGAGTAAAGGGTTTGGAGAGCCCTGAGGGGAGAGAGCTCAGATATGTCAGAACTTTTAGAAGTCATGAGAAGGTCACAAAGGAGATGAAACTCTATCAGGGTCTTAGACGGTGAGTAAGAGTCTGTATAACCCCTTGGGAAAAGGGAGGGAAAGAGCTCAAAAAAGGAAAAGGGCGCGAGCTAAAGGAAGAGGAGACAACCATAACGAGGAAGCAGAAAATGCCCAGTGATTCATTTACCTGAGGGGGCAGGTGATGCTCAGGTTGGAAGGAGAGGCTGAACCTTTAAACTCTGGGGAATTTAAAAAGCAACATTAAATAGAAGTTAAGAATATGACCACTTGGGTTTAAATTCTGGCTCTGCCACCTGCTAGCTGTGGGGAAGTTACATGACCGTTCTCTGCTTCCTCATCTGGAAAATGGGGAAAAATATAAAGTGTCCATCTCATAGAATTATTATGAGGATTAAATTAGATAATACCTGAAAAGTATTTAGAACAGTGTCGGGTACATAGTAGGTACTCAACAATAATTATTATTAAACTGTTGTTATGGACTGAATTGTGCCCCCTCAAAATTCGTATATTAAAGTCCTTACTCCCAATCTGACTGTATTTGGAGACAGGGCTTTTAGGAGGTAATTAAAGTTAGATAAGGTCATAAGGGTGGGATCTTAATTCAATAGGATGGGTGGGCTTATAAAAAGAGCAAGAGAGATCTCATTCTCTCTCCACACTCATGAACCATGGAAAAGCCACGTGAGTACACAGCTAGAAGCTGGCCATCTGAAACCCGGGAAGAGAGCTCTCACCAGAGCCTGACCATGCCAGCAGCCTCCAGGGCTGTGAGAAAATAAATGTCTGTTGTTTAGGCTACCCAGTCTATGGTATTTTGTTTTAGCAGCTTGAGCTGACTATTATGATTATAGACCAGGAATTGCAAATTCAAATGGTAATAAAGTGACACAAGTAATATCATTAAATGACACGACGTGTTCTTAGAAAAGCAACAGTATAAGCTTAGTGAGGCAAGTTAAATGATAAACTGAACCCGGGTATATTTGACAGAAAACTGAGAGTGATGGAGCCTGGTGAACTTCAGAGTGATGGCCAGGTTGTGGCCAGCACTTGGGTTGAGTCAATTGATTATTGCTGTGTGAGAACCTAGGCCTAACATTCCAGGACTGTCTGACATTTTAATGAAAAAATAGAATTTTTTTTTTTGTTGGGGTGGTGTGATTTCTAAATTTTTAACTGCTGACCAAAATACAGTGAGGGCATAAAAGTAAAACCTAGCCCACAGACCACTAAGCTGCCCCATCAAACCTGCTCAGAGACCAGTGCCCAAGAAGACTGGTCTGGGCAGGAGCCACCAGTGACAGGGAGACTGGCTGGGATAAAGAAATGCCAAAATAGGAGGTGGGAAGAGACAAAGATTTCTAGTCAGACCTCAATTCAAGCTCTGTTTTAGCTCTGTAAACTTTAGCCAATATTTGGGATCTTTCTGAGACTCAACAGGGTTTTCAAGAGAAAAATGGTGATGAAAATAATACCAGTGTTATATGGTTCTTGAGGGAATGAATGGAAAGTGTCTAGTGAACACTTGAAAATATTAGTTCCTTCTTTTCTCCTAGTTGATAATAAAAGCCTGAATAAAGGGAACAATGCTGGAATGGAGAGGATGCTAAAAGAACATGGCACCTATAGAATGACTAAGATTTGATTGGATGGGGAAGACTTCAAAGTTGATGACCCTTGGGAGGGAAGGGATAAGGAAGCTGTTAACTGTGGTTCACAAGAGGAGAGAGATTAATTACTTGCGTTTCAGATAAATTGAACTTGAGGAATCTATGGAACATTTGGGTCAAAATGTCCTAGTGATGTCAAAATAAGTGTATAAAGTAGACAGCAGCTAGGGTAGAGATATTATTTTTTGGATGCTATCATCTTACAGATGAATCCAAGTTGAATCCATGGAAGTGGTCAGGAGTTTTCAAAGAGACCAAGTAGCATAAGAAGAAAACCAGGCCCAGGAAGACCAAGGACTGTACAAGGAGAGAATGAGTGAAGGAAGAAAAGCCAACCTGGGAGAGTGAGGAGGAACAGTCAGAGGGGTAGCCATAAAACAATGAACAGGCAGTATCGTGAGCACAAGGAAGGAACATTTTTAAGAAAGAGGAGGTTATTGTAGAAATATTAAGTAGAATGAGGATAAAGAAGAAAACCCTTTGTTTTTGTAGTTTGAAGTTTACCAGTGACTTTCAGGAGAGTGGTTTGATGAGAAAACTAGCTTCAGATAGCCTTTGCTGGTGACACCCCCATCTGCCCTTTTATCTGCACCTTCCTAAATCTCAGTGACGACTCTAATCCATCAAGGAAACAATAAATGATGCTCAGCACAAAAAGGGAATATTTGCTTTTAGGATGAAGTATCCCTAGAAAATATGCTCTAAATTAAACCTTGATTTTCTTGTAGCGAGAATGATACAGAGGATTATGCTCTTGACACAGGGCGTTGTGCCCAACATTTTATAGGCATGAGTACAAACTCCATATTGAATTAATTAATTATAAATGATAACCATGTATAATATAAAGCCTTTTCAAGTATACATAATTAAAGAGTGTAATACAAAAACCAATCGCATAAATTATATTTAATATGAAGGCATAGAATAAATATTAAACAAAGTTATCATTTTATTCCTGACATTCTTTCTCATTGGCAAGTGATGGAAATTTCATTGTCATAGAATCAGAAAGCATCCCTTGGTAAAGTTTTCACAGACCTTTCTGAGAAGACTTTGGAGGCTACTGGGGCTGCTCTCTGCCTTTATGAAGAGTTGATGAACTTTGCTTTTATTCTTATTTTTTCTTATGATCGTTTCCAGAGTAAGTGTTGTTGGCTAACATGTTGCCTTTTCTGCTAGCATCAAGAATAAATTTCTGCTTTCCTAAGCTGCCATCTCACCAGGATGAGTACTGTTCATTTACACTGTGAGGTTATTCATGGAGGAACTTTGAATCACATAGAAACCACCTTTTAAAACATAGACCCTCTCATCTTGCTACTTTACACAATGTCAAAAGAGACTCAAAGCTGTTACATAAAGAGTAGAAAATTCTATCAAAATTAAGTTTGATCCAAGTCTGTGGCAAGTTTTAGTGAATCCTAATAATCACCAGTTTGATCCTTTCAAGGGAAATTTTAGAGAAGTTTTGTCCTATGTGATTATAAAAAAAAAGACTTTTAATAAGCATGGAGAATATCTCATTTAGAATAGCAAATATTTATTTGTGTTGTACTTTGGAATTTATAAAACACTTCCTATACATTAACTCACTGTAGTCTCAAAATGCTCTCTTATATGTAATAGCAAGGCAATTATTACTATTTCTAATTGCTATAGCTGAAGATTGAGGATCAATGAGATTAAATGTCTTTCGCTGAGCAACACACACAGTTAATAAGGGATGGAATGAGGGACCAGAACCTTGGTCCTCTAGTTTCTAAGCTGATGCTCTTTCCAAGAAGCTGTTCCTTCTAATGAGCAGTCCCCATTCCCCTTGGGATGCTGTGCACTTATTCAAATGTTGGCATAATTGCTCAAAATATTTTGAGAAAATTTGTTTTTAGGTGTGCCTTCTCTGTCACACTAGAAATTTTGTCTCAACATTATCCACATTATCCATCTTGTCTCACTACTTAGAGCTCCACTGTCTTCCTCTTAGACCCTGAGGGCTCAGTGCTGCTGCTGTCTGTTGTAGATATTTGGGAGGGGTCTGTGCATGCATGAGGTGAACCAGGGGGCCAGACTGAGACTAAGGGCCAGGGAACTCTTGTGAAGGCTCTCAGGTTGCTGCTAGAATTAATTAGGGACACCTGCTTGTCACTCTTCTACTCTCTCTGCTAAGAGCTGATCACATGCGTTTAGCAAGCTGGCTTCATTAACAGGAACTTCTGCACATCAAATTGCCAGAAGTCAAGTGCTGTCTATCCCTTTCTTATGAAAGCAGGACAGTGCACCACAATAGTTCCATTAAAGTGATTATAACCTTATTATTTCCACATATTGGCTTTTATAAAAGTGTGTTTTATTTTTTTGAAAATTTTACTTATGTGAAATCTCTCAGTCCTTTATAATACCAATAAAGAGTTTGGAGGCCAACCCAAAATGGCATCCAGACCATAAGGGATGTCATTTATATCGATGATAACAGAAGCAGAAGAAGGATGTTTATGACAAACTTGAGTGAGTCACCAAGTGAGATAGTATCCTTTCCTCCTGGATATCTCTATAAACACTGATTATCTTTTTCAAAGGAAAATGATTCTACTGAACTTTTACCATCTTTCCAAGGTAGTTCGTGTTTTTTGAGTAATTCCTTTCTTGTTAATGAGATGGATTTGCCCTCGTCAGCCACTCATATTCTCCTTGACCAAGGTTATGCATTTTCAAACTGGCAGACCCAAGAAGATTTTGTTAGGATACTCATTAAAGATTAAAATTAAGATTTGGGGGAGTAATAACCTTTAAGGGTCTGTATTTAGATCTTTCCAAAGAAGGTAAGGGCGAGGGATGGTGTTTGTGTTTATGTGAATATATATAAGGAGACCATCCTCTCAAAGGTGCCAGAGGCACGTCTTTTCCAAGATGTGAGTGTGTGTGTGTGTGTGTGTATGTTTTGAGAGAAAGGGACTGGGTCTACTGGGACATGTTTTTACAAGGTGAAAGGAAGGCTAGACAAAATTCAAGAGCGAAAAATGATGATTGTAGTGGTGGTGGTGATGGTGATGGTGATGGTGGTGGTGGTGGTGGTGATGGTGATGGTGATGGTGGTGATGGTGGTGATGGTGGTGGTGTTGGTGATGGTGGTGATGGTGGTGGTGCTGGTGCTGGTGGTGGTGGTGGTGGTGGTGGTGCTAGTGGTGGTAGTGCTGGTGCTGGTGGTGGTGGTGGTGGTTGTGTTGGTGGTAGTGGTGATGGTCATTGTGGTGGTGATGGTGGTGGTTGTGTTGGTGGTGGTGGTGATGGTGATGGTGGTGGTGATGGTGATGATAGTGGTGGTGGTGGTGGTGGTGATGGTGGTGGTGATGGTGGTGATGGTGATGGTGATGGTGATGGTGATGATGGTGGTGATGGTGGTGGTGGTAGTGGTGGCAGCAGGGAAAGGATAAGTTCATAAGGTGATCAAAATCTGAGATTCTCATGGCTCTAACATCCACGATCTGATTATGGTCTCAGAAGAGGCTCTTTGGTTGGACATGGGGAAGTCCTTCCCTGATGGGCTTTGTGCAGAGTCTGAGGCAGTGGCTACACCAGTGTTTTAGGACAAGAGCCAGCAGACGAGTTGCCATTCCACTGTTGGCACCCCTTCTCATGGTCACAGCAGGAAATATTGCCTATGAGTCAGGGACTGGGGCTCCAACCCTAGTACTCAGGGGAGCCTGAGAGATCCAAACAATTTAGGTACAATGCTTCTTGGAGACAAAGGGATGAAAGGGTTACTCTCTGAGTACCTTGTTCTTTTTTCCATTACTTGCACATTTATCTATAGAACTTATTATCTTCCTAGAAATCATTTTTTAACCACCTCTTAGGAATTCCTAAATGTGATGGTTCCATGACTCCCTGAAGGCTCCTACTATACTCTAGGGTCCTTAAGTAATTTTTAGTTTGTACTACAGATTCCATCCCTTCTGAAATCCTTTGGGATTATTTCTAGCTCCTATTTTACCATGGGTTCACAATCCCTTATCTAAAACTCTTGGGGTCAAATGTATTTAATAGTTCAGATCTTCTCAGATGTTAGAATAGTAATAATGTAAATTGTATAACATCCTTAGCAGTACACCTAGTAACACAAGAAATTAATATTTCCTAAGTGAATGTACGAACAGTCATGCTAAGGGGATAAGCAAAGATTATAAACAGCATCATGTCAATCTGCATCAGCTCTCACTGCCCCTGAATTTGTACAAATTTATATTAAAAAAACAGTTTTCAGGATTTCATGACTGTTACAAGGGATTGTGAGCCTATACTCACTGTTGTTAAACATCCTGAAAGTGAGGAAAGAGTGAGAGGTACAATGAAAATCTCAAATGGAGGAGAATGTCATTGCCCTTTTTAGTAGGCTGAACAATGGCCACCCAAAGATAACAGGGCCTCATTCCCAGACTCTGTGAATATCATCTTATAAGGTAAAAGATGTGATGAAATTAGGATCTTGAGATGGGGAAATTATCCTAGATTATCCAGGTGGGCCCTGAATGCAATCGCATGTATCTTTTTAAGACAGAGGCAGAGTGAGATGTAACATACACAAAAGAGGAGAAGGTAATGTGAGGGCAGAGCAGAGAGAGATTTGAAGAAGCTGGCCATGGAGAGTGATACAGCCACAAGCCAAGGAATGCCAGCAGCCACAGGAGCAGCAAGAGGCAAGAAATGGATTCTTTCTTGAAGTTTTGGAAGAGAACCCAGCTCTGCTGACATCTTGATTTCAGCCCATTGACACTGATTTTGGACTTCTGACCTCCAGAAATACAAGAGAATTACTATCTGCTGTTTTAAGTCACCAAGTTTACAGTTATTTGTTATAGCAGCCACCCTAATGAGGAGAGTCTTATTCCTCATTCAAGTCTTCCAATGTGAGTCCCTCTTTTTGGATCACTTGTCTTTTTCCAGTGAAAAGGTGTTACTTAACTTCTCTAAATATCAGTTTTTTTCATTTGTAAAATGAAGGTTATAATACACACCTCACAGGGCTTTTGTGAGAACTCACTTTAAAAAAATATATAACTTGCTTAGCATATCACTGGCATAAAGTTAGTACTCAATAAATGTTAGTTTATTTTTGACATTACTGTTCTCTGAGAATCCCGTTATAACTTCTCAGGATATATGAATTTACATTTACATTTGAGTCCATCTATATTGCAGAAAGAGTCAATCAATCAAATTTCAATTTTTTTCTCATCTAAAAGATTTTGCCAGCCCATTTATAATCACCAGTGTCACAATGATGATGCATTTGATGTCTAAGAGTGTTAGATGTCTAAAGACATACCAATCAGTCCTGGGAGGCTGAGTTTCTATTTTTATCCCAAACATTTGTACTTTCCCAAAGGCTGGAGACATTGAACTTGGTGTCTTCAATCAAACCAGTGCTAATTTGCCTGACAAATGCTTAAAAATATGCCCATTTGCAGATAGGTATGCTTATTGGTACTTTGTAGAACGTCTTTTTCCAAAAGTGGGAAACCATATAAAAGTACAAAAAAAATCTAAGGGACTAGTAGTACACTTTGAAAGGAGACAATTAGTATTTGTAAAATTATCCAAACTCATAAAATGAAGAATAAATGGGACAACAAATTTGTGAGAAAACGCCCACCAGGAAATAAGATGTATGGAGAACAGAAGCTAAGGGATAGCAAAGAAGGGGCTAGTGAATATTGTTTGTCTACTAGGGCCAGGCAAGTGCTAGGCACAGTCACACACTGATAGGTATTTGTACTACTTAGATCCAATCAGACCAAATATTTCTGATAAGAGTGTTCTGCTGTAGCTATCCTCATTTGAGCAGGACTGGTTTCACTGTTTACAGATATACAACATTGTCTCTTAAAGGATAACTATTTTTTGAGCTTACCATACTTTTAAAGTACATTCTTCTTTTAGACAATGCAATGTTGTAGCTTCTGACAAATGTCTTAAAGGCTCAGGGTAACTGGGAAGTGTCCACAACCCCACTGAAAGGCTGGTCTGAGGTTAAGGTCACAAACTGTAAGAGATGCCAATCAAGACCACAGCAATGATTTAGTATCACACTGTCCTTTTACAAAGGGGGAAGCCGAGGCACAGAGTTCCACACACCAACCTGGGGTCTCCCAGTTGTTAATGAGCGAGGCGAGACCCAAAGTGCTTGTCTTTCTATCCCATCTAGAGCTCTTTCTGTCCCACCATAAGGCACTCTGTTGATTTGTGGGAAACTATTTTCTTAACTTTCAATTTCAACCTTTCCAAGGCTGCAGCACCAGGGAAAGGAAAGGAGTCCACAGCTGGGCTAAGAGTTTGGAGATCCAAATGTAGAACTCAGCTCCACTACTGATGGGGCTTGATCGGGGAAGATCATTTACCCTCGATTTGCCTAAGATTTCCCCATCCAGGAAATGGTTCTCGCTGCCCTCTATTCTTTTCTTTCAGAACATGTATCACAATTGTCTTTATCTAACATCTGATTCCTGCTCTAGGGTGTGGTGGGTGAGGGCACAGAGAGACTCTGGAGCTGTACTGCTGGGGTTCAAGTCCTGGCTCCCCCATTCACTACCTCTGTGGGCAAGTTACTTAGTCTCTCTATGCCTCAGTTTCCTCAACTGTTAAATGAGGATAATGAGAGACACTATCTCAGATATAACATAAATGAGTTAATATGTGTAGAACACTTAGCAGAGTACCTAGCACCTATTAAGTACCATCTGTATACTTGTTCTACAATTTCCTTATCTGTCTTCTTCACCATTTCATCTCAAGGGCAACTGTCTTCTTGATTGGATTCCTGCCTTTCTTCCCAATTTTATCTCTTGCTACTCTCCCACTGGCACTAACTTATTTGCATTTCTCAACCAGTTTCCTGAAGTTTCCATGACCTTGTGGAGAATTCCCCTACTCAATATATCCTTTCCTCCACGGTTTCCAAGCAACAATGTGATAAAAAAAAAAAAAAAAAAAAAAGACCAAAACTGAAAAAGGGACTGAGAACGCGTCAGATTGTCTTGGTTTTCTTTAGAAAAAGAGGTGACTGAACGCAAAAAGGATTGAATAGTCTGCACTTTATAAACAGTAGGACTCCCATTAATTAGATTTCACAACACTCTGAGGATAAATACTTAGTTCACTGAAGTCAACCAGAGGTTGTCCTGGGCTTAACAATGACCAACGGGAAGCAAGTGCCACCACACCAGCTAGTCATTCCAGAGCACCCAGAGATGCTCCATGGAGCTCTGGGGACATGTTCCCTAACATCTTAGGAGGGTGGAAAGCTTTTCCCTTTGTGTTCCCACTGTAATACATCTGTATTTTTTCTTCCATTGTGTGCTGTGTAGATCCATCTTTAAGGTCTAATTGTTTTGTGTTGTTTTTGTTTTTTCCTCTGACACACTTTTCAGCTTTGTGGGGGCAGGGATCATGTGTGAGTTGTCCCTATGTTCTGACGTGTAGACACAGCTGATATCTAATGTGCCTGGTGTATGTACTTAAACTCTCTTATTCCTTGGTTTCCTGGACACCAAACCCTTCCAGTTCTCCTCCAAATTCTCTGATCCTTCCTTTTATATTTCTTGGCTGGTTCCTCCTTCTTTGCTCAGTCCTTTGGTGGTCCCTACACTCATTCTTCTTTCTTCTCTTCTTATTCTTCATGCTCCCCTTGGTTCTCTTACCTGATCCCATGGCTTCACCCACTCCCTACAAGCAGAGGTTTCCACAATCTATCCATGTCCCGACCTGATCTCATCCATCAACCCAACCACTGGCCAGACATCTTTACGTGGATGGTTCATGTGTATCTCATAGTAAGTCTGCTTCTAAAACAGAACACATCCCACATTGTCATGTAAAAGCGCTCTTCTAAATCTCATTTTGGATAAATACTCCAGCTGGGAAACTTGGACTTCATCTTTTTTTCCTGCCACATCTCAGAAGTCTTTATTTGTTGAAAATGTAGAATTTCTGTATCATATTTTTGATGCCTCTTCAAAATCTCCATTGCCATTGCTTTAGTTCATGTCGACATCATCTCTAGTTTGACCTACAGCAACAGCTTCCTAATTCTTTCATAACAGTAACATTTTAGTAGAGTATGGGCCAGATTTTTTGTAGACTGTTCCTCAATTGGGGTTTTCTTATGTTTAGAGTCAAATTATACATTTTTTGGCAGAAATGATACATAAGCAATGTATCCTCTCTTCTCGGTGCATCACATTAGAAAGTACATGGTAACTCTGTACTGTACTTAATAAGTATTTGGTGGGAAGATATTTTGAGACCACCTAAATATTCTATTTCCTCATCAAATTTTTACCAAGTAGTTTTATTATCTATAGATAGTTCTTGCCTAAATCAATTATTGCTATGATGGTTGCAAAATGGTAATTTTCTAACTCCATTATTCCCCCTAAATTTTTTTGGTTGACATTCTACTTTAATTCAATAACATATTTACTAACAGTATGGACTCAAGAATTGTTATTTTATTCAATGATGTATAACCCCTTAGTGTTTTCACTTATTCTGATGTTTACATTGTCTTAAATTTGGCCAGTGAGAGCCCCTTCAATCAAGCACCTGTGTCCTTTAGATATATCCTCATAATTTCTTGAGCATGTCTTTATTTCTAGCATAAGGAGCTTTTCATCGTCTTCATTTTGTGGAATATTTTGACTGGCTATAAAATTATAGGTTGTTCACTTTCAGTATTTTAAATATGTCTTTCCATTTTCCTCTGACAGCCATCGTTTTTGTTGCTAAATCAGCCTCAAGACTTATTATTGCTCCTTAGAAGGCAATGTGTCTTTTTTCTCCTTTTGTCTAATTTTAAGATTTCCTCTTTGTCTTTGATTTTAGCACGCTTTACTATGTTATGCCTAGATGTAGTTTTCTTTATATTTACCCTGCTTGGGTTTAAACTTAATCAATCTGTGGTTTGATGCCTTTCAATTTCGGAAATTCTCAAGTATTTCTTCAAATATTGTTTCTGTCTCACGTTCACTCTCCTTTCTTTCCTTTCTTTGCGGGACTCTGATTACACATATTAGACATTTTCATATCTCTTTTACTCTTTTTCCTAACTTCCATGCTTTTTCTCTCTGTACTTCAATCAGGATACTTTAAACTTGCTTGTATTCTAGTTTACAAACTATGTTTTCTACTCTAATATACTATTAAACCCATCTCTTAAATTCTTAATTTCAGTTATTGTATTTTTCAGTTCTATATCATTCCATTTGACTTTTTAATATAGATTACAAGTCTCTGCTGAAGTCCTCCATATTTTCCTCTATTTTCTTGAACATAGTTATTTTAATGTACCTGTCTATTAGTTCTAATATCTGAATCATCTGAAGGCCTGTTTCTGCTTGGCTTTTGATCAACTGAGTCTTTTTTTTTTTTTAACATGCCTCATACTTTTTGGTTGGATGCTGGACTTTGTATATTAATTGCATTAAAAATTATAGAGAGTCTGGATGATGATACCTTCCTTCTAAGATGGTTAAGATCTTTTTTTGGCAGCAGAGGGTGCATGCAGATCACCTTAATTTTATTAGTGTCGTCCCGTTTCATTTTGCCTTTACTCCTAAGATAAAGATTTTCCAGTATCTCAACTGAGAGCCTGGAATGTTTACCAGAACATTTCACATCAGCAGCCTTGAATTCCTTCTCTGTCTTCCCAGACCCTTGTACAAGTCTTCTAAAATCTCTGCTCAGCCCTTTGTCCTTCTAGCTGCTGGTTCCTGGTAGTTATTTGGAGACATACCCTATATGCAGCTTAGAAATTGGCCAAAGCCTCAAGTGGAGTTTTAATGGACACTTTTTAGGCTAACTTCCCTGTGGTTTTCTTTTCTCAGGATTTTGCCCCTCCAGTCCCAGCTGTTTCAGCTGTCTTAAACTCCAAGATCTGTCTTCTTAGACTGTTGAATCTGCCACTTTCTGCTAGTATTCTACTCTCTTGTGCAATACTCACATCTACTTAGTCCAAATCAAGCTTGCTGAAAACAATTTTTTATATAATTGTATTAAAGATTTCAGAAATATTTTTCAAGTTCACCTTTTGTTATTGATTTTCAATATTACAGCATTATGGTCAGATAATATATAGTTTATGGGGTATACTAGTTTGGACCAAATGAAATTTCCATTTTTGTAGGTCAAATAAAGCTGAATATTGGCACTTTAAAAAAATCTTAAATATATAGTTCCTTTGCAATTTATTGATTCTTTAGAATCCAGAATATGGAAATTTATATAATGTACCATGTATGCTTAGAAGATAATGTGCATTCTGTATTTGTTGGAGGTACTCTTTAGATTCTCTTTCTCTTTAAAACCCTTGCTGGGCTTTTGGTAATGCCCTTGAACTGGCCAGAAGGTAGGGCCATCTTAGAACAATGAGGCACTAAGTTTCCTACTTCGTGAAAGGACCCATCAATGCTACAAGCCATGTATCTTCCTCAAGTCTTACTATAAGGAAGCAAAACTGACCCTGGTATTATCAGCTACCACCCAACTGTTTCTTTTTCTGTCCATGTGAAGTATTGTGGAGAGAAGGGAAAGAGGCAGTCAGAATCAAGACTTCCAGTGTCATACTGAAGCCTGAGGCAAAAGGAAAAATCAGTAATTCTGATTATTTCTTTATTTAAAATTTTTATATTTGGTTTATCATAGATTTTTTGTCTTAATTTTGATTTTTAAAAATGTTACTTTAAAATAGTATTTATCTTGATTACTGAGATTTTTGGTGCCTCCTGAAATTTTGTGCTTGCCTCACTGCTTCTTCCTAGTTGGGTCCCTAGATGTTCAACATTGTAGGAAGCACAGGTAGGAGGCTTTTGTTTCTCTTCTCTCTCTGGAGTAGGTAGGGCTGGGGCTTCTTGACTCTTTGAAGCAATATAAGCAGAGAGAGACCAGGGAACTTCCCGACCACCAAAAACTGAGTAGTTTGATGAGATTTCTTATTCCAGACTACAAGAGTTAGACCTCAGAAAAGGAAGAGGCAGAGTCATCACCCGTCTGAGCTTTACCCCTTCCACTAGAGTGCAAAGAGCCGAGAGACAGGACACTGTGACTTCTCCCCTGTGTGGATTGTGTGTTCCATCAGCATTAGGAGAAGAGAGGGAGGAGAAGAGATCTATATTGAAACTGAGTTTGACGTCTTAACTGGATTAAATTTTTAATAACCAACAGTGACCAGAGAGTTAGGGCATTTGGCCAAGTTGTCACTGAAGAATGCTAAAGGGAAAGAAGTTCTTGGAAATGATAAAACCACTTCATGCTTATCCTCATTGAGTTTATACTTCATAATAACTGGTTGCATATGTATTGATAACAAATAAAGTTTATTAAGAATATTATTTACGGGCTTCCCTGGTGGCGCAGTGGTTGAGAGTCCGCCTGCCGATGCAGGGGACACGGGTTCGTGCCCCGGTCCAGGAAGATCCCACATGCCGCGGAGCGGCTAGGCCCGTGAGCCATGGCCACTGAGCCTGCACATCCGGAGCCTGTGCTCCGCAACGGGAGAGGCCACAACAGTGAGAGGCCCACGTACCACAAAAAAAAAAAAAAAAATGTTATTCACATCTTTTATATCATTGCTTCATTTTTATCTACCTGATGTATTAGATTCTGAAAGAGGTCAGTTAAATTTTCAAGTACTGTTATTGATTGAGCTACTATTTTCTGCAGTTGTGCTGGCTATTGTTTTGTGAAATTTCAGGTTATATTGTTAGGTGGGTATGTGCTCATGCCAATTATACCTTCTTGATATTGCTTCTTCCTTGTAAATACATTTTTTTCCTCTCATGATTTAAATTCTCTTTTGTCTGGTATTACAAATTTTAGCCTGGCTTTCTTTGGGTTCATATTTACATAGCATATTTCTCGAATACATTATTTTTAACCTTTAGCTGTTTCTTATATTAGGATTTATTTCTGAAGTTTAGTTTAATATTTCCTATTTATTATTCATTCTTTCATTTTTTTCTCTTGTTTTCCACTGGATGAATCAAATTTTATTTTCTTGTTCTGAAGATTACACATTCTATTTTCATCCTTTTAGTAAATACCCTTAACTTATTTATACTCATATTCCTCTATAGTTTCCTCCCATCAACATCAAAAGCTTATCAATAGATGTATCTTTCTTCTGAACAAAACAAGAATTTTAGCACTCTCTTACTTCCTTTTCTCTGTGTTCTGTTTTTACCCTATGAAGCTTTTGGAATTTTGACATGGTCATTGATACTCCTAAATATAATTTCATTAGATTTAAAAATCTTGCCTTAATTATGGGAAATTCTCTGTCATTACTTCTTCACTATTTTCTCTTCTACATTTTCTTTCCTTTTTTTTTTTTTTTTTTCCCTATTGGGACTCCTTTTTGCCAGAATTTGAAAATTTTTGCTACAATGTCCGTTTCCTTGATTTCTTTCATCATTGTATCCCTTCTAATACCTTCTGTTCTATGGTTGTATCCATTCTGCTCTTCAACCAAACCGATCAGCTTTTAAATTTAACTGTTATCTTTTTCAAACCCAGTAATTCTAATTGATTTTCCTTTATAACGTTTGCTCTCACTTTACGCTTACATTATCTACTCTTTCTCCCTTTCTCTGAAGATATTTATTATGCTTATTTCAAATTCTTGTTCTGTGCTTTGTTTATTCCACTGTCTTTGGTGTAGGGTGTTCTAATTGTTCATTTTGCTGATGCTTTTCAGATGTCTTATTTTCCTCCCCTGTGAGCTCACCCTTTGTTTCCTTGGGACTCTTAGCTGCCTTTGCTAGTCCTGTCAATATGGGAGGAAGAGCAAATGTCTAGATTCTGGTCTTGCTCATCTGGGGAAGTTTTTCTTGAGACAGACGTGGCAGAGAGAAAGAACTTCTAGAGGTGACTTTTCTGGGTTTAACACATCCTCATTTTTTCCTTCCACAAGTTTAATCTCATAGCCATTTGGCCTCTGCACAGCCTACAGGGTGAACAGAAGAGGGGAGGGGAGAAAATACCCATGTGGTCAGCTAACTGACATGTACTCAGTGACACTGGCTCCTCACCCTTGCCTGGTGTCACTCCCCTGATTTAGCGCCAGTGCCCCAAGATGGCTCTAGGTTTCTAGAGCTGACTTCCTGACCCATAAGAGCCACAGGGCAGCAAAGATCCATTTAGGGGAGAAAAGAGAGCATAACTAGAAAGCTCTCCCTTATCCAGTCTCTCCTCTGTGTTCTGTGACCCTCTCCCGTTCGTTATCATTCCCCTCTCCCTACAGAAGGCTCACGTTCTGCCTCTGTTAGCATTTCTCACCACTTGTGAGATTCTTGGGTGGGTGGAAGGGTGAAGCTCTGACCCCCATCAACCTCCTTATGTCCTGAGTCATCTTCTATGTTTGTTTCAGGAGATGGAGACAACAATCTTATACTCACTTGCCATCCTGACCAGGGATATTTCTCACTGATAGAAAATTAGGGCCTACAACTCTCTGTCTCCATCAGAGACAAATTTTTGCAGCAGAATGATTGTAAATGGCCTCGACATATGTAGGGTTAATAAAACAAAACAAAACATAACTTTAAGATCTTTTATAGAAACTTCAGGATTTTTTTCCCTAGGCTTCTACTCAATATTGATTTTTACCTCAGGGAGAAAAAGGACCTTATGCAAAAATCCTTTATTCTCCCTGCCCCCATTTATATTAAATAACACAAAATTATTTTAATAATGTGATATGGAATCTAGAGTCAAAACACTTTGGTCTACAAAAGGGAACCGATTTATTTTATAAATCACATTCTTCTGCTCCTTCCAGCAATTTCCCTTTTCCCTGGGAGGGGATGTTATTGTGTTCTTTCTGTGGCTCTTTGTGTAATTTTAATTTATCATTAACGCTTTGCTTTTTAACATAAAGAATTCAGTGTGCCTGATGGAGCAGCACTCCATGGAAAGTTAGTTCACAGGAACAACTGTTTGGAGCAGAGGAGTTTATTAATTTATCAGAACCTTATGTTCAATTTCAGATCTCAGCGTAGGAACCAACAATCAGCTGCACCTGTTGCCAATTAAAGTATTAATGGCACATCAATCAAAGAAAAATCACTGCAAATGGAGATTACACAAGCTCTGTACTCATGTCATTTTTGGGACGTCGTCCTTTATTTCAAAAATAAGTGAGATCTACAAATCATACCCTTTACTCTGGATTCTCTACTTTTTGTCTATGATGGCTTTAGTGGCTGAATGCCTTAGACTATGAAGGCAAATGCATTTTCCACTGGAGGAAACCGCTGTCTTCATATTTAAAAAGTAATAATGCTGCTGTGCATGTGAAGAGTCGCAAGACCCTGTTAACATTTTTACCAAGCTTGACAGAAGTTAATTACTAACTTCACAGAAAGCAGGGAGGCACTAGCACTGCTCAAGATAGACGGAGTCTTCATTGCCTGTATAGGTTGCTATGTTTACTTAAAAGAAGAAATTCATGGTGCTAAGGGGAGAAGAGTCCAGCAGAGAAAGTTCTGCTTTTTAACCTCTTATTTTTTCTGGTACTGAGGAAGGGGTGGTGGAGGTGGGGTGGGGTAGAATTAGTGAAAAGAACATAGGCTATGGAAGCAGACAAATAAATCTGTGTTCTAAACCCAATGGCTCAACTGTCGTCTGTGACTTCGCTCTCACTAGTTAGTCATTCTGTGTAATAGTTTTGATACCTGTAAGGAGGGGATACAATGACTGCCTCTTGGGGCTTTGGGAGGATTAGGTGAGACCGTGTGTGGAAGAGTCTAGCGTAGTATCCGGCACAGGTAGGTTCTTCCCCATTCTTCCCACCGCCAGGAATGGGTATCACGGTGTGGACAGCATCACTGCCTTGCTGGGCTAATGCGAGGTGTGTAAGAGTCACTTTCCAGTAACTGACCAGAGCCTGGAAGCAGAACATCTGCAGTGGGTGAACACACCCCTAGACTCTTCTTCCAAAAGCTGTCCTGAGTTTCCCTTATGTTTTCCATTCCTTGGATCCCTATAGTTCTTAGTATTGTATTATATCACTTAAAACGTATGTGTCACTTCCGCTACCCCCTCTACCCGGTTGCCTCACAGAGGTAGAAATGGCAAATGGACTCTGCACCATAGTGGATAATACCATGGTCTTTGGAGTCAGATAGGCCTGGGGCCAAATCCAGGTGCTTCCATTTTTTTTTTTTTTTTTTTTCGGTACGCGAGCCTCTCACTGTTGTGGCCTCTCCTGTTGCAGAGCACAGGCTCCGGATGCGCAGGCGCAGCGGCCATGGCTCACAGGCCCAGCCACTCCACGGCATGTGGGATCTTCCCGGACCGGGGCACGAACCCGTGTCCCCTGCATCGGCAGGCGGACTCTCAACCACTGCGCCACCAGGGAAGCCCTAGGTGCTTCCATTTTTAAGCTCTGTCATCATTGATTGGGTCAACTTACCAGGCCCCTCGCTGTCTCAGATTCCAACTTTGCAAAGTGGGCTTAAATCCTGACCTTACAGTATGGTCCAAAAAAGAGTTAGTGTGGTATGGATGCAAACACCTGCACAGTGCCCAACGACGAGTGGCTATTTGCTGTTGTTATTGGCCAGAAGGACCAGTGTGGAGTGTCCTACCAGATCCTAGGGTTTCTGGCAGGTATGACAGGCTTGGCAGGAAAGGCATCAAATCTAGGAGAAACAAGTAAAAACAAGCAGGAGATTTGAAGGCAGGGGCTGTTTGCTCTCTAGCCTGATTTATAAAACTCACAGGTGATGCATTAGTGACATTTGCCCTTTGAGGCAAGGACAGAAGATGCCAGGATTAAGCCTGCCTGATAGCCTTATGGAAACTTTCAGGTGCATCTGCCTTATATCCCATTTAGAATACAAGCTCAGAGGCAGGTGCTGTGTTTTACTCTTTTTTGTGTTCTCCTACGTGTCCCACTCAAAGCTTTGCACATAGTAGGTGTCCAATTGCCATGTGTTAATTAATGGAAAGTTTCCCTTGTTTAGTACAGTAGGGTGTCTCTATCTCAAATGTTTCCATGTAATGCTCAGAATATACTTTAAAAAATCCATTGTAATATAACAAGTATACCAATGTCTCAAATAGTTTGGATGACAAAAGTTTGGGAAGAAGAGGTGTGTCAATATAAGGAATCTCAGTGCTAAAATGGTTTGAAATGACTGCTTTAAAGCATGGCCACAATTTTACATCCTCCACTGAAGTATACTTAGATATACACTTTTTTCCCCCCGCGCACATTTTTTCCTTTATAGAGCTATCTTTTGCTCAATCATTGTGATGTAATCAATTGTGGATAATAATACTGCAGGCCCCCTTCTCACCTCTCTCCTGCCAGCATTAAAGATGGGTATGACCAAACAGAGCAATTCATCCTCAGGCAACAGAGACTGGCCCACAGGGTGGGCACATGACCAGGACAAGGTCAAGACATTGTTTGATATAAGGATGTCGCCATGCTTAAAAGGTCAGGTTTTTTTTTCCCTCTGGAGTTCCTAAGCCAGGGCTTCCAGAGGCTGCTCTCCACTAGGTGAAATCCTTTCTGCAGTCATAGCACACGAGGTGCCATTGCACAAAGAGAGGAAGAGAGAAGCAAAATGGGAGGAGCGAAAGGAGAACAAAAGAGTCCTGGAAAAGCAGAGAACCCTGGATTTCAGCCCCTGGGGCCTTCACTTCTGAAAGCTCTGCAGCATCTTTTCCAGCCTTGCAAGCTAATACAATGTCTTTTTCTAGCTCATCTGAGTTGGATATCTCGTTGCTTGCAACTAAAAGAGTCTGACCAGCACATTCAGCCTTTGGTTCTGAAACATTCACTTCAGAGCCCCAGCCATCTCTCATCCCAATGTCCTGAACAGATGCAAATATAATTACGGAATTCTCTGTGTTACATAAACACACCCATCTGACATTCAGTTTTTAGCACGTTGTATGTATACATCAGGATTTCTCAACCTTGGCACTACTGACATTTTGGACCAAATCACTCTGCTCAGCGCTGGATAGTTAACATTATCCCTGGCCTCTGCCCACCAAGTGCTGGTAGCACCACTTCCCCAGTCAAAATGTCAAAGAGAAATGTCGAGAATGTCCCAGACATTGCCCAATGTCATGGGAGGTGGGGGGAGTGGGAGGGGAGGGCAGAATTGCCCCTATTAAGGACGAGTCACTGGTATACACAGTATGTAAGCTCCATGAGGGCAGGCTTTTTTTCTCTTTTTTGCAGGTAGGAATCCCCAGGACCTAGAACAATTCCTGTCTCATATGATGTGCTCAGCATTCATTTATTCAATGAGAAACAAATGCATTCTAAGTAAATGGCGGACGCTGTTGCAGATGCTTCGAGAATCAAAGACAAGGAAAAGAAGACCAAGGAAGGCAAATGCATTATCTCCTAATTTTATGAGCCAGGGTTAAAAAAACAAAACAAAACAAAACGAAAAACAGCATGCATAACTTGGCAAACTAAGAATCTCCCTCACAGTACAGATTCTCTTAAAAGAGGAAGGTAGAAAGTTAGATTAGGGACAAATGTTGATGTTTAGGAATTATCCTTCAAGCACTGTGGTTTTCTACAATCTCATTTTTTTCCTATTTAAGCAAAACAGTCAAACCCAACAGTGGAGACTGATTTGGGACCTGGGAAGTTAAAACAGAACCTGGGAGAATGTCTCAGGAGGAAGAGAAGTCCTATTAATTTTGCTTTTATTCTCTAAAAATGACACATGCTTTTTGAAGTGTAGTCTCATTTCCACACCTTCAGCGGGTAGTTTTCCCATCAGGATTAAAATGATCAGCACATAGAAGAGCCACCCCTGCATTTCATCATCCTCTTTTTATTGTAACTCAATAAAAAAATATGGAAGTTAGAGAATTTAGTTTTACAATAAGTTTTCCCATATTGAGGGGCACCTGATATATGAAAATATATGTACATATTCTTGGCAATACTAATGTAGCATTCACGAAATAACTGAGCCTTATACGATCCAGTCACATGATGTTAGCCAGACACAAATCACGTCTACTCCAGCGACATCCAGAGCAGCTATTACAGAGGCTGTAAATCGCCAGAACAACCCCCGATCATCAGAAGAGAAATAACCCAGCGCTGTTTCCAAACAGCAGAATCACACTCTCTACTTCGTCCCCCTGCATTGCCACCTGAGTGCCTGCCGTCAGATTATCATTGACTGAGACTTCTGTAAATCCTGAAGTTCTTAAAAAGCGTGATTTCCTTTTTTAGTGTTATCACCAGTTCCAAACAATTAGTCTACTTTTCAGCAGTTTCACACCAAGCAGTTTAGTTTATTTGTTCATGGCAGGGAGTGGAGAGCCATAACGCCCCAAGAAAAGGAGGTCCTGGGTGACCAGCCAGGAACTTCACCAACTCTGATTCAGCTCTGCCTCAGCCACAAGACCAGGCCATCAAATTTCATGCCTCAATAATATTTAAATCACCATACTGGGAGCAGGATAATGTGGTCAAAGACACTCACTTTGGAGTTAGACCACCCTGAGTCTTCAGATTTACTAACGGAGGGCCCTTGGGCAAGTGACATAACTGCTTTGAGTCTGTTTTCATTATACACTGAAAAGGGTGCCATGGTGATTAACTTCACTCAGGGTTACTCACCAATAATGAAAACCATGAATGTTAAGGCCATGAATGCCAAGATACGTAATGCAATTTTAGGGTTCAACTGGCAGTACGAGAATACTATTAGGTACTACAGGTTTCAAACGTTTTCATACTTCTGGATTGGTCTGGGGACCAAATTTGCTGATAGGCTGCAGATGGGCATAAACACCTAGATGTCCCGGTTCATGTCTTATCTCTGAAGCGGCTGGACTCAGAATTCGAATCTCCAAGGAAGCCATGAGGTGGCTCTTGATTATCTTTCACTTGTACGTGATTCTACTCCAGGCTAATGCAGAACCTCTCTGGTCTTCCTTACTTTGTCTTAGGGGATACCAGAATCACTCCATTTAAATGAAGTCAACCAGTATCTTATTGAAACCTGTAAAGCAGTGGCTTGTAAATCCCAATCATAATCAATGAATGAATACAGATGCCCAAATGATATAAGCAAAATTCATTTTGCCAGTGGTATATGTGCCACATTATGAACAAGTCATTGAGAAATCTCAAATCTGAAATTGAGAAATCTGAAATCAAGAAATCAGAAGGTTTCTTCCTAGGATGATTCAGTGTGCCAACTTCTGTTGGAAAACTGAAGTTAAAGCCTTGCTTTGAAAAGAAGTACATCTTGAAACATAGACAATACCACAGTCATCTATCTTAAGAGTATTTGAACTACATTTCCATGGTACTACAAAGCTTTAATTAATTACCAATCTGCTTATGATGTTACACTGAGTGCTGTGCAAATTGAAATAAGCTGGGCCTCTGGCCTTAAGAGGATTTTAATCTCCAATAAACACTATTGATGCAGATAAAGATCATATTACATTTGGGGGAAACATTAATAGAATGAGCAACAGAGAGGCTTCCAATTGTTTGTTTGTTATTTTCATTTTCAGATGGCACAGTCTGAATAAATAATTGTAACCTAGATAGGTCAGCAGGCTTTGTGGAACAATGAAGAAAGATTGTGTGCTAATTTTCATGTATTTCTCAAATGTATTTACTTTTCTCTGTCTCTACTCCAACATGCTCTAGGCCTCCATCATGTCTTGCCTGAGTTACTGTAATACCCTTCTAACTGGTCTCTAGTCTTGCCCTTTGTGGCAAACCATTTTCTCAAGTGGAGTCAGGGAATTTGCAAAAGTGGGCACATGATTGGTCTGTTTCCCGGCTTAAAGCCCTTTAGTGGCTCTGCAGGGCTCTTAGATTATGGCCAGACGCTCGGTTTACAAGGTGCTAACCTTTCTAGCCATTCACCCCTTGCAAAATATGCCACAGTCTGTAACACAGCTGGTTATGCCTACTTATCCCTCAGGTCTCAGCTTTGGCATTTCTTCCCCTGAGAAACTTTTTCTGACCTTTGAAGTTGGGTTAGCTGATCTTTTTCTGTGCTGCTGTAGCTCTCAATATTCACCCCTCTTATAATACTGTATAAGAATAAAATTATTTACTCTTTTGAATCTTCGTTAGTTTCCAAGTTCCATGTGGGTGGGGCTATACATTTCCTGTTTACCACTGTAGCCCTAAAATTTGGTGAGAATAAAAAACTCCTGGCGAAAAAGTAGATACCTAGCAAACATTTTGTTGAATTAGGGATTCTTTCTTTTAGTCATTTAGTTGCTCCTTGCACTGGTGTCTTCAGTGACTCCTGGTGCATCTCTGTCCAGTTGGACTTGCCGTGATGATGGAACTATTCTGTATCCGTGCTTGGCTAATCCAGTAGCCTCTAGACACGTGTGGCTGTTGAATGTTGGCAATGTGACTGGTGACACTAAAGAATAAAATCTTTACTTATTTTTAATTATTTTGATTTACAGTTAAATAGCTATGTGTGGCTAGCTATATTGGACAGCACAGTTTCAGGAGAACTTTATTAGACTCACATGCAGTCAAACTCTCTTCCAAGAAATGGGTCAAGAGCTGTCTTTCCCAATAGTAGCCACTAGTCACATGGGGCTATTTAAATTGGAATTAATTAAAATTAAATACAAGTTAAATATTTAGTTTCTCAGTCAGGCTAGCCACATTTCAAGTGCTCAGAGCTCAGTTATAGCTGATGGCTGCCACATTGGGTGTCACAGAAAATTTCCATTATCCCAAAAAGTTCTAATGGACAGCACTGGTTTGGAAAATGGCTCACCTGACTAGAAACAAAGATGCACGTTCTTCCCAGTGGGGTGGTTAGTTACCACCACCCTCTTGTTTGGTCCTGACTGTCAGAAAGGCTGGGGAGCTGGGGTCATAGTGCCACTAGATGGCTGATAATACCCAATGCTCGTTCACCTTATGTGATTAGGATATTGGCCTCTAGATCCCAGGGTACCATAAATTAGGGACAGTGATGAAAGCAAAGTAGCTGACCCCCCCCCCCCCCAGGGAAGACCAAGTAGACTCAGGGCAGCATTCTCTTGTGAGAGAGGGTCAGGGCCAATTTCAATGCTCCCAACTCAGGCTTCTTATTTATTCCCAGACACATTAGCCCACAAGGTTGCAGTGACCTCTTGGCCCCTAGCGGCTACGTGAAGGTCACCTCTCCCCAGAGCATCTCTCTTTTCTCTTTATTCACTGCAGCTCTGAAACCGGCCACCTCTCCTTTCCCATGAGGCAGTCATTGGCAGCTACTCCAGGCTTTGTTGCCTCCAGAATGGATAACCACAAAGTGTCCCTGGAAGGCTACCCAGAAGCTTCAGCTGGCTTAGTGTGGCACTGTCCATCTGCCGAAAGGCACTGGGCATGCCGCGCCAGGAACACCTGAGCTCCCACTTTGCCCTGGCTGCCTTGTCACTTTGCAGTGACATTCGAGGTACAGCCCTGAATCCCCTCGCCTGAAATTGCTGCTTTGGAGGTTGTCCCCTCCCCTGAACACCACCACAGCAGGGGAACGCTGATCAGTTAAGAATGGTCCCAAGCAGGGGGTTAAAGTCAGGGAATTTTCTGAGGAATTTGCTTCCCCTCCTGGTTTGATGAAGCTGGACTTCTCCGTGTTCAGGAACACAGTGAAAAAGCCATCTGTTTAGTTAGGCTTCTGCCACGAAGGGTGGTCTTGGGGAGTGGATATTTAAATAGTGTTTTTCTGCTCTCCTCATATACATTTGGAACTTTAACAACACATTAGTAAAAAATGATAAACTACAAGCCTTCAGTTTCCACTAGGAGTCCTTTTAATTTTTTTGAAGTTGATTTCTCATCAGCTTTGTGGCTCTTCCCCCGGAAAAGCTGATGTTTCTTTCACCCAGCACATCACCACTTCACAATCTTCATTTCTCAGTCTTTGGCCACAAGAAGGACTTTGCTTTAGTTCTCTTACTTTTCCCGTTTACTTCCTCTCCTGCCCACGCCAACCCCAAGTGTTTTCAAACCACGACCATTAAAAAGTTCTTTTAGAAAACACTTAAATATTATCCAACCCCCCTCTAAAAATGTCTTGTCAGATTTCTTCCTCTTGTTTGCTTCAAAAACTGGCGCTTTGATTGTCCATTAGAGAGTTGTTTACATTACTCCAAAAGCTCCATTTAGTTTCCTTGACAAGGTGGAATAAGTGACTGGCTGTGATGGATAGAGGCACCTGTCCTAATGGCTGCTCACACTGTGCCCACCAGTGCAGGTTACATTGATAAATTGACAACAGTTGGGACATGCTCTGCTAGCAGCAAGAATGAGGCTATGAGGACAAACACAGGCGGTGAGACAGTCTGCTTTAATATTCCTGGGAAAGGTGTACAGCCTCCTAATCTAACACCCCAACACCTGCGGTGAGGAATTAGTGCACAGGCAGAATTTCTTTGTTACCTGGACACTACTTCTGCTGGTTAGTCTGGAATGCTATGGACTGTAAAAGAGTCCTCCCTCTTCCCGTTTATACCCCTGCCATCCTTGACTTGGGGGCCCCCGTGAAAACTGTATTATTTTGATTTTATGTTATTATGTATTTACTGGTTTTTTGAATTCCTTTATTGAAAACCTTTCTTTTTCCTCTAATGAGAAAAACAACATGAAGGACAACACATGGCTGCCTGTTAGCTTGGGTTGATTATCAGGAAAACGTGGGAAGCAGCCTGAGCCAAGGCTAAAGTGTTAATCATCTGGAATAAGGGGCTCTGGAGGTTCCAAATTTCGAGTAATGGGGAGTTAAGTGTCTGTCATGATGCCTCAACTCAGCCAGGGGTTCTTAGAAGGTGTTCAGTTCCCCAGCCAACTTACCCTTCATTTTCTTTTTTCCACGCTGTTGGTTTCGTGTTACCTTGAATACAGCAGGTACAGCAGTGAGTGAGGCCCAGCCTTGGAATCTCCCCATGTTGACAAAGGGCCCATGCAGGTGCGTGGCTCCAGGGGCAGATCCAGGACTTTGCAAACTCCCTTCACTCTGTCCTTCCTCTCCGATAAGTTGGGAGCATCAGGGCAAAGCGATGGGTAGGTCCGCTGATGCAGCTGGGCTAAGAGCTGCAGCAACAGTGGCAATCTGACACAGCCCCTTGCTCCATCCATTACATGTTTATCTTAACTGAAGACTAATCTAAAGGAACAAATAACCACAGAGAAAATGCTCCAACTTAATACAAAGTCATAAAAAAGAGAGAGAGAATACAGGAGCAAAAGAAGCATGGACATAATAATGCTTTCCTGAGCTCTGCTTTTCAATGTCCTAGTTACCAATTTTATGATAAGACAGTTTGCCTTTATGATTTGCATGAGTAATGAGGCAATTAGCAGCCATCATATATAAAACATGCTCGTTCTTCATTAGACACCAAACAAAATGGCACAGCACAACACGTAGAGTGTGGCCAGGCTCAAGCAACTGGCTCTTTCTAGAGACTTTGTGTGGAGTTTTGTTGGAAGCCTGGTGGCTGCACGCATCACATTAGGAGGCTAGACTGTGGTTAGTTTGATGTGAAATTCTGACTGGCTGGCAGTCGCCTCCACTCCCCACCCCCTAACTGCTACTAAATTTCATTTCAAGTTATAATTATTGACATTGGAAACAGCTACTCGGATCACAACAACAAAGCAACAATTATACAGGATCTGGTGTTTCTCATGCAAATTACAGCAATAAAATACAGGAAAATCCGGCCCACTTACAGACCAGTCTTTGTCTTTGGAGAACACAGTCTGAACTATTTGGTTAACTAAATTAAAATGTAAATCTTGGCTGGCTTTTCTTCTTAGATAGTGATATGAAACAGTTTCTAAAAGACAGAAAAAGCTTAAGGGACCACATTTCAAACAACTTGTCATGAATATATTTTTTGATGAATTAGGACTGAAAAGCTTGACTGTATAAAAATCAAGGATTCTAAAATGCTGTTCAAACAGGAAAAGCATAAGGGGAGAGAGAGTCCTGTATATTTACCCCTAATATGTTTGTTTACAAGGGAACTTGGGAGATTTGAAAGATGCACAGTAAGAGTCCCTTGCGTTTTCACAAGTAAAGCCATCTCTCTCTTATTCCCAGTTGGGGTAACATGTATAATGAAACATATAACCTAGAGAAGGAGATTAGTGAGCATTAAAACTGAGTTCTTTTACTTTATTAGAGTCGCTTTCCTTCCTGTCTTTGTCTCTTCTTCCATACCAACCCTGAGCCTGTGAAAGTGTCACAATAGGCGGGGGGGTGGGGGGTGGGCAGAATTAAAAAGTCAACCAGTGGCATTAGCGAGAAGGAGCTGTGAATTCAACCACTCTGAGCCACATGGAGTTCTGCAAAGAGTCGGAAACAATGATTTGAATCTATGGGGAAATGGAATGGCTTCCGATCCATTATCATTACTGCTTTTAACAAGCTAAACTAAACTAAGCAAAGCACCCCTCAACCAGCATAGAAAAGGGTTGGATCCACAGGGCCTGCAATCAGTACTACAGAAGACAACATCAAAGAGCAGGAGAAGAAAAGCCACTGCTTGTGCCTCTGGCCAGGATTCAGCGGACAACGCATCTGCTTTGAAAGCTATACCTCCGAGTTTGACCACAAGGAAACTGACCCTTGTGAAGCCATGACAATGGAGGATACTGACGTGTAATTTATGTATTTATTTTTTTTTTTATACAGGGAAGAGCAATTGTGTGATATATCTCATTTATAACAAATCTGATCTTTAAAAGGCAATAATTTTACAAGTGCACTTTTGCATTAAGAATACTGTTATCGGGCTTCCCTGGTGGCGCAGTGGTTGAGAATCTGCCTGCTAATGCAGGGGACACGGGTTCGAGCCCTGGTCTGGGAGGATCCCACATGCCGTGGAGCGGCTGGGCCCGTGAGCCACAACTACTGAGCCTGCACGTCTGGAGCCTGTTCTCTGCAACAAGAGAGGCCACGATAGTGAGAGGCTCGCACACTGCGATGAAGAGTGGCCCCTGCTTGCCGCAACTAGAGGAAGCCCTAGCACAGAAACGAAGACCCAACACAGCAAAAATAAATAAATAAACTAATAAACTCCTACCCCCAACATATTCTAAAAAAAAATAATAATAATAATACTGTTATTATAAGCAGAGAGCAAACACTGTGTGGGCAGCCACTCTGACTTATAGCAGCTCGGTACAGCCACTGCTAGATAACCAAGAGTAATGGTTTTTGATAATCAGGCCACACTATTAATATAACAGGAACCACAAGTGCTTTTGTACTGAAGCCCTGGTTAAACTAGCACATCTCATTGGAATATAAAGAAGGGGTGGGGAGTCGTGTTCTGTTTTCTGCTGCTTCTGCACTGAAAAAATGTGCCTCACGGTGCTGTCTTAGGTGTTTCATGTCTTTGGGAACGTGCAGCAGCAGTGAAAAATGTTTCCCTTTAGAACCTCTGGTCCTTTCTGCTCAGTTAGAACTCAGCAACTACCCACTGCATCAGAATTGAGGTCCATAAAATGTAGCAGATGGATTTCAAGTGGCAGTTCTGTTGGCTGGGGTGAAGCTGGTGGAACGTGCTGAGGTCCGGAGCAAGCTGGGTTTATGCTGGTCTCTCACTGGTCTGTGACTGTTGAAATACTGCCGGGTGTAATGGGGCTCATTTTGGCCCATGTGAACAAAAGTTAATGCTGCCCCTTAATCGTAAATGTTAGCATGAAGGAAAATATGACGGAGGCACTTCTGGTGGTAAGAGTCAGGCAACATAATCATAACAAGTAAAACCAGGCTTAAGCATGTCACAATGATGTTTATTCATATGGTGACATTTACTGTAACTTTCCTCTAAAAGGCGATGTTCTCCTCCAATGTTAACAACCCAGAAACCATATTATGAAGTTATCTTTGGATGCATGATGTGTATCTCTGTCACACAGCTCTCCGTTTCCCAGGACATGTGCACTGGGAGTGAATTTCCTCTTCAGAATCAGTGCTTGGATTATTTCTATAAATCTGAGGAGGCACATACTCAGTAAAGAAATGCATATTTCCTGAATTTTACAATGAGGAGAGAGGGCTAAAAAAGGCTGATTAAAGAAGCTGAGACTCAGTGAGATTGAGTACCTTACTCAATCATTTAAGAATGTCCTCCAGTGCCATGTTTTTCATAAAATGTTCACTGATAATGCAAGTCAGGAGTAGTATTTCTGGACCTCTCCAGCTTTCGTGGCAAGAGATGAAGGTGAGTGTCTTCAGTGTTTTGATTGTGATGATCTTGTGGCCATTGCCATAGACTACTTTGTATTCATCAAACATTTACTGAGCACTTACTGTGCCAGCTAATGGACCACGCATGGAGGGGGAGGATGAAATACATCAGCTTCAAGGAGATCAAAATCTGGTAAGAAAGAACAGACAGGTACACAATTCATTATAAAACTTTGCAGAACCTGATAAGGAGAAGTCCATTTAAGCTGCAGTCGGAAAGATTACACTGAACAAGATGGAATTAATGAAGACTTTAATGCATTTAATGAGAGCCTCGGAGAATTTGTAGGCTTTGCATACGTTTTATATTCACTACTATATTCTAAATTAGTTGAGATTAGTCACTACATCTAACTTGTACTTATATGTATTACTATGTTGAGCAGAATGTTTGGTCTGTAGATGCATTACATAAATCATACCATCTATAGAGCACTTATATGTTTCAGGAATTGTTATAAGCACATGTTACCTAATCCTTGTAGCACCTCTTGAAGTAGGATCCAAATTCTCCCCATTTTATAGGGGAAACTAAGGCATTGAGAGGTTAAGTAAATTATCCAACGTCGTAGTTATTAAGTGGAGAAGCTGGATTGGAGCCGGGCAGTCCGGTCTGACCGCAGAGACTACATTCCTCACCCATACATTCTAACTGCCTGTGGTCAAGAAACATTGGTTGAATGTTGAAAAAGCTAGTAGGAGTTTCTCAGCAGTTATAATGCAATTTCATTTACCACTGCAGAATTTCTTAAAAACACTTAGCTCAGGAAACGAAGCAAAAAATCATCAGGGTGCATAAAAATCAGTTTATGATTAAATGATTAACCTCTGCAAGAAAGTCAAACACTTGTCCATGATATATTTATTCTCTAGAAAGCCTTGAGGTTGTGGATCAACTAAGAAAGTATTGACTTACACTGATATTTTTTGAAAATAAGTGTATACTGTTTGATGAATATATAACATCATTGCTTTTGGCATCAGGTCCAACATTTATCCTTTCCTTCTCATCACACAATGTAATTATACACATCCATACAGTAAACTCAGGTTCTATGGACCTGAGTCTCAAGCACCCTTGGTGTCCTATATTAAATGCAGAACAAACCTTCCCTGTCAGAGAAAATTCACTGACATCTAGTTCAAAGATGATCAATAACTTGATCTTGTCTGCACAAAATGACCTTTCAATGGCATAGATTGTAGGGAGTTGGTGGGCCAACTAGGTAGAGAAAAACGATGACACGGTGTATGTTAGCCAGTGACCCACATACAAACACCAGTTCAATTGGAGAAGTGAGGAAACCAGATGTGCTCAGCTGGTACAAATATCTGCATTTCACCAGGTTCAGCCTCTGCTTAAATCCTTTCTCACAATACCGCTAAACTTCTTTGTTTTGAAGAAGTTGTGCAACAAATGCATATGAAACTAACAGATACATTTATTCTTCTAAAAATTGGCAAAGAGCAAAGAAAGCTATCATATCAGGTTTGTTGAGGTTGCTAAAAATGGCTATTCTTGTTCATCACTGTGTGGAGTACAAAAAACCCCAATGCCTTCTTAGTAACTTGGAAACTTTTAGAGCTATAAAATGCTATGCCCAAAGTACACCTAATTCCATGACTAGTAATTCATCATATGAAAGTAATTAGCTGTGAACATAAAGATTTGTGGACAATGATGTACATCTAAAACTATTTAAAAATTTAAAATGTAGAAATAGCCTAAATGTTCAATAGGGAAGTAAATAAATACATTTTAGTACATCTATAAAATATAATACAAAAATAGCAGGATACAAAACTGTACATACAACATTGACTTGATTTAGGATGAAGAAAATGCACCACAGAATTAATAGATAGTCTGTGTGGTAAAATTACTCATACTTTTAATTTTCCTCTTTATACACTTTATTTTTCCAAATTTTGTACCATGAACATGTATTGTTTTTATAGTTACTAGTAAAAAGTAAATATTAAGTATTCTTTAGAAGGCTGTAGGCATGCTGAAGATCCATCCAGAAGGACCCTAGACTTTCTTCTGGAAGATAAGGCTTGGCCTTTTTGTCCCAATGTCCACTCCTAATTGCTGAAATCAGTGGTGCTTTTTCCTCACCCTTCCACAGTAATTCTAGGAAAGGTAAAACTCTCTGATGAGATATGAGAAAGCAGCCATTAGAAAACCTTGGAAAAGAAATGAGTATATGGAATATATTTCCAAGAGAAAATATAAGCAAGGTGATTGAGACAACTTGTTAGAAAACCGAAAATTTTCTTCCTGACTGAGCCAGATAAGCCTGACTGTTCTCTGAGTGAGCTGGGTTTTGGACTGTGGACATAGGCATACAATATAGATGGCTTTTTACTTTGTAAAAGCTTTGTGAGTGATAATGCCTAACTTTAACAGTCAAACATTATGAATAGATTTCAGCATGAAGTTTCCAAGATAAGAGGACATGAGAGGGAGGAGTATTTAAAGCAGACAAAAACATTCCTTGCCTTGAACTTCCCTAGGTAAGTATTAATTTCTACATGGTCACAGTGGAATCATGCTGGCAGATACTAATTACTATACCATTGGCGTGTGATGACAAAAATGCTGGCCCATTCCATAAAAGTTTCTTTTCAGTTTAAACATATGAATCAAATAACTCTGATTGTCCTAGATATTGCCCAGATGCAGTGTCATTCACTCTCAATTACATCCCTGTTCAGATGATTCTGCAAAATTTAATTCCCTTGTTGTCACACTTGACATTCATTCATTTATTCAATATTTACTGAATTCCTATTATGTATCAAGAAACAAGAAATTTTATTTTTCCTTTTAATTTTATTTCCAACCTCTTAGGAATTGTTTTAACCTAATACTAATCATTTTTCTCTTATTCTTCCATCCAACACCCAAAATGGTATGTGGCATGTAGATTTTTTTAATTAAAGTGAACTAAAATAAATGTTTGAGAATTTTATTACATCCCTTGAGATAACTGGAAACATAAAATAACATACCACAGAAGAAAACTTGCATTTATATCTGTGTATGAATATATACTTAGTATTAGAAGTAAGCATCACAGATAACCAGACAGATAATACATAATTAGAAAAGCAACAAAAATTTTAGTCATTAAAATGTTAAATGTAACTGAAAACATAATTTTCATATAATGATTTGGAGAAAAATTGAAATATTTTAGTTGGTTCAACTTTTAGATTTGATAGCAATTCATGTTAATGATACTTGTGGCTCTAATTGTATTAAAAATAATTTAATAAAATCAAATCTATTCTTACATATAATTAAATTAGTAATTTAATTAAATAAAAATAAATTAATAAGTTAAATAATAAGGTTAAATAAGTTAAATAAGTTAAATAATGATATAATGACACAGTCTGTTTGAGTAGTCCTGGCAAAGAAAAATGTCTTAGAAAATTAAAATTAGAATCAAGTTTCTGTACTCCCATTCCCTTATTTTAAAGGGAATATGAATATAGACAAGTGGAGAAACTTGTTCAATATTCTATATCCCCCAGTGGTGAGCCCAGCATAAAATTCAGGTTTTCAGACTTCTTTCATGGTCACCTTGTCTCAGCCTGCATGAGGCAAATTGCTGTGTTGAAACTCTAATCTTTTGTGTGAATGGTTTCTTTGCTAGCTTGTCTAGTAGCAGACCAACCTACCTCTAAGAAAGCTCAATGTAAAAAAAAAAAAAGAAGAAATCATTGACCAGTATTAAATAATGTAGATAAATAAAATAACATTTACTGTGAAAAATAATAATACTAATGTCTTGTGTAGTGTAAAATATATGTAGAATTAAGATGTATGGACAATAACAGTAAATGGGAGAAAAGGCAAAGGCAATAAACGTATAATAAAAGCATTATCTGGGAAAGGGTAAAAACATTAATTTATATTAGACTGTAATAAAATAAGAACGCACACTTTATCTCTAGGGTTACCATTTAAAATAATCATAAAATACTAACTAACAAACTGATAGAAAATGAAATGTTTAAAAATAACTATCTAGTTTAAATGAAGGCAAAAAAGGAGAGAAAAACATGTATAAAGTGGAAGGAATAAACAGAAAATAAGTAGGAATATTATAGCTATACAACTGAAAATATCAGTACTTATATTTAATGTAAATGGGCCCAAAACTCCAATTCAAAGATAAAGATTGTCAGATTAGATGTAAAACAAAAGCCAACTATATATTGCTTACATGAGACACATCTTAAATAAAAGTACACAGAAAATTTGAAAGTAAAAGAATGGACAAAGGAAAAATGCAAATTCTAACCAAAAGAAAACTGATGTATTTATAATAATATCAGAGAAATGAGTATTTTTAGAGATAAGTAATGACATTTCAAAATGATAAAAGGATCAAACTGCCAGGTTTACATAATAATCTAAATTTGTGAGCTCCTAATAACAGTTTCCAAATATACAAGTTAAAAACTGATAGATACAAAAGTATAAATAGACATATTTATAATCATAGTGAGAGTATAGCACACCTCATTGATCAATAAAGTAGAAAAAATTCAATAAAGACATAAAATATCTAAATCTGAAAATATTTATTATATACAAGTATATGTGGAATATTTACCAAAATTGACCATACCCTGGATAATCAAGGGAGTCTCAGGTTTAGAAGACCAAGCTCAGTTAGAGTATGTTTTTTGACCTCAGTGGGATTAAACTAGAGATCAATAAAAAATAATATATTTTAAAAATCCAAGTGGTTGGAAATCAAGCAACATACTTATAAATCATCTATGTAGAAAATAAGAAATCACTAGGAAAGTTGGAAATATTTTGATTTAATGATAATGAAAATATAACATATCAAAACTTTTAGGAATTTGCTAAAGCTCTGATCAGAGGGAAATTCATAGCCTTAAACGCATACACCACAAAAGAAGAAGGGCTGAAAATCAATAGTGTGAGACTTTATTTGAAGAAACGTGGGGGAAGAACCCACAACAAGTGAACACCAAAAAAAGTACAATAAAGAAACTATTCGGCTTCCCTAGTGGCACAGTGGTTGAGAATCTGCCTGCCAATGCAGGGGACATGTGGTGTCCTCCTGGTCCGGGAGGATCCCACAGGCTGTATAGCAACTGGGCCCATGCGCCACAACTACTGAGCCCCTGTGCCACCACTACCAAAGTCTGAGTGCCTGGAGGCCGTGCTCTGCAACGAAGAGTGGCCCCAGCTCGCCGCAACTAAAAGAAGCCCAAGTGCAGCAACAAAGACCCAATGCAACCAAGAATAAATAAATAAATAATAAATTAATTAACTAAAAAAAGAAACTATTAAAGACAAAATCAGAAAATAATGAAACAAACAAAAAATTTATAAGAAATCAACAAAGCCAAAAGTTTGATCTTTGAAAAGACCCTCAAATTGATAGGCTGATCAAAAAGAAGAGAGAAGATACAAGTTACCAGTGTTAGAACTGAAAAATAGGATATCACTACAATCCTAGAAACATTGAAAGGATCCTAAGAGCATAATGTGAAAAACTTTATGCCAACATACTTGAAAATTTAGATGAAATAGATACATTTCTAGACAAATACAACTTTTCAAAACTAATACAATAATAAATAGAAAATCTGAATAGTTCTTACATCCACTAAATAAATGAATACTTGATAAAAACCTTTCCACAAAAAGTCTTTAACTCCAGATGGCTTCACCTGTGAATTCTTCCAAACATTTAAGGAAAATTACACCAATCTTATACAAATTCTCCCAGAGAACCAAACTGAAGACACTTTCTAATTCATTTTAAAAGGCCAGGGTAACCTTAATATTAAAACCTGTCAAGGACTTTCAAAGAAAGGATAAGTACAGGCCAATTTCTCATACAAACATCACTGCAATAATCCTAAACAATATATTAGGAAATAGAATATAGTAATATATAAAAATAATAAATACATCATAACCAAGTCGAATTTATCCCAAGAATGAAAAGTTGATTTAACATTCAAAAATTACTCAATGAATCACCCATTTTAATAGAATGAAAGAGAAAAATATGATCACTTCAACAGATTAAAAAATGGATAAAATATTATATATCTATTCATGACTGTAAAGACGTTCTTCATAAACTGAGAATTAAAGAGAATTTACTTAATCTCATAGAGATTATTATGATTTATTATTTTTTGGGGGGTGTTGCATTGGGTCTTTGTTGCTGCGTGCGAGCTTTCTCTAGTTGTGGCAAGCAGGGGCTACTCTTTGGGCGGTGCATGGGCTTCTCATTGCGGTGGCTTCTCTTGTTGCAGAGCACAGGCTCTAGGCACGAGCTTCAGTAGTTGCAGCATGTGGGCTTTAGAACGCAGGCTCAGTAATTGTGGCTCATGGGCTCAGTTGCTGCACAGCATGTGGGATCTTCCCGGACTAGGGATCGAACCTGTGTCCCCTGCATTGACAGGCAGATTCCCAACCACTCCACCACCACGGAAGTCCCCAGATTATTTTTAAAAAACTCATTGACTGTATGACACCAATGACTGCCAAAGTACAATATTTGGTTTTCTTTAAAAAATGCTGATCACACCAAAAATTTTCTGGGAAATTATGGATCATCAGGAATTACCAGCTAAGAGTTTTGAAACAGAGTAACAATAGTCCAAGCCAGTTATTAATTCCCCAGGATTTGTTTGTACTGTCATCCTTACCAGATTAGAGTTTGCAATTCTTTATATTTTGCCTAGGAAAATTTTTGAGTTACTTTAAAGAATTTGCCTCCCTTCTTGCTCTGTAAAAATATGACAGAATATATTTCATTTACTTTGAACATTTATTTTGATCTAAATGATAGTAAAAATGTAATATATCCAAACTTTTAGGAATTTGCTAAACTTTTTCATCACTGATGAAAAACAAAGCAATACCACTGGTCCCGAAGTACAAAATATAATTCCAAGTATGAGGGAAAGAAAAGTCATATGGTGGGCTTCATGAGGGGATGAGTTCAGAATAGGTAAATCACTTGAAGGTTTACAGTTTCTATTTTGAGAGGCAGACAATACACTTGAAGAAATCTATTGCTTAAAGAAATATTAAGAATAAGAAATGAGCTTGAACAAAAAAAAGTTCTTAAGAAACTTGAAAACAAAAATCTACTAGCATTCTTAATTATAATTAGATAATGAAGAATTATAATTAGATAATGAAGAATTATAATAAGGAAAACAATGCCACAATACCCACTTGGCTGATCTTTAACTTCACAGTAGGATATAGGACTTTTATTTTCTTTAACTCTCTTGAAACCAAACCCTGAGTAACACATTGGCCTATGTGTAACCAAGTGTGAAGTGGGCTACTCTCTGGAAGAAGGGGCATATTTTTTCCTTGTAATAAGTTACCAAAATTGACATGTGATAAGGAAGAATCTTTTTAGGTCTGGGGTGGGTTGAATGATATGGTCCAATGTGGGCATCAAATTAGCAAAAATTAGATGTTAGTTTCTTTACTGCATGAAAGTAGTCTGGAGACATTTAGAGATGGGCACAGAAGGAAATTTAGCAAGGAGCAGTTTTAGAAATACTTGTCAAACCTTGTTGAATATTTGCTTCTATGTAGAGATTTTGTTTGGTGTTTGCCCTATTTGAATGTGTTAATATCAGTAGAGAGGATTGAACAAAATGGATTTAGGAGAACAATTGTTTTAGCTCCCAGTCTGCTTCAGACAAAGGTGATGACAGGAAATATTAGTAATTGTCCTCCCACAAGAAGTATGTCTGTCATATACATGACCAACTCTGCGAATTACCTTAAAGGTTGTTTATGCTGTAGTATGGCCTGATTCTCTAGGAGTAGATGTGTCTGTCTTATATACTACTATATACCCAAGGCCTAATACAGTGCCTGGCATCTTGTAGGAACTCAGTAACTATACTTGGAATAAATGACAACTGAAATCAGCAAATAGTGGGAATAGCTGGATCTGCCTTATCAATTAAAAGTAAAACTTTCTGTAAAAGTATCTTTTGTTTTCCTCTGATGATATTCTGATGCTAATTTATGGATATGGATATATATATATATGTGTGTGTATATATATATATATATATACATATATATATATATATATATATATGGACAGAGACAGAGACAGAGAGACAGGAGAAATGGGGGAAAATATATATTATTCACAGATATATATCTATGAATAATATTTTCAGTGGTTTCTAGGAAAGTCACTCTGTGTCATGCAACCACCCATCATGTTCTGAAAACAGAGCTAAATAAGGACAATAGAGATTTTTATTGCCTATGTGTCCCCATTGTATTAAAGAAAATTAAGAGAGTGCTTCACTTCTGAACTTATGTGGCATGGCCAGAGTGACCTTATGGTCTCAAAAGCATCCAAGACATCTGGGAAAAACTCCATCTTCTGTAGCCTACAGGGTAAACTATGTTCATTGTTTTTAACAAGTGTCAAAAAATGCTGATTTCCCTAATGTCTTAGAATTTGTCTGAAGGAGCAAGGAAAATAGTGTGCAATATATTGCCCATTCATTCTTGTGGCAGAGGAAAATACAGGAAAAATAATGTAAATTTAGTATCCATATAGAAATCCATATTTATTCACAATATAATGATCATAGAGGAGCTATTATATTCTGGGGGATAAAATTCACTCTCAGCAGATTGTTTCAAGCAAAGATAATATACTACCTCAAGCGGTCTTGAAACTTTTATTATTTTCTCCCTTAGAAGTCAACAACACCAAGGTTTAGAAGAATATTAACAAACAAAGCATATTTATAAAGATGTAAATAATCATGGTGGAGACTTACTGTTCACCACTGAAAAGTAGTGTTAACACATCTATGATGTTTTCTCTGGGCTATTTTAAAATGGAATTTAGACATAATTTCAACAAGGTTTCTATACTTAAGGAACATAGATTCTGGTAGAGAGAGTATGAAGGAGAAACACATGAAAATTTATTGAACAATGTAATTTATGTGTCTGATATTTTGCAATCTATCAACTTGCCAGAAGTCAAGAAAACAATTTCTATCTTTGTTTTTCTTACCCTTCAAGCATTTGTTTTCTTACCCACTATGAAGATGGCTTCCCTTGGGTTTTATTACTTTTTTGTTTGCCTTTTTGGTTTCTTTGTGTAGCTAATTCTTGTCTAGTTGGATCCAATTGTGGTAAAAACTCTTTGAGGGCTTCCCTGGTGGTGCAGTGGTTGAGAGTCTGCCTGCCAATGCAGGGGACACGGGTTCGTGCCCCGGTCGGGGAAGATACCACATGCTGCGGAGTGGCTAGGCCCGTGAGACATGGCCGCTGAGCCTGCGCGTCCGGAGCCTGTGCTCCGCAACGGGAGAGGCCACAACAGTGAGAGGGCCAGGTACTCCAAAAACACACACACACACACAAAACTCTTTGAGTGGGACTATGCCGGCATTTACTGTCATGCCTTTTTTCATTGCTTCTCTACATAGTGTCTGCAATGAACTTTTTGAATACATCTGTTTCATGCCCTGGGGCCTTTGCATATTCTTTTTCCTCTACCTAGAATCCTCCTCCCAATGTCTTTGCTTGAACAATTACTATTCATTTTTTAGGTCTCAGCTTAGATATAATTTCCTCCATTTGGCATGAATCTATAAAAATCGTTGAGTTCTTCTCTTAGATTCTTTAATAGTGCCTTTTTCTTAGGCATATTACAATTCTATACTGTATTTCACTTAGCTATTTACTTGAGCATCACTCCAACTAGACTGTAAGCTCACTGAGAGCAGAGAATAGGGTCTATATTTGTTCAAGCTTATGTGCCATCTTTGTATTGATGTACTCTGCTGTATGTATATGTATTCTAATGTGTCTATATATAATAATATATTAAAAGACCATATAACAGAGTGGTTAAGGAGAGCCTGGACTCTATGACTAGCCTGCCTGGGTTAGAATCTCAGCTCTGTCACCTACTAGCCATGTGATCTTTAATTTTTCCATGCTGCAGTTGCATAATGTATAAATCAGAGATGACAATAACATCATAGGATTGTTGTAATTGTTAAATAATTTAATAAATGTCAAGGACTTAGTACCTAGTAGAAGCTATATAAATACTTGCTTCTACTTATTATCATAAATATTCAGTAAATAAATGAATGAATCATTAACCAACCTCAGTACCACATTCGCCTAATTTAAGTGCTAGACATCCCACTCTCGCTAGTGATACCATCATGATTTTTCTTCCCAGCCTCATATTCTTCCTCCATTCAATCACTTGATAAAATCCCAAGCACCTGAGTTCTGGGTGATATACTCACCTCTCCACTTCAATCCTGAATTAGTCACAAGATCAAGGGTAAAATCTGGCTGTAGGAAGAGTTTGATCTCTCAGTGCTGGTGCAACCCTATTTGGATGTGGCAAGTGCCCTTGCCTGTGGTCATCAGCCTGAAAATTATGTCACTGAAACAATGTAACTATTGAAGGCTGAGGTGTGGGGTGGGAGATGAATGCCATTGCCCCTATCACTCCTCCTCAAGAAAAAAGAGCTCTGAAATGTGTCAGAGACAAAGATGAAGTCCTCATCCATGCAAAGTGTCCCTACTTTACTGGGGTATGCTGCTTTTATTGAAAGGAATGAATAGATTATAAAATGAACCAGCCTGGGTTAAATGCATTCCTCTCTTTGGTTCCTTCCCTTATGTTCTCTCTTCTCTTATTTTCCTCCCATGGGACTGATATTGTAAGGTTAGTTCCAAAGACTTCTCCTGATCAAGGAACCCTTCCACATTTAGAAGACATAAGAGGTAGCAGGGTAGGTCCCAGGGGAAGTGAACACTGAGGGTTGCTCAAATATCTTCCACTTCTGGGTTTGCTGAGTGGTCAATCGAAGCCCTTGGTTCTTACATGGGCTAAGAGAGATCAGTAGACTAGATGACCAGAGGGGTTATAGGCTGCAGCCCTACACTGTCTCTGCCTACAGTATTTTTATGCTTCAGGAATCTGGTAGAATGGTAGGGTAAAAAAGATTTAATCATTAAGATATTCTGCTCCAGCTCATATACTGTTAGAACTAACCACTGAAATTCCATCAAAGGAAGATACATTTTTTAAAAATACAAAAAAAATGAGAAAATTTCAAGAGTCAACAATTTACTTGGGTTTTTATATTATAGAACTTCTTTTGTGTTTACTATGAACTCGACAAAAAACAAAATGTCTGCTACTGGTGATGGGGATACATTTTAAGATTCAATTATTAGAGAAAAGAGTCACTTAGACAATTAAAAATTTATTAGCTCAAGTTAAAGATGTGGTCAATAGGTGAATAATTTAGCAACCAAAATGAAGAAAAAAAATAATACCTTATTTTAAATTTAAAAAGTCTATTTTAAAATAATGTGTCAAAAGGAAATTATAATAGATGTTGAAAAATATTTAAAACAATAAAAATGAAAATACTACATAAAATTTGTAGAGTGAAGCTAAATTATAGTCTTCAATTCTTATAAGGGAAGAAAGACTGAAAGTTATTGAATTATTATTCAACTCAAGAAGTTAGAAAAAACACGAGTAAAGCCAGACAAAGAAGAAAGGAAACATTAAAAATCAGAGCAGAAATTAATAAAATTTCAAAAATGCAAGAGAAAGGACTTAAAAGTCTTGGTGACTAAACTATTATCAAACCTGTGGCAAACTGGTTGAAAATAAATAAGATATAAGAGAAAAGAGATAAATAAAAAAATTAAGAATAAAAACTAAGGAATAACTATAACAAGTACAAATTAATTAGAAAATAGTATGAGACATGTTATGTCAATACATCTGAAAAAATTAGATGAGACAGACGAATTTCTAAAAAAGTAATTTACCACAATTGACTAAAAAAGTATTACAAAATCTGAACAGACCTTGGAACAATAGTTAAAATTAGTTAAATAGTTAAAAATAAATTAATTAGAAAATAGTTAAATAGTTAAAATTCTACCACAATAAAAATATCAGACCCAAATGGTTTTAAAGATCACTGCTAGGGCTTCCCTGGTGGCACAGTGGTTGAGAATCTGCCTGCCAATGCAGGGGGCACGGGTTTGAGTCCTGGTCTAGGAAGATCCCACATGCCAGGGAGCAACTAAGCCCGTGAGCCACAACTACTGAGCCTGCGCATCTGGAGCCTGTGCTCTGCAACAAGAGAGGCCGCGATAGTGAGAGGCCCACGCACTGCGATGAAGAGTGGCCCCCACTTGCCACAATTAGAGAAAGCCCTCACGCAGAAATGAAGACCCAACACAGCCCAAAATAAATAAATAAATAAATAAATAAATAAAATTAAAAAAAAAAGATCACTGCTACTAAACATTTAAGGAACAGAAAATCTCAATAAAAAATAAACTGCTCTAGGAAGAAAAAAAAAACAATGGTTCTTGCTTAATTTTATTAGATATTGTAACTTTAAAGCCTAAACCAGATAAGGACATTATAAGAAGAAAATATTATGAGAAAATCTCATTTGTGAAATATAGATTAAAAAATCATAAAACAAAGGAGATAAGTATTTGTATACTACATTCATAGCAGCATTATTCACAATAGCCAAAAGGTGGAGGCAGAATAAGTGTCCATTGATGGCTGAATGGATAAATAAGGTGTGGTATATACACATACAAACACATACATATATAGTGGAATATTATTCAGCCTTAAAAAGGAAGGAAATTTTGACACACGCTACAACATGGAAGAACCAATGAACCTTGAGGACATGCTAAGTGAAATAAGGCAGTCACAAAAAGGCATATCTGTGATTCGACCTTTATAATGTACCTAGAGTAGTCCAATTCATAGAGACAGAAAGTAGAATGGTAATTGTTGAGGGCTGGGAGGAGAAGGAAATGAGAACTTGTTTTTTTAATGGGTATAGAGTTTCAGTTTTACAAGATGAAAAGTTCTGGAGATTGGTTGCACAACAATGTGAATATACTTAGCAATACTTTACTATACATTAAAAAATTTTAAGATAGTAAGTTTTGTGTTATGTGTATTTTACCACAATTAAAACAAAACAAAATAAATTATGAACAAAATATATCCCAACAATATATTAATGTATTAAAACAAATCTATTGTGGCCAAATTAAATATATTTCAGGAATGCAAGTTTGGCTTAATATTAAAATCTATGGAAGCAACTCAATACATTAACAAATTAAAGGAGAAAAATGACATGAGATCACTTACCAGATGTGGAAAAACTATTTGAAGAAATTTAACAGTTTGTGATAAAAAGTCATAATAGAAAATTATTCAAAATGAAAAAAAATTACTAAATCTGCAGCAACCATCATACTTAAAAATATTTTTAAAATTTCAGAGACAAAATAGGTAGAACATCAATACCACTTGCATTAATTTTTGTGTTGGAGATCCTAACCGTGTCTATTATATAATCTGAAGAAATTTTTAAAAATAAATTAAAAATAAGGAGATAAAAGATTTATAATTTGTTAATGACTTTTTAAAAAAAGAAAACAAAGAGCATGTACTGATAAATTTTAAGATTTCAAAGAGACTTCAAGAGGTTTTGGATAAATGATCAATATAAAAAATGCAGTGCATGCCTATAGATTAGCAAACAATTAGATAAATATTTAGAAAAGAGATTTGAACAAAAACTTTGAGAAGTGAATATCTTAAAAGAGAATGATTTAAACTTTAAAGGAGATATAAATAAATGGAGAAACCATGTTCGTGGATAAGAAAACATTATTATAATGATACAATTTCTCCCCAAATTAATCTATGAATCCTAATTAAATTTAACTTAAAACCTTATCTGACAACTTATTATAAAAATAACATGGAAATTCAAAGGAATACATTGATTTAGAAGGTTAAGAATAAGATGGGGTATGTTATATGCAAGGAACATTATCATTATAATTTTACTTATAGAAATTAAGACAGTGTAATATTGAGTCAGTAATAGATACATTAGACCAGTGGAATAGAAGCATTTGGACCAGTTGTCCAGAAGAGACCCATGAAAATACACAACTATAATGTGTGACTCATATGGCACTACAAATCCATGGTCTGCCATGTTAATACCTGTTAACTATATGGGAAAAAATTGAATTCCTACCTCAAACAAAACACACAAATCATTCCTGGTGAATTAATGACCTAAAAAATGAAAGCAAAACTTAAAAACATTTAAAAGAAATTAGAAAATATCTTTATGATATGAATGTAGGACAAGCCAATTCGATAATAAATCCATAAGGAAAAAAGTGGAAAAATTTGTCAGCATTAAAAACTTCTGTCCGGCAAATGATACTATAAAGAGAAAAGAAAAAAATATAGACTGGGAAATTATTTGCAGTTCAAAACTGACAAACATTATTATCCTGAACAGATAAAAACTTCCAACAAATCAACGGGAAGAAGACAAGCATCCCAATTTAAAAATGAGAAAGTGGGGAAAAAAATTGAGCTGGCAACATGAGCAGGCAAAAGAGGAAAGAGAGGCCAATAACCAACAAGCTGAATGATTGAACAATAAAGATGCTCAACCTCCTTAGCAGTCATGAAAAGCAAGTTTAATTTATAATGGTATAAAATTTCTCACCCATCAAATTTGCAAAATCTAAAAGTATAAAAATACCAAGTGTTGGTGAGATGAAGGTGAGCCCTCATACATATAAACTGATACAATCATGTTGGAAAACAGCTTGGTAATATCAATAAAGCTGAAGATAAGCATATCATATGACCCAGTGACTACATCCTTATGTATATTCTAGAGAAATTCTAGCCCAAGTGTATAACATTCACGTACAAGATTGCTCAGGTGTCTCTCCTGTAGAACGGAAGCTTCATGAGGACAGGAGCTTGGTTTTGTTTATTACTATAGCCCAGAGACTAGATTAGGGTCTGGCACCTGGTAAATAAATAAATATTGCTTTAAAATGCATCTAAAGCAAACAAAATGAAAGATAAGACAGGAATGGAAGTCAGATCTATGAACTTGAAGGACAATTTGAGCATTTACCAACTCTGCTTTTTCATCCTTTTCTGGCAGGCCACTCTAGAGTTGTTCAGTCCCTGTGCTAACTACAGTAGCATTTATTCTCCTTTCTTATCTCAAAGGCTGAACTTCTTATGGTCACAGGATGGCTTGGAGATTACCTATTGCTTCAGCAGCTCAGTCTAATGACTGATGGTTATTTATTTTTATATATATATATATATATATATATATATATATATTTTATTAAATAAGGTGTCTATTTTTTATCTTATTTTATTTTGTTTATTTTTTAACATCTTTATTGGAGTATAATTGCTCTACAATGGTGCATTAGCTTCTGCTGTATAACAAAGTAAATCAGCTATACACATACACATATCCCCATATCCCCTCTCTCTTGTGTCTCCCTTCCACCCACCCTATCCCACCCCTCTAGGTGGTCACAAAGCACCGAGCTGATCTCCCTGTGCTATGCAGCTGCTTCCCACTAGCTATTTTACATTTGGTAGTGTATATATGTCAATGCTACTCTCACTTTGTCCCAGTTTATCCTTCCCCCTCCCCGTGTACTCAAGTCCATTCTCTATGTCTACATCTTTATTCTTGTCTGGCCCCTAGGTTCTTCATAACCATTTTTTTTTTTTAGATTCCATATATATGTGTTAGTATACAGTATTTGTTTTTCTCTTTCTGACTTACTTCACTCTGCATGACAGACTCTAGGTCCATCCACCTCACTACAAATAACTCAATTTCATTTCTCTTTACGGCTGAGTAATATTCCATTGTATATATGTGCCACATCTTCTTTATCCATTCATCTGTCGACAGACACTTAGGTTGCTTCCATGTCCTGGCTATTGTAAATAGAGCTGCAATGATTTTTTTTTTTTTGTCATCTTTACTTTTTATTTTTTGCTTTATAACAAATTTAATCAGTTATACATATACATATGTTCCAATATCCCCTCCCTTTTGCGTCTCCCTCCCTCCCTCCTTATCCCACCCCTCCAGGCGGTCACAAAGCACCGAGCTGATCTCCCTGTGCTATGCGGCTGCTTCCCACTAGCTATCTACCTTACGTTTGGTAGTGTATATATGTCCATGCCGCTCTTTCACTTTGTCACAGCTAACCCGTCCCCCTCCCCATATCCTCAAGCCCATTCTCAAGTAGGTCTGTGTCTTTATTCCTGTCTTACCCCTATGTTCTTCATGACATTTTTTTTTCTTAAATTCCATATATATGTGTCAGCATACAGTATTTGTCTTTCTCTTTCTGACTTACTTCACTCTGCATAACAGGCTCTAGATCCATCCACCTCATTACAAATAGCTCAATTTCATTTCTTTTTATGGCTGAGTAATATTACATTGTATATATGTGCCACATCTTCTTTACCCATTCATCCAATGATGGACACTTAGGTTGTTTCCATCTCTGGGCTATTGTAAATAGGGCTTCTATGAACATTTTGGTACATGTCTCTTTTTGAATTATGGTTTTCTCAGGATATATGCCTAGTAGTAGGATTGCTGGGTCATATGGTAGTTCTATTTGTAGTTTTTTAAGGAACCTCCATACCATTCTCCATAGTGGCTGTACCAATTCACATTCCCACCAGCAGTGCAAGAGTGTTCCCTCCTCTCCACACCCTCTCCAGCATTTATTGTTTCTAGATTTTTTGATGATGGCCATTCTGACTGGTGTGAGATGGTATCTCATTGTAGTTTTGATTTGCATTTCTCTAATGAGTAAAGATGTTGAGCATCCTTTCATGTGTTTGTTGGCAGTCTGTATATCTTCTGTGGAGAAATGTCTACTTAGGTCTTCTGCCCATTTTTGGATTGGGTTGTTTGTTTTTTTGTTATTGAGCTGCATGAGCTGCTTATAAATTTTGGAGATTAATCCTTTGTCAGTTGCTTCATTTGCAAATATTTTCTCCCATTCTGAGGGTTGTCTTTTGGTCTTGTTTATGGTTTCCTTTGCTGTGCAAAAGCTCTTAAGTTTCATTAGGTCCCATGTGTTTATTTTTGTCCTTATTTCCATTTCTCTAGGAGGTGGGTCAAAAAGGATCTTGTTGTGATTTATGTCATAGAGTGTTCTGCCTATGTTTTCCTCTAAGAGTTTGATAGTGTCTGGCCTTACATTTAGGTCTTTCATCCATTTTGAGCTTATTTTTGTGTATGGTGTTAGGGAGTGATCTAATCTCATACTTTTACATGTCCCTATCCAGTTTTCCCAGCACCACTTATTGAAGAGACTGTCCTTTCTCCACTGTACATTCCTGCCTCCTTTATCAAAGATAAGGTGACCATATGTGCATGGGTTTATCTCTGGGCTTTCTATCCTGTTCCAATGATCTATCTTTCTGTTTTTGTGCCAGTACCATACTGTCTTGATTACTGTAGCTTTGTAGTATAGTCTGAAATCAGGGAGCCTGATTCCTCCAGCTCCATTTTTCGTTCTCAAGATTGCTTTGGCTATTCGGGGTCTTTTGTGTTTCCATACAAATTGTGAAATTTTTTGCTCTAGTTCTGTGAAAAATGCCAGTGGTAGTTTGATAGGGATTGCATTGAATCTGTAGATTGCTTTGGGTAGTAGAGTCATTTTCACAATGTTGATTCTTCCAATCCAAGAACATGGTACATCTCTCCATCTATTTGTATCATCTTTAATTTCTTTCATCAGCGTCATAATTTTCTGCATACAGGTCTTTTGTCTCCTTAGGTAGGTTTATTCCTAGATATTTTATTCTTTTTGTTGCAATGGTAAATGGGAGTGTTTCCTTGATTTCACTTTCAGATTTTTCATCATTAGTATATAGGAATGCCAGAGATTTCTGTGCATTAATTTTGTATCCTGCTACTTTACCAAATTCATTGATTACCTCTAGTAGTTTTCTGGTAGCATCTTTAGGATTCTCTATGTATAGTACCATGTCATCTGCAAACAGTGACAGCTTTACTTCTTCTTTTCCGATTTGGATTCCTTTTATTTCCTTTTCTTCTCTGATTGCTCTGGCTAAAACTTCCAAAACTAGGTTGAATAAGAGTGGTGAGAGTGGGCAACCTTGTCTTGTTCCTGATCTGAGTGGAAATGGTTTCAGTTTTTCACCATTGAGGACGATGCTGGCTGTGGGTTTGTCATATATGGCTTTTAATATGTTGAGGAAAGTTCCCTCTATGCCTACTTTCTGCAGGGTTTTTATCATAAATGGGTGTTGAATTTTGTCAAAAGCTTTCTCTGCATCTATTGAGATGATCATATGGTTTTTCTCCTTCAATTTGTTAATATGGTGTATCACGTTGATTAATTTGCATATATTGAAGAATCCTTGCATTCCTGGAATAAACCCCACTAGATCATGTTGTATGATCCTTTTAATGTGCTGTTGGATTCTGTTTGCTAGTACTTTGTTGAGGATTTTTGCATCTATGTCCATCAGTGATATTGGCCTGTAGTTTTCTTTCTTTGTGACATCCTTGTCTGGTTTTGGTATCAAGGTGATGGTGGCCTCGTAGAATGAGTTTGGGAGTGTTCCTCCCTCTGCTATATTTAGGAAGAATTTGAGAAGGGTAGGTGTTAGCTCTTCTCTAAATGCTTGATAGAATTCGCCTGTGAAGCCATCTGGTCCTGGGCTTTTGTTTGTTGGAAGATTTTTTATCACAGTTTCAATTTCAGTGCTTGTGATTGGTCTGTTCATATTTTCTATTTCTTCCTAATCCAGTCTTGGCAGGTTGTGCATTTCTAAGAATTTGTCCATTTCTTCCAGGTTGTCCATTTTATTGGCATAGAGTTGCTTGTAGTAATCTCTCATGATCTTTTGTATTTCTGCAGTGTCAGTTGTTACTTCTCCTTTTTCATTTCTAATTCTATTGATTTGAGTCTTCTCCCTTTTTTTCTTGATGAGTCTGGCTAATGGTTTATCAATTTTGTTTATCTTCTCAAAGAACCAGCTTTTAGTTTTATTGATCTTTGCTATCGTTTCCTTCATTTCTTTTTCATTTATTTCTGATCTGATTTTTATGATTTCTTTCCTTCTGCTAACTTTGGGATGTTTTTGTTCTTCTTTCTCTAATTGCTTTAGGTGCAAGGTTAGGTTGTTTATTCGAGATGTTTCCTGTTTCTTAAGGTGGGATTGTATTGCCATAAACTTCCCTCTTAGAACTGCTTTTGCTGCATCCCATAGGTTTTGGGTCGTCGTGTCTCCATTGTCATTTGTTTCTAGGTATTTTTAAATTTCCTCTTTGATTTCTTCAGTGATCACTTCGTTATTAAGTAGTGTATTGTTTAGCCTCCATGTGTTTGTATGTTTTACAGCTCTTTTCCTGTAATTGATATCTAGTCTCATAGCATTGTGGTCGGAAAAGATACTTGATACAATTTCAATTTTCTTAAATTTACCAAGGCTTGATTTGTGACCCAAGATATGATCTATCCTGGACAATGTTCCATGAGCACTTGAGAAAAATGTGTATTCTGTTGTTTTTGGATGGAATGTCCTATAAATATCAATTAAGTCCATCTTGTTTAATGTATCATTTAAATCTTGTGTTTCCTTATTTATTTTCATTTTGGATGATCTGTCCATTGGTGAAAGTGGGGTGTTAAAGTCCCCTACTATGATTGTGTTACTGTCGATTTCTCCTTTTATGGCTGTTAGTATTTGCCTTATGTATTGAGGTGCTCCTATGTTGGGTGCATAAATATTTACAATTGTTATATCTTCTTCTTGGATCGATCCCTTGATCATTATGTAGTGTCCTTCTTTGTCTCTTCTAGTAGTCTTTATTTTAAAGTCTATTTTGTCTGATATGAGAATTGCTACTCCAGCTTTCTTTTGGTTTCCATTTGCATGGAATATCTTTTTCCATCCCTTTACTTTCGGTCTGTATGTGTCTCTAGGTCTGAAGTGGGTCTCTTGTAGACAGCATATATATAGGTCTTATTTTTGTATCCATTCAACCACTCTGTGTCTTTTGGTGGGAGCATTTAGTCCATTTACATTTAAGGTAATTATCGATATGTAGGTTCCTATTCCCATATTCTTAATTGTTTTGGGTTCGTTATTGTAGGTCTTTTCCTTCTGTTGTGTTTCTTGCCTAGAGAAGTTCCTTTAGCATTTGTTGTAAAGCTGGTTTGGTGGTGCTGAACTCTCTCAGCTTTTGCTTGTCTGTAAACGTTTTAATTTCTCCATCAAATCTGAATGAGATCCTTGCTGGGTAGAGTAATCTTGGTTGCAGGTTTTTCTCCTTCATCACTTTAATTATGTCCTGCCACTCCCTTCTGGCTTGTAGAGTTTCTGCTGAGAGATCAGCTGTTTTCCTGATGGGGATTCCCTTGTGTGTTATTGGTTGTTTTTGCCTTGCTGCTTTTAATATGATTTCTTTGTGTTTAATTTTTGACAGTTTGATTAATATGTGTCTTGGCGTATTTCTCCTTGGATTTATTCTGTATGGGACTCTCTGTGCCTCCTGGACTTGATTAACTATTTCCTTTCCCATATTAGGGAAGTTTTCAACTATAATCTCTTCAAATATTTTCTCAGTCCCTTTCTTTTTCTCTTCTTCTTCTGGAACCCCTATAATTCGAATGTTGGTGCGTTTAATGTTGTCCCAGAGGTCTCTGAGACTGTCCTCTGTTCTTTTCATTCTTTTTTCTTTATTTTGCTGTGCAGCAGTTATTTCCACTATTTTATCTTCCACCTCACTTATCCGTTCTTCTGCCTCAGTTATTCTGCTATTGATCCCATCTAGAGTATTTTTTATTTCATTTATTGTGTTTTTAATCGATGCTTGATTCATCTTTAGTTCTTCTAGGTCCTTGTTGACTGTTTCTTGCATTTTGTCTATTCTATTTCCAAGATTTTGGATCTGGGAAATAGAATCTTGGATCATCTTTACCATCATTATTCTGATTTCTTTTTCAGGTAGACTGCCTATTACCTCTTCATTTGTTAGGTCTGGTGGGTTTTTATCTTGCTCCTTCTCCTGCTGTGTGTTTTTCTGTCTTCTCATTTTGCTTATGTTACTGTGTCTGGGGTCTCCTTTTTGCAGGCTGCAGGTTCGTAGTTCCAATTGTTTTTGGTGTCTGTCCCCAGTGGCTAAGGTTGGTTTAGTGGGTTGTGTAGGCTTCCTGGTGGAGGGGACTAGTGCCTGTGTTCTGGTGGATGAGGCTGGATCTTGTCTTTCTGGTGGGCAGGTCCACGTCTGGTGGTGTGTTTTGGGGTGTCTGCGGACTTTTTATGATTTTAGGCCACCTCTCTGCTAATGGGTGGTGTTGTGTTCCTGTCTTGCTAGTTGTTTGGCATAGGGTGTCCAGCACTGTAGCTTGCTGGTCGTTGAGTGAAGCTGGGTGCTGGTGTTGAGATGGAGATCTCTGGAAGATTTTTGCCGTTTGATATTATGTGGAGCTGGGAGGTCTCTTGTGGACCAGTGTCCTGAAGTTGGCTCTCCCACCTCAGAGGCACAGCACTGACTCCTGGCTGCTGCACCCAGAACTTTTCATCCACACGGCTCCTCAATTTGGGATGGTTCGTTGTCTATTCATGTATTCCACAGATGCAGGGTACATCAGGTTGATTGTGGAGCTTTAATCCGCTGCTTCTGAGGCTGCTGAGAGAGGTTTCCCTTTCTCTTCTTTGTTCTCACAGCTCCTGGGTCTCAGCTTTGGATTTGGCCCCGCCTCTGCGTGTAGGTCGACGGAGGGCGTCTGTTCTTCGCTCAGACAGGACAGGGTTAAAGGAGCAGCCTCTTTGGGGACTCTGGCTCTCTCAGGCCGGGCGGGAGGGAGGGGCACGGAGTGCGGGGCGAGCCTGCAGCGGCAGAGGCCAGTGTGACGTTGCACCAGCCCGAGGCGCGCCGTGTGTTCTCGCTGGGAAGCCGCCCCTGGATCCCGGGACCCCAGCAGTGGCGGGCTGCCCAGGCTCCCGGAAGGGCGGTGTGGACAGTGACCTGCGCTCGCACACAGGCTTCTTGGCGGCGGCAGCAGCAGCCCCAGCGTCCCACGCCCGTCACTGGGCTCCGCGCTTTCGGTCGTGACTCGCGCCCGTCTGTGGAGCCCCTTTAAGCAGCGCTCTTAATCCCCTCTCCTCGCGCACCAGGAAACCAAGAGGGAAGAAAAAGTCTCTTGCCTCTTCGGCAGCTCCAGAGTTTTCCCGGACTCCCTCCCGGCTAGCTGTGGCACATTAGCCCCCTTCAGGCTGAGTTCTCGCTGCCAGCCCCAGTCCTCTCCCTGCGCTCTGACCGAAGCCCGAGCCTCAGCTTCCAGCGCCGCCGGGCGAGCAGACAAGCCTCTCGGGCTGGTGAGTGCCGCTCGGCACCGATCCTCTGTGCGGGAATCTCTCCGCTTTGCCCTACCCAGGTATGTGGGGAGTTTCTTGCCTTTTGGGAGGTCTGGGGTCTTCTGTCAGCATTCAGTAGGTGTTCTGTAGGAGTTGTTCCACGTGTAGCTGTATTTCTGGTGTATCCGTGGGGAGGAAGGTGATCTCCGCGTCTTACTCTTCCGCCATCTTACCCGGAAGTCCTCTGATACTCTTAAATGTTATGATAATATGTCCAGATGTAGGGATTTTTTCCCAGTAACTATATTCTTATATTCTTTCTTGGAAATCTATGAATCTTTTCAATCAGACATGTTTCATCTCTGTTTCTTATAAATTCTCAGATTTTTCATCAACTATTTCCTCTTCCATTTACTTTTACCTCTCCTTCTGGGTCTTCTGTTATCCATATCTTCATATTTCTTCTTCTATCTTCCATAAATTTTAACTTTTCTTTAATGCTTTCTTTTATGCCTCCCTTTTGTCTTCCGAGAGAAACTCTTGACCTGACCCTTCAACTCACTAATTTATTTTTGAGACGCATCTGCTGTTTTACATATTTATGGAGTTCTTCTTTTGTCTGCTACATTTTCCCCAGATTTTGAGTTGATTCCTCTTTATAATTTGTGATTGTTTCATATTATCAACATCCCAACTTGCCTATCTAATGATGCTTACTGTGCATACTTTAATACCTGTTATCTTTGGTCCACTGATTCTATTTCATATGTAAAAAATAGAGTTTCAGTTTTTGGTCTTTCATAGCGCTTGTGCACTTCAAATAGTTCATTATTGTTCAGAAGGAGAATAACGGTTTTATCTGTGGCCTTCCACTCTCCAATCCAGGCAGACCTCTGTCCCATCCTGAGGTCACTGTAACATTTCAGCTGGCACTGGGCTGGAACGACACTAATGTACTCATGGTGGAATGGGTAATATGTACATCTAAGACTCTCACCCTGAACCTTTACCTTTACACAAAATTTTGTTCACTCTGGTCTTCTGATCTTTCCCTTCCTTACACACAGATCCTATGATCCTAACACTTTTGCCTCCCCAGGGGTTTGCCACAGTTTTTTTTTTTTTTCCCTCAGACCCATGAACCTTTATCTTCCTTCTGTGGTATCTCTAGGGTAGGTAGGATATCAAGCCATAAGGTGTGTTCATTGGCCTCTCTCAGATATTTATACATAATTTCCCTGTTTAAAAATCTTACCCATTTTTTATGTCCATTTGCCAAATGAGTGATTTTAAGAAGTGTTTTTTTGGTTTTGGCATGATAATCAAACTTTGGTTTTGGCTGATGTGTTCTTGGCTGGCAATATAAGGAGCAGATCCAACTTAAAAGGGACATGCCTGAAGCTTAGGCTACTAAAAAGCCTTAGTCAGAATTCAATCAGAGAAGTAGAACCACTAGAACCTATAGATAGGTAGACAGTCATATCTATCTATCTGTCTATCTATCTATATAAAATGGGTGTACATATTACAAGGTTATATATGTAACAATGAGATAAAGAAATCTATTACAAGGATTTTTCTTTTTCTTACACAATGATGGGAGCAAGCTAAACAGTCTATGCAAGGCTAGTTACATCTTATGCTAGCGTTTGAAGTCCTAGGGTCAGGGAGTTGAGAAGAGAAAATGGATGTAACGTGTAGGAGAGCAAGAATGAGCTGGAAGCCACCAACACACGTTGAAAGCCATGTGTCAGTTCTCTGCATGAGACCCCATGTTAGTTCTCAATGCTTACAACCTTGAGAATCATCACATCCTGCACAAGAAGTTAGTTCCCTTCATCCTTGAGCTTGACACCTGGCCTGGGAATTGGAGAAGCTGAAGGAGAGTCCAGAGGAAGACAGAGCAGTTGCAAGCCCAGCTGCTAGCCCACACCAATTCAATAGGTCAACACATAAGGGACAACATGCATTTGATGCAACATTCCCTGGTGACTTTGCCCTGACCCTTTGAGAATGTAAAGAAACATGACTGCTGCTTTACTCCTCTCGTCCTACTGTCGTGCTGAAAAACGTCTCTTGTGGCCCCACTTTAGACCATAACACAGGGGAAAGGGGATTGTGGGAAATGTAGTTCAGCCTAGCCAAATCTCTATGGCTCCTCCTTCTCTCACACTATTCCACCATTTGCCCCATTAAATTAAATGTTACAATGTTTTTCCCAGGCCAAGGAAAATGGCTAAACTGGAATTTCTAGCTTGTATTGACTTCTCAAGATTTCAAAAATCAATTTCAACCAGTTGACAAAAAAACATATAGTGTATCAACCACAGGCCTGGCAGAAAACAGACTGAACCCTCAAATTAGGTATATTTGAAGATAATTTACAAAGGAACTATTTAAAAAGCAGTGAATAGGGTATAAGGAAGCCACAGGATAGTGCAGTGCTCTGGCCCTAGTAGCAGTGGTGCTCTTGCCATAGCCTTGCCCAAAAGAATGGGAGAGTTCAGTTACCAGGACCCTGATGGACAGTCCCATAGAGGGAGCTGCCTTGAGAAAACCATGGACCTTTCACAGTCAGTCTGAGTCATCCTGTAAATTGATGAGCCAGAAGAACAAGTATTTTGACCTCTCTCAGCCTTCCCTCTGATCTACCACAGGGACTTCCCATTGACCAGACACAGCAAAAGCCAGAGGGCAAAAGAGCCTGTCTTCACTCTCCCAGGGCAGAAAATGCATGGAAAAGAGTGGGAAGTATATGAGAAGGAGCAAGTGGACGAGATTCAGCAAAACCATCACCATGATCATACACACAGAAAGCAGACAGACCTAAACTTGGCTTGGGCCATCACTGTTATTTTAGAGGTGAAGAAGGCAATGTGTTGAGTAGCTGTGATTTATCAGGATTTAAGATCCCTTAAGATCAGAAATATCTTTGCCATATCATGTCACTAATACCTAGCACAATATCTGGCTCATCGTTGTGGCTCAATAAATGTTAAATTAACTGATCTGATTGAATCAAATTGGATTATATAAGACAGACCCACAATTTAAACACTTTTGTCCTGAGTGTCAATTGTGTATCATCACCTCCAGATATTATTTTAATTTTCAAATATCAGAAATGCTAGAAATTGAACAATTTAACCTCCTTTTTATTCTCCCATCCCTACCATAAATGATAAAAGTCAAAAAGGAAGAAAGAAGAAAATGAAAGAACCTGCGTGATTTACCAAATGTGTAATTAGCTTCCAATTAGATCCCAATAGGCTGCAGCATTCTCAGTCCTGTTGGATATTTTAGTACTGAGCACGTTGAGTGCCTTCTTATACCTTCACAATTGCACAATAGCCAGGCAAGGGCTAAAGCCTTCTTATATTTGGAAAATGACTCCATATTTCTAATACTAGTTTTTCTTCAAAACTATTTGTAAATGATTTATTGTAGTAGCAAATCAGATCATGATAAGATAAAGCTTTTTAGAGGTCATTAAAGAGTTTGGGGGAAGTTCCTACAAAGATGCCAGCCTTACATTTCTGAGCGATAAGGCAAGTTAACAATTTATGTCAAAGTTGGCAAAATGTGTTTGTCTGATAAACAGTTTGCTCTGCGGGCATCAATCATACTTGCTCTCCATGGTGTGTTGTATTTTTCATGAAGTGAACTTTTGTGACTTTGCCCATCTACAGGTTTTTGAGATAGTGGCATGCTAAAGAGAGCTTACCATCTCCCCCCCTGCACAGTTGCATTTCACATCTCATAAGGCAGCTGCTATAATGCAGGTTGCCAACATGGGCAACCACAACAGGGTTGGTAAGGAAGGAAGCTGGTGTCATTGGGAAGGGACAATTTAAACTGCCCGTGGATCAGGAAAAATAGATACACTAGGATGAAAAAGATAAAGTGTGCATGTAAATGCACACTTTTTCAAGCACATTTCTAGGTGGTATAAGGATCAAATGGACACAACATCATTCTGTAAGACTACAAATATTCACAAATTCGAGGCGCTATATTGGGAGGCATTCTCAAGATATGAGGTAGTGAGCTGATGTCCAGTTTCAGCTCTGGTCCTTGCTATGTGTCCTCTCTGGAAAATGAGGATAATAATACCTGCACCATCCACCTCCTAAGGTCAGATGCGGGGAAGCATATGAGCCGATTTTGCGAACTAAATCACTATGCAAATATAACCCACCACAATAAATGTTGGCTCAAGAGAGAGGATATATTTATTGTTCTTCCATAATTTGAAAAATAAAATAAAATAAAACACTCAAGACCTCAGGACAACTTGGTGAACATACATTTGGCTTTCTCGAATCTTACCATTTTAGAAGCATTTGCAACTGCTTATAAATCACTTCTCAAAATTGCCCTGAGCTGCAATGATATTTCTGAGAAGGTGTTAAAAGCCTGTAAGTGCTTCTGTTCTTGAACAAAGTGAAATCAGGTTACGTTAATAGAAGTATTAATTAATTTGCTCTAATTTTATTCAGCAGAATTAGCATTATTGAAAAGCCTTTCCCATTCTTGACTACCCTAAAGTGCAAGAGACCTTAGAGATGGGGGCTCCGGTTGCAGCCCCTACCAGTGAGTGTGAGAGTGCAGAAGATTATTCTCTAATTTGGAAACCTGAGACGTTACTGGGAAGTGCTGTAGGGTGTGTTATAATGAAAATACCAATCCACATTAGCCATGGTTGCCATAAGCAAAAATCTTAATATCTTGGCCAAACCTACTTAAGGTTCATGTAATAAACCCACATTCCTAATTTTATTAGTGATGTGCTAAGTTAAGCACTTTGCTGGCCTTTGGACAGATTTATAACTTGACTGTGCTGAATTAGTGGTGACTGACAAGAGGACATTGTTTTATAGGATGCTATTTAGATAAAAACCTGCAGGGTGTTTCTGTAATGTTGTCACTTCAAGTCCAAACAGGAAAAAAGAAATGTGTATTAAGGAGGCCTCTTCATTAGCTTTTATGAGTTTAATCTAGTGCAGTCAGACGCTTCCTTATAAGGCAAGACATTTTAATGCATAGAGACAACCTTATCTCTGTTCCAGGTTTCAGAATAAAACAATCTCTTAGGCTTAGTACTGCATAGAAAAAGAAAGTTCAGTGAGTTAGTATTTGTTATGTACTTAGAACAGTGCCTGGCACATAGCAAGCACATTCTGTGTTTGTTAAATAAGTTAAATAAATTGAAATGTTTTTCTCATCCCATGGTTCTATCTATATGTTTACCCCCAAAAATCACATTTAGCCACCCTTTCCCCTCCTTACCAGCATTTTCTTGCCAGTGGAGGTTTCCAAATTGTTAGTCATTATTTCTCCCCATGGTTTTTAAAATTCACATACTTCTTGTTACGAGGAGGAAGATCAGAACCTTCTATTTATTCACAGACGTTAGCGCTAACATTCCTGCTGGGTTTCCAACCGGAAAGTGATATGCCTGTAAGTTATAGGAGATCGTATTGGCTTCTGATGATTTTGGTGAAGATGTGAAGTCTGGGGCCTCACTATACATCACTATTAACAGCTGAATGATTTTGTGAACACAGACCCTGGGACCCCTCTTGGTTTTGTTACTGGGGGAATACGTCTTCTTTAGAAACTAAAGCCAAGGTCTATAAATGTGTTTTCCTCATGACCTAAACAGGTCATTGGCCTAAATGTCAAATTCATTAAACCAAATACTGACCCCTCTTTCTTTTCTCATTAAAAAAAAATTCCCTGAGCTCACCCGTCCCATCTGGGACCAAAGATAAAGATAACTCTATCCAAAGGTGACTTTATACAGTCTCACTACAAGACTTGACTTGAAACTCAAACCTCCAAAGGAGAGATCTTAAAGCGTATCTTAGAATCTGTGCTAAATTCTTTAAAAACAGGCCAAACAAAGGAAGTCAATCATTGTGATATTGTCTCCCCATTTAGCAAAAATATGTTCCTATTGCCTACAGACAATTAGCAGAGGTAAATAACAAGTAGTTTCCAGCACACTGGGAGGGAAATTCTGAAACGTGTCTCGGGTTTCACCTGAACATCCCCATGGACACTTTGGGTCTCGGTGGAAATTTACTAAGAGTGCTGCAATATCTTTCACCAGCATTTTTGTAGTTTACCTAAGGAGCTCAAAATATCCAAAAAGCATTCATTATTTCTCCCAACTCTTTTCTAGCTGCTCATTATTCTCTTAACTTACACAAGCATAAACCCAGAAGTTCAATAACTTGAACGGGGTCCTGGTGATCCCAACCTCTTCCTTTTATGGGGTTCATTTCCACAAAACATGGCCCCTCCCTGTGGGCTCTCAGCCACTTTGGTAATACAGGTACAAGGAATACAAATTAGGCTTCATCTGTTCTGACTCTTGTTCCTAATGTTCCTAATGCGTTGGGTCAAACGTCTGGTTATAAAGCGCAGACTGCCTGGATTTGGACCCCGCCTCCTCCACAAACTAGCGGTATGATCACCTGAGGCTCACTTTTTTCATCTGTAAAGTAACGTTAATAAGTATCTCCTTCATTGAGTTGTTTTGAGGATTGCATAGGAAAATAAAAGTAAAGTTCTGAAAACAGGGCTTGGCACGTACAAAGGGTCTAATATGTGCCAGCTTGAGCACACTCATTATTATTATGGTTATTATTAACCTCTTCCTCCGAAATGAAGAAAAATTCAAGTTAGACCAGGTCTGACTCCTGCTCTATTTTCTCTGCACGATTGCCTTCTAAGCACGCACAAGGGTGAGTTTAGCATGTGCAAACCACAGGTAGGGGGATAAAGTCCTAAAAGCTGTCACTGTATCTGATATCCCAGGTTGGTCTAGATCCCTACCTCCATCTGAATGTCTGCTCTAGCACACAGATCTAAACATGTTCATGTGTGTGTGTGTGCACATATGTATGTGTCTGTGTGTACCCATGTATGCATAAATATATGCATGTGTATATTTCCTATGGTAAAATTATGTGATGAAAATGGTTGTGCATGGCAACCCAGCACTAAAATTTTGTTTCATAGGTACTATATTATAACCCTTATAAGACTAATTTTATCTCACAATTTTTTTGTTTTGTGCAGGTTCATATACTTTGACTCCTAGGTAGAGAGTTATCTATTCGAATTCTGGTTTAAAGGGCAGTTGCCATCACTACACATTCTTCTCTTGTCTTCTCTTCTCTTGTCTTCTCGTCTCTTCTCAAGTCTTGGAAGACGAGCCTTCCTCTCCCCTCAACTGCCCCATTAACTGTGCTACTTGCTTTCTGGGAACTGAATAAAGTCACATGGCTGAGATGCCATCTCTAATCCCATTTTCCATTTGTATACTGGATTTTGTTAAGCACTTTTTAAATAAAAATACAGGATGATTCTAATGTACTAAGGAGTTCCACAGATAACCATATAATTTCAAAACGATACTGATTTTGTTTATATGCAGCATAATCTTTTACAGTCCTTAGTCTTTATTTGAAGCATTGCAAAGTGGATTTTTATGAAAGGTATTATAAAGGACTCCTTGTTTCTTCATAACAGATCTGAACGTTAACTGATCAGAGTTCAGATAAATAGTCTTTACTCTCCATTAAAATATTAAAAAGCCTTTGGTAAGAAACTGGCATAAAGATCCTTCATTCTTGTTTAATGAACACTTGTTGGCAAGTATAACACTTTAATAGCTTTGCAGAATGAATTTTGTGAGCACATCCTCCATTTCCCTGTCAGACACTTGTCCAGGTGCTGGAAATTTATTGGGGGAAGCATGTTTTTACTCATTAGTTTTGTATTTGATTACAGAACAGTAAAATATGAACCACCAAGTCCCGGAGGCATAGCTGTGTACATTGAGATTAGTAATTGCATGTCATCGTGTTTTCTATTGGAATTTATATGGACAGATAGGATAGGTGCTTCTTAAGTAGGTTTAAAAGCAAAGCAAATTTGTATTTAATCTTTTTTGCAGCTATAGTTTCCCTAATGGAGAAACGGTTAGACTATATCATATATTTTAAACATAGTTTTAATTTATTTTTCTCTTTTCTATTTTTTTCCTTCACAGTTGAAACATATCAGATTTTCATGCTAACCACTTACTAAAAAATAATCAGCGCCTATTAGGATTATATGACATAAAAGCTGTCAACAGAGACCAGTTTTACCCACATCCCAGCAAGCACAAGGAGGAAGGATGATTATAGCTGCATACAAGCTTTGCCATTCAAACAAGGAGCTTAAATACAAAACAGAAATTACATGTTGATCTTCAATATACTTTTTTTTTAATCTAAAAAGTTGTGTCTTTTTTATATATATGTGAATATTGTAGTTTTCCTCTTAAGCAAGTTACGTGTTTGCTGTCAGAGGTTGTAGTTTTTTTTAGTTATGCTTGCAAAGAGAAATTATCATTTTGTTGTTTTGCAGTATAATAATAATAATAATAGAGCTGTATTAAATAAGTGATTTTGCTTTAGATTGTGTTATGGTTAAGCAGTGCCAATCATGTTGTGCTCTTCTCTATAAAGACACTCATAAATGCAATTTCCAAAACAGAATCTAATGAGGTACTTAATGGTCACAAAACTGGCATATTTGATAATTAATGTTCCTTACTGATTTTTTGCTGATGCAGCATAGTGATAAACAGGGCCACCAGTTAACTAAACATATTCTTGAACCACTAGTTAAAACGAGAGCACAAAAAGAACTTCAGTAACGTTATTTACTACAGAGCAAAAGAACACTTGATAGCATCCTTCTAGGATCAGCTAGAAAACTCAAGGCAGACAAAGATTGTCTATTCTGAGAAGCAGAAACCCCTTTTCACATGGAGGAATATGAGAGAGTTTCTGTGACTTCTCTGCTTATAGTATATCTCACTGACAAAAACTAGGATACTTCGCTTGCAAGATTCTCAGCTACCAAAAAATAAATACAATTTTTTGAGCACTTACTATGTGCCAGGCATTTAATTATACACTTCCTCATTGCCTCCCAGTAACAATTCTGTTTACAAATTATATTATACAAATAATTGTTCTCGTTTTAAAGATTAGGTTACTGAAGCTTAGCAGAGTTAAGGCTTTAAAATAGCATATTAGTAAGAGAGGCCATTTATAAGAAAGGCAGTGACATATAAGGAAAAGACTGCAGTCTTACTGAGCAATGAAACCTGAGTTTGAATTCATGAGCTACTGTTTATTCTGCAGCTATGTGAGACACTTAGCTTCTTTCAGCCTCAGTTTTCTTATCTATAAAATCAGGATAATAATACTTTATAGTGTTTAAGGATTAGAAATCATATCTGTAATGCAGAAGACATTAAAGGATCATGAAATGGTAGTTCTTTACCCGGAAAGTACACACACAGAGACACAGACACACACATGCACACACACACTGAGTGAAATTGGAAGATAGGTACCCCTGGCTCCAAAGCTCAGGGCCTTCCCAATACAACACTCGGCCTTCTATAAACATGTGTTAAAGGTAAATTCTTTGTCTCACAGGACACAAAGCAAGTTTAATTGCAATTGATAGATACCTGAGTCTTCAAACGTGACTTTACAAGTATCTTTAATAAAAGCACATTAAAGGACTGGTCAACCTCATGATTCCAAACCTAGCTTTGTGTGACCTTTTAAAACCATTTGTAATAATATTGGGTGAAACTGTGTTGCTCAAAAAACATGCAGAAATTGATTCTCTCTACCCCCAGTTGCTAGTTGTGGAATCTGATTTGGTGTGTATGGGCATGTGTGCAATTATTGACATTATATTGAGTGGTTGACTTGAGACCCCTTTTTAATGGAGAACAGTCTAAATCAAAAATAAAATGTAGAAATGGTTGGGAAAAAATATGTCCTAAAATCTTTACTACACATTAGTCTTTCAAAAGAAGGAAAGATTAGAGGCTGTAGTTAAAAAACTACCACTTCTAGGTTTTTTTTTTCTTAAATTGCATCAATGTTTTATGGCAGATGGATCGTGTTTATTTTTTATTGTTGTTGTTTGTAAATTCCCATTGACTTCAAAAGGGGCATGCCTACTAAGAATAGTGTGCATTTCACAGCTGAGATTTAAGGGATTTGAGGGACTCAGAAAAGCTGAGAGATAATTGAAGACTCACAAGGGAGGCATAGAAGGGATCAGAACAGCAAAGGGAGGCTCAAGGAGGATTGCAGGGGCTCCAAAGGAGCTATGAGTGGATCAGTGAGTGTAACAAGCAGAAGTCAAAGGAGCTCCTAATGGCAAAGGAATGATGAGAGAGAATTAGAATGTCATGGGGGACATCAAGAAAAGGGATATAAGTATGGCTAACTATCCCCAGAATGTTCCATTCATCCTGGGCCACCTCACCTATCTCCAGGGGCTAGAGCCAACCTACATGCTAATAACTTAACTCCCAGTGCCAGACCACAAATCCACCATCTACTAAACATCTCCATTGGGTTGGCCAATAGACAATTCACACTCAGCATGCCCAGATTGAAGTCATCATTTCTCATCCCTGGCCCACATCTTAGGTGTCCAAGTAGCTCAGAGAACCTCTCTGACTTGTACCCTCCGTTTAGAACCTTCTGGTTCTGAGCTGGTGTTCTTGAACTTGGTTTTTCTCTCTGCTTAGCTACTTTAGATTGATGCTTTGGTTTCAGTGCCTGCCTTGATTTCAGTTTCACCTTTGTTCTATGCTCTGCAGTCCCTCAGGTCATCTCTGGGACTTACCAAGCCCCTATCCCTAAAGAGATCCAGTATTTACCTTTCTATATGTTTAAGAGAGGAATTTATCTTTTATCTAATCTAGAAATTGGAACTTGTTCTACATTCCTCCCTCCTTATCTCCTCTGTCTAATAAGCCACCATGTCTTAGCAATTCTACCTCAGAAAGATTTTCTCCCAATCCTTGATGTCACTCTTATCTTTTCCCTCCACTGTCATTTCCTTGAATTCATTATTTCATCAGCCTTCTGGAACAAAGCAATAGTCTCCTACAGGTTTCCCTGTCTGTGCTATCAACCTCCACCTCACTATATTTACCTAAATCATTGTTCTGAAATATAAATATATCAAATTAATTAATCCAATTAAAATTTTCCAGTATCTCCCCACTGCCTTCAAGAAAAAGTCCAACCACTTTCACATGGCTTATAAATTCATTCTGCATTCATCCCCCTTACTTTTTTAACATCACTTTCTGCCATTCTTCATCTCATGTCACCCTCCAGCCACACACGAACTACTTACAGCTTAATGCCATGTCATGCTTCCACAACTTCGCTATTCCCTAGATTTGGAATCCTTTCCCTCAGCCTCTTCCCCCTCTCACAGTCAACCCGGTGAGCAACTCATTCTTTACAACTCAGCTCCAGTGTCACCCAGTTGAGAAGGCCTCCATTCAATCTCTATAGTCATGGCTAGACATATGCAAACTGTACTATCACGGAAGGGAAGGGGCCAGGAATGTCCACTGCTTTCAAGTAGATCCATGCCATAGAATGGGAACAGTTTGGGGATGGGGCCATACCTAGCTGAAGATGCTGGGAGGAAGTCTGGCCCAGTATATTCAGCATGAAATCTTTGAGATAAGTCAATATGCTACAGATGAGAGTTCAGCTCTGGAGAAAGTCAGATGAAAGTCATGGGTTAGGGTTTCCTAATAGATGAAGTTTGATGAAGGGAATCCAATAGCAGTCAATTAACTTGAGTAGGCAGATGGTTACTTGACATGTGGGAATTTTGTTAGGGAGAGCAGAACTACAGTCCCTATGCTTAGGGGTAGCTGGATAGCTTAATAGAATGGAATTTCATGCACAGGAAACAAGACAGATAACCAGTAACCAGGACAAGGCTAAAAAGAAGAAACCAGGTCTAGAAATAGGTAAAATGTCAGTTGTAAGAAATGGAGGCATGCATTAAAGAGTCTACGAAGCAGAAGGTGACTTGATGTGGTATGGAAGTACCTCCACACTAGGCCTCAGACCTCAGCTTAGGGACTGAGTGGGGCTGGACCCCAATGGGAAAAATGTGGCCACAGCCTTGCTACAAGGAGGGCTGTGCAGCCAGAGCACGGCAGGACCTAACACCCTCCACATACTAGTTGATATCAATTCTGTAAGGGGAATGACTTTTCTTGACATTTGGTCTATTTTTTTCCTTAATTTAGTTCAATGCAATTCAAAGAGCAATTATTATACCATTACGCCTTACTTTTGTTACACTTTTTCTTACCCTTTTCTAGAAAATCTCTTTTCCTGATATTTGCAGACTGCCAGTGTTTGTAAATCATCAGCACATTTCTGTTAATTGTTGCTTAGTCAGCCCTCTGTCTAGCTTATATCCTTAACCTTTCTCTGTATTCTGGGCCATTTGTTACATAAGTATTTCCCTAGCTCAGGCTTGCCCTCATCTTTCTGGCATGGAAATACCCCATTCAAACGGGGAACTCAGAGGCAGCTGCCTCAGTGTTGTATATACTGCTGTTGACCAGGCAAATTGGTATAGAAACGTAGTTCCTCATCCTCCCTGCAGGAGGCCCAGTTTTGCCTGTTCCTCTGGGAAAAAACTACAGTTTCCTTTCTCAAATTATAATGATCTCCTTGTCCGAGCTGGTAGTAAGCAATCAAATAACATCCTTACACCTGAAGGATTTAGTTTGATGTTATGGCTTAGTAGTTACCTGCAGCAGCTTTAAAGACAGTCCAGATCTGTGATCTGTTTTTGCTGTACAAGCTTGGGCAAGTTCCTTAACTTCTATGGGCCTCAGTTTTCCTATCTGTAAAATGCACGTGATCTATAACTCAAAAAGCTTTTGTAAGGAGAATATATATGTGATCACCTCGTACAATGTCACTTAGTAATTGCTCAACAAATGGGTTAGTCATTGTTATACATGTGGAAAACTCTGGGATCCAGATTCTTCATTAGGGCATCTTTTTTTTTCCAGAGTTATCAAAGCTGACATTCTCTGAGACTGTAACAGTTGACAGAACATGTTTCCAAGCTTTGGGATTTTATTATCCCCCAATTCTTTGTGTTCTCCTCTCTCCATACCAGCAAGTGTAGATGTCTCTACTATTTCACCCACTCTTTAGAAAATTGCCTGATGGGAAATTCTAGGACGTTCCTGTCACCTTTCAGTTAAAACCCTTGTTAATTTACATCATCTCTGGCTGGAGATTCATGATTAAATATATTTGATAAGTGTTATGCCTTCTCCTCCCCAACTCATATCAAAAAGTGTTGAAACCATGTTACAGATGAAAATATAGAGGAGAATTCTGAGTGCCCAGAAGTGCTTTAATCACTGACGGCATGCATGGTTCATACACATCCACCATCTTCTTTTTCATCTTCACTCCAAACCTATAAGGTGTGTATAACTATCCCTATATTACGTAAGAGGGAACTGAGGCTCATTGTTCCTAAGTGCATTAGAACTAATTACCTGCAAAATATGGATCTCTTTATCCCATGTCTCAGGTTTAGTCCAGTCTCCCAGGAAATGGGCTCTAAAGGAAGTGGATTTTCAGGACCTCCTTGGCCACCATATTGCTCTTAGCAGCTTTAACTTGAAGCCAACATTTCTAGCTTTGAATCCTGGCTTTACCTCTTATGCACTGTGTGATCCCGAGCAAGATTTTGGTATTAGAAGCCTGGTTTCCACCTGTAAAATGGGCAGGATAATCCTTTCATTGGCCAGCTGAGCAAACCTCCTAACACATCACATGAATTGGTAGATGGTAGACCCCTTCCCGTTCTTTTCTTTCTCTTTCAGTTCCTTGGCAAACTTCCTCAACACTCTTTTTCCCTCCTGGACAAACCTCTTTTGTCCATGAAATTGTCAATGATCTTCAGGCACATTCAAAGTAAAGACCAAAACCTTGGCTTTTATGTTAAGGATCCAAATATCTTGAGATATGCCTCACTAATTTCCACCCAAAACACTTTTTGATTTAAATAAGTATAGTTCTACCTCGCCTTATTTAAACAAGCTGCCATCTGGTGTATAGGACGAAGTGAAAAATAACATGGTGTTAGTTGGAGTGAGAAGTGGGGAATTAATGTTTTTATTTTAAATATCATAGAAAGTATTCCCAACCCACCCCTGCCCCCAGCAGAAAAGGTTGTCACAGTATTTAAAATTTGTATTCAATGACATCACTCCAGTCATTAAATTATTTCTGAAACCTCAGAATTGTTTGTCAGAAGTTGTTGGGAAATAACCAAATGATTTAATTTTCTACCCAAGTTTGATGATGTTTTTCTTACCTAGAACATTCAAACCAATTTCCGGAAACCAGTTAATATCACCAAATTTCTCTCTCCTAATTTTGACCTACCCTCAAACTGATAAAGCTGATGTTTGTCAGTTCTTAGATGAACAGATAACCTCTGTTTTGAAGGCTGTATGGCTTGGTGCAAAGAGAACTGGGCCCAGTCTTGGGTTCAAAGGGCAGGTCCTCCACTTAATGTCCTATGTGACTTTAGGCAAGATTCTCTGATTCTTAATCACCTCACCTCTAAAACCAGAGTGTTCATTCATCCTTTCATGAACAATCCCGATACACGGGGCACTGCTCTAAACACTAAGAATACAGCAATGAATCCGACACAAAACGCTTGCTTTTGTGAACTTGTGTTCTGGATCCGGAGGCAGACATTAACAAGTTAACGCATAAATAATGCATAATCTGTAATATGTCAGATGGTAAAAAATAACCCAGAGAAAAATAAAGCAGGCTCAAGATAGCACAAAGTGCCAGGGAGGATGGGGAGGACCTCCTGTTGACACTAGGACAGGACACCAGAAAATCAGCATTGCTTGCCTGCTATGAGGGTCTGAAAATAGATTGCCTAAGAGAGTGTGGACAAGAGTTCTTACGAACTTTTGGTTGATTATGAAGGATGGAAGCAAAAATGGTAAACTTGAACACACAGCAGACAATGAAACAAATATTTAAATTAATTTAACACACATCCTGGGCGATAGTACAATGTCAGGCTTTCCTGCAAGATAAGTGTATTGGAATCCTGTTTCTGATATGGACCATGGGAGTGTAAGTCACTTCATCCCTCTGCACTTCAGTTGTCTCCTCTGTCAAATGGGGCTAATGCAATATCTTCCTCAAGGAATGGCCCCTAAAAATGTTTATGTAATTCTTTCTGACGTACTTTTATGAAATGGCTGTTACTTGTAGAAATAACCCACATTTTAGAACCAGTGTGATAAAAGTCAATCTAATCAAGCACAGTGTTCTCCCCCGCCCCTTTAAGTATAAAAAATAGTGTTTATTGCTCACACTCTGAGAGTCAAACTTCTTCCATAAATGTTAAAAGCAGTGGCCCTCTTCACCAGTCTGCAGTGACTATTTTAAACCCAAGTGAATGCAAATGTTTTTTGTGGCATGTCAGTTGTGTCAGTGAATGAATTTGAAGTCACTCCAATAAATGATACAAACAGATTGTTGTAGCCTGGATAAGCGTCATAAAGCCAAACAGAGAGGAATAGCGCACAAGAGTCCCAGATATATCCTTCCTTTCGCGGCCCAGTCCCTCTGCCTGTTGTTATATTCAGCTGGCAGGTGCTCTCACCTGCCGTTTACAGTTACGCTTGGGAGAGCTCTTAGAAGAATATTGCCATTCTGAGATTCCATACTCACCTCTTGTGTGATTCATCTCCACTTGAAACTGAACGGAATCTCATTAATTATCACTTCAGGTAGTAAATCAGTTTCTCATATGTAAAAAAAAATGCGGCAACTCAAGTCCTTCTTCTTGTTTGGTATCACTAGAGGGTTATTACAGATGGTATTGAACTCCTAAGAATGAGTTTAGCATGACTGCAACGACAAAGCATTTTGTAAATGTATAACCTTGTTTTTCTTAAAAAGCTCTGAGTAACTGGGAAGTCATATCGCTGGCTTAAGTGTGATAGCTCTTCTCTCTCTCTGCTCCCTCCAACTTGAAAAGCATGCATTCAGTCCCAGGCTTGAAAGTCAAGGCAACGTGCTGATTGACTGTGCTGACATAATTGTGTTAATGACAAGACACGGCGGCTACATTGTTAGATGGGTCGCTTATCATCACTATTTATTTAGCTCGCTCTGCCAAGTCTGAATTATACTTTTTATACATTGTGGTTAGACTCAGCCATTTAAAGTGCTTCAGCGTTGAAACAACATTTTTTTTACAAGTCTTTTAGCTGTAGTTCAAGAGAAAAAAGTCCTCTACAGCATCATTAAACAGGGTTCAAAGTAAGTCCTTGCTGAAAGATGTGAAGTTTGAGCTCTTAGGAAATGAAATCTTTGATCTCCAAAATGATTAGTGAAAACATTTTTGTCCACAGGCCCATTTTTATCTCATGGTAAAGAAAATAATACAATTTGATGTCCATAATGCTTCTCATTTTGAGGCCTCAAGTCAGCCTCTGGCCCTAGTGTCTACAAGTGCCCTCTGCTTTTCACTGGAGGAAGGAACTGCAGACAGGACTATCTTTCAAGGCATCAGCACTCTTTGGCTGAACACAGAAAGACCTTATTTACATGGGGCCACCATCATATTTCAAAGATGTGACATTCTCCAGACTTTTATTTTTTCAGGTGAAAGTTAATTAAAAATCATTGCAAGACTTCCGGGTAAGATGGCGGAAGAGTAAGACGTGGAGATCACCTTCCTCCCCACGGATACACCAGAAATACAGCTACACGTGGAACAACTCCTACAGAACACCTACTGAATGCTGACAGAAGACCCCAGACCTCCCAAAAGGCAAGAAACTCCCCACATACCTGGGTAGGGCAAAGCGGAGAGATTCCCGCACAGAGGATCGGTGCCGAGCGGCACTCACCAGCCCGAGAGGCTTGTCTGCTCGCCCGGCGGCGCTGGAAGCTGAGGCTCGGGCTTCGGTCAGAGCGCAGGGAGAGGACTGGGGCTGGCAGCGAGAACTCAGCCTGAAGGGGGCTAATGTGCCACAGCTAGCCGGGAGGGAGTCCGGGAAAACTCTGGAGCTGCCGAAGAGGCAAGAGACTTTTTCTTCCCTCTTGGTTTCCTGGTGCGCGAGGAGAGGGGATTAAGAGCGCTGCTTAAAGGGGCTCCACAGACGGGCGCGAGTCACGACCGAAAGCGCGGAGCCCAGTGACGGGCGTGGGACGCTGGGGCTGCTGCTGCCGCCGCCAAGAAGCCTGTGTGCGAGCGCAGGTCACTGTCCACACCGCCCTTCCGGGAGCCTGGGCAGCCCGCCACTGCTGGGGTCCCGGGATCCAGGGGCGGCTTCCCAGCGAGAACACACGGCGCGCCTCGGGCTGGTGCAACGTCACACTGGCCTCTGCCGCTGCAGGCTCGCCCCGCACTCCGTGCCCCTCCCTCCCGCCCGGCCTGAGAGAGCCAGAGTCCCCAAAGAGGCTGCTCCTTTAACCCTGTCCTGTCTGAGCGAAGAACAGACGCCCTCCGTCAACCTACACGCAGAGGCGGGGCCAAATCCAAAGCTGAGACCCAGGAGCTGTGAGAACAAAGAAGAGAAAGGGAAACCTCTCTCAGCAGCCTCAGAAGCAGCGGATTAAAGCTCCACAATCAACCTGATGTACCCTGCATCTGTGGAATACATGAATAGACAACGAATCATCCCAAATTGAGGAGCCGTGTGGATGAAAAGTTCTGGGTGCAGCAGCCAGGAGTCAGTGCTGTGCCTCTGAGGTGGGAGAGCCAACTTCAGGACACTGGTCCACAAGAGACCTCCCAGCTCCACATAATATCAAACGGCAAAAATCTTCCAGAGATCTCCATCTCAACACCAGCACCCAGCTTCACTCAACGACCAGCAAGCTACAGTGCTGGACACCCTATGCCAAACAACTAGCAAGACAGGAACACAACACCACCCATTAGCAGAGAGGTGGCCTAAAATCATAAAAAGTCCACAGACACCCCAAAACACACCACCAGACGTGGACCTGCCCACCAGAAAGACAAGATCCAGCCTCATCCACCAGAACACAGGCACTAGTCCCCTCCACCAGGAAGCCTACACAACCCACTAAACCAACCTTAGCCACTGGGGACAGACACCAAAAACAATTGGAACTACGAACCTGCAGCCTGCAAAAAGGAGACCCCAGACACAGTAACATAAGCAAAATGAGAAGACAGAAAAACACACAGCAGGAGAAGGAGCAAGATAAAAACCCACCAGACCTAACAAATGAAGAGGTAATAGGCAGTCTACCTGAAAAAGAAATCAGAATAATGATGGTAAAGATGATCCAAGATTCTATTTCCCAGATCCAAAATCTTGGAAATAGAATAGACAAAATGCAAGAAACAGTCAACAAGGACCTAGAAGAACTAAAGATGAATCAAGCATCGATTAAAAACACAATAAATGAAATAAAAAATACTCTAGATGGGATCAATAGCAGAATAACTGAGGCAGAAGAACGGATAAGTGAGGTGGAAGATAAAATAGTGGAAATAACTGCTGCACAGCAAAATAAAGAAAAAAGAATGAAAAGAACAGAGGACAGTCTCAGAGACCTCTGGGACAACATTAAACGCACCAACATTCGAATTATAGGGGTTCCAGAAGAAGAAGAGAAAAAGAAAGGGACTGAGAAAATATTTGAAGAGATTATAGTTGAAAACTTCCCTAATATGGGAAAGGAAATAGTTAATCAAGTCCAGGAGGCACAGAGAGTCCCATACAGAATAAATCCAAGGAGAAATACGCCAAGACACATATTAATCAAACTGTCAAAAATTAAACACAAAGAAATCATATTAAAAGCAGCAAGGCAAAAACAACCAATAACACACAAGGGAATCCCCATCAGGAAAACAGCTGATCTCTCAGCAGAAACTCTACAAGCCAGAAGGGAGTGGCAGGACATAATTAAAGTGATGAAGGAGAAAAACCTGCAACCAAGATTACTCTACCCAGCAAGGATCTCATTCAGATTTGATGGAGAAATTAAAACGTTTACAGACAAGCAAAAGCTGAGAGAGTTCAGCACCACCAAACCAGCTTTACAACAAATGCTAAAGGAACTTCTCTAGGCAAGAAACACAACAGAAGGAAAAGACCTACAATAACGAACCCAAAACAATTAAGAATATGGGAATAGGAACCTACATATCGATAATTACCTTAAATGTAAATGGACTAAATGCTCCCACCAAAAGACACAGAGTGGCTGAATGGATACAAAAATAAGACCTATATATATGCTGTCTACAAGAGACCCACTTCAGACCTAGAGACACATACAGACCGAAAGTAAAGGGATGGAAAAAGATATTCCATGCAAATGGAAACCAAAAGAAAGCTGGAGTAGCAATTCTCATATCAGACAAAATAGACTTTAAAATAAAGACTACTAGAAGAGACAAAGAAGGACACTACATAATGATCAAGGGATCGATCCAAGAAGAAGATATAACAATTGTAAATATTTATGCACCCAACATAGGAGCACCTCAATACATAAGGCAAATACTAACAGCCATAAAAGGAGAAATCGACAGTAACACAATCATAGTAGGGGACTTTAACACCCCACTTTCACCAATGGACAGATCATCCAAAATGAAAATAAATAAGGAAACACAAGATTTAAATGATACATTAAACAAGATGGACTTAATTGATATTTATAGGACATTCCATCCAAAAACAACAGAATACACATTTTTCTCAAGTGCTCATGGAACATTGTCCAGGATAGATCATATCTTGGGTCACAAATCAAGCCTTGGTAAATTTAAGAAAATTGAAATTGTATCAAGTATCTTTTCCAACCACAATGCTATGAGACTAGATATCAATTACAGGAAAAGAGCTGTAAAACATACAAACACATGGAGGCTAAACAATACACTACTTAATAACGAAGTGATCACTGAAGAAATCAAAGAGGAAATTTAAAAATACCTAGAAACAAATGACAATGGAGACACGACGACCCAAAACCTATGGGATGCAGCAAAAGCAGTTCTAAGAGGGAAGTTTATGGCAATACAATCCCACCTTAAGAAACAGGAAACATCTCGAATAAACAACCTAACCTTGCACCTAAAGCAATTAGAGAAAGAAGAACAAAAACATCCCAAAGTTAGCAGAAGGAAAGAAATCATAAAAATCAGATCAGAAATAAATGAAAAAGAAATGAAGGAAACGATAGCAAAGATCAATAAAACTAAAAGCTGGTTCTTTGAGAAGATAAACAAAATTGATAAACCATTAGCCAGACTCATCAAGAAAAAAAGGGAGAAGACTCAAATCAATAGAATTAGAAATGAAAAAGGAGAAGTAACAACTGACACTGCAGAAATACAAAAGATCATGAGAGATTACTACAAGCAACTCTATGCCAATAAAATGGACAACTTGGAAGAAATGGACAAATTCTTAGAAATGCACAACCTGCCAAGACTGAATCAGGAAGAAATAGAAAATATGAACAGACCAATCACAAGCACTGAAATTGAAACTGTGATAAAAATCTTCCAGCAAACAAAAGCCTAGGACCAGATGGCTTCACAGGTGAATTCTATCAAGCATTCAGAGAAGAGCTAACACCTATCCTTCTCAAACTCTTCCAAAATATAGCAGAGGGAGGAACACTCCCAAACTCATTCTACGAGGCCACCATCACCTTGATACCAAAACCAGACAAGGATGTCACAAAGAAAGAAAACTACAGGCCAATATCACTGATGAACATAGATGCAAAAATCCTCAACAAAATACTAGCAAACAGAATCCAACAGCACATTAAAAGGATCATACACCATGATCAAGTGGGGTTTATTCCAGGAATGCAAGGATTCTTCAATATACGCAAATCAATCAATGTGATACACCATATTAACAAGTTGAAGGAGAAAAACCATATGATCATCTCAATAGATGCAGAGAAAGCTTTTGACAAAATTCAACACCCATTTATGATAAAAACCCTGCAGAAAGTAGGCATAGAGGGAACTTTCCTCAACATAATAAAGGCCATATATGACAAACCCACAGCCAGCATCGTCTTCAATGGTGAAAAACTGAAACCATTTCCACTCAGATCAGGAACAAGACAAGGTTGCCCACTCTCACCACTCTTATTCAACCTAGTTTTGGAAGTTTTAGCCAGAGCAATCAGAGAAGAAAAGGAAATAAAAGGAATCCAAATCGGAAAAGAAGTAAAGCTGTCACTGTTTGCAGATGACATGATACTATACATAGAGAATCCTAAAGATGCTACCAGAAAACTACTAGAGGTAATCAATGAATTTGGTAAAGTAGCAGGATACAAAATTAATGCACAGAAATCTCTGGCATTCCTATATACTAATGATGAAAAATCTGAAAGTGAAATCAAGGAAACACTCCCATTTACCATTGCAACAAAAAGAATAAAATACCTAGGAATAAACCTACCTAAGGAGACAAAAGACCTGTATGCAGAAAATTATAAGACACTGATGAAAGAAATTAAAGATGATACAAATAGATGGAGAGATGTACCATGCTCTTGGATTGGAAGAATCAACATTGTGAAAATGACTCTACTACCCAAAGCAATCTACAGATTCAATGCAATCTCTATCAAACTACCACTGGCATTTTTCACAGAACTAGATCAAAAAATTTCACAATTTGTATGGAAAAACAAAAGACCCCGAATAGCCAAAGCAATCTTGAGAACGAAAAATGGAGCTGGAGGAATCAGGCTCCCTGATTTCAGACTATACTACAAAGCTACAGTAATCAAGACAGTATGGTACTGGCACAAAAACAGAAAGATAGATCAATGGAACAGGATAGAAAGCCCAGAGATAAACCCACGCACATATGGTCACCTTATCTTTGATAAAGGAGGCAGGAATGTACAGTGGAGAAAGGACAGTCTCTTCAATAAGTGGTGCTGGGAAAACTGGATAGGGACATGTAAAAGTATGAGATTAGATCACTCCCTAACACCATACACAAAAATAAGCTCAAAATGGATGAAAGACCTAAATGTAAGGCCAGACACTATAAAACTCTTAGAGGACAACATAGGCAGGACACTCTATGACATAAATCACAGCAAGATCCTTTTTGACCCACCTCCTAGAGAAATGGAAATAAAGACAAAAATAAACACATGGGACCTAATGAAACTTAAAAGGTTTTGCACAGCAAAGGAAACCATAAACAAGACCAAAAGACAACCCTCAGAATGGGAGAAAATATTTGCAAATGAAGCAACTGACAAAGGATTAATCTCCAAAATTTATAAGCAGCTCAGGCAGCTCAATAACAAAAAAACAAACAACCCAATCCAAAAATGGGCAGAAGACCTAAATAGACATTTTTCCAGAGAAGATATACAGACTACCAACAAACACATGAAAGGATGCTCAACATCTTTACTCATCAGAGAAATGCAAATCAAAACTACAATGAGATATCATCTCACACCAGTCAGAATGGCCATCATCAAAAAATCTAGAAACAATAAATGCTGGAGAGGGTGTGGAGAGGAGGGAACACTCTTGCACTGCTGGTGGGAATGTGAATTGGTACAGCCACTATGGAGAACGGTATGGAGGTTCCTTAAAAAACTACAAATAGAACTACCATATGACCCAGCAATCCCACTACTGGGCATATACCCTGAGAAAACCATAATTCAAAAAGAGACATGTACCAAAATGTTCATAGCAGCCCTATTTACAATAGCCCGGAGATGGAAACAACCTAAGTGTCCATCATCGGATGAATGGGTAAAGAAGATGTGGCACATATATACAATGGAATATTACTCAGCCATAAAAAGAAATGAAATTGAGCTATTTGTAATGAGGTGGATGGACCTAGAGTCTGTCATACAGAGTGAAGTAAGTCAGAAAGAGAAAGACAAATACTGTATGCTGACACATATATATGGAATTTAAGAAAAAAAAATGTCATGAAGAACATAGGGGTAAGACAGGAATAAAGACACAGACTTACTAGAGAATGGACTTGAGGATATGGGGAGGGGGAAGGGTAAGCTGTGACAAAGTGAAAGAGCGGCATGGACATATATACACTACCAAACGTAAGGTAGATAGCTAGTGGGAAGCAGCCGCATAGCACAGGGAGATCAGCTCGGTGCTTTGTGACCGCCTGGAGGGGTGGGATAGGGAGAGTGGGAGGGAGACGCAAAAGGGAGGGGATATGGGAACATATGTATATGTATAACTGATTTAATTTGTTATAAAGCAAAAAATAAAAAATAAAAAAAAAAAAAAAAAAAGAGAATCAGAGACAAAAAATAAATCCCAAAGGCTGCCAGAGAGAAAGACCACGTCAGTAGAAATGAAGAAGCATTGGATGTCAGACTTCACCAGAGAGATAAAAAATAGTCAGGAAAACAGGAGACCACAAGGAATATTTGTGTTCTGTATCTAATGAATATTGCCAGGTTCAAAGGAGTCACAAAGCTACATTTTGCTGTCTTCAGTGTGGCTCTGTGAAAGCAGGGGCCCTGTCTCAGCTGGAGTCAAGGTTGCATACTGGCAGACCATTCCCTAGGCCTTGGCTTCCTGACTCAATTTCTCAGATGGCCCTGAGTTCCTTTGTCAGAGCCTCTTCATCTCCCAACACCTAGGGTCCGCTTGAGCAAAGCAAGCATTCCAATAAATGCTTCCTGAATTTGTTGTGCTGGTTAAATAATCCATGATATTTCTTTTCTACTGAAAATTTGATTAACTTAAATTTATTCAGTAAACCATGGAAATTGAGTAAACATAACATATTTCATCAGTAAATATTTACTATGTAAAACACCAAGCACCAGGTCCTATAAGAATGTCAAAATGGATGACACACAGCTCCTGGGAAAAATCTGGGACCTAAGAAGTCATATACAAAAAGTTAAGGTATAAAGCATCTTAAGTATAAGTAACATGTGGGAGGAGAAGCTTGATTCAGGAATTCAGAGGAAAGAGGCATCATTTTCATTCAACACGATAAGGAAAGGCTTCAGGAAAAAGTGGCATTTGGTTTGGGTTCTGAAGAAAGTATCAATAGGCAATAAACTGGTGCTTTGGTTCCAGGTGGAAGAGATAGCAGAAGAACAGGAGAAAATATTTTCGGAACTGCAGAAAGCCAAGTGTGGCTGGAAGTGAGAGTTCACGGAAGATAGTGGGAGATGAACCTGGGGAGACTGGCTAGGTCCAGATTGAGGAGAACTGCAAAAACTAAGGAGCTGGATGAAATGTAAGTGGGATATGTAGACCATTGGAGTTTTATGAGCCAGAAAAGGGCATGGTGAAAACCAGGTGATTAAATAAAGTTTAATTTTGCACCAATAAAATTTATATATTGGTTGAAGAAATCCTAGAGTCAGAAATATGACTGCACTGATCTGAATGGAGAAATAATTAGATCCTAAACTAGGATAGTAATAGACACAGAATGGTCAAATGGGATGGTGACTACTTGGCAATTGGTTAGATAAGGGTTGAAGAAAAAGAAAGATCCTGAGACACTGATAACAAGTTCCTAAAAACATCTGCAACTCATGGGGTATGAGCTATCAATATCTCATCTTGGTTTCTATAGATGGGAAACAAAATTATTTTTATATATTTATATATACACACACTTACATATATATAATGTACATGTGTATATATATACCTATATGTGTATAAATATGTGTGTGTGTATATATATATATATATATATATATATATATATATATATATATATATATATATTTCTTTATTCAAGAACCAAACCAGAAAGTATTTCATGAAAACTTGTTCTTTGCAACTTTTTGACCAAGAAGGGGTTTACCCAAAATATCCAGATGTTTTAAATTTCTGCTTTTTCCTTCAGCTGACAGATGAAGACTATAAAAGCCAATCCAGTTTGATTATTTTGAGTTAATTACCTTTATAATGAAGTCTAATTTAACATTTTGAATATATAAAAGCAACCAAAACTCGTTTTTATTTCCCAAATCTTCCTAGGCATTTGGATTTGTGAAAACTGAAAAGACCAAGGGGGGAGAAATTCTTGTTCTGCAAGTGAAGAGTGCACAGTGAGAAATATAAAGTAAGTTTACTTCAATTTAATATGGATAATCATATGCAGGTCTTGAGTCTTTATATTTTATAGCCCTCCTTAATTCCACATCTTCATACTGCAGACAGTACAGACATAAAACATTTCATCACAGTGCTTAGGAATTTTTTTTCCTAGAAAAAAAAAAAAAAGGAAAGGCAAAGGAAAAAAGTTCTTCTCTAATAGCATATACTCTCCAAAACCCAGCTATATTATTTACAATGATGTTTCCTATGTCAGGGTTACAACACCACACTGATGTGACTAACTGAAAACTAACTGAGAAATGTACAATGGAGAGAGCAACAGAGGAACACAGAGCTGCATTTTCTCAAGGCCTCGCTTTAGATCTCTAAACTGTTACTGATAAAGTGCACATTTTATTACTAAATATTTGCCATGTTTGCTATGATGCATTTAAATCACATCAGTTCCCGGCTCTTCACTCCAAAAGAACAAACGTTATTACCCTCTTAGTATTTAATATGTACCTTGTCTTCCTTGAAGCATTACCATATTTAATGTATACATGGTGGGGTAGAGCTCATACACCTGCACGCTATCTACACAAAGAGTCTACTGTATGTCACTAACCACCCTGGTTATCAGAAGTCAATGGACTCTGAAATTAATACAATTCCAATATTGCAGCTCATAAAAATCAGAGTGATATTATATTTGTAACCTACTTCATTCACAGAGAAGAATCCAGAGGGAATTCTGCATTTCACCAACATAACTGCTTCATTCATTATTTTGCATTATATCTTTTTTTTAATTGTGGTAAGATAAACATAATGTGAAATTTGCCATCCTAACCATTTTTAAGTATACAATTCAGTAGTGTTAAGTATTCATATTTTTGTGGAACCAATCCCTAGAACCCTTTTCATCTTGCAAAACTGAAAATTTGTACCCATTAAATATCTCCCTCTTCCCCCCAGGCTCTGACAACCACCATTCTACTACCTGTCTCTATGAATTTGACTACTCTAGGTACCACATATAAGTGGAATTATACATTGTCTTTTTGTGACTGGCTTATTTCACTCAGCGTTAATGTCCTCAGAGTTCATCCACGTTGTAATATGTACCAGAATTTCCCTTCTTTTTAAGACTGAATAATATTCCTTTGTATGTATATACCATATTTTACTTATCCATCATCTACTGATGGACAATTGAGTTGCTTTCACCTTTGGCTATTGCAAATAATGCTGCTATGAACATGGGTATATAAATACCTGTTTGAGTCTCTGCTTTCACTTCTGTTGGGTATATACACAGACATGAAATAGCTGGATTATATGGTAATTCTATTTTTAATTTTTCTGAGGAACTGTCATACCGTTTCCCATGGAAGTGGCAGTATTTTAAATTTCTACCAACAGTGCACAAGGATTCCAATTTCTTTATATCCTTGCCAATACTAACAATTTTCTGTTTTTTTTTTCCTTTTTTTTTTTTTTTTTCTTTTTGCGGTATGCGGGCCTCTCACTGTCGTGGCCTCTCCCGTTGCGGAGCACAGGCTCCGGATGCGCAGGCCCAGCGGCCATGGCTCACGGGCCCAGCCGCTCCGCGGCATATGGGATCCTCCCAGATCGGGGCACGAACCCGTATCCCCTGCATCGGCAGGCGGACTCTCAACCACTGCGCCACCAGGGAGGCCCTTTTTTTTCCTTTTTTGATAGTAGATATCCTAATGGTTATGAGGTGTTATCTCATTGTAGTTTTGACTTGCATTTCCCTGATAATTAGTGATGCTGGGAATCTTTTCATGTACTTGTTGGACTGCATGGTAGCTTTTGACTTATTGACCAGAACAAGTACAAACACAAGGACAGAAAACAAATTTCCTAAATTTCTCAGGACTTTGGAGTGGTAATCAACAACAATTATTAGGTGTATTCTTGAGATGCTCTGGGCTAGGGCTAGAGATTTTAAAATATAGATAAAATAGAGGAGTTTAAGAGGAGTCTGCCTGCAGGAATCTGGTGGAGAAGACAGACAGTGTGTATAAAAGTACAATGACTCTACCGAGACCTCAGTTTCCTCGAGAAGAGAAGTAACTTTTGTATCCCTACAATTTCCAGCACAGGAACATCTTATGCTGTGTCTTTCATAAATATTTTTAACTAATAAATAAACTCATTCTTTTTATATGTGATCTTCAAGAAACAATTTTCCAGAGCAAACTTTTAATGCTTTTTCCAAATGATGAGCTTCAACATGGATTTACATACACTACACTCTTGTAAATCTTCTGAAAACAGTTGCTTTTGAAGAGGTGTGAATTTCCCTTACTTTCCCTAAAAGGGTGCTAACTTCAAAAGGCGACCTGGTGAGTGTTAAAAAATTAACACATTTGGGCTTCCCTGGTGGCGCCGTGGTTGAGAGTCCGCCTGCCGATGCAGGGGACACAGGTTCGTGCCCTGGTCTGGGAGGATCCCACATGCCATGGAGCGGCTGGGCCCGTGAGCCATGGCCGCTGAGCCTGTGCATCCGGAGCCTGTGCTTCGCAACGGGAGAGGCCACAACAGTGAGAGGCCCGCGTAACGCAAAAAAAAAAAAAAAAAAAAAAATTAACACATTTAAGTCAGTAGCCAAAACAGCACTCTCAGATCTGTGAACCTGAAATTGAACTGGTAGACTGAGCTCTGGTTTGGACACCAGAAAAGTCATCACTCAACACTAATCCAGACCAATGAAAATTTGCTCTTCCCTTGTGTTGGGGAGAGGAGAGGATTTTGAGGATGGTAATACTAACAAGGCATAAAGCAGAAGGCAGTTAGTTATAAACTCTCTTAGACCCTTCTAAACCCTTAAATTTGCTTTAAAAGCTACTTTACTGCAGAGAATGTGCACTTTAGCTGGCCATCATCAAAAGAAATCTTTTTTTATTAACAATGAAATTGTTTACTTGTGGAGAAAATTGATTGAAATATCTTTGCTGGGTCCCTTCCCTCCTCTTCTCTCCTTGTTCCTCATCCAGCCAGGACACAGACTTTTTTTTTTTTCCCTCCAGTTCCTTGTCACTTTGTATGACATCCACCAATATGTTGCCTGCCCCCCCCCACCACTTTTTCTCTCTGCAGTCCTTGTTTAGCAATGATCTTAACCACTAGGACTCTGGTCAACAGAAGTGTAGCAAATGCAGAAGTACTGATGTCAGAATCCACCTCAGGGACTTTTAATGCTAAAAGGAATTCTCTGAGGGCATCTGGGTCCACCTTCTGCCTCTGGGCATCACTGCACTTAGCTGATGCAATTACAAAGTCTTTTATGCCACACAGAGGCAAGACATCACATTATGGTTGTGAAATACTAGGAAACATCTGGAGCAGAGAAGGAAAACAGGTGTAACAGAAGTACTAAAATAAAATAATAAATAAAATAAAATAATAATAATAATTATTATTAATAATAAAGGTTTCTGAAAAAGTTGGAGATCAAAAGGCTGTGACCCAAGCCCAGTTTTGTTAAAGTTCTAAAGCAGTAGCTAGTGTATGAGTGTTTCCAAGGGGGAAAAAACTGGTTGTTGAGTGGTCTTCTCAGTCATGTCTACAGAATTCTGACAGCCACAGGCACTGATCCAAGCTTGGCCTTATGATCCACTGTTTCCTTTCCCTAGGAGATGCATTTCTAAGAGCTATCCATATTCATTCACCAGGTCATTCATTCTTTCATTCAACAGAGGTTTATTAAGTACTAACGACATGTCAGGCACTTTGCTAGGTGCAAAGGATAGAGGGATGACTATGACCTATGAACAGAATTAAGGGTCTCACAGGCTAGAAGGGCAAGGCAATCTAAACATGAGTTACAATGCAGGGTGTTAAGTACAGCAATAGCAGCATGTTAGAGAGAGAAGCAGAGGGAGAGAGACACTGCTTCTGGGTGAGCCAGTGAAGAAGTTTCTGGAGTTCTTTCTTCATCATTTATTATCTGTTTCCTGATGTCTGTATTTCACTGGCCCATGGGATGCCTCCATTCTCCACCTCCTCTACAGCTCTGGGTTCAGAACCGAGGAGAGAGACAACCAAGGGATATGAGGCATATATGCTTTGTTTGATTTAATTTGTTAGTATGTATTAATATGTATCAAGCTCTTATAATATTCCAGGCACTTTTCTAAGCCCTATATGTGAATTATGCTACTGTAGTCCTTGCAGCTCCCCTATGAGGTAGGTCCTATTTTCAATCATCATTTTACAGGTGAGGAAACTGATGTATATAGAAGTTACAGAATTCCCAAGGCAGCAAACTAAGTGGTGGGAGAGCCAGGCTTTGAAGCCAGGCATTTGGCTACAGAGTTCCCATGCTCAGGAGTCGTGAATGTAGTGGTTGACATAAGAAGATGACCTAGAAGAAGCACGTGTAGTCAGAAGAGAAGCAGGCAGTGTGAAGACCCAATCGGAGATGGCAGCAAAGGATGGGGCCTGGAAAGGTAGAGAGGATGATGGAGAGCTAGAGGACAGTGTGTCCTTCAAGCCCAGGAAGGAGAGAAAGTCAAGAGGACACAAACCCAGGCAGCTCTGCATTTTGAGAAGAGTGCTGAAGGGGATGGGGGTAAATGCAGGAGACTTCCCCAAGTCACAGCTGTCACACTCTCACACATGAGAGCTTGGGAAGGTCACTTCACCCTCTGAGCCCTGGTTTCCTCATTTTTAAAATAGTGATATTTCTTTTATGTACCACAGAGATTGTTGTAAGGCTCATGTCAGAATAATTTTTGTGACCATCTTGAATATAGTATAAAACAATGTGTTCGTTATTATACCATTCCTCCTGGAACTGATTTAGTTTTAACATTAATAAAAATTGCCCTTAAGGTTCCTAATATTTACCTTAAGTATATACATAACTGTGTATATTTTATCACCCTTATAATTTCTGTGAGGAAAGCTAAGATGATCTAATCAATCCATATGACTATTAATACTTTAAATTATTAATTCATGCATACATTGATCAACGTTTTGAGTGTGTAGTTATACTAAGTTTTAAGTAAAGTTTTGAATTGCTCTATTCAAATGAAGAATATATTCAACTTATTATTTCTTCATAAAGGAACTTATAATCTAGACAGGGACTCTATTTGTAAACTAATAACTATAGTACATTTGTCCTCAACTAGGGATGGCTTTGCCTTTTTCCCCTCCCACCAGGGGACATTTAATAATGTCTGGAGATATTTCTGGCTATTACAGCTAGGTAGGATGGGGGATTGCTACTGGAATCTAGTAGGTAGAGGTCAGAGGTGCTGCTAAACATCCTAAAATGCACAGGACGGTGTCCCTTCTCCCATCTCAACAAGCAATTATTCAACCCAAAATGTCAGTAGTGCCAAGGTTGAGAACTGCTGCTCTAGTACAATGAAATCGGAGCTAAAATAGAGGATTAGAAAGATGACATAATGAAAGAAGTGACAACGTATTTCCTGGGAAAATCAGGAAGTGACTTTTGCCCTTAATAAGTGCATTTTCATCTTGTACAATGCATGCCAGAGATAATTCCCATTTCATTGAAAATTTGTAAATACCCCTTGCATGTTTGAGCAGCTATACAAACTATTTAAAGTACAACAATCTTGGATGGGAAATTTTCATGAAGTGCTTTTGAGCCAGGAGTTAGCCTATATTATACGTTAGTTCACTAGTATCTAATTGTGTATGTATCATATTACTCAGGAATCAAGTCAAGAAAATCAAAACCACCGTAGGTGTTTTGAGAGAATTTAATACAAGGAATTGGTTATTCAAATAATAGAAGAGCTGAGAAGCCAGAAAAGGGGATTAGTGAGTCAACCCAGAAGTTATCAACAGCAGGAAGCCATGATCACCCTAAGGGCTGGAGGAGACAAGAAAGTTGATGGTCTTAGACCTAAAGCTGCTGATGACCAGTTGAGGCTAGAACCACGGAGGAGCTGCCCGAGCAGGAGCTGGAATCAGGGGTGAGGTATGTCAGGTAGAAGCTGGAGCAAAGGAGATAGAGCCACAGCCAGAGATGCCACCTTAGAAGGCATCAGAGGGAGAAATACCCCAACTTCTCCCCTCATCTCTTCTTCACACACTCCAGGTTTCTTCCAGTCCTTCCCATTGGCTGAAACTACTTCATAATTAGTTGGCAAGGGACCCTGGGAAATGTAGCTCCCTGTGGGATAGATCAGCGCAGGAGAAGGGTGGTGAATGAGCAGTAGGCAAACATCTGGCACTCACATCATTGCTAAGAGGATAAAGGAATATCTGTTGCTTGAAAGAAAAAAAATGTGTCATTAACTTTAATTATATTTTAAATAAATACTCTTTACTTAAATATGTAATAAAAATGTGTAGGCATTTTTAGTTTTAGGTCGGTGGTGCACGACAAAGAGGCTTTCTGAAGTTTACTTTGCAACATGGGACATCTAAGACTTACCTTTCTTGTCATTCCAAAAAAGGTGCACATACAAGACTTTTAGCCATGAAACTAAATAATCACTTACTTGATTAAAGAAAACCCAGCCCTGTGAATATGTGTAAGAGTATAGTTAAGTGTTCAAGTAAAAGCAAATCAATGAGATGTGTGTGTCTGTAAATCTAATTAAATAGAGTTGCTGTAATTATTGCATTATAATGAATATCTTTGATATCTAAGTATTCATGCCAGAGTACTTGCAGTTATGAGGTTGCATAGGGAAGCAAAATTTGACATAATATGAAAATATTCTCTAACGTACTGAACACTGAACACTTGTATTTAATTCTCACACAAATACCCTCACCAAGCTTAGACCAGGATCTCTCCCTTCTAGACAAACCAAAGCTTCTATTGGTCAGCATTCCACAGACTGTCAAATGTTGTTACACAGGAGGCAAACACAACAAACACACTATGCAGTGAAACAGAAAATCTTGAAAAAATGAAGTGGCTGACAACAATGTTGAATAACTCTCTGAATGACCAGCAAAACCAGTGACAGGTGAAAATCTTGTAAGAATAAATCAGTTAGCAATTAAAGAAGAGAAATGGAAGAGAATAGTAAATGGAACCTCAAATGGGAATGATACTAGTATTTAAGGATTAATAAAGGTGTCCAGGAAAACTGAAGCTTCCTGAATATTGCATAAAATGTTGTTTTTTATGATCACTTAGAGGGTCAAATTTGAAATAAAAGTTGTCCAGTCAGGCTATCATAAAATTTTTGGAAAAATATCACCTCAACAGTTAACATTTGATTCATTCCTTGCTTATTTAAAGAATTAAAACTAGTTGGAAATATAATTTAAACTGTGAGTTTTTTTTTTTTTTTTTTTTTTTAGTGTTTAACATCAGTCTTTAATGTTGTTGGGCAGCACATTGATAAATCACATGCTTTGGTCTCATGTTGGCAGTGGCATGAAACTGTGTTATTATAAGATAAAATACTACACTTATTTTCATACATTTTAGATTCTTTTTCAATATGAAGTTTCAATAGAATGTTCCTATGAAAATCTGGTTCCCATTTACAGTGGATCTCCTTTAAGTGTCTTCCTCTTGCACAAATCCTCCTTGGGTAGGAAGACTGTGCTGGTCCACTTATGCACTAGAGCATCATTTGTTTATATTTGCTTCCGCTCTAGATGTTGACTCCCTGGAAGTGGTCATGGACAGTGACACAGGCAGTCACTTCAATATCCCTGCAAAGTATCATCCATCGCTTTTGTGGTGCACAGATTGGTTCAGAAGCCAATTGCTATAACTTTTAAAAAGCAATAGATAATAGAGGAAGCAGACTCATAAAATGTTATAGCTGAAGGGGACCATAAAATCATCTAGTGTCTCTCTCCCTCATTTTATAGCTGAGCAAACTAAAGAGTCAAGGGTGATAACTTGTCCTGTGTCATGAATCTAGTCTGTGGCAAAGTTGTTACTTGAAACCAGGTCTCTGGACTCCGATCTAGAACCTCTTTCTAAATGGTAGTTCAGCAATCATGCAGGGGATGAACTCTGTGTAGCTGAAGCAGATTTGTACACTTTAGTAACCTAGCAGCACTGGCTACGGGGTAATTGCCAGATTTCTCTGAAACTTGCAGGCATAGAATTGCACAGCAGTGATGAACTCAAGCTCTGGAGGCAGACTACCTGGGTTTTAGTGAGGCTTTCCACTTCCTAGCTGAATGATCTTGGGTGGCTACCTAATCTCTCTGTGCTTCAATTTCCTCAATATTTTCTGAGTGCCTACTATGTGCCAGGAGATAATAATAACCCCTATCTCAAACAGTCTAAATTTAGCTAATATTTATATAAACTACTTTGGCTTATAGTAACTTCTCAGCCATTCCACTGTGAAAGAGTAAGGAGTCAGCAAGTCAATAATATCAGAGACTAGAAGCTGGGCAGTGAGAGTTGTGTAGGTAAACCATCTGCATCAAATAACCAACCAATAAAATGACAGCCTGGGGGCTGGTTAGATAAGTCAGAGGCACCTAGGAGCTATATACTTTCTCTTCTATGGGAATTAGCTCTATGTATTTATCTATTTAAGTTGAAGGGTTCGTAAATTTATAGTTTCTTCATGGTCTTTCTAACTCTCAACTCTTCATTTCTTTTTTAAAGCATTGAGTTAAAAATTAATTCAGATATTGTTAAGATGCCAGAATGGGGTGAACCCAATCACATTCATTAGTCTGGTTTTCTGATAGGGAGCTGCTTATATTTGTTAGACCAGATTAAAAAGTCAAAGTATCAAAGGTCTGACCAAGAGCAGCCCTGTTTGGCTGACTCAGATAAACTACCGCTTCAAATACATGGTAGACATGCATGCATTTATACACACAAACCAACACAGCAGTTTGGATTATTAACTTTCCTAGCCCATGCTGCAGACAGATTTAACTCATGCATGCCAAATTTCTTCACAAATTTTCTCTATCAGCTACTGTCCTGGAAAATATGTATCTAAGTCCAATAGAACTGACTTTCTATTTTAATATAAACATTTGTTAAATAAATGTAGCCTAATTTCTCTGAAGTCTAGATCCCATGCCAATTTGCAAAATTTATCAATTCTATTATTAACATTTCCTGAGAAGTAGATTCTTCAACATTGCTTAGAATTCCCTTCAAGTTTCTCACAAGAAATCCAGGCAACCAGCTAAATTACAAAATGAGAATTTGAAATAAACAGGCAACCTTACGAATATGTTTCCATTCCCTCTACCCTAGTCTATTTGTTTAGATAGTGCTAATACTATTTTATTCTCTTTTAATAAGACCAGTCTTCCATGGGAGGTGATGGGTAGGGCCATTCCAGAGCCTCCTTTTAGAGGATTTCTGAGGCTTGTGAAATGCTCCTTCTAAAAATTAGAAAACAATGAAAACAAAAGACTACAATTGAGTATCCAATGCAAATGGAATTAAACTGTGTAAAGCTCCAGGGAACAAGGAAAATTCAGTTAAGCTTTTGTTTTTCTGTAAATATATCAATCATTCTTTCAATATTTATTGAAAGGCAATGAAGGGTGGGGTTAAAAGACTGGGCTTTGGAGTCAGATATATATACAGTCAAGTCCTGGTTCTGCCACATGTTCACTGTGAGATCTTGGGTAATTTGCAAGATTCTCTGAACCTCCAGTTGATCTATTTTGAAATGAGGATACTATGGTACCTACCTCACAGGGATGTGAAGATTAAATCAGGTAATGCATACGGTATACCTAGGATTGTTTTGACACCTGGTAAGGATTAATTTACTTGGGCATATTGAGGGACTACTATGTGTAGGCAATTAGTGAAATGAAGTCCTCAGTATCTTGGAGGTATGTTCTAGCTGAGGGAACAAGAAGTTGACATACACACAAATATGTATTTTGTGGCCCCAAAGAAAATTAAAGCAATATAAAGAGACAAAAAGAGATGGCGTTGAATGAGGTTGCTATTTATAGAAGGAGTTCAGGAAAATCTTCTGTGGTAACATGACATTTAACCTAATGTTAGGGACCCGAAGGAAGTGGAGGAGTGAGAACTGCAGACATGTAGAAGTCATGCAGAGGGAGCCCTGCAAAGGCCCCAAGGCAGGAGAATGCAGGGAAATGCTGGAAGAACCACAGGAAGACCCGTGTGGGTGGAGCAGAGGGAGATCCAAAAGGAGCTGGGTCAAGAACAAGGCGGTCCTTGTAGGTCGTTTGTGAGGAGCTGGAATTTGATATTGAAGGAGGCAGAAATCACGGGAGGTTTCTGAGCAAAAAGTGACATGAACACACAGGTTTTAAAAGGATCACTTGGGGGCTTCCCGGGGCTTCCCTGGGCTTCCCTGGGCTTCCCTGGTGGCGCAGTGGTTGAGAGTCCGCCTGCCGATGCAGGGGATGCGAGTTCGTGCCCCGGTCCGGGAAGATCCCACATGCCGCGGAGTGGCTGGACCCGTGAGCCATGGCCGCTGAACCTGCGCGTCCGGAGCCTGTGCTCCGCAACGGGAGAGCCCACAACAGTGAGAGGCCCGCGTACCGCAAAACAAACAAACAAACAAACAAACAAACAAACAAAAGGATCACTCGGTCTCTTAGTAGAGAATAAACTGCAGGAAGAAAGCAAGGCTGCAGCGAGACCAGTTAGGAGGGTTTTGTAATAATTTAAGCAGGAGGAGATGGAGCTGTGGGCTAAGGGGGGAAGGGAAGGGGTGGTGCGAAGTGGTCAGAGTCTGTATGTATTTTGCAGGTAGAGCTACAAGGATTTGCTGTTGAGTTTGACGTGTGGTAGGGGAGGAAGAGAGAAGCCAGTGAGACAAAGTTTTTAGTCTAAGTCTGAAAAATACAGGGCTGCCTACTCATATGCGGAGTACATTTTGAGCGTGAAGTGCCGTTGCAGATGATGTACTTTGCCTCAGTTAACACCCTTTCAATCCCTTCTTCCTTCTTTCCTTTGCAATAGAAACTGAAAAACAAAACACTCCAATTCCCAGGCTCTATGTGATAAGAGTTCTGGCTAGTAAGATGTAGGTAGGTATGCCTAGCTAAACTCCCTGGATAAAAAGAAGATAAAACAAGGCCTAGCCTCATGAGGAGAAGGCTTTTTTTTCCTTTGTATTTTTGGCCTTTCCCTATTATTCCTGCAACGGGGAGAGGATACTTGAGTTGCAGCAGCCGATAGAGCCAAATATGCACTATAAAATGGTAGAGCTGCAAGATAGAACAGAGTGAGTTCTTGATATCATCACAGAGCACCAATACCTGCCCTGGACCATGTGACACAAATACATCTGTCTGCTTAAGACCATGTCAATCAAGCTTTCTGTTACTCATAGATGAAAGCATTCTTTTTTCTTTAACATCTTTATTGGAGTGTAATTGCTTTACAATGGTGTGTTAGTTTCTGCTTTATAACAAAGTGAATCAGTTATACATATACATATGTTCCCATATCTCTTGCATCTCCCTCCCTCCCACCCTCCCTATCCCACCTCTCTAGGTGGTCACAAAGCACCGAGCTGATCTCCCTGTGCTATGCGGCTGCTTCCCACTAGCTATCTGTTTTACGTTTGGTAGTGTATATATGTCCATACCACTCTCTCATTTTGTCACAGCTTACCCTTCCCCCTCCCCATATACTCAAGTCCATTCTCTAGTAAGTCTGTGTCTTTATTCCTGTCTTGCCCCTAGGTTCTTCATGACTTTTTTTTTCTTTTCTTAGATGCCATATATATGTGTTAGTGTACGGTATTTGTTTTCCTCTTTCTGACTTACTTCACTCTGTATGACAGACTCTAGGTCCATCCACCTCATTACAAATAACTCAATTTCGTTTCTTTTTATGGCTGAGTAATATTCCATTGTATATATGTGCCACATCTTCTTTACCCATTCATCTGTTGATGGACACTTAGGTTGTTTCCATCTCCTGACTATTGTAAATAGAGCTGCAATGAACGTTTTGGTACATGACTGTTTGAATTATGGTTTTCTCAGGGTATATGCCCAGTAGTGCGATTGCTGGGTCATATGGTAGTTCTATTTTTAGTCTTTTAAGGAACCTTCATACTGTTCTCCATAGTGGCTGTATCAATTTACATTCCCACCAACAGTGCAAGAGTGTTCCCTTTTCTCCACACCCTCTCCAGCATTTATTGTTTCTAGATTTTCTGATGATGGCCATTCTGACCGATGTGAGATGATATCTCATTGTAGTTTTGATTTGCATTTGTCTAATGATTAATGATGTTGAGCATTCTTTCATGTGTTTGTTGGCAATCTGTATATTGTCTTTGGAGAAATGTCTATTTAGGTCTTCTGCCCATTTTTGGATTGGGTTGTTTGTTTTTTTGATATTGAGCTGCATGAGCTGCTTATAAATTTTGGAGGTTAATCCTTTGTCAGTTGCTTCGTTTGCAAATATTTTCTCCCTTTCTGAAGGTTGTCTTTTGGTCTTGTTTATGGTTTCCTTTGCCATGCAAAAGCTTTGAAGTTTCATTAGGTCCCATTTGTTTATTTTTGTTTTTATTTCCATTTCTCTAGGAGGTGGGTCCAAAGGGATCTTGCTGTGATTTATGTCATAGAGTGTTCTGCCTATGTTTTCCTCTAAGAGTTTGATAGTGTCTGGCCTTACATTTAGGTCTTTCATCCATTTTGAGTTTATTTTTGTGTATGGTGTTAGGGAGTGTTCTAATTTCATACTTTTACATGTAGCTGTCCAGTTGTCCCAGCACCACTTATTGAAGAGACTGTCTTTTCTCCACTGTATATTCCTGCCTCCTTTATCAAAGATAAGGTGACCATATGTGCATGGGTTTATCTCTGGGCTTTCTATCCTGTTCCATTGATTTATATTTCTGTTTTTGTGCCAGTACCATACTGTCTTGATTACTGTAGCTTTGTAGTATATTCTGAAATCAGGGAGCCTGATTCCTCCAGCTCCATTTTTCGTTCTCAAGATTGCTTTGGCTATTCGGGGTCTTTTGTGTTTCCATACAAATTGTGAGGTTTTTTGTTCTAGTTCTGTGAAAAATGACATTGGTAGTTTGATAGGGATTGCATTAAATCTGTAGATTGCTTTGGGTAGTAGAGTCATTTTCACAACATTGATTCTTCCAATCCAAGAACATGGTATATCTCTCCATCTATTTGTATCATCTTTAATTTCTTTCATCAGTGTCTTATAATTTTCTGCATACAGGTCTTTTGTCTCCTTAGGTAGGTTTATTCCTAGATATTTTATTCTTTTTGTTGCAATGGTAAATGGGAGTGTTTTCTTGATTTCACTTTCAGATTTTTCATCATTAGTGTATAGGAATGCCAGAGATTTCTGTGCATTACTTTTGTATCCTGCTACTTTACCAAATTCATTGATTAGCTCTAGTAGTTTTCTACTAGCATCTTTAGGATTTTCTATGTATAGTATCATGTCATCTGCAAACAGTGACAGGTTTACTCCTTCTTTTCTGATTTGGATTCCTTTTATTTCTTTTTCTTCTCTGATTGCTGTGGCTAAAACTTCCAAAACATGTTGAATAAGAGTGGTGAGAGTGGGCAACCTTGTCTTGTTCCTGATCTTAGTGGAAATGGTTTCAGTTTTTCACCATTGAGGACGATGTTGGCTGTGGGTTTTTCATATATGGCCTTTATTATGTTGAGGAAAGTTCCCTCTATGCCTACTTTCTGCAGGGTTTTTATCATAAATTGGTGTTGAATTTTTTTGAAAGCTTTCTCTGCATCGATTGAGATGATCATATAGTTTTTATCCTTCAATTTTTTTTATATGGTGTATCACATTGATTAATTTGCATATATTGAAGAATCCTTGCATTCCTGGGATAAACCCCACTTGATCGTGGTGTATGATCCTTTTAATGTGCTGTTGGATTCTGTTTGCTAGTATTTTGTTGAGTATTTTTGCATCTATGTTCATCAGTGATATTGGCCTGTAGTTTTCTTTCTTTGTGACATCTTTATCTGGTTCTGGTATCAGGGTGATGGTGGCCTCGTAGAATGAGTTTGGGAGTGTTTTGGAAGAGTTTGAGATAGGTGTTAGCTCTTCTCTAAATATTTGGTAGAATTCGCCTGTGAAGCCATCTGGTCCTGGGCTTTTGTTTGTTGGAAGATTTTTTATCACAGTTTCAATTTCAGTGCTTGTGATTGGTCTGTTCATATTTTCTATTTCTTCCTGGTTCAGTCTCAGCAGGTTGTGCATTTCTAATAATTTGTCTTCCAGGTTGTTCATTTTATGGGCATAGAGTTGCTTGTAGTAATCTCTCACGATCCTTTGTATTTCTGCAGTGTCAGTTGTTACTTCTTTTTTTTTTATTTCTAATTCTATTGATTTGAGTCTTCAACCTTTTTTTCTTAATGAGTCTGGCTAATGGTTTACTAATTTTGCTTATCTTCTCAAAGAACCAGCTTTTAGTTTTATTGATCTTTGCTATCATTTCCTTCATTTCTTTTTCATTTATTTCTGATCTGTTCTTTATGATTTCTTTCCTTCTGCTAACTTTGGGGTGTTTTTGTTCTTCTTTCTCTAGTTGCTTTAGGTGCAAGGTTAGGTTGTTTATTTGAGATGTTTCCTGTTTCTTAAGGTGGGATTGTATTGCTATAAAGTTCCCTCTTAGAACCGCTTTTGCTGCATCCCATAGGTTTTGGGTCATTGTGTCTCCATTGTCATTTGTTTCTAGGTATTTTTTGATTTCCTCTTTGATTTCTTCAGTGATCACTTGGTTATTAATTAGTGTATTGTTTAGCTTCCATGTGTTTATACTTTTTACAGATCTTTTCCTATAATTAATATGAAAGCATTCTTAACTGATACAAATGTGTATTAAACATCTAAGTGGAGATAATGAGTAGGCAGGTTGATTTATCATCTGAAGATCAGAGAAGAGGGTTAGGTCTGAAGATACATACCAGGTCACTGTTGGCATGTAGATGGTATTCAAAGCTGTGGGACTGACTGGATAAGCTCACCGTAGGAGTGAGTATTGAGAAGGAGGGGAACAGCTGTGAGGGATGAGCCTGTAGCACTCTTGGACCAGAGGTAAGGAAGAGAGGAGGATCCCAAAAGGAGGTGGAAAAGCATGGCCATTGAGAGGGAAGCTAATCCACATGGTATTTTCTTCGCAGCCACTTAAAGAATATCTTTCAAGGAGAAGGTTATCAGCTATGTCGTGTGTTAATGAGAGATGAAGGAAAATGTATCAGTGGTTTTGGAAATATGGAGGTCACTGGTGAGCTTGAAAACAGCATATTCAATTCAATGTGCTGTAACCACAATTCTTATTATGTATCTACTATGCCATGACTCTGATAGGATCTATGCTTATCAGAAACAATCCAGTACACCACCTCTCTTTTCATTAAAAGAACCAACCAACCAACCAACCAACCAATCAAACAAACAAACAAAAGAACAGTTTTTATTGACTGAACTTTGATAAGTAAGGGAGGGGATGACTATCCTTTTCTCCAAGTAATAATATTTTTGCAGTCTTCTTATCTGGTTATGAACATTGTAAGAAAGGCATGGGAGATAAGTGTTAGGAAGAGGATGGAATTCAGGGCAGGAGAACTGAGTTCCCATTCTCCCCCACCACTTCTACTGCATTGTATTCTAAATGGATCATTGACCCAAGCTGGTCTCATTTCCTTCATCTCTATGTTAGACTGGATTTAGATTCCCTTCCAATTTTAACCTTCTATATTTCTAGACTAATTAACGGATATTTTCAAATTTATAGTACCGCAAATGGCACTGAGTATGTTGTAAGCACTCAAGAAATATGTGTTTAATGAAAAGTGAATGTACATATTAGGAGACGTTGACACTGGGCTAGGTGACTTGCCCAGTCAGAGCTGGCAAATAGGGGAGTCGAGGGCTAGGTGTTGTGACTCCAAGGTTAATGATGAATTTTGTCTGCATTGCAAGATTTAATGTATTAAGTCTTTCTGTCTATAAAAACACCCCCTTCTTTTTGCACATTTACAATTATATGGATACTAGCCAAGTGAAATAGTCAAGTCTCCTTGACTAATTGGTCTGGACTTCAAAGACCTGCAAGAGATATATACACCTCACATACACTGAGACAACTGATTCAGATACTACAGCATTGTTTAAAAAAACCCAGAGTGTTTCTGTCGTTAAAAGGCAAGAAGTCATTCAAAGAGTAGAGGAAATCTTTTTATTTTTGGAAGGTTTATTTGTTTGATTCCTCAAAGTAAAAATGCTCCAAATTCCCACACAAGCAGAAACAGAGTTAAGCTACATGGTTCTGTCTTGAGTATGCAAATATCACAGCCCAGTCTTATGTCAGCTTGAGAGATAATGTCATGCAGAAAATTAAGACCATCTGATGAAATCATGTTATGAAATGTGGCTTGAGAGAGCAGCTTTTTGTGTGTTACCATTTGATATATTTTCACACCAAAACTCAAATGAACAGGCAAGGAGCCTCAATTACTGCAAAATTTGAAAATTTCAGACAAATTTATAATGTGTTTACTGAGGAGAAAAGGGGGGACATCTTAAATACTGTCTCCTTGTAACAGCCTTGATTTTATGTTATGTGCCTCAGCTTTTCATTTAGAATATTGAATTTAATCTGATGGCAGTTTGGATATAATAATGATGCATTTATTGTTAATTTCCTTACTGCCTTACTATCAAACAGTGTAGACCATTATCACTCCAAATGCCTTCTGTGTTTGTAGGGATTTCCATATTCCACAGTGCACAGAAGCTGACTCCAAAGCAAAGCTTAAGAGGAATATATGAGGAGCAAGCATATATTTCCTTAGAAACTAGTTGGTCTTTTTTCCCCCTTTCTGCAGACCTGTTTTCTAGAAGATGAGAAGGAGACTTGACAGGACTTTATTGGTTCATAAATTAACTTGGTAGATTTACAATCATTACTTGGAATGCCAGGAACTCTTTTTAGGATCTTATTTTCAAGAGATAAAAAAACATGTTTAACTCAGAATATGAAATTGGCACTGAAATCTGCCTAGAAGAAGGTGGGTTAGTTTGTTTTTCACCTATGGCCCTGATCACATCTGCCATTGACACAGTTTTTTTTGGCCAAAGGGCATATTTAAACAGATATTCATGATTATGTTTTCTTTCCAGTGTAAATGAATAACAAGAAACCATTGTGAGCTATGTGATTACTGAGATGTAGTTAGTCAAATTTGTTGGCCTCTTTAAGAGACTGTAATGAAATGGGGAAGGTCAAATGAGCACAATGCAAGTCTAGAATATCCATTTCTTCCTGCTAACCTGCAAGCCTAATCCAGGAGGAAAGAAAGATAGCTTAATATCTGTGTGACTTTCTCTTCCCAACTCCTGTCCAAAGATGTAAATAAGCCAACTTTTGGAGATAAATGGCCCCTTCCTGAGCAGACCTCTGGGCTCAGGGCTCATGGGAGAGGAATTTTCCTAAGTTCAGAAGTGAAAGTGATTCTATATTGACAAGTAGTGGGAAGAATTTCCTACCCATGTCTATTGGATCAAAACTCCCTCTCTGTTTATCCTGTTTCATCCATGCCCTGAAAAGAGCCACCCAGAGGTCTTCAGTCCTCTCAGAAGAATGGATACAGAAGGACAGATATTTAAATTCAGGGCCCTACACTCTGTGGAAAAACATAGGCTACTGAAGGGACTGCCCATTTGGCCAAAGCAAACTTGAGTCTCATATTTTGCTGTGATCCACACAAGCAAATAAATTTTTTTCAAGTAAGATGGGGCTAATTATAGGAGGCAGAGAGTAGGTAAAACAGCTCCTTGTTCAGAAGCATCCACATATTTTCCTGAGATGAAGAGCAAATATTTTGTTTAAATAGCAAGCAATTTTCTATAAAAGTGCTACTGCTTGGAAATACTCTTTATGATTTATTGCTGCCTTTTAACCTGAAAAAATATTAATAACTGAGGAGCCCTTGTTGGTATCTTTAATATGCTTAAACCCAAATAGCCATAATATTATAACTGGTGTGGCCACGTTCAATATTTTTCTTTCATGAATGCAGCATGGGCTTATTAACAGAGACCAGAAAATAAAAATAGAGGGGACCTTCCAGGTATTAGCTTTACATAGAGACATCACAACAGTAATAAGGCAGCTAACTTTCGGAAGAAGCTGGGGTGAAACTACGCAGAGAATCTTTCTGCATTTTCCCCTTTTCTCTCAAATAGAGCGCTTCCTCTGCATATGGATTCATGTCAGCTCTTTCTTCTGGCAGAGCCAGAATCCAGAACAGACTCTCCGTGAAAAAGAAACCAATAAATTAGATCTCTTTGTGAGCAATTTGCCGTTAGTTCTATTCTCCTTGCCTATTAAGATTCTTTATTTACTTCACCAAGAGATTTCTGCTGACAAGTCCATCCATTTACCCGTAGCCTAGATAAAATGATAATAAACAAAATGTCAAAAATGTATTCATGGGACCTTCCCCATTCCCACCCCCTCCCCTTCTCCTTTTTCATCAAGCTGGTATATTAAAGAACCACTAGAGCTAAAAAGTTCAAAATGGACACACTGGTAAAGGCTTTCAGTTTAGCTAATTAATTATATTTTATGATTATGTTTATATATTCTATATTTATAATGATGTATGTATGTATATATATATATATATATTATACACACACACACACGTATATAAATGTTACACCAAAAGCTGGGGCAGTCAGAAAGAGGGAAAATATCTTTCAGCTCCCACTGCTTATGTTACTGATCTGATTTGGCTAATAATCATGTCTTCAGGATGGGGAGGTTGAATGGAGGCATATTAGGGGAAAGGAAATTTTCCATTTTATGCTTATGGATGATTCCCAGAGGAATCTTTTGTTTCAAAGTATCTTTGAGTCCTTTGGGTGAAAGGCAAACGCGAAGCCGTTCTATCTTGCATATAACTCCAATGGAGACACCTATAATACAAAACAGAGATTCCCCGAGGGCACCGTTATACATTTATTATAGAGCAAAGATTAAAACAATTTTATGGAAATTAAAGATAATATGGAACATTTGTCTCTCTCCCAGTCAAGGAGTAACATGAAGCAGTTCAACAAACAGCTCCAGGCAGTTCCACGCGAGATGATGGAATGGCTGGGACGGAGGGGACCCGCAGGGCGGCTGCAGACTGAGCGGTGTGGGTTTGGTACCAGGGCATCTCGCTGGTGCTTGGCAACTGTGCTTGGGTAAAAAATGACACGCCTGCAAAATCAGAACAATGGGCCAGTCCAAGGGTACTTAGGTGGTTTGCCCTCCTGAAATCTATCTCAGCAGGACACCATGCAAGCAGCAGGGTGGGGACCAAGAGGGGTGCTCAGGGGAGCTTTTTGTTTTGTCTGTTTTGGGGAATGTGTATGTATGCATGTGTGTGTGTGTGCGTGTGGTTGGTTGATTGGTTCTGTTCCTACTTGATTCACATGGTCCCTGGAAAAAGAATGTACAAAAGCTCTGAAAATTTGCAAAAACTCTGAGCTGGTAGCATTTCCATTTTGTATATAATAGAATCCTGTTACCAAAAAAAAAAAAAAAAAAAAAAGTGGTTGTCAGAGAAGGGTAAAACATCTGTGTTAAGAGAGAGATGCACTCTACTTCATTTGCACACAGGGGTCTGATTTGACCTCTCGCACACTGAATTTATGGCAAAAGGAGGGCTTTTAAATTGAGTTTGTTTTATTTTGATCCTCTGTCTGGATATTTCTTTCATACCTCCCAGGCAGTAGCTCTCATGGGTAAGCTTATATTTTCGTTAATAAAAAAGTGCAATTGGTGCTAATCTAGACTTCCATCATGGTTGTTCAAGCTTTCCAATGTTAATAACCACTCCCAAAGAAAGGATCATCAAAAAAGAGTTCAGACTACGTGGTTTTGTGGTCAAGGCAGTGAGCCATATTCAGAAATGTCTGCTTTCCTTTCCCTGGTCCACTGCTGGATAACTATGTGACATTTATAAGTTAATTGTTTTCTTTCAGTCTTGATTTCTTCAGCTGTAAAAGGCTACCCTTTATTTACTTATTTAACATGGGTCTAGAGATGGCAATGATTTATGGAGTGAACTAGTTAAGATACTGGACTCTTGATCTGACTGACCTGGGCAGGAATCTCTCCTCATTACTCACTAGTTCTACGACTTAGGACCAGTTACCAACTATAACTCATGTTTGTATATATGTTAGTTATTGGGAAGATTAACTGAGATGGTATATGTAAAGTATGTTGAGACTGGCACATGGCACTCAATAAACATACAGATTTTATAAACAATAATAATAGCTAAATGTACTTAGGCCTCCACACAAATAATTAACTAAAGAGGAAGAATTATCATACAATTATTATTCATAAATAATAACAGCAACATTTATATACAGATTTTTATGAGCTCTACACAGCAATGAATTTTAATGTCAGATCACAAGCACCATACTTCACCTTTCATTTTAAACTATATGACTTTTTCATATAGTGGCATAATATAGTACAGACGCTTGAAACACCTCCAGTTTTAATTCCCCTCCTCCACCACTGCCTCCTGCTTTGTGCTCTCTAATGAAAAGTAAAGGTTAAAGGCAATCTGTTTGAGGCTAAAGCTTACTAGACAGACCCGGCCAGTGGATGGCGCAGGGCTCAGAGAGTGATGTGAACAGGAAGGGAAACATGGAGAAACTTATGAAGCACACAGAAGGTGTCTGCACTTTCGCATTAAAAATACACTAGGGGAAAAAACTCAGCACCAAAAATAGCAGAAAAAATATTTTCAAGAGCTTGCTTTTCATTTGCCTCCTTCTGCCCTTCCAATGGAACTATTTTTCCACAAATAGATGGAAGTGTTTAGTACAATAAACACAAAAGTCCTCTTGTCGGAATTCATTAAAAAAAAAAAAAATGTAAGAGAGACCTTCTTTATAATCACAAAAAGACATGGAAGCCGAGAGGTTCCTGGGTAATAACACACATCAAGGGGCATTAAAGGGACAAGGCCTTCATTTTTACCTAATAACATCTACCCTGGGGTGTCATTGCTTAATTACGGTTTTTTGAATGTTTGGGCTATAAAGCCCCAAAATTTATTTTCAAACACATATTGATGTACAGCCAAACAATATAGTTGTTTCTCATCTGTTAATGAGGTTAAGACCCATGCTTTTAAAGGGATCTCAAATAAATTCTTGGGTGTATTTTGCCTTTTAAATATTTTGAATATATGAATTCATCAGGATTTGGGGATTAGGTAACTGCTGTCTACACAAAAAAATCTGCAAAATTTTTCATTACTTTTTTATTAGTTGGCAGAAAATACTCTAACTGTGAACTTTTATGAAGCTATAAACATAAAGGACCTTCTGATACTGGTATGATGATAATTCTAAATTTCCTCTTTGCAGCTGTGGTTGATCCCCTCTATTTGGTACAATCTATTTTTTTGTGACTTAACAGAAGAAAGTTGGCTCACTACTGTATTGCCTTCGAGCACTTTCTCGGGAAGTTCTTGAATTAAATCCACATGGAAACCCAATTCCCCTCTCCACCTTTCCCTTAAGGTAGTTATAAAATGTCAGTAGAAAGCAAAGCTGTTTATTTTACTTAGGGTTGGATTCTGTTAGTAAATGAGTTTCTGGTGGGGCTTATGTGCAAACCACATCTTTCAATCAGATTCTTTACATTACTAAATGTGTATTAAATTGTGCCATAAATATTAATTTAAAATTCAGAAGTTCAGATTTCACCTAAATTTAAGTGAATAAGCAGAGAGACAAACTGTTTAACAAGTTCTAGATTCACATCCTTGCTTCACTAGCAAAGCATTGCATAGCTTGGGGATGTCCTAGGCCAGAAAGACAACTGTGCTGTCTTCCCAGTGAGCAGATTCCCCACCTGGCAGAGGTCTGTGGGCCGACTTTCATGACAGCTTGGAGATCTCTGCAAAGAAAGTGTGACAATCCTGGCAGGACAGACGTCTCTCCTCCTGGAATCCAGGAGCTGGTATGTGCTGAGGCAAGCCCAGGCTGCCAAGCCATGTCTAATGCTTCAGGGACTGGGACAGTTTTCAAATATGATGGAACAAGACTGTGACCTAGGAGGTGCCAGGGATATTGGGAGGTAGATGAATCTGAGATGATATGGTGTGTCTGGGCTGGATATTAGGGGGTATCTCTTATGAAACCAAACTATGGTTCCAGGCCCTAAGAGGCAAGAGGCTCTCACTGGACACCCAGTTCTTAGATCCAGCTCTCTCCAGCTCTGCTCCTTGAAGAGCACTGCACAAAGCACAGTAGACACCAAGCTGCTGCTAATAGTGCACAGGTAGGTAAAACATGAAGACAGAGACATCTGCTGCGGTTTCCTTTTCATGTGACTTGACTTAACTCTGAGGGTATGTTTTCTTTTACTAAATTCAGGGTAGCTTAAAGAGAAGGGCAGTGACATCAGCAGAAATTGCAGGATGAATGGATTGTAGAAACTACCTACTCTCTCTTCTTTTTTTTTTTTTCATTTTCCTACAGACCTGAGCCTGTTCTTTCTACATAAAGCTGTAAAAGTCCAACATTTGTTTCAGGGCTTTGAGGAATCAATGGACACATTCTTTCATTAAAGAGAGATAGGATACATTTTGGTACCTGCATTTCTGTCCTGCGTAAGTTTAAAAATTCTTGAGGCTAGAATATGGAATTCAATGGTTTTCCGTTTTTTCTTTTGGGAAAACCATTTAATCTGTTATAGAGTCTCATGATCCTCCATATATGTGTTTTAAAATGTGTGTTATTAGGCACATCCACCTCTCTAGACCTTTGAAAATACACTGAAACATAATAAATGTATCTCTGTGAAATATAATACTATTTGAGATAATCCTTGGTTTTAGCTTCACTTACATCTGCCATTAACTCTGCTGTTTCCCTAGAGTCTGGAGCCCATATATTGGCAACCACCAAACTCCCTGTAAGGAGGGGCTGCTGGAAGGCATTTGCTATGGTCTTAAGTGCAACAGTATTAACTGAATGGATATTTTGGAATCTTCGGGGATCCACCTGCTAGCATCATCCTATGTTCTTGGTGCTTAAAAACAGAGCCTGCTTGGCATAGAAGATAAACCCCAGAGGACAAAAAATGTATAACAGATAAGCATGCCTCCCAACCCTATGGATAACCCCGCCATCTTTGTACCATTAGCTTGGAGGTTTGTGGTGTTTTTCATACTAACTATATGCTTCTACTCAAAAAGAAGGAGGACCAGGGTCAATATTCTGAGAAGTAAGGTGAAAAATAGGTTACACATGGTGGTAGAACTCCCCTTATTTTTCCTTCTATGCAGTGCTCCAGGGCTTACGTTTGAATGATGTTGAATGATGCATTTGACTCAAATAGGAAAAAAAAAAATCTATGAAAGTAGTGGAAAAGGAGTAAAAGGTAGTAGTTAAGAGAATGGGCTTTGGAGTCATATTTGGACTTAAATAAATATTTCAATACTTACCAGCTATATGTGGGCAAGTAACTCAAACTCTCTCCAAATCTCAGTTTTATCATCCCTAAAGGAGCAATAATATTTATACCTAGAAGTTAGTGATTATTAAATAATAAAATTATATAAAGACTTAGCACAATTGATGGTAACTAGTAGCACTCAAAATTTGTAGTAACAGTTGTAAGTATTTTGTGACAGGCTAGAAAAAATAATTTTCAGGGAATAATATTTAGAGTTTAATCTCTTTTGGGTATTTCTCCTTGAAATCAGTTGGCTCCATCTTCACCATGTAGGGTTTCCTGTTCAGGCCAGGACTAAGTGCTCACATGTGCCATTGAGGACATGGGGACAACTAGGAACACTGCAGGGCTATGACTGATGTGGCAACTGTGACTGTAACTGAGGGAGCAGAGAGAGCAGTGGAAGATGGGAGGAAAGGGGGACAAAAGAGACAACGAAAGAAAAAGAATTTTGGCAAAAAACTGAAGGACGTTTAGGGAGCTGGGTGAATACTTCAAATCTCTGAGCAGGCCATTAAGTTGGAAAGACCCATACACCTGAGAATCTGCAACTGCATTAATATCAGCAATGAATGTAGTATTTGAACTGTCATCAGGAGCTGGGCAAGCATAGTATACCTTCACATCTAGGCCTCAGTTTTTATGGTACTCTGGTATTGCCACTTATTAAAAATGATACCACTGCTAATAATAATAATGATAACCAATGTTAGTTGGGTTCTTGCCATGTGACAAGCTTGCAGACATGTATTCAGCCATTTGTCTGTGTACATTTCACAGAACAGCCATTCAAGTCTCTAAACATGATTCAAACGTAGCAATAGCTAAACAAGTCAAAATCACGACCAATGATCCTAGTCAAGATAAATTCGTATTAATCAAATATCTTTAATTTCTGGACTCTACTAGTCTAAATCAGAATCAATTCTAAAGTTTGAACTCTTATATAAATTTAAGGGGGAAGGAAAAGATCTTTTTCAAACAGTCCCTGAGGATCACCATTGCTAAATTGACAGACTGTATGATCTTTATCCGAACTGCTGTGATCTGTGAAAACCAATAGCATTCAATGTTGGTTGTCTATCTAGGTAAATTAAACCTTGTTTTAGATTTTTAAAAAAATCTGTCTTTGCTAAATCCTGAGGGTAGGATGGTTTGTTGCACATGGCATCCCAGGGTCAGATTTCAAGAATGTGGTTGAAGCCTAGAAACACTAAAAAATAAAATCATGCTATACAGCCAAACTAAAGGCAGGTGGAAGCTAGAGGCTGCAATGGCAGAGTCACTGCACGGAAAATTGGAGAACAGGAGAACAGAAGCATCACCTATTTCCCTACGACACCAGAAGAATCTAAAAGAGAATTAACTTCTTAGCTGGCCATCCTCATCATCGCCACTATTCTGTTTAGGATTATTGTTTGTCTTTGATTCAACAACAGTCCTTTACAGAGACAGCTCAAGCTTTTTCGACTTATTAAATCCTGATAGCAGTAAGCTTTCTTCCATCTCCTTTCCTGCGTTTTCTTCTGCAATGACTTCCTCTTCAATCCTCTAATCCTGTGCTTGCTTTGTTCTATTCCCTGTTAGGGCTCACATCTCCCTTCTTTACACATATGTGTCGTCTGCTTCTCAAACTCCACAGTATTCCCTTCCTCCAAAAATTTTGGAGAGTATTATTTTCCCATTAAAGCAGAACACCAGGACACTGAGAATGGTTTAGTATTCCAAGATTCCATAAACAACTCGAGTGACTGCTCAGTTTTAAATGACCTTCACACATCATTTTAGCAAATGGAGATGCATCAAAATGTTCCAACAGGTGTATGATTATAAAAAGAATGTCAAATTTTTGTGGAAATTAATACTGGAATATAGGCTCTACTCTTACTGCTTAGCTGCAAATGGTTCAAGTAGTATAATAATATAGCAGGCTCAGGGAGCCAATTAATCCATTAGAGGAAAATTCCATTTATTTAAAAAAATAAAGTGATTTTAACTTTAAAGAGGAACTGCAGACAATTCTAAATGGAATTCTTCTTAACAAGTTACATACTGTTGCACGGATAATTTAAATTCCAGCTGTGAAAGGCAGAGAAGGGTATCAAGAAAATACAATTGCTATTTTTAATAAAATGTGCTTTTTGGGGGGGTATACCAGAAGTTTATATCTCCGACACTAATTATTCTGGCATCTAATTGGCAGTCACAATTGGACAAAAAGTGGAAGAAGGTAAGTTCATAACATGTTCTTGCCTTCATTTCTTCAGCCCTACGTATTTCCGGGTTTTATTTATGGCTAAATTGAAGCTGGATGTCAAATCTAGGCCCCTCAGAACAAAATCTTAATAATTAACTGGCAAAACTGAACATGATCGCTTCTGACACACCTACACTGGTAATTATTGCTTTGAGGCCATTTACTAATGAAATTAATGTATTCATTGCCCTAACAAATTAGCATAACTCATACATAATGCCCCACATTTCAAGACCTTGGTGGAAAAACAACCCTTAATACTGCAGAATGAAATGGAAAGGGCATTACATGGAGACAGTATTCACTGAATTACTACATGTTAAAAACCACAATAGCTAAGTGTTTGTTACCATGCAAAATGTAAACACAATGTGGGTATTAGAGGCATTAATAGTGTAGTCAAGAGTGTACAATTGATGATTATCTTTGCACTTCAAATAAGCAGATATTACAATAGCAGGAACCATGGAATCTAATTAACTGGCTACTTTTAGAGTTACAAAGTATGAAAAGAATGCTCAGCAGACAGCCTCTCCTTCCCTTCCACGTTGATAAAGAATATTGTTCAGCTGTTGCCACTTCTTTACATTTCTTACTAAATGAACTTGATGGCACACTTATTAAATCTTGACCCCCCTCCCCCCAGCAGCAAGAGGGTTAAAAAACGGAAGGTAAACAGTTTCAACATCTATGTGCTATTCTTAAAGGGGAAAATGCGAAAATCATTCTCGTATAAGCTCAGTGCTTTAGTATAAGAGGTGATTTTACTCTCATTTTCTACGTGCTTTTTCACTTCAAATGACAAAGAGATAACTGTAGGTCCAATGGGGTAGTTAGAAGAAAAAGAAAAAAAAAAACCTCTAAGCCGTATTATATTTCTTTGACAAAGTGTAACCTAAAGATATTTTCCAAAGTACAAGCATAGTGAAGGGTGGAGGTGGAGCTTTCATTACTCCTGCCCTAGAGCCACTTTAAGGGAATTGTACCCTGAAATGATCACATGCTCAGTTGGGATGGTGCTTAACACAGGTGTGCCATGCACACACACACACACACACACACACACTGAGAGCAGTCAGCAGTTATTGGAAGGTTGAGGTTTGACTCATGCTTGATGAGACAATGATGTTTATTACAGGAAGAATTGCATTCGCATAACCGCTCAATTCACAAGAGTTGGCCTCTATTCAGTACCTAGAAATGTGAATTTCATCAAAATTTGGGGCATAATTACTGAGAGAACCCATAGAATTGATTACAATTGAAGGCTTAAATCTTCATGCATGCAAGTAAACTAGGAGATATATAATTCAACTCTCTCACTTTGTATAGAGGGAGACAAACATTTTGAGCCTTTAAGCAACTGGTTCAAGGTATCGTAGTTAGTAGGTGTAGTCAGCTGAAGTCTGGGATTTCTGACTTTAGTTCCAGAGCTCCTTTCATTACATTGATGAGAAAGTGAATTGTATGAGTGCTCGGGAAAGAAATTGTGGGTGTCCCTTTGCTTTACTTAATAGGAAAAAATAACCGATAAGTGTTTCTTAGAATCAGAAATTTTTCAGTTTCATTAAAGCATCCTAGATACATATTTTCAAATAATGTTAATCCCAAAAAACCATAAATCCTGAAATGTATGCAAGCATTTCAACCATAGGGAATATACAGTTGAAAAATCTAGGGCCTCCCTGGTGGCGCAAGTGGTTGAGAGTCCGCCTGCCGATGCAGGGGATACGGGTTCGTGCCCCGGTCTGGGAGGATCCCATATGCCGCGGAGCGGCTGGGCCCGTGAGCCATGGCCGCTGAGCCTGCGCATCCGGAGCCTGTGCTTCGCAACGGGGGAGGCCACAACAGTGAGAGGCCCGCGTACCGCAAAAAAAAAAAAAAAAAAAAAAAAAAGAAAAATCCACACCCTGACCATCTCCCCCTATTGTTCCAGGGGGGCCTTAATACCTTCTTTCATCAAAGATATGCAGAGTTGATATGAGAGCAAAAGAGTTGGGAAAAGGAAATATCCTGTTTGGTCATATGATAGCTATGTCTATCACAAGGCAAAAGGTTGAGTTGAAAAGGTGAATTTCAATTAAACTGACTTAAATAGCATCCATACATATACATGGGTATATATTCATCTATATGTATTTATATTTATTTTTGCACTGCAGAGACCAAATGTTAAGGTAGCTCACAGACAGATTCTTGTGAAAATCAAATCAATCAGAAATAGAACAAAGACTCAAGTGGTGAGTGTACTACACATTACCTGATTGTTATTTGGCCTGTGGACCTGTTTGCATTTAATTTGCACACAAGAGGTCTTATGCTTTTATAATTTCCATAGCTCTCTTTGAGCCTGGCTCTGATTGAGTACAGTATATCTGTCCCTACCTCCTTCACCCTTGAGTCCTTTTATTTTTCCCTTCCCTTCCTCCATTTGTTTGAAATTATTGCCAGAACCTTCTACACCTCACTGAATATACTACACAAAAGGTCAGACTGGTGGCTCATGGTGATAAAAACCCCATCTCCTTACCCTGCATCAACCAATGACTTTTTCCCTCCCTTATTTGTGGTACATGTTGGTGAGATGGAGATTGTGAGAAGTTTTGAACATATGTAATTCTGTGTTCTTTCTGTTCCCTTCTGAGGCCAAAAGGAAAGGCTATTAGTAAGGCAACATGACAGATACCAACAGGCACATTTAGCTATGCATCAAGATTCCTGAGTGGTAAAGGCAACATTTACAGGAGACAAGTGAGGATGGCCTTGCGACAGATATGAAAACTTGAGTGTAACTAATGTGCTTTTTTATGTATAGAATATGGACTTGAACCAAACTAAATGTTGGCTAAAGCTCAGTTCTAAAAACATTTTGTTACTCTAAGAATATTTTGGGTTCATCCAATTTAGAAAACATGTAGATTTGATACTAGTTTTAACTTATAGCCAATGCTACTATTAATTAAAAAACAGTAGTAGTAATAGCTACTGGAGTATGAGTGAAACATGCCAGGCAACATTTGTTAAGAATTTTACATATATCTTCTCATACAATCTTCAACAGAATGCTACGAGGTGGGGTTTATTTTTCGTATTACAAAAGCAGGTATCCCCTGCTTTTGAAAGTTCATTTTAGGCCACTTGGATTCTGTAGAAGACCTACATTAGTACCTATTTTTGCTAACCAAAAGAAATCTGAAGAGGATTTTTGTTTTTATGAAAAAAGGCAAAAAGCAAAAATAACATTGGTTTTCAACGAGCCATGATACAGTCAGCATGCACCCAGAGCAGCGAGAGTGGCACTGCTGAGAGCTCCTTCTCCAGGAGCTACCCTCAGCATCTCAGCATCAAGCCCCATAGCTTTGAACTATGTCTGTAATCATCTGTGCTTTGTCTCCATTTATTTTGTGTATCGTTAGCAAGATGTGTTTTAAGGTGATTGCTTCTTCACTTTACATCATTTCAGCTTATGAAAGGTTTCATAGGAATACTCTGCTTTCAAATAGTGGGGAAACCTGTAACTTCATTGTAACCCTCTAAAGGTCAGAGAGATAGAATAATAATAACAATAATAAATATGATTATAATAAGAATACTAATAGTTAACATTTATTACATGTTTTCTGTATGATGTCCTACTCTACAAGTTTACATTTAATCCTATGTAATCTTCACAACAATCCAATAAAGTAGGTATGATTACCATTTACAGAGGAGGAAATTAAGGAACAAGAGATTAAGTAATTAAAGGACACACAGGGCTTCCCTGGTGGCGCAGTGGTTGGGAGCCCGCCTGCCAATGCAGCTGACGCGAGCTCGTGCCCCGGTCCGGGAGGATCCCACATGCCACGGAGCTGCTGGGCCCGTGAGCCATGGCCACTGGGCTTCCACGTCCAGAGCCTGTGCTCCGCAATGGGAGAGGCCACAACAGTGAGAGGCCCGCGTACCACAAAAAAAAAAAAAAAAAGGACACACATCTGGTAAGTGGTGAAGCCAAGTGAACCCTGTTAGTTTGACTCTGCAGTTCACACTCTATCCATAATATTCACTACCCCATATTAAATCACTCAGATAACACACAGCCAAGCCAAGATTTGGAGGCAAATCTGTCAGACTACTGCATCCCCTTCCTTTCTGTTTGTTTACACACCAAGTCTGTTCCACCTCAAAGCCTTTGCTCTTGATGTTTTCTGCCACCTAGAGCTCTGTTCCTCAACTTTCCCCAAGGCTGACCTTTCATTTGCAGTCCTGGCTGATCCAGCCCCTTCTCAGGGAGGCCTCCTTGGAACACCTGATCTAAGTATGTTGCTCAGATATTTGTCCTCACACCAACTTGCCTCCTTGGTGACATTTATCACTCTATGTATGTATATGTGTTGTATGTTTACTTGTTTGCTGATGATTTATTCTCTGATTCTTCAATTCTAAGTTCCATGAAGGCAAGAACTGTGACCTTTTTTTTTTTACCAACATACATCAGGGCCTCTCTTAAGTTTTGCAAAGATTAGGTGTTCAAAGTGCTTGCTGAGTGAAAGAATAAGTGAGTACACCTAACCTCAGTGTTATAACTACGACTCTAACTGCTTCTCTATGTGACTGCTTGTGGTATTTTAGATCATGGCATAGATGTAAACAAACAAACAAACTAACTAACTAACAAAAACAAACAAAACTGTTTGCTTCAGTGTTGAGCAAGTTTTACTTTAACATCATGGCTTGGTTCAAGTTCCTGTTATCAAAAGCTTCATGGGAAGAAAGCTGCTAAGAACACAACATTGCACCCTCTCTTAAAAAGCATTCTTGCTAATGTTTTTTGCTTCTAAGTGGCTTTTCTGCCTATTTACGCTTTCAAAAGTTTGCGTTTTAATTGGAGTTTTAATTTTGCTATAACTAATAACACAATGCTGCTTGGGCAACAGCTACAGAGTTGACCATCAGAAGGAACAACTATCACTTAGGAAGTCACTAAAGAGGAATCTGGAGTTGATTAGCTTTTCCTTAATTTCCATGACAAAGAAATAGTCTTTCATTTAAAAAAATCCATCCCAGTTTTCTCTTTAGAGTTCATGTGTCTGTCTGTACCACATTGAGAGAAAATAGCTTCAGCTTGCATGTGGGTCTGGGTAAGTGTGAAGATAAAACCAATAGAGAGTTTCTTTAATGTGGTTCTAATTTGGGGCAGTAGCAGTGGATGAAGGGAGGGGGCAGCAGAGGAGATGCCTGTGGCTGGATGTCTTTTCCTAAATCACATGTAAACTAAAAGTGTCTGGACTGCGGAGATGGGCACAGGAAAGAGGGTAAATAGTGGTGAGTTAGAAAAGGTATTTTTGTTGTAAAAAAAATAAAATAACGTAGGCACTGAAGTAAATATCATTGTATAGGAAATAAAGTCTGGGGAGCTTTTTTATCTCAGGAATGGCCCTTCAAATCCTCACTACTACTTATTAAGCATTTATTGCATGCCAGCCACTACTAGGTATATTAGACATATCTTAATTTGCTAAATCCTTAAGTCAAGTAATTCTTATGACCTGCATTTTGTTGATGAGGAAATTGAAGCACGAAGGATTAAGTAACTAACTTGCCCAGGGCCACCTAGTAATTAAATGCCAGATCCAGGATTTAAACTTCAGTCTGACTGCTACTAAAAGCCTTGACTCCTAGGATCCCACATTCTTTTTGGAAGAAATTTTCCCACAGAATCTCAGACAGGGTGAGTTCTTAATTAAGAAAGTTCCCCATTTTGAAGTCTGGGTGAAGGCTGGCAGGAGAATAAGCCATCTCCCTCCAATCAGATATGGCTATCTGCAGCCCAGTTAGATTTGGACAAGCAGAGGTAGAGAGAATGATTTGTGTACATGTATTTATTTGTGCATGTGTGGGTTTAAAAATGGTCTACAAAGTCACACTAAGAGGGGAAAAAAAGATTTGAAAGGGAAACATAATTTTATATGTTCTATAACATAACATAGAAATTGAGGGGGAAAAAAAGCCACTGTTAATGATCCAAGAATGGAAAGGATGCAGTAAAGGAAGGAACCCAGTCAAGTTCCGTAAAGCACAAGTTGTTGTTGCCATTTGAACCTACTATGGTTCAAATAATGACTTTGAAATATAACACCAAAGAGTAACAGCCTAACATGACACAATTATCCTATAAGGTGGGTCATGGTCCTGTCCAATAGCCTTATATTTATAAAGGGCTAGGGCTTTCTTCCCATCAGGGCATACATCCACAGACACACACATGTGCTCATCTGTTACACTTTAATATTTGATATTTTAGGACCATGTGATAACAATGTCAAAAGATTGCTGGGGTCAAGACTGCCATCCAAGATATGAACTTTTAACATCAAGGCTCTGGGACTGATGATCCCTAAGAAAAATTCCCTGGTGACCTCTACTTCTTATGGCCTTAAAATTCTGTACATATATGTTCACTTGGTGAAGGAGGTTAAGAACTGGAAAAGTCATAATAAAGGAGCATCCTTGGCTCTGCCCAGTGGCGAGGCCTGGAGGACTTTGTGGGAATTTTCTCAACCTCACCTGAGGCTGGGAACAAGGCTGCAGTGCCTGCATTGCCTGTGTTCAGTGGGTGTTCTATACCTTGCAGTCCTAGATTCTTACTGCTGCAGTGACTAAAAATCCAATTCTCTGAGGGACTCCATGGTCTTGTCAGGCCAGAGTCCCAAGGAATGCCACATTATGGGGGTCAAGTGCTAAGAACCCAGGGACTGGAAAAAAAAACCCAGATTGGTCAAACTTACGAGAAACATTATTAAGAAGCAATCAATCTTCCTCTGGCGACATGCTGGCAGGAGTACAGGGCTGCTGAGTCCGATCCCTGGATGGGTTTGCGCTGGGACAGCCAATGTGGGCAGGCTGCCTCCCCTTGCAACTGAAGGGTGAGCTGTGTCTGGAGAAGGAACTCTGGGTGACCTCAAGGAGCAATGCATGCGGCCTGGCCTAGGACACCCGTGAGAACGTTCTCTGTTATGTTTATAAACTTTACCAAGTTATTCTCACAGTTATATAACCCCTATGTGGTACCATAGTTAATGAAGTGCTGGAAGTTAGAAAAATAGCAATGATGTTGTTTTGCCCATGCTGGGCTTTACTATATAAGGGTTAAACTCAGTGTTAATTTGCTGATGTGAAACAGGATGTGATCGCTCTAGCACCAGCCACGGGTGAAGTCAATCTTCTATTTCAGGAAACTTGTAGCAATCGAATTAATATACAACCATATTAAAGTCATTTCAAAGAAAGAATGCTAATGAGTGACTGAAATTTGCGGTTTAATCCAAATGCAGAACAAGATCATCTCATAAAAATAGCTATAATAATAATTTCTTGACTCAATAGTTTATCCTTGTTTTTATTTTTCGTGCATCAATCTGAAATACCAAGTGTCCATTTTGAAAAATGCCACCATTCAGTCTCCGCCTCCCACAGCTGCTACATGCTTGCCTATTTAGAAAGCACTCACAGCCTTTTTCAATAGCTTTCTAATTCTTATTTTTATTTTTATTTTTTTTTTGTGGTATGCGGGCCTCTCACTGTTGTGGCCTCCCCCGTTGCGGAGCACAGGCTCCGGATGCGCAGGCTCCGGATGCGCAGGCCCAGCGGCCACGGCTCACGGGCCCAGCCGCTCCGCGGCATATGGGATCCTCCCAGACCGGGGCACGAACCCGTATCCCCTGCATCGGCAGGCGGACTCTCAACCACTGCGCCACCAGGGAGGCCCTAATTCTTATTTTTGTAATAATAATAAAAATAAATAAAACGTGAGGGCTCCATCTTTATATCCATCTCCCGGCACACCATCATGCATACACACAGCACCTAAGCATTGCTTTCCACATGAGAGGCATTCAATAAATGTTGGTTAAGTAAAAGCAATGAACCAGCACAACAATTTGCAGAAAAAAGATCACTCTTTCACCTGGAGTAGAACCTGGAGGTTCAAGTCAATATTTAATTAAAGAACTAATAGTTGTGTTAAACCTAATGAATTGTTGTATCTACAAATGTCATAACATTTCTCTCTTAAGAGATCACAAATGGATTTCTATGACCAAGGAAGCACTTGGATCTGTAAACTTTTTGGAGAACTATAAAAATCTTAGTGCTCATTTGGATGAATTAAACATTATAGAAAGTAATAAATGGCTGTAGCCATATCCTTTCACTAAAAGTATTCCATTTCATAAATACATTGGGAAGGAAACAATATGATTGTGATATTCAGATATATTCAGGACAACAATATGTTCATTTCTTTAGTTTTTCTCAGAGGACAAAGTTCCACCAAAATCATTTCTTGAGGTACTTAAAATATTGAAATGACATTATTTACAATATTTACATTATTTATTAATATGTTTCAGAGGTAGCATTGTAAGAATTTAGATCTTTTAATCAGGTTTTCTACCTAGATACTTTAGCTCTACGGAAAATTCCTGAAAACCAAAAAAGTAAAATAAACCTTTTTTCTTTTTATGAGACATACAAGACTGGTTACAAGATGAATAAGACTCATAAAAGAAAAAAAATATCAAATTGAACAAGATAAGAATTATGATGTTATTTCACCTTTTATCATCATAGATATGAAAATTTAAAAATCCTCCAATTTTCCTTTGAAAGAAAAATAAGCATATAAAATGTCAACAAGCCTTCTCTTAAATTTTTAACAGACACATAAAAAAGTAAACTGCAAAAAAACTTGAGAAACATTTTGCATATGATTTCCATAAAGTTGTTTCACTTCCGGAAAACTCAGAATAGTACTGCACATGTTCGGTACAGCACAGTGTAGGGAAGAATGCCAATGAAGAAAACTGCAGATTTCAGAATTCTTTTATCAAAAATAATGTTTTTTTGTGTAATTATAATTGGGTATCTCCTTAGGTTTTCAAATCGTAAATTTTGTGGAACCCACCACTACATCCTGAAAGAAAACGTAGCCCTTTCAATAACATTTCATGTCAAATTTCCTCTAAAGGTATATCTGTGTTAACGTCTCTGGTCTTTGGGACAGGGGCTGACCCATTAGTTTTCCCTATGAGGGAGAAGCAGGGCTCACACGAGAATAAATGACATTGTTTTATCCAGGTACAAATGCAATCAATTAATGAAAAGGAAGCAGAATCTAGGTTTAAATCAAATGCAAGAGGCTGGGGGCATACCATGCCTTTCTATAAACCTGCAATAACCTGTTATTTTATTTAACTTACTCCTCAAAACCTCTTCAGGAAAAGCTATTTCCACTTTTGTGAGTAGAACAGTGGGTGAACAGAGGTGAGTTACAAGTTTGAAAGCAAAATCCAAAAAAAAAAAAAAAAAAAAAACCCTTTTCACCCCAGGAAACACTAAACCAACATCATTTCCTCCTGTCAGAATCAGATGTAAATACATTTTTCTTACGAATATTTTGCTTGTATTGTGCAATGTATATGTAAATGACTAAAATGGCCACCATGTATTTTGTAAATTCCATGTAAATCTCCATGATTTTAATAAATGTTAAATAAGATTAATCTACCTATGAGGAAATTTGTATGCTTGGGAATAATTATTACAGTTATCTGCGAGCAGTTCTTTTACTTCTGACAGTCCAACACAGGGATAGTTCTTTGTGCAGAAAACCAGGATATTGTTGTGGAACACCCATCCAGGCTGTGTTGAGAGTCTGTCCTTCACCGTAAGCTGTCCCCCAGATGCATCACAATTTCTTGGATGCCACAAGTGGATGAGGATGAATCTATTCAGGGTTCCGATGGGACCTGGTGAGAGCAATTATACTACAAACTCTCAGCTGTTGATAACACTCAACTAGAAAAGTATAAGAAAATAGTAAAACTAAAAAACAGTATTTGGTGGAAATTATGGCTGTAGAGAAGAGACAGAGGTGAAGGATAGAACAATCTTAAAATACATTTTTTGGTACAACAGACAAGAAACAGAAGTGGCTGTGTCTGACTGTGACTGGCTATCTGCCTAAGGATGGCGCTGAGTATTAGGACTGAAACAATGCTCGTATATACCACACATGAGCTATCCTGGACCTATAGCCAATTACTTACTCAGAGGACAATCCCTTTCACATGTGAACTCATGGATTATAAGTCATTTGTTTTCCATTAATGGCGCTCATCTTTGAACAAATCATGGCAAGAAGAGCATCTGTGTCTCTTACCTCAGAGCTATGACTCTTCATCTTGGTCACTCTTCCTGAACAGAATCCTATTAGAGGAATTTGTTTTCAGTTAGAAGACTACTTTCAAAATTATATGTGCCAGAAAGATAAATATAAGACACATTAGCGTCCATCCTGCTTTTTCCCATATAAGCAGAAGATGAAAATAACAGAGTGAAAAGGGTAATGAAAAGTGTACACTGTATTATTGAAAAATCTGATTAAGATTTGATAATTGACATCTTTTCATTTATGTTTGTCATTTTATGGAAACAATCTTTAAGAATCTTCTAGCCAACAGGGCATGAAAAGGTAATCCTTGAAAACACCTAAGACAATGAGGTCACAGTGGTGCTCAGACTTGAGTTGCTCTTTGAAACTTCAGAAATATTCAAGGTTCATGGTGTTAGACTATCATCCTGAAAAGGAACTATATATCATGCAGCATGTGTGGCTTTTTAAAGAAATAGCCATAACATGAGAGGCAAATTAGTGTGTTCCAGGAGCATGACCTCCAAAAGTAAAGCCAAGGCCTGCTTGGAGGAGGAATGTACAGGAACTGACACTTCTTTCTAACTCTGCAATCTTAGAAGGAATTAGGCTTTAAGGCAAATAAAAAATGGAGCTCCCACCAGAGATAAAGACAGATAAAGGGCACCTCCAAAATAAGCTACATATAGAAGGCTTCAATGAATGCAGGTCAACTACAAACATTTGCAATAATAGGAGAATATGATTTTTCTTTTTGTAGAAATATTCCCTTTACAGCTTATTGGAGAAATTTGAATCATCACACAATTTTTAAAACCTAACAGTTTTTCTCAGAAATTACAAATGGTAGAGAAATAAACTTTAATACTGCAAACCATTATATATCTCATATCTGTTTTTCTTATAGATATCTTCAAGTCACAATTGCTTTTACAATTTATTTTTCTGATGATCTTTGAGAACTAAAATTTATTTTTTGAACAGTATTTTTGAATGACTATTACTGCTAATTATTAACTACGGCTTTTAAATTGGCTAATTAAGAATTTTGAAAAAAACAATTATATTTTACCTGTAACATCTCTACATACATATATGCACACATAAACAAATGACAAACAAGTTATTCTAAAATGTTGTAATGACCTTAGGACCTTCTATAGCACCCCAGTAGAAAAGATCTCTCCATCAGAAATTCTATAATTTTTTTTTTTTTTCGGTATGTGAGCCCCTCACTGTTGTGGCCTCTCCTGTTGTGGAGCACAGGCTCCGGACGCTCAGGCTCAGCGGCCATGGCTTACAGGCCCAGCCGCTCCACGGCATGTGGGATCTTCCCAGACCGGGGCACGAACCCGTGGCCCCTGCATCGGCAGGTGGACTCTCAACCACTGTGCCACCAGGGAAGCCCTCTATAATATTAATTACCTGAATTATCATGGCTTTTAGCCCATGGTCTTCCATCAGTGTTATCTGTGTGCATGACTGCTTGTCAAAGAAAACCATAAGCTCTCAGAAGCCTTCTTTCTGCAGGCCTATACAGTTTCTGGACTTAAACCACAGAACAGAAATTAATAATGTTTGATGAATGAATAAAAATAAATGTCGACAATTTTTCTTCTTCTAAGGGATATCAGATGAGTCTCATAATTTCCTTAAGTGGCATTTAGTTTCAGGCTAGTAAACTGAGGTTTTAAAAATTAATAGTAGCCAAAATAATTGTAGCTCAAATAGAGGGGGCTGGTATAACTAAAGTCATCATTCCAAATATGAGGCACTTCCCAGCTATTATTGACTCAATGCTAATTTATATTTTAGTTATAATTCATTGAAAAAATGGAACCTAAATGTCCAAGAACAATGGAATTAGGCGGAATAAGATGTGCTCATATAATTAAATATTTCACTCCAACTAAAAATCCTACTTTGAGGAATTTTTGATGACTTGGGGATAATTTTATATTTGCTGTATGGAGAAAAACAGCATAATGTAAAATTGAATATATAGCTTAATTTTGTTATAAAGAAGAAGAAGGAGAAGGAGAAATATTTATAAATCTCTTTGTAAGAGCATTTGAGGTGAGTTTTACTCTTTACATATTTTTGTAGTTTCTAAAATTTCTATAATAAGCGTATAATACTTTTATAATTGAAAAGTTACAAAATTGTGGGGAAGGGGGTTGATTTGAATGACAAAGAAAGTAAGAAAAAATACAACAAAACAAAACAAAAACTCTTAAAAAAATCTGATTTTTATTACGGAAACTCCAATAGAGCTAAGATAGCAAATGTCAAGACCATAGCAGTACAGATGTTACAAAGGACTGAAGATATTAAAACTTTTTAGTTTTTTCTCTCAAAATTATTATGAAACATCTTCTAGTCTAAGAAGCACATCTTAGCATTCATATTAAAACATTCTGAAATTGGAATGGCCTAAACTTCTTTTTCTTTTTTTTTTCAGCCAAAAGCTGTTAATAAACTTAACAAGAGATATTTTATAAATTTGAATTGCCGGATACAATTCTCAACTCTCTCTTTATCCACCTGAACAATCACCTTCTTCCCTCCTTCTGTCCTTCCTTCCTTTTCTTCTTTCCTCCTTCCCTTCCTCCCTTCCTGACTTTCTTCTTCTTTGTAATATGACTGAATGCTTTGGGCTCATGCAGAACAGACTATATTTTTGCTCCACCACTTACTTACTATGTGATCTTGGAAAAAATTTTAACACTCATAAATTCTTGGTTTCCTCATCAGAATTGATACCACATATGCATTCTATGAGTATTGGATAAAAAATCTATATAAAATGCTTGGGCTCTGGTGGATGCTCAGTACTCATGGTCTTTCTGTGATGGATTCATCTCCACAGTGTTTCCACAACATCTGGTAACATGTCTGCACAATATAAGTACTACTGAAGGCATGGCTGCTAAGTGAGTGAAGATAATGTTTAACGGACTAAAATCTCCCAAGTCAGATATTTGCCCTTCATTAATTTTGGACAAATGTGTCTGATTTTGTTTAAATTCTTTTTAATAGTGGATTGATCATATGATGTAGATATATCCCAGATCTGCAGGTGCAGATCTCCCCAAATCTATCTTTAGGAGTGAAAGATTTGTTTTCCCTTCTGCTGTGAGTGCCGCCAGCACTGCCAGTAGACAGCCCTCAGCTGTGGCCCTGCTATGCAGAGATTCACCTCACCCCACGCCATGCTCATTCCCATGAGCATGGTCGATCTTCATCTCATGGCTGGTCCACCCAGAGGTAAAAGGGTGGTTGTCTCATCCAACTCTGATGGTCAGCCCAGTTCCAGAGTTCCCAGGAGCTTGGCTGAGGCCTTATTAGAGACTGCATTACAGCCCAGCCTCTCAGTCCTGCCTCCTTACCTTCCCTCCTTTGCAAAGTACAGATCCTACATCAACTGTTCATTACCCTCAACTCAGGGTGAGCTTTCTGGCAAGTGTATCTGTGACACCTCTGAAATCAGATTTCTAAAATCCACCTTTTTCTTTAGGAAAATGCCTTTCAAAAGCCTGAGAGGACTGTGCATATTTTTAAGTGATTGGCTATGTTTATTAAGCCTCCTGTAATGCAGGAACATGTCTATGAACGTTTCATGGTATGCTTCTGTGAAACTGCAATTTTTCAGTGAATCCCCCTACTTCCCAGTTCCCCAGGGACAAAACTTTCCTAGTCAGAGTTGGAGGTAAGCAGACTCCAAGGGAACAGTTTCCTCCTATATTTTAAAATAGTATAATTTATAACATGAAATTAAAAACAACATAACTTAATAATTCAATCTTGGCATTCCAATTTAATGAACTAGAGGTTTTGTTGCATTATTGTTGTGTTCTACTGGACCATTCTTTTGGTGTGTGAATAGAAAGTTCTTCTTTATTAATAAATAAGTATATAAAAAAATTAAAGGTGCCTCTATGCAATTATGTTGATGTCTCATAGGAGTGCAAATTCAATAATTTAAAAATATATTTTTTAGCATATTCACAACCACAGTAGACAAGAAAGTGAAATTTGTGTCTTTTTAGTTTAAACTCCTTTTAAGTGCAGTGTAACAAAGAAATTGGTCCCTAGTGGCACATGAGAAGCACTTATTGGGAAAATTGTTATTGGTTTACAATTCTGGCAGCATAAAATGTGAAAAAAAGGACATTTCTGACATCCAAAAAGTGACCAATGATCAGAAATCTGTAACATCTACTTAAGATTCAAGTTCAGTGAAAGACTTCTTGTCTACCTAAAACAAAAGTAACACTTGGGATCTTAGTTCTAATTCATTCATTACTATTTAACAATAATTTATCGACTGTAATTTGGGATACACAACAGATGCAAAAATCCTTTACAGATATTTAAAAACTCTGAAGAACTGCTAAAGGCATTTCCCTAAATACTCATCCTTATCTAGATATCACAGTCTATTTAAGAGATCTTATTTGCCTCTGAAGAATGTATGTCTATTCCTGGAAGGTCAGTGCTGTGTGCAAGACTGATATTTCCTAAATTATTTCCTTAACTGTCTTTTACTTGAACAGTCTCTGTTTCTGTAGCCTATATCTTTCCTGTTTGTTTCCACCAGCTCTTGGTCATACTTTGGCTTTTCTCCATTCTGGCCCCTTTAGTTGTTGTATGCACCTTCAGCTTACTTTCAGACAGACAGTAAACTCTGTGAGGGCAAGGATACTATCTTATTCCCAGCTTTACCCTTAGCATACAACACGTTTTCTGATCTAGAGCAAGTGCAGAATGCCTATCTACTCACTGGATAAATACATGGATGAATATCTGGCTTCTACCTTCATTTCCCAGGTTAACTAGTGTTTACCTCTTCTAACACTGTGTGTATACAGACTAACAAACATACAACAGATACTTTTTAATCTCACAGTCCATGAACCTCCCACATATACTACCCCCTTGCATAGCTCTGCAATGAATTAGAAGTAAAATTTAATGATTCGATGAACTCTATATCTTTTTAATGTTCAAATATGATACAAATGTTTAGGAAAAGCATGAGAAAGAACCTCCAGATTTAGCAATGCAAGAGACAAGATATCTTAAAAAATTATCCTGCTATAAAAATTCTATATAAATATATACTAAAGTTTTAAAATGTTTGGGCTGCCCTGGTGGCACAGTGGTTAAGAATTCACCTGCCAATGTAGGGGACACGGGTTTGGACCCTGGTCAGGGAAGATCCCACATATCATGGAGCAAATAAGCCCATGTGTCACAACTACTGAGCCTGTGCTCTAGAGCCCACAAGCCACAACTACTGAAGTCTGTGTGCCTAGAGCCCGTGCTCCACAACAAGAGAAACCACCACAATGAGAAGCCCGTGTACCGCAATGAAGAGTAGCCCCCATTCGCTGCAACCCGAGCAAAGCCCATGTGTAGCAATGAAGACCAAACACAGCCAAAAATAAAATAAATAAATTTTTAAAAGTTACTTAAAATTCACTTTAAAGTAAAATGAAATAATAAAATAAAATAAAATAAAATGTTTAACTGAGTAGGCCAGAAGGTAGAGAAAATTCTCAGGGACCAAACATGAGTGAGAGCAAGAATCTAGAGTAGTAAAAGCTTTGAAGCCTAAAATAAAACCAAACAAAGCTGAAATAACTGAGAGGCAACTGCTATTCCTTGGGGATCTGTTCAGTTTTGAATTTGAGTGACAAAGACAGGAGGCAAGTCTTAGAGAACAACTAACTTGGGGAATCTGACAGGACAACATCACATAAAGCCAAGACCACAAAGGTCTTCACCCATAGAGAATGGGTGAAGAAGAAGAAAACTTGTTTTACATAGAAATAGCAGAGAAATTTATGTCTAGGTAGAAAAAAATGTTCTCCTGTTAATTCATAAGCCAGCCCTCACTCAAGTTTATAGCTCATACATATTCACACTACCTGTTTTGGACAAAAAAATCAAATCCAGACATTATTTTAAGAGATATTTGGTTTGGAAGTTCCAAATTAGAAGTAACAAATATCCTTTATAGAGGAAAGCCCCATGAAACTAGGTTTCAAGGCATTCACTCAGGCAAAGTTGATCAAACATAGAATTGAATGAAATAGTACAAAATATAATAGAGAAATTCATCTGTATATACTGATGGCCACAATACATTGAAATGGACTAAGCAGTCCAGTTAAATTAAAGACAAATATTGGATGATGGAGATTTTTAAAAATCCATATGTATGATATTTACAAAGAAAAATCTAAAAGATAAGACTAAAAAATACTTAAAATAAAAGGATAAAAAAGAAAAACTACTAACCAAAAAGGATTGTATATTGTAATAACAAAATAATTAAAATAATTCAAAATAGACTTCAATATTAAAAGTGTTACTAGGTATTGAAAAGTATCATTATGTAATTTAAAAAGATTTATATCTGGAAGATGGAAAGTTCTAAATATGTTTATTGCTATTAACAGAGTCTAAAAATATAGAAATAAAAAATGGGAAGAATTGCATGAAGAAACTGATAAATATACTTTAATTGGGGGATATTTTAGCACAACTTTTTCAGCAGTTTCTAGGTTAAGCAGACAAAAATGAATAAGAATATAGATTTGAAAACCACACACAGCAAACTTTATCTAAAATATTTGTATAAAACATAAATATCTAACAGTTGAATTTGAAAACTGACCACCCACTAGACCACTATTCATGTCTCAACAAAATTCAGAATACTTTTAAATAAATAATGAGTCAATGAATAAATCATTATAGAAATTAGAAATTAGTACAGAATAATAATAAAAGTACTAAATGTAATAGATATCAAAATTTGAGAAATGTAGCTAAAATGGTCCTTAGAGGCAAAATTGTAGCCTTAAAATGGTAACATTAAAAAAACAGAAAGGTTCAAAATTAATGAACTATAAATCTAAGTTTTAGAGTTCAAAAGAAGTACAAAACACACCCTAAGAAAATGAAATAATAAAAAAGAGATAGATAAAGCAGAAATTAATGAAATAGAAAACAGAGAAAATCAATGAAATCTAAGATTTGCTGTTCAAAAAGATTAATGAAATTTATAAAACTCAGACAAGATTGACCAGATACTTGCAAAAATTTTCAATATTTAAAAGTAAAAGGGCTCACCACAACAAAAGCTATTGATATTTAAAAGAATATAAAAGTAGCATGAACCACTCTCTGGCAATAAATTTGAGAACATCTATGAAAGAGATATATTCCTAGGAAAATACAACCAAATCTGAGTCAAGGAAAAAAAAAGAAAAGGAATATATATTGTCCTTTAACTCTTAAAGAAATTAAAACAGAGGTTAAAAATTCCCCACCAAAAAAATACTACATTTCAAGAAATTTTACAAAATGGTTTTACTGAACATTCAAGGAACACATAATTTCTGTACAAAAAATCTGGCAGAGACTAGAAGAAGAAAGAACATGCCCCACGTCATTTAATGAGATTTTTAGTGTAGACTGAAAATCAACACCAGACAAGGACAGAGCAAGGCAAATCACTAGCCAATCTCACATATGTGCAAAGATGCAAAAATCCCAAAACAAAACTAACAAACGGAATCCCACCATGTATAAAACAGAAACTATATTAAATCCATTGTGTGTTTATCACAGAAATGCAAATGTGAATCAACATTAGAAATTCCATTAACACATACTTTATCATATTTAGCAGATTAAAGAAAAAAACCCACAAATTTTCTCAAGATACAGAAGCTTTTTATAATATTCAAACTTTATTTATGAAAAAAGTCCTTAACAATATAAAGAGAGAAGGGATTTTTCTTAAAATGATACAGGGTATCTGCAAAAAATTCTATTACAATTGTGATACTTAATGGTAAAACTTAAAAATGCTTTCTTTAAAATCACTTATCTGAAAAATGCCAGCTAGCAATACTTCCACTTATCATTATAGTTGAGGCTCTTATCAGTGTAGTAAGACAAAAGAAAAAAAAAAGACAAGGATCAGAAAAGAAGAGTATAATATACTGAGAACATAGCAGTATACAAAGACTTAAAAGAATATTCCCAGAAAACTATTCACAAATTATTAGAATTAATAAGAAGATTTATTAAATGCCAGATATAAAAAGAATTAGTCACATTTCTTTATGTCAGTAATAATTAAAAATATAAAAATTTAAAAGAATATTATTTATAATAACAGCACAAAATATAAGGGATCCAGGAACAAATCTAACAAAATACATGCAAGAACTTTATGGAACAAAATTTTATATTTATTCAAGAGATATTAATGAAGACCAAAAAAATCTAGAGGTATACTATATTCAAGGATAGGAAGACTCAGTTTCATGAAGACATCTACTTTCCCCAATTTGAGCTATAGATTCAGTGCAAGGCCAACCAAATTTCCAAAGTTTTCTTTTTCCTCATGTGAAGAGGGTGAGTAATGTGATTCTGAAATACATATGGGAAAATAAGACAACAAAAACCATCCTAGATATTCCTGAAGAAGTTGGAATAATTAGCATTATCATATATCAAGACTTATTAGAACTAAAGTAATGAAAATGTTATGGTATTGGTCAGAAATAGACAAATAGACAAGTGTATTCAATAGAGGGCCCAGATACAGACCCAAATGTTTATGAAATTTGATGCATAAAAAATTGGCAGTGCAATCCAGGGGGAAAAGCACAGGCAATTCAATAAATTAGTGTGGGTCTAATGGTTATACATATGCAAAAATCCAACCTCACAACTTACACAATTCTTTGTGGCCTAATATCTTAAATGTGGAAAGAAAACATAAAAGCATTGGGAAGAAAGTTTAGGAGAACATTTTTATGACCTAGGTATAGGAAAGTCTTTCATAAACTAGACCCTCAAAAGGACAGATCCTAAAGGGAAAGGCTGATAAATTTCTCTTCATTAAAATTTAAAATCTTTCATCAAAAGCTAGCATAAAGACACTGAGGAGTCCAGGTGGGCTCCAGTGTTGGGTTGCCTCAGGCCAAACAACCAAGAGGGAGGGAACCCAGCCCCACCCATCAGCAGTCAAGCAGATTAAAGTTTTACTGAACTCTGCCCACCAGAGCAACAGTCAACTCTACCCACCACCAGTCCCTCCCATCAGGAAACTTGCACAAGCCTCTTAGATAGTCTCATCCACCAGACGGCAGACAGCAGAAGCAAGAAAAACCACAATCCTGCAGCCTGTGGAACAAAAACCACATTCACAGAAAGATAAACAAGATGAAAAGGCAGAGAGCTATGTACCAGATGAAGGAACAAGATAAAACCCCAGAAAAACAACTAAATGAAGTGGAGATAGGCAACCTTCCAGAAAAAGAATTCAGAAGAATGATAGTGAAGATTATCCAGGACCTCAGAAAAAGAATGGAGGCAAAGATCGAGAAGATGCAAGGAATGTTTAACAATGACCTAGAAGAGTTAAAGAACAAACAAACAGAGATGAACAATAAAATAACTGAAATGAAAACTACACTAGAAGGAATCAATAGCAGAATAACTGAGGCAGAAGAACAGATAAGGGACCTGGAAGACAGAGTGGTGGAATTCACTGCTGTGGAACAGAATAAAGAAAAAAGAATGAAAACAAATGAAGACAGCCTAAGAGACCTCTGGGACAACATTAAATGCACCAACATTCGCATTATAGGGGTCCCAGAAGGAGAAGAGAGAGAGAAAGAACCTGAGAAAATATTTGAAGTGATTATAGTCGAAAACTTCCCTAACGTGGGAAAGGAAATAGCTACCCAAGTCCAGGAAGCGCATAGAGTCGCATACAGGATAAACCCAAGGAGAAACATGCCAAGACACATAGTAATCAAACTGGCAAAAATAAAGGCAAAGAAAAATTATTGAAAGCACAAGGGAAAAACAACAAATAATATACAAGGGAACTCCCATAAGGTTAACAGCTGATTTCTCAGCAGAAACTCTACAAGCCAGAAGGGAGTGGCATGATACACTTAAAGTGATGAAAGGGAAGAACCTACAACCAAGATTACTCTACCCAGCAAGGATCTCATTCAGATTCGATGGAGAAATCAAAAGCTTTACAGACAAGCAAAAACTAGAAGAATTCAGCACCACCAAACCAGCTCTACAACAAATGCCAAAGGGACTTCTCTAAGTGGGAAACACAAGAGAAGAAAAAGCTACAAAAACAAACCCGAAACAATTAAGAAAATGGTGATAGGAATATACATATCGATAATTACCTTAAATGTGAATGGATTAAATGCTCCAACCAAAGGACACAGGCTTGCTGAATGGATACAAAAACAAGACCCATATATACGTTGTCTACAAGAGACCCAATTCAGACCCAGGGACACATACAGACTGAAAGTGAAGGGATGGAAAAAGATATTCCATGCAAACGGAAATCAAAAGAAAGCTGGAGTAGCAATACTCATATCAGATAAAATAGACATGAAAATAAAGAATGTTACAAGAGACAAGGAAGGACACTACATAATGATCAAGGGATCAATCCAAGAAGAAGATATAACAATTATAAATATATATGCACCCAACATAGGAGCACCACAGTACATAAGGCAGCTGCTAACAGCTATAAAAGAGGAAATCGACAGTAACACAATAACAGTGGGGGACTTTAACACCTCACTTACACCAATGGACAGATCATTCAAAATGAAAATAAATAAGGAAACAGAAGCTTTAAATGATGCAATAGACCAGATAGATTTAATTGATAATTATAGGACATTCCATCCCAAAACAGCAGATTACACTTTCTTCTCAAGTGTGCATGGAATATTCTCCAGGATAGATCACAACTTAGGTAATAAATCAAGCCTCAGTAAATTTAAGAAAATTGAAATCATATCAAGCATCTTTTCTGACCACAGTGCTATGAGATTACAAATGAATTACAGGGAAAGAAATGTAAAAAACACAAACACATGGAGGCTAAACAATACATTACTAAATAACCAAGAGATCACTGAAGAAATCAGAGGAAATCAAAAAATACCTAGAAACAAATGACAATGAAAACACGACAATCCAAAACCTATGGGATGCAACAAAAGCAGTTCTAAGAGGGAAGTTTATAGCTATACAAGCCTACCTCAAGAAACAAGAAAAATCTCAAATAAACAATCTAACCTTACACCTAAAGGAACTAGAGAAAGTAGAACAAACACAACCCAAAGTTAGCAGAAGGAAAGAAATCATAAAGATCAGAGCAGAAATAAATGAAATAGAAACAAAGAAAACAATAGCTAGGATCAATGCAACTAAAAGCTGGTTCTTTGAGAAGATAAACAAAATTGATAAACCATTAGCCAGACTCATCAAGCAAAATAGGGAGAGGACTCAAATCAATAAAATTAGAAATGAAAAAGAAGTTACAACAGTCACCACAGAAATACAAAGCATCCTAAGGGACTACTACAAGCAACTCTATGCCAATAAAATGGAGAACCTGGAAGAAATGGACAAATTCTTAGAAAGGTATAACCTTCCAAGACCGAACCAGGAAGAAATAGAAAATATGAACAGACCAATCACAAGTCATGAAGTTGAAACTGTGATTAAATATCTTCCAAAAAACAAAGGTCCAGGACCAGATGGCTTCACAAGTGAATTCTACCAAACATTTAGAGAAGAGCTAACACCCATCCTTCTCAAACTCTTCCCAAAAATTGTGGAGGAAGGAACATTCCCAAACTCATTCTATGAAGGCACCATCATCCTGATACCAAAACCAGACAAAGATACTACAAAAAAAGAAAATTATAGACCAATATCACTGATGAATATAGATGCAAAAATCCTCAACAAAATACTAGCAAACAGAATCCAACAATACATTAAAAGGATTATACAACACGATCAAGTGAGATTTATCCCAGGGATGCAAGGATTCTTCAATATATGCAAATCAATCAATGTGATACACCATATTAACAAACTGAAGAATAAAAACCATATGTTCATCTCAATAGATGCAGAAAAAGCTTTTGACAAAATTCAACACCCACTTACGATAAAAACTCTCCAAAAGTGGGCATAGAGGGAAGCTAACTCAACATAATAAAGGACATATATGACAAACCCACAGCAAACATCAGTCTCAATGGTGAAAAACTGAAAGCATTTCCTCTAAGATCAGGAACAAGACAAGGAAGTCCACTCTCACCATTATTATTCAACATAGTTTTGGAAGTCCTAGTCATGGCAATCAGAGAAGAAAAAGAAATAAAATGAATACAAATTGGAAAAGAAGAAGTAAAACTGTCACTGTTTGCAGGTGACATGATACTATACATAGAGACTCCTAAAAATACCACCAGAAAACTACTAGAGCTAATCAATGAATTTGGTAAAGTAGCAGGATACAAAAGTAATGCACAGAAATCTCTTGCATGCCTATACACTAATGATGAAAAATCTGAAAGAGAAATTAAGGAAACACTCCCATTTACTATTGTAAAAAAAAGAGTAAAATGCTTAGGAATAAACCTACCTAGGGAGGCAAAAGACCTGTACTCAGAAAACTATAAGACACTGATGAAATAAATTAAAGATGATACCAACAGATGGAGAGTTTTGCCATGTTCTTGGATTGGAAGCATCAATATTGTGAAAATGAATATACTACCCAAAGCAATCTACAGATCCAATGCAATCCCTATCAAATTACCAATGGCATTTTTTACAGAAGTAAAACAAAAATCTTAAAATTTGTTTGGAGACACAAAAGACCCCGAATAGCCAAAACAGTCTTGGAAAAAATGGAGCTGGAGGAATCAGATTCCCTGACTTCACTATACTGCAAAGCTACAGTAATCAAGACAATATGGCACTGGCAGAAAAACAGAAACATAGATAAATGGAACAAGATAGAAAGCCCAGAGATAAACCCACGCACCTATGGTCAACTAATCTATGAGAAAGGTGGCAAGGATATGCAATGGAGAAAAGACAGTCTCTTCAATAAGTGGTGCTGGGAAAACTGGACAGCTACATGTAAAATAATGAAATTAGAATACTTCCTAACATCATACACAAAAATAAACTCAAAATGGATTTGAGACCTAACTGTAAGATGGGGCACTATAAAACTCTTAGAGGAAAACATAGGAAGAACACTCTTTGACATAAATCACAGCAAGATATTTTTTGATCCACCTCCTAGAGTAATGGAAATAAAAACAAAAATAAACAAATGAGACCTAGTGAAACTTCAAAGCTTTTGCACAGCAAAGGAAAAGATAAACAAGATGAAAAGGCAACCCTCAGAATGGGAGAAAATATTTGCAAACGAATCAATGGACAAAGGATTAATCTCCAAAATATATAAACAGCTCATGCAGCTCAGTATTAAAAAAAACAAAAACCCAATCCAAAAATGGGCAGAAGACCTTAACAGACATTTCTGCAAAGAAGACATACAGATGGCCAAGAAGCACATGAAAAGCTGGTCAACATCAGTAATTATTATAAAAATGCAAATCAAAACTACAGTGAGGTCTCACCTCACAACAGTTAGAATGGCTATCATCAGAAAATCTACAAGCAACAAATGCTGGAGAGGGTGTGGAGAAAAGGGAACCCTCTTGCACTGTTGGTGAGAATGTAAATTGATACAGCCACTATGGAGAACAGTATGGAGGTTCCTTAAAAAACTAAAAATTGAATTACCATTTGATCCGGCAATCCCACTACTGGGCATATACCCAGAGAAAACCATAATTTAAAAAGACACATGCACCCCAATATTCATTGCTGCACTATTTACAATAGCCAGGTCATGGAAGCAACCTAAATGCACATCGACAGAAGAATGGATAAAGAAGATGTGGTACATATATGCAATGGAATATTAGCCATAAAACGGAACGAAATTGAGTCATTTGTAGAGATGTGGATGGATCTAGAGACTGGCATACAGAGTGAAGTAAGTCAGAAAGAGAAAAACAAATATCGTATGTTAACGCATATATGTGGAACCTAGAAAAATGGTACAGATGAACCGGTTTGCAGCGAAGAAATTGAGACACAGAAGTAGAGAACAAACGTATGGACACCAAGGGGGTAAAGCAGTGGGGGAGGTGGTGGTGGTGTGATGAATTGGACGATTGGGATTGACATGTATACACTGATGTGTATAAAATTGATGACTAATAAGGACCGGCTGTAGAAAAAATAAATTAAATTAAATTAAAAAATTTTTTTAAATGCTAGGGTCACAGAAGGCAAACACAGGTTGAGAATTTGCTCAAGGTTAAAAGAAACCAACGAGAATGACAGTTCATTGCAATCTGTTATCTTGGAATGGACCCTGATCCAGATTTTTATTTTATTTTATTTGCTATCAAAGACTATTGGGACAATTGGCAAAATACGAATAAGGTGTGTAGATCAGATAATGGTATTATATCAGTGCTATTTACCTGATTAAAAAAAATTTTTTTTTAAAGTTAGCATAAAGAGAATAAAAAAGGAAACCAGAAAATGAGAGAATATATTTGCAATATGTGCATAATTGACAAAAGAATGATATCCAGAATATAAAAAGAACAAATCAATAAAAGATAAATAACTCAATAATAAAGTGATCAAAAGATTTGACTAGTACTGTATGTAAGAGGAAACATGCATAGACCTAAGATGTTCAACTCATTAGTCATTAGATAAATGAAAATTAACGCCATTATATGATACTATTTCCTATACAACAGATTTATAAAGGATATAAAAGGCATACAATATTAAATATCTACAGGGGCATGGACAATAAGAATACACTGCTATTAGAATATAAACTGATACAACCATTATTAAAAACAATTTGAGACTATTTTGGAAATCAATTCAACTTCTAGGCAGTGGTTCTCAAGGTGTGATCTAAAAAAATTTTTGGGAAGTCTGCAAGGTCCTCTTCTCTCCAACTATATAGTTGTGCAAGACCAGATATTTCTTAGGTACTTCAGGCAAAACTACAAACCCAGCAGATTGAATGAAGAGCAGATATGAGAATTTAGTTGTTTTCCTTAAAGCCAGACACTAAAAGATTTTCAAAAATTTAGGATAATGTCACTCTTTTCATTAATTATTTTTGTTTTAAAAAACACTCTTGCACTGCTGGTGGGAATGTGAATGGGTACAGCCACTATGGAGAACAGTATGGAGGTTCCTTAAAAAACTACAAATAGAACTACCATATGACCCAGCAATCCCACTGCTGGGCATATACCCTGAGAAAACCATAATTCAAAAAGAGTCATGTACCAAAATGTTCATAGCAGCCCTATTTACAATAGCCCGGAGATGGAAACAACCTAAGTGTCCATCATCGGATGAATGGGTAAAGAAGATGTGGCACATATATACAATGGAGTATTACTCAGCCATAAAAAGAAACGAAATTGAGCTATTTGTAATGAGGTGGATGGACCTAGAGTCTGTCATACAGAGTGAAGTAAGTCAGAAAGAGAAAGACAAATACTGTATGCTGACACATATATATGGAATTTAAGGAAAAAAATGTCATGAAGAACATAGGGGTAAGACAGGAATAAAGACACAGACCTACTTGAGAATGGACTTGAGGATATGGGGAGGGGGAAGGGTAAGCTGTGACAAAGCGAAAGAGCGGCATGGACATATATACACTACCAAACGTAAGGTAGATAGCTAGTGGGAAGCAGCCGCATAGCACAGAGAGATCAGCTCGGTGCTTTGTGACTGCCTGGAGGGGTGGGATAGGGAGGGTGGGAGGGAGACGCAAAAGGAAGGGGATATGGGAACATATGTATATGTATAACTGATTAAATTTGTTATAAAGCAGAAACTAAAAACTAAAAAAAAATTAAATAAATAATAAATAAATAAAAAATAGTTATTCTTTGCAAAAATGTTACTAGAATTAACATGTAATGGGATTATTATTAGTTTTAAATAAATTAATAAAAATTTAAACATTTCTGAATTTTAATTTCTAATACTATGAAAATGTATAGATAAAAGTATAATCCATATAAACAAAAGCTCTTAGGAGTCCTCAACAATTGTCCAGAGTGAAAAGGGGTCGTGAGACCAGAAAGTTTGATAATTGCTGCACTAAAACATTTTACAAGTATAAATTAGGAGATATGCACAATAATATATATAATATATATGGTGAAAAATTATCTATAGGTACTAATATGGATAGGCTTCAGAAACAAGATGTTAGGTGAGAAAAGTAAATCATACATATAGTATAAATTACTGGACCTAAACAATACAATTATTATATTATGTAATATATTGTTCAGGGAGAAATACATGTGTAGGAACCTAAGAAGAAAAATACAGAAATAAATAGGGAAATACAGAACATAAGATCATTTAGGTTTGTGATTAACTCTAGGGAAACAGGAGGAGTATAGAGGAGCTTCAAAACGTGTTATGTGTTCTGTTCATTCAGCAGTGTGGTAGTTACATGGGTGTTTGTTTTATTTTTATTTTTTAAAACTTACCCATATATTACAAATATTCTGTGCGTAATATTTAATTAGAGTATTCTTAATTTATAAGAAAAGCATTTGAATAAAGGAGAAGGGGGGAAAAAGGGAGAGAAAAGAAGGGGGAGAGAAGGACCAAGGAAGGCAGGCAGTATTTCCTGACCTTTAATGAGGGCTAAATAAATCTATTAAATGCACCTCCTCCAATGTTAACCAACTTTTCTGTGCTGAGGGGAGATAACATTTTGGGGAAAGATATCACCTGCTCAGACCTATACTTCCTAAAACATTGTTAAAACACCTATTTTCAAACTCTTTCAGATAAAGAGACACATTTGTGATGAAAGTGATGCTGAGCAGATTTATCTCTAGGATTGGCCCAATACCATATACAATTTATAGAGCTGTACAGGTAACTGGGATCAGAGGAAATGGTCTCAAAAAGGGTTTAGAGTTTTTGTTTGAAAGTATGGAGTCCCTTCCCCAGGACAACATACCCCCGGCTTCCTGACACTCACTCAAGACCTAAGGTGAGACAACACATCAGCCTTTCACACTTAGCCCAGTGACCTTGTGACCATGTCCTGAAAATACTAATAACTGGGTGACAATGCCCTCTAAAGGGGAATGTGTGACAGAGAATAGTGGGAGCCTGGGTGCAGGACTTTTCATTATTTCCTAACTGGAATGAGTGAGGTTTTTCTGTTTTTTACCACCCTTTACATGGCTGCTTTGTACTCTTATAATTATATATTTAGCAACTTTGGCACCTATTTTGCCACTTTTTAATTGTGTTTCTAAATATAATTGGGAAAACAAAGAAATACACCTAGGAAAAGGAAAATGGAAAAATAAGGGGGAAAATGTTTTTAAAAATTGCACTACTTAGACTATGCTTGTGCCAGCAAACTATTCCTAACAGTAATTCCAGGGACCAACAGTGCTTCAGATATACACCTCCTATTACAATATCATCCTTTTGTATATTAGGAATCAAAGATTTAGGGAAATGCTAGACCCCTTTTAGAGTGTGTGAATTATCAGCAGCGTGTCAGCTTATGCTCTAATCTGCTTTTTCAAATACCCAACATACTTGTAGCACAATGATTTATCGAAAAGTTAATGTGGCAGAATAACCACACTGAAAATTAACTGTGCCTTACAGGTTTACCATGAAAAATTGGGAAGCTTTTCTCCAACATTTTTTAAAGAGGGCAGCCAAGCCTTTAGAGTTTGGTGGTTTTAGCCTCCCTTTCCTCAGGGAATAGTTGAGAGGTCTTTACTTTGCAAAACTAAGACTATGAGAGTTTGTTTGAAAAGGGAAGGAGGAGAGTAGCCCAAACATAGAGATTCTGTCATGCTTAGGGTATGAAGATTGAAGATGGGACAGGAACAGTAAGTACAGAGGCCTTAGAGGTCACGGGGGAGTCTCCAGGGACAGGGTATGAGAAAAGAAGTTGTGGATGTCATGAGCTAAAGATTTGCTAGTCTTGGACTCTCATGGATATTATGCATCTCACCAGTGATCATGATGCACTGAAAGCAAGAGGATAAAAGACTTTTCCACAATTTCTTAAGTTCTTGGATTGCATAAACTCCAGGATTCTCATGCAATGCCAATTCAGAGAAGGACCCTAGAAAATTAACTGAGGCTGATTTCCCATCAACTCTACTGAGTGGGCAAGGTGATAGGGAAGAGGGGCAAGAGTTAGATTTAATCTGATTTTAGAAATCACCATTCACAGAGCACATGTGTCTTACAGAGCCCAAGTGGGCTGGGAGTCAGGTGGGCTGAGCTCATTCCTTGTTGTAGAACACAGGACATCAGAGCTGAAGGTTAAGGCTATGGTTTTGGAGGCTGACAGCCTGGTCCTGGTTCTGCCTCTTATCTCCTCAATATCTATAAACTAAAGTTTCTTCACTTATAAAAAAGGAGAGTCTACCAATCTGGGTCTCTAGTTACTAATAGAGATAGTGGGAAGATTCCATCTGACAGCTACATAAAATGCTCATGTTAGTGCCTCATATATTAATGAATGTTCAATAAATATTAGCTATCATTTTAAATATGATGTGAATTATTCTGAAACTCAGTTTTCCTAATCTATGAAAGAAGGTCTATGTAAATGACCACCTTCCTGCCTGGGCTTCTAGAAAGGTTAATACATTTGAGGAATCAGGTTATAGAAAAAGAAATATATGAAAGAAAGTTCCCCAAAATAATTTCAATGGGTACCATTTACTAAAGATCAAAAGTGAACAAGATCTATGCTAGTTTCTTTCATCCATATGATTCCACCAAATCCTTCAAGTCACCCTGAAAGGTGGATTATACAGATTAGCAAAAAAGTTGAGTATCTGCTCAGGTCCACAATGAGTAAATGGTTTAGCCTGGCCTGACACATGGTTACTTTTTGCTCTGATAATTTTAGAAGGATTATAATCTTAAATTCTTCCTTCCTGATTATAATGCTTAATAATAGCTACCAAATACAAAGTAACTTTTACATGCCTGGCTCTAGTCTGGGAATTTAACCTATGTTTCATCATTTGCATCTCACAAGAAATCAACGTGATAGCTACTGTATCTCCATTTTACCAATGAAAAACATTTAGAGACTGATTGAGAAAGACACAGTATAATGTAAGAGTCGTAGCTAAAACTGAAATCTGCCTGAATTCGAAGACTTTGCTCCGCCGCTCCCCATTATAATTCACTGTCTCATATAATACTGGTATTCTCCTCCCAGGTATCTACTTAAGAGAAATGAAAATATACACCCACCCAGACTTGCATAATACTTGCAATCTTAGCAACATTGCTCACAATAGTAAAAAATTGGAAACAACCTAAATGTCCATCAACTAATGAATGGACAGACAAAATGTGATATAAATGTGTAGTACAATGAAGTACTACTTAGTGGTAAAAAGGAACAAACTACTGATATATTCTCTGACAGTGACAAATCTCAAAAACATTATGCTTAGTGAAAGAAGCCAACACTGGAAGACACATATTATACAATTCCATTTATGTCAAATATCCAGAGACGGAAAATGTATAGAGGTAGAAAGTACATTATGATTGTTTGGAGCAGGGGCTGGGATAGAAATATAGATGCTGCTTCTGAAGATAAAGTCTCAAGATGAGACAGACCTTTGTTACACCACCCAAAAGTGACAGTGTGCTATGGGCACATTGGTCAGTCTCTTCAGTTGGACAGCAAAATGTTTCTGCCTCGGTTTCTTTTTGTTGAAATACATTATTCAGTCACTGATCAATTGGAGTAAAGTTCAGGGAATGAGAGGACAAAATCTGATTTACTTTTGAACAAATACCATAGAGTACAAAGTCTGTATGTATAGAATCCTATTTCAACAACCGATTAGAATAAAGTTATGTTTCCTTTTGCTTCTTCTAGCAAGTTCTCTCCATTCTTTCTGCTATAGAAATTATAGAGAAAATAAAGTGCACAAAGGATAGGAACAGATTTGTGTGTATCGAGTGGGTGTGTGTTGGGAGGAGTAGAAAATTACCAAAGTTGAAAAGAGGTTCTGAATATTGGTCCATAAAGAAGCTGAAATTAATTCCACACCAACTGAGACATTACATACATAGGCCCAACTGGGTAAAATTAAAGCTAGAACTCAATAGATATTAAATAACAATAACAAAATAATTGGAGTCTTTAGATTTTAATGAGAGGTCATTAGTTGCTCTTTCTATCAATATAATGGGCTATAAAGATAAGCTCTTGCCCAGTTATAGTTATTAAAGACCACTTTCTTTTTCCTAAAAATAAAATGTCTGAAGATGCTCTACTGAGACTCCAACTTTGTTCATGACATCCTGACACCTTGGTTGAGAAAGCCAACAGGGAAATTCTGCATTTTGTGTTTTAAGACCTGATCCTGGCCTGGTCTTGCCATGTCACATCGTGAAGATTTGTCTCCTTATCGCTTTCCTATAAGCCTTAAAGAAAATTTATCTGAATGAATGCTACCTCTTTGTCTTAACATTTAACATGTAGTAAGTAGATAAAAAAGATTATGGTGGGGGAAAGCAGAGGAAGTGCAAGTAGACGTTGAAGGCACAAACTGTCATTCTAGGTCAAAGACCCATGCTTTCCATGCTGGTTGAAATACATCTGGAGAAGCACTCAGACTACAGTGTTTTTGAGAGGGTGAGAACAATGGAAAGAAGCTTAGCAAACATCTTATAGGAAAAAAAATAATTAAAGCTCAGATCATGAACTGAAAAGGCTTCTGGGAGACAAGCGAGTAATAAATGTGAACAAAGCAGGCCAGGTATAATGGACAGTTTTCACCTCCTTAAAGAATTATTCTTGTTCCTATTTTTCTTAAAAATGCAGACTTCAGTACTTCTTTCTCCACCTATCCTTTAATAGAAAAATGGGTCCAAGAAATATTACCTCTTTTCTTAAGAAAAATAAAAGCACAAGCAGGATGCTGAGTCATTAAGAGGGATATGAATAGAGGAGACTCCGTGTCTCATGGAATAGTGGTTACTTGGAACGCAATTTATAGAGTATCGTTATTAAGGAAAGATGGGGATCCACCACTTTACATAAAAATCTCCCAACTTTTAAATATTAGCTATATTGTAATTAAAGAGAAAAACACTTCTGTGAAGACCAATGTTGTGTCAGTGTAGTAAATCACATCTGTGGGACAAATATGGCCATAGGCATCCATGACATCTCTGAAAAATGGACGATAAAAGAGGAAATTCAGAGCTGGAGACATGAAAGAGGGCCTAGTAGAGCAGACATATTCTGGATCAGTCTAGAAGAGAGAAATAGCCCAATGAATGAAAGTTACTAAGAGGAATATATCAGTGCCTCAGGAGAAAAAACAGTCTTCAAAGTGAAATTTCTATGAGTAAAATGGTTTGGCTCATGAAGTGACAAGCACCCTGTGATGGCTAATTTTATGAGATGACTTGACTGGACTAAGGGATACCCAGGTAGCTGGTAAAACATTATTTCTTGGTGTGTCTGTGAGGGTGTGTCTGGAAGAGATTAGCACTGAATCAGTAGACTGAGATAAGATCACACTCACCAGGGCAGGGGAGCATCATCCAATCCTGTGAGGGACTGAATGGAACAAAATGACAGAGGAAGGTGAATTCGTTCTGTCTGCTTCAGCCATCTTCTCTTGCCCTTGCCTCCTGGTTCTTTAGTTTTCAGACTCAAACTGGAATTTATAAAATTGGCCCTGGATTCTCAGGCCTTCCAACATCATGCTGAATTACAACACCAGTTTTCCTGGTTCTCAAGCTTGCAGACAGAAAATTGTGCAACTTTTCAGCCTCCATAATTATGTAAGCCAATGCCCATAATAAATCTCCTCAAATAATACATATATATGTCTATATATATGTACGTATGTATGTGTGCACGTGTGTGTGTATATATATATATCTCCTATTGGTTCTGTTTCTCTGGAGAACCTTAAACAATATACACCCCATTGTTGGTCTCAAGTTGAATGATCCTCAGTTAGAGATATGCTAAAGAAACTATTTCTTGCTTCCTCTCTGAGGGCTCTAAGATCCCTTTTAACTAGGAAAGTCAGTGACTTTCACCCAGACTCTCAGCGGTTAAACAAGGGAAACCACATAGCATACACTAAGTTCAGTTCCTTAATATTTAAAATTGATTTACTCACTGTTTACTCAATTTGAGTAATCATTATGTCTTCACTGGCTCTGGAGTAAGACTGCTTGAATTTGAATTCAGGCTTTATCATCGTGAATTTTGTATCCTTGAACAAGTTATTTAAGTTCTATGAAACTAAGCTTACTAATCTGCAAAATGGGTTTGGTAGCAGTACCCCTCTCACAGTTCTATTGGGTAGGTTATATTAAATGACAGATATAAAATGCTTAAAATAATGCCTGTAACATAGTAATTGCCTGATCAATCCAGAGAAGCACACAAATAGACTAAAGTGTTTCTGAGGGGGTGAGAACAATAGTGAGGGGTCTGGTAAATAAGAGTAATGAGAGAAGTAAAGTATCAGCAGTGACTACAGTGGTAGTCACGTGACACTTTGGGGGAGAGATAGAAATGTGTTATAAATGTAGGTACATATTATGATTCAATCAGAATGTAAACTCTATGAGAGCTGTGACTGTGTCTGTCTTCTTCATTGTATCCCCAGTGCTAGTCCAGTAGGTTGTTGAAATCACAATTTTTAAATAAAGGGAGGGTCAACAGAATCTCTTTATAAACCTAAGTCTGATGGGAGAACATTGAGAATAACGATAGAGTACTTAGGTTTAAAAATATGTTAACAGCTTGTGTTTGCCTGATTTGACCTGCAATTTCACAGATTCTTCACGTTCTTGATAAATATATCTTAAAACTTTGAAAATCCTTATTTTTGTGGACATCAATAAAACATATTATTCTGTGAAGTCTATTTGAAAACCATAAGAGCCCCCTTCAGACCTGATGAGAGTGATCCAGCTGGGTCCATTGACTCACAATAAGTGGGAGTCAAGAGCACATTTTCACAAAACTACAAATCACAGGGATGATAACAAAAATTTGTTAAGCCCAGTAAATGTTTAGCAACTGATCAGAATGAACATCCAGCCAATCAGAATAGATGTCAGCCGTGAACAGTTAGTCAAGATAAACTGATGAGTTCAGGCTGAGTATCAGCTCCATAAATTAGAGGCCTGACTCTTTGGGTCATTTGCTTATAAAAAGCTATAATCTTAAGTGTTAGGTTCTCAAATGTCAAAGCTTTCTTGCTTAATCATACATACTTAAGTGATTATAGAGTTCTACGGTAACACTTAGAATACAATAGCCCACGAATACACTACCACTATTATATCTTGATCTGAGCAGGTTATTGGGCTGAACTGATGCCCTCATCAAATAGCTGTTCCAGCGTCCAAAATGCAGATGCTGTTTTGCTTGGGGCATGCTCACAACCCTGACCTGGGGCTCTCCATGTCCAGTCCAAGAGACACTAGTTTAGAAGAGCAGAGCCTTCTGTTTTCCCTCCGTAGGGCCAGGGTGTCCTGTACCTTTTTAAGTACTTTGTTAGGACTTAAATCAATGCTCTAATTACAGGCAAGAGGAAAGAACATTAGAAACCAATGCCAAAAATGAATGGAGAGAGCTGCTTCTTTTCATGAGCAAAGAGAGTTATATAAACTGCTCAAATCTGCTGCCTTCACTAATTTTTTTTTACCATCTTTATTAAAGTATAATTGCTTTACAGTGGTGTGTTAGTTTCTGCTTTATAACTAATGTTGAAGCATTTAAGGCAAATGAGAGCAACACCCTTCTCTCTGCTCCCCTTAACATTTGGGTTAGCACCATTTAAAAAAATTTTGGAAAACCACTGGATATTTATAGGTAACATATAGAGGAAGAGATCTGTGGCACCAGGAGAGTTAAGCTGGACAATTCTTATCACTAACAGATGATTCAGTTGGGGACATTAATATCAATTGAGATACTGTCAACATATGCTCTGTTTATCAAAATCTTTACTGATTGGACTCAAGATCTATGCTGCAGACAGGACTAGACATCAGAATTAAAGGGCATTTAATATTGTCTACTTGCATCTACTTTGAAAATAAATTTAGGTTTTAGAATATTGAACCATTGTTGACCAGCCTTTCATGAAATTTAGTCCTCAGACCACCGAAGTCAGAATTCCCTGATTGTTAAAAATGTAGATCCAAAACTCTCAACCAACATCTACTGATCAACTAGGGACTGTACCTTACCAAGTTTCCTATCCTTAACTTCCTGGATGTTACTTAGTCTATAGTAAGTGCTCAGTAAGTTTGTTGAATAACATGATTTATTAATTAATGAGATCCTGGGATAGTCAAATTGGCTGGGATTAAATTAACCAGGGATTTGCTTTTATCTTTCTTCCCACTGATCTTCAGTTGGCAGAACTAAGATAGTTGGAAAACTACAAGTCAAAACATTTTCTACAGTTCCCTTTAAGCTTCCAACTTTCCATCAAGTCAGTAATCTTTAAGAGATGAAGCTAGTTTTGGAGGAGTTCTCTGCTGGCTACAACTCAAAAGAACCTAAATGGTCTAGAGTTAAAGCTTAAATCTCAGACAAATAAGAAAATATTCAACATCTGATGAAGAGTTGGAGGAAGCAAGATGTGGAGAAAATGCAGAAGTAAAAATGCAAAATGAAGAGGGCAGCAACTGACAAATGCATATGTACTTGTCGTGCACACAACTGTCATGGGTAAACCGTGAGGACAGGCCTGACCATTGAATGAGTAGATGGCATCCAACGCGGTGTGGTTTGGGTGTCAAAAACCCTTCAGAATCTCCAAAAGCATCTCGTCCACCAGTCTTTCTTACTCAAGCATGAAGAATCAGATTATCAGAATACCTAATCAGCAATTCCCATCCTAGGTCCCACAAAGTCAGAGCTTACTCAGTTTAACATGAAATGCTGGGTTAAATCAAGTTTTTATTGCATGCCATCTCAGAATCTTCACGACTCCAATGGGCATGTTAACATACCTCCAAGAGCCAGCAAGTAACATGTGTGTATGTGGAGACAGAGTTTGGTTTGCTCGATTAAGAAGCACAAGAAGGGGTTGTCAAGAGTATTGATAAGGGAGTAGAGTAGGGCACAAGTTAGCCAGCAGCTGCTATCATGAATGTCACTTAGTGTATAATTTCACTGTTTTTATAACAAGCACTCTTGGTGAATGACATTGCCGATACCCCTGGGAGACAGCACACAACAGGGGACCAAGCCCTTACTCTGTGCTTTTTAATTCAGCAATCCAACATCTGTTTGTCCCCTTAAAAAAAAAAAAAAAAGAAAAGAAAAAAAAAGAAAAATTAAAGAGACCTGCTGGCTCTTGGGGGTGTGTTGACAACAAAACCCACTAAAGACAGTAGTGGACTATGAAGAAACTGATCATGTGCTATCTGGAAAACGATTATTTAATGATAGGTCCCTTTCCCTAAGGGCAACCTATGCTGTTTTTGCTCTTCCTGCATTTCCTTTCTCTTCCAGAGCCCCACAGTTTGACTCCTCCAGGTCATTTTATACATGAAGAAAGCCAAGAAAATTTGATGTCTGCTGTGGATGATAATGTATTTGAAGGGATTGGAACACACCCTCGGTGGGTCCTCTCCCACACGCGTACACAGAACAGCATGCCAAATGCAAAATGACCCAAGGGCGGGTCATGTTCAGGAGCACTGACTTAAAAGCTCTTTAATTTTTTGAAAAAGAAAAGCCAAAATTTATCTGTTTGAGCTCTGTGTCCCATCTGATCAAAGTCCAAGAACACGAACTGGATCATAAAACAAGTAAAACACATCAGCGTTGGAGAATGAGAAGGCTAGAGAAACACTATCAGGAAACATGTGCGCTGATATGGCCAAAAAACCATCTTCCAGTCCCTAGCTCTGGTCTTGCCCTCCTTTCTCTGGGGGAGGTGGGTGGAAGGTTGTCCCTCTACGTTGAATTCTTCCACACCACACATGAGCCATGTTACTCCTTCCTCAGTGTTGCTCAGCCTTCCTCTGCTCTGGCCTGACCTTGTCTTCAGTCTCAGCAAACCCACTGTGCCCTGCTCTTCTTCCTACCCTTCACCTTGTACTGCATACATGTCCTGCATAAGGAAAGGCTTATCTAGATGGTTCCAAACTAGGTTTGAAGGAGAAGAAGCAGGATGGAGTCTATCTGAATAGATGTCATCATCCAACGTCTTTTATGAACACTCTCCCCTCAGTACAGCTCCTAACAATTCACTCTTCTCCCCAGGCCTTCCTTCTCTTTTAAGTATTTATCAGGCTGACCTATTTTGAATGCAGTACCTGTGATAAGTGGGCTATGAAAGACTTAGCTCTTTGGGAACTGCTTAAGCTCATTAGAAAATCTAGAATTTAACCTCTGTCAATTTTTCCCTGAGTGGGGCTAGCACCCTGACTTATGAAAAAATAGCATGCACTTCAGAAATAGAAGTTCTCTGCAACAAATCTCTGTTGAGGAGTTAAGCAACTGAAAGTCACATTTATTGAGCATTTACTACCTGCCAGACACTTTTACATACCTCATCATTGTCTCTTCAGTTAATCTCTGAGGGGAGGTATCATTCCCTCTTTAGGGACAAGAACACAGAGGCTGGGAGTGCATGGTAAGTGGGGTTAGGAGGATTCAGACACAGGCCTGTGTCATTCCTGCTGCCACAATCTGGGCACCTAGTAAAGGGTGAATCTATTATCCAGAGTCTCTCTGACTTTATAGCTTGGGCTCTTATCCTCCACATTCTAATGCCTTCTAATATAAGCTCCATTGATGGATTCCCATCACACAAAGGATGAAGTCCCTTTTTAACTTGGCTTCCAGCTGCCTCTCAAGCCTCACTGTGCACCATTCACCCAATCCAGACCCACATCCAACTTCGTGTAGTTTTCCGGATAGGAAATGCTGTTTCATAGCTCCATAGCTTTAAGAGGTTATTCTTTCTACCAAAACAACTTTTCTCCATACACACCCAGAAAATTCTTATTCTTCAAGAGTCAGCTCATGGGCCACTTACCTTGTCCAGGTTTACCCTGACTTCCCCACCACTAGGTAATTAGATAATTTATTGTGTCTCCATATTTACACATGTACCTATATTATTCACGAGATTGTGACTCTTCCAGGTTATCTTCCCAATAATAGCATCCCCCGGGGCCTGGCATAGTTTGATGCATAGTGAGACTTCAATAAAAATCTATTGACTGAATATATTATTCTACACAATAGGGCTCAAAGAACTAACTTGTATCAACCTTTCAAGTTCGAGTGGGTGTTATATCATGTTTCGTAACTGTTGATCATTTACTTAGCTTTCTTATTCTTCCCAACCCTGCTTTTCTATTTTGTCAATTCTGTCATCAGCCAGCAATCCCAATTAGTGCTAACTTCATTAGTTTTGTTTCTGTGGCCTCAGTCCACTTCCTAACACACTCCTTTCAGAGCCAGGCTCCTTTTCCAGATGCCCTGACATCCGCCATTGCAATTCTGCACCCTCACTTTCACGGAAGATGGGAACTCCCAACACTGGTGTGGCAGAATTTAAATTCTCTCCCTAACTCACCAGTTTTAACAACGCCAAGAAAACCAATCCAATAGAAAGAAAGAAAAAAACAAAAGTCTGTTCATGCAGATGATTTGCAGCAAGAGGTACAAGCAAAGCTGTTCCCAGCTGGAATCAAGTGATCTCAGCTTTGGGTCCCTCACCTCCTGCCCCAGGTTAACAGGGACTCTCAGTGAGCAATCAGGTTCTCCATCCTAAAGTGCAGCAGAGCATCATGGCCCAGCTCATCTCCTTCCCGTCAGATAAAACATTCTTTTGCCTCTAATTAAAAAGATTAATAAAGGAATAGGACACATCAGGTTCACATCAATCATTGCCCATGTGGTTCTTATTACTGTAATTAAAAGTTATCTTCCCCAAATTTCGGGATGAAAGTGCCATGATCTACAATTGAAAACACATTGTAGGTTTTACATTTTCCAACTTCATTCATTTTCCTTCTTTACAAAAAGAGTGGCAAAGCAATCCTCTTATGGCTGATAGTTTAGAGGTGTCCTTATTAGCAATCTATCAGCAAAAATGCACTTTTCTATTTTTTGAAACACCCTGAAAGAGGTGCATTTTCCTTTTGTATTCAAAATGAATGATTGCTTATTTTTATAATTCTTATGTTTGTCTTTTCTTTTTGTTCAACTATCAGTGCTTTTGAAAATTCTGATATGAAAGGCATTTTTAATGACAAGTTAAAAATTTACTGAAGACTCTGCTATCGTGCTTGGGATAGAACAAGACAAATTTAATGCTTGAAGAATTTATATCTCCTAGAATGTCTTTCCCAAACTGACACAAAACACGAACATGCCCTGGCCCCTGGGTTCACCTGGAAATGTGTGTGATTCTGGGGACCCTGAATTCTTTTATACAATCTGAAGGAGTGAAGTCAACCCTGGGTCAATTTCTAGGGGATTAGCAACTCAATTTCAATGCAATCAAATTTTATTAAGAACCCACAGGTCAATCAGGCACCATGGCTTATGAGTTTATTAGGCTGCAGCCAGAATGCAAACAGCTGGAGATATAGAAAGTGGTTTGGAAAGTTCATAGTTTACATTCTCTTTGTGGATATGAGGTCTCTAGGCAAAAAGGATTCTTCTAGAAGACGAGTTGATTCTCAAGGTTCCTGTTTTTTTCCTATGCCAGTATATATCCCTCTCCTTTGTTTGAAACTACAGTTCTAACTGGAATCCTTCCTCCCCCCGACTCTCTCACATTTTGGTTGCTAGAAGCCTTCACTGGTTGAAATGCAGGGGCATTGCCTTTTCTCAAGGCTCTCAGCCTTTTCTCCGACCCAGGGCTCTATCTTCTCTATGTTTCTCTTATCTGTGTCAAAGCAGGGGGCTTGTAACATTCTTTGCACATCTCACATCTGCACAGTTCAAAGCAGGAGCCTGCAGTCTCAGTGTTTTTTCTTATCTATCAAGGCTTTCCTGTGCAAACAAGATGAAGCAGCAGCTTCATCTACATGACTCAACACACTTAGAAACAGGGCTGATTGCCTCTATATTCTAGTTTCTTACTTCTGTGAGAAAGTGCATACAACTCCAACTGGCATGCAATCCACCACTTAAAAACCTTATTGTTTTTAGCTTATTGAAATCTCACTCCACCAGGGTCCATTGCATTGGACCACAGTCCTTGTCCTCAGGAACTTAATGGCCTATTCCAAGACATCCACAACTGTGTAGAGCCACATTCCCAGACCAAAGTACTACTTCTTTTTCTAAAATCACGTGATGCATATTATTTTCATCATTGAAATGGTACTAAACACAGTGTTCTTTGTATCTTGGCTTTTTGGTTCAATTCTTTACCCCCTAGACTGTGAGTCTCTAGAGGCTGGGAGATCTGTCTTTTCTCCTTTTGGTGTCCAGCACCTCTCATAATGTTCTCACATTGCAAGTACTCAATGTTCTTAAGGATGCTACCTTTTAGAGATTCCCACAGTGGGGAAAGTAAGAGCGTCACAGAGTTAGGCCTGGCAGGTGGAAAGTGTGTGCATGGAAATGCTTGTAGTTATGGATAATTAATACTCTTCTGCCATGCCTGCCCATGTCCGAGGCTGTCATCTTGGCCCCCCTTGGATTTCGCAAAAGCTGCTCATCTGTGCTCAGAGCCTCTCTTGCCTGTGCCAATGTTTTCAGGCAATGGGGTAAAGGATGGGGTCAGAATTTCTTTGCCAGAGAAAGAGTCTCCACTTACCTAAACAGTGCTCAAAAAAGTGCAATGCAGACCGCAGACAGTGAGCTGCGCTTACAGGATGGAATCTTAAAGAACAAAATTAGAATGTTCATGAGGGCAGTCAACCTCTATACCTTTCTGAGGAACTGTCTGAGGGTGGAGCCTGTCCTCTGCCAAGCACATAGGACATGGCCCAAACCTCAGATGGAGACCCAAACATTGGGATGGAGAACATCTTTTCAGCTCAGAACTAGGGGTTCCTAGTTTGGGTCCAAGGCTATATGGAAAGACTGATCTACATACTGAATGCAGAGGCAGAGGCCAAACATGCAGAAAGAGAGGAAAAACATAGAAGCGACTCTATGTGCCAAACACTGAAAATGCTGGGAGTACATTCTCAAAAACAGTCACTTTGTGTTAACTTGTCACCCACTGATATCCTTATAGTTCTTTACTGGGGAACGTACCGATAATGAAAGTTAAATTTTTCAGCAGAGAGCCATACATTTCAAATATTGTAGATCTGCAAACATTTTCAATGAAATCAAATGAAAACATATCATTTGAGACAACAGATATTTTCCACATTTTCCTTTGTTCTTCTTGGATACTTTTCTAACTTATGTTTCGTTTCATCATTTTTAGGACCAGAAAACATTATCAGTGGGACAGCTAGAGCACCAGCCCAACAGAACATTCTGAAACAAGCAACAGAAGCACATTGTTTGGGCTGCAGATCCTTTTTTTACTTTTCCATATGTTGGTCTACATGGAGCTAGTGATAAGGCAGAGTGTCTGTCACCCCGACAGCTAGTCTGGAGGCTCTTGTAGGGAAAAAAAAAGAGCACAACACATTGGTTGGAAGTGAAAATGGACGTTTGGATGAAATGTTTTGTAGGTAAAGGGCTTGCTTTCCAACTAGTCTGCAAAATCCTTGAGACAGAGCCATGTACCTATCATCCATAATGCGGGGTTTATTTTTAGTACATATTTACATACAAAGTTGATGCTAAGCCCTCGATGAGCACTTCTTTCCAAAAAAAGTTTACTGGCAGTTGCAAAGATACAATCTCCATTTAAATGGCATCCGTCATGCTTTGCCTTCGTGGCTGGCCACGCATGTTAAAGACAGCTTCTTCTACCCTGTTGAAAAAGGACTCCCACCCTCAAAAAACAAGAACAACCTAACGATGCTTCATCCTGTGTCATGTCTGGCCAAGCTACACTTCCTTTTATCCTTTTCACTCTTTGATTATCAGGTAAGTGACATCCACAGCTCTATATAATTTTCTATGTTATGTATTAAAAGCAGATACACATTGATGACAGAAACATGTTGAAGACGTGCTGTAATTTAAGATTCATAGAGGATAATACAGATGGAAGGGGCAAAACAATGGGAACATTGAATGAAACCTGCAAGAAATCCCTCCTCCTGAAAGGATGGTAACAATAAATAAGGAGATGAGTTGTTATTGGTCTATTGCCATAACCTGCCATGTTATAAAATGACTTTAGTTCTAGAGTAGGCCTAGAATAGGCTCAGAAAGTCCATTCCAATATGTAGAAGTCCTATAATATCTAGGCTTACTACAAACCAAAGCATAACATACCTAGTGTATCCCAGGACGACATCAGAAATTCAATACCAAACTGCTCGTGGAGAGGTCAGAGAATTCTGGACCAGCCTGAGCATACACTCTCCATGTGTGGGTGAGATCTTTACCTGGAAGACTTCCATGCCTGCTCCGATCTCCTTGAAACTGATTTTCCAGAGCCGAACCAGAACAAACCAGCCTCCAGGGTTTGAGCAAAATAGGGAGAAATGCTTCATGTAATCATGCTTCATCTTGGCCATTTAAAATAACCTTTGAATTGTGGAGCCAGTGTTTAGAGAAGTGGATGGGATGGGCTACCTAGGATTTAGTACTTGAAAAAAATGTTACAAAATCTTTGTGGTGAATACAGCTAAGTATTCAGATTTTTGAGGTAGTTTTTTTAAAACTTTACAATAGCTCAGAATTTGGTCTTAAGTTAGAACAAGAAAGCCACAGAGGAACAATATTTCTTTTAAATTACTCCACACTATGAGATTACATGGGGAGCAGATGAAGGTGGAATAATAGAGTTCAACATAGTGTATTTCAAGGACAAGAAGTAGTGTTTAGCAGGCCTTTTGAACATTTTGAACATGTCTAAAAGCAAAAAACAAGAGCCTTGCCTAAACATTAAACATTAGGGGAAGATTATTTGTTCAAATCCCTGTTTCAAGTTGCACAAAGAAATCGTAAACAAAGGTGCTGGATTTGCTACATAGAATGCATTCTGCTTTATGAATATAGACGCAAATGTGGGGTGGTAACCATCAGTGTTTATCATTTTACCATCATGATATAGTCTGTAGCTTGGAGGCAAACTGCCTTAGAAAAATGGGTCTCTCCAGCTTCTTCATTCTCCCCCAGAGAAACCACAAAAACAAACCAGGGCTTTTCCTTGAGCTTTCAGGTCAGATCATCAATAACCAAGTGTCCAATGGTGAAAGACCCCCAAAGCAAATTCATCATGGCCTGGGCAATATGAACCCTCATCATTTTGGTGATGCTGTTTTGAGAAAGACTTATTTTGTGTTGCCAATATTTCATTTCCAGCTGATCTGCTGTGACTCATTTGAACTGACCAGGGACAATAGTCAGCTTCTGAATGCAAGCATTTCACTTCATTCATTGAAATGGGGCCTTCAAGAGCTAGATATTCTACGGATTTCATGCTTCCTGGCTGATAGTGGTGGCTGGATAGTGTGGAAGGTAGAATAGTGCCAAGGAAACTGGAAGTTGGTTTAGTCAATACTGCTTTTTTCCCCTCCTGCTTTTCTCTTTCCTTTTGCAATTCCTGAACAAAGGCTTTTCTTATGGTTCAAACAAACCATATCTAACTGCTATTTATTGAGCAGTGCACAAAATAGTTTATCATGCATCCTCCAATTTAAACATTACAGAGACCCTGTGTGGTAAGTATTTTACAAATAAACAGTGGCACAGAGAGGTTATGTAATTTACCGGAGGTCACACAGCTAGTGCATGAAATCCAAGCCTTTATAAATCAAAAGCTGTTACCCACTATGCTATAATTGATTTTCATGAGCCACGGTGATGTTAGCTTACAAATTTCCGACTCTCAAATTTATCCTTTCATTCCTACTTCTGCTTAACTATCATCACAATCCCTTTTACCTATGCACCACTTTTATCTCCTTATTCTGTTAACTTATTTTTAAATTAAATTTGTTTTGCTTTCAGAATTATTCTGTGTCTTCATTAGACAACATCATCTGCCACTTCTATGGGAAACAGACAGAAAGGTGTTCAGTGGGGGTAGAGGCAAACTCTCCATCCCCAGGAATCTGCTTATAATATTGCATTATTTGTCTCAAGGTGGCACCCCTAATTCTATTCCAGGCCCCAGAAGACCCAGATCCACTTCACTGTGGAAAGCAAGCTGTTTGAAAGCCATAGAGAGTCAGAGAGTAGTGGGAGGAAAATACGTTATGATGCCTCTGAAGTTGAAAGCCAACACAAAAGGAAAAGAACATAAAAGACAAGACAAGATTGAAGTGGAGGTCAGAAAGCACTACAAGTTTAAGAATGAAGAGACAAGAAAACTTGCTAGAATAAAACATATATAAAACATTAAAGGTCCATATTGAAGCACTGAAAAGAATAAGGTGAGATTCATTCATTATACCTCCAGCAAATATGCATTGAGGGCCTACTATCTTTCTAGAACTAGGGTGCAACAGTAAACAAGCAGATAAACTCCTCGTCCTCCCTGTGGCATCCATAGTTTTTTGGAGGAGAGATAGATACAGACCAATAACTATAAAGTTTGAAAAGTGTTTCAAAGCTCTGCAAAGTGCTTTATTATCTGAAACCTGAAGGGTTAGTACAGGTTGTCCAGCAAAGATTAGGGGGATAAATGATAAGAGCACTGCATGGAAAATGTCAAAAAAAGATTTTAATAATGCCTTTTCTCTCCTTGGGTTCAGGCCAGTCTAGTTCATTAAGAAGTTCATTGAGTTTCTACCATATTTGATTGTTCTATTTTTTTTTTTTTTTTTTTTTTTTTTTTGCGGTACTTGGGCCTCTCACTGTTGTGGCCTCTCCCGTTGCGGAGCACAGGCTCCGGACGCGCAGGCTCAGTGGCCATGGCTCACGGGCCCAGCCGCTCCACGGCATGTGGGATCCTCCCGGACCGGGGCACGAACCCGTGTCCCCTGCATCGGCAGGCGGACTCTCAACCACTGCACCACCAGGGAAGCCCGATTGTTCTATTTTTATAACCATCTTCTGCAGAGTATGCTGAAGTCTGTTTAGGGATCATACCCTATGATAAGTCAGAAAAGAAGACGATGGTGTGTCCATATTTTGTTTGCCATTGAAATATCTGACATATTCGGGTGCATAATAAGCAAACACACATGTGAATGAAGCAAAATAACAGAAGGAAGTAATGATGGAAAACTGAAAGTGAAAAGGCCAGGCAGCAGATTTCACAAATGATTTGAACACCAAAGGTCAGTATATATCAACCCCACAGTTAGGCTCCCACACAAATATCATATTACAGGAAATACATACTGGAGAATAATTAAAAAGTGCACAAGAGGGTACAAGATTAAAAAGTCTTGGTATGGAGCAGGGTTAGTAACTGGGCTCTATGGAAAGAGAAGAATGTGGGGCATAAAGTGATGTTCCTCATCCTGAGCCCCAGAAGAGCTGCAGTGACGTAGCTGGAAAAAAAGATAGATGTAAGACCAAAAACTCAACGAGTTATACAGGCATTAGAACCAATCTGTTTACATGTGGGAGGTGATTACCAAAGTCAGCAGGAGATGCCATACACGTGCAAACACTAACCAAGAGACCTGGGCTGGTGTTAAGCATCCAAGGTGCATAACTGCAGTTAAGTACCAATGGCGAAAAAAGAGAGAGCTCCTCTGTCTCCTATCCTTACAAAATGCCTTTTTTCTTTTGTGGATATATACACAGGACTGTTAGCAACATTACCAACTCTTCAGGGCTAATGAAAAATGCCATCAATTGACAAACAGGTATGAAAGCTGGAAAGTAAAATGGGGGCACAGAAAGAGAACCAAAGCAGCTCCTATTATAAGATCAACAAAAAATTTACAATGAAATCAGAACAATATCTGGCCACTTAGCAAAGACTCATTTTCCTATGCTATGAAAAGAAGAATTTTTCTAGGATACAGCTAAGAGAATTGCATAAAAGTCCCAGAAACACCTGCTCTTTTACTGACTGACCCCGTTACCTCCCTGCTGCTTCTGTCCTCTGTATAAACTGTCCTACTTCTTAGGTAATGGTGGGGGACCTCTTTCCAGCAGCTCTCTATTAGGGAATCCTCCTCAATATTGTCTCTCTGGACCACAGGAATGGGTGCTTCAGCATAACCACTCTGGATGATATTCCTTAATATGAAACATTGTCTTGCGATTCTTTCATTCACTCTCTCACCGGATATGGTGGATGTGTTGTCTGCATGCCATGGACTTGTTTAGAGCTGGACATAACATGGTAACTGATAGTAAGGAGAAACTGTTTTGGTTAACATTAATTGAGGAGTGAAACAGATCTGAAAAAGATGACCCCTCCCCTATCACCCCAGCACCACGGACTTTCTGATTATCTCAAGGACCATTTAATGACTCTTCAAACAAAAACTTTTTTCAGTTTTAAAATGTGCTCATACTTGACTGCACTTAGGGAGGGAATAGGTGAGGTCATAAGTGAATATTGCAAGGTGTTCTGAACTTGCACACAGCTTAAGTGGAGGCCAATTCTTATTCCAGTCTTAGTGGCTTAGTTTCTAACTATGCTAAGCTAACTGGTTACCATAACTTTGATCCTGACAGATGAATACAGGCCTAATACCGGGGCTGGAAATCTGAAGAAAGTACAGGGCCAAAAATGTATAGGGAAGAAAAGCATCATCAACATATGTCAAGCAACTAATAAAAAAAATTATGTTGTGAAAAAAAAATTATGTTGTGGTTTCTTTCTCATTCTAAATAAATACTTTCTAATTTTCTATTTCTAATAATGTTTTCTTGTTTACAAGAACCTCCCCTACCCCAACTATATGCTTTAGCCCTCATGAAACCTGGACCTGCCTCTGGTAGACAGAAGTGAATTCCTCCTTCATGGCTCTGCTGCTCTCTAGCTATGAAAACCTGGGCTCATCACTTAACTTATCTATTTATTGCTGTTGTTGTAATAATGATGATGATGATGATGATAATAATAATTTTACTTAATGTTCCCTTAAAGCATTCATAACAATACTTTCAAGGCATGGCAATAGTAAATTTTAGAGAAGATTATCTACGGAAAAGTACTTGGCAAGTTAAAAAGAGTACATTATTTAAAGCATTATTTAAAAGCCGCTAGCTCTCCTTACTTCAGTTTAGAATTGCATCTACTGCTTCAGCCTCAAAAGTTGTCTGTGGGACTTGTATTGTTGTTTGGCTCTGGAATTCTGGGTATTTTAAAATGTTACTTGTAATGTAACTTATTTTGTAATGTATCTTGACTCACTACCTAATTCCAAACTCCTTCAAGGGGACATTGAATTATTTACTTCCTTATAGAGACCACTTGAGATCTCACTGAGACACTGGATGTAAGTGCTTAATAAATATTTGTGGATTTGTTCAACTGGCTTGAATTCTAAGATTTTGCACCCTAATCAACCAACCATCCATCCCTCAATCCATCCATCCATCCATCCATCCATCTATCTGTCCATCCATCCATTTAAAAAGCATCTAAATGTGTCTAATGCATGCTACTGTGGAAGCCCAGAATGTCAACAGGTGAAAGCTAGGCTTCTCTGACTGAACTGCACTGGAGGACCCAGAGCTCAGCTTGGGTGGATTCCCCTTGGCAGCATTTGAGGCTTATAGCTCTGGATGGGAGTGGGTGATGTGTGCAGATCACTCTCCCCAGGACATCATTCTGCTAGGTACTATGCCAGGTGCTGGTGATATAACAACTAGTACCATACAGTGCCTCTCCTCCAAAAGCTTAAGTTGTCATGGGAGAGACCAAGAGATAAAGAGACAAATCATAATAACCTTGTCTAAAGGGGTTAAGGAAAGCTATGCAGAGGGGATATCTTTTGAAGTAGGACTTGAAGAATGAGGGGACACTCCAGCAGGCACAAAATTAGGGAGCACTCCTAGGATAGGCATCGCATCCACAAAGGCACAGAGATATGTAAGCACCTGCCAGTGAAGAAGAGAGGGGACATCTATGGCTCTGATACCACATACCTGGAGATGGAGCAGAGGCCTCAGCACAGGGTAGTCCTACAGAGCTTGGCTGACTCTATCCTGAATTTTATTCTTTATTCTGAATTCAATGAGCAGCCACTGAGGATTTTAAATGGGGTGTCATGATCAACTTTGCATTCCAAAAACAATATAGAAACACCCCATTGATTCTGAGCTTCCAGAACTGGAATCGTATATCTGGATTTACAAGTGATTTGCCACTTGATACGTGATGTCTATGAATTCTTCAGGGTGATTCATAGAAGCCACGATCACAGATTCAGCCCCTCTGGTATTAATTGAATGTAATCTGAAATGGGAAGCTTCAGTAGAAGCGAGGAAACAGAAAGAAAGACTATTTGAATTATAACTCTTTTATTTTAAAAGTCTTGCAAAAAGTAAGAATTCTGAGACTATGATATTTTCTCTCCTTCTCTAACTGCGCTTTTCTTCTAAACAATATTCTGAGATTTCTCCATTGATTAAAATTAGGATTTCACTGTGGGAACCCTTCCGTTTTAGCCACACAGATTACTCTTTGGATAATACTGTGCACAGTAAGATGGAATATGCCTACGTTTGTGTATATAAAAATGATTAAGAAATTCTGTCCTGAATGTGAAAACCAGAATGAAATGATACACATTTGGCGCAAAGCAAAGAAGTAAAGTACCACCTGGAAGGCAAAAACTACGGGTTTCAACATAGGCATATCTGTAGTTCTATCAAAAAGATGATCAGGCAAAAAAAGCTGCTTGCATTAAGATCCACGTCTCTGAATTCTCCAGAATGCAGGCACCAGTCAAGGGTGGGGAGATCCAGTACTTCCCTGGGCAGATCTTCAGGGTAGAATGAGGTCCCCAAAGAGCAGAAATGTTAATGATTAACCTCAATGTTGGGCCCCGCATTACAAGTTCATATTTGTAAATGCTTTTTGACCCTCAGATAAGCTGTTTTCTCTACCAGTGCTCCCTCAGTAACTCCAAAGCTTTTTTCTTTTTTTCAGCTGAGACCTGGGCTGGGAGCAGTGGGGCTTGTATTTTGGGAGGAAGAGTTAGAGCCCCTTTAAACCCGGGAAAAGGCTAATCCCTGTTTTTAAGAAAATAGGCTAAGAAAAGGCTCAAGGGAGTGTAGGACATCAAAGGACTCTTTTAAAACAACTTTTTTGATGATTTAAATGAAAACGAGGCAGATATATATGGATTAAATTTTCCCTTTAAAGCAGCCTGAGGTTTAAATATTAAGGGGAAGAGAGATGGAGGTAAAATGTACTGGGGGTTTATTATCAGAGTTTCAACTAACCGGAAACCGAGGTCATTAACCCATGATGTGTCCATGTGCATCTCAACACGCACATTCGCGCACACGCACGCGCACACACACACACATGTGCTCCATGGGCTGTGAACCAGTCCCTTCACACTTGATGATTTATGCAGCTTGCCAAGAGAGAAGTAGGCCATGCCAGCCTTGAAAGCACTTTAGTTTGGTTGTTTTTACTCATGAAGGACATGTTGTTCTGTAATTACTCTGTCATTTCTTAAAAGGTGAAATCCTTAACAGGCTTGTGCTTTCTGTGTTGCTAGAAATGTTCTTGTCAGAGCACGTCTGAAGAAGTTGGAATCCCCATTCCACGTCTCCTTTGTGAGGAACAAAGAGGAACTGGACATTTTTAAATGTGTTAGAGAATCTAGAGAAAAGAATATTAGGGAGGACATAGATAAGATACAGAAAAATTGCAAACAACGTTCCTGTTTCCTCTTTGGGCTCTCAAAACACCTAAAAAATACTTTCTGTCATTAACTTTTTTTTCTTTCTCTCTCTGTCAACAAACAAGTATAATTTTGTATCTGTATGTGATAACAAAATAGGGTAGGGTAAAAATAGGTAATGTTTAACTCAGACAAAATGAAAAACATACAACTCCAACCAATGTAAATATTAAAGTTATGTTTTAATACTTAGGAAAATCTAAAGGAGATGCTGGCATTGATCAGGTGAATTATTTGTTCTCTGTATTACTGATAAAACTTGCAAGGTTGGTGAATTAAAAAGGAAAAGTTTAGAGCCTCGAATAATCAGGAATTTTACCATTTCAAAGATCAAATGCAATAGGAATGCAACTTTTTTCCATATCAAAAATCATCTTTCAGTTTGAAAGGTCTAGCACTGTGAAATGTTGTAGGTTGTTTCTGGGCCAAGTCAGAATGAAGAGTTAGCAGGTTTATCATCACCTTAAGAATGATGTTTTAATTTCATGAATTGTAAAAAGTCTTGCCTTCTCTAAGTCCACAGGAAAGTCAGATCAATAGATGACATGTCTGTGTACTGTATAGCTTTGTATGATTGTGAAAGTAGAAGTCTAACCTCTGTGTATGATATAGGCAGTTACTTTCTGGTGAGTTCTCAAGGATGAGTATCTTCCAGAGGTTCTTAAGCTGTGGTCACTAAGCACAGCTACCCATTCATTTAGACCAGCCCGTAGCAACACAATCACTGATGATTCTATTAGCTACCTGTCCTCTGCCAGGGCACTTTAATAATCAAACTTCCCTTCTTATCCTCTAACCTCCATGCAATTGCTCAGAAATCTCTTTTAAGTTGAACTTTTGAAAATATGACCCGAAACAATCATGGAAGTCAAAGCTGAGATTCAGCCAGTGCACAGTGGCTCACAGCTACAGTGTTGTTTATGTTTGGAGTCGATTCAGATTGTTTGTGGCATCAACTTTGTTGGTCAGTGTTCTTGCCAAACCGATTTTTACATATTTTGAATATTACCCATGAATAGATGCATGGTGATTAGTGTCCTGAATTCCCCAGGTTAATGTCACTACCTCTCAATTAACACTGCCACTGACTTGGTTCAGGCCCTTGTCATATTTTGCAAAGACTATTGCAATAGGCCCTGATAGGGCATGAGATCAGTTGGGTTCACTATAGGATATAGGCATGCTGAGATAGACCCAGGTAGGTAAGTCTGCCCAGCAAGGCTCTATTATTATGATAAATATAAACATTCAAGAAAAATAAAAAGAGGTTCAGGGAAGATAGAAACCAAGAAAGAAGTTTTGGTTCAAGAGAGATGGGCTAATGTCAGAGGAAAGAGGTGATTCTGAAGATGACAGCATATCTGTACTCAGAGTGTACTCCTGCCAGCCTCTTAGACTTCTGTCTGAGTTTTGGGTGGCTGTAGGTGGAAAACATAAGTTAATTTCATCTCAGTCTCGACAGGACATTCGAAGCATTTGGTGACATTGATTTCAACACCTTCTGCAGCCAGGGGAAGAGGTGTCCTTGCAGAGACCACAGTTCCATCAGTAGTTTTGGTGGAGATGTCCATAGGTGGCCATAGGAACAGCAGCATTTGCCCCTTAACTGTGCATTAGCTACAAAACAGCCTTTTGGATATTGACAACCATGGGGGACATGACCACAGAAAGCCAGTGTTCTCATGCACTCATTCACTGATTCTAACCAATATTTATTGAGAACCTACTATATTCTAAAAACTAGGGGTTATGAATATTGCATTAAAAACAACATATCTACCTTTGTTATATATTATATTTTATAACTATATTATATATATTATAAATAGGTTATAAATATATTTTCCATTCCAACTGAGTATGCACACACATTTATACATAATGAAACAAAGTTTCATGAAGCAAGGTTAACTCTTGCCATGAAATCACTCTGATATTTTCTATTTTCAATTGATATTTTCTATTAGATTGTATCTTATATTCTTTTATTTTAAAAAAATATGATAGTTTGTTCTACCAAATTGATGTATGGACCAATAATGGATTCTGACCCATAGTATGAAAAACACTTCTAATAGGGATTTCAACTGTGATATCTAATACTTATTGAGCATTTACTATGTGCTAGGTATGATTCTAAGTACTTTACATATATTAACTTATTTAGTCCTAGTAATTTTACTGCTTTCACTCAGCTAGTAAGTGGAGAAAGCAGAATTTAGTTCCAGGCAGTCTTGCTCCAGATCCTAAACACTTAAACATAGAGGGAGGAAACAGTGAATATTACAGGATAACCAAAGGGGTTAACCTTGTAGGAGACCCCTTTGAGGACTCCCACATCTATTTAGGAAAAAAAAAAGATTAGTGGGTGTGGTTTGTGAATAGTCAGGGAAATAGTGCCCTGTGACTGTTCCTGCAAAGCTATTTTTGCTTTCAGACTGTTATGGCCTGGAAATTGCTGTCTCATTTCATCTCTGCTTCTGCTGGAGTTGAATGCTTTCAATGTAAATCTGATGTTTTCATCCTCTGACTTCAGAACTTTCAGTGGATCTCCAGTGAATAATTGATAAAGTCCACTTGCCTTGGCATGGAATGTATGTCCCTTTCTGCCCCACCCCTGACTACCACACTTGTAGTCAGCCTCAATTCCCATCACTCCCCAATAAGCATCTACATCACAAACAGGCCTTAGTATTTGGCAATCACCAAATATATCATGGCCTTTCCTGCCTCTGTGCTTTTGAATACACTCTTGGTCTTTGCATATGCTTTCCACTTTGCCTAGGATTCCCTGGTCATGTTCATTTACTATGAAGTTAGTTCCTTGATAAGAAGCAATGCTGTATGGAATACCATGACAGTAGATAAAGCATTCTATACATCCACATATGGCAGTTTTGGCAGAAGCTTTGTGTGCAGGGAAGGCAAACCCATACTCAGAATAAGTGTCCATTTCAGTAAGAACAAAGCATTGCCTCTTCAATGATAAAAGCAGTTCCAATGCCATCAACCAGGTAGCTGGCTGATAACTGTAGAGAATGGTACCATATCAGGGACTCTGCATTGGTATCTAATGCTGGCATACTAGGCACTTAAAAGTGGCTGAAGCCAGGTCAGTGTTGGTGAATGGAAGTCTATGTTGCTGAGCCCATGTATAACCACTGTCTCCATGGCCACTTGGTTCATGAGTCCCTTGGGCAATGACAGGGGTGGCTGGGGAAAGAGACTTATTGGTATTCACAGGATGGGTCATCCTATCCACTTGGTTAATAAAATTCTCTTCTACTAAAGTCACCCTTTGGTGAATAATCACATGGGACAAAAATATCTTCACATTTTTTGTCCATTCAGAAAAGCCTACCCACATAGCTCTTCCCCAAATTTCCTTGTTGCTAATTTTCCAATCATGTTCCTTCCAAGTTTCTAACAATCCAGCCAAACCATTGGCCACAGACCACGAATGTATATAGACTCTTACCTCTTGCCATTTCTCCTTCCAGTGTGTATCCAGGTGTCCTGCTCGAAGATCTGCCCACTGGTAGGATTCTCATTTATCACAGTTCTTTAAGGATGTCCCAGAAATTGTGTATCATCAAAACCGTAAAATTTCAAAAAGCACTGTAAATGTGGTACCATTTCTCAGTATGTTTAACTCAGCTAATTTTTTCTTTACCACTGGACTAGGTAGTTTCTTTCACTGAACTTCAGATAATATAGTTAGCTTGTTAGACAAGTAGCTAGAAACCATGCTATAAGATTCACATACTATAACTTTAAACACCACAGGAACAACTGCAGAGGAAGATGCTCACCATATGAGCAGCATGTGGGAACTGAGACCTTAAGACAGAAGAGCAAATTCACACATCTCTTCTCACTCTCCAGACACATAAATAAGTACATAAATAAATAAATATAAGCAAGACAATCAGCCAGTCAGCCCAGGGTAGGTATTATTTTCAAAATCAATATTAAACTCTACTTCAACAATAAAAACTGTTTTTTGAACACCTATTCTCTTTGAGAAACATACTGGGTTCTGGGGATATATGGCTGGACATACCTTGTCATTGCTGATATTCTACATCAAAGACAAAACACCTATTTTTGCTCTTAAGGGGCTTGTATTCTGAAAGACATAAAGGATAATTACTGACAGTGTTTACTGAAGCTCATATAAACTTAACTCTCTCTATCTCTATATCTATATATAAACATATATAAATAAATTATATATATAAATCTTCATATATTAATGACAATAAAGAAACATCACTATGTTTTGCTGATATTATAACTCAGAATAATAGTATGGAATAAACAGCATACAGTGTTTATTGTATGCCAAACAACGAGACACACTGTTTTTACATATATTATCCACTTAATAGTTATATGAAACCTATGGTTATTATTATCATGGTTAAACATATGAGAAAATTGGGACTTAAAGAGAACACCTAATCAGTGTCCCCAGACTAGTTTAAGGTAGAGGTGGGATTTCTGTTTGAGTCTAAATCTCATGCTCTTAGCCATCAAGTGAAATTCTTCCAAGAAGATAGCAAATGAACACTTCAGTTTCTCCTCAGTAAGAACTTTATGAATTGATCCCTTTACCTTAGTTATCCATCCACAACTTATGTGGTGTAAACAATAAAAAGTCCTGGGTTCAAGTTCCTAATTCTTTATTGCCTGGTTATGTGATCTTCGTAAAGTCATTTAATCTTGCTCATCCTAATAACTTATCTGTAAATGGGTTAAACAGTAAGTAGCTTATATTATTGGCAAGTCTTAGATATTCGAGTGTTTTGTCAATTGAAAAGTTGAATCCAAATATAAAATGAATGCTATCTGCCTTCTGTGCAATGTCACAAGAGGCTAAATGAAAGTTAAAAATAGTACCAATTTTGAAAATTCTCTGTATCAGTATTTTACCCAAGAATTATTATCATCCCCATCACAAAATATAAAATCAAAAGAAACCAACTCAAGAAAATCATTAATTCCTGAAAGAATTTGATGGGAGTGTTAAAAAGATCTCTATCTGAAAAGTAGAGTGTGGGTACCTATACAAACCAGATGAGGCCTAGTTAATCTCCTCAAGCCTCAATTTCCTCCTTTTAAAACTATGAGGTTGTACTAAGGAATCTCCAAAGGCCTTAGAGGTCTGACATTCTATCCATGAAAACCTTCAGGATCCTTTGGCTGTAACCACCACTATTCACTTTACTCTGACCAGACTGGAGAATCTTACAAAATCTTTCACCCAATTGATCTGGATGCATTTTAGCCTCAGAAACTCTAAAGATAGTGTGCCATTTGGTCTGCTTTTCTGAATTGAATTGACCTCTCAGCTTTGTAAAATGTATCTTCCATTGACTTCAATACTGATCACTTAATCCCTGGAAATTAATCAAGGGAATTTGAGTTTGAATTTCCCTGGTGTTATTGGTGTATGGAAAATCTTGTTACTTAAATCTCACTTTTGTGTGTTACACTGTAATTTTTAAGAGATCATCATAGCAATCTCCTGTTTCTGTTAACTCTCTCTGAAAATCCAAATGGGTTTATTTCTTAAATTGCTAATAACCTTACCCAGTCAGACAAATTATCAAGTATATGGACTACAGTTGAACACAAACTCATTTTATGTAATGAAGTCAAGAAAAGTACAAAGATTTCCATTTTGAGAGAAAAACTGCCAGGGTGAATTACTTGAAATGCAGTTCAACAAGATGAAATGCCATAAATTATACTGAAAATTTCTTTGTGTAGGTATTCAGCTCAGTATGCTTTTATTGATAAACCAGCAATGTTTTCCCCTTTTTAACAGGGCTAACAAGTACATTACCCTGAAAAAGAATTTGACTTCTATTAGCTGACTACAGCACTGGAACAAAAAATGTCTATTGTCTTATGCTAATTTTAGCAGAAAAAAATATCACTCCTAAGAAGGTCTGCCTGGTATCCTCACCTGCTTTGTATCCTTTTGGTCTTTCCTGTAAGTGTAGCTCAAGAGAGGAAGTTATGTCACTCAAGTTAAAAGCAGCAACCAAGGTGAAAGGAAAGGATTCATAGGTACAACACAACAAATGTACTGCTTCACAAAGATGCTTTTTCACACAAAAGTCTGGCAGAGCTCAGGCATCAGAACAGAAGGTAATACAGAGCTCTACCAGGCTGGGCTGGAAGTTCTCGAAGCGTGCTGGATGATTCCCCATGCACTTTTCCCCAACTGGGCATGTGTTTTGGCAGTCTTCTGCTTAGGTTCTGCCATTTGATTTTCAGGAACTTGCTAGAGTATACAAAAGTTTTAAAAAAAATCAAGGTTTTTAAGTTCCATATGCTTAAGTAGAGTCTTCACAAGTGACCAGCACATTCCAAAGAGACCTGTTTGAAAGCTTGGACAAAACCTCTGCCGAGTCAGAGAGGAAAGGGCTTCGTTCCCTTCGCATTAGTCACTTGGTAAAAGATTAATCCTAATGAACTCCTTTCTACAGGCAGGCACACCCAGGCTTTGCGTTACATACCTACGATTTCTCAATATTTAGGCCCAAATGTGTACACTCAGATGTTGATAGATATCATCTTTCCAGAAACCATTAACCACAGTATTAACAGTAATCACTTAGTGACGTTAAGGAATGAGGCCCAGCAGGGGGCTGTTCACAGTTGCTGGGGAAGCAGTGGTTCAGAGCAGTGTAAAAGGACACATTGATGGAACTTACGCTTCTAAAAACAGAATGAAAAACCCAGTCTCCTATCTTTCTGTTTCATCTGTTCTACACTGCCATTCCTTCCTCTGTGTCTTTGCTAAGCCAGTTTTCAGCAGGTAGTGCTGCTGGCGTAATTGATTTCATCAGTTAATGGTAGTCACTGTGATGGAGTTTGAAGTTTCAGTTTTATACTCAAGAAGTCAGCAGGGAGACAGTGCTTCCGGATACCATTGCGAGACCCTGGGAGAACAGTCACACAAGGACTGCTATGTTCACCAGAGAGCGAGTGCCACAGTTCACTACCTTTCCACTACGACCCAGCTCCACGCTAGCCCACCCACCTCTGAACAGCTGGTGGAGAAACCTGCACTGTGATTGCACCTCTAGGAGTTATGAGTTGATGCCTTAGCCATCCTTATTCCAGTGTGGTTCTGAAATTAAATTTCATTTATATTCCATGACTGCTTTGCCTTATGAAAAGTTTTTTTATATCTTATTTTTCTCACCTATCTCGTGGGACTTTCGTAACGTTTGAGATTGAGAAGACAAAAAGGTAAAGAAACTGAAAGAGACAAAAATTGAGATAAAGCAAAAAGGGCATGTGAAGCAGAGAGAAAATAAATCCAGTCAGTGGTAGGATTCGATTTGAACTTAAATTTAATGAATTTAAAAATAAATGTTAATTTGATTGAGCCATATATATGGCCACATACACAGCACAATGCTAGGTGATGTTGACTTAACAGGAAGATCATGAGACATTCTCTCACCTTAAAAGGCTGACATTTTAGTGGAGGAAACAGATCAATAATATTTGCTGCCATTACTTTTGTCATTTGTGCCAAGCTTTGAGTGAAACTCAAACAGGCTGTGTCACTTTTAATCCTCCCTACACTAAGTGATTAAGTACCATTAGTGTTCCCATTTTGTAGATAAGGAATCTGTGACTCAGAAAAATTAAGTAGCTTTGCCTAAGAGCAAAGTTATTATTGTCTTTATAGACAATAAAGAAGCAATCCAGGAATCAAGTTTAGATCATCTAAACTCAGGAATCATGTTCTTTAGGATTATGATTTAGTGGCTGGCCAAGGATACAATGAATAATAATTCCAATAGATTGGAAAAAAGGCTAAAAGAGAGGTAGGAAAAAGTTCTTTGGGAGAACAAAATGAGAAATAGTTAATTTTAAATTGTTTCATTAGGAAGTTGTTTGTTGATCCATAGATGTTTCAATGCCTTCAAGATATTACCAAGAGTCTTGAATGTCAGCTTAAGGTGGTTGTTTCAGGACCTGAGGTGCTCTCTCACCTTTCTGGTTCAGGGTAAAAAGCCTCAGGCTCTGTGAACTTAACCCCCAGCACATTTTGTTTTGTGAGAAGTAGCAGAGTAGTAGATGTGTACCAGCACCCGAGGTGAACAGCCTGTTAGATCAAAGAACAGGAACCAACAGAATGTGGTGCTGGGACCACAAGAACTTGCAGAAGCAGCAGGAGCAGCCAGCTGTGTGAACTTAGCTTTCTTTTCTCCAGGAGAAGGTAAGGTCCATGAGGTCTGGGACACTCTTTACCTTGTACACTGTTACAATGTCAGCAATTAAAATAGTGCTCTGTAAATGTTATAAGTTAATGAGTTTAAACAACTTCAGTGGACTGGAAAAGAGCTGGCTGTCACCATAGATTCTGCCATTACCCTGTTGTTTTTTTTTTTTTTTTTTGGCTCACCATTCCATCATATATCTCAGACCTTACTTCTGACCTTCCTTAGGTTTGATTTGAAGTATATCCTTCAGTCATTCCTACACTGAGATTCTACTTAAGATAAACTCAGCTTTTGTTTCATAAGAATATTTTACTTTACCTCCACTCTTAAATAATAGTTAAGTAAGCATATGTAATAAAGAGTTTGGGTCCATATTTGACACTTGACTACTGACCCCTTTCAAGCCCCACCACTTGCCCTTTTCTTTCTGCTACACATCTGGGAGAGCTAATAAGAAAACCTGGGTGATTCCTCTTTTGGAGCCAATAAGCAGCTCAAACCATGCAAACAAACTCCATGAAAGAGAACTCTGATGCCAAATCTAGCCCATAACCACCGTAAACCCCAAACCATTTACCACTCTCTGCTCTCAAGCCACATTTGGACCAGCTTGGTAACCTGCCCTGCTTTCTCCAGAAAGCCTCATTATGTGAGTAATAAAGCATTCCATATCCTCTTGGTATATGTGTGACATTATTAGTTTCAACATCTGAGCTAAATTTAAGGTGGGAGTGGATCCATTCTGTCTTTGAGGAGTGACACAACAATCAGTGTAGTAAGCAGGGTATCTAGGCAATGACTTCCACCACCAGGGATTTTTCTTTTCTTGCTAAACATCACTGCTGCCTTCTGACTAGAACATCCCTTTAGTTGTGTAGCTGCTTGCTGGCAAGCTTGCACTTTGAACTGTGCTTCTTTGTACTGCATTTGCTGAGTTCTCCTATACCTAAGTTGAAAGTTTTGATAACTGGCATTTAAGGACAGGCATATGGGGCTGGGGTCTTCCATAAAGTCACACTGGGTTGTGTGCTTAGCAGGGGCCTATCTGAATGTCTCAGATTGAATTGTCTGTCTTGATTCCAGTATAAGCCATGACTGATGCTAGCATAAAGGGAACAACTCTTACCTTGTAACTTTGGAGTTTGTGTCTCAACCAGGTATTCGCTTACATTCTAGAGAGCTCTCAAGGGAAAGACTGATGCCCTGTGCAGTACACAGGACCATTGGGTAACCACTTGTAGGGAGGAAGAATATTCACCATGTGTCATGTTGAGGTCCACACTCCTAAGAACAGATGTTTCACTAAGACCCCCAAAAATGCCTTTGTCACTGCTGCTAACTATGCCTCGGTCATCAAAAAGATATCCTGATACTCAGGGTTATAGGGATAACACCTATGACAACACTGTGGCACAGTCAAATGGTTAATTCAACTGTTACCATGAGGGAAAACCTGAACCCCTGCTGGTACTAACATAAAACTCTCTGGAGGAAGAAACTTATCAATATGAGCAGGATGGAGAGGGCCTCCACAGAGTATATAGTAGCCACAAAACAAATAAATACATTTAAAAATCCTGAATATATGGTACAGAAACAAAAACTGACACAAAGTCTCATATGTTGACCCATTTAGAAATCCAAATTTACTAAAAGAAATTATGCAACCAAAACACAAAAGATTGGTTTTTGCACCTCTGTAGTATAGGTTCTGAATTAACTTTAACATCTTCCGAGATAAATCAATTGGCAAATTTTCATGGCCTAAATCACTACTGGGGCTCAAATTACAGTTATAATTGGATATTCCACTAAGTTTAAACACAATACCACCTTTAATCTTAGAGGATTTATTGAACATAAAAGAGAGAACCAACTTGTATGTCACATCTTAACCACTGGAACTATTGCTTTGCCTAAATCTCCCATAGTCATATCACTTATTGCCCTAAAATATCCCATAATGGGCCAAATAATCTGACTCAATGATAATAAATTAAAATTAAGTCTTTGGTACTTTCAGTTGGCTTTACAAAAAGACCTAAGAGACCTAAGACCTAAGAGACCTAAAAGACCTAAGAGACCTAAGACCTAAGAGACCGGCCCCTGATTAAAACAGTTAACACACTCAATATAAATTAAAATAGGGCTTTCAAGGATTGAAACCTATTACACAAGCCCTATTTAGAGAAAGGGTGATTATTGCCACAGTTTTTCTATTTAAAAAGCCAATTTAGTCTGTTTTTAACCTGGAAAGAATGAATAGCACCTTCTTTTGGATTACTGCAATTTAATGCTGTGGTCCTCATATTCAATATTATTGAAATTACTGACTCTATACAATCAGCAACTGATAAGTCCTTTTCAGTCATGGATTCAGCTAAGTCTATTCTGTGCCTGTTTCAATAGGCTCTCAGTCACAGTTTGCCTTCACTTTCAAAGGGACACAATACACATTTACCTGGCTACCTAGGCATTCTTCTTTGGTGATGGCAGAAAGTTCAAACCATGCAAGCCTGGGATCATGCAAGGAAATCCACACCTCACCCTCTAACTACATAACCATCATAAGACAGTCACCTTACCCTCCTCTCTCAAGCCATTTTCAGAGTGGCTTGGGAGTCTGCTTTCTCCATAAAGCCTCATTCTATGATTAATAAAACTTTTCATACCCCTTTGGTGTATGTATGGTACCACCAGTCATGATATCTGAGCTAAATTTTGAAGGGAGAACCCATCCACCCCTGTGGGGTGATTACAAAAGCATACAGTTCTAGTTGATGGCTGTTTGGTTTTAACATACTGAAAGCATTTCTCCATTATCTTTTGATTTTTAGTGTTGCTACTGATAATTCTGCTGTTCTTATAATTTTATTCTTTCAGTGTTTTCCTTCTCTTTGGCTGATTTCAGAAGCTTTTTAAAAAATTTGGTGTTCTCAAATTTCACTATGATGTGTCTAAGTGTGGACTGAATTAGATTTATCATGTTTGAGACTACTAGTACTTCTTGAATCCGACAATTCACATTCATATCAATTTTGGAAGAATTTCTCAATTATTTCATATTTTATTTCATCTTATTATCTCTTCTCCATTCCCTCTGTTCTTTTCTTCTGGACTCCTTTGGAATACATGTTTGACTTTTAAAATTTGATCCCCTATGTCTCTTAAACTCTCCTCCATATTATCCTTCTCTTTATCTTTCTATGCTACATTATAATTTCTGAAGATCTATCTTCCTGTTTCCTAATTCTCTCTTTAGCTAGATCTAATCTTTTGTTTAACTAGATTATTAGTTTTATATTTTAAATGATTATATTTAAATGTTTTGTATGTTCTATTTCTTTCCTTTCAATAGCTGACTAGTCTTTCTTATAGTATAGTATTCTTTTATCATGTTTTCATTGCCTTTTAAAATATTTAGTTATTTTAAACACAATTATTTTACAGTATCTACATTTCTTATGTGAAGGTAGACTGTATAATCCTGTTTCCTATGTGTGATCACTATTATTTAAGATGAATTGTTTTCTAATGTGAAATTCTTGTAAATTCTAAATTGTGAGCTTATTTTGAATAGAAATTTATCTATGAGAATTATATTCAGCATGTTGCAGGTCTATCCCTCCATAAATGTTTTTGTGTTTGCTTGTACACAGAATCCCAGATCTGGTCTATGACATGTAAATTTCTTATTGTGAAAGGGTCCTTGCTCATATTGATAGTATAAATTTGAAAGCACCTCTGCCTGAAGAAATGCATTAGGTTAAAAGTCTAAAGTATAATGTGTACTTTTACCACATAAGAGTTTACATTTATACAGAAAAGCATGTTTGTCATTTTCCTATATAAGTGGGCAGGATTTTAAAATTTATGCTGTCTGTTTCCAGATTTATAAATGGGGTCTGAGTTATGACTCTGGCCCTTATTAGGGCTTCTAGGTATTTCTCTGTATTCCTTGGTTGCTGAGACTAGTACCCCTTCCTACTAGCATTGAAGTATCTGCTCCAGCTCACTGCACTGATGGTCAATTTCCTATCTATTTTTGAACCATGTGGTTTTCCCTTACTTCCTTATGATCTGGCCTATGCATTAAAAAATGTGTGATATATTTTTTTCTAAAATTTCTGGATGTTTCATTGCTGGTAGAGTTTTCAAGCTAGCTAGTCTGTCATTGCTAGAAATGGAAGTCTTCAAAAAAGCATTTCCTCCCTTTGTGCTGTAGTATGTACTTAGTGTGCTTTGAAATTGGACAGCACTAGACTGTGGAATATGTCAATTTTCACAAGTGTCTGGGTGCATTTGGAGTAAATAAAGGAGTCATATTTCTACACATTAGCCTATACCTTTTATGTCACAAATTTCTCTGATGCAAGATGGAGAGTAGCTGCATTGTACTGATATACATGCATACTTATCCAAAAATGCTGGCCATTCTGACTGGTGTGAGGTGATACCTCATTGTAGTTTTGATTTGCATTTCTCTAATGATTAGTGATGTTGAGCATTCTTTGGAGATCAGCTCAGTCCTTTGTGACCACCTAGAGGGGTGGAATAGGCAGGGTGGGAGGGAGACACAAGAGGGAGGAGATATGGGGATATATGTGTATTTATAGCTGATTCACTTTGTTATAAAGCAGAAACTAACACACCATTGTAAACCAATAAAGATGTTAAAAAATGCATATTTATTTGTGTACATAAATGGATACATACATAGACATAGATATTTCGCTTTGGAAATCACTGCTGTTCAGCTTCTGATTCTCTTATCCAGCTGTGTTTCTTAATTACTTTTCCTTAGGGGTGGCACTCACCATGCTTCTCAAAGCAGTCCGGATTCAGAGTTGGCAATATTTTTTTCTCTCACAGCCCCAGTGCAGTGGAATCTGATCATTCCAGCCCTAACAACTGTGCTGCTATATTTCGTGTGCTACTAATTAGACTAAGGGTCCAGTGCTCCTATAATGACCACTCCTGAGCTAATGCTTTAATGCTTTTCCTCATGTGCTTAAGTTCTTCAACTGACTTCTTTATTAGTTTCTGCCCACTATCTTGAAAATTCCTATTCTGAGATAGCTTAGCCCTGAATCTGCACCTGCTCTACTTTATTCTGGCCAGTGTTTCTCCCTGGGCACAGAACACCTGTCCTGATTGCAGGTATGATGATAGAGGTACTACAACCATCACCAAACTTCTTGAAAACTCTCCCAAGTATAGATCACCTTGGATTCTCTACCTATAAGAGTTATCCATTGACCTGGGGCCCTGAGACTCTTCTTGGGAAACCTGATATGTCATATTTTCTAAGTTGTCTATGCTAGCCATGTTCTTTAGACATCATGTCTTGAATATCTTTTCCCTGTTCATGAGAAGTATCATAAATGCTTATAACCAACTTTTCAGATAAGTCATTTCAACTATTTGATATGTCATTATCAACTATTTGTATATATAAATGTATTTATATATATTCTCTTCATTTTATAAACAAAATACATAAATAGAAGATGAGCTGTCAAAATATTCTTTCAGGCTAATAATTTGGATATTTATTTGCAAGCTTGCCTTAGCTATTAGTCCTTAAAATAGAGATGAACTCCCTTATCTCTGAACTTTCATTTTTATAATAATATAATAGAACATACTTTCCATGATTGTTCTTATTATGAGCATTCAATTCTTATTCTCTCACTAATAAACTTAAAGTAACTATGCAACTCTCCAATAAAAATTCTCTATATTTTAGTAATAGGACAAAACCTTTATTTCAGTCTTCTGTGAGTGTGGTATAAGGTGAGAAAAAAAGAACTCATAAAATTGGTGGGTGAGGGAATAGGGCCAACTAGAATAAGAACTTGGTGCCAACAAGGATTTTAAAGAGAATGAGGGATGAGTTGTGAGAGATCAGGGGAATGAGGACAAAACTGGAAGGAAATGAAGAGGACCTGCTCAAAGAAAGGGAATAGATGGTCTGAAAAGAAAGGCCTAAAAGGATTGGGAAACATTTTCAATTACCAGGACAAAGGAACTGGGCAAACACTTCTAAAATGGTAGAAAAGAATGAAGACCCTGGGACTTTCCTGGTGACCCAGTGGTTAAGAATCCACCTGCCAGTGCAGGGGACACGGGTTCAATCCCTGGTTCGGGAAGATCCCACATGTCTCGGAGCAACTAAGCCCGTGCACCACAACTACTGAGCCTGAACTCCAGAGCCCGTGAGCCACAACCTACAGCCTGTGCTCTGCAACAAGAGAAACCACCGCAATGAGAAGCCCGCACACTGCAACAAAGAGTAGCCCCCGCTTGCCACAACCAGAGAAAGCCCGCGTCAGCAAAGAAGATCCAATGCAGCCAAATAAATTAAATAAATAAATTTATTTTTTTAAAAAAGCACAAAGAGCCTGCTGCAGAGAATGAGGGCCCTTTTTGGCGGGGGTAGGGGGAGTATTTGGAGTTAGAATTTAGTGGAGTCTTCTGGCAGACGTTTATTCAACTGAATCTTGTAAAATTTATTTCTGGAATTTAGAATTGGAAAGTTGGATGTAACAGAATATTTAAGTAAAAAACTATGTAAAATATACCAATAGCAAAAATATGAAGTCGTCTTATAAACTTTTAAAACATTAATCTTATTTTTTCCTCAGGAAATGATTATAATTCCATCCATAACCATATGAAAAATTAATTTGAAATTTAAAAAACCTTCACATGCTCAAATTATTCTTAATAATTGAGATAAAGTGTGTTTTGTGGGAGTCAGAAATAAAAATAAAGTATATAAAAGTATGCCACCAAGTAGAAAAGCAGCTGAGGCCTATTTTTTTTTAAGTTTTAATATCTACTAAGTAGCCCACATGAAACATGTATTTTAACATATTTGTCCTATTCAAACTTATTAGTCATATTCAATGCATTTAAAAATATCACCATACATATACTTCATAAATGTAATTTAGAAAAACTTTGCTAATTTTCACTTCCCTAATCTGTAAACCCGCAGTTCTCACAAAGAACCCTGCAGTTTCACTTCACTTCTCAGCAAAGATTTAATAGCTGAGAGCTCTATCATGTTCTCATATTACTAAGACTTCATTATTTTTACATGCCACACTATAGGACACTTACGAATATACTATTAAGTATTATCATAAATAATTAAAATGCAACTACACGACAAAATGAAAGAATAAAGTGTATTCTGTGTTGCAGTCAACTTGTGTGTATGTTGGCGAAAGCAAGCTAAGCACATATTTTAAAAATAGAAAATCAATTACTAACAGCAACCTCAGTCAGACTGAAGTGGGCCTCCCTCTCATTAGTGTGAGTTAGTGAGGTCTTTTTCTGGCTCCTACCTGCCAAGGAAATCATATAGTCATTGTATCACTATCACTGTTTAATTGAAAGAAAAATTTAAGTACCAATAAAGCTTTGTCTTAGTGTCAGCCTATTCCACATAGCCATGTTTTTCATTCCTAGTTGACTTGGTGGATCCAGCACTTTTACCACTCCTTCCCTTGCCCCCCACACTGTAAGGATTTACTGTCCTATTAATTGGTCAACATGTATTTACAAGCACATACCATGTGGTCAGCACTATATGGACAATGTTCAGGATATGTAAGTGTCACGGTCTTTGCCTTAAGGAGTTTGCAATATAATTTGGGAAACAAGATTACACCATAGAAGAGAGAGAGAGAGAGAAAAGAGTGTATATAATGAAGTTTTAAGTAGTGTTGGTCTTCACTTCTGAAGCTACATGTTAGATGAGGCCGAATCCAGAAAAACTTCCCAGATTCTATGAGCCTGGCTTAAGTATTGGTCACGTGTGTTCTGCTAGCATCCTGCATTTACTCTGTAAAAAGTTGCCCATTTAAGTAACATTAATGGAATCCATGTATTGTAATTTAACTTCTCTCACCGGACCATACTCATCTTGAGGACAGGGGCTGAATCTTGTTCACAGAGCTGTTTCCCCTCAAATGGAGTGCCAGGCACAGAAGGTGATCAGGAGCATGGCATTAGGTGAGGCTGCAGACTATGGGGCTCTGAGCTACACAGGGCCTTGTACGTGGCTGTGTTTCAGAGTTTGGCCTTCAGCCCTAGAACAATGGAAAGCCAGTGAAGGCTTTGAAGCAGGCAAAATGGCATGAGCAAATTCAAGTTTTGAAAAGAACCCTCCATCCACAATGTATTGAAGAGCAGAGAAAATGATGCAGGGAGCTCAGATAATTTGAAATAAACATTTTGTTAAGTAAGGAGGGGCAGCCAAAATTAACATGTGTTTTGTGGTGTGATTTACCCAAATTTGGGTAATAGCCAGGTTTTCTTGGCCAGTAACATTGAAGTGTGGTTATTGCTCTGTTGTTATGAATCAGCTCATTATTTCTGAAAGTAAACAACTTAAATTATATTACGATCACTTTTGATAATTTTTGATAGCCTAGAGTATATACTGTGTTAGAAGCTGGGGATAGATATTGAAGCAAATTAAAGGTAATACGGAAATATATTGAAAAAGTTTTACGTGTTCTCTTAGCAGGTGGCTCTGCTGAGACATTCCAAATGGAGCATTTTGTTTTCTAAATCTGTTAAGAGTTGCTAATCTTTGCTAGGTGTACAATCCAAACTGCTGCATTTTTAAATAACGATTTGCCATACCTTTTGTTGGGGAATATGAAGTTGTCTATTCAATGTGCAAGAAGATAAAATTGGTTTGAGCTTTAGGAATCCCATGGGAAACTGAGATTATTTGGGGTTTCTAGCATATGTGGCTCTGGGCTGGGAGTGGAGTAAGGGGGTAGAGAAGTTTTCTTAGGTTGCAGCTAATTCCACCTGATTTTAGCAGGGACAATGGTTCTCTCCTCATGTTACTCTCCCTGCTTTAAACCTTTCAGCAGCTCTGCCTTGCTCTTTGGGTCACTTCCAAAGCTTTAATAGGATCTGCCAAGACCTGAATGGGCTGGCTGCCTCTTACCAACCACACCAGCTCCATTTCACACCTTTCTCTCCAGGGGTTCAGGTAAGTTCCTTAAATGTGCCCTTCTTCCTTTGACAAAGGATGTTTGACCTCTTTCTACCCTCTGCTTGGGATGCTCCCTACCCAATTCCCATCCCCACCTCCAATCTAGCTATTTAATTGACTCCTACCGTTTCTTTAACTCTTAGTTCAATAATTACTTTTTCAGGCAAGCCTTCTTTGAGACCCTCTCGCCACTACTTCCACCCCAGACTAGGTGAAACTGGCTCATGTTATGCCCACATAGCACTAATAATTATCCTTTACAGCAGTTATACTTGTACTTTTAATTAATTTATTTACATCATTATTTGATGGATGCCTCCTTCTCATCAAACTGTGAACTCTGTGGGGATGATAAATATGACTGTTTTTTTGCAACATTACATCATCCCCAGAGTAATGTAAACCCAACGCGAAGTAGGTGCTCAATAAATACTTTTGAATAAATAAATAAGTGAATGAATACATAACTCTAATAATAATCTTTTTCCTTAATTTTCTTCTCTCTCTGTATTCTTGGCCATTTGCTGGAAATTGGATTTTTCTTTGTATTTCGCTTAGGGTCACCTACTCTCTAGGTGCAGCTGTAGATGCTCCCAGTGCCATACGTATACTAGCAGGTGAGAGGATGGTACCCACCGTGGCAGAGGCTTAATTCCAGAAAGTCCTATATAAACCCATGGGAGGAAGTATTTCAGCTTCCCATTGTGTTCTCTTGCATCTGAGAAGAGACAATAAAACAAAAATGCAAAAGGACCAAGAGGCCCTAAACAGATCTTCGGTGCATTAGACCTCTTGGCTCATTCTCTGCCATCTAAAAGGGATACTCTGGAGATGATGAGCCTATATTTTATTTTTCTAGAGAAAAAGGTGAGATTTAAAGGGAGTTGGCCTTGAGTAAAAAATAGCAACTGTTGGGGCTTCCCTGGTGGCGCAGTGGTTGAGAGTCCGCCTGCCGATGCAGAGGACACGGGTTCATGCCCCGGTCCGGGAAGATCCCACATGCCGCGGAGCGGCTGGGCCCGTGAGCCATGGCCGCTGAGCCTGCACATCCAGAGCCTGTGCTCCGCAACAGGAGAGGCCACAACAGTGAGAGGCCCGCGTACCGCAAAAAAAAAAAAAAAGCAACTGGACTAAAAACCATGGACAATTAGATCCTCATAAATTCACCTAAAAATCATCTTTCAGGCCTTTTTCTAGTGGGATTTCTAGAAACATATATAGTGTGGATGCTCCTCACAATTTAGGAGAAGCAGGATTTGTCTCCCTCCTTTCCTGTAGTGCATATGTGGGACTCCCAACGACCTCAGAAAGAGAAAGGACTGAAGCATGACTATAACCTTTGCCTAATCTTGTATTCCTCTTAAATTCATTCTTACTGTCCTCTGCATGAAAGTGGCCTCTGTGTCAGTGGGGACAGGAAGACTTTAGGCAGATGGTTACTGGAAAATGGAGACAGGCGACAGGTAACTGAAACAGGGACAACTGCATGATGACTTGCCGCACTGTTGGTTCTGCGGCCGGAGCTCCAGAAATTCCTCTGGCTCTGGTTGTCACAGACACAGCCATGTGGTCCCAGCAAGGGTGAGGAGGGCTTGAGTCCAGCAACATCAGCGGCAGAAATCCACACATGCTCTCAGGAGTGGCAGCACAGAGCCGGCCAGGGGCCTACTGGGGGCCTTGTTTGTAGTCCTCTTTAAAGTTGCAATCAAATGGCAGAAAGCAGTTTTGAAGCCTCCTTTGAACAATTTTATTGTCTGTTCCCTTTGCCACAGAAGGGTAAAGCTGATAAACTGCTAAATAATCCACTTTTGTATATTTCATTGGAAAACATTAAAATTTTAAATACTTACTTTATAGCCCTGATAAAGCATGACAGGGACTCAGTGCTGGCCTCCCTGCACTCCTCTGGTGGGTGGATTTGAGATGCTTGGTTTTTAACAGCATGCTAAGGGACTGTCACTGGCCTGGATTCCACCCCCAGGCCATGACTCACTGATTGGAGACAGTTACTACTCCTGGGAAGCAACAGTTTCATATATTTCCAGGGAAGAGGCTGGGCCCAAGATAGAAGTGGAATCTAGTTTTTCAGTGTCAACTGGAGGAATCAATCATACTTATTGGGAAAGAACAACACAGATGGAAGTGGATCCCAGATTGGGATGTGAGGAACCCAACAATATAATTATTTAACACTTTGGAATATTCATCTGTCTTTTTGAGGGTAACGATTAGGTCTTATTCATCTTTGTATGCCCAATGTTTTGTGCAGTGCTTGGCACATAGCAGGTGCTCAATAAATATTTATTTGCTGAATAAGTAAATGAATGAAAATGCAAACTGAGTAAACCTCAAATAGAATTGCCCTGTATGTTAGTTTCCTCGAATTTATGTAAGGAAGCATTACAAACTATGACTTAACCAACAAAAATTTGTTGTCTCAGTTTTGGAGGCTATAAATCTGAGATCAAAGTGTGAGCAAATTCGTGCTTCCTCTGAAGGCACTAGGGAAGTATCTGGCTCAGGCCTCTTTCTTTGCTTCTGGTAGTTCCTTGGTTTTTGACAGTGTAGCTCCTGTTTTTACGTGGCATTCTTCCTGTGTGTGTATACATGTCAGATTCCAAATTTTTTCCTTATCCAAGACACCCGCCATATTGGATTAGGGACCCATCCTATATCAGCATGACTTCATCTTAATTTAACTAATTATATCTGCAATGACTATTTCCAAAAAAAGGTAGCATTCTAAGGTACTGGAGGAGGTTAAGATGTCAACGTATGAATTAGAGTTGGGGGCACAATTCAATGCATAACGTCTTCTTTCTTGTATGTTCAGGAGTGGAATTTTATTATAAAAATATTCGAAGAGCACTCATTTGATAGGTACTTTCCTGGATGTCAAGAGATATGGGTTCTGAACTCCATTCGGCCATTAACCACTGGTGTGAATATAAACAGGAATTTCATTTGGGTTAATGAGGAGGCTGAGATGTTTGATCTTCAAGGTGCTTTTTAGCTCAAACTTTGTATAATTTTCTTAGCCATTCATTTGAAACACACCTCTTATATGGCCCTTCCTTAGTGCTTATTGCTGCACATTTAGATAAGACTTTAAGAATTCTATAGTAATTGAGTCCAGCAATGTTTCTTTAAATAATTCAAGGACTTGGTCTTCCTGCTTCAGAGGCCACTGTCCTGAACTCATAAAGTCAGGGACCATGTCTGTTTCTCTTACTGCTGAATTTCAATAGCTAACATAGTGCCTGGCATTCAGTACTCAATAATAGTAAACACTCAATAAATGTGTTGAATAAATATTGAATGAATGAATGTACTTATTTCCAAATTATTTCCATAAATTTGTCAGCTAGGTTCAACTCCATATATGTTTAAATCTTTCCCCCTCACTATTCACATTTCCCTGTAATTACCAATTCCAATGTAACTTAGAGCTTAAAAATCTCATGTTTAACGTCCATAAATCAATGGTTGTCTATAGATAAAATAAGGTATCTAAGGGATTATGTGGAATATTTAGGGCATTGTGAAGAAATCAACATAAGGAAACACAGTCATTGTATAAAAACTGGCAGGATATGACACATAAATTTCCTTCAGTGCAATCTGGTGGAGAAAATTAGCACCTCTCCATGGGCTTTTCTTAATAAATCTTACAGACTCTATTTCTGTATATATTTTAGATCATTTTATGAAATAGGAGATGGATGTATATATGATATAAAGACTGTAAGTAGAAGGTTGAGAATATAGGAAGCATTAATTTCTGTGTTAGCATGATGATGTTTGGGCACAATGGATCATGTATGGTAGTCACAGAAGGTGCATGTGAAGAGTCAAGAACAGTGCTCTATGAATAATAAAATTTATAAACTTTTCTTGTTATTATTATTTAAAGCCCCAAAGAGGTTTGGGCTTTTATATAATTTTCAGGGCTTTGACATTATTTCTTTATTTTTAAGACTTGAGATTTAAACTTGTCCTAGGAAAATGGAGGACGAGGTGTTATTTTTGCAGCTACTGTGTCACATGTGGTTAATCCAAGAGACCTCAGTACTGTCCCATCAATCCCGCCACCAACAGGGGGACTTTCAGAGGAGAACGTAACCTGCTAAGAGCAATAACAAGCAAAATTTATGAAGTAATCTAATCCTAAAAGCATTTTAATAATTGGAGGGAGAATTTTAAGTTAGGGGAAGAGAAACCAAGGAGTATTTCATTCCTCCTTCTAGTTCCACCTAACCCAAGTAACCCCTTGCTAGTCAAACTGCAGTAACCCATTTGCCGGGAATGGGGAACTGTTTGAAAAATCCTATAGGGTACAGAGGTGCCTTCATCTTCCTGAATAGTAAATGGAACAAGACTCTTCCAATGACAACGTTAGAAAATTGTATTTAGTTTAATTTTTCTCCTACATCCTGGTTTCATTTATGAAACTCTTTGGTTCTCCAGGGCTGCCGCTGAAATCAGGAAAGCCTTTCTGCCAAGAAGAAAAGGTTTCCATTTGACAGAAATACTGTTCAGAGTGATTGATTTAAAAGTGCTGACCTCATATTCAGAGTCTGAAATCCAGGAACCACCAGCCGGGCTGGGATTCAAAATTACAAGGCTGGAGTGAGTTTCTGAGTTGTGATGCATTAAGCAGTGGGGGCAATTGCTTTTCTCACCTATCTCACAAGGGATGGAGGAAGGGAAACATTTAAGAATTAAGAAAAGAAATCTTCGGACTGTTGAGTTACTGCATCTTGCTCTGCTAGAGGCAGAATCACAGTTTGCATTTAGTAGGGAAACTTCGGTGAGGAATTTAGTAAATCTTTTGGTAACTATGAATTGTTTGAAAGGGGAATTGGAGGAGACTAAACAAATAATAGAGGAGGAAAACTGTATAGATCAGTCACTTTACTAAGGCTGGACCTACGAAATATGTAGGTGGCTGAGAGCATAATGCACCTATTTGAAACAAGCAAAGCATTTCCAGGGTGTGAACTAAAAGGAGATGGTCTACTGGAAAAAATACCATTTGAATATTCTGCAAGAAACAATAAGCATGAACAATGGTGCTAAGAGATTAAGACATATAATGTTCACTTACTCTTTTAATTTGGGTGCTGTGGTATTTAACAGATGAATTTATCAGCGGTCTGTTGTTTCTTCTTTTTTCCTTACGCATGCCGAGCTATTTCCTTGCAAGCCATTTTAAATAAAAATATTTTTAAAGGGGACACAATGTTAAAGGAGATGTATAAATAAGACAAGTGTTAATTACAGTGTCTACAAAGAATGTCTTTATCCTGTAAATCGCAGCCCAACTGTTTACACAGGGTGAGAGCGCTCCATTCTGGAGCTGCACTTTCCATCAAGTCACGGAGTGTAAATCTGGGCAATAAATGATCAGAAGGTACTGTACTGTGTAACTTGTACAATGTTCATAAAACAAATTAATGAACAAATAAATATTCTCTGATGGATGACCTGGCAAAAGTATATCTCACAAAAATGCCTTCGTCTTTTGTTGGGGAGAATGGCACAGAAGTGACATCTCTTTGAACAGTGTGGCTGGTCTCAAAGAGATTAATGTTTGGAAAGTAATCTTAGCGCCTGATCTGAGAGCCTTGACATCGGCCAAACCCGTGGCTGTCAGTGGGGGACCTGCCTGTGGCGAGGACACGGGAATCAAGCTAGACTCTCACCTTCTGGTCACAAAGCCACCAACCCACTTGAAATTCTCAGAGACCTAGGTATTGATTTGTATCCCCAGACAGAAGTTTGTGGGGCTTCATTCTGAGTAGAAGTAACCCTATAAGCTTGAAAATCTGTAAAGGAAGATGACTTTCCTTAAAGAAATGCTCAAAAAAAAAAAAATGAAAATGCCAGTTACTGTCCCCTGAGTTTGGGTGGGAGGTTATACACGTGTCCTGAGCCAGATTTGCTGAGCTGACTTCACAATGAACTCCCCTCTCGTGATGCTCGTTTGTCAGGTAGGCACATATGATGGCTCTATAGTCCGCAACATGAAATATAAATTCTGTGGTGTGGCCTTTAAGATCCTGATTAATATGACTGGGTTTCTCATTCATGATCAAGTCTCAGCAATTCCAAATGGAAATATTTCTACTTTTCCCTCCCTTTCTACATCATCTCTGGCTCTTCCAACTCTTATTCCTATTTTCCTCTCCAAAGTTTTGGGCATACTGCTTCTTCCTTGGCCTTACATTCACCCTCCTTTCCTCCTCTGGGAATACATTCCCAGTCCATCCTACAAGGCACAAATTAAGCCCCCATTTCTCAGTGAAGCTTTCCCAACTGTTCCATCCTGTGATGATTTCTCCATTATTTGAATTTTTGGTTTTAGAACTTGACAGCACACTGAATACCTTTTCTTGTAATTGTTTGATTTCTGTTCATTTTACTTTCCAAAGTACTTCTAAGACTTTCCGGTCAGAGACTGTCCTATACAAAGCCACTGCACTTCATGTGAATATTTAAAATAGGCAATTTGATACAGTGCAACTTAAAATATTAATAACACCTATGCACAAAGTTTGAAATGATTATTTAAAAATTAATTTATAATTTTAAAAAGTCATCAAGAATCTTACAACTTCAAAGTTTTATGTTTTAGCTTCATAAAAGCATCTCTTTAGCTGCTAAACAGAAATATTCTTATTCTGTCAGTATCATTTGAGCCACGCTTCTATTTATCTGAAACTTTTCATAAGTTGTTTTGGTAACTATTTTGTGGTTATATTAATTTCAATATAATTACCATTTTTAAATTACAGTCTATTAAAAGTGAATCCAATCATTTGTCAACATTAATACTAATAATTAGTACTAAAGAAATATGCACCAAATAAATAACTTTGAATTGGAAGTTAGATTTGATAAGAAGATATCAAGAAAGCCAAATAGCCACCATGATGTACATTGAATCATTTAGGACAAAGTCCTCTGTGAAATTTTGGAGAGAGTATGGTGAACAAAAAAAGCAATGTTAACATTAAATACATTTTAGTATTCTCAAAAACTGTAAAATAAACCAGTCAAGAATGATTTTTAAATGGAAAAAAAAAAAGCCTTACCATGTGGTATGGCTGTAAGATACCCTTAATCTTCCCCAAAGCTATGAAGGCCAGAGATATATGAATGAATTCTGGCATGCCATGCCCCTGTTTTGTATTTCTTACATTAATAATGTAAATTCTGAATTCTGGAGAATCGCACACACCTTTCCTTCATTATGTTTTTCCCTATAGCATAAGCTTGCCAGATAAAATATAGGGTGTTCAGTTAAATTTAAAGTTTGGATAAACAATAAAGAAATAGTTGGTATAAGTTTTCCCTAAATATTGCATGAGATCTACTTATAATAAAAATATTCATTGCTTATCTAAACTTCAAATTTAACTGGGTGCCCTCTATTTTAGAAACTAGCTGAATGATTTATAATAATTAAAACACTATTTTGTGCATGTGTGTGTGTGTGCCCACAATAACCCAGTTTGAAAGATACTTAATTATGAGTCTTCTGATACAGCCTTTCACCACCACTTCCTGGGCACTTAATTGATACACATCATCTTCCCAAAGCCCTTCATGATTCTTCCAACTAGAATCACTCTTTCATCTGTTGTCCAAATACAATTTGTGCTTTTCCTTGGGCACTAATTCATATATTCAACAAATATTTATTGAGCACCTACTAAGAGCCAGCCACTGTTCTAGGCTTGGGAGACTAGTAATGAACAAAATGGACGAAGATCCTGCTTTCATAGAGTTTACATTCAAGTGGCAGAAACAAAGAAATGACCTAAAAATTATATAGTTTGTCTGGTGGTGATAAATTATCTGAAGACAAATAAAGCAGGATAAAGAAGATAGAAGGTGGGGGTAGGGAGTGGAGGTATCCTTCAGTAGGTGGTCAGGGAAGGCCACTTTGATAAAGTCCCAATTTAATGGACACCCAAAGAAGTAGGAGTGTGAGCCATGCAGATATCTAGGGTAAGAATATACAGGCAAAGGGACCCTAAAAATAACAGAGTATGCTTGTTGTGTTCCATGAGTGGTAAGAAAGTCAGTGTGCCCAGAAGTGAGAGAGCAAAGTGGAGAGGAAGGGAGAAGAGAAGAAAGAGATAGCTTGGGGCCACATTCAGGTTATTTCTGAGTAGATCATACCTGGAATGCAAAACAGTAAACTCCTCTCTGTCAAGGACCATGAACTGGAGAATACGGGCAATACTGTTTGAATGTGAGATTGATCTGGCTGGGGCATTTATCTCTCTGTAGATTACAGCTGTGATTTAGCAGGAGGAAGGGCTGGGAATTGTTCTTTCACTGCTCTGGTTGGTTTCCTCCTAAAGATGAAAGTTTGAATGATTAGAGTGCGTTTCCTACATCTGAGAGAGATGACCTTTTGCTGAAGCCACATCAGCCAGTGCATTATCTGTCTAGAATAGCTAAGAGAATTATTGCTCCACAGTCACTGGTAATCCTTATTTCTTTAACAGTGCCCATAATTCTGCCTAAATCATAACAAATTAGAAGTAAATGTTTGCTAAACTGAGTTCTTGAGCCCCTCAATCTTTACTTCCATTCATTGGGTTGTGGCTATTTGGTAACTACAAAAGCCTCATCAATTCAGTAAGGATGGAAATTGCCCTATTTCGCATGATACCATTTGTTGACCTGTTCTTCTCCCAGATGTGACATTGTTCCAGAGACTCTTCCAAATTTTTAACTCAAATTGCATCAAATGGTTATCATTAATGGTCACTAGTGATACTTTCCTTCATCCAGTTCCTTTCTTATACAGTGTTATCTCTACAGATGATGCTGCTGTTAATAGATAACCCCACACTGTATTCATCTGTCCTGGCATCTTCTGCTCATCACCAATAGGCACATTTTGACCGCAGAAACAAATAATAACATTTTGACCCCATCTGACTCCATTTATTTTGTTTGTGACTGCAAAATCCAAGTCTTGAATGCCTGTAGCAAGGTAACTGTCCTTGACCCATTGGTGATCTTTTTTTCTGCCTTCAAGACGCACATTCAGTCCTCATATTCTTTCCTGCGAATTCCAATCTCCTAGTCTTTGATCTGGAAGGTCTCCACAGTAATCCCATAACTTCCCTCTGTTGACGTATTCACCCTTATCCAGTGAAAATTCTTCCAATTTTTCCCTTCTATAGGATCCTCTTTTTTCTCTGTATAACGCGGAAGCTCAATAAATATGGATTGCGTGACTAGTGACTAGTTTGTATGTGTCACACTGTCTGATTGTCTTTATTTAACATTTCCTCAAGCACCACTTTCTTGCAGACACCTATTTTGAAGAACTACCTTTCCAAAGTGATCATCATTTATACACTTACTCATATTTGGTAAATATACTGAAGTTACAAACAAACAGATGAGGTGGAGTAGAGTGATGAGTTATCAGAAAATGTTCTATGAAGTGAGGTCAATAAATGTCCCATTCAAATTTAAATTCACATTGTAAGTCACAAAATCTCTACTTCCTAAAAGTTTCCTGGTCTGTCCCACATGATAGATATTTAGCAGATACATTTAAAAAAGCCTCCATGTCTCTAATCCACAAAGCTCTTTCTCTTTTGGTAACATTAGTAAAAGAAAAACACATTTATTTTCCTTGTTAAGCTTAAAACAACAGGCAAAGCAAGCTAAGGTTTCTTCCTGCTCTGCCGTGCCTCTCTTTCTCTTTCAGCTGAATTATAGTCTTACTATTACTCTGAATGAAGATTACGATGAACAGTTACCTTCAAGTAGACGACCAGGTTGGGATTTGGGGGGTTCATAACTGTTCCCCAGTGGTTAGTCCTTCCCTTTCTGGAAACACAGTCTTCAGATGTATTTGGTCTTCTACCCACGTAGATGTTCCCCAAAACCATTCTGTGGTTCTTCTCCTTACTGTGTTTCTTCCTAAATTCTACTATGGCAATCTGGGCACACATCCAACATCAGTAAATGGAAACCTCTTCATGCAGCCCAGCTTCAGCTTTGCATACCAGCATTTGAATGCTGTCTTTCCTGTCCCACATCCAAACGTTAGCATATACAATATCAATAAGCTGTTCCTTTCATCTTCTCAACACTGTGGAGGTGTTTATATTTGTGTGGGACATTTAAGCAATTCCAGCCAATGGGCTTTTACATCGGGCTAGGCCCCAGGCAGGGAGCAGACTCAATTGGAAACAGGAACTGAAAGTGTTCTTGGTAAAATTCTGTATCTGCCCAAATGTAGCTGTCTAACTCAATGCCTGAACTTCTTTAAAAAGGTCATCCTCAGAATTATGGGGCAGTTTGATAAGCTGGAGTATACTAATTTATTGGACATTAAAAAAAGAGGAAATTTTATTATGGATTACTCTGCTTTCTTGAAAACTTTTTTTTGTAATTAAAAACATCTGGAAAGCATTTTAATATATCATAAACAAGAGGAAATCCAAAGCACGTGACTTCTAAGAAAATGATGCAAATTGAATTCCTTGCCAAAATTTACTGTAATCTGTTTTTCTTTTTTTCCGGGGTGGGAGTTTGAAGGTGAGGGATTCAAGAAAGGAGGGCAAATGAGAACAGCATTGAGAATTTTGCAGAGAAAACAGTCATTTCAAAATTCGTCTACTGCTATTTTTGGCCAGTGTTAGAAGACATTACACACTGGCAGAGTCTCTGAAATATATTTGGTTTCTTCTTTAAAATTAGTCATTGTACTGGTAAATTTCTTGCTGAAATAGGCAAATAATTACATAAACAGAAACTAAGTGTTCGTAATAAGAAGTAGAAGGAAACATCTTCCAGGGTGAACTTAGGTAAAAAGCAAGCTATGTTTAGTACTTTATTCTTCCTCTCTATACCCATTTTTTATTTGGATAATAGCATAATACATGCAGTTCTAATATACAGCACCCAAAATTGATGTCTGCATATAACATTGCAAATGTTTCTCAATTTGTCTTTCATCAGACAGGGCATAGGTAGCTTACAATATAAATGATGTTATTTTGAGGACCTTCTTCTTTATTTAACCCTGGAGATAAATGGAAAATAATCATCAGCCTCAGGAATTGAGTTCTTTTAATATTGTGGGTAATACACACACACACACACACACACACTCCACCATAAAACAAACCTAACAGTAACAATGTGGCCAATGGTCACCTTATTTGGCTTCCAATTCTTGATGGACACGATAAGTTCATGAACACAACTTTGATGCAGAGTATGTTTTAAACTATATAAAGAGTTTATGAAAGCTCATTGAACTGCTATAAATATGTACTTACACAAAGAAAGAATCAGTGGTATTTTTAAAGATGCAGGAACCTATTATTTTGCTGGACAAATTCCAGATTTGGTATTTTTTTTAAAAAAAGCATGTGAACTAAAGGAAAACAAACCTCTGTTCAAATTGTAGCTTTGCACTCTATAGCAGTGACTTCTTTGAATTTCAAGCTCTTTGCCTCTAAAACAGAAAAAGATTACCCATATTTTCTAAGAATTAAATGAGATAATACTTATGTATAAAGAATCCGACACTGATTCTAGAATATAATGGGACCTTGAATGATAGCTATTTTTATTATTGGTATTAAATGTATTATTATGCAAATAATTCCATAAAAAAAAAAAAAACAGCCAGTGGCAAGGCTATTTACTGTTCTAATTCTTTTTCAGGAGGGTGCTATTCTGCTTTGCCTCTCTCTTTCTGCTCAAGAAGTTGATCAATTGATTGAATGATGAATTCATCCCTTCAGCACATTTTACCATGTGGTTGTGGGCCCTACCTCTACCACTCCAGACACTGAGGCAGTAACTTTAGAAGGCTTAGATGTGGTCCTAACAGTCAAGGAGCTCTCGATCTATGTAAGGAAACAACTAACTAAAAAACTTCCATTTATTTAGTGCCAGATGTTGTGAGAGATGCTGAAGATAAGAAATAAGGAAGACAAGCTTTCTGCTCGGCAAGAGGTGTTCAGGGCTGCATTTGTCCTTCCAAGCAAAGATAGAGGTAACAACTGGCCAACTGAGAAGGTCATCAGTGTTGACTATGGGAGTTGAGGGATGGATCAGAAGTCAAAGTATACTTTTATGTAATGTGAAAGATCGAAATAAAATTAATAAAATCAGTATTTAGAGTTCTATTTACAGATATTGATAAGAAAGAAACTTGCTCATAGAAAAATGCTATGAATTAATTAAGTCCATTAAGGAGTGTATAAACCCTATTAGGAAGCTTACATTTTCCAGATAGTTGGAGCTAGTAATATGGGGTTTGGGGGTGGAGAGTAAGATATTCAAAGAGGATGGACACTGAAACAAGAGAGACATGGTTTTACATTCCAGCTCTGTAGTTTTCCAACATGAAGCATTGAGCCAGTTATATAACCTTTCTTAGCTTTGATTTCCTCACCTGCAAAGTAAGAATAATATATATTCAGAGTTGCTGTGAGGATTAATGTTAATTTATATTAAGAATTTGGCAGATAGGTAGCACTCAATAAATGATGTCTGTTATTATGGCCATTATTATTATCATCTTTAAGAAGGCCAAAGGATTTAATTTAAAACCACTTTCCCTGCAATGAAAATATAATTCATATCATTTATAAATTTACACATTTCTCCTGTTTTGGTGTGGACATTAGTGAGCGTTTGGTCATTGGCCATGCTATGTGTTGGAAGTTTTGATTATTTACTATTTTCTAAGAACTTTCTTTTAAAAATGCAGAGTATAGCTCTTTCAAAATGACAGACAGTATTTTTTAAAGTTTAAGAAAAGCTAATATGAAAAAGAAAGAATAATTTAAAACCCATATTTGAAGTAGATGATAGTGGATTTTATCTATCACTCTCCTGATTCCTCTGTCCTTAATAGGAGCTCAAAGCAACAGACTGAATAATACTCAACTACAGATTAGGTGAGTGAGAACAGACTTTTATTACAAGGGAAATTACAAGGCTAATTTGTATTGACTAGTTTAAACAACAGTCTACCAACTACACTAATCTGAGAAAATATTACACAGAGACAGAAATGGAAGGGACCAGGCTAAGATAATTCTTTTTCTTTTCACATTCATATTTCAGAATCATGATATCTTAAAATAGGTTGTCAGATGGGTTAATGGTCCTTACTATTTCATTTTAACACTAAATACCAAAAAAAAAAAGTTTATGGAATCTGCATGTTGAAATAGGCTTCTATAAGCCCAAATCTAATAGTTGTTAGTTACACAAGAGGCACGAAGAACATTAAAACCTTCCATGAGAGAAGTATGTGTAGTAGACCAGGGTTTCCATCATAAATGTTGCTATGAAGAGTATGGTATAAAAAAATTAAAGCAATCAACTGCAGATAAAATATTAATGTTACAAAAACAAGTGCTGTATTGAGAGAAAGATATGGGGAAGCAAAATAAGATGCACTAGTATACATAGAATATTAATAGCTGAGTCACCAATTTTGTTTAAGCCTGACATGTTATCTATTACCTTCATAGGATTCAGCATAGTCTTTTTCTCATTTTGGATCTTGGCCTATAGTGATATTCTTTAGATTGCAATATCTACTCATATGGTTTACCAATTTGTATTGTCAACCAGTCCATGTACATACATTTTGAAGGGATATTTAGCTTTTGCTAGTGGAGCCATTTACAGATCAGAAAGTAAAACAAAGGGGAAACCTCTCAGTTTAATGTTAAGAAATAAACAAAACAAAAACAAATAAACAAAAAACTCTCCAGAATTAGAACAAGGTAAGTATATTAGAACAAGATGAATTTGCTCAATGATCATTAGCTATAACCTTATGCACTTAAGGATGTCAGCCACCATCTAACAGATAAAAAGGGTAAAAAATATTTAGAGATGTTACTCACACTGCCCATGTTAAAGTATTACAACCATAAGAGGCTATCAGTAAATTTTAAAACAATGCCCAATTACTCTTTCTTTGTGCTCAGTTACTGATACTATCTGCCAAGCTATAGTCAAACTCTGTAAATAAATAAACCAATAAAGCCCTTGAGGAAAAGTCCTTAATCCACAACACAGTGATTTTGTAGCTTGAAAAGAAAAACTTTGGAAAATAAACTTTTGCAGAATAATACTAGAAACTATATATTTATCCTTCTACCTAAGGTGTTAAAAAAACACAGGCAATAATGTTCGTTAATTTAACAGAATAACGTTGAACCAAACTGGGTGCTGGTGTTATTTTGGAGAATAAAATGGACTTGGTCTATGTCCTCACAGAGCTTATGGTCCATTATATTATCCCTAATATCCTTCTTATCCTACTTTATACATTCAGGGAAGATAGATATTAACCAAACAATCATCCAGCCATATAAACTCTGCCTAGAATGTAAGGAGCAAAGGTGTGCATGGTAGAAAATAATGCGGCAAAATTAGGAAATCTGAAGTCTCGCATGTAAACTTCATCTCAGTTGTAGCCCTCAGTTTCCTAATGAGTAATATTACAGATGAGATAAAATTTCTGATTTCTTCCTGCATTATCACATGTTATGAAAAATGAAAAAAATACTAATCTTTGAAAGAAAACATGTTATATAAATCCTAGATGTTCTCATTTATATCAATTTATTCAACACAGTTTGGTTGTATGCTCATGAGACTCAAGAAGAAACTCATCATGGTCCTGCTCACTTAAAACAGTAGAATAGGGCTTCCCTGGTGGTGCAGTTGTTGGGAGTCCACCTGCCAGTGCAGGGGACACGGGTTTGTGCCCTGGTCCTGGAGGATCCCACATGCCGCAGAGTGGCTGTGCCTGTGAGCCATGGCCGCTGAGCCTGTGCTCCGCAATAGGAGAGGCCACAACAGTGAGAGGCCCGTGTACCACAAAAAACAAACAAACAAACAAAAAACAGTAGAATAAAGTATATTCACTAGAACTCTTAATAAAAGCAATGATAATGATCATGTGACTATAGAAGGAAAATGAGATTGGGCTCTCAGATGATGGAAAAAGACCATTTCGACTGGGGAAGTGGTCAGTAGGCTGAACCTTGACATATAGGTAAGAAGTAGGTTTGTGAAAATGGCAAAGAGAGAGTTCAAGAGGAAAAAACTAGGCACAGAATCAAAAAGGCCCTCACATTTTGTTAGTTAGACAATCTATCCTCCAGGTTTTCCCAGGTATTTATGATCTAGACATAAGCTAGAAGCTCAGAATCCTGAGCTATGTGACAGGAACACTGAGAGACAGGCTGCAGTGGGACTGGCAGCCAGATTATGGCTGATCTTGACTGAAAATTAATGACTCTTCACTTTAGTAAGTAAAGATAATCACTGAACTTTTTACTGTGATCACAGCTCTTCCTTGGGAAGATTAATTTCACAGCTTTTTGCTGAGTTGGTAAGAGATAAGGCAAGGCCTACAAGAAATAGGCTAGGAGAAATGGAAATGGGAAGGTTTGGAGTGATCTCAATATTAGAAAACTGAGCAGTTGAATTACTTAGGGGGTGAGGAAAAGAAAATAATCTAAAATCACCCCCATGTTTCAAATTCAGTTTACTGAGGGAGTATGACAGTAAGTGGTGTGCTAGAAAATGTTCAACAATCTGCTTGAACAAGAGAAAGAAAGAAAGAAGAAAGAAAGAAAGAAAGAAAGAAAGAAAGAAAGAAAGAAAGAAAGGAAGAAAGAAAGAAAGAAGGAGAGAAAGAGAGAGAGAAGGAGGAAGGAAGGAAGGGAGGAAGGGAGGAAGAAGAAGAAGAAGAAGGATGAGGAGGAGAAGGAGGTGAGGAAGAAGGAGAAGAAAAGGAAGGGGAAGAAGAAGGAGAAGAAGAAGAAAACAAAGCCCTGATTTGTAGCATTTGCCATTTTCTGTGGTGTAAATGCTTCCACTATGGCCAACCTCAGAGTTGGGAAGAGATGCACACAGTGAATCCTCATATGCTGGTAAGAACCAGCTCTAGCACATGGCTGCCAGTTATGGACACAGAGGAATGAAGATGAGGAGATCCAAAAAGGGAGATGGGAACTTCAACTTTGGACACATTGAATTGGCAGGAATTACTGGGAGTATCTAAATGGCAATATTCAGCAAACAGTTGGAAATGCTGGATTGTAGTCCCGTGATGAAATCAACCATATATACAAATGATATTAAAGGTAAATAAGTTTACCTAGGTAGAGAATTCAGAGAGAGAAAAAATGACAGAATCTTAGAAAATATCTGTATTGGGGGAGCAAGGGGAGGCAGGAAATGAATAGTCTGGAGAGGTAGGAAGCAAATCAGAAGAATGCTAGAAACCAAGAAACACATCTTAAGAGGGCTTGGCTAAAGTGCCAAGGGTGGGAGGGAGGTCAAGGATAATTTCATTGAAATAAAAGTCTTTGAGACGAGTCTCTTTAGGCCACTGGGACCCTGGAGGATGCAGTTTCAGCAGAGCTGTGGGTTGAGAGAGAGTTTCCGCAATGTATATCTTCTCATTCTCTTAATATGTTTGACAGTGAAAGGAATGAGAAAAGATGAAACGGTAGCATCTTTTATTTTTTTGAGTTATTATTATTTTAATGGAAATTTAACTGCAACATTAGAAGAAAACCAAACTCTCATAAGCCTCATGAGTAGCAAAAATGGCTTTAGTCCAAAGTTAAAAGCTTGTGAGCCCCAATGGGGCTGACCCTAGGGCTGCCCATTATTTGCTATGAGCCTCGCTTAGTCAGACCATTTGGGAGAAGAGAGACTCTCATGGGAAGCTGTGACCAAGCAAACAGAAGCAGTGGAATGAGCCAACATGAATCACATGAAGAGGATGAATATGACAAAGCATTTGCTTTAGGGAAAATATGGGGGTGGGGAGAATGAGGGAGGCAATGCCAAGAACAAATATCTGAAAAAATACATTTTTCTAGAATGACTTGTGTTGTTCAGCCAATTTAAAGCTTAACATAACAAAACTGTCTTCTGAGCCCACAATTCTTATTATTTTCCAAGTTGTTCCCCATGTTGTTTTCTTCTTGCCTGGAATAGATGATTTCCTCATTCTCCCATTTCCAGATTCTACCCAAAATAGTAAGTCTAGCCAATCCTACTTCCTCCTTAATATCTTCTCTAACTCAATTTTTTTTTTTTTTTTTTTTTTTTTTTTGCAGTACTCAGGCCTCTCACTGTTGTGGCCTCTCCCGTTGCAGAGCACAGGCTTCGGACACACAGGCTCAGCAGCCATGGCTCACAGGCCCAGCCGCTCTGTGGCATGTGGGATCTTCCTGGACTGGGGCACAAACCTGTGTCCCCTGAATCGGCAGGCGGACTCCCAACCACTGCACCACCAGGGAAGCCCTCTAACTCAATATTTTCAAGATGCTCAGATAAACTACACTGTGTTGTCTATGCAATGCATAATAAAGAACAATAAATATCTATTAAGTACTTATTACAAGAAGCGTGCATGTGTTGACACAGTTATTCCAAGTCTTGTACAGTATTCTGATTATTCTATGTATGCATCTGGTTACTTACATTTGAAAAGTTAGGGCCTTATATTTTCCTTTTGTAAACTATTTTTAATATAAGGCACAGTTATAGGCTGGTTAAAATACTATTAACTGATGCTTGTTGAATTGGATTGAAATTAAAAAAAAACAAAAAAATTTCATTGAAATCTTTATGTGTAGTACAAGATAGAAACTCTTGTATAGCTGAAGATAAACTATAGTGTATCTTTGTTTAAAACACTTTGTTTTTAAAAGTAGGTTCTGGAGAAAAGGAATGGTTCTTCTAAGAAATGAATTTGGAAACAACTGGAAGATAAAAGTAATTTATCAATATCATCAATTCAACTCTAACAGGGAAAAGATTTTTTGAAATAAATTAATTGACCCTCCCCCTATTCAGCCAGAGGCATACATTATATGAGGCAGTATTTGGATTATTAAAGTAGGAATACAAAGAGGAAAGAAAAAGTCAGTGTTCTTGGAATGTTGTTGTTTTTATTTTTTATCAATGTGTAGTGAGACAAAATTTATAAATAAGAATTTGTGGCAAAAGAAAGGGGCTTTCTAAATTCCAAGAGCTATTCACCTATACAAGTTAAATCTTGGAGGTATGAAAATATGTTTTAGTATATAGAGAAAAAGAAAACTTAATGTAGGGAAAGCTCAACTTCAACAAAAGAAAGCAAAAGATATAGTCCTGATAGTGATTCTGAGAGAATTTAAGGAGAGGAGGCAACAAACCTAATTATGTGTCCTGGCTTTCCCCTGAGGAAGTTGCAAGAGGTAAGAGGGAAGGATTGAAAAAATTGTCTGTACATGATATTTCAGGTATAGCTCAGGAAAATTACAGACCTCTGAAGAAAATACCTCAGGTCAGAATGATGGCCACAAGATACCATCTAAGATGTTTCTAGGATGTCCTTTAAAAATTGCTGTCCTAGAAGTATTTAATCAGAGGAAAGTCTTGAGAAGGACCCTCACAGGGTGGCTCACATCAACATCGGGGTAACTTCTATAGAGAAGAAAAGGCTGCATGACATACTGAGGCAGAGAGAAGGGATAGTAGGGAAGAGATCTAGATGTTCCCTTAAGAAAGTACAATAGGAGGCACAAGAAGATAATTGAATTGAGAAGCAACAGATGTTCAATGAGACCACCATGGTGAGACTAGGATCAGATAAAAGGAAGCTGACCAGAGGTACTGTAGAATCAATGAGAGCTGAGGTAAGGCTGATAGGCCAGTGAAAGCTGAGCTGGATATATCTTTGAAATTTACAAACCATGAATTTCAGCAGTGGCATTATGCTCATCCCCCCTCCACCCCCCAAAAAACGCATACAACAAAAAAAGCAGTATTAACAACAATTCAGTGGGCACTAGTGTCAGATGGCTAGTGACTCAAGAGACCAGACTGGCTTTGTCACATCATAGACCAGCAAAGATATGAAGGACAACATGAAGACCTTCTTCCTTTTTGCAAGATGGATACAGAAGCTTCTCCATGAACCTAGACACCATCTTGAGAAAAAGGATAGAAAGAAGAGAAATACCACTAAGAAAAAGCTTGCCTTTAAATTAACTGAATATTTACCCCAAGACTTTGTTTAAATGCACGAGTCTGGGATTCTTTAATTACCAAGTTTAAGTTTGTATTCACTGATACCCAACAGGATGGAGAGCTTGAACATTTAGATTAGTCATGGCAAATAAATGGCAACATTTCTTTTTGCACATTTTGAATCACAGACTACACATTTTAATACATAAACTAATAGGAGAGTAACAAAAATGTTGAAAAACATGGTTTTCTTCAAACCATTTTTTAAGTTGCCACAATATTTTGCTGCCATTTTTTCATTTATAGTCAAAAATAGATAAAGAAAATAACTGAAGACAATTTTTTCTTTGTACAAGAAAGTAGTCTACATAGTGAGATCTGAATAGTAATGTTAAAGCAAGGCACAATCTCACATCACAGGATTAAGCTATTAAGACTAGTGCTACTGCTAGGAAACTGAGCACAATCCACATTTTCAACATCTGAAGCATTACAAATGAAGGGAAAAACCTTCTTTTCTAAAACAAACAAACTATGATTAAATAAAATAAATTAAAGTTTATTAATAAAGGTATAGTATCTAGAAAGTTGTGTTTATTTAAATCTTGCTCTAATATTGTGTCCTTCTTTTGATATACTATGGAAATATTAAAATGTAGCAATGGGGGCTTCCCTGGTGGCACAGTGTTTGAGAGTCCGCCTGCCCATGCAGGGGACACAGGTTCGTGCCCCGGTCTGGGAGGATCCCACATGCTGCGGAGCGGCTGGGCCCATGAGCCATGGCCGCTGAGCCTGTGCGTCCGGAGCCTGTGCTCTGCAATGGGAGAGGCCACAACAGTGAAAGGCCTGTGTACCAAAAAAAAAAAAAAAAAAAAAAAAAGTAGCAATGTATCGATTACTTATTTTAACAGATGTTTTATTTTATAAGAAAAAGCTTAATTGAGGGAAAACATATACTATATGAAATTCAGGAATTTATGACTGTACAGTGCCTTATAGAATGGGCTCATATTCATAAGCCAGACATCATCAATAACCTGTTGGCAGATACCCAGACAGGAGATGCAGTTTCAAGGAGGAGTCCCAAAGCTGTTAGGTGGCAACAGATACCACATTAATAAAGACACAATGTTACAAGTAATCTGTATATGATATTGAGATTATCATAGAAGTTGAAGAAACCTTGTCAATTGAAATTTGGATTTTTTAAAATATAAAAATAAAGCTGCATGGAATTATTTCTTTCTGGCTGAAAACTGTTAGTTTATTAAAAGTAAAATTTTGGTATAGTTACTTGGAAGACATATATTTACTATTGCATGCTGCTTTCCAATGCTCTTGAAAAAGTCATTCATATTTATTGTTATATTATTTTTCTGAAGAGTTACCATTGCATAGCTCAGCAAATACCACATAATGCCACAAATTTTATAATAAAAATGTTAAAATAACTTGATAATTGTATCTTCTTATATTCTCCCTGCCAATCCATGTTTTTTTTTTGTTTTTTTTTTAAAAAAAACACTAAGAAGAATTTTGAAGATTAAATTTCCCACAGTTTTGCCTTAGGTGAAGAAATGTTACAAAAGTGAAAATGGAAACATTAAAAGAAGATACAAATGTGTAATATGGATATACAAACATAATTAACTTAATGTAATCAAAGGAGAAGAAATAAAAACAAGATTTCAAATTGTTGCCCACTAACTTTGGCAGAAAGTTGTCTGTTTTGTTTTATTATTAATACTCATGCTTGCCACTGGACAGTAAGAGAGAAACTCTCATCCACAGTTGGTGGAAGCGCAATTTGGTGCAAACTTTCTGTAAATCACTTTGAAAACATGTATGGAATGTCTACAAATGTTCATAGAGTTTGAACCACAATCTCCATACCTGAGAATTTAACCTAAAGATATAGAGGTATGTCAGGGAATCATGTGCAAGCACTTTCACTGGGTATTTATTATAAGGGGAAAATGGAAATACTCTAAATGTCCAAAGATAAGAAACTGATTAAATCAATACAGAACTCTTTTTGCTTGCCCAGTTTAAAGATGGCAATATGAGCTCCTGAATTCAATTCTCCACTTGCCTACATCAAACTTGACCCAAGGGGCCATTTCATTCCAGGATTAATCCATTTGTTAATGATGTAGTATGTTGTTGATTAAGAACATTTTCAAAGCGTATATAAGACAACAGAAAATGCTCACCATGAAAGTTTTTGTTCGTGTGTGTGTATTTGGGAGGGGGAGAGAAATAGTCCAAAATGCTAATAGAGTTTATCTCTCAGTGGTAAAATTTTCTTCTTTAACTTTTCTCCTTTTAACTTTTCTTCTTTAACTTTTCTGAATTTTACAAATTTTCTACCATGAAAGTTTATTAGTTTTAAAATCAGAAAAAAAAGTAAGTGATTAACACTGAAGACAAAATAAGTCCTGCAAACATCATATCTGTTATAGTTTACAAATAAAATTCATTTCCCCAAATTCCCGTTTGTCAACAATATTCTATTAAATATTTTCATAAAAATAGAAATGAAGTTAAGAAACTTTCAAAAAATAATGTTAGACTTCTGCCCCCAAATCATGAATAATAAAAATAGTATTTCACATTTTTTAGTAATCCACATTTTTCAAAGCAGTTACATTTATATGTATCATCTGTCCCTTCTCCCTCAACCTGATTTGATTATAGAATCAGAGAATCTAATCTGTAAGGAACCCTAGGAGCCAACCAATTGAAATCCTGCTTAGAGCAAAGGAATTTATCATAACACCTCCTGAGAGAGGCTTTTTTCAACCATATGAATGTTTCTAGAGCTCATGACACCACAAGGCTTTTTCATTTTCTGGACAGTTTTGGTTGTTTTAAAATCCTTATATTAAATGAAAATAAGTCAAAAGAAAGCAGTCACTACTAATTCTGAACTTTCTTATGTAAAAAAGGCATTGGCCATTCCCAATCCTGGGCTTCTATTTTTCTAAAAGTGTGGTCCACAGACTACCTGCATGAAACCACCTGAGAACTTCTTTTGAAATGTAGATTTCCAAGCCCCACCTGACACCTTCTGAACCAGGATATCTGGAGGTGGAGCCCTGAATATACATTTTCCACTAACTTCTTAACTGATTCTTGGATGTCTGGGTGGGTAGAAGGCCCTACTGGGAAGAAATAGCCCTTTTATTTGCTTGCTTTGGCTTGGAGATGGCCATGTGAGCTCCTGAATTCAGTCCTGCATTGGTCAACATCAAACGGGACTTGAGGGCCATTTCCCTCCAGTGTTACTCCCCCTGTAAACTATCACTTGTTCAACATCCATCATTTACTGTGTCAGGCACTACTCCATGAGCTGAGTACACAAAGAATAAGTACATGTTTTCTCTCCTGGTAATGAGCTCATTGCCAGGCACAGCACAGCATCCTGTGGTCTACCTAGCTGACAATGGTTGACCTTTCCTGGTATCAGGATTTGATTATTCTTCCTTTATTACATTCTTCTGGAAGATAATTCAATTGGGAAGTTCCTGTCACAAGAATAGATACTAGGATTTACTTTTCAAAGAATTGGGCTCTGGTGATTAGAACCTATCCTTGCCCCTTTATTTTGGAAATTAGTCCCAGTTATATTCTTTTTAAACTGAGGTGAAATTCACATAACATAAAATTAACCATTTTAAGGTGAACAATTCAGTGACATTTAGTACATTCATAATGTGCAGCCACCACCTCTATCTAGTTCCAAAACATTTTTATAAACCCAAAAAGAAACCTCATATCCATTAGGCAGTTTCTCTTCAAGAATTCTACTTCAAGAAGAATTCTACTTCAAGAATATTTTTAATAGTTTTTTTTCTGTTTAACTTTTCACACCTCTTATTCCCTGCCCAGTTAAGGCTTTTTAATGCTAAAAGATTGTTTCTGGGTCCATCAGCATTTATTCTGTTTAGTGTTCTATATTATAGGCAGCTAATATCGTCTCATTTTTGTATTTCTATAATGAACACTTAAGTTCCAGACTGTCTTATGTGTAAATCATTTTTTGTGATAGCTATAGCATAAGCCATTTTAACTGTGAAAGTAGTATATATGTGTTGTGAACATTTAAATAATGTATAAATAAAGTAAAAAGTGAGAGTCTTTCTTAAGTACCCCTACATTTACCAGAGTAACTACGGTGTGGCATTCCAGATTATTTCTTGATTCAGCTGAATGTATATACCCCTCCCTGAAATTATATCAGATTAGTCATATCATTATATCATTAATCAGAGTTTTACCACTTGTTCATTTATTCTATGTTTTATCTATTCATTCATTCTTGAAACCAGTATTTATTGGATGCTTATTAGATGCCAAGAATTCTTTTAGGAGATGGGGATACAGGGGTGAATAAATATCCGTGTCAGCATCTGTCAGGTCATTATTTCAAATAAGTATACATAATTCCATCATATAGTTGTTCCATAATTTCACACAACTCATTTAATCATTCTTCTACTAATGGACAGCTAAAATTCTTTTAACCAATGTTTGTTAAATAGCTATCGGATACCAAAGGCACTACACTGAGATGAGAAGTACATTTGTTTTTTCTTTGGTTTTTGTTTTTGTTTTGTGGTACGCGGGCCTCTCACTGTTGTGGCCTCTCCCATAGCGGAGCACAGGCTCCGGACGCGCAGGCTCAGTGGCCATGGCTCATGGGCCTAGCCGCTCCGCGGCATGTGGGATCTTCCCAGACCAGGGTACGAACCCGTGTCCCCTGCATCGGCAGGCGGACTCTAAACCACTGCGCCACCAGGGAAGCCCTGTTTTTTGTTTTTATAACCGAAATATGAATTAAGTAATGTTCAGCTTTACTTTTAGTATCAAGTTAACCTCTTTTGTATTTGAAACAAAGTTAGGTTTTTGAAGAAGGTGTGGGTAAGGCAGACTCAATCATTCCAGCTATGTGCCCAGGAGTATGGGAAATACATTTACCCCACCTAAAATATTGTACAGCAGGAGAAATAATCAAAATGATTAAAACCTTCCAAGCAAAGGTACCAACCATTCAAATGGACACCTAACCAATGAAAACAGATATAGTATATATAAAAAAATGGATGCCTACCAGCTTAGGTATATGCCTTGGTATATACACTGTAAGGATATTCAATCCTCAATTCGATTGAGTCTTTTCTGCACCTTTTTGTGGTTTGCTTGTCTGTTGTTTTGTGGGAAATGGGCAATATTTGTGCTTTTTCATTTACATATTTGGCTATGTAGAAACCCCAGGGAATGAATCATTCTGGATAGCTGAAAATTTTAATCATTTTTGATGGAAATCTTTCTAAAATGGATTTCACACTTCCCTGCCTTCTTAAACAGAGTGGATGGAATGTAATTAATCTTTTTTTGATGACTTGGTTTTATCATTATGAACATTAATGACTGTGCTATGCTATCCAGAGATGACGTCCTAGACATGGATTGTGGTATGCAGGATGGCCTGTGGTCCTATTAGTCTTTATGAATATTTGCATCTAGGTTATAGTCTTCCTTTATTGGTAGACCCTTAGTTGCCATTCTCACTGCTGACAGTAAAGCAGCACAGGTAAGTACAAAGAGGTAGGCTTAGAAGGAAGCTCTTTAGATCCAAGCTCTTGATTTGAGTGCCAATTACACTTTTAATCCAGTTTCTTTATCTGTAAAATGGTCACAGCAACTCACCTAATAGAGATGTAATAAGCGTTAAATAATGGGTCTTAAGTGTAGTGAAAAATAAACCAATGTTAATTCCTGTTCCCTATCAGGGTGCTTACTAATAAAAATGCATTTTGCAATTTTTATTCTGCTGTGGAACTGGAAGCTGGGTGGTAGAGTTGAAAGACTTACATGTAAATTCAGATTAATGAGCTTTTTGGGGTGTAAGATACAAGTACTCTCAGTTTTATTCCATATAGACTTTGTGACATTGATATTGGATGCTTGGATATACTAGTTACTTCTTAACTCTTAACTATGTAAGAAGAATGCTGCCTCCATAAAATAGAGTTCTGGAGGAAAAAAATGCAAATTGGATATTTTGAAATCCATACATAATATGGAAAATGTTTTAAATCTGTATAATTATTCTCTTCTAGGTTATGAACTTGGTAATTTTTAGAAAAATATTATTTTTAAGATGTGATCAACTATACTTACCAAAGCCCTACCACATACCAGGTATATTTCTAAGTTTTGGATTTATCTCAGAGAGAGAGAGAAAAAAAAGATAAAATCTCTGTCCACATATAGCTTCCATTTTAGTGGGAGAGATAGAAAATAAAACACATAGATAATAAAATATGTAGTGCATCATTTTATATGTCCTTGAGAAAAATAAACTAGGAGAGGGGATATATAAAGCCAGGGAGTCAGCAGAGAGATTCAATTTAAAATACAATGGTTAATAAAGACCATGGAAAAGATGACATATGAAGAAAAGCTTAAAGGAGGGAACCACTGATATATTTTGTTGGAAGGCTCTTTCAAGAAGAGGGAATAGTAAACACAAAAGGAGGCCAGAAAGAACCTGTTGTGTTCACGAAATAGAAAGGAGTCCCAGAGACTGGAACAGAATAATTCTGTCAGATGGTAATGAGAGCTAAGGACAAAGGTCAAGTGCAAAAAAGGTATTAGGAGTGTCTGGGATGAGGTGGTGGGTGGTATTGAGGTGCAACTTGAAATAGGTAAGATGACACACTTGAGAAAGTTGGCAAGGGAGCAAGCCTTACAGGTTCTGGAGGTAATAGCCTTCCGGGCAGAAAGAATAGCAAGTGGAAAGGCTCCAAGGCATATGTGTCTGGGTAGTTCAAAGAACAGGAAGGAGACCTGATAACTAAAATGGAGTAACCAGCTTGGAGTGTACTTGGAGACGATGTTAAAGTGATAGCCAGAAGCAAGATTATACAGTGCCTTAGGCCATTATAAGATATTAACTTTTATTATGGTTACAATGTGAGGCCACTGCAGGGTTTTTAGCAGAAGAGTGTGTCTTTTTGTTTGTTTGTTTGATTTTTCATAGCAATTAGATTATTCTGATTACTGGATTTTGAATAGCCTGTAAGTGATTAAAGGACAAATTAGGGAGAACAGTTAAAAATAATCCAGGAAAGTCCTGGAAAACATCCTGCAATAATCCAGGAAAGACATGATGATGGCTTTCATAAGGTTATTTGTGAAAGAGATGGAAAGATGTGGTTGTATTCTGGATATATTAAAAGCAGAGCCCATAGCCCACTGCCCATGGAATATTGGAGGAAGAAAAGAGATAAAAATGAAGTAAGTAAAGAAGTAAATTGAGAAAATAAAAATATACTTTCAAAGAGGTGGTTACTTCAGCCAAGAGTCATATTTCTATGTGAAACAACTGAAAAACTGGATAGAATACATGAAATAAAATCTTTCAAGATATTTAACATTAATAATGAAAGATGAGGATTCTTTTTTTTTTAATGATGGTGATAACTCCCAGCATTTTTAAAACATTTATTTATTATTTCTTTATTATTTATTTTTGGCTGTGTCGGGTCTTCGTTTCTGTGCGAGGGCTTTCTCTAGTTGCTGCAAGCGGGGGCCACTCTTCATCGTGATGCGCGGGCCTCTCACTATCGTGGCCTCTCTTGTTGTGGAGCACAGGCTCCAGATGCACAGGCTTAGTAGTTGTGGCTCATGGGCCCAGTTGCTCTGCAGCATGTGGGATCTTCCTAGACCAGGGTCCGAAGCTGTGTCCTTTGCATTGGCAGGCAGATTCTCAACCACTGCACCACCAGGGAAGCCCGAGGATTCTTGACAGAGGAGAAATAAACAAGATGAATCATACATTTGCCCTGGCTTACTCTCTGGAGAGCGTTGCCAGGTTGTAGCGCAGGGAGAGGAAACCTAGATAAAGCCCAGTGGTCTCCATAAGATGAGAAAACAAAACTGGAGTTTGGAGAAGCCAAGGAAATAGGAGTTTCCAGAAGAGAGTAACAGAGGGGAGAGATCTGCATAGAGAGGAAGTTTCAGAGATCTCCCCCCTCAATGTTCAGCTGAGTACTGACAGGTACAAATGTATGAGGAAGCTATCTGCAGCTGGAACCACCAGAAAAAGTTCGAAGGAACAATGTCCAAAGCTCACACAGAAATAGTTTCTGTTCCCACCAGGAAGAGAAGAAAAACCTCATAACTAATGGGACATCAAATACAGCACTCACAGGGATTTTGCCTCAGTAATAAGGCAAAATTAAATCTAGACTGAACACTGTTCTGGTATCATCTGAGAAAACTTAAAAGTAAGACTCAAAAGGAACCAACTTTTCCCAAATAACTTAACTGCACCCTAGATCATAGCTGAAGAATATTTATAAGGATACAAGGAAATCCAGCACTCAACCACACAAAATTTGCAATGCCTGGCATACATTCAAACATTACCAAAGCATGCAAAGAAACAGGAAAACACAATTCCTAATGAGGAGAAAAATAAATTAATCAAGAAATTATAGATGATACATCTAATAGAACAAGGACATTAAAAGTTATTGTAGGGCTTCCCTGGTGGCGCAGTGGTTGAGAGTCCTCCTGCCAATGCATGGGACACGGGTTCGTGCCCATGTCTGGGAAGATCCCACATGCCACAGAGCGGCTAGGCCCATGAGCCATGGCTGCTGAGCCGGCGCGTCCAGAGCCTGTGCTCTGCAATGGGAGAGGCCACAACAGCGAGAGGCCCATGTACCGCCAAAAAAAAAAAAAAAAAAAAAAAAAAAGAATAGTTATTGTAGGGCTTCCCTGGTGGCACAGTGATTAAGAATCCACCTGTCGGGCTTCCCTGGTGGCACAGTGGTTGAGAGTCCGCTTGCCGATGCAGGGGACACGGGTTTGTGCCCCGGTCTGGGAAGATCCCACATGCTGCAGAGTTGCTGGGCCCGTGAGCCATGGCCGCTGAGCCTGCATGTCTGGAGCCTGTGCTCTGCAACGGGAGAGGCCACAGCAGTGAGAAGCCTGCGTACCGCAGGGAAAAAAAGAAAAACAAGAAAGAAAGAATCCACCTGTCAATGCAGGAAACGTGGGTTCAAGCCCTGATCCAGGAAGATCCCACATGCCATGGAGCAACTAAGCCCGCGAGCCACAACTACTGAGCCTGCTTGCTGCAACAACTGAAGCCCGTGCGCCTAGAGCCTGTACTCTGCAACAAGAGAAGCCACTGCAATGAGAAGCCCACACAATGCAATGAAGAGTAACCCCCACTCGCTGCAACTAGAGAAAAGCCCGTACACAACAACAAAGACCCAATGCAGCCATACATAAATAAATAATTAATTAATTAAAAAAAAAGGTATTGTAACTGTACTCTATGTGTTCAAGAGGCTTAGGGGTAAGCTGAGCATGTTAAGTAGAGAAAAAGAAGATATGAGATAGGCCCAAGTAGAACTTCTCAGGCAGAAACTACAATGCTGAGATGAAAGGCAACAATAACAACACTGGATTGGATTAATTGCATATTAGACATTTCAGAAGTAAAGATAATGAACTTGAAAATATAGAAACAGAAACTACATAAAACTCAGAAATAAAAGAGGATAAAAATGAGCACAAAAACATAATCAAGCACTAGTGACTTACAGAACTACTTTAAACAGTCTGACATATGTAATAGGAGTCTCAGAAGGAAGGGGAGGAGAAAAGGCAGGGGGGATAAGAAAAAAAAATTTTGAAGAAATGGCTAAAATATTTTCAAATGTACTTAAATCTCCAGAACTACAAATTCAAGAAACTCAGTGAACCCCAAGAATAAGAAACTTGAAGAAAACTCCACCAACACTCATAATAAATTGCTTAAAACCAGTGATATACAGAAAATCTTAAATACAGTCAGAGGAAAAAAAGTAGCAAACTATATGCAGAGGAACAAAGATAAGATTTATTCAGACTTCTTTTGGGGTAAAAAGAAAGCAGGCCAGAAGACAAAGAAACAACATCTTTAAAATATTGCAAGAAAAAGAAAAATCTACCTAGAATTTTATACCCAGGTAAGATATCTTTCAAAAATGAAGGAAGAGTAAGGCTTTTAAGTCACACAAAAGAAGAAAGAAGTCATTACTGGCTCACCTGCACTATAAGAATGGTTAAAGGAAGTTCTTCAAGCAAAAGGAAAATTATACCAGAATAAACACTGCATCCAGGAATGAAGAACTCCTAAAATAGTAATTATATAGGTAAATCTAAAATATGTATATTTTCTTGTTATTTAAATCCCTTTAAAAGATAGTTGACTATTTAAAGAAAAATTAAAAATAAAAACAGTGTACTGTGGGATCTATAACATATGTAAAAGTAAAATGTATGAAAATAATAGTACATAGGCTGGGTCAGGATAAATTAAAATATACCCCTGTAAGTTTCTTATACATGAAATAGCATAAAATCACTTGAAAATAGACTGTAATAAGTAAGTGATGCATACTATAAACTAATAAAACACAAAACAGAGTTATAGATAATAAGCCAAAAGAACCAATTACTATAAAAGTAGAGAAATTTAAAAATGGGAAATAGGGCTTCCCTGGTGGCGCAGTGGTTGAGAGTCCGCCTGCTCGATGCAGGGGACACGGGTTCGTGCCCCGATCCCGGAAGATCCCACATGCCGCGGAGCGGCTGGGCCCGCGAGCCATGGCCGCGGAGCCTGTGTGTCCGGAGCCTGTGCTCCGCAACGGGAGAGGCCACAGCAGTGAGAGGCCCGAGTACAGCAAAAAAAAAAAAAAAAAAAAAAAAAAAAAAAAAGGGAAATAAAGAACATGGGATAGTTAGAAACTAGTAGAAACATGGTAGATTTTAACCCAACAACATCAACAATTACATTCAAAGATAAATATTTTAAATGCCCCAACTAAAAGGTATTTTAAAAGGATTTTCAAATTGAATAAAAGAGCAAGATCTTGCTTGCAACAAACACACTTTAAATATAAAGACATAGACAAATAAAAGGAAAGGATAGAAAAGGTATATATACTATGCTAGTACCAATTAACAGAAATTTGGAGTAGCCAAATTAATATCATATAAAGTAGATTTTAGATCAAAGAATATTACCATGGATAAAGAAGTATATCTTATAATGAGATATGTGTGAAATCATCAAGAAGACATAATGACCCTAAATATTTATACATTTAATAACAGAACTTCAAAATACATAACACAAAATCCATAGAGCTGCAAGGAGAAATAAACACATACTTAATTTTAAAATAGAGATTTTTAACACTTCTCTCTCAATATTGAAGAACAGATAAGGAGAAACCAATGAAGATATATATTTGGACAACACATCAAACATCTAGACCTAGCTGATATTTTAAAAACACCCTATCCCCAAACAGCAGAATACACACAGGGCATTTATAAAAATGTCATGTTTTAGGCAATAAAACTAGTCTCAATAAACTTGAAAAATACATACTTTCTGACTACAATGTAGTTGCAGTGAAATGTAAGTAGAAGTCAAGAAGAGGAAGCTCTCTTCCCCAAATCCCCAAATATCTGGAACTAATTAACATATGTCTAAATAACCAGTGGGTCAAGTAAGTAAACAAAATGGAAATTAGAAAGTGTTTTGAAATCAATGAACATGAAAACACAACATAACAAAATCTGTGGGATGCATTGCTTATAGAAATGTAGAACTAAATTTATATCACTAAAAACCTACATTAGAAATAAAGGTTTAAATCAGCAACCTCAGCTTAAGGACTTAGAAAAAAATATTAAACCAAAGAAAGCAGAATAAAGGAAATAATGAAGACCAGAGCAGAAATCAATAAAAAGTTTAAAAATATATATAGATAAAATTAATGAATCCAAAAGCTGGTGGTTTGAGCAGATCACTAAAATTGAAAGAACTCTAACAAGATGATTGGAAAAAAAAAAAGAGAAGATTCAAACTGGTAATATCATGAATGAGAGAGGAGACATCACTACAGATTCTACAGATACTAAAAGGATCATAACAGAATATTATGGCATCTTAGTATCAATAAATCTGACAATTTAGGAAAATATAATAGATAAGTTTCTTCTTCTAACTTATAATAGATAAGTTTCTTCTTTCTAAGTCACAAACTACAAAAGCTTGCTCAAAAAGAAACAGATAACATAAATGGTCCTACATATAGTAAAGAAATTGTTATGTAGTTTAAAAAAAAACAAAAACAAAACCTTCCCACAAGGAAAACTACAAGCCCAAATGGCTTCATTGGAGCATTTAAAGAAGGAATAACACCAATTCAATACAAACTCTGGAAATAAAACAAAACAAGCAAGCAAACAAAAAAAAAAAAACAACTACAGACAAATAGCCCTCATAAACATAGATACAAAAATTTAATCCAGCTATATATAAAAAGCAAATACATCATGACCAAGGGAGATTTATGCCAGGGATACAAGATTGGTTTAACATTTGAAATCAATCAATGCAATTCATCATATTAGCAGATTAAAAATGAAAATCTTATAATCATCTCAGTATACAGAAGAAAACATTGGACAAATATCCAACATTCACTTCTCATTAAAAAAATCTATGCACTAGGAATATATGGTAACTTACTCAAATTGTTAAATGGCACCTATGAATAACATACATTTAACAGCAAAATAATTCATAATCATGAAAGATTGAATGAATTCCCCTATAAGATCAGGAACAAGGAAAGAAAGTAAACTATTATAACTTTGATTCAAAATTGTACTGGACACTCTAGATAGCAAAATAAGACAAGAAAAAAAGGTATCTAGATCAGATAGGAAATAGTAAAACGCTCCTTATTCACATATGACACAACTGTCTATGTATAAAATCTTATGGAACAATGAGTTACTTTATCAAAGTTGCAGGATACAAGATCAACATACAAAATCAGTGTACTTTTATATGCTAGCATTAAGCAACCGAATTGAAAATCAATATAATTCACAAAGCATAAAAATACAAAATACTTAGGAATGCATACATATACAAAAATATGTAAAGGACCTTCATATTGAAAACTAGAAAACATTGTTGAAGATTATATAAATAAATGAATAAATATGGATTCATAGATCAGAATATTCAATATTATTAAGATATCCATTATCCCTCAAATTGACCCAGAGATCTAATACAATCCTAATCAGAATTCCAGGAAAAATTTTTAATGTTAACATTAACAAGCTGATTCTAAAATTCATATGGAAACACAGTGAACCTAGAAAAGCCAGAACAACTTTGAAGAAAAATAAAGTTGGACAATTTTTACTACCCAATTTCAAGGTTTTTATAAAGACATAATGATCAAGACATAGACAAATACATCAATGGAACAGAATAGAATTCAGAAATAAACCTACATATACATGGTCAATCAATTTTTGACAAAGGTGCAAGGTAATTCAGTATAGAAAAGATAATGTTTTCAACAAATAGAACTGAAATTGGATAACTCTATGTCAAAAAACTAAACTTCAATTTATACCTCACATTATGGAAACATTAACTGAAAATGAGACTTAGATTTAATATACAATCCCAAACTATAAAAGTTCTAGAAAAAACATAGGAGAAAAATCTTCATGCTTTTGGGTTATACAAAGATTTCTTAGCTACATTAAATGCAAAATCCATAAAATAAAAATTGATAAGTTGGACTTAATCAAAATATAAAACTTTATTTGAAAGAGAATGAAAAATAAGATAGACTGGGAAAAAATGAAACTCAATAATGAGGAAACAATACAGTAAAATATAAGCAAAAGATTTAGATAGCTATTTCACCAAAGAAGTTATGCAAAGAAGCATATGAAGTATGTTTACCATTATTAATCATTAGAGTAATAAAGATTAGAATCAAAATGATATAATTCTAAATACATTTTAGAATGTCTAAAATTAAAATATTGATCTACCGAGTATTGGTGAGCATGTGAAAGAGCAGAACACTACTAATAGGAAGATAAAATACTACAACTTTAAAGAGCAGTTTAGTTGTTTCTTAAAAAATTGGACACACTAATACATGCCCCAGCCATTCTACTTCTATGTATTTACCCAAGATAGGTGAAAGCATGTGGCCCTGTAAAATTCATATATAAATATTCATAGCAGTTTTATTTGTAATAGCTAAAAACTGGAAACAATCCAAATGTCCATCAGCAGGTGAATGAATATACAAATTGTGGTATTTCCAAGCAAGTTGTATTGCTAAAGAATACTTAGCAGTAAAAATGAATAACAGGGGTTTCTCTAGTGGCACAGTGGTTAAGAATCTGCCTGCCAATGCAGGGGACACGGGTTTGAGCCCTGGTCCGGGAAGATCCCACATGCCGCAGAGCAACTAAGCCCGTGCTCCACAACTACTGAGCCCGCACGCCACAACTGCTGAAGCCCACGCACCTAGAGCCTGTGCTCCACAACAGGAGAGGCCACGTGATGAGAAGCCCGCGCACCACAATGAAGAGTAACCCCCTCTCACCGCAGCTAGAGAAAGCCTGTGCACAGCAATGAAGACCCAATGCAGCCTAAAATAAAATAAATACATTAAAAAAAAGAATTAAAAAAATGAACTATGCATGAAAAAAATGGATTAATATCAACACAATTATGCTGTACTAAAGAAACCAGGCCACCCCCCCACCAACAAATGAATAGATATTGTATATTTCCATTTATATAAAACTGTAGAAAATACAAACTAATGTACAGTGGGGAAAGCATTTAAATGGTTGCCTGGGGACACAAGGCTGAAGAACAGAAATGGATTGTGAGGGATTGCATTGAGGCAGGAGCAAATCTTTGAGGGTGTTAGATATGTTTACTATCTTGACTGTGGAGGTGGTTTCACAGATATATACATATATCTGTGATATATATGTCAAAATTGGTCACATTTCATACTTTAAATATATGCAGTTTATTGTATGTCAATTATAGCTTGATACAGCTATTACAGATTACATTAAATTAAAAATGTAAAAAAAATGTAAAAATGTAAAAGGATGTTAATTCTAAAATTTACTTGCTGAGAGATATTTTAGAGCATTAAGAAACTAGGCAAGTAATTTTTCAAATTCAAAATTTTAACTTAATTACTACTGATAAATTGCTTACTCTGTGCTAGGTACTATTCTACAAATATTTACAAATATTGACTTATTTCATCCCTGTGATAATTCTATTCCCTGGGTATGGCATTATTCATACCCATCTTACATATGAAGAAATTGAGGCACAGAGAGTGATGCAGTTTTATAAACGCAAAGCTTGGATTTTAACCCAGGTGGTCTGGCTTCAGGGATACAGCTCTGTTTAATCTTGCTTAAAAAGAGAGTTTATTTTGACTACTTCACAGATTCAGTGACTGTACTATAGGATTTTACTTTCATTTTCTTACCGCCCACATTTCTTGAATAGATTTTTGCATGCAGGTTGGAATCTTTACTGCCTTTTTATAAGATAATACTTTAACACATACTAAGCACTGCTTTCATTAGCACAAACTGTCCTGCCCACCAGACTCCTGTTTTAAAACCTCTTTGCCTCTATTCTTCACTACTTTTCTGAACTGATTCCATTCTACAAAGCACAAATCTTCAGATTTTGAAATAGATACAGCAGTATGACACCTGTTTTTATTCCTACCCAAACTGGTTTGTCCTATTGCAAAGCATTTATTATCCAGATACGACTATGAAACACTTGATTGAGTATTGCTTCTAAAGATACTTATTTTGAGAATGTAAATTTTGTGTTGATAATGACTTTGAGATTAGAGATCAAGTCTTCATCTTATGTCATGCATATTCAGAAATACATATTTTTGATACAGAATTGCCAACTTTTCAGACCTCACGAGAACATACATGCTCCACTTAGAAAATATAATCATATATATATATTTTTAAGCTCTCATGTAGAACAATCAGCTCAGCCTATGAGGGTTGGCAATGCATCTCTCCCCATCACTGTCTCCAAGTTTTGCCTTGGGTGTGTAACGAGGGATGTCCACTCAGGCATGAAGAATAGAGACCAAATTAATTGCGTTGGAATTGTGAAAATGGTGTGCTTCATGTGGTAGGGGGACATTCCGCATTTTTTTCTTCCTTAAAGAATGTGATATTTGTGTCAACTGGCGAAGAGTGGGGGGCGGGTCCTTTTGGTATGGATACAAATTCATTAAGCTAGTTCAACGGGAAACACCAGGATCCACATCTTACCCAGTCCTTCCTTCTCAAATAGTTATCGTTAACTCTCCGAGTTCTAAAACAAATCACTCTCATTTTTTCATTACATGTTTCATATAATTTATTGTACATAATAAATAGTTTGCAAGAGTTGGGTTTATGAATAGCTTGAAACAGGTTTTCCATGTCCAAATCAAGCTGCCATAGAAACCATTTTTCGTTTCTGCCAAACGTATGGTCTTTTCCTTTTTTTTCTGCCTTGAAATATGTTGTTTAAAAAAAATCTCAAATTATTCAGGAAAGTTGATCAGGTTTCATTAAAATAATGACTTCATTATTAGCAAATGCTCATTTCAATCTCTTATTAAATGACTCCTTCTTGCATTATGGACATCAAACTAAAAATATAAATATATAGCTTTAAATCTTGATATAATGATATTTATCATAAAAATAAATTAAAATACATTTTCATTCTCCTCCCACTTTCCTATAAAAGAACTTCTGCCCTTTTAAAACAACAGAACAGGAGCAGGACCAGGTTAAGCTTCTGCCAGATAGTTCATGTAGAAAGTCCACGAGGACAGTAGTCTGCTGGGTATTTATATCCATACCTCCTCACGGAGCTTCCAATTTTTTGGCAGGAAAGATTTTTTAAAAAGGTTCTTTCCACAGGTGTTTTTCCAATGTCTCATCATTATAATATTTTGACTTTTCAAGTAACTAATATCCAAAATCAGAGTCCTCATCAAAGTAACCAATCCCTCCTAGGTAAATGTCCAAGTTCCAAAAGCCAGCTCAACTCAAAAGCTGCACTCAACAGCTAAATAACTAAATAGCTCAGATTCTCAAACAAAAAACTACCTTCAGAAGTCACTGTGATATATGACCCCTATAACAGAAAAGGTGTTATGGAGGTTCAAGGGAGTGGTTGTGTTTTGGCAAGTAGAGAGAGATCTGTTTGTTAACGACCGATCTACTTTTAGGGTCTTTTTAAAACTTTTTAAAAACTTTTATCCTTTCAACCTCTACTAACTAGTATTTAGCTTACAGAAAGAAAATGATTTATTAATTAGTCCAGGTTTATTCTGTAACTCAGTATCACCATGAGATGTACACATTTTTACCCCATCCATTAAAATGCCCTGCTTTAAAGTACTTTCCAAAAAATTCATTTTTTCCACTACATACTCTAGATTCTTACATAACTAAACTAACTTTATTTCCTTCACAAGTTCTTCCATTTATTCAACAAATATTTAATGAGTGACTTCTCTGTGCAATATCATATAGGTTCCATGGAGCCACAGATTCAAGAGTAATCTCTAGACCTTATCTTCATGGATGTAAATTAAACATAAAGGTGAAATAAACATAAAGGTTGGAGCCAAATGATGTAACACATTGAATGAGAAGCCAAAGAGTTTGGATTAAAAAAAAACAAAAATGTTTTGTAATGGTGCCAATTTTACTATTACAATGACTACTACTAATTACAGTTTAACATTTTTATCTTGTAAGCTTCAAAAACCAATTGCACCTAGTTTAACTTAGAAAATGGGGGTGGGGGATGAGGATCTACTGGAAGAATCTAGAATATCTCATGGAATCTAAGGGAGACATTGACAATCAGCCTTGAGAACTATAAGAAGTAAGAGACTTGAACTTTTGGAACTTCAACTGCAAGAGTTTTTGAACCTTGTTTCATGATTGCTGCCACTAAAGTGAAATAGCTTCCAGCTCCCAGTCTAAGGTGCTTGATTCACAACCCAGAATTAGCCCAGCTTGAGTCATTGTGCATTCCCAACTAGCAATAATTAAGCGGACAGAGTCAAGTGTTACCGGCACTGCTTCTGAGACTCACTCCTGGAAACTTGGAGGTGGGGGGGCAATTCTTTGAGAAGGGGAAATCTTGTGAGGTAGTTAGCAAAAAGTGCCTTCTGTAACCACAACTAACATTCTCTTGGTTAAGCATTGTGCTAAGTGCTTTTCACAAACCATCTCAAAAAATCCAAAAGAAGCCTAATGTGGTAGATATTATTATTCTCATTTTGCCTATAAAAATCAAAATTTTAAAAAGGGTAACAGCCAATAAGCAGTGGAGCCAAGAGCTAAAGTCTACTTTTACTGGCTGCACAGCTTATTCTCTGTCCTTCATCTTGATGTGGTCAATCCAAAGGTTGATTGAGTCTGGTGCCTCTGTCCTCATAAGTTTTCTGTCCTCAACTCTTCATTTTGAATAGGTGAAGAGCTGCTTGATTGTAAGAGTCATTTGAGGAGCCAGTAAACGTCTAGCTGGTACCCCCAGAGTATCTACCTTTTCTTGTCATGTTCTAACACAAAATAAGAGGGGTATGTGTTCCAGGTAAACATACCTGTGTTTTCTCATGGACTCTGTGTGATATATGGTACTCAAACGTAAATGAACTGATGCCACTAGTACTGTATTCTGGACTAAATATATTCCGGAGTAAAATAGATTTTTGTGTGTGTATGTGTGTGTGTGCTAAAACAAGCCATGAGTAATCATGCTGTTTCTATGGTAAAGTCTAAACATTTGACTTAGAAATAGGGTGTGAGCACATATTCGTACTACTGACCAATCAGATACTGCCTGTAGACTATTTCTTTTGGACAATCACCATGGTAAAAATAAAATATGCATTTCTCTAATAAATTAACTTTTAATATGAAAAATGGGCAATAATCTACATCTCTATTCCAATCAGAGGAGTAGAAATCCCTGATCAGAGGATCTCTTGGAAGTGGAGAGAGAACTCTGAAGTTGGGTAAGATAAATCCAGACCAGTGATAACTTATCTGCCTATGTTGGCATAAGAGAGGTAATACATTGGGTCTGGCACTCAGGCTTTTGAAGCAAAGCCCAGTTCATTATCTCAGCAGGGATGGAGTGGATGGGGGGTGGTAGTGGGAGGAAGGTGCAGGGAGAGCAAAGTTTTGGCTATTATCACTGCCACTGCTTATTCATAGTCTTAGGTTATTACCAAGTCCCAAGTTCACAGGTTTGGAACTTTCTATGAGAAAAGTCACACTACCTTTAAATACTACAATAAAAAGGGTAGACATCACCATCAGGGTTGGCATACATAACCTTTAAGAAGGAATCATAAGCTTTTCCTGTGTGGTGGACCTGTTCTTGATAATAAACCCTTTACAAAAGTAGTAAAAAAAAAAGATTATTGACTTACTTTTGGGTAGACTATAAGAAATGAATTCTTTGATGAAATGAGAGACTATGGTCCTAGATGGAAGCCAGGACTCCACTTGTGCAGTGGAATTCTCAGTAAGGGGAAGATGAGCTGGACTCCCTGGGGGGGATAAGTTAAGGGGTTCCTAGCAAAGCTGATTGTCTGTCTCTGTTAGTCATGACATCTTTATAAACACTGCAAATTAGTTAAGGAAGAGCTCTGAATGCAAAAATATCCAAATTTACATTGATGAATGAATTAATTAGGACATGACTAACTCAAAAATTCTGATAACAAAAATAGGAGCCATTGGGAAAGTCAATTACCTCTCTTCTGCTGGAGAGGGAAACACATGCAGACCTTATCATTTTAAATTCAGTTTAAATATAGCCCAAACACAGTCCAGATTACTTTCTGTGATCATGGAGAATGTACTTTTGACTAATTCATCTGGCTTGGGTTTCCAAGAAGATTTTGGCACAGTAAGGAAAGCTTGTTGTCTGACAGGGTGCACAGAATGTACCTAAGTGGCTTTGGTACTGAATGGCTCGGACAGAAGGGTGAGGCGCCTTCATTTGCCAGATCAGAGCTGAAAGGAACAACGTGCAACTGCTAACATTCTCTCACTTTCTGCACTGACACAGGCATCCTGTTAAGAGAAGAAGAGGGAGGGCACAGTGAGAGAGGAAGGGAAAGATTAGAGCAGAGGGCAGAGAAATAAAGGGATAGAAACCAAGGTGAAATTTGCTCTGGGCATTGGATAATAAATTAAGGTGATGTGATATGGGAATATTTTCCCCACCTCCATCCCAGTTTTTAGGATATTAGAAAATGATTCCTATTTAAGAAAGAGAGAAGCTTTCTGAAAAGCTAAATATATCTCTCCAAAATTGGCTACAACTTCCTTCACATAAAGACAAGTTTGAGAGATATGAATAGTCATGGGAGGAATATTTTATGGAACAAAATATTTATTCTTGTTTCTCTTGTGAGGATATCAAGACAGAAAATGGTCTCTGGAGGAAATCATGCCTGTGAAAGATATTTTAAGATCAAAGTTTACCTGACACATAACCCAACTCACTAACAATGAAAACCATGAAATTCTGTTTTGAATGCACTGATTTTTCTTTTATCCTTTATCAGTTTGGCCCTTTGTCATTTACAAAATATATGTGCAACTATAACAATGTGATCTTTTTTACTGTTAAAACTTGAAACTTGTAATTTGATCAGAGAATTCAAGCCCCACATGGAACACTAGAAACTTAGTTTCCTTGACATACTTCTGATAATCTTTTAAAACAATGACATTTATCTCATACCAAATGCCATCAATCTTCCTATTTATATATACAATGAATTCTAAATTTTTGAAAAATAAAACTGTTCAATAGTATAATACCTTCTTTTTGTGGCTCAATTTTTCTTCAGTTGATGATGAGAAAATCAGAAATACATTATTCTTACTAACTAGAGCTGAATGAAAGTCTTCATTTAAAGTAACTTAATTATATACAGAAAGTATGCAATAAAATAACAACCTCTATCATAAATCATAAGTAGCAATCAAAATAATGATCAAATCAGAAAATAAGTTTGATTATGTGTAGAATTCCACTTTCCTTAGGTATGTTATTACTCCCAGAACAGGATGGAAACAAAAGAACTTGGCTGGAAATAGGCTCTCTCTTGGTCACATGCCTAGTACAGTTCTCTCTGCCCAGTAGGTTCTCAATAAATATTCAGTGATGATTATAATGAGTCTTCTGGAAACATTGCAATGTGCAGGTATGTACAGATCTGAGATTAGAAAAAAATTTGTCAGTGTAATTGATTGTATCAGAAGAGAAAGAATTCTGTATCTAATATCATCATATAAACTGTGGACCCAGATAAACAAAATTGTTGTATGGCTTTTTTCTTCTAATCTCTTTTTTTCCTGGCCACCCCACATACTAAATGGAGACCCATTGGACACATCTGGCACTTGATTAAATTATCCAGGAGCAAGGCAGAACAGCTAAACTGTTGCCAAATGTTTCTGGAAGGTGTACCTTGTTTCCTGAATCAGGTCCTTGATTTCTGACTGTTTTCTTCCAGGGAATAGTTCTATGGAGCACAGTATTTTGGAAGGTCCTGAGATTACTGTCATTGTGCCAGACTTTAGGCCATTCTGAGGTTAGAGAACAAAGTTGCAAGTGCCATAGTGTTTATGTTAAGGAAATAAAGGCTGAATTAAAAAAAATCATATGTGAACCATGGCTCTGATTATTTGCAGGTTGTGATAGTGTCTGGGACAAGTTAATATTAAGCCAGTGGAAAAGTGGGCCAGATATTTTGTTCCATTGCCACAACCTAACAACTTCACCTTTAGCAAATGTGAACCTTAGGTCCCCAAAGAGAAAAGGAAAGAGTAGATGGTTAGATTGGTCAGGCCAGGAAGCTGGAAGTCAATCTTGACTCTTAAGTTTTCTTCACCTCTCCTCCTCTCCATGTAATCTATGGCAAAGTTTTCTCTACCCTCTAAAAATACTTGAAATCTTTCTATTTCTTTCTAGCCTGCTGTCACCTTCATTTCTTATATGGAATGTGCAATAAACATGTGATTTCTGCGTACACATCTTATTTACAATCCATTTGCCTCTCTGTGGTCTGGGTCATTTTTTAAAGGATCTGGACATGGTCTACTTAATTTGTATAAGGTGCTATGTCAGGCACTGTGGTAGGTACTCTCTCTCTCTCTCTATATATATATATATATACACATTTTTTTCATTTGATCCTCTTAAAAACCCAATTTCATAAATATAATTGTATTCATTTTCTCATTTCTGTAAAAACGTTATGAATTTAGTGACTTAAAACAACAGCAACCTGTAAAAAACAATGAAATAATGCCATCTGCAGCAACATGGATAGATCTAGAGATTGTCATACTGAGTGAAGTAAGTCAGACAAAGAAGGACAAACATTGTGTGATATAGCTTATACGTGGAATCTTAAAAAATTGGTACAAATGATCTTATTTACAAAACAGAAATAGAGTTATAGATTTAGAAAAAAATCCTATGGTTATCAAGGGAGAAAGAGGGGGAGGGATACATTGGGAGATTGGGATTGACTCACAACCATATATAAAGTGGATAACTAATAAGGACTTACTGTATAGCACAGGGAACTCTACTCAATACTCTTTAATGACCTATATGAGAAAAGAATCTAAAAAGGAGTGGATATATGTATATGTATTACTGATTCACTTTGCTGTACAGTAGAAAGTAACACAACATTGTAAATCAATCATACTCCAATAAAAATTAAAAACAACAACAAAAACACAATAGCAACTTATCACCAGTCCCTGAGATTGCCCCAATCGGTACCCTGAGCCTGGAAAGTCACCTTATGGCCAGTGCTGAGCAATAGCTCAGATTCTCCTTCCTTATTAGGGGAAATCTTTCCCTGTTCTGAGTACATAGTGAACTTCCTTGTACTGCTTCAGTGGTGTATCACATAGCATCTGGCTAGTCCACTAGTATTTCTCCTCTGAGGGAAGGGAACAGTGTTTTCACCCATAGTACAAGAGGTGTCTGTGCAGTCCATCACCCTGTGGAGGCTATCCTGTTGGCCATGGGAGACAGGAACACACTACAGACACTAATCTTGCTGGACCCTTTCTTCTTTTTGTAATTAAAGTGTTCTTATAAGCACCTCATGAATGGAGTTCTCCTTGGGCTGGTATCTGTGGACTCCTACTTCTGATGCTTGGTAGCATTACACTCTTTGCCATCTTCTATGAGGTGGAAATCCTCACCTGGGACTGGATTTTCCTGCTTAACAAACAGAAATTTATTCTTTTTCAACTCTAGAGGCCCAAAGTCTGAAACGAATCTATGGGGCTAAAATCAAGGTGTCAGTCGACGGGGCTGTTTCCTTCTGGAGGCTACAGGGAATAATCCATTCCTTACCTCTTCCAACTATGAAAACACTGTTCTTGGCTATCAGCGGTTCTTGGTTTGTGGGTGCCTGTGTCTAGCCTCTGCTTCATTGTCATGTTGCCTTCTCCTCTTTTGTAATCAAATCTCTCCCTCTGCCTCTCTCTTATAAGGACACATGGGATTACAGTTTAGGATCTGCCTGAATAATCCAGAACAATCTCTCCATACAAGACACTTAATTTAAATGTGTCTTTTGCAATATAAAATAATGCTCACAGGTTTCAGGAATTAGGATCCTGTTTTCAGTGGGGACAACTATACAGCCTAGTACAGTTCTCTCTTTTCACATATGACAAAAAAGCTTCAGTGGGTTAAGTAATGTGCCCACATTTATATATCCAGGAAGTAGCAAACCTGATATTCAAACCCAAATCTTTCTGACACTGGAATCAATGTTCATGCATAATGAAGAAATTGGATATGGTAAGCTTGAAGGAGAAAAATAGAAAAGAGGTGGAGAGAGAGATTATAATGATCTCCAAATACTTGAAAGAGTCATCACTTTAGAAAATAACTAACCATGATAGCTAACATATATTTAGAGCTTGTACATGCCAAGAGGTGTTTTAAGCTCCTTTACAAATATTAACTCATTTCATCTTTACAGCTGTATGAGGCAATTTTCATTATTGTCAGTGGTTCAGTTAATTGTTAAAAATTACACAATACTTAAGTTATGGAGTTGGTGTTTGAACACTTGATATCTGGCTTTATAGCCTGTGACCCTAAGTCTCCTCTAGACAGACTGATCTCATCCTACAAGTTCTGGCAGGAAGAACTTCAACCATCTTGCCTTTGCAGATGATGACAAATTTTTAGTTCAATATTAGATTAACCATTAACACTCGGAACTCTTCAAAAATGACATGGACTTCCTCTTGAGACAGAGAAATTCCCATCACTGGGATGCCAAAAGTAAAAATTTCATGACTGCCTCTCTGAGATATTGAACTTGGTGACTATGAATTGGAGGCAAGTTAGACTGATAATTTCAGTTTGTTCCAACTTCATAAGTGATGACTTTAAGGTTCTACAACTTCAAAAGCTTAATATCAATGTGAAGTCAGTCAGTGGTAGTTCAATGATAGCTATGCTTTAGGAAGATTAATCTAGGTCTAGGTCATCATAGAAGCAAAAGAGGAGAGAGTGGTTTGGGGAGAAACCAGGTAAGAAATTATTTTAATTTAATAGTCCAGGTAAGAGTTAATACAGAACTTAAAGCAGTGGCTGTGGGACTAAAGAAGAAAGGATTATAATTCTAGTCAACTGGTCTTTGACAAAGGAGCAAAGGCAATACAATAGAGAAAAGATTGCCTTTTCAACAAATGGAGCCATAACAGCTGGACATCTACATGCCCCCCAAAAAATGAATCTAGACCCAAACCTTATACTTTTCACAAAAATTAATTCAAAATGGATCATAGACCTAAATGTAAAACGCAAAACTATAAAATTCCTGTAAGATAACATAGGGAAAATTCTAGATGACCTAGGGCATGGAAATGACTTTGTTTGTCTGTTTGTTTGTTTTTTGCAGTACACGGGCCTCTCACTGTTGTGGCCTCTCCCGTTGCGGAGCACAGGCTCCAGATGCGCAGCCTCAGCGGCCATGGCTTATGGGACCAGCCGCTCTGAGGCATGTGGGATCTTCCCGGACCGGGGCACGAACCCGTGTTCCCTGCATCGGCAGGTGGACTCTCAACCACTGCGCCACCAGGGAAGCCCAGAAATGACTTTTTAGATAGAATACCAAAGGCATGGTCCATGAAAGAAATAATTGATAAGCTGGACTTAAAATTTAAAATTTCTGCTCTGTGAAAGACAGTCAAGAGAATGAGAAGACAATCCAAAGACGGAGAAAATATTTGCAAAGACATAATCAATAAAAGACTGTTAGCCAAAATGTACAAAGAACTCTTAAAATTTAACAATATGAAAACAAGCAACCCAATAAAAAATGAGCAAGAGACCCAAAAGACACCTCTCAAGGTGTTTGCAGGGAGGAAGGTCTGAATAGGTAGAGCAGTGAAACTCTGTTATATGATATTATGGTGAATACAAGTCATCAAATATTTGTCAAAATCCATAGAATATACAACCCCAAGAGTGAACCCTAATGTAAACTATAGACTTTAGGTGATAGTGATGTATCAGTGTAGGTTCATCAATTGTAACCAAAAATAAAAGGTGGGGGGGAGGAGGAGAAAGGGATTTAAGTGTGACATTGCAGAAGCGAGATGCTGAGTTTGATTCTAGTCCAAGAGATTAGACATGTGGTGGTGATTTAGATGAAAGAGTCAGAGCTTTATGCCTTAATGCTAGACAGAATGGTGGTGCCATTGGTAAAAATAGTGAAGTCCAAAGGTAATACTTTGTTTTAAGAGAGATATAAACTCAGTTTAGACAAATGGAATTTAAGGAACATGTAAGACAATTAAATGATCATTGTAATTTATGGACTAGAGCTTGAGAGGATGCCTAGGGCTAGAGATAAAGATTTGACTATTATTTATACAGATGAAGACCAATTCTCTGCAGCAATTAGCTTTCACTGGACAAGTTTTATTTTACAGGACTTAACTCATTTAATTCTTACACCAACCCTATAAAGTAGATATTCTTTTACCATTTCATAGATGAGAAGTTAGGCTCAGAAAGGTTAAATAACTTGCTCAAGGTCACATATCTAGTAAGTGGTGGAGTGTGGAGCCATGCCCTTTGCATTTCAGAGTCCATACCCTTAATCACTTTGTTAAACTGTTGTGAGAGAAAATATAATCATCCTGTGCATTTCTTCTCAAAAGTTGTTTCCAGAATGTACCTTGTGGCCAAGAAGAATTCTAGTCTATCTCTTTGTGCCTGAGTGAAAAGGGTTGTATGGTAGGGAGTGGATAGGTATCTCTCAAGGAACACACTGGAAGAAGAACTGTCTTATCTTAAAAATCCATCCTAATATTGAATTAATATAAAAATCATGTTTTCTGCTCCCCAGTGTCAAGTAAAATTTGTAATCTAAGGAGATGTGTCCTATGTAACTATGTAACCTTTGCCTTTACTCTCAGCAGACTGTCATATGCTCTGGGATTGGGGAGGAAGGATCCAGGCTGAGCAACATAGACCCCAGTAGAACACAGAGGGCTAGGGCGTATTACATATGTCAGTATTTATGAAATGAAAGAAAGAAGGAGGGCTTAAAAGTGTAATGGGAGAGTTAGAGAAGTGAGGGCCAAATTGACACCCAAAAAGGTGGATGGGAATTTCCATACTGTCAGATGCTGCAAAGGAAATATCCAAAAGGTTGAGAAATTAAAATAAAATTTAAAAAAACCTTTATATTTAGCAAGAAGTAACTTTCAAAGGTGGAGTTTAAATGAGGTGAGAGTCAGTGAATAAAGGTAAGAAACAACAAAGTGCTCAGAAATTGGAGAGGCAATCAGTGAATGCTGGTGGTTTGTGAAGTTTGTAGGAAGAAGTTAATCTGCTGGGTCAAGTAAAACCAGAAACATTGCATCAGCTGAGGTGCTTCTGTTGTTTACAACACAAATTGATTCTGCATAACCTAAGCAAAATAGGGATTAATACAATGAGATAGGGTAATTCTCAGAATCAAAAGAAAAGCTAAAGAATTACACCTTGGAAAGTACAGGAACCAGATCAGTTCTAACAGGAAGTAGTAAAGAAGAACTGGTGAACAGTCCCTTCAGAATAATGCCATCAGGTGACTCCACTCCAGCCCTTTTCAAACCTTGGACTGCTATGATTCAAGATATAAATTCCAGGCAGAACATTTAACTGGCCTAGTTCTGGTCATGTTATCACACTTGGCAAGGGAAGGACAAGGTCCTTGAATTACAGTTTACCTACTAAGGAAAGGTTAGTTCTTCAAAGAAAATCTGAAGAATGAGTTCCAAAAAGCAAAATACTACTAAGGAATAGAAAAATACAGGCAGTTCTTACTTTGCACTGTGCAATACTAGCTGAAACCCATGCACACTGGCACTGATTCTTCACTTTGCACAGTTCTGTGGTAACTGACATTTGACTTCTGACACCATGGAATGTTGCAGTGAGGAAAAGGTACTAGTAGGTACCAATTTCAGTTAACAAGTTATCATGCAAAGCAACAACTGCCTGTATGGATGACCAAGAACAATTACAAAGAATCCAAGACTCCAAAGATAGATTTGTAGAATCAAACTATGCTATAGTAAAAAAAAAAAAAAAGGACCTTAGAGGTCATCAAATCTAGCCCTTTCCTATTACAGCAAAATAAATGAAGTCCAGGGGAAGAACACTGACTTATCCAAGGCTTCCTTCTTGGACAAACAGAAATTATAATAGTAAAAGAAGTACAAAGAAAAGGAATGGTTCCCAGAGCTGGCTACAATTTCACAGGGAAAGCAATCTGTGGGAAGTTCAGTTTTGAGCTAGGGTTTGAAGGACTACTGAAATATGTTTCCTCAGGTGTAAATTGAGGAGGGCTGATCTAAATCTCTAAGAGCCTTTTCAGCTCTGACATGCTATGATTCAGAGCAATATGTACTAAAATTAACAAGTCATAGATGGAGAATAGTAAGCAGGGTGGCTTGGTTGGAGCAAAGAGGCTTGTAAGGGAATAATGACAGCTCTAGGATGGTTGGTTGATGGATGTCTGGCTGGGAGTTCAGGGTTAATAGTCCTCCAAGGGGGTTAAGGGAACATGCCACCCTCAAGGTACTGTAGTATGCCCACCATTTATGAAGCAATGAACCAACACACTTGTTAAACCATAGCACCTGATATCTTCCCACAGAATGTGATTGAAACATTATTGGGAAAAGTTTTTCTGCAGGGCTGTAATAGCTGAGATTCCCTATTGCCTTATTAGATGAAGCAGCTATAATTTTAAATTCTGATTCTCATAGAGTATATGTGACTTCCAGCAGATGCGTGCCATCCCTAAGGTTAGGGCCTAGGGATATACAGAATGAACATACAAACTAAAGATTGAATATAAGTCATTTTAGTAACCATATGACAAACCCACTCATAGATGCTAAACAGGGTTTGCTGAGTGTCTTATTCCCTAGTGGAAACATTTACTTTTCATATGTATAACAGTTAAATGATATTTAAAAAAAAAGAATATTGCCCTAATTCTTTTGGCTCTGTTATCTATTATCTTTTCACAAACCCAAATGCTTTTTGATCAGATTACCAAATTAATAGACAAGGAAATATATTCAGTTCTTTCATTGAAATCCAGTTATATTTAGATTACCTCAGCACACAAAAAACCATTATCCTATGCTTGCTTCTCTGTCTGGTCTCTTCCCTTTTTGTAAGTTTTATCATCCTTCTCTAATTTCATTCTTTTTTGTTTCCTTGTGCATTTATCTCTGTCTCTCACTCCCCACCACTCACTCTGTGCACTACATTAATGTCATTTATTCTGAGTTAATTTATATGCTTTGTCTTGCCCTCCTCCCCTCCATTTTGGGCCACTTATCCCAGCCTCTATTATATTTTTATAAATGGAATGGGAATATTTACTCTGTCCAAAGCTGCCAGATGGGCTCATTCCAAATCAAGGTGACTCTGGAAGTTATACACGAGAACCTGCCCAGCCTAGGAGTGGGAGCAGGTAGAGAGCCTTTCTTATGTGGGTTGTCCACCCTCTCGGTGATACTCGTATTGTGGGCTGTGGAATGCCTGCTCTCTTATTAGCAGCTCTCCTAGATTCACCATTTTCCTCAATCCATTTCCTGACTTTAACTGAAACCAAACTTTATCCTCTGGATACCCATTAGAGCCCATCATGCTATTCACTGCACACTAGCACTTTACTGATTTGCCCAGATATTTTCCCATCATCATCACTCATCAGCCTCCTCTTTTTTTCTTTTTTTTCTTTTTTTCTAACGTATAGATACATCATAGGCGTATGCAAACTTTTTGTCATTATTACATGTTTGTCAGTCTAGATACACTTTCCCTTTTCTGGATGACATTGCACATCTCTTCATCATCAATATTTATCATTTTCAAAGAGTTAAACTTCTAAACAGATGGTACCCTGCTTGAATTTCTTCTGCTGGTTAACTCCAATGATCTTGAAACACAGCCATTCCTAAGATTGCATTTTTACTGAATTGTCCATTTCCATACCTCAAATGCTAAGCTTCCCTTCTCAAATTTTCACCTCTTTCCCTTCTACTTTCCAAAGTCTCCTTTCAAATGCAATTCAGACCTTATCATCCTCCCCCTACCCCTACTAAAACCCTTCATTGACTTTTCTTTGCACTTGAAATATAATGCAAATTTCTTACTAGACTTGTTCTAGGAATGGATCTCACTTTATACCTCTCTTTGATCCTGTCTCACACCACCTTTCCCTCCCACACTTGTTTCTGCAGCACAGCCTTCCTTCTCTTCCTAGAACAAGATAACCTCTCATAGAACAAGATAACGAAATTTCATAATTTAGTTACCTAAGTTCAGTGTTGCCTCCTCAGAGAAGACTTCTCTGACATCCTGTTTCAAGAAATTCCTTACCCTACTTTACTTCATCTCATTTGTTCATAGCACTCTCTAAAATGGTCATTTTTTTTATTTCTCTATTTGTGGTCTCTCCAGGACAATGGGTTGTTTGCCCAGTTTGTTGCTGTATCTCCTGGGGATATTACAAAGATCAAGAAATAGTCTTTGCATTTTGGGATTTCCACTCAAAACTAGAAATCAGACAAGGTGATAATTATAATACCAAGCAATCATACTGAAGCAGTACAACAAAATTAAGAATGTAGACTCTGCAGCCAGGCTGCCTGGGATTAGTATCAGTTTCCCCACTTACTGGCTATGTAACATAGGTTAGTTAATACCTCTGTGCTCAGTTCCTAATCATTAAATTGTGATTAAAAACAGTATTTACCTTACAAGGTTGTTGTGAGGGTTATAAATATGTTAGTGTTATGCAAAGTACTTAGAGCCTGGAATGTAGTAAACACCCCAAAAGTGGGAGATTTTATTATTATTTGTCAAATCTGTCTTTTCCTCCTCATTCTAGGCATCAAAATTCCAGTTCAGCCACTCAGTGACTCTTTCCTAGATCATTGAAATAGTCCTGGCCTTAGTCTTTTTTTTTTTATATATATATTTTTGTAATTTTACTGTTTCCAAGGTTTTTATTCTTTATACAAAATTTTGTCTCAGTACAATTTTGATTAAATATTGTATTTAACAATGCAAAATTTAAAAAAATCTTGTTTTACTGAATTCCATTGAAATGTTTTGCTTTCAAACTGCCTTTTTTTTTTTCTAGTAGGTCTGTGTCTTTATTCCTGTCTTACCCCTATGTTCTTCATGACATTTTTTTTCTTAAATTCCATATATATGTGTCAGCATACAGTATTTGTCTTTCTCTTTCTGACTTACTTCACTCTGTATGACAGACTCTAGGTCCATCCACCTCATTACAAATAGCTCAATTTCATTTCTTTTTATGGCTGAGTAATATTCCATTGTATATATGTGCCACATCTTCTTTACCCATTCATCTGATGATGGACACTTAGGTTGTTTCCATCTCTGGGCTATTGTAAATAGGGATGCTATGAACATTTTGGTACATGTCTCTTTTTGAATTATGGTTTTCTCAGGGTATATGACCAATAGTGGGATTGCTGGGTCATATGGTAGTTCTATTTGTAGATTTTTAAGGAACCTCCATACCGTTCTCCATAGTAGTTGTACCAATTCACATTCCCACCAGCAGTGCAAGAGTGTTCCCTTTTTTCCACACCCTCTCCAGCATTTATTGTTTCTAGACTTTTTGATGATGGCCATTCTGACTGGTGTGAGATGATATCTCATTGTAGTTTTGATTTGCATTTCTCTGATGAGTAAAGATGTTGAGCATCCTTTCATGTGTTTGTTGGCAGTCTGTATATCTTCTGTGGAGAAATGTCTATTTAGGTCTTCTGCCCATTTTTGGATTGGGTTGTTTGTTTTTTTGTTATTGAGCTGCCTGAGCTGCTTATAAATTTTGGAGATTAATCCTTTGTCAGTTGCTTCATTTGCAAATATTTTCTCCCATTCTGAGGGTTGTCTTTTGGTCTTGTTTATGGTTTCCTTTGCTGTGCAAAAGCTCTTAAGTTTCATTAGGTCCCATGTGTTTATTTTTGTCTTTATTTCCATTTCTCTAGGAGGTGGGTCAAAAAGGATCTTGTTGTGATTTATGTCATAGAGTGTTCTGCCTATGTTTTCCTCTAAGAGTTTGATAGTGTCTGGCCTTACATTTAGGTCTTTAATCCATTTTGAGCTTATTTTTGTGTATGGTGTTAGGGAGTGATCTAATCTCATACTTTTACATGTCCCTATCCAGTTTTCCCAGCACCACTTATTGAAGAGACTGTCCTTTCTCCACTGTACATTCCTGCCTCCTCTATCAAAGATAAGGTGACCATATGTGCGTGGGTTTATCTCTGGGCTTTCTATCCTGTTCCACTGATCTATCTTTCTGTTTTTGTGCCAGTACCATACTGTCTTGATTACTGTAGCTTTGTAGTATAGTCTGAAGTCAGGGAGCCTGATTCCTCCAGCTCCATTTTTCGTTCTCAAGATTGCTTTGGCTATTCGGGGTCTTTTGTGTTTCCATACAAATTGTGAGATTTTTTGTTCTAGTTCTGTGAAAAATGCCAGTGGTAGTTTGATAGGGATTGCATTGAATCTGTAGATTGCTTTGGGTAGTAGAGTCATTTTCACAATGTTGATTCTTCCAATCCAAGAACATGGTACATCTCTCCATCTATTTGTATCATCTTTAATTTCTTTCATCAGTGTCTTATAATTTTCTGCATACAGGTCTTTTGTCTCCTTAGGTAGGTTTATTCCTAGATATTTTATTCTTTTTGTTGCAGTGGTAAATGGGAGTGTTTCCTTGATTTCACTTTCAGATTTTTCATCATTAGTATATAGGAATGCCAGAGATTTCTGTGCATTAATTTTGTATCCTGCAACTTTACCAAATTCATTGATTAGCTCCAGTAGTTTTCTGGTAGCATCTTTAGGATTCTCTATGTATAGTATCATGTCATCTGCAAACAGTGACAGCTTTACTTCTTCTTTTCCAATTTGGATTCCTTTTATTTCCTTTTCTTCTCTGATTGCTGTGGCTAAAACTTCCAAAACTAGGTTGACTAAGAGTGGTGAGAGTGGGCAACCTTGTCTTGTTCCTGATCTTAGTGGAAATTGTTTCAGTTTTTCACCATTGAGGACGATGCTGGCTGTGGGTTTGTCATATATGGCCTTTATTATGTTGAGGAAAGTTCCCTCTATGTCTACTTTCTGCAGGGTTTTTATCATAAATGGGTGTTGAATTTTGTCAAAAGCTTTCTCTGCATCTATAGAGATGATCATATGGTTTTTCTCCTTCAATTTGTTAATATGGTGTATCACATTGATTGATTTGTGTATATTGAAGAATCCTTGCATTCCTGGAATAAACTCCACTTGATCATCTGGCCTTAGTCTTATAATTTCTTCCCTGATCTACTCTACCTATTGTCTACACTTTGCTCCTTTTCCTAAAATGCTTCAGGGGCTTCCCATAACCTTAGAATAATGCCTATCTATTGTGGCTGACAAGTCTCTTCATGATCCGATCTCTGCCTTCTTCTCTAGTCTATTAGATTCTCACTTGCTACTTTCCACTTTATGTTCTAAGAATGCCAAACTTCTTAGAGTTTCCTAACTATGTCCGGCTATTTATTTTTCCTTATGCCTTTGCCCATGTTGTCTCTTCTGCATAGAATATCCTTTCCCTATATCATCCTTGATCCAAAATCACCCTTATTAAACCTTTAGGACTCAGCTCTGAATTTCAACCTAGAGGTATACAATGGTTCCTGAAGGTCAAGTTAAAAGGTCCTATAAAATCCTGTATATGCTATTATCTTTGCATTGAACACATTGTCTTAGCATCTATGTCTGACTCCCTGAGGGCAGGTACCACCTTTTGTCCATTTTTATATCCTTAGTAACAAACCTGACAAATAGAAATTTTATTTGTATTATTCAATTATTGCCATAATAATTCCGGCTACAAATAACCCCAATTTTAGTGGCTGGACATCTGCTTCTTGCTATGATGAGCCAGACTTAACTTCCCATCATAATAATTAGAAGGTTTGACAACATACATGAAGTAACCAGTTTTCAGACATTTAACAAGAGGCAGTGCAGAACTGTGATCTATGAAAAGGGGGACACAAAAGAGATGAACATGCAGTTCCCCTGGATTTCAACCTGGAGTCAATTTCTGAACCTAGGGTACAGAGAAGGAAGCTAAACAAAGCCCAGAAAGTCAGTCAATGGAAACAAACTAAGAGATGACAGAGACGATAGCTCTAGCAAACAAGGATGTTGAAGCAACTATTATACTATGTTAACTATGGAAACAAAAAAAGAGAAGTGGGAAATATAAGAGAGAAACAATTACAACTTCTTGAAGTAAAAAAATACAAACCAAAAGTGAAAATTTTACCTGATGAGGTTAATAACAAATTAGACACTGCAGATGAAATGACCAATGATTTATGTTATACTAATCGAATAAAGCAAAAAGAGAAAAAAAAAACTGATAAAAGAAACAGTCTCAGTAATCTATGCAACATTATAGGATGGTTTAAAATATGTATAATTGTATCCTAGAGGGGGAGCAGAGAAAAGTTTGAAGAAATAGTGGCCAAAACTTTTCCAGGTTTGGTGGACATTATAAAGCTAGATTCTAAGAAGCTTAATGTAAACCCAAAGCAGGATACACACACAAACACACACACAGCATGGTGGAATCATAGTGAGGGAAGTAACGGTGACAAAATCTTAAAAATAGGGGAAAAAAGATACAGTATTTTCCCCCCTTATTTGCGGTTTCACTTTCCACAATTTGGTTTTAGTTATCTGTGCTCAACTGCAATTTGAAATTATTGAATGGAAAATTCCAGAAATAAACAATAAGTTTTAAATTGCTCCCTGTCCTGAGTAGCATGGTGAAAACTCATGCTGTCCATCCATCCTGGGGAAGTATACCATCCCTTTATCCAATGTATCCCACCCATTGATCACTTAGTAGCCTCTCAGTTATCAGATCGACTCTCCTGGTATTGCGGTGCTTGTATTTAAGTGACCTTTATTTTACTTAATAATAACCCCAAAGAACAAGAGTAGTGATGTTGGAAATTCCAATGTGCCAAAGAGAAACCTCAAAGTGCTTCCTTTAACGTATAAGGTTAGTTATCCAAAAAAGAAAAGCAATTTTTATAAGTAAAATGCATTTTATAAGCTCTAAAGCAACTGCTAAAATATATATATATATATATATAGCTAATATGCAGAGGTAAAATAAAATACTAAAAATCTCAATCCACGAGAAGGTAGGAAAAGAGTAAAGAAGGAACAGAAAATAGATGTCACAAATAAAAAAAAATAACAAGTTGATAATTTAAACTTTACTATATCAATAATCATATTAAATGTAAATGGCCTGAACTTCTAATTAAAAGAAATTGTCAAATTTATAATTAAAGACCCAATTCTATGCTGTTAATAAGAAACCCATTTTAATGTAATAACACATCGTGGTTAAAAACAAAAAGGAGGTAAATTTACATCATGCAAACTCTTAGCATAAAACATCTTGGGTGACTATAATTAATATTAGAACAAGGTGTATTACCTGGAATTTCATGATTTTAAAGGGATCAATACATCAAGGAAGCAAGACAATCTTAAATATGCATGCACTTGATAATAGGGCTTCAAAATACATGAAGCAAAATATGAATGAACAAAGGACAAAAATTGATAGAGTAAATTGACAGAAAATCTGTAAGAATATAGAAAAGTTAAACTATGCTAAACAACTTGACATAATTCATATATATATAGACTACTTCAACCAACATCAGCAAAATACATGTTCTTCCTAGTGCATGCAAACATTCACCTAGACTGTCAAAAAGACATTTTAATAAATTTAAAATGAAAGTTGAAATGATATAGTATATATTACCTAACCCTAAAGGAATTAAATTAGAAACTAGTAATGGAAAGTTATCTGGAAAATCCTCAAATATTTGGACATAAAACAACATGCTTCTAAATAACCCATGGAAGAAATCATGCAAAAAGTTATAAAAGGTTTTGAAATGAAAGAAAATTAAAAACATGACATCAAAATCATGGATGTAGCTAAAACTTGGAGCAAATTTTATAGATTTAATTGCTTATATTGGAAAAGATAAAATTTGAAATTCAGTGATCTAAGCTCCCACATTAAGAAGAGAAGAAATTAATGAAGTAGAAAAAAGAATTGGGTGAACCAGTGAAACCACATCTTGTTTATTTGAAACAAGATCAACAAAATTTATAAACTTCTAGCTAGACTAATCAAGAAAAAACAAGAGAAGAGAAAAACTACCAACATCCTGAGAGGAAATCATTATGAATCCTATAGAGATTAAAATGGTAATTAGAAAATATTATGAAACATTTTGTACCAATAAATATGACAACTTAGGGCTTCCCTGGTGGCGCAAGTGGTTGAGAGTCCGCCTGCCGATGCAGGGGATGCGGGTTCGTGCCCCGGTCTGGGAGGATCCCATATGCCGTGGAGCGGCTGGGCCCGTGAGCCATGGCCGCTGAGCCTGCGCGTCCGGAGCCTGCGCGTCCGGAGCCTGTGCTACGCAACGGGGGAGGCCACAACAGTGAGAGGCCCGCATACCGCAAAAAAAAAAAAAAAAATATGACAACTTAGATTAAATGGACAAATTTAAATTTTCAAATTGTTTGAAAGACACAAATTACCAAAATAAATCAATAAATCTCATTGCAATTGAATCTACAACAATCACTCCTATGAAACCATTTCTGACAACGTCACCAGTGACTGTCCTGCTACTGAATGCAATGAACCTTTCAGGACCCACTTCTCTATTTGATAATATAGAGCACTTCTTGAAATTCTTTCTTCCCCATTTTGGTGATATAATGCCCTCTTTGATTTATTCTGACCTCTTGTCCTGGACTCTACTTTTACTCCAAAAGTGCTCTCTGGGTGATCTCATTTATTCTCAAGACTTCACTACCTCTACAGACAGACTGATGTATCCTCTATTTATAACTCTATCAGCCAACTGGATTTTCTGCACTTGAGTGTACAATAGACCCTACAAACTCAACATGTCCAAAATGGAATTGATCCCTGTCCAGACTAGAACTTTCATCTTTGTATTTACTTTCTCAATAAATGAATGAATGGTCTCCATAATTCCCTTATTTTTCCAAGCCTGGAAACTGAGAGTCATCCTTCACTGCCTTGTCACTCACTCACACTTTCATCATTTAGCTAGTCACCATGGATTCCACCTGCCTAGTTTTTTGCATTATTACTACCTGAGTTTTTGACGCTATTTTTTTGCTTAATTTACTAAAATAGCCTCCTACCACTCTCTCTTACTTCATTTTTTTCCCTACTCTAATCCATTCCCCATGTGTTTCCAGAGTGATCTTTCAAAAACAGAAATGTGATCATTCTCCTTAAGACCCTTTACTACTCCCTTTTCCATCAGGATAAAAACCAAACCTTACTGGGGTGTGCAATGTCTTTTACAATTTGATTCTTGCGTTTCTCTTTAGCCATATCACCTATTGCTCAACTTTCACAATTTATTTTCTTTTCATATGAAATCACACTTGCAGTTTCATTAGTTTATCCCCCTTTCTCACACTCCTCTTGAGTCCTACACATGAGATGCTTTCTCAGCCAAGAAACTTTCCTCCTGACCCCTTGTTGAACCTCAGCAATTTGAGGGAATGTATCTCCTAAGTTTTCCTATACCATCCTCTTAATACAACTTGTATAAAACATAGTACATTTTGGAAGAATATTGAAAACAAATAATAAAAATTGGAAAAGCAAAGTCACAGCTCTACAGAACAATAAATGCAGAGAGAAGTGTAAAGGGAAATATTTACATAACCTAACATGATGAGCTTGGTAAAATGGAGATTAGGGAGGAAGTTACCAGCAACAGAAATAATTGATGGACTTTAACACATTTTAAAAAAGAAAGAAAGAGAAAAAGAAAAGGGAAGATGTTTATAGAAGCATCACCAGTGGCAGAAGAATGAAAAGCAAATGGAATGCAGGCTGCTTCTCTAGGGGAACTATCTCAAGAATCAGATTTATCAGTCTCTGGCTTGTTCTCCTTGGAAAAGGGTAATAAGTCCCAACATTTAAGCATTTTATACTGAAAATATCTAGCACTTGAAACTTAAACTGGGTGAGCAGGAAAAATGTTTTATAAACTGAGATTTTTGGGATTTTTACAGATCTTTCCTCTTTCTAATTTTTGGATGGCATTAATTTCGGTGATGCACCCCCAGAAAGCCCAGTTCTGATGGGACAGAGCTATCAGAGTCAAATACTTAAAGTCTGCCACAAATCTCATTCTCCAGGTCTAGAACTTTGATTCAGCTTTGTGTCTGGAGACATTCAGGTTACAGTCCATGAAAACAGAGGAAGCATCTTCAAACCGGGATATGCTTGGGTGGATGAAGACTTGTCATTCTCCAGACATGGTCCAAAACACTTAATGTGATTCAAAGGAAGTCTTGTAGCCAAATTGAGCATTTTGGAGCCACAGGGAGCAATCACTTCCACAAAAAGCTTGAGTGATTGACCACTAGAAACTTCTTACTCTAAGAGTTTTTTATTTTTTTAATTAAATTAGTTCAAATGCTGAATTCACTTGCTTCTTGCCTTACATAAGCAGCTGCTAGGAAGTATTTGATAGTAAGTACTGAGAATTATGGCATGTGCCAAAAGGATTTTAGAATTGGGATCTAAGTTGTGATCTAATTAAACAATAAGACCTGACAAAACAGTCACTACTGGTCTGTTAATGACTTCCTGGGGCAGTTCAACTTCCCCGTGTCGAGGCAGAACAAGGGCAAGGTCATCTCTGCCTTTGGCTGAGGCTTTTTTCCCCCTTAAGAATAATGCCTCTACTGTTTCTCTCTCTCTGCTCTAAAATCATACCCTAAAACAGTGACCAGAAAGTCTGATTCAGGAGTCTCAAAACAGCAAGACTAAAATTAAAAAAAAAGTTCTTAACAATCCTATAAAAATATACAAGAAAGAAATAGCACACCACAGCCCACAGCTCTACCAAATAGAGGCAGAAAGTGAGGCAAAGGAGTTCGACAGCTTGAAAACACACATCGCCGCAATGAATGGTCCAAAGGACAAGGCAGAGGCAGCAGATAGAGACTCAAACCCCAACTCCCACATGTGGAAACATCTGTTCAAATTGTGGCCACACCTGTTGCCCTGTTCAGGACGCAGAGGCAGATCTCAAAGCAGGAGAGATGCTTATCATCACCCACTTTATGCAGACTTCCTGAAGGTCTCGGTAGCTATGTCCATTTTAGTATTGGTAATTTTTTTAAAGAGCCACTTCACTTGTCTAGGTGGAAAATTAAGTACAACTTGAGTCTGGAGGACAGATAACTTTCTTTCAGACTGTTTTCACTGACTAAAAACGTTGTTCTTTAAAAACAATCACCACAACAATAAAGCTTGAATTAAGGTAAATTAAGGAACCTAGTAAAGCCAGTCTGTAACAGAGACTGTTACATTATTAAGGCTACTTTTTGAATTCTTGTTTTCTAAGTAAAGGAAACATTTTAAGATTTAGATTAATTATATTATTTTAGGTGACAAATGTAATTTTCTCTGCATCAGTTCACAAGCGAGGTCATTTGCAAATAGTATGCTGTCTCCAGGCTGTGACGTATGCCTTTTTGCATAGAGTAGCCAGATAAAATATAGGACATTCACTTACATTGGAATTTCTGGTAAATAATGAAGAATTGTTTAGGATAAGTATGCTCCATGTAATGTTTGCAAAATTATTACTTGCTAAATCCAGAAACCTTATTTTCACACTATTTTTGCTTTTAAATACTTTGCCTCATTCTGCCTTCATAAGGAAAGGGGATACAGAAGCATTATGCATGGGATGCATTTGACACAAACCAAATTAACTGAAAAAATTAAAATACTGTCTGAGGAAAAAGAAGACTTTCTCTAGAAGGATCCTATCTGTCAGGGGTCTTCATGGTGTCGATTGACCCTTACAATCTCCCGAGGGACCTATTCGGGGGGAGGCTGGAATGCATCTGTAGGGATAGTAGATTCAGCCTTCTTAGACCTGGGGTGGCAACCAGCTTCTCAGGTGATCCTAGTGTACAGCTACTGTTGGTCATAATCTTCAAAAACTTTTGTCTGCCTATTGTGTAGTACAGCATTGTTAATTATTAAAAATTTCCTCTTAAACTTTTCCCATAATTATGATTACATCTCAGAATACGGCAGGAGGAGCCTCATTTAGACAGGTAAGACTGATTCACTCATTTAATCGGCCTAGGGTTTGTTCACCTTCTCGTTCTCTAAAACACCGAGTTTCTCTTAAGTTTCTAATGCAGCAAACATGATCTTACCTGCCTGCTTCCTTTGGGATTTCTGCATGGTTTACTGTAATTACTCCTGATGCCAGACCTTGTGTGCTATGAACAACTTCAAAGGAAAAAAAAAAAAAAACTCGAAAAGGAACAGTGTGATATTTCTTTTTTTTTCTTTTTTCTTTTTTTAAGACACTGCATCAAGGAAACAAGATAGCATTTTGTTCTTATAATGTGATAGACAGATCATATGGATAATCTATTAGGATGATGGATGGTATAAATTTTAATATGAAACATCAACCGTAGTGAATTTCTCCTAGAATGTCTTTGAAACTGAACTGCCTCTGTTTGGTCCAAATTTAATAGTCAGGTCTCTAAGTTTAAAACTACTCTGGATATAAAAAATTTGATTAATTTTAATGATGTTCATTGAAGGAACCAGTCAAATCTTAGTTCAGAGCAATTGTTTCAGGAAGAAGTTCCTGAAAATGAACCCCATTTCCTGCCTCAAGGCTAAATACTATCTTACCTTCAACGTCTATTACCCTTCTGCCCTGATAAAATCCTATTTCCGTAGTCTCTATTTTTCTGTTTTTTTCCATGAAGCCAAATTAACCCAGTGAAATTGTTTCTGTTTTGTTCTGCTTTGTCTCACCCTAGACGCTTTATTTTCTTAAAATATATTTCTTTCAAAAGACAATTCTTATATGCTTACTGTGTGCCAGGATCCATGTCTCTTGACCTCATAAACCAAGATTCTTGTCCTCAAATCTCCCTGTCTGCTATTGGTCAGACGAGTAAAGGAACAATCAAAGTTACAGGACATGATGAATGCTTTGCTAGTTATATATATATATATATATATATATATATACACACACACACACACACACACACACACATACACACACACACACACACACATAAAGTGCTTTGGGAGCAAAAATATAGAACAACTAACTCAAAAGTGCCGTTTTGTAATTCTAATCAAAATAGAATTTTCACAGAATTATAGAGCTAGAAAATATCCTTCCTACTGGTTAAAATTAAACAGACCTAGTTTCAAAATCTGACTGTCACTTCCTAGCCATATGACATTTTAAAAATTACTTAACCTCCCTGACCTTCAGTTACTTCTTCTATAAAATATGGATATAAATACTTATAAAGTTGCAGGATGTGAAAATTAAACTAAGGAGCTAATTCCTGGTCCCCACCACTATCATCACTGCTATCAGTGGCTGACATTTACGGGTGAGCTGTGGCAAACACCTTACGTATGTTATTCAGTTAACTTTCACAACTGCTCTGTGAGGTTTATGTTATTTGTGTTCCCATTTCACAGGTGAGGAAATTAAAGTGCCCAAGGTCACATAGCCAATTCTTTGAGTTCAGGCAAACTTCAAGGTCTCACCTATAATCATAAGACTGATCAACCCAGGGAGCTGCTCTTCTATTCCTTTTTATATTTACTGTGATAACTTACTATTGAAGAAAAATCTGGCATCACCTACTTGAAACCCTTTCTTTTATAGATGAAAGATCAGAGGATAGAGAAGTTAAGACACTGTGAAACATTACAGCCAGTAAAAAACCTAAGACTAAAACTTCTGAGTAAATTCAGCACATCATATTGCCATCTGTTTTAATATTGAACACTGGTGGTTAAATTGTAAAATAATATTATAATTGTTTTTAAGCAGAAAATTTAGGATTCATGCCTTGTCTCACATCAATCTTCAAAATAAATTTATTGGAGGTAAATTGAGGGTTACCCTTTTCTTGGAGGCTGATGGGGCCAGCGTATGTGAGCCTCCATGTCACGGGTGATTTTTGCGATCTGGAAATGACTTAGTCGTATGAAAAGAAGGGTTCTTTCCTGAGTTCAGGGAGCTCAGGATCATATCCCCCCAATATGTGTATCACAGAATCATAATGCCTTCAGGGACGGAAGGGACCTTGGACCTCACCCTGACTTAACCCCACATAGTACAGAAGCTGAAAATGTGACCAAACTGCCCAAATAGCGGATTGGTCTTCAAATTATCCTTTAAACAAGAAAATTAAAATCAAATCACTACATTTCCTAAACAGGCTATAAAGCAATTATTTTTTAGGCTTTCCAATTGGACTCACCTAACAATTTAATTTCCTCACTATTCCACTCATTGCTTGCATCAAAGAAGCAGAGAAATAATATAAACTTCATTGTAATTTAGTAAAAGGGGAAAGTATCTGGAAACAAATTCCTCTTTTACTAGACAAATAATATTTCTCCAGAAGTGACACTGCATCCACTGAAAAAAAAAGAAAAGATACCAGATCACAATACACTATGTTTTCACTTATCTGTTTGTGTTCCATTATTATTATAATTGGGTCCCTACAATGTAACTTAGACTGTGCTGGTCACTATATTTATGATGTTTAATTAAATTCTCACAAACAGTTCCACAAGGTGGGCAATCTTATTTCCATTTTTCAGATAAGGACTCTGAATCTCCAAAAGAATAAATAATTTGCCTAAGGTCTCACACCTTATTTGTGACAGAGTCAGGACCACAACTCAGGTTTCACTGACTAAAGCTGGTGTTCTTTCCACCATGTTAGGTGACCTCTAAAGAGACTCTGGGTTTAAGTCCTAACTGAAAGAGAGAGAGAGAAAAAAAAAAAAAAAAAAATATATATATATATATATATATATAGGGAGGAGAACAAGGATGGCTGGGCCAGGAATAAAGTCCAAATCTTTCAATCCTCTAGCTCAGGGACTGTGGACATTAGTCCCCACCATCTTGTTTGGAAAGAAAATGAAGCATACAAAGCAGAAATGAGGCAAAAAGGACTTGCCAAGAGCAAAACCGTCCTTCAGATTCATATTCCTTTGGAAGAGACCTTCACTATGGTTCGTACTATGGTATCTGCATCAATCATGTCTTCCACCACGTGTCAGTAATATGATATTCAAATATACCTGACACCTGCATACCACCTCTCCCACTTTTGCCCAGAGACGAAAGAGTGGTTCATTTGCCTTTGGTTCGTGATGTATATAACAGTTCTTCTTTCCAATTTTTGAAAAAAAAGCCTATTTTCCATCAAATATATGTCTCACTAAAAGAAATGTTAGTACTTCACACTGAGTCAGCTGCAGGAAGAATTTTTTGTGTTCTTAGGTCAACTTAAAAATGTACGGGTCAGATCAGGGATGGTGGCTGGGTTAACCATGATGCAGTAGGCATGTCCATGTTTATATGATGTTTGTGAAAATGATGCAAATGCATTTCATGCTGTCTAAAATATTTTTAAACTTAAAAGTGGAGGGAGAAAAAAACAATCACCCTGAGTCACAGATTCTATATTTTGTGGAACAGAATTAAATTGTCTAAAATACGGCATAAGGAAGATCACTTAGGGACTTTGCTCACACAATAACTTTTAAAATCTTTTACCCAATGTCACAGATTTTTTAAATTCGGTGGAGATGCCAAAGGGTCTTTAAGCAAATCAGAAGTAGAAATCAATGTTAGAATTATTATTTTCAACAGGGTATTGACAACTATAATAAAGTTATTGCAACTGGACCTGGGAATGTAAAGTCAGTTAATGGACTTTATTTAGACAACATCAGATAAGGACATTAGTAATAACTGTTATCTTGATAGATAACCTTAAATTCAAGAAAATGTTTCCCCAAACACGACTTGTTCTAAATTCCTTTCCCTTTTATCTTATAGTAGGCAGAAGATTGCAAACTCCTATTATGAAATAGCATCATAAAATGCAGAGCATAGCCACCCTGACTAAAACCACCTTTCTCCTCTGCTGATACAGACAAACTAGCAGTAAATGCTTTTTCAGCTCCTGGCGTGCAGATAAATTCCTATGAATGTCCCCAATTGCACTGGGAGATTGAGAGACATAAGGGAGAGAATAGCTGAGGCCAGGAGAACTTAACATGGCAATTAGCAACCCTTTGGCTTCGCTAGACCTCACAGCACAAGACAGGATGCAAGCAACCAAGAATCTCTCTAGCGGGAGTAAATGATAAATTATTTGGATCCTAGGGGTGGCTGGACACAGTTATTATCCAATGGCAGGCTTGGCTGGTGTGGAAGTCTATGTAGTGAGGTCAGAAAATGAAACACAGGGCTCTAAATTCCCAAGGAGAGCACCTTGGCTTACATCTCACTTGGTGTGCCCTTTCCCTCATTTTGGAAGGCTCTTGATCACATCACATAATCTGTATTACCTTCCCTATCTTAACACATAACTTCCAAAGCATCGAGTATATAAAACACTTTAACCCTTATCACCAATGTTTCTCTCCTTGAAAATTTAGGAAAGTAAAAGATAAACGTTAAAATAAAAGTACTTAAAGACTTTCTTTTTTTTTTTTTTTTTGCGGTACACAGGCCTCTCACTGTTGTGGCCTCTCCCGTTGCGGAGCACAGGCTCCGGACGCGCAGGCTCAGCGGCCATGGCTCACGGGCCCAGCCACTCCGCGGCATGTGGGATCTTCCCAGACCGGGGCACGAACCCGTGTCCCCTGCTTCGGCAGGCGGACTCTCAACCACTGCGCCACCAGGGAAGCCCAAGACTTTCAGATATGTTTTTCTTTAAGCAGAGGGAGCATATACTGAGGAAAAGGAATCTTGGTCTTCTTTCTTTCTCAATGTTGATAGATGATTTTAGTACCATTTTAACCATCACATTATGGTTCATAACAACTTTAGCAGTGTATTGAAATTCACTCTTCATATTTCTTAATATTTTAGAGCCTGAGTTTCTTCATCAGAAAAATGAGGCTAATATTGTCTACTCAAAATGTCTCTGTGAAGGTTAAATGAGGTAATATATGTAAAATGCTAAAAGACTACCTGCCACTGAAGAAATTCTCAAATGTGTTAGCAACGATGATGATGAAGAAAAAGAAGAAGACGATGATGACCAAGGCAATAATAATGATTGTTGTTAAATATCATTCTGGCTAGATTTTATAATCCCTAGACCAAGGACCATATATGTCTTATTTATAGCTAAAACCCCAGCACACTGACTGAAGTGCAATTAATATTTATTGAGGGAGGGAATGATTGGTTAAATGAAGTTTTCTTAATGCCACATTCCACACTTGTGTTACTATTGATTTAACTTAATTATGAAGATTATTAGGAGTCATTAAAAAGGAAGTGGGAAATAGATTTAGTAAAAATCAATGTCATCAGGTGCATTTATTGAAGGACTACTACATGTGGGGCACACTGCTTAGAATACTGTAACATTTTTCACTGGACATAAAAAAGAAACAAAATACAGAGGTAGCTTAACATGAAGATAATTTTCTAACTGGCATAATGAAGGAGCCATGTAAGAATTCCAGACATTTCAATTCAGTTTTTTTGCAAATTTCTAACATTCTTCAAATTGTCAATATCAAAGATCCCTCCCTCCTTCCTCCTCTCCCTTCCTCCCTTCTTTCCTTCCCTCCTTCCTTCTCTCCTCTCCTCTCCCTTCTCCTCCCTCCCCCGCCCTGCTCTCTCTCTTTCTCTTTCTTTTACAGTGTCCTTAAAGGCTACAGCCTTATATATCCTAAGCCAAAAAAAAAAACAGCCCTGGAAATATTTCTTTTTCTATTGAAATTGGCCCTTGAAATTTTCCATTTAGATCCCATTTTAATTGAAACTCTGAGCCAGTTCTAATGTGGGTTCTGCATCTTTGGCCAAATAACATTCCTGATTGACCTGGACCCTCAGAATTAAAGGAAGAGTCTCTCCCTCTCTAGTTAGTTCCTCTTATCTTCAGAGACCTAAAGTGATCTTTGATGGGTTGTTTAGCAATGCCAATATTAAAATTGAAGAGTATTTAACTAAATACTTGAGCTTTTAATCTTTTGTACTACTTTGTGCCTACTGTTTTCTTTATCTTCCACTGGAGTTTTAAAATACACAGTCACCGATTTTTGGAAACATTTAAGAAGGTGAAGGACAGCCATGTTTAGATGAACACTGTTTGGTCCAAATTTTATAGTCTGGTGCCTGCATTTAGAGCTCTCTTGAAATTGTAAAATCTTAGCTTAGTGCAATAGTTCAGAAGGAAGTGCCTGAAAATGAATCACATTTCCTGCCCTAATGCTACACATTGTCTGAAATTTGATGGTCATTTTTTTCTTCTACCCCAAGCAAAATGCCATTTGCCTAGTCTTGTTGTTCCAAAGCCAACCAATTTGCAATTGTTTTATTGTTTTTTTTGCCGTCTTCTGTTTGTTTGTTTTTGTGGTTGCTTTGTTCTCTCATGAATACTTGATTCCATCATTGTCCAACTTACCTGAGAAACATTTATTAATTGATACTTTTGGTGAGATACCCAGGGACACAAACTAAAACTAAACATGATCCCTGTCCTCCAAAGGCTCTCCTGGTAACTCTACATGTAAAATAGCGGCCCTGCACCTCCACCCTGTGTCTCCCTTATCCCACTCTATTTCTCTTTATATCACATACCTGCCTAGCATGTTATATATTTATTTGCATATGGTTTATCTTTCCCACTGACTACAAGGATGTCTAGGGCAGTGCTTAGCATAGTAGGGACACAAAACAAAATTTGCTAAATTAATTAATGAATGTTATAAGGAACACTCTAACATGCATTACATTTTCAGGCCTAGGTGGTGGTCACAGAGGTGTTGCTTTATGAACAATCGTTGAGCTGTACATTTTTGATTTGTGGGGTTTTCGTGTATGCCTTATACTTCATAATAAAGAAGGTTTAAAAAATTCCAAACTTCTTTTAAGCTTCAAATCACATTAAATTACTTACTTGTTGGCTATACTAACTAGTTCTTAATTGCCACTATCAAAAAGCATTGAAAAAATCTCTACATTTTATGTTGTCAAAGCTTAATCTAGGTAGCAAAACCTAGCTAGTCATTTACAACCAAAAGCTGTATTGAATGCCTACTCTGTTTATTTCTTACTATGTAAAAGTAAGTTTAAAGGGCATACAATTCTTTAGAATATGACAATTCCTCACAGGCCAGGGGGTGTAAAGAACAACAGACTTAACAACCTCAATTCTCAGGCCCTGAAAATACATACTGAGCTGTAGATTTTGGAGACACCCCCTTGGGTCAGGGAGTTGATGCCTTAACAGTGGTTCACAGAGGAAGGTGGGTAGACCAAATACTTAGTGAGATAGGTCTTTTTCCAGACTGGAAGTGGGTACAAAACTATATCCAGATTCATTGTAAAAAAAAGTCACTGATGCAAAGAAAATGTCTAATTTGGCTTCAGTATTTAAAATTAATTCATTTGATGAGTGTGTCCTGCTTTGTAGAACCATAAAAGTGTTTCATAGATAAAATGTGGCTGGCAAGGTTGGTGAGAATTCAGCATGGAGAATGGGATGGTACATGCCTTCCACATGCTTCTCACTGTGACCCCCTCTCCAGTGTGACTCAGCAAGGCATGCCCTCCACCTGCGGCAGGCATCAGCCACATGCTTGTGAGCCAGTGCCAGGATTTCCTGCCTGGGGTTACAGTTATATCTGACAAACAGGTTAGGGTCAGTTGCATTAAATAAATATTTTTATGGGTTATGCTAGCCAATATTTTAGAAACCAAAGAAAATAATTATGTTCTAATTAAAGGAGGTTTATTTCAAACCCTAGCTAGGGCCCCTCAGTAGCCACTGCTTACATTTTTCAAAATTGATTTTCTACCATATAAACAGTTAGTCTGAAGTTACCTGTGACATTTCCTCCCAGTAACAATGATACAGTGTCTTTGAAACATTTTCTGGTATTTATCATTTTTCCTTTTTTCTGTAGAGCTCATTTCTTTAACACAATCTCTCTAGGAGAACTTGTACCAGGGTTCTACCATACTAGCTATTGGCCTATATGACCCAGGGAGATAGGGAATCAGGAAACTTAAGCAGAATTCTAATTCATCCTTGGAAATGAAAGCTTCGCTTGTATGAGTCTTCCCTCAATACGTGTTATTCACTTTTGCTACAAAGCATTAAGGCCTGCACCAATCAGCTCTCATTGTATTGTTCCCCAAGGCAAACTTGAGAAGGAGAAGTTGGTCTTGAGAGCTTATCCAAGCTCCTTTTTCCTCTTCTATTAGGAACTTTTACTATCTGCTCCTTCCCGGAGTCCCTGGTGCCCTGGCTTTCCTGGGCCTAGAAATCAACCCAGGCATGATGTCACAGAAAAGATCTACACAGCCTGCTCCAAGTTTACCTGCCTATGTCTTTATCCATGAGATCTCTGCTTCCTGTTTTCCACAGCAGCTATGAAAAGAACTAAGTGAAGTTGCTAATATCTGACAAAGGACCTATAGATATTTTTGGAAGTAAAAATCAATGGACTTAGAAAAAGAAAGCCTTAATTCCCATACCAACTCTCCCAATTAGCACCTGGGTGGCAAATCTGATAGTTTAAAAGACTTGCTTTTCTCACCTATAAAATGGGGTTGACAATACATAGCCTGCAGTGTTATGAAGCTCAAATTAGGTGAAGTAGATGAATTTGCTTGCCAACTATAAGTTTTACAACCGTACTATATTGTTTTAATTAATGTGATTGGGAAAGAAATGTAGCCCTTTCTCACTCTCATCATGAAAGTTGTCCCCTGTTCCACTCACTATGGCAGGGCTCTTCCTGGAGAGCAGAGGATGGTGTGTTTTTCCAAGTTAAGAAACAGGTACCCGGTTTTTCAATTTGAACCCCACACCCAGCCCCCTGCCCTCAATCTTTCCATTCACTAATGCTTTAACAACAGCAAACCTTCAGTGTGAAAACTCTCTGAGAAACCCAACCCTTCCTGGGCAGGTGGCTTGCCTTGGAGAACCAGTGCATGCACAATGATAGTATTTATAACCCAAGAGTAAGAACGCAGCCTCTGTTCCAGGCCTGTAACCCCACTAAATAAATTCAGGGCAAGTGGCACTTGAGAGAGATGGAACATACTTCAAAGCCATTAGGAACCTCTGGCAAGAGAGGCTGAGTGTAACTGAATATCGTGTGGCGAGGTGTGACATCTAGGTGAAGCTAGTTGTCAAGGGGGTCCGCTCATCATACCTGTGCCTTTACTTCCTAATTGTTTCCAAAATATGTAAGTGTACATTTTGAAGTGCCAGAGGAGAGCAGAAAAAGCAGTAGAAGAAATATTCCAAAAGGCAATACAGTGAAAAACACACGCATTGCCCACTCTTTACGTGAGTACTGCTAAATAGCACACCAAATATCATGCAAGTCTTCTAAAATGTAGAGGAACTGAAATAAGTCTCCATTCTGTAAGACTCAGGTTAGTCAAGAAGGTTGTGTAGCCAAAGCTGCAGAATTCCGTGAGGCATTCCATGTGAGTGGGTTTTCTGGCCTCCCCTCATATAAAATTGACTCAGAGTTTCAATTTAAATGGAATCTCAAAGAAACATCCCCAAGGGCAAGTTTCAGTAGGAAAGTCCTTTCAAAGATTTTTATTAAGAAATAAAAGGAATCAAAATCGGAAAAGAAGAAGTAAAGCTGTCACTGTTTGCAGATGACATGATACTATACATAGAGAATCCTAAAGATGCTACCAGAAAACTACTAGAGCTAATCAATGAATTTGGTAAAGTAGCAGGATACAAAATTAATGCACAGAAATCTCTTGCATTCCTATACATTAACAATGAGAAATCAGAAAGAGAAATTAAGGAAATATTCCCATTTACCACTGCAACAAAAAGAATAAAATACCTAGGAATAAACCTACCTAAGGAGACAAAAGACCTGTATGCAAAAAACAATAAGACACTGATGAAAAAAATTAAAGATGATACAAACAGATGGAGAGTTATACCATGTTCTTGGATTGGAAGAATCAGCATTGTGAAAATGACTATACTACCCAAAGCAATCTACAGATTCAATGCAACCCTTATCAAATTACCGATGGCATTTTTCACAGAACTAGAATAAAAAATTTCACAATTTGTATGGAAACACAAAAGACCCCAAATAGCCAAAGTAATCATGAGAAAGAAAAATGGAGTTGGAGGAATCATACTCCTTGACTTCAGACTCTACTACAAAGCTACAGTAATCAAGACCGTATGATACTGGCACAAAAACAGAAATATAGATGAATGGAACAGGATAGGAAGCCCAGAGATAAACCCACGCACCTATGGTCACCTTATTTTTGATAAAGGAGGCAAGAATATACAGTAGAGAAAAGACAGCCTCTTCAATAAGTGGTGCTGGGAAAACTGGACAGTTACATGTAAAAGAATAAAATTAGAACACTCCCTAACACCATACACAAAAATAAACTCAAAATGGATTAAAGACCTAAATGTAAGGCCAGACACTATCAAATTCTTAGAGGAAAATATAGGCAGAACACTCTATGACATAAATCGCAGTAAGATCCTTTTTGACCTACCTCCTAGAGAAATGGAAATAAAAACAAAAATAAACAAATGGGTCCTAATGAAACTTAAAAGCTTTTGCACAGTAAAGGAAACCATAAAAAAGATGAAAAGACAACCCTCAGAATGGAAGAAAATATTAGGAAATGAAGCAAATGACAAAGGATTAATCTCCAAAATTTACAAGAAGCTTATACACCTCAATATCAAAAAAACAAACAACCCAATCCAAAAAATGGGCAGAAGACCTAAATAGACATTTCTCCAAAGAAGATATACAGACTGTCAACAAACACATGAAAGAATGCTCAACATCACTAATCATTAGAGAAATGCAAATCAAAACTTCAATGATGTATCACTTCACACCAGTGAGAATGGTCATCACCCAAAAATCTACAAACAATAAATGCTGGAGAGGGTGTGGAGAAAAGGGAACACTCTTGCACTCTTGGTGGGAATGTAAATTGATACAGCCACTATGGAGAACAGTATGGAGGTTCCTTAGAAAACTAAAAATAGAACTACCATATGACCCAGCAATCCCACTACTGGGCATATACCCTGAGAAACCCATAATTCAAAAAGAGTTATGTACCACAATGTTCATTGCATCTCTATTTACAATAGCCAAGACATGGAAGCAACCTAAGTGTCCATTGACAGATGAATGGATAAAGAAGGTGTGGCACATATATACAATGGAATATTACTCAGCCATAAAAAGAAACAAAATTAAGTTATTTGTAGTGAGATGGATGGACCTAGAGTCTGTCATACAGAGTGAAGTAAGTCAGAAAGAGAAAAACAAATACTGTATGCTAACACATATATATGGAATCTAAAAAAAAAAAATGTTCTGAAGAACCTAGTGGGAGGACAGGAATAAAGACACAGATGTAGAGAATGGACTTGAGGACAGGGGGAGGAGGAAGGGTAAACTGGGATGAAGTAAGAGACTGGCATGGACTTATTACCAAATGTATAATAGATAGCTAGTGGGAAGCAGCTGCATAGCACAGGGAGATCAGCTCGATGCTTTGTGACCACCTAGAGGGGTGGCATAGGGAGGGTGGGAGGGAGATGCAAGAGGGAGGAGATATGAGGGTATATGTATATGTATAGCTGATTCACTTTGTTATAAATCAGAGGCTAACACATCATTGAAAAGCAATTATTCTCCAATAAAGATGTTAAAAAAATGATTTTTATTGGCTTGAGACATTGCCACCAATACTCCTAGCGACTTCTTGATATGATTCTGGTCTAAAAAAAAGTCTGAATGCTTCAAATCTATAAGTTAAACTTCTTTTCATGGGTTAAATTTAAGACACACTGATATAATTGTACTTTTTAAATTTATCATGAAAGGAAATTTGCAGAAAGAGAGGATACTGCATATACTGCATGCCAATAAAATGATTACTTATCAAGGTATTAATAGAATTGGTTACAATCAGTCTGTTTAATAGCACTTAAATCTGTTGCCATATTATGCTGGTTAGCATCAGATAATGAAAATATTGTGAGTAAACTCTCCTTAGTTCCAAGGATTGTCAGAAGACTTCCTAGCCAACTCTTTGAATTATTGTAGTTCCCAGAAAAGTTTATTTGAGAAGTATGTGAGCAGGGCAGCTGCCTCTGTTTTTCTAGTATTACTGCGGCTTCAGAGCAAGAGCTCATGGGCTCATTTGAAAATTCTTTTAGTGTTTTCATCCTAGCTTGTGGCATCACATTATATTTTGGTGTATAGAAAGCACAGTATGTGAGGAGGATAATATCATATCAAAAAGAACCCTGGAGATAGCCGTAAAGTATACCAGTTGGCAACTCGTCAGAGAACCTTCCATCAGACAACCTGAAGTGAGGTTGCTTTGTTCATTAAACTGACCTACATGAACCATTATTGTTATTTGGCTCTGAATTATTAAAAATCAGTAGCAAGATTTAGCACACCTCTAACTCCAGGGTCTCCTGTTCTTCAAGATAAAAACAGTCTCTCTTTGAGCTAGTTAGAAAACATATGTGAACGTCCTAGCACTCAGCTTCTCATGATAACCTTGTTAGTGTCTATATAACTGCATGTAACCACTCAGCATGACATCCTTTTCCATTTCTCTTTATGAATAATTTTGTTATACCTCATCCATTTTCTAGTGCTCTTTATTACAGCATGTTACTACATTTATTAGAGTTCCCATCAGAGAATTCTTCTTCTTGTTATCCTTAATAGTGCCATGTACTGCCCGCTCTTGACTGTAAACCTGGCACTGTTCAAAGCACATGTGTTAGTTTACAACGCTTACATTTTAAATTCCTGCCAAGAATTTCCTAGGTGAAGAATAAGTTTGCAATAAATATTCACACACACACACACAGGCAACACCTCCACCATCATCACCACTGCTATTAGAATTACAGCACCAAGGACCTTCCTTTCAATCCACAACCATCAGAAAACTCACAGGTTAATAGTAAGTTCTTCATTTAAACCTGTTATGACCAGAAAGCTCTAAGCAGCAGGTGCTTTACTTGATTCCAGAGCACATACTGGGACTTGAAGCTTTGAGGGTCTGTTGATTTTGTTTCAACAACCTTGTTGCCCTGGGTTTTTATTGTGTGGACTACCTCACCCGGACTAGAAGCAATAAAAGGCTGAGAGTAAATGGAAGCCTCAGTTTTTGATGCTTTCTCAATAGTCTAATCCAAAACCCCTTTGAGGTTGGCCAGGTTTGATATAGTTGCTTGCCATTGGCAAATTGCCTCTTTGGGGCTTCTTATAAGATCGCCTTTGAAACAAAGCCATTGATATGCAGAGATAATGGAAAATGAGTGGGTAGCATGTCCTTTTGTTGTTTAATCACCTGTATCCAAAGAGAAGTTTCTCCTCCCAAGGACCAGAGTGGTCAACCTCAGTTTATCTTCTATTCTTCAGAGGAGTGAAGAGGTTGGAAAGAGAGGAACGTTGCTAATAGGAGAAAGAAGAGAAAAGTGAGTATTAGAAGGAGAAACAGGGGAAGACCATTACTACCACACACACACAAATCTTTCAGCAATGGAATTTGCCAAATGTATATTCACATATAACCATAAACATTACTAAAAGCTTTCATCATTTTTGCTTCAGGTAGATTTACTCCTTCTTTCTCCAAACAATAAAATACACTGTTACAAGAAGAAGTAAGTGCAGAGATGCCAAATATCTTATGATTTTTGGAGCTCACAAAACTCTTATTATACAGCTGGCTCCCCAAAGTCCTAATGAATAGCAAGAGGCATTCATTAACAATAATAATGGGACCAGGTCATGAGGGGGAAATCCACTGGGCTTCATTCATAATTAGGTTCTGCTTTGATTCCCAAAGATGTGTATCTCTACCATCAAGTCCAGGAACTGCTTTATGTGTCATCAAGAGCAGTCCTTCGACAGTCAAGAGGCACTCTCTGCCTCCTATTATTATTAGCTGTTATTATTATTCTATACCAAAAATTCTGTTGCTTCCTTTTTCTCCTTCTCATCACTGTTGGTATCTAGAATATATACATAGTTTGCTTTCTGAGATGATTTACGACTACTAACCTTGGAAATGGTTAGCTACCATTTCAAGATCACAAGCAGAGGTGGCAAATTTAGAAACAAAATATCCAGAGTTGGGAGGGGCTTGAAATTGAATGTTTCCCAATTGGATATTTTTGTACTTCCATACAATGACTCTCAGAATGGTGGCAGTTTTTCTTTCCATTTTTTTTCTTTGTCATCTATGAAAGGCAAACATTTCATACCCCTTTTCCCCTTCCTCTACCCATCTGCTTCCTGATATTGAGTTCTCCACAATTGCATCTGTAAAACTACTTGCATGAGATATTCCATTTTCAGCAAACTGGAGGCAGGTTCTGAAATGTGTAGTTAAAAGAACTGTCTGCCAACCCCTGCAGTTATTTAGACATAAATTCTGGAGTATGCTCGGAGATGAAGCTTCAGTGATGTCTTAGAGGAAAGTTTGATATTGGTATTTGAGGTGCAAGAAGAATTGGCTGATGACATCTTAGTGTAAGGAAACCTTTTTAACTAGAACTATATTGTCTAAAAGAGAGACCAAATGAAATGGGCCCAGGACATCGAAGTATCCTCTGCAGAATCAAGAGAAGTATTAGAGGAAGGAAATCCAAGAAAATTAGAACCTTCCCGAAGATCCTTTATGCTGGTGAGAACAGAAGACAGAAGAAAAGGAGGCGTAAATGTCAAGAAGATGAAAAGCTTAGTTTTAAGAGAATAGCCAAGGAGGATCAGAGGCTGGGGTTACACCTGGGATCAAAAGCCAGCAAAAGGAGAACTAGTCAGTGACTCAGCATGAAGTAAAGAAGACCAAGTGCAGGTGGCTTTGTTTTTAATATGTCTCATTCAGTGTAGGCTCTGTTGGCAGAAGTAGAATACAATAATAAAGATAAGGAGGAAAATAGCTCATTTTTAAATCCAAAGAAAATCTCAGTCAGTTAACACTATGAAATTTTTCAAAATAGCTTAAAGATGAAATTGATCACTATTTGATCACAGTTGATTTGCACATAATGCAAATTTTGCAGTAGACTCACAAAACTGTCTAAAGATGCACATGAGTTTCTGCTTAAATAGACACAAGTGGCCAAAGATGTGTTCCTGGAGCCTCTCTAACGGCAGTCTTTGGATGAGACTTAGGCAACCCTTCTCTCTTACCTCCTAACCCCTCCCCTAATCAGAAGATCATGGTTTTCTTACTCTTACTATTTTGCTCCCATATCACCTCATTCATTTCTTGGAAGTGTTTTTAATCCAGCAAACTATTTTTTTCCCCTTTGGAAAGAGTAAGAGCTTATAATTATAGATCCTGTATTTGGTCCAGTGGCTCAGGTTCTTCCTGAAGGTTCATTTCTCCTTATCCTTATTACTCACTGGTGGACCTGGTCAGAGGAGAACTTGAGAACTTAGAGAGATTGTTTACTTCTACTTCTTGAGCCAACTTGGAAGCAAGTTAAGAAATACTATGCTTAGGTAAAATTTCGAATCCCTGTGATGATTATAAAATTATTCCCCTGACTACTTGCATGTGTCACTGATGGTAGATGATTAGAATGGGTCAGTAAAGGTGGCTTCGTAACATTCTAACACCTGTACTTTTTATAAGTATCATCCAGCTTCTTGACCTCTCCTACCACAACAAACAAACCCCATCACTGTCATATTCTTCTCCACATTGAGATCTACCTGTCCTTTGCTCACCCACTAAGAAACTTAAATGCCAAATACAAATTCTTATAATATGCCACCTACCAAGCAGGTGTTATTTATTTTTATATCCAGCTTTGTAGAGGTTTATTAATTTTTTCCCCCAAAAGAGTTATGAAGAATACTTATTTCCTTAAAAGAAACCCAAATTTACCATATTCTGCATTTTTCTCTTTAAATTTTTTAGTCATTTCATGTATCAGTAGTCATCTAATTCCTAGACATTAATATGTGTGCATAAGTAACAATCATTGAAAGTCTAATCTTCATTCATAGCCTAATCTTTGGTTTTACTGAATGTACTGCTACTATTTTCCTTTAGCCCTTTACTTTCTGGGAATTGCAATTCACCGAAGCAATTCAAGCATTGAAAGTAAATGGAGTTCACACTACAGTTTCCATTTTGGATTTATCCCTATAAGCCTTTAACTAAGTTTTCTAGTGACGATTGCACTCTCTGATCACCCAGAACCAACTGAGTGCCGTGAGAAGATCCACGAACCTTAAGGATGGCCCAGTGTAAATGTCACAGCTTGCAATATATAGCTATATTATTTATATGAAAGTTTACGTGATTAAATGGAAGCATATTCATAAGTCAACTTTTCTTCATGGATTTCTTGTTATGAAAGTCTTTTATGTTACCTGAATCAAATAAAATAGTCCAAACAGAAGCAGGTTGTTTGCTTTATGGTCTGTGAAAATAAGACCAATGATTGCACTTGTACTTTCTGGCACTAAGGCTTTCAAAAATTTAATAAAGTCACCACATTGCTAAAATTTCTTCTTTTGCTTCTATGCTCTGTTATGGCTCAGAGGTTTAATTTCAATAATGAGATCAATAGTGTGATGAGAAGATTGTGGCTTTCTTTTCAAGGATGTATTACACAGAGAAATAAAGGGAACCCCTTTCTTGCCTGGTATGATGAAGGAATGTAAGCAATGACAATCCCTTTTGACTCTCCTTAACCTTACTCAAAAGACATATTGACTCCTTCATTCACTGCTCTCCAAATCTTGTTGATTGTTCATTCCTACCTTTAAAACTTTTAAATACCAGAAATCAACCTTCTATATATGTACTTTATTTATCAGTTATGTTATGTCATAGTCTCTGAATACCTTAAAATATATACACAAAATATAAATTTATAACTATGAGACAAACATTAGTTTTAAAGGTCATTAACTAATATCTCAACACGTATTTTCCATCTTATTATTAGGATAGTGGATGATAAATCTATATTTCAAGTAGGCTTCTTGATTTTTTTTTAAGTCATTTTGGAAGAATATTGGAGGATCCAAGTAAATCTTCATTTTTAGCTCAGAGTTTATTCTGTGAGTGGACATGTCAGCTCTATATGTTCCCTATATTCATCTGTGCTTGCATTACAGGTCTATCTTTAATCAGCATTATTTCTTTGCTGGAAAATTTGTGAGTCACTTGTTCATTTAAGAGAGTTAGTTTAGTTGAAATCTGATAACATATTATGTGAATTCATATTACTGGCCCTACATAAACTAGAATATACCACAATGCAGGTAAAATAAATGAGTTGAAGTTGACTCTATTAAGCATTTTACCTTATAGAATTATTACCCTTCTTCTAGGTATCTTTAGATGACCTTAGATGACACATGGTCCTCTGAAATATGGACTGAGTGAGGGTCATTTTAATCTGTTATTAAATTTTCGTATAAATTAATTTCATTCTTATTCTCAATATAGACAATAAACATACTTAGAAGCTTCAGTATTTTCTTCTTGTACCTCAATGGAGAATCTTATACAATGGAACATTATTATTATTATTATTTTTGGTGATCTTAATGTTAAGTTTCCTTTCCTCTTTTTAGGATGAGGGCATAATATAAAAAGCTGCTTGGAGAGCTCTGTGTATGTAGATGGGTCTTATCCACTGGAGACCTCTGCTTTACGACCATTGCTCAGACAACTCTCTTTAGAGGTATACCTTTTCTTTTTTAATTTTCAATAATCTTTCTGGATGATTTTATAAGCACTGAAGATGCCAGATATACCATCAGCCCAAACTTCACTTCTGTGCTACAAACCCATGTATGTAATAACTACCTATTGGACATATCCACATGAAATTCCTACTTTTTCAAAACTGAATTTACATTTTGATTAATGGTCCTACCATCCACTTTCTACCCAAGTAAGAAAGCTTGGCCTCTCCTTCTTTGCTTGCCTCGTTCTTGTCCATAGGTTCCTTTTACTCTACCTCTTAACATTTCCCAAGTTGCCACCCTGACTTTGCCTTATTTAATATTTTTGTTATCTCTTCCTAAATGATGGTGAGTTGCCTGTTGATTTCCTCCAGTCTTGTTACCATCCAACAAATTCTCATACTATTGCTGGATTGATCTTTATTGGAGACAAACATTACAACTCTCCATTTTCATAACTCTTAATGAATGGTTCCCCTTTGCCCACAAAATAAAAGAGTTTGCTTCTCAAGGTCACAAAGACTTTCTATGACCTGGGTGCTGTCCTCTTCTCCTGCCCTATTCTTTGACACCCTTCTTTCACACTATGAGATCTGGTCATTCCAAACTATTTGAAAATACTAAAGGTAACATGGTTTTCCAGAAATCCATCATTTTAGGCTTAGAATGTCTTCCAACTTCAATTTATGTTCATTTGGAAAACCCCTACTAACTTGAAAACCTAAATTTTCCATCTCTAAATTCTGCAGGCCGAATGGCCATTATTCTACCCCAAGCATATATCTTTTACTTTATTTTAATTGATTTACTAATATTCTCTCTTAGTTTATGGTGAGTATCTTTTTAAGAGGAGCCATTTGTTATCAATATTAATAGTATCTAGCACAAAATCTAGTATATAGCAGCAAAACACATCATTAGCAATAAGTATCAGGAACTGTTCCAGGTGCTGAACATTCAGGAGTGAACAGAATATACAAAAATCTCAGTTCTCACAGCATACATTGTAAGTTACAATGGGTGTTATCATATTTTATAATCTATATAACAATATACTATAGCTTATATCACATTGATGAAAGAGAATTGTCCCAAGTAGTAAAAATCACTTTGGAATCACCAAGTTGATTATAGACTGAAAATTAATTCTGCCTTGTAACAAGAAAACTTATATCTTGTAATCAGATCAAGAAAAGGTTATATTCATTGAATGCAATTTATATAGCATCAAATTTCTTTAATAAAAGATAGAAAGATTTATATATAATGAAGCACTTTACCTTTAAATGGCTTTTTTTTTGTTAATGTTTACTAACCTCTACCTTTCAGCATATTTTCTCTGATAACTAGTATTAGTAAATAGTAAATATTCAATAGTTATTTGAGAATATAACTAAATAATAATAACCAATCAACTTGGATCAAGAATCTACATGATTTTTATGTTTCCTTCAAGGAATAAACCTAGATTATAAATGGAACAAGCTAGAGCTAGTGTTAATTTCACTATATACATTTCCTGTGATGCTCAGTGTTGTACTTCAGTCTTTACAAATCACAGGCCTATAGGCCTGCTGCTGCTGGCTTTCACAATTTAAAAATTTTGCCAGATGTAACAATGATAAATTACAATGTGCCAGATCCTGTATGAAGTATTTTCTTCCTCAGTTTTATTGAGATATAATTGACAAAATGTACAAAGAGTTTTATATGAATTGTCTTGTTGAATCTTCACAACAACTCTATAAATTAAGTTCTATTATTCTTTCCATTTTACAGATAAGGAAACTGAGACTCATTGATGCTTAATAATCTGCCTATTATTACACTGTTAATGAATAACAGAGCAAGCATTTGAACTCAGAGCAAGAATTTGAACTTGCAATGCCCCTAACCTGGTTCTAATCTCTTCTTCACTGCAACTTATACAAGGCACTAATGCTGAAGAAGAAGACTCAAAGGTGAATAAAATCACCAAACCCTAGATAGGCAAAAAGATAGTAGCTATCTATTATCTATTAGGATTGAGGTAGGTGCACAAATAACACACAGTATATTAAGGAAATGGAGGAGGGAAAAAGTGCTCAATGTGAACTGAGCATGGAAGTTATCAATCTTTGGCCTCAGAACCAGTTTGCAGGGCAAAAATAGAGACACATATGTAGAGAACAAACGTATAGACACCAAGGGGGGAAAGTGGCTGGGGGTGGTGGTGGTGTGATGAATTGGGAGATTGGGACTGACATATATACACTAATATGTATAAAATGGGTAACTAATAAGAACCTGCTGTATAAAAAAATTAAATAAAATTCAAAAAACAAAGTTTTAAATAAGAACTTGTCATTGGCTCAGGACAAATGAAGAGGAAATAGTAGCACAATGACTATTGTGGAAATTGTTTGTGGGAAAATACATGAGAACTACTTTCTGTCTCTGCTTTATGTCAGTTTCAATTCATGCTGGCATGCTCCGCCTTAAAGTGTCCTGATGGTGTTTGGAAACAGCAGAGTTTGCTGGATGGAAGGGCCAGAAATGCAACACTGCAAGTTGAAATGAATAGATTTAGTATAAAGTGGTCTATCAGGTTAGCTCTAATTACCAAGCATGGTCTTGATAACTGAGACTTAAGCCATTAGGTTTCAAAAGAGTATTAAACTTGGATTTGTTGTGTTTAGGACAAAATGAGAAAAGTGGATATGAGAGTGAATGATTGGGAAGGATGATGATAAGGAAATGGATGAAAGGAGAGCCAAAAACAAATTCTACCTATCTCTTCTATATGGCTATTTCCACGATTTAGCAACTTAGGAACTCCTAAAGGTAGGCATGCCTCACAAGTGAGTTCATTATGATAGCAAGAGCTCATGCCTTGGAGTCAGACCTATGCTCAAACCTAGGTTCCATTTCTTACTAGTTCTGCAAGCTTATCTTATCTGAACCTCAGCTTTCCTTCTTTTAACTGGGAATAAGAATATTTACTTCTCAAGGTTATTGTGAGGGTCAAAGATAATGTATCATGTCCCCAGTATAGGCCTAAAACATAGTAAAGATAAATGTGCCATCTAAAACCAATTCACACACACTCACACACTCATAAAACACACACACACACACACACACACACACCCCACTGGCTTAGAGGGGAAAAAAAGAAGCAGACACTTTTTTTTTTTTTTTTTTTTTTGCGGTACGCAGGCCTCTCACTGTTGTGGCCTCTCCCTTTGCAGAGCACAGGCTCCGGACGCACAGGCTCAGCAGCCATGGCTCACGGGCCCAGCCGCTCCGCGGCACGTGGGATCTTCCCGGACCGGGGCACAAACCCGTGTCCACTGCATTGGCAGGCGGACTCTCAACCACTGCACCACCAGGGAAGCCCAGCAGACACTTTTTAAATGTGGAAAATAGAAGCATTATGCTTTGATCCCATTTCTCCCTATATGTCATGCTAAAGATTCACAGTGATCTTTAGAAAAGAGATTGTCATTCAGCAGTCACAGAGCTCAAAGGGCAGCTTAGAAACATCAGCCTGCCAAAGGTTTACTGAGAAAGTACCCTGTCTACCCACTAAACTGATTATCTTTGGGAAAAGTTGTTTAGAAGAAACTTCAGATTGTCTTTAGAGTCAACTACACCTAATCCTAAATAATAAGACCCTTTGGGAAGTAAGATCTAAGACTAACACCTGTTTGAGACTCAAGTTAACCAAGATCAAAACCATGATCTTTGCTAGATATGCTACCTTGTAGTCCAACATGCACCCTCTACCCATTTTGGATTCAACTTTGTCTGCATCTCCCTTTCTGTGAGTACGATGACATTTCATAGAGTTCTGCTTCTTGTCCCTAGACTGTGTCTAACAAAAATATAAACATGAGATATCCTACTCACTGTCACTCTCTGACTACATATGTTGCATAATGACTATCATAATTATGTTTTGTTTTAATCTCTATATACCTGAAAACACACCTTAATTATCAGTGAAGCTGTCTGGACAAGAATTTAGAGAATTTAGCCAACATAATATTAAATAACAAACACATAGTTCTTTTATATGCCAGGCACTATTCTAAACATTTACCATGTATTAACTCATTCAATCTTCCCCAAAACCTTATAAGGTGGTTACTATTATTATCTTCATTGTGCAAATACAGAACTTCAGGGACAGAGAGGTTAAATAATTTGTCCAAAGTGAGTTAGCTGGTAAGTGCAGAAGCTGTTCTGTGGTCTAATGTACTCTGCCATATATCACCGTTCCTCATGGTACTCAGAACACTGTGTAAAACAAGACAGCTTCTTCCTCCCTCTGCCAAAATTTTCCTGGTGTGATGAAATTCTTATTCTGTTCCACCACATTTCCAACCCCTTGAAGATGGACAAAAAACTTTCTTACAACACAGAGAAGTATTATTGCAAAATTTACTGCCAGGTTGAGACCTTGTATGCCATACTAAATTTTTATGACAGTTATAAACACCTAAACAATCTAAGTCTATCATGGGACTGCTTATAAATCCTAATAATAACTCTCTAACCAAGCAGCACCATAGAAGAGTGGAGTAGCTGACTTCCAGTAAGCAAGAGCAAAGGTTTGGAAAGTTTCTTTAGTTTGATGTTTGGTTCTTCTTCCCTTTCTCTGCAAGACACTAAGAGAAGGGGGAGGTGAGGAGAGGTGGAAGAAAAAGGTTTCCCACTGAAGTCCTGCTAGTTCTAATTTTCTGAACTTTGGTTTTCTTTCTTTTTCTTTTTTTCTTTTTTTTTTGCGGTATGGGGGCCTCTCACTGCTGTGGCCTCTCCCGTTGCGGAGCACAGGCTCCGGACGCACAGGCTCAGCGGCCATGGCTCACGGGCCCAGCTGCTCCGCGGCATGTGGGATCTTCCCGGACTGGGGCACAAACCCGTGTCCACTGCATCGGCAGGCGGACCCTCAACCACTGCGCCACCAGGGAAGCCCTGGTTTTCTTTTAAGTAAAGTGGTATTTAATACATTGTAACATCCTTTGAAATTCCATCTTACTAGATCCACTCAGGATTTAGGAGGCCAATTTAATAAGTGATTGTAGAATTCCTGCCATCTGAGTTCTGCCTCAGGAGTTATTTTCCTGTTGTGTGTTTCTGTTTAAGTATTGGAAGACCTGGAGAAATACTGAACAGAATTACAAAAATGAATTATACAAAATCTAACTTTAAAGTAATGAGACTAATTCTACAAGCCATACCTGAAAAAATCAATGCTATTGCCATAATCACACTTAGCTTTTAGTCAAGAAGTCACAGCACAAATCAGTGGGATTAGGAAGCAAAAAAGGATTAGAAGAATACACATCAAACTCAGAATAGTGGTTACCTCTGGGATTAAAGGGGACTCTAGCTTCCCTATAATGTTATCATTTAATAAGTGTAGTGTGTTCATATATTCTTAAAATAAATCAACGAACACATTTTGGTCTAAAGAGTACCTAAACCAACTAAAAAGATTGTTGTTCAACTATTTCTCATGAATTTTTCAAAGAAAGAGATTTCATGTTTTCAAGGAGTAACCATTCCAAGGCTTCAGTTCTTCAGCAGTACTGTGTTCACATGTTACTTCCATTTTAGGGTTGGCATAATTATCATTACTAATCAGAAACAAAATAATTGTTTGCCGTGAGTTGGGGATCTTGTTGGCTTCTTTGATGTAGGAATCCAACCCTGTCACATTTCTCATTAGACTTCATTCATTAATATATTCAGTCAGTCTCTCCAATATACTCAAAAGTCTCATCATTCATTTCATTTCCTTTAGTTGGTTTACGTCATTATCATCTACTAGACTAGGCCCAATGATTGGTTTCCATATACAGTCCTCAGATATTCAAGAAGAAAATTCACTTTCTCTCCTTAGATGGAAAAAAGGCAAAGATAAAACATTTATTCTTAAACTTGAACTTGTCATCATAAGCAAGTGCTAATGGATGGTAGAGGGAAGAACTATATCTTGAGCAAAAGTGATCTATCCATTGGCTTGACTCTTGGAAGAAGTTAGATATATACCCTAGAATACCTAATGTTTAAAAATATATATCTTGGTAAAAACTCAGGAACAAGTATATTGTAATTTTACTCACAGTAAAAATATTGGTCAACATGAAATTAAAAGCGAAAACAATACTTCTCCTTGTCCCAACCTCCCCCCCCAAAAAAATTCAACCTCCTATAAATTCTTTAAAAACAAAATAACATGCATTTATGCATTTTTTTCTACTAACATTCTTTTGGTATTTATAATATAGTACAGAAAGACTTTTAAGAGGGGAAAATGGCAAGTTACAACAACATACCAATGTGCTTAGCACTGAGATTACAGAGGGTACCCACTCACACCATGGTATTCTTACCAAGCAGTTAGGAGAGAACAGCAGGGGAAAAATAAACCTTACTGCTCTCCATAATGGCTACAATGAGGAAAAACAGTTATTCAGATAAATCAAGGGGAAAATAAACCTGTAGCCCTTCTCATTTGGGGCAGGTGGGCATCCACATATACATTCACATATACAATTATTGACAATAAAATATAAGTACAGTGGACCATAAGCATTGGTGAGAATTTATCAGGGCTTCTTGTAAAGACTACTGACAGTATGAAATGGAAGACAAATCCCTGTGGAAGGACCTCTGATAAGACATTCTTGACTCTTTATCAAATAGTGAAATTAACTGAGAATGCCTCATGTGACTGCACCCTGAGGCCAAGTGGTATTCATACATTAACACACCAACCCAGGGAATTAAGGTATAAATACTAGTTTCAATCCCTCCTCCAGCCTGCTCCTATTAGACCAGAAAGCCTCACAGTACTCTGTGCGTATAGGGGCAGAATGTACATATTAACAAATGAGACATCATGGGAAAATTTAATCCTTAAAATATTCAAATGAGCGTGTTTGTAAATAACAAATCTTAAATTGATTTTTTTAACCAAGGGATTTTAAGAAAACTAAGAAATAAAATGCTTACTATTAATAGAGGTCAGAAGTATAAGAAAAATGCCCAGACATTATTAAGATGTCTGTAATGCTTGAACACTTTTGATGTTATATCTATTTTTATAGTCATTTGTATAAATGATTGATTACCTTCTTAATCATAGTCTCTTGACTGATATGTGTGGACAAATGGAAAGAGTAGGGGCTTTGGAATCAGACCTAGAATCACATGCAGCTTTACTTACTAGCTATATGTTCCTACTCGAGTCATCTAACTTCTCTGGGTTTTATTTTCTTTATCTGCAAAATGAGGATATTAAGGTTTACTTCACATAATTGTTCGATAGAGACATAATACCTTATTACTCTGGAACAAAGTAGGTCTTCAATAATTAGTAGATAACTTTCTTATTACTACTATTGGTAAAATAAATACCATTTTTCAAAGAGCCTTACATTCTTCTGGGAGTAAATCATATAAGGAACTAACAAGAGCAGAAAAAACACAGCATCTATTCAACTCCTAGTATATGCCAGGAATTTCATTTTGCACTTTATATACATTATCTCATGAAATTGTCCCAGTAATCTTAAGGAGTAGGTATTCTTAGCTCTGTTTAAAGATGAGATGACTGAGACTGAATAAGATTATGCATCCTCCTTAAAGTCAGACAGCTATAAATGTCAAAGTATCAGAGAGTGAGGATTTTTGGAATGCTGCTTGTTCGTCATTGCTTTGCTAATTGAGTCCTTGTATCTTTCCAAATTCATTTTTAACCATGAGATGGTGTCAGGTGTAATATCTATGATCATAAAATTCCAGTTCTCACTAAACTTGTCTTCTGGCAAGCTTTGCAAAGAGCGGCAAATGCTCCTTAGCAGTTTTGTGATGATGTCCAGAAATCTTAGTAATGCAGAGCTTGGGATTTCAGCTTCAGTGTTCCATAGATCTTCTCTAGAAGGAAAATGTTTATTTTTCCTCATCATGGTGAAAGAGAAGGCCTTGTATTTTCAAGGTTCAAAATAGACCCTTCCATTTCCTGCATTTCCTTCAAGTTGCCTTGGGTGACAGTTGATCAAGTATTCTATACTACGTCAAAACTGTTTGTGGAAAAGCTCCAGGAAACTGTAAATTTCAAAACATGTAGTCTTGCTGTCTTCAGAGTACAATAGCTAATAAAGTCATAAGGGCATCAAGGTTTCATTTTTACCTTGTGGTCTCCATATTTGCAAAAACCATAAAGATGAACACACACACACACACCCAGACAGTCACACATAGTTTCTTGGATATGCCAGATCCCTGGAACATTTATGTTTTCAAAGATTTGAAGAGGTTTGATTCAAAATGACTAACCTTAGAATTGTCAGAGTGATTATAAAACAATGCATGGAACACAGTTGTTTTATCACTCATTGAATGTTTAAGAACTACTTGGGTGGTCATCATAAAATGTGCTTAGTATAGCACCTTGCATTAAAATGTCTTAATTAATAGTTGCTAAATGAATGAATAAATTAGTTCAAGAGTTAAATATATCACAATTATCTTTCCTCTTTAAAACATATAAAAATAATTTTTGGTCAAGGTGGACAGATAAATCATACTAAATACATGCTTTCAGAATGAACACGTTTATTCTAACTTAACTAATTCTTAGACAATCTATTCTTAATATTTACACACAGAACATGTAAAAGTGTATGATAACTGCAAAGAAGAAAGCATACACAGTACTACTTCTCTGTATTTATAAATGTCTTAATCTAGGTAACAATTACTATTTCATGTTCCAAATATAAAAAGGGAAAGTACAGAGAGTGCCATGAGCTCAATATTCATTCTTTCATGAGCAAAATTAAATCAACTGGAAAGCTACAATGACTTTAATAGTAATAGGAAGAATAATAACAGCTATCATGTTTTCTTTGTCTTCCTGACGGCTGCGTGTTTAACATACTACCTCCATAGAGAGTTCCAGATCCTTAGGAAGTTGGTAAGTTAGAGTGGCCAGACATTTTGGCAAGTCATTTAGCCATTTCATTCATGTTTATTACAATTCTTCATTGCCTTCAAAATAAAGTCAAAATTCCATAGCTGGCATTCAAGGCCTTTGATAATCAGGCTATGCTTTCTTCTAATGTCAGTTAGGGCTCTTTGATTTCAATCAACTGACACTGACTATGATTTATTTAACCAAAAATCAAATTTGTTAGAAGGATATGTGGTGCTGACAGGTTAAAATATAAGGTGGCAGAGCCAGATTAGGTGCTGGGAAGAACCAGGCTGTTTCAAGAGGGCTCAAAGTTGGAAGCTGCTTGATTGTTCCATGTGGGAATGCTTCCCTAAACAAAAGGACCTCAGCAATTTTCAGTCTTTTTGTCACTCTTTTTGTTCTCAGGATAATAGAAACCAGGGCATCCTGAGTCTTGCCCAATGGCTCTCAATGGCAAGAATCGAAATAAAATCAGATGCATATTGCCATAAGAAAGGTAGTGCATGTTGGCAGCTAAATATCAACAATTGTCCATCTCTCCCCTCCAACTTATTTTTGTCCCCTTTCTCTGTTTCTTCAGCCATATGGAAGAAATTACAGGTCCATGGATCTCCAAGTGATCTTAGGCCTCTGTGCCTTTACGCATCTTTCCCTCTACTAAAAGACCTTCCTTTTTTTTTTCCTGCTCTCATAACATAATTCTAACCCAGTCTCCACAACTTAACTTCTCTAAGAGACTTTGCTAACATCTCTTCCTCCCACCCTCATTCCGCAGCTGGGTTAAGTGTCCTTCTTCCGTCTTTCCATAGCGTTCTCTGTTCACTTCCATCAGAACTCTTACCATGCGTAGTTCTGTAATTGCTGACCTTACCTCCCCTTCTCAGGCCTGTCCCTAACTTTTGCCTGGAGCAGTCCATTGTTCCCTTCCTGCCTTTTGTTCTTTCTTATGCCTCGTGGGCTTTATTATTTTTTTCCCCCGAAACCTACCTGACCCAGGGATGAGTGGTGTGGCCTTGGGAGGATGAACCTGGGGAATAGGTTTTGCACAAGCCCAGGAAGGACGGCTTCCTCACTGAGTGGGAACTCTGGGTCTCAGGTATCTGGCGTGTGGTCTAGAAGGGATGGTGACTCAAGTTCTGGGTGAACACATCTCCTTGGCCCTATGGAAAAAAAAAAAAAAAAACAGAGGAGGGAAGTAGGGCCCTCTAAAGCTCAGTGTTTAGTGCAGGGGCCCTGGTTACTTGAGTCTAAGGGCAATAGTGCCTCATCTAGGCTGTGAGTTACTGGAGAAGAAACCATGTTTAGCTTTGTAGATCCAGCACCTCCTGTGGGTCATGCATAGGTAGTATCCTATCTGAGAACTAAATGGATTAAAAAAACTTAAGTTTTCTCTGTAAAATAGAGATCATACCATCTGTCATGTCCACCTTCCATGGCTGACATGAGAGAAAGGAATAATTGATGCAAGTGTGCTTTGAAAGAATTCAAGTTTTTAAAGATTGTTTCTAACATTTTCCCAAACAGGTAATGACTTACTTTTGTTGCCCTTCCAGAACAAGAAATAGCAAAATGTTTAACCAAATCAAGTAGAATAAATTCAGATTATATATACTAAGCACTTAGCACGAAACATTAAAAATTGGGTTATGATTATGAGCAATAGGACAAATAGAAACATTAGTATTTTTAATTTCCATAATTTATACTTTTCCTTTTCCCATTAAAAAATAATATCAGGAAATCTATAATACGGGACCTCCAGCAGAATAAAACAGAAACACCAATTGGCACAGGATGTTAATGATTCTTAAGACACTCAGGTTCCTGCAGGATAATTATTTTATTTATTTTTTTATTTTTTTTAATTTTTTTGCGGTACGCGGCCCTCTCACTGTTGTGGCCTCTCCCGTTGCGGAGCACAGGCTCCAGACGTGCAGACTCAGCGACCATGGCTCACGGGCCCAGCCGCTCCACGGCATGTGGGATCTTCCCAGACCGGGGCACGAACCCGTGTCCCCTGCATCAGCAGGCGAACTCTCAACCACTGCGCCACCAGGGAAGCCCAGGATAATTATTTTAAAGCAGCAATTTCAGGCTGAGCTCCATTTTGAATGTGATTATAACATAATTTTCTTTTCTGGAAGTTTAGTTATATAGGAAAGATTATCATCTGAGGTGTGAAGTGACCCTGGTAAAGTGGAAAGAACAACTAGGATTTAGTCCTACTCCTGACTGAGCTGTATTCATTCATTCGTTCATTCAGTCACGTTATTCATCCAATGTGGAACAGTTCTTGAGCAATTTCCTGGTGCAGAAGTTGTAGAAGATGCTGGGGATGAAAAAAGAAATAACATGAAATCTATCCTCCAAGAGCTTGTGGTTTGGTGAGAAAGACAAAAGTAAGTCATACAATGTGGAAAACACCATAATGATAACTATAACCATAAATCCTGACATAGAGTTAGATATCCATTCCATTCTTCTTAAACCCTTGAGGATTCCAGAACTTCCAGCATTGCAAAGTTGATGACCAAAGAGACACCAGCCCATCTAATTCATTTCTATTAAGTTTCATCTTTGCTTGACTTTCAGGGTTTTTTTTTTTTTATACTTCTCATTCAATTTTGTCAACAGATCAGCTGAGTAGCTATTGTGTAACAAGATGAAGACAACCACGGCTCACTCAGTCTCAGTGTCAACAAGATCAACACTGTCCTGGAAGACAGGTATAAGGCGTTTAATTCACTCCACTCATCACTTAGATCAGTGCCACTCAGACTCATTTCATAAGTGTTACTTGATGATACGTCTGCATTCCTAACTGTGTGTTCAAGCTTCCTATTGCCTAGCCCAGACCACTGAACACCAGGGTTATGAACAGAAGCTGAGCTCACTCTCACTTTTATCTCCACCTCCAGCTCAGATTGGTGCCAGTGAGCTGCAATCACAGGTTGAGTGAAAAATGATGTCATATTGACTTCTTAAGGAAATATTAAAAATAATGTGACACTTGCAAGTAAATAAAATTTGACAATTAACACTAACAAAAATTGAAGAACACTAGCTTTGTGGTAATCCACAATTTTCACAATGATATGATGCCACGCTAGGAAAACTGTAGCAAAAGAACCTAAAGAATTCCAAAGAAAAATAAAGTAATTGCCTTTAAAAAAATTATTGACTCTGATACCCCAGCCCTTGACACTTAACACCTGAAATGATCATGAACCATGCTGGGCCCTTTGTCCCATTGTATATGGAATATTTTCTGAGTTCCTGGCACAAGCATGTATTTGTTTAATATCAGTCGTGCATTTACTTCCCTCCAGCCCAGGGGTTGCAGGCACCAGCTGTTTACACGTCTTCAGGAGGAAGAAGGGGAGTGACTAGCTCGCTCTGCACACTGTCTCATGTCAGAAAACTTTCCAAGTCACTGAAGGATGTGTGAGACCACAGAGTTGAAGGAAAGTTCGGTCTTTAGTATTTCCTTTTCTGTCTTCTTACGTTAAAAGCACTGAACACAGACTTGAGCAGTCTCATTTCATGGGGCAATTGCACTGTCTCTGTTTCCCTGTGACCTGGACTAGGGAATTGTCAGTCAATTGTTAAAACAGTAATGACTCCAAAACCTTTTGTAACCTCTCTGAGCTGTCTAGGATATGACAATATGCAACGATTCTTGGAGCTTTGTTTAGGCAGCTGAAAAAACTTCCCCAGGAGAACAGAGGGAGAGGGAGAAAACCTGCTGCTGGTGAAGAAAAACTAAGGGTGTAAAATGAAAATAATATGAAAATTATACAACAGTCTTATGTAGGGTAACCCTTATCACTGACTTACTGGATGGCCACCAGAATCCTTGGCCCACAATGTTCTCCCAATGCCTCTAGGCCAGGTGTCACATCTTTGCCTTGCTACTGAGAGACAGGTGAATTGTGAAGGTAATGCATTTATTGCTTAGATGGCGGAGACAAACTACGTGATTTAAAACTCTTTAGTATGAGTTGTAGTTTTAAAAGTCATTTTTGAAAAGAGCAAGACATGAACTATGGACAAAATCATAGAGGTGGTAGGAAATAGGGGCAGAAAATTACATGCTGCTGGAGAGCGGAAGACCAGTTCACCCAGACTCCACTCAGGGAACCTGGACTGTGCAGAGGGCCTTGCGTGAGGATGTGCAAACATGATTATAATCCAAACCTTGTGCTAATGGAGTTTTACAAGCAAGTGTTAACTTACACTAGGCATTCACTCTACAAAACCACTCGCAAATGTTAACTCATGTGATCCTCTGTGCAGGGCTACAAAGTGGAGAGAGCACCTAGGTCACGCTTCCCAAAGACCTGAGAGTGAAGTGTAGTGGAACCATGTCTGTCTTCAGATTCCAGGTCCTGGTTTCTTTGTGCTTATAACAGGTGACTCTGAGTAGTTCACACCTAGAAGGAGAGAATAAAAAAAATAATTACTGAGTGAACCATAATCTGGGAGGTGATATCCTAAGGATATAGTCTCATATTTTGTTTCCTTTTGTTTAATCAGTCCATAAACACACTTATGGCAATCCTAAGGGTGATCAATGACTTACTTGCCCCAAGTGTTGGCCAATTAGATATAAATACTACCTACATCCATTATACCATCATTAAAGTTTTATTAGGATGGAAAAATTTCTTAAAATGTGTCCATATGCTTAATTTTTCTCTAAGAATTAAAATGATTGGATCTTTATTGAACATCTTAAATTTCTTTTACTTTTTTATAATAAAAAAATAGGACCATAATTGTGAATTTTCAGGAACATCTTTCTGTTGAAGGCAATGGAAATCTAAGGGAAAGATGCACAGGAACACACACACACACACACACACACACACATGCCTATAATGCCTTACTAACATCCTGCAACAATCTTCCACCAACAATGGACTAAAGATGCAAACTACCAAATGGCAGAGGATAAATAATAGTTCTCTGCCTGTTTTCCATTTGGTGTGGCTGTACTCAACAATGTTGATAGCAATAAGTAAACTTTCTGTTTCTTTTTCAAAAATTTTATAGGATGCTCTCATGTCCTTTTCTTCCCCTATTCCTCCCCCCTACAATTCAGCTCACTCAGAAAATGCTATAAAGTTTCAGAGAAGAGGTTTGCTCAAAGCAACTACAAATAAAGTGCGTGTACATAAATAACTTAGCCTGACTTTTTGTTTAATGTCCAAGATGATTGGAACAGATTGTATCATGAACTACTTTCCCTTTGGCTAATTAAATAGCAGTCCCCACTTACCATAAAGCATATTCTTATTAAAACAAGTATCTATAGTCACTCTGCTGGATAAATTACTCCCAAGTAGTGCCATAAAGCCCATTACATTCCTGCTTTAGGAATGGAGCAGGTCCAAACAGACAATCAAAGGATTTCACTGGGATTATTTTAGATTAGAAAAACTAAGGGAGACATGTGGCCCTGACAATATCATAAAGGCATAAAGGATGAATTAGCGGTTCCATACCAGACAAAGTGCTCTAGTGGTATCATAGTATATCCAAAAGTAAAAAACAAATTCCTACTGTATTAACCTATGCCAAAATGAAAATCTGTTTATGCAGAAATAAAAATGCCATGAACAACTGTTATCTACTGTGCAAATCAAAATGACTGTTTTGAATAATAATAAGAAAATCCTTTCAAACCAATGACTATGGAAATGTGCCATAGGGAAGAAGATGTCTTCATTTCAATAAATTGCTTTCTACATTTAATAGAAAAGGTTATGTTATGATTTGTCATATTAATGAACCATTATTGCATAACCATATTTTTATTGCAATATATTACCTGCTAAATGATGCCTTTTTTTTTTTTCAGGAGAAAAAATTTTGTAGAACAGATTCTATGGGAGTTTTTCTTGCTGCCCGTTGTTAAATCTTTCAAAAGCTGTCAGGAGTCTCAGAAATCAAGTTCAAAATACCATAGCCAACATGAGTCTAGGCATAGGCTAGTCTATTTTTAAATTGTAATACAAAACTGCTGGAGAAATACCTAAACACAAAAGACTATTTTAAAAACGAGATCATCTTATCTAACTTGTCAATGTAAAGGACAATGTCAGTGAAGTGAAATTTAACCCCCAGCTCCTATAAATATTGCTAGATATTTGAAAGCCAAGCTATTTTTTTTCAGGCTAATTTTTCCTTAAACTCATCATGCACGAGAGCCTTCATGAACTCAGCCTGCACAGACCCTGTCCATGGCAGCCACAGGTATTATGGGACACTAATCGCCCAAGGCAGTCAACTGGCTCAATTACCTACCTTGCCTCAGTCAAGCAAGCCCTTCTCCTTGAGAATGAATGGATGGCAAAGTCATTGGCCTCTGCCCTGGAAACTTCTGCATCAAAGGAGCTATACTTGTTCCTACGAATGGCATTCTGTATTTGCCCTGTGTCTGCAAGCACTGATTCACCACACTGCTTCTGAATGACAAGACTCTGTCCTTGGCATTACAATCAAAGCAGCACCAGCTGGGATCCCCTCAGAATATCCCAAGATTATGACAGTGAGCTAGTTATCTGATGGAAACAGAGGTGGGACATTTGGGTGTAGCTTCCTGCTTAAGCTGTTGCTGCTGTCATATTTTTGGAGGGAAAGGACTGAAGTAAAGAAGGTACGTGCTGTCATTTCTTAAAGTACTGCCTGCCTTTGCTGTCAGTTCATGGGTGTATTCACCTTTGGCTGCTGCTGATAGATGTTACAGCCTATCATTCATTCCATACATATTTTTTAATAGTATAATCTGTGACAGCAGTGCATTAGGTGCTGGAGACAAAAGTGAACAAAGTTCTTACTCCCAAGCAACTTTAAGTCTAGTGAAGGAAACAAATATTTAATACATCATCAAAGAGATTGGATATTTGGAATTTGTAAAAATGTAGTTTGGGGGAAATTCTTACCACATTTTTCCTTTTAAAAATTATACAAATATTATACAAATATATGCATGTTATAGAACTCCTAAACAATATAATACTGTGAAAATCACCTTCCTTTTCCCTCCAACCTATACCCTTTCTAAAGGTAAATATTGCACTTCTCATTAAAAAAAAAAATCTGAACAAGTACCCACCTACATATTTATATGTACACACATATATGTTTACTTTTCTCTTTCACATACATGAGATTATACTATAAATATTATACAGCTGAAATTTATATTTTAGAAAATGTTTCATGTAAATATATAAACCCACCATTTATTACGATGATTAAATTCCCATATATCAACAGAACATAATTGATATGACAATTCCCCTTTGGATGGGTGTATTAGTTTCCTGTGGCCACTGTAACAAATAAGCACAAACTAAATGACTTAAAACAACAGAAACTTATTCTTTCATGATCTGGGGACCAGAAGTCTGAAATCAGTATTGCTGGGTTAAAATCAGTTTGGTGGCAGGGCTATAATCCCTCCAAAGGCACTAGGGGAGAATCCATTCCTTGCCTTTTCGAGCTTCTGATGTCTGCCAGTACTCCTTGACTTGTGGCCACATCACTTCAATGTTCAAGGACAGCATCTTCAAATCTCACTCTGCTCCATCTTCACGTGGCCTTCTCTTCAGTGTGTGTCAAAACTTCCTCTGCCTCCCTCTTATGAGGACAATTGTGATGGTATTTAAGGCCCATCTGGATAATCCAAGATAATCTTCCCATCTCGAAATCCTTAACTTAAATTACATTCTAACTTATAAGTTAAATTTAGAACTAAATTATGGTCCTCTTTTTGTCATAGAAAGTAACAGTCACAGGCTCCAGACATTAGAACTTGGTGACTTTGGGGACCATTCTTCAGTTACTACAGTGGGTATTCAGGTTGTTCCTATTTTTTAATACAAACAATGCAGAAACTATGATCACTGAAATTTATATTTGTACACATGTGTAAATATTTTGGTAGATGAAATTCCTAAAAGCAAAATTTCAAAATCAAAGAGTACAGGTAACAAAATATTGTTAAATAATTCCAAGTATTCTCTGGAAAAAATTGCGCTGCAACACTGTACAGTTTCCAAAATACTTCATGGTGTGCTCATTTTCCTATTTTTGTCAAAATTACATATTTTATCTTTGTTCTTATCAATTTGAAAAGTGAAAACTGGCAACTTGTCATTGTTGATTTGAATTTTTTTCATTATTAAAAGGTTTAAAATTTTCTCTCTGTATAATTTCTCATTCATTTTTTTTTGAATTTTCTTCTTAATTTGTAGAAATCATTTATAAATTAATATTGATAGTTAGTATTTTATTCTTATATTTTTACCAATCTATTACTTGTCTTCATAGACTTGTTGAAAGAAATTGTAATTAATGTAAAATCTACCAATATTTTCCTTTTGCATATTTTCAGTTTTGCATCTTGTTTAGAAATATCTTGCTTATCCTAAAAAAAAAAAATGTGTTCTTACATTTTCTTCATTTTGTTTTTTTTTTCCCTAATTGCCAGGAATTTAAGTGTAAGGTAACAGTCTACCTTTATTAGTTCTCTTTCTAATGAAAAATCAATTATACCATTGATATTTTAGAACTAATTTATCTACTATCCCACTAACTTTGAAATACTACCTTTATCATATAATAAGTACTCAAATACACCCAGATCTGTTTTTGAACTATATAGCATTGATCTATTTCTGCTATTTCTGAGAGTTCTATGAGGGTAAAAATTGCATCTGTTTCTCCATTCTGTACTTCAGTGATACACAGCGTACATATATATGTACATATATATAGTATACATACAGGCATTCAGTTAATGTGCCAGTAAAACATAAGACTTCCAGTTAAATATGAATTTCAGATAAAAAATGAATAATTTTTTTAGTATAACTGTGTTCCAAATATTGAATGGAACATACTATGCTGAGAGAAATTGTTCATTGTTTACCTGAAATACAAATTTAACTGATATCCTATATTTTTATCTGCTAAATCTAGCAACCTTACAGTTGGTATATATTGAGTGAATAAATGAACACTCTATCATAATTTTGTAATTATATTTGCTATTATATTTCATAAATATATATATATTATTACACAGGCAGGGAAAATTCCTTCTCTGTGTTCTTCTTTTGTAAAAGATTTTGTTTATTTTTAAGAATTCTCCTTCCTGCATAAATTTCAGAATAATTTTTGCCAAGTACTTTTATTGGGATTGCATTGAATTTATCACTGGTCTTTGTTTTTACTTTATGTATTTCTGTAATTCTCAATACTCAGCTATGCTGAAAAAGAGGATGATAAATAAATAAATAACTCTGGCCAATATTATATATTATGTTTAATGGTTAAACACTAAAAGCATTATCATTGAATAAAGAGCAAGACAAGAATGAAAACTACCACCACTTGAAATTTTAGCCTCTGTAAAAAACAAGGAAAAGAAATGAGATATGTGAATATTGGGACAGGAAAATTATTTGCCTATGATGCAATTTCTTACCTACAAATTCCTATTTAGAAAACCCAAAAGATCAATGAAACATACTCAAATTAATATGAACAAATTTAGTAAGTGGATCATTTACAAAATAATTGTATAAAAAAGTAACTTTTACAGATTTTCAATAAAAATCAGTTAGAAATCATGGCATAAAAATATCATTCTTAATATGAAATAAAAATATAAAACATCTAGAAATAAGCTTAACAAAATATACACAAGTTTATATATAATTATAAAATTTTACTTAGAGACATGAGAACTCCTTAATACATGAAGTGCTTTATCATATTCTTGGATAAGAAGTTTTAATGTTGAAAATGAGATTTTATTGAAATAACTTAAATTTATTATAAACTTTATGATACAGTGTAAATTTTGATGCCTTTGTAAATTTGAAAAATCCATCAAACATGTCTTATACCCTTTCTAATAATGAAGTCTCATGACTACATCTTCTCAAGTCTGTGGAATATTTTTATATCTCTTATAAATCTACTTTACTCACTTAAAATGTGTATTACCTGAGATGATGATAAAATTGTTTGATTGATACTTTTACATGTCAAAGACTAGTTGCATGTGTACCCAGAGTTAATATAATTGCATCAATGAAAAAAATGATCAAGATTATTTAAAAAAAATAATACCACAAATAACTGAAAAATAAAGAAGGATGAGGGGAACTTGTATTAGCAGATATGAAAGGATAAAATAAAGCTGTGAAAATCAGAATAATGGTTTAATGTAAAAATAGACAGAAAACAGGGCAGAATAAAGAATGAACAGGACTACTAAGAAAAAGCACAGCACTGTACTCTAACACTCCTGGTCACTTTTTACCCCAATACTGATACAGTAGTATTCTTTCTCCAGAGAATCTTTCTTATGAGAATGTATTTCAAAATGGCAGACTTCATATATGACTCGACTTTCTTTCCCTCTTGTGTTTCCCCTTAGTACAGGATATGTATATTTACATACATATACCACACAGTGCTAGTAGAATAAAAAAAGTGAGCAGGAATAGATCAGAAACAAACAATGAGAAAAACATGAAAGTTAGCAAGCAGATGGTGCTGGATTGACCAGGAAAATATAACAGGGAAATACAGTGCTTGAAATACCAGAAGCAAGTGGTTCTTTCCATCCAAAGCAATGTCAACTGTAGGGCCATAAATTTCCAGACTAGGAGAGTGGGAATGGGGTAAACATCAAGGGAATTAGCTGAAAGACTCAGAATAACTGAGCAGATCGTGCCTCTTCCTCACAACTTTCTCTGTGAAGCAAGGGAAGGAGGACTTGATTGTAGTTTTTCTCTAATTCTCCCCTTGATTCTTAACAATTACTTTTTCATGAATTCATATTTTTAAAAAAATCTATACGTGTCTTTAACTTATCTTAACCAAACCAAAACGTAAGAATAGAGTTTTGGAAACAAGTTGTTAGAAGACATTCCTCTATGTTATTTGTAATTTGGTTGTTAATGATTCCAAGGTGACTCCTAAGCCTTATTGAGGAAACTAAAGAGTCATAATGTAAAATAAGTTTAAATTTTAATTAACTATACCCCATGCTATAGTCAGCTGAAAAAGGCCAAGTTTGGGAAATGCAAGTGAATCTCGATCCAGCATGATCCAGGAGAATGAGTACACTCTGACACGAGTTAGTTACTCATTTTTATGGTCTGTTCTCATTGTTTATGATTCTATTGGAGAACATTTGTCACTTGATCCATTACTTGATGACAATAACTTTTAAGATAATCCAACTTCATTCCTCATTGAATATATTTCTTAAAAATACTTCTCTATGAGGAACACAATTCCACACAGCTAAGATAGATATTTTTATCAAATATATCTGCTCTTCTAAATTAACAGATGGGCATTCTGAGATATAAATCTATCCATTGTAAATGTGCTTGACACCATTTCATGTTCATTCTTACTTTGCTCTGTCCACCCTAATTGAAATTTATAAGTGAACTAATTATATTGTGTCCTTTGGGTCTGAGAACCTACACACATGATAACCCCCTGAAATAATCATCTGATTTTTTAGGATGTATTTATTGAGTGACTACATTATGACAGAGACCCTAAAACCTCAACTAGTCTGTGGGCCTTTTTCATAATTTATTTTCTGCCCCTCTTTCTCTCATCTTCCTGTTCTACCCAATCCCCGCTCAGTATGATACCCATCCTCCCTTCCATTACCCAAATGTGAAATTGTCCTGTGGCCAACACAGTTTTTAAAAAGCGTATCTCACACCACAAGTGTTCCATTTTCACATGAGTAGAGCTCTTGTTTTAATTGTTATCAGTTTATATATATCAGCCCATCAGAAAGTTGGGACTCTATTTTTACCATTCAACTCAGAAATGTGGCTTATATCTGCTTGGGCTTATTATTTTGCTCTACTTTTAAGATGGATTCTTTAGTATGTCAGTTTAGCATAGAAATTAATAGACAATTGTAGAAGTTAAACATTAAGTAATACTTCACTACACAGGCAGTTGGAGGAAATAGTGAAGGAAGCTGTGCTAGGATGAGAGCTCACAGCCCCACATAGCTGTGTCTCTGGCATATCTTAGCCTTTAATAAAAGAGTATTTATGTACCATCCTGCTTACCTGTGGGTTCACAGGTGTGTGAAAGACTATCATCCACAGAATAAAACAGCCCATGGCACCAGGACAATAAAAAGTGGTGACCTTCATCTATCTTTGCCTAAGGAAAAGAAGGCTTGAGAACATATAGAACATGGAAGAGAAAGAAAAGGCCACAAATAAAGTTTAAATTGTTTCCAGTTTGGGTCAGAAGAAGGGGTATGCTCCACCTAGAGCTAGAAGGCTTTGACCTCATAGTCCAGCAAGTGCACCTAGAGATGTGACAAGATGGTCCAGTACAAGGCCCTGCTTGGCACAAAGGTAGCTGTGACCTAAATTAAGGAAGCAGAGAGTCACATTAAAAAAGCAAGACAAAACCCTAATTACATCTTTCTGGAAAGAGAGAGAAAAGTTTTGTTAATAGAATAGATTGGAGAGAAAGGACAAAAGTACATACAAATAAATATCCTGAAAAGTAGACAAATTCCCTTTAAATACAAAATTAGGGAATCTAGTTCTAAGGGATACATTTGGCCAAGTGGGCTGAGGTTTCATTTATTTCACTGCTGTATTAGCTTTATCTTCCCTGGTATATAAAACATTCTATTAAACAGGAAAAGTCTATTTTTTTTCAAGCATAAGAAAACTTTTCTTTAAAAAAGTTTAGTTTTAATTGTCCAAACTATTCCAAACCTTTCTCTGTATTAAAACATTAAATGAATTAAAATGAATTCTGAACTGAAACTCAAAGTTCTTCACTCATTATTTGCAAGCTAATGTCACTTTTAGAAGAAGGCAAAATAAGGATAGAGGGGTGAGGCTAAAAAATCTTTCCAATGGTTGCACCTAATTGTCAGTTCCAAAGCATTGTTGCCTGAATTTCATTCTGAATGGCTAGGGAAAAGTGTCACTGTAACCAGAGTGATGGGGAAGCCTGAATGATATTATTTCATTTAGGAGAATGGTGGCCACCTGAGCAAACAGAGAACCCAAAATTGGGCCTGATTTGAAACAACATACCTTCTTCTCAGACACTTAGCCTCCTGGTAGCTGGTTACCTGTTAGACAAGATGTCGCAGCCCCAGAATCTGTTTTCAAAGATTTCATCAATTCAGATATGGGGGGAAACACACATTCCCAGACACACACAATAAACTCTAACATACTGAAGGGCTTCAATTTCCTTGTACCTGGAATGCTTATGCCTTTGAGTCAAGCATTCTGAGTATGAAAGGGAGGTATACCGTAGAAACAGTGGGGTGTAATGATTTTCACTGCAGTGGAATGAGGTTTATATCCTACCGAAGAACATTCAAAAGAAAAAGGTCTATACATGGACAGTGTGGATGCATTTTACTAGGTTTCTCCCTCTCCACAATTTTACCTTCCCAAGTTTGAATTTATAGGCTTAGGTTTCATGGTGTAATTACTGGGTTTAATATCAGAGAGGAGAGCCGCTTTGGCTTTTAGAGTATGGTTGGTGTTTATTCAAGGGAAACAATCTCCAATGCAGTTTCATTTTCTTTTTATTTTCACTGGGGTGGGGGGCGGGGGATGAATACTGATGTTTATGGAGTTTAAGGGTCTGGCAGCACCGAGAACTGCAGAACTTTGTTTATCCAGAGTCCAGTTTCAATCCAGAGGGTGCCAATGCAAACTTCTCCAGACTACCACGCCAAAAATGTCAGCCCTGTCTTGGAGGAGCGGCCTTCCCAAGCAGGGAGAGGTACTCAGAGCCAGCTTAGTTTGAAACTGAACTATGGAGAAAGCCCAAGAGCTCAACCATGCTGTCACAAGCACAGCAGTTTAAAAAAATATGCTTTTTATCAGATTTTCCTCATATTTTGTCTCATATTTTTTTTATCACAGCAGGAGCCTGCCATCACCAGCTAAGCTGATTGACTGTGTCTTCTACCAGCATCCGCCTTTGATATTCACGTCTTCAGGAAAGCTCCATCCCTTTCACTTGCACTCTTGCTGGGGTCTCTTTATGAACCCACTACTACCACAGTTACAGCATCTGTCCCCCAACTGGGAAGGAAGCTTTAGCTCATCAGGATCAACTGCATATCTACTAACTGTGGGTGCCATCAGAAATACAATGTTGGCAAAACTTTCTTCCATTCTTGAGACATTACATCTCCACAGCCCTTGCGGTGTTTCATTCTAACAGCTGGAAATTCCTGATTTTCAATACGCTTTGTTTTTTCCTCCTCATATTGTTTGGTATCAGGGCCAACTTTGTAAGGCGTTTTTTTTTTTTTTTTTTTTTTTTTTTTCTTTTTGCGGTATGTGGGCCTCTCACTGTTGTGGCCTCTCCCGTTGCGGAGCACAGGCTCCAGATGCGCAGGCCCAGCGGCCATGGTTCACGGGCCCAGCCGCTCCGCGGCATATGGGATCCTCCCAGACCGGGGCACGAACCCGTATCCCCTGCATCGGCAGGCGGACTCTTAACCACTGCGCCACCAGGGAGGCCCTGTAAGGCGGTTTTTAATGAACCCATAGCCAGTGTGTTAAATATGTTAGTTGAGTTTTTCCATAAAGCTAAGCTAATATAACATGATTGTTTTCTTAGGCACCCTGTGGGGAGTAAGGAACATAGAGGGTAGGGAAGGTGGGGTTGTGTAATTGATATAGTTGGTATGTTGCCAAAGTTACCCACCTTTCAAGACCCCCCACCCAACAGTGAGCTGATGACCTTCATGTTAGCTGAGCTTTCTAAAATAAGGAGCTCATCTATAAACTGGAGCCCCGAACGACTGAAACTTGAAGTATAACCCTTTGGGAAAGGCTGCCATGCTGAGAAAAATTGACTCAATAGCTAGCATGGACAAACTTTGAAGTTAAACTCTATGCTTGCTACTTTTCTTCCTAGAATTCTTGTCACTGCAAAACTATCTAAGAAGATCACTGCAAAACTATCTGTGACGTTAACCAAATGCAATAAAAAAAAGAGATATACACGTATTTGTTTTCTGTAACTTGTGTTGCCTGTGGCATTTGTCCAGTGCCTAGTATGCAGCAGATTCTCAAGTACTGGGGATGGTTTCTGGTTATTCCTGTGTGAGATCACTACACAGTCTTGTGAGAGCTGGCAAGTATCTCTCAATAGCCAGAGCAGTTCATTTAAGCTCAAACCTCTAAAACTGTGAAGCTAGAAGATAGTATTGAAAATTAAAACAAAGCAAACAAACAACAAACAAAAAATGCCAAGCTCAGTAAACTAGTTAAAATCCCAGACTCTTGAGCCATACTACTTGAGTTTCAGTTCCAGCCATTTACTGGCTGTATGATCTCAGGCAAGAGGCCCACCCTTTCTGTGTCTCAGTTTTCTCCTCTGTAAAATTGGGTATAATAACAGTATTTACTCATTTTATTAGAATGAAAATTAGTTGACTTGAAATTTGTAAAAGGTTGGTGATTAGTACATAATAAGTTAATTTAGATATTTGATAAATAAACTACTCTTAGGATGTAGTCATTGATTAGAGGATATTATTCCCTTGTCAGGTCTGAAACTACTATATGTGGAAAGAATGCATATATTGCACAGAAGAACTAAATCCATCAACTATGAAGTATTCCAGTAACATGGTATATATTCAAATTAAAATGAACTATTGAAAACTAAGCATTTACAGTATTGCCAAAGATGATAATTTAAAGATATTGGATAGCATTTAAAGCCAAACTGACAAAAGTTTTGAGTTTCAACTCTCACATTTACAAACTATGTGCCTAAAATTTCTGCATTCTACTTTCCTCATCTGTAAAATGACTTTTTAATGCACTCCTTGCAGTAGGTTATGGTGAGGATTAAATAAGTGTTTAATACAATGTCAGACATATAGTAACCATCCAGTAATATGGAGACTTTAATTTTTTAAATTACGAGGCCATAATACATTTTACATCTTTATTAGAGTATAATTGCTTTACAATGTTGTGTTATTTTCTGCTGTATAACAAAGTGAATCAGCTATATGTATACATATATCCCCATATTCCCTCCCCCTTGCGCCTCCCTCCCACCCTCCCCGTCCAATCCCTCTAGGTGGTCACAAAGCACCAAGCTGATCTCCCTGTGCAATGCAACTGCTTCTCACTAGATAGCTATTTTACATTCGGTAGTGTATATATGTCAATGCTACTCTCTCTTTTGGTCCCGGCTTCCCCTTTCCCCTACCCTCATTTCCACAAGTCCATTCTCTACATCTATGTCTTTATTCTTGTCCTACCCCTAGGTTCATCAGAAGCTTTTTTTTTTTTAGATTCCATATATATGTGTTAGCATACGATATTTGTTTTTCTCTTTCTGACTTACTTCACTCTGTGTGACAGTCTCTAGGTCCATCAGCTCACTACAAATAACTCAATTTCATTTCTTTTTATGGCTGAGTAATATTCCATTGTATATATGTGTCGCATCTTCTTTATCCATTCATCTGTCAATGGACACTTAGGTTGCTTCCATGTCCTGGCTATTGTAAATAGTGCTGCAATGAACATTTTGGTACATGTCTCCTTTTGAATTATGGGTTTCTCAGGGTTTATGCCCAGTAGTGGCATTGCTGGGTCATATGGTAGTTCTATTTTTAGTTTTTTAAGGAACCTCCATACTGTTCTCCATAGTGGCTGTATCAATGTACATTCCCACCAACAGGGCAAGAGGGTTCCCTTTTCTCCACACCCTCTCCAGCATTTATGGTTTGTAGACTTTTTGATGATGGCCATTCTGATTGGTGGGAGGTGATATTTCATTGTAGTTTTGATTTACATTTCTCCAATAATTAGTGATGTTGAGCATCCTTTCATGAGTTTGTTGGCAATCTGTATATTGTCTTTGGAGAATGTCTATTTAGGTCTTCTGCCCAATTTTAGATTGGGTTTTTGTTTTCTTGATATTGAGCTGTATGAGCTGCTTGTATATTTTGGAAATTAATCCTTTGTCATTTGCTTCATTTGCAAATATTTTCTCCCATTCTGAGGGTTGTCTTTTTGTCTGGTTTATGGTTTCATTTGCTATGCAAAAGCTTTAAAGTTTCATTAGGTACCATTTGTTTATTTATGTTTTTATTTCCATTTCTCTAGGAGGTGGGTCAAAAAGGATCTTGCTGTGATTTATGTCATAGAGTGTTCTGCCTATGTTTTCCTCCAAGAGTTTTATGGTATCTGGCTTTACATTTAGGTCTTTAATCCATTTTCTGTTTATTTTTGTGTATGGTGTTAGGGAGTGTTCTAATTTCATTCTTTAACATGTAGCTGCACAGTTTTCCCAGCACCACTTATTGAGGAGGCTATCTTATCTCCACTGTATATTCTTGCCTCCTTTATCAAAAATAAGCTGACCATACGTGCGTGGGTTTATCTCTGGTCTTTATATACTGGTCCATTTATTTATATTTCTGTTTTTTTGACAGTTCAGTACTGTCTGGATTACTGTAGCTTTGTAGTAGAATCTGAAGTCAGGGAGCCTGATTCCTCTAGCTCTGTTTTTGTTTCTCAAGATTGCTTTGGCTATTCAGGGTCTTTTATGTTTCCATACAAATTGTAAAATTTTTTGTTCTAGTTCTGTGAAAAATGCCATTAGTAGTTTGAAAGGGATTGCATTGAATCAGTAGATTGCTTTCGGTAGTATAGTCATTTTCATAATATTGATTCTTCCAATCCAAGAACATGGTATAAATCTCCATCTGTTTGTATCATCTTTAATTTCTTTCATCAGTGTCTTATACTTTTCTACATACAGGTCTTTTGTCTCCCTAGGTAGGTTTATTCCTAGGTATTTTATTCTTTTTGTTGCAATGGTAAATGGGAATATTTCCTTAATTTCTCTTTCTGATTTTTCATCATTAGTGTATAGGAAAGCAAGAGTTCTGTTCATTAATTTTGTATCCTGCTACTTTATCAAATTCATTGATTAGCTCTAGTAGTTTTCTAGTAGCATCTTTAAGATTCTCTATGTATAATATCATGTCATCTGCAAACAGTGATAGTTTTACTTCTTCTTTTCCAATGTGGATTCCATTTATTTCTTTTTCTTCTTTGATTGCCATGGCTAAAACTTCCAAAACTGTGTTGAGTGGTGAGACTGGGCACCCTTGTCTTGTTCCTGATCTTAGTGGAAAAGGTTTCAGTTTTTCACCATTGAGAATGATGTTTGCTGTGGGTTTATTATATATGGCCTTTATCATGTTGAGGTTGGTTCCCTCTATGCCCACTCTCTGGAGAGTTTTTAACATAAATGGGTGCTGAATTTCATAAAGTTTTTTCTGCATCTGTTGAGATTATCATATGGTTTTTATCCTTCAATTTTTTAATATGGTTCATCCCATTGATTGATTTGTGTATAATGAAAAATCCTTACACTCCTGGGATAAACCCCACTTGATCATGGTGTATGATCCTTTTAATGTGCTGTTGGATTCTGTTTGCTAGTATTTTGTTGAGGATTTTTGCATCTATGTTCATCAGTGATATTGGCCTGTAGTTTTCTTTTTTGTGACATCTTTGTTTGGTTTTGGTGTCAGGGTGATGGTGGCCTTGTAGAATTAGTTTTGAAGTGTTCCTCCCTCTGCTATATTTTGGGAGAGTTTGAGAAAGATAGGTGTTAGCTCTTCTCTAAGTGTTTGATAGAATTCATTTGTGAAGCCATCTGTTCCTGGGCTTTTGTTTGTTGGAAGATTTCTATTCACAGTTTCAATTTCAGTGCTTGTGATTGGTCTGTTCATATTTTCTATTTCTTCCTGGTCAGTCTTGGAAGGTTGTACTTTTCTAAGAATTTGTCCATTTTTTCCACGTTGTCCATTTTATTGGTATATAGTTGCTTGTAGTAGTTAGTCTCTCATGATCCTTTGTATTTCTGCAGTGTCAGTTGTTACTTCGCTTTCATTTCTAATTCTGTTGATTTGAGTCTTCTCTCTTTTTTTCTTTCTGTGTCTGGCTAATGATTTATCAATTTTGTTTATTTTCTCAAAAACCAGCTTTTAGTTTTATTGATCTTTGCTATTGCTTTCTTCATTTCTTTTTCATTTATTTCTGATCTGATCTTTATGCTTTCTTTCCTTCTGCTAAGTTTGGTTTTGTTTTTCATTTTGTTTGTTTGTTCTTCTTTCTCTAATTGCTTTAGGTGCAAGTTTAGGTTGTTTATTTGAGATTTTTCTTGTTTCTTGAGGTAGGATTTTATTGCTATAAACTTCCCTCTTAGAACTGCTTTTGCTGCATCCCATAGGTTTGGATAGTCGTGTTTTCATTGTTATTTTGTTCTATGTATTTTTTGACTTCCTCTTTGATTTCTTCAGTGATCTCTTGGTTACTTAGTAGCATATTGTTTAGCCTCTATGTGTTTGTAGTTTTTACAGATTTTTTCCTGTAATTGATATCTAGTCTCATAACATTGTGGTTAGAAAAGATACTTGATATGATTTCAATTTTCTTAAATTTACCAAGACTTGATTTGTGACCCAAGATATGATCTATCCTGGTGAATGTTCCATGTGCACTTGAGAAGAAAGTGCATTCTGTTGTTGTTAATGGAATGTGCTATAAACATCAGTTAAGTCCATCTGGTCTAATGCATCATTTAAAGCTTGTGTTTCCTTATTTATTTTCATTTTGGATGATCAGGTCCTTTGGTGAAAGTGGATGTTAAAGTCCCTTATTATTATTGTGTTACTGTTGATTTCCCCTTTTATAGCTGTTAACATTTGCCTTATGTATTGAGGTACTCCTATGTTGGGTGCATAAATATTTACAATTGTTATTTCTTCTTGGATTAATCCCTTGATCATTATGTAGTTTCCTTCTTTGTCCCTTGTAATAGTCTTTATTTTAAACTCTATTTTTTCTGATAGGTGTATTGCTACTCCAGCTTTCTTTTGATTTCCATTTGCATGGAATATCATTTTCCATCCCCTCACTTTTAGTCTATATGGTCCCTAGGTCTGAAGTGGGCCTCTTGTAGACAGCATATACACAGTTCTTGTTTTTGTACCCATTCAGCCAATCTGTGTCTTTTTGTTGGAGCATTTAATCCATTTACATTTAAGGTAATTATCGATATGTATGTTCCTATTACCATTTTCTTAATTGTTTCAGGTTTGTTTTGGTAGGTCTTTTCTTTCTCTAGTGTTTCCTTCTTAGAGAACTTCCTTTAGCATTTGTTGTAAAGCTGGTTTTGTGATGCTGAATTCTCTTAATTTTGCTTGTCCATAAATATTTTAATTTCTCCTTCGAACATGAATGAGATCCTTGCTGGCTAGAGTAATCTTGATTGTAGATTTTTCCCTTTCCTCACTTTAAATATGTCCTCCCACTTCCTTCTGGCTTGCAGAGTGTCTGTTGAAAGATAAGCTGTTAACCTTATGGGGTTTCCCTTGTATGTTATTTGTTGCTTTTCCTTTGCTGCTTTTAATATTTGTTCTTTGTATTTAATTTTTGATAGTTTGGTTAATATGTGTCTTGACGTATGGATTTATCCTGTATTTATCCTGTATGGGACTCTCTGTGTTTCCTGGATTTGACTGACTATTTCCTTTCCCATGTTAGGGAAATTTTTGACTATAATCCTTAAAATATTTTCTCAGACCCTTTCTTTTTCTCTACTTCTTCTGAGACCCCTATAATTTGAATGTTCATGCATTTAATGTTGTCCCAGAGGTCTCTGAACCTGTCCTCAATTCTTTCCATTCTTTTTTCTTTATTCTGCTCTGCAACAGTTATTTCCACTATTGTATCTTCCAGGTCACTTATCCATTCTTCTGTCTCAGTTATTCTGCTATTGATCCCTTTTAGAGAATTTTTAATCTCATTTATTGTGTTGTTCATCTTGCTTGTTTGCTCTTTAGTTCTTCTAGGGCTTTGTTAAATGTTTCTTAAAGTTTCTCCATTCTATTTCCGAGATTTTGGATCATCTTTACATCATTACTCTGAATTCTTTTTCAGGTAGACTGCCTATTTCCTCTTCATTTGTTTGGTCTGGTGGGTTTTTACCTTGCTCCTTCATTTGCTGCATATTTCTCTGTCTTCTAATTTTGTTTAACTTACTTTGTTAAACAGCCTTTTTGCAGGCTGCAGGTTCATAGTTCCTCTTATTTCTGGTGTCTGCTCCAAGTGGGTGAGGTTGGTTCAGTGGCTTATGTAGGCTTCCTGGTTGGCTGTTCTGGTGCCTGTGTTCTGGTGGGTGGGGCTGTATCTTGCCCTTCTGGTGGGCAGGGATGCATCTGGTGGTGTGTTTTGGTGCGTCTGTGAACTTAGTATGATTTTAGGCAGCCTCTCTGCTAATGGGTGGGGTTGTGTTCCTGTCTTGCTAGTTGTTTGGCATGGGGCGTCCAGCACTGGAGCTTGCTGGCCGTTGGGTAGAGCTGGGTCTTAGGGTTGAGATAGAGATCTCTGGAAGAGCTCTTGCTGATTAATATTACATGGGCCCAGGAGGTCTATGGTGGTCCAATGTCCTGTACTCGGCTCTCCCACCTTGGAGGCTCAGGCCCGACACCCAGCCGAAGTACCAAGACCCTGCCAGCTGCAGAGCGGGGAAGAAGCATAAGAAAGAGAGAGAGAGAAAAAAAAAAAAGAACAGACAGAACCCCAAAACAAATGGTAAAGCAAATGGTAAGCAAAACTAAACAGACAAAATCACACAAACATACACACACACACACACACAGAGAGAGAAAGAAAAAAAACAAAAATAAAGCTAAAAAACGAATAGACAGAAACCCAAGACAATGGCAAAAGCAAAACTAAACAGAAAAAATCACACAAAGAAATATACACACTCATAAAAAGAGGAAAAAAAAAGGAAGAGAGCAACCAAACCAATAAACAAACCCATCAATGAAAACAAACACTAAAAACTAAACTAAGATAAACATAAAACCATAACCAAATCAAACGCAGAAAGCAAACCCCAAGTCTACAGTTGCCCCCAAAGTCCATCACCTCAATTTTGGAAACATTCATTGTCTATTCAGGTATTCTACAGATGCAGGGTTTATGAAGCCAATTGCGGGGATTTAATCTGCTGCTCCTGAGGTTGCTGGGAGAAATTTCCCTTTCTCTTCTTTGTTCACACATCTCCTGGGCTTCAGCTTTGGTTTTGGCCCCACCTCTGTGTGTAGGCCACCCTCAGCATCTGTTCCCCACCCAGATAGTAGGGGGTTAAAGTAGAGGCTGAGTAGGGTTCCCTTGTTCACTCAGGCTGGGGAAAGGGAAGGGTACAGTAGTCATAATTGCAACGTGGGGCATGCCTGCAGCAGCAGAGGCCAGCGTGACATTGCAACAGCCTGGGGCATGCCATTTGTTCTCCTGGGGAAGTTGGCCCTGGATCACAGGACCCTGGTAGTGGCATGCTGCATGGACTCCCAGGGGGGTGTGGGTAGTGACCTGAGCTTGCACACAGGACACTTGGTGGCAGCGGTGGCAGCAGTAGGAGTCCGTGACTGTCTCTGGGGTCCAAGATGATAGCTGCATCTCTCGCCTGTCTCTGGAGCTCGCTTAGGTGGTGTTCTGCTGTCTCTGGGCACATGGAGCAGGAAGCCCCTCTCCTTGCACACCCCAAAATAATGGTCTCTTGCCTCTCCAGCAGGTCCATATTTTTTTCTGGACTCCCTCCTAGCTATCTGTGGCACACTAACCCCCTTCAGGATGTGTTCATGCAGCTAATCCCAGTCCTCTCCCTGGGGTCTGACCTCCGAAGCCCAAGCCTCAGCTCCCAGACCCCACCCACCCTGGTGGGTGAGCAGACAGGCATCTCAGGCTGATGAGTGCTGGTCAGCACCAATCTTCTGTAAGGGAATCTCTCTGATTTGCCCTCTGTCTCCCTGTTTCTGCACTTTCCTCCGTGGCTCTGAAGTTCCCCCCCACCAGCCCACCCCCTATTTCCACCAGTGAAGGGGCTTCTAATCTGTGGAAACTTTTCCTCCTTCACAGCTCCATCCCAGAGGTGCAGGTTCCACCCCTATTCTTTCGTCTCTGATTTTTCTTTTTTCTTTTGCCTTACCCAGGTACATGGAGATTTTCTTGCCTTTTGGGAAGTCTCAGGTCTTCTGCCAGCGTTCAGTAGGTGTTCTGTAGGAGTTGTTCCACATGTAGATGTATTTTTGATGTAGTTGTGGGGAGGAAGGTGATCTCCATGTCTTACTCCTCCACCATCTTGAAGGTCTCCCCTCTAGGAGGCCATAATATATTTTTGGTAATGAAATTCCAATATGGTTATCAAGAAATAGGGTTCTAAGAGTATAGCCCTCCCCCTGATTTTAAGGACTCAAACCAACAAAGACCATGTTTAAAGACTAACCATAGCCTTATTTTGTGACGTATTTTGGGACCTGTACTTATCAAGCAATGGCATCTATCAAAAGGAAAGATTTTATTCCCCTTTACATCAACATGCAAAATTAAAAAAAAAAAGAGAGAGAAGTGGTTAAACGTGACATGAGAGATGATAATTGTTCATGGTTAGCAATTTTCAGGGGTTTCTAAAAAATATATCTAAAACTAGAAGTTACTGGGCAAGGGTACACAGCATTTTAAAAATATATTAAATAATTACGAATTTCTAAGAAATTTCATCTGGAGTTTATATTTTTATTTCAGGTCTTTCAGTACTTTTGTTTCAGAGTCCCACAAGTTTTATTTCCTGTCAGAACTGATTTGTCTCCATCTTTCTTCAAATTCCTCACATATAAGGAATTCAAAGTCATATAATTTTAGATCTAGGAGATGCCTTATCAATCATCTAGTCAAATCTCCTCATGAGGAAACTGAGGCTCAGAAAGGTGAAGTAATCAGCCAAGGCTGCAGAGATGCTCAGAGGTAAAGGCAGGTTTAGAATATAAGATTCCTGGTGTACTTCCCACTTAATTCAGTGGAATGAAAAAATTTTGTTAGAGTTGCTGGAGAAGTGACAACAACCATCACTGTTAGCTTTTTGTTTGCAAGGTTTGCATGTGTAAGACTGTTTATTTCCTTTCAGATACCATATCTACAGCTCTGATACCTGTCACTGGGTGAATAATGGTGCCTAAGCTGTGGTCTTCTGTGTAAGTGGAAAGGTTTCCCAAATAGACTGAGTATTTGATATTTGTACCTGCTTACGTTCATGTGTGTGTGTAATTTATACATACATATGTCACTCTTACTGTGTTAACCTTTTGTTATTTTAACATTCGTACTATATATATATATATGTAAACTTAAAGAAATATGCTTCTTAGGTGCAAGTAAATACAATATTCAATTGTTAACAATTGTTAATAGTCTAACCCCAGTCTTCTGTTCAAATAGAAAGCAATATTCCAATAACTTTGCACTTAATCTTGAAGTCTACTTGGATAAATAGACAGCTACTGAGCCTAGTATCTGGGAGTCTTCAGTTGAAGATGTTTAATCTTTTCATAGGATTCTACTGATCTCTGTTTATAACTCATCACAAATAAGGGATGACATTCCCTTGTGAGAACTATCAAACAATTTTTTTACTATCTGAGTTCCCAGATCTCCTAATCATTTTGAGAAAGGTAAAACTGACTTGGTAAAAAAATATGTAGAAAGAGGTTTGCTTCTTACAACAACTCTATGTCATAGGTTCTTTTATTATTTCCATTCTACACTTGAGGAGACTAAGACAGAGAGAGGCTGCATAATTTGTTCGATAAGTAACAGAACTGAAATTTAAACCCCCACCATAAGGCTCCAGAGTCTACGTTCTTAACCACAACACTTATGACCTCTCCAATAAGCCAGGTGACTTTCAAAGAGGAAGGGAGAGTTCTGGTCTCTTCCACCTGAAATGTGGTGGAAAATCCAATTGTTTAGCAGTCTTTATGGTCCCCTAGCTCATCCTTAACCTAACATCAAGTTCAGAGAGCAAGCTTATACTCTATTTAATGAATTATGCATTATTTCACATCATATATTATTAACACTATACATTTTATAATACACGCAGGCAAAATATCATGGAGTTTAAAAGTATGTTGTATAAACTACATGTGTGGTTTTGTCAAGAATATCTTGCATTATCACTACGCTTTGGATAAACATTCAAGTTTTTTTAATTGTTTTTTTAAAGTTGAGGACAACTAATCATGCTGCATTAAAAAAATTGTAATACTTGAGCAACAGATTTTGAAAACTGAACATAAACAAAGAGAAAATAGTAAATAATCAAATTAAACATATAAAAATTTTGTTGCAAAATATGCATAAGAAAATGCATAATTATTGTGGTATAGTAGTAAGGTATAAAAACCAGATAGCACAGTATACTGATTAATGGTTAATATCTTATATAGCAAAATCATGCTTTTACATGATTTTACATGATCTTTCTTCCCATTTTATTATTTTCCAGAATCTAGAAGCATCATAATTAGCAGCAGATTTTTCCAACATATATAATTACGTCCTGTTACCTACTCACACTGTCATGCATATTAGAAGACAATGTCCTGAACTCAACAAACTAGTATCTAGCTGTAACCAGAAACAATGCTCTGTGCACTTGGTCCTTCCCCCTGTCCTCCTAAGTCCCACACAGTACTCTGCCTAGAGCAAAGGAGTTGCTTCCTGACCAGAATGTAAAAGTCACCTACCAAGGGCTTTGAGTCCCCAGACCCTCAAGATGGGGATTCTAGGCTATCAGTATATAGAGACGGAAGTTTTAGACAATGCCAGCATTCCCCTCCCCCCCACATCACCATAATAGTTTAATCACAACCCTGAGGGAATGAGAACTGAGCTACTGAATGTGGGATGATGAAAGGTTAATGGAGAGGGTGCCATGAAAATGAATGCCCCAGAGCCTTGCAGAAGATAGAAGTCAGTTGTGTGTGGAGAGTGCTGGTGGGGAGGAAAAGCTGAAAAAAAGAGGAAAGCTGAAAGCTATGAAAGGGAGAAGAAAAGGACTGGGGAAAGTGGCGTCAAGTCCAGAAAGGAGGATGGGCTGGGAAGGATGGAGAAAAGTAGTTGTTGTGAATGTGCGCCCAGTCCAGGGAGGATGGACTCTAAGTCTCTGGTCTCTCAAGCAGAAAGCTGGAGATTCCACTGCTGTAGAACAAGTTCTCCCCTCATCTCCAGATATCTTCCAATGACATTCTACTGCCTCATGGGTAGAGGGATGGCAAATCTGAGACCACTGTTAGGTGGGATTATTGCTGTTAGATTCTCTGTGCAATCTGAAGGGATAGAAAAAGTGAGAAACTTCAGCTATTTCTGGGTAACCAATATCATTAATAGCTCTTTACCTCCAGAGGGAGACTGATGGGTACAAATATGGTGTAATATCCTAAACCCTAAAACTCCTGCTGCCCACCATGAAATACTTCATTTTACATTAGAGAACAGGCTTAAAATGCCATTGTCCTTGGGAGCAGCACCATGTACATTTTATTCTTACTAAATGGTTGAGCCTTCTTATGCCCAAATTTCAATAAATATGAGTGCAAGGGGAGAGACCTCTGGATAACTGAGACACTGAAATAGGTGTGAAGGAGGTGCCTAAAAAAGTATGCTGGATATCTTAAAGATAATTTAACTATTCTATATTTCCACTTCAGACTGCTTCTTCAAGGAGCCTGGCCAAAGACAAGCCATAACCATAACCAAGACGGCAAAGAGCCCTAAGCAAGAACTCTGGAGTTCTCTCATCTTCCATGATTCTCAGTTTCCTCATTAATAAAATCAGTGGGTTTTAGTAGACTTCTAAAGTCCCTTTAAATTTTAATATCATAATTGCTGGGGGTTTTAAACATTTATTTTTAAGACAGTAGAATTATTATTTTTTCCAACAAAATCTGAAATAAGAAACAATAAAATCACTACTCTGATTAAAGTTAAGATTGGGAAGCCTAAACCCTGTGTGCTCAGCCTCTTCATTTCCTCAGGGAACCCTGAGCAATCATCAGGGGGTCGCAAGGAGAAGTCCTTCCTTAACATTTGCGGAGCCCATGGTAAGTGTAAAAGTGGACACCATACATCTAAATATTTTGAATGAAACTAAACAATCATTAAAATAAACATATTCTATCCTCCTATTTTGTCAAAAGTATATTCATAATGATGGAGAAGAACATGTTCAAATCTAGAATTCTTGGACTCCTCAGAGTTTGTGATGGAAAATTCTGGAATGAGGTACGCCAGCTCCTGGCCCCTAGTCCCTGGTGCCCCACCTAGAGTCTGCTCACCTTTTTTTACCATTCCCAGTTCCGTCTCCCACAGTGGAACTTATATGCATTCTGTGGGCACCAAACCCACAGTTAGAAACACTGTCCACAATTCCTGAAAAGTGGTCTTGTGGTATACTCTTGGATGGTTAAAAACTTAGGGAAGAGGACTGTTCAGGTTCAGATCATTTGAGTAAAGAAATCCAGAGTCCAGAGTACCAAGACCATGGTCTAGAGAACAGGCTTAGGCTCCTGGTGGGCACATCCTCATCAGTCCCACAGATCTCAGGCTGTAAGCCATGGGGTGGGTTACAGACACCCAGGCAAGATGCTTTAAGTGTAGAACTGTTACTGACCAGGGTTCTTGGCCTCCTTAATCAATAGAAATTGATAAGAGGCCAGACAAGAAATTCAGGAAAGGCTTTATTGGGGCCCCTGCTGCAGCAGGGGGTGGGGGGTAGAGTGAGAACAAGTAACAGCTTCCCTTGCTTGCCCGCTCACTGAGCAGGGGCAAACTGGTTGCTTGTATGGGGTGAGGGTAGGGGTGTGTCCAGGGGTCAGGCTGGAGGAGTGGCTTAGGGGCTTTGCCCACCCCTTTGGTGGTGGTGTGTGCAGGGGGTATGTGCAGTACCCTGTTTTTGCTCCTAACCCCCTGTTTTTGCCCCTGGCTCTGCAGAAGTGGCAGTTGGTCTTTTTTTGGTCTTTTTTTGTATCTTGTCCATAATTTGCCCCAACTACACGTGCATGCAGCAATTTTTAGTCCCTTATAGTTTCTTTGTATTTTGTTGTTCAAGAAGACATTTGTCCAGGTACAAGCATTGCAGCAAAGGGTCCCAGGTCCCAGCCTGTCTCAGAACCTTGACCCAAAGCCTCTCTTGCCCAAGTCTAGGGCAGTACTGACTGGGTAGATGTAGAGACTAGGAAACCATCCCTGTGGGTCCCTGAGGACTCTCTTTTGGAGGCAGCTTGGTAGAATGTGTTAGTGGACATCAAAGTCAGCTCTTTATAATCAGTCCCATTGCCTATGCCTCAGGACTGCAATGTCAGTGGCTGCTGAGTCTCCAGGCTGCCCTCCTGCCTTATCCATTTCAGACTTGCCAGCCCCAAACAGCAATGGGGTGATTAATTCCTTAAAGTCATATATACATCAGAACTTCTGTATGACACTTATGTTATATATAACCTGGGGCTGGTTCCTGACTTCTCTGACAGTTCATTACTTCATCAGTATTATCAGAATAGTAACAGCAACCTCTGAGCTGGTAAAAGAGTAAAGAGATAAAGTATGGCAAGTACATTATACCGAATTTGACACAGAATAATGACTTCAAAAAAGTAACGACCACCACTTATTATTATTACTATTAACAGTGGAGCAAAAGCTATTAAGCTGGAAGTTAGTTAACACAGAAACATCAAAACGTTCATTCACCATAATGTAGTAACTGAGAACACGGTCTTTGGACTCAGGCCACAGGTGTTTGTGTGTTTGCTCCATCACCTACCATTTGTTAATACTTACAATGTGCTACAGAATATGCTAGGCACAGTCCTTGCCCTACAGAATCACGGTCTGACTTATATGGGTGCAAAACCCATTAGAGTTTGCCATGACTATTGGATCTTACCATATGGACTTTTAATTTTTAAAAAATAGAACTAATTTTTAGGGGCTTCCCTGGTGGCACAGTGGTTGAGAGTCTGTCTGCCTATGCAGGGACCACGGGTTCAACCCGTGGTCTGGGAGGATCCCACATGCCGCGGAGCAACTGGGCCCGTGAGCCACAACTACTGAGCCTGCATGTCTGGAGCCTGTGCTCTGCAAAAAGAGAGGCCACGACAGTGAGAGGCCCGTGCACCGCGATGAAGAGTGGCCCCTGCTCACCGCAACTAGAGAAAGCCCTCGCACAGGAAGACCCAACGAAGATCCAACACAGCCAAAAAAAAAAAAAAACAACAAAAAAAAACCTCACTCACTTAAAAAAAAAAAAACCTCATTTTTAGTTTAGGCTCTTATATTTGAAAAGCTCTACCAGATCTCAAATACAGAGCACAGTCATTAAGAACTTGGGGTGGTTTGGGAAACTGAGTCTGGCAATGGCAGAATTGTACAATTTTTGCATGGCAGCTTGGAGGAAACAGCTCATCATCTCAAGTCACTATTATACTCATAATTAGAAACAACATCACAGTCAGGATGCATGAAAATCCAAAATGTTTTGACTACAGAAGCTCACAACATTTAATTTGTAAAGTAATTTTACTGATGACTTTTCAGTGCTGCCCTACTTTTAAGGAAAAAGTTTGTTTTTTCCTGACTACTAAAAAACACTTAAGGATATGACATTTAATATGATAATGGTGTAAATTTCTCTGTTACCTAAAAACTGAAGGTTATTTTTAAAGCATACACATTATATTTATATGAAGGAAAGCAAGACCAGGAATGACAATTGTCATTTTTATGGAAGCCAGATCTCCCTAAGATAATGCATGTGTACATTCAAGGACAGAGATTTATAGCTGAAGCACACTTTGTAGATTTCAGTGACAGATACAGGCCTTGAAATACATCTCCAGTACAGGAGATCAAACAGATTTTTTGTTTTTTAATTTTTAGTTAAAGCTCATGATAGCACAGTAAGAAAATGAGCTGACAATTTACTGAGTTAATCTCTCCCCTTTCACCTCCTGTACAATAGATTTTTCACAGTTTGTACCACTTTTATTGTCTCTTACCTCAGACCTTCTCCCACATCACACCTGGAATTTGTGCACACTGAGTCAGGTCCCTGCACTTTTCTCTGTTGGTGGAAAGCTCTGGCACTGAAGACTGCCCCGCCTGTAAGAGTAATAAGTGTGCTAACAGGAAGGAATAATCTAAGCCAAGCCCAGGGGTTCTCTAACCCCTGGAAAAATCGGTCTTTTCCCTGGAGCTGCACCCTTGTCTGTAAGTGTTAAACCTTATAACCACTTAGGGAAACATAACAACCACAATTCACTCAATTTCTGGTTCATCAGGTGTGGAGTATCAAATTACTGTGAGCTCCATATATTAACATACCGAAGAGCTGAGTCAAACCTAAGCTTGTTTCCCCAAACAAGAGATTCATAGAATCTCGGTCATGCAGAGGACTTTTAATCTTGGCGGGGAGTATGAATAAAAGGGGCAAGGATAAGAGAGAAAGAAAGGAATAGACAGATGTGAAGCCCCAGGAAAATTGTACAGTGAGAAATGAAAATCTAAGCTGTTCAGGTTAAGTCTTATCATAACAAAGAAAATTTTCAATCCTCCAAAATAGTTCCAAGTCCTAGAAAATGCCTCACTTATGTTAAGGGAGATTTTATATCATAAAAATTGCCTGCAGCAATGGGATTTCTACTACCCTTTGGTGTGGTATAAAATAAGGGCTGCATGGCAAAAAGGAAAGATGTCTCGAGGCCAGAGAGACCCATGTTCAAATCTTCTATCTACCAATTCATAGCTGGGTGGTCTTGGCCAAATCACTTAGTCTACAGCCTTAATTTCCTGATCTGTCAAAAATAAGTAGTTTATTATAGACTCTAGTCTATAATGGATGTACTGTAAGTGGTGGTTATTATTATAAAAGAATATGACCTTCAGTTAGAAAAATACTGGGCTGTAAATATCAGGCAAAATATACTGGGTTAAGCAGTCAGTAGGTAGATTGGTCATACATCCCAGTTTGCTCAGGACAGCACCAGTTTATACCTGCTGTCTTGGAATAATTATTAACATTGCTTCCTTTCATTTTGTGATGGATGATATGGTTGTTCTGGTAATTGGCCAAATACTCACTGGTCAGCTAAGGCAGAAAGGAGCAGGTGCAGACATCAGGCAACCAGGAGTCTTAGTGAAGGAAACAGAGGGACCCTAGCAAGCTGAGGGATTCTGATGCTGAGCTCTCAACCTAGGTCAGTCCCCTAATCATTAGAAAGTCAGAATCCATGGGAAAATGTCCTTATGCATAGATCTTTTTGGAAATAATTTTGTTTTATCAAATATTATTGGGTATCTACTAGGTATCAATTAGTGCCCTAAAAATGTCTGCCTTTAAATTTTTCTAGTCTATACCCCAAGAAAGACCCATAACATTATTTTATAGTTTTTAAATTAGTAGCTTTAATTAAAGTCTAATAGGAGGATTTCTAAGGGATATTTAACTTTTCCCAGGAAGAAAACAACAAGGGATAAGCTTAGAGCCCAGCTTTAAAATTTGGGTAGGTAGGTATGTGCCAGGCAGGCAAGGGGTATACCATCTCTTTTCCAGAGTGAAATGCTTGAGGACAGAGACATGAAGAAGGCAAGGCTTGACTTGCCCAGACAATTTTGAGAAGTCAGATGTGAGAACAGAGTAGCTTTTATAATGGCAGACAAGGCTGGAAAGGTTACCTATGTCAGGTGAGGAGAGGCTTGTGTGGGCCAGAATAATCTTGAGCAACTAAGGATTATTTTAATGAAATAATGAAATGACTTAAAGGGCTAAGGCTCTCAACATGGGGTCAAAACCAAGCTCTTGGGTTTATTTTTAGTACAATTCCTGAAAATGAATAATTGAAACAGGAAAAAAATGTTGCAGGGAACATAACACATTGCTACATTTGTTCAAGTTACATTTCACAACCACTAAAAATAAACAGAATTAGTTCTTCATTGCATTGCTTTCCATGATTCCTTTATTTATTTATTTATTTCACATGGTGTTTCCTCTGAGTCTGGAGTCCCCTTCTTGGCTAACTGTGAAACCTAATGTCCTTCTGTCATTAGTGGGTAAGGACAATCTTCTCTAGACTGCTGTCATGTAGAAAGAATTGAGTCAGTTTAGACTGTGGTATAGACTTGGGAGTGGATAGAATTAATAACTTCGAGAATGCTTTGTTGTGTTGTTTTTATTCGGCTCTGTAATCCTGGACAAGTGCTTAACAGAATCTCAGATATCTAGAGATAACACATCTTGTATGAACTATATGTCTAAACAGAAGTATTGCATCAAAAATAGGGTGTGGCAAGAAAATGGTCGTCCAGTCATTTAATCCTTTAATTAATGGATTTGTTCAACAAGAATTCACTCTGGGCCAGGAAATATTATAGGTGTCATTAGGGATAAAAAGTTTGATGAGTTATGGTTCCTGCCTTAAAAGAAATAAAACCTCAGATAAACCCCGAAATACATGGTAATATATAGAAACATTTTGGGACAAACTGAAGATATTAAGAAAATATTAAACATCCTCCTCTTCTGCTCCAAGTGCTTAGGTATGCCAAGTAAAATAGTTAATTTTTTCTTCAAAAACATAAATACTTAAAAAGAAAACATATAGCTGATCTGGAATGCAAGGAAGGGAAACATTCAGGTACAGATAAGTTTAAGATATCCATGATAGTAATTGGAAGTCAAATAACTTATAAAGGAAAATCTTAGGAGTGGGGTTTTAACAACCATATGGTGATAACACTTGTAAATGCAACCTATGTGTAAAAGGAGATGAAACTGGGATTACAGTCTAAAGTTGGGAGCCAAGAACTAGCTGACTTCCATAAAAGGAAATTTAAATATATCTTTATTCTGGCTAGATGGAAGCCTAAAATTAGGTGCCCACCTTGGCCCACAAATATAAATAATAATCTGTGAGGGATGGAAATTGACATTCAGGAATTGAGCTTGATTTGAGTCATGTGTTGTGGAAATGTAAAGAGTAAAGAGATTAATTAGAAAAGTATAGGGCCTGATTACATAGCAACTGCAAAACCACCTCATAGTGGGCCACCACAACCAAGCCACACATGGAAGGAAGCAATCATAGAATGTGAGAAATTCTACTGTCAATAAGAGACAATGTGTAGCGAAGGAAAAATTGTACTCTGGTGGAATTAGAGATAAGAGAGGCCAATTGTAACAGTAAAGTTATGAAATAAGAATAAGCAATTAGAGATTTAAAAAAGGAATTAAAAAGTATTGGAAATAATAATGTGCGCATTTGAAAAAAATCTAGATAGGTGAAAAGATATAGCTAAACAGAGAATTAATTAATTGGAAGAAAAAAACAGAGGAAATCTCCCCTAAAAGAATATAGAGAAATGAGAAATGAAACCAATGAAAGAAAAGTCAAAAAATTTGAAAAGTAGAATAAGAAGATCTAACAAATATCTAATATTTTAAAAAATGTTTTATTTAAAATAATTATAGATTCACAGAAATTTACAAAAAAAGTAAACTGAGGTCCTGTATATCCTTTACCCAGTTTTCTCCAAAGGTTACATCTTAATATTACATTTAATATAATATCAAAACAGGAAAATTAACTTTGGTCAGTAATTTATAACCAAAATAATTTATAATAATATGTGTATAATTGTATCAATCTCTCCTTGTTCCTAATAATTTTCTTGCTCTGAGGTTTATTTATTCTGATGTTAATATAGCCTCTCCTACTTTCTTTTTATTAATATTTGTATGGTATACATATGTTTCGGTCATGTTTTTAATCCATTATGCCAAGCTGTCTTTTAATTGGTATATTTAAAACATTTACTTATTTTTAAAATAAGTTTTTTTTTGGAAGAGTGTTAGATATACAGAAAATTACAAAGATAGTACAGGAGAGTTCCCATATATCTAACACTCAATTTCCCCTATTATTAACATTGGTAGGGTACCTTCGTTGCAATTAATGAATCAATATTGATACACTCATTAAATAAATTTCACATTTTATTCATGTTATTTTAGTTTTTACTTCATGTCCTTTTTCTATTTCAGGATCCCACTCAGGATGCTACATTATAATTGTCATGTCTCCTTAGGCTTCTCCTGGCTGTGACAGTTTTGCAGGCTTTCCTTATATTTGATGTCCTTAATTGTGTTAAGAAGTACTGGGCAAGTATTTTGTATAATGTCCCTTAATTGGGAGTTGTCTGATCTTTTTCTCATGGTTAGACTGGGGTTATGAATTTTGGGGGGAAACCCACAGAGATAAAGGGACATTTTATCCCATCATAACAAGGATACGTACTATCAACATGAATTATCACTGCTGACTTTTGACCTTGATCTTTTGGCTGATCTAAAATCACTGCCATTAAACTTGTTTTACCCTATAGGTAAAGTGCCATTTCACAGTGCTCTCAGGATTTTTTTTCCTTGCCTTTAGTTTTTAGAAGTTTGATTATTATATGTCCTGGTATGGATTTTTTTAAGTTTATTCTGAGTTTTACTAACTTTGTGAATAGATTTATGGGTTGTTTTGTTGTTGTTTGCTTTTCTAAATCTGGGAAATTTTCATCCCTTGTTTTTTCAGATACTCTTTCAGTTTTCTCTTACCCCTGCCTCTTGGACTTGAAGTACACAATTGGTAAATCTTTTGTTATAGTCCCTGAGGTCCCTGAGGCTCTGTTCTTTTATTTTTCCTTTGTCTATTTCTCTCTGTTCATATTGGGTGATTTTTATTGTTCTATCATCAAATTCATTGATTCTTTCCTCTGTCCTTTCCATTCTGCTGTTGAGCTCATCTGAGTTTTTCATTTCAGTTATTGTGTATTTCAAATACAAAGTTTCCATTTGGTTCTTTATATCTTCTACTTTTTTTGTTGAGACTCTCTATTTTTTCATTTGTGACAAGCTTCTTTGTAATCATTCATTTAAAGCATTTTTATGGAACTTCCGGGTAAGATGGCGGAGGAGTAAGACGCGGAGATCACCTTCCTCCCCACGGATACACCAGAAATACAACTACACGTGGAACAACTCCTACAAAACACCTACTGAACACTGGCAGAAGAACCCAGACCTCCCAAAAGGCAAGAAACTCCCCACATACCTGGGTAGGGCAAAGCGGAGAGACTCCCGCACAGAGGATCGGTGCCGAGAGGCACTCAACAGCCCGAGAGGCTTGTCTGCTCACCCGCCGGGGTGGGCGGTGCTGGAAGCTGAGGCTCTGGCTTCGGTCAGAGCGCAGGGAGAGGACTGGGGCTGGCGGCGAGAACTCAGCCTGAAGGGGGCTAATGTGCCACAGCTAGCCGGGAGGGAGTCCGGGAAAACTCTGGAGCTGCTGAAGAAGCAAGAGACGTTTTCTTCCCTCTTGGTTTCCTGGTGCGCGAGGAGAGAGGATTAAGAGCACTGCTTAAAGGAGCTCCACAGACGGGTGCAAGTAGCGGCTGAAAGCGCGGAGCCCAGTGACGGGCGTGGGACACTGGGACTGCTGCTGCCGCTACCAAGAAGCCTGTGTGCGAGCACAGGTCACTGTCCACACCGCCCTACCGGGAGCCTGTGCAGCCCGCCACTGCTGGGGTCCCGGGATCCAGGGGCGGCTTCCCTGGGAGAACACGCGGCGCGCCTAGGGCTGGTGCAACGTCACACTGGCCTCTGCCGCTGCAGGCTCGCCCCGCACTCCGTGCCCCTCCCTCCCGCCCGGCCTGAGTGAGCCAGAGTCCCCGAAGAGGCTGCTCCTTTAACCCTGTCCTGTCTGAGCAAAGAACAGACGCCCTCCGGCGACCTACATGCAGAGGCGGGGCCAAATCCAAAGCTGAGACCCAGGAGCTGTGAGAACAAAGAAGAGAAAGGGAAACCTCTCCCAGCAGCCTCAGAGGCAGCAGATTAAAGCTCCACAATCAACTTGATATACCCTGCATCTGTGGAATACATGAATAGACAACAAATCATCCCAAATTGAGGAGCCAGGAGTCAGTGCTGTGCCTCTGAGGTGGGAGAGCCAACTTCAGGACACTGGTCCACAAGAGACCTCCCAGCTCCACATAATATCAAATGGCGAAAATCTTCCAGAGATCTCCATCTCAACACCAGCACCCAGCTTCACTCAATGACCAGCAAGCTACAGTGCTGGACACCCTATGCCAAACAACTAGCAAGACAGGAACACAACGCCACCCATTAGCAGAGAGGTGGCCTAAAATCATAAAAAGTCCACAGACACCCCAAAACACACCACCAGACATGGACCTGCCCACCAGAAAGACAAGATCCAGCCTCATCCACCAGAACACAGGCACTACTCCCCTCCACCAGGAAGCCTACACAACCCACTAAACCAACCTTAGCCACTGGAGACAGACACCAAAAACAATGGGAACTACGAACCTGCAGCCTGCAAAAAGGAGACCCCAAACAGAGTAACATAAGCAAAATGAGAAGACAGAAAAACACACAGCAGGAGAAGGAGCAAGATAAAAACCCACCAGACCTAACAAATGAAGAGGTAATAGGCAGTCTACCTGAAAAAGAATTCAGAATAATGATGGTAAAGATGATCCAAGATTCTATTTCCCAGATCCAAAATCTTGGAAATAGAATAGACAAAATGCAAGAAACAGTCAACAAGGACCTAGAAGAACTAAAGATGAATCAAGCATCGATTAAAAACACAATAAATGAAATAAAAAATACTCTAGATGGGATCAATAGCAGAATAACTGAGGCAGAAGAACGGATAAGTGAGGTGGAAGATAAAATAGTGGAAATAACTGCTGCAGAGCAAAATAAAGAAAAAAGAATGAAAAGAACAGAGGACAGTCTCAGAGACCTCTGGGACAACATTAAACGCACCAACATTCGAATTATAGGGGTTCCAGAAGAAGAAGAGAAAAAGAAAGGGACTGAGAAAATATTTGAAGAGATTATAGTTGAAAACTTCCCTAATATGGGAAAGGAAATAGTTAATCAAGTCCAGGAGGCACAGAGAGTCCCATACAGAATAAATCCAAGGAGAAATACGCCAAGACACATATTAATCAAACTGTCAAAAATTAAACACAAAGAAATCATATTAAAAGCAGCAAGGCAAAAACAACAAATAACACACAAGGGAATCCCCATCAGGAAAACAGCTGATCTCTCAGCAGAAACTCTACAAGCCAGAAGGGAGTGGCAGGACATACTTAAAGTGATGAAGGAGAAAAACCTGCAACCAAGATTACTCTACCCAGCAAGGATCTCATTCAGATTTGATGGAGAAATGAAAACGTTTACAGACAAGCAAAAGCTGAGAGAGTTCAGCACCACCAAACCAGCTTTACAACAAATGCTAAAGGAACTTCTCTAGGCAAGAAACACAACAGAAGGAAAAGACCTACAATAATGAACCCAAAACAATTAAGAATATGGGAATAGGAACATACATATCGATAATTACCTTAAATGTAAATGGACTAAATGCTCCAACCAAAAGACACAGATTGGCTGAATGGATACAAAAACAAGACCCATATATATGCTGTCTACAAGAGACCCACTTCAGACCTAGAGACACATACAGACTGAAAGTAAGGGGATGGAAGAAGATATTCCATGCAAATGGAAACCAAAAGAAAGCTGGAGTAGCAATTCTCATATCAGACAAAATAGACTTTAAAATAAAGACTACTAGAAGAGACAAAGAAGGACACTACATAATGATCAAGGGATCGATTCAAGAAGAAGATATAACAATTGTAAATATTTATGCACCCAACATAGGAGCACCTCACTACATAAGGCAAATACTAACAGCCATAAAAGGAGAAATCGACAGTAACACAATCATAGTAGGGGACTTTAACACCCCACTTTCACCAATGGACAGATCATCCAAAATGCAAATAAATAAGGAAACACAAGCTTTAAATGATACATTAAACAAGATGGACTTAATTGATATTTATAGGACATTCCATCCAAAAACAACAGAATACACATTTTTCTCAAGTGCTCATGGAACATTCTCCAGGATAGATCATATCTTGGGTCACAAATCAAGCCTTGGTAAATTTAAGAAAATTGAAATTGTATCAAGTATCTTTTCCGACCACAATGCTATGAGACTAGATATCAATTACAGGAAAAGAGCTGTAAAACATACAAACACATGGAGGCTAAACAATACACTACTTAATAACGAAGTGATCACTGAAGAAATCAAAGTGGAAATTAAAAAATACCTAGAAACAAATGACAATGGAGACACGACGACCCAAAACCTATGGGATGCAGCAAAAGCAGTTCTAAGAGGGAAGTTTATAGCAATACAATCCCACCTTAAGAAACAGGAAACATCTCGAATAAACAACCTAACCTTGCACCTAAAGCAATTAGAGAAAGAAGAACAAAAACATCCCAAAGTTAGCAGAAGGAAAGAAATCATAAAAATCAGATCAGAAATAAATGAAAAAGAAATGAAGGAAACGATAGCAAAGATCAATAAAACTAAAAGATGGTTCTTTGAGAAGATAAACAAAATTGATAAACCATTAGCCAGACTCATCAAGAAAAAAAGGGAGAAGACTCAAATCAATAGAATTAGAAATGAAAAAGGAGAAGTAACAACTGACACTGCAGAAATATAAAAGATCATGAGAGATTACTACAAGCAACTCTATGCCAATAAAATGGACAACCTGGAAGAAATGGACAAATTCTTAGAAATGCACAACCTGCCAAGACTGAATCAGGAAGAAATAGAAAATATGAATAGACCAATCACAAACACTGAAATTGAAACTGTGATAAAAAATCTTCCGACAAACAAAAGCCCAGGACCAGATGGCTTCACAGGCGAATTCTATCAAGCATTTAGAGAAGAGCTAACACCTATCCTTCTCAAACTCTTCCAAAATATAGCAGAGGGAGGAACACTCCCAAACTCATTCTATGAGGCCACCATCACCTTGATACCAAAACCAGACAAGGATGTCACAAAGAAAGAAAACTACAGGCCAATATCACTGATGAACATAGATGCAAAAATCCTCAACAAAATACTAGCAAACAGAATCCAACAGCACATTAAAAGGATCATACACCATGATCAAGTGGGGTTTATTCCAGGAATGCAAGGATTCTTCAATATACGCAAATCAATCAACGTGATACACCATATTAACAAATTGAAGGAGAAAAACCATATGATCATCTCAATAGATGCAGAGAAAGCTTTCAACAAAATTCAACACCCATTTATGATAAAAACCCTGCAGAAAGTAGACATAGAGGGAACTTTCCTCAATATAATAAAGGCCATATATGACAAACCCACAGCCAGCATCGTCCTCAATGGTGAAAAACTGAAACCATTTCCACTAAGATCAGGAACAAGACAAGGTTGCCCACTCTCACCACTCTTAGTCAACATAGTTTTGGAAGTTTTAGCCAGAGCAATCAGAGAAGAAAAGGAAATAAAAGGAATCCAAATCGGAAAAGAAGAAGTAAAGCTGTCACTGTTTGCAGATGACATGATACTATACATAGAGAATCCTAAAGATGCTACCAGAAAACTACTAGAGCTAATCAATGAATTTGGTAAAGTTGCAGGATACAAAATTAATGCACAGAAATCTCTGGCATTCCTATATACTAATGATGAAAAATCTGAAAGTGAAATCAAGGAAACACTCTCATTTACCATTGCAACAAAAAGAATAAAATACCTAGGAATAAACCTACATAAGGAGACAAAAGACCTGTATGCAGAAAATTATAAGACACTGATGAAAGAAATTAAAGATGATACAAATAGATGGAGAGATGTACCATGTTCTTGGATTGGAAGAATCAACATTGTGAAAATGACTCTACTACCCAAAGCAATCTACAGATTCAATGCAATCCCTATCAAACAACCACTGGCATTTTTCACAGAACTAGAACAAAAAATCTCACAATTTGTATGGAAACACAAAAGACCCCGAATAGCCAAAGCAATCTTGAGAACGAAAAATGGAGCTGGAGGAATCAGGCTCCCTGACTTCAGACTATACTACAAAGCTACAGTAATCAAGACAGTATGGTACTGGCACAAAAACAGAAAGATAGATCAGTGGAACAGGATAGAAAGCCCAGAGATAAACCCATTCACATATGGTCACCTTATCTTTGATAAAGGAGGCAGGAATGTACAGTGGAGAAAGGATAGTCTCTTCAATAAGTGGTGCTGGGAAAACTGGATAGGGACATGTAAAAGTATGAGATTAGATCACTCCCTAACACCATACACAAAAATAAGCTCAAAATGGATGAAAGACCTAAATGTAAGGCCAGACACTATCAAACTCTTAGAGGAAAACACAGGCAGAACACTCTATGACATAAATCACAACAAGATCCTTTTTGACCCACCTCCTAGAGAAATGGAAATAAAGACAAAAATAAACACATGGGACCTAATGAAACTTAAGAGCTTTTGCACAGCAAAGGAAACCATAAACAAGACCAAAAGACAACCCTCAGAATGGGAGAAAGTATTTGCAAATGAAGCAACTGACAAAGGATTAATCTCCAAAATTTATAAGCAGCTCAGGCAGCTCAATAACAAAAAAACAAACAACCCAATCCAAAAATGGGCAGAAGACCTAAATAGACATTTCTCCACAGAAGATATACAGACTGCCAACAAACACATGAAAGGATGCTCAACATCTTTACTCATCAGAGAAATGCAAATCAAAACTACAATGAGATATCATCTCACACCAGTCAGAATGGCCATCATCAAAAAGTCTAGAAACAATAAATGCTGGAGAGGGTGTGGAAAAAAGGGAACACTCTTGCACTGCTGGTGGGAATGTGAATTGGTACAACCACTATGGAGAACGGTATGGAGGTTCCTTAAAAAACTACAAATAGAACTACCATATGACCCAGCAATCCCACTACTAGGCATATACCCTGAGAAAACCATAATTCAAAAAGAGACATGTACCAAAATGTTCATAGCAGCCCTATTTACAATAGCCCGGAGATGGAAACAGCCTAAATGTTCATCATCGGATGAATTGGTAAAGAAGATATGGCACATATATACAATGGAATATTACTCAGCCATAAAAAGAAATGAAATTGAGCTATTTGTAATGAGGTGGATGGACCTAGAGCCTGTCATACAGAGTGAAGTAAGTCAGAAAGAGAAAGACAAATACTGTATGCTGACACATATATATGGAATTTAAGAAAAAAAAATGTCATGAAGAACATAGGGGTAAGACAGGAATAAAGACACAGACCTACTAGAGAATGGACTTGAGGATATGGGGAGGGGGAAGGGTAAGCTGTGACAAAGTGAAAGAGTGGCATGGACATATATACACTACCAAACGTAAGGTAGATAGCTAGCGGGAAGCAGCTGCATAGCACAGGGAGATCAGCTCGGTGCTTCGTGACCGCCTGGAGGGGTGGGATAGGGAGGGTGGGAGGGAGACGCAAAAGGGAGGGGATATGGGAACATATGTATATGTATAACTGATTAAATTTGTTATAAAGCAAAAAAAAAGATTAAATGAGATTTAAAGAGAAAACAAAAAGCATTTTTATGATGACTGCATTAAAATCCTTGTCAAGTAATTCCAATAACTGTACCATTCCAGTATTGACATGTGCTGATTCTCTTTTCTCACTCAAATTGAGATTTTCGTCACTCATGGTATGATGAGTGATTTTCAATTGTACCCTGGAAATTTGGGGTATTACATTTTGAGATTCAGATTTTATTTAAATCTTCTGTTTAGCAGGCCTCCTATGACACTGCATGAGTAGAGAAGGGAAGCATCACCTTGCTATTATTGCCAGGTGGGGGTGGGAATCCAGGTTCCCCATGGGGCCTCCACAGATCCTGTATTGGGGGGACTCCATTACATCTGAAAGGTGGTGAAAGCCCTGGCTCTCCTCTAGGTCTCCTTTGACACCAACCCAGAAAGGAGAGGAGAGGTGTGCCTCACAATCAATAAGTAGTGGAGGATGTGTAGGGTTCCCCACATAGTCTCCAGTGACACTACAGAAGTGAGACTTTCCTTGTTACTAGCCTTGGGTTAAAGTCTTGGCTTCCCACTTGGCCTTCTCTGATATCACCTTGGTAGGTGGGGGGCAGGGAAACACCTCATTCCAGTCAGGCTAGGGTGAAATCTAGATTTCCCACTCTCCCTTTGATGAGAGAGGTGGGGGTTAGGCCGTAGATTTTTTTTCTGTGGTGTCTGGCTGGAGCAAGGTGTTATTGTTTAAAAGCTTTCTGTTTTGCTAGGCTGCTCTTTTCCTTGTCTTTTGGGCAAAAGGAGCCAACTTTTCTTGGGGATTTTTTGTTTATGCCCTTGGTGTTTACAGATTGCTGGTCCCTCCAGCACCCAATCTGGGATATATGCAGTACAAAAAAAAAAAAAAATAGCCCACCACCATTGTTGCTCTGAAAGTCCTGAGGACTCCAACACTCTTGATGTTTACTTGGCATGTTGTCCAGAGATCTTAGCTGTATTTGGTGGGAGGAACAGGGAGAGGCACATCTACTTCTAACAGGCATTTTGAAAGTAGAACACAGGAAGAATGGCAAATAGGTAATATTTGAAGAGAAACAGTTGAGAAATTTTCAGATGACAAAAACAGGAATTTAAATTGAAAAGATACATTGAGTGCTTGGTAGAATTAAAAATATGCCTACACTTAGAAACACTGTAGGGAATTTACAGAATATCATGGATAAAGAAAAAATTCGTAAAAGTCACCAGACGAAAGAAAGATTATCCCAAAGGGAATGGCAATAAATTTAGCAACAGACTTGGAGCAGCAGCCATGTATCTCTAAAATAATCCAATTAATGTATTTGAAAATTTGAGCAAAAAATATCATAAGCCTAGAATTGAAAACAAACCAATCACTTAAGGTGAGATTAAAATAGATATGTTAATAGACATACATCCTGTAGATCATAAAGTTTGCTACTTACAAGGCTCCCTGAAAGGGCTACTTTAAAATTACTTCTGTGAGGTAAATTATACTAAGGGGAAAGTGTGGGCTTCAAGAAAAAAAATAGATGTGTCAGGACATCAGTAAATCAAGGTGGCAAATCTAAAGCAGAAATGACTATGAACATAATAAATGTACTATTACCACAAATACCTATAGATAATATGGAATAGTAATCATGATAAAACAATAGTTAATAATATTTCTATTATAGTTAATAACATTCATTACAGAACAAGAAAGAATAGATAACTTGAGTATTAGAAAGGATGCTAACTTAATGGGAAATTTAAAATATGCTAGAAATTTTATCTTGTTCAGGAGGAAAATGAAGATATTTATTCTAACTTTTTTAGAGAAGTATTAATTTAAGTAAAAATTTACTTACATTTATTACTTAAGTAAAAAGAATAAACTTGAAATATTTTTTCAAAGGCAGAGGGGGGAAAAAAGAAACAAGCGAAACTCATCATCCAACAGAAAGCAAAAACAAATGGGCAAAAAGCTAAGATTGTAGGAGAAAAATCTTAGCTTAATACTTATTGTATTAAGTATAGGTATTAATAACACATATAAGCAGCAAATTCATGGATTAAAAGACAGAGACTCTGAGATTAGATAAAATCAAATTCAGATATATGCTTTTTTTTTCAAGATACTATTTTAAAAGCAAATAATAGAGAAGGTGGAAAATAAAGTTTTGGGAGACGATAGATCAAGTAAGTACTAACGAAAAGTCTGCCAGCAAAGTAATGTAAATATAAAGCAAGTTTTCGTGACCTCAGTACCACTGACATTTTAGGCAAGATATTTGTTGTGGGAGATTGTCCAATGCATTGTGGTATCTACCCCACTAGATACCAGTGGTACCCTCTCCCCTCAATTTTGACAAAGTAAAAATTTCTAGACATTGCCGAATATCCCCTGGGGGCAAGGTTATCCCTGGCTGAAGACCACAGATTTAAAGGGAAACATCCTGAAAGGGAGGAGAGAAAGGACTTTCCATGTAGGCAGAATTCTAAGATGCCCCTACGATTCCTGCCTTCTGGTGTACACACATCTTCTTCCTGTAATTTAATCAAACACTAACCTATGTGTAGTTGAAAGGATTTGCAGATCTAATTAAGGTCTCAAATCAACTGACCTGAAAATAGGGAGATTTTCCTGTATGGAACCTGACCAAATCAGGTGAACTTTTAAAAGGGCCTGGGCTCTTCCTAAGTTCAGAGATTAGAAGTGAGGAAGACTTGATGCAATATAGAGTCTCCATTACTGTCTGTTACATGTCATAAGACCATGTAACAAGGAAGGTGGCTGTTCTCTGGCAGTTGAATTCAGCCGCCAGCTCTGACAGCCAGCAAAAATATGGGGACCTCAGTCCTGCAGCTGCAAAAAGCTGCCACACTGCACTACGTCTTTGCTCATCTATTTCAAACTTTCTTGCTTATTCATATACTTTTACTCTTCCACATGAATTTGTAGAATTCATTTCTTAAGTTTCTTGTAGCCCACTATTTTGCCTGTGAAATGGGGATAATAATAACACAAAGATAAAATAAAGATGAGAGACTGGAGAAGATATTTTTAACATATGATAGACAATTGATTAGCAATTAACTTCCAGAATACATAAAAAGCACTTTTTAAAAGGTAAGAAAAAGACAACAACAAATTCAGAAAATAAGCCAAGGTATTGAATTGCAATTCCCAAGAAATTTGAATTACAATCTTCAAATAAAAATTATAATCCCCCAATTTAAGAACCCTTCTATAGTATTTTTTCTTAATCAAAATGTAAAACAATTTAAGAGGTCAAGAATATGAAATACTGAGAACTCTAAGAGTTGAATTTTTAACAACATTTTGGAGAGAATTTGGCAGCCTCTAGTAAATTGTGTAAAGTAAACAAATAACTTAGGGTCCAACAATACCACTTTTAGGTGTACAATATAGAGAGACTCTTATAGCTGTAGAGAGTAGAGAGACAGCTATAAAAAGGTCTAAAAGTATATATTTTAGGATTATTTGAATGGAGGGGAAAAACTGCCTAAAAGATCATAGATAGGGAAATGCATAAATAAAATGTGGAATAGTCATATGAAGAAAAACTATACAACAGTTTAATAAAATAATCAACCTGGCTATGTTTTTGGCATAATCCCTAGAAGGATTAAAAAAAAAAAACAAAAACAAGAAACAGAACATTATATCTGTTATAAAATCAGAGCAAAAATGTCATATATTATTTATGGAAGCATATATAGGTTTTGTTTTGTTTTTGTATTAAAATATAGATGGGAAGGATGAACAGTAAATCCATCATAATGGTTGCCTCTGGGGAGAGAGAAATAAATAAACAAATATTATTTAATATTAAATTAAATAATTTATTACTTAATAAATATATACAAGTAATATTGTATATTTATGTGTAATTTATATTCTTAAATATATATGTAAAATTTTATTTCTTAAAAAGTATTAAAAGCAAATAAAACAAAATGTTACTAATATTAGGTGGTATGAATATGAGCATTTGTTTTATTGTTTTTCTATTTTTTCATATCTCTTAAATTTCCAAAGTAAAAAGTGTGGAGGAGAAAACTTTGAGATTAGAAGAGAAAAAGCAGAAAAGATTTTGAGCTAGGCCTTGGATGACAAAAGACAGAAGGAAAAGGTCTTCCTAGGAAGAAGCCAGAAGAATATGGCAAATCATTTTATCCAATGGTTTTCTGAGGTGCCTTATGGACTCTAAAGCAGAAGGTGACATGGTATGGGTTAAACAGAGCTCCTGTGAGCAGGGCTTTAGACACCCATTCCCGTTTCAACTCCAGGAGTTTCAACTGTATCTGTCTCATAAAATGGGCTTCCATGTACGATGCTTTGAACTCAGGGTTCCATTGATACAGACTTTCCTACCCTATGGCTCAGTCCATCTCTCTCGTAGACTCACAGACTGGCTCAAGGTCATATTGAGAGCTGGATGCAGAGACCCAGTTAAACTATTGTCCCAGCCTTCCCTCTGGGGCTTATCTTTGCTGGCTCCTCTCACAGTTAAGGAAGATAATCCTCAGGTTTATGGACTGGGCCTAAGGTTAATTCCTAAAATGATCTGGGGATACAAAATTCCCAGCATTCCACATGCAAGACCAGACTTAGGGACTGCCAGACTACTTATTGATTGTATCCTTTTGTTGAGTGTGGAAAGCCACAGATTGTTTTAAGATCTTGTTTAGAAATAGTGGCACTGTATAATTTTGGTTGATTGATATCTTTCAGTTGATGTGGCATGTTACTTCTTAGCACAAATAACCCTGGCCAAAGCTTTGTTTATGGAATGCAAAGGAGCATGCTTTAGTCCCTGTGAGATCCAAAGAACAAAGAGTATAAACTAAGAACAAAGGATATGAATATTACATTGTGCCTTTTAAAAAATATTCATCAATATTTCGTAAGTTTCTTTTCTATTGGTAAAGTGTTTTTGCACACGTTTTCTCCTGTGATCCTCAGGACGTTGCTAGGGATAAGCATTAGTGTCGTCTTTGTTTTATGCCTGAAGAGATCAGAAGTCAGAGATGTGAGTGCCACCCCTGGTATTTGACTCCTACCTTGGTATTTGTACCATCATTACAGTTGAAGTACTAGCTTATATGTTATCTCATATGACCTATGCAAATGGATCAGACAGATCTAACAGAAAACACGCCCTGCACACAAGCTAGTTGCTATGTGGTTCAAGCTCCCTTATAAGGAATTTAGGAGACATTTTGGCTTTGAGGATCAAGGTGGGCTGCAAAATACAACTGAGGACTGTATTAATTTCAAGTTTATGTCAAATTTTTAAAAAACAACGTTTTGTTTTGAGTTTCAAAAAAGGCATACACATACACACACACAGATATATATGTATATATATATGTATATATATAACTGAAATCATACAAAACCCTGAAAAATTAAAGAATATCTGATAACACTTGGAGAACTCTGAAATATATTTTGTTCAAAAGAGAACAAATAGGATACAATATAACTTTCATTTGCAGAGCTTCTTTCATGCTAATCATTGCCCCCAGAAGCTTTACAGATCAATATAATAGGAGGCAGCAGCAGAAAGCATATGGTCCAGTGTAAATTACTAGAAAAAATGAGTTACAAAGACATTATATGATGAATACATTAAGGTACTGAGTCATAAATCCAATAAGAAAGGGAGAAATTAAGAAGTTGTGAATAGAAGGAAAGAAAGGGCTCAGAATTAACTCTGAGATGAAAAGGATACATGTGACGAATGTGTGTCTCCAAGGGGCAGCAGAAGAGAAAAGGGGGTGTGAGAGCCTTGAACTCCTCAGAAAGGCCGCTAGGAGCCAGAGGGAAATGTTGGCGAGAACAGGGCCCAGCCAGGAAAATAAATATTGGGTCACTGCCTAGGATCTAAAAGAAATAAGGTTAAACCTAATGAAAATCAGACATCAGATCTAAAGAAAAATGTATAATATTCTGTTCTTTCTTTTTTCCATTTTGATTGGTTTTGATAGGAACATGTGTTTATGGGAGGGCTCTAATCTATGGATGCAGATGTTTGTTTTCTTTGAAAACCCTGAGATGGAGAGAAATAGAAATGGGAGAACACTGTGCTGGGAAATTGGCTTAAGCCAGTGAGAATTTTGTGGGATATTAAATGTTGGCATCCAAATGATATTCTTAAGTTATTTGTATATTCTTTATATATTTTGGAGACCAGAGAGCCAGCATTTCATCTCTGAGGCCCACAGAACAGGCAGGTGAGCCAAGAACACATTCAGAACATTTGTTCGGTCCTTTTTTTCAAAAATATTGGGAGGATCGGATACCAGTATCAAAGGGGAGTTTGTGTAAGTGACTAGATCCAAGTTCCAGTGGTGGCTGCTACACCAAAGAGGCAGAGGAGATTAAAGTACCAACAGTAGCTGGTTGTACATAACTTATAATTTTACTACAATCCACGGGCAAGTGTCTATGCATCAAAAATTACTAAATTCCTAATCTATGGTATGGAAGAAACATTAAAAGTGAAGTCAACATGTAATACACACGTATATACACACACATATACATATATGCATACACACATACACATATACACACGCATATACACACATACATATATGCATACACACATACGCACATACATGCATACACACATATACATACACATACACACATACATGCATATATGCATACACACATACATACATGCATACACACATACACATACACACATATACATACATATATGCATACATACACACATACGTAAAGTGAGGGTAATAAGGAGGCAGAAAAGGCTGTCAATAGAGAAACATTGTTTTTTTAGGAGGGGCAAAAGAGAATGTGACCAAGAATGAGAATACAGCTCTCTGTATAGTTGTGATAGTTTCCAAAGTTATTTCTCTATTTACTCATTTATCCAGTCACTAAACACTTATAGCTCATATGCCACGTATCAGGCACTGTGCTGGGTAGCAGGCATATAAAGATGAACAAGACACCACTATCCTTGGGTTACCTGGAACCCAGAGGAATTATTTTCAGGAAAAAAATCACTGAAAAGAGGAAAGAAAAAAATGTTTTTTTTAGTGTGGTGTTATTAAAAGTGAAAAGGAGGTCAGCTCTAGTTGAAATAAGAAACATAAAATCTGCTTGAAAGTGTTAGAAGGTGGGAAGGGACATCAACCAAAATGGAAAATGAGTTTAGGGGTACTAAGGAAGGCCGGCTATCACTTCTATAATGTGGAGAAATTAGAAATTTCACAAAATCAAATCAGGCTGCAGAAAAGAGAGTGACTCACCTTTCCTGCTTTGCAACCTGAATGGAGCGAGCAACAGGCGACACGTGCTGCACATGCGGCTTGAGTTTCTAGTGCTGAACAGGGTCTGGCTTAGTTCAGATGCTCACTACATGCTTGCACACCTGGAGTGTCCATCTGGAACTTGCTTTGCAGGTCAGAGAGAAAAGAACCATGGAGGGGAGGGGGGTGTTCAGCAGCATTTTCCTGCCGGCCATGAGATTCTCCAGAGAGCCATCTCCGATCAGACACGCACTGTGCCCCTGCCCTTAGTGACCACAGCCTGGCAGGTGTGAAAGGGGCAAAAGAGGCTGATGGAAAGGGGAGGGAAGAGAATGATCTGATTTATATAATCTAATGCCTTTTTCTGATTTCTTTCTCTCTTCAGACTATTTTTAAAGAGAAGCTCTTAGTTAAATCACAACTTGTTTACATGATAGTTTATCAATGCCCCTTTATATTCTCCATGTTTGGTATGTTACTCACCTTTTCAACCAAGATTACTTTAGAAAATATTATACTTTAGCTTAGAGGAAAAGCTGCAAGGAAGGACAGAGATAGACCATACACTACATGATCTCAAAAAAGTTGTTAAATTGAAAAGAAACAAGGAAAAGAAACTTAGAGAAAAAATGTAATATGAATAACATTGAATTCATAATTTAGTTAAGGCAATATATGTTAACACCTCTGCATAGAAAGAAATGAAATCAACCACAAATCAAATAATTTTGAATATTTTCTTAGTGGAATGGCTATAAATTAGTTTACTTTAAACTGTAAATGTGTCTTTCTGTACTCTGGAGATCTGAATGAACACTCTGACACTGAACATTAATAACTGAAGAAAAGGAAAAACAAAACAGATTTTAGAGACTGATCAATACATTTACTCTCTGCTCTTAAGAAGCTCTCCAGCAATGATTTTTCAGTATTCATTGTTTTGGACCTTAAGAAAAAAATTAAGGAAAGGAAAGAAAAATTGCATTTGCATTCACTTTTCCAGATTTTGGGAAATGCTTTGTCTCTTGGATCCTTCAGGAAACACTTTTTTCACCTGCAGAGGTCTCTCTGTGGTGCTCTGCTTCATTGCAGCACACCAGTCCATCTTCCCAGCGCCATCTTCCTTCATTCTGACAAGATCATCATTGGTGCCAAATTCCACTGATGTATGTGGAAGCATTTTGAAAAGACAGGTTCTATGGGGGCCTAAGTGCAGATCACCACATTATAAAACAAAGCATTTGACTACAAAACCAATTTACAGCAAACAAACTACAGATTACAAACTCCAGTGGTCTTCAATCACATCACCACTTAGTCATGCCAAGCTTGGCCAGACACCATTAAACCATTACTGTGAGCTATGGCAATGCTGAGTCCCAAACTGTAATGAATGTTCTAGGAATAATTATCTTTATGCCTGTAAGACTCATATTGGATATCAGATTCTAAAAATGTCTAAGGGTCATCATCCATGCTGCGTACTGGAGGCTACAGTCAAATCAGAATGAGCTGGAGGGAGTGTGGTGAGAGGGGAGATCACTGCAACTGTCCCACAGGGTCTTCTCTGAAAAACAGACAGTGTTGCTGATGTCTGGATGCCTATTTAGCTATTCCACTCAAGTTCATTCTTAGGGGGATCTTGTCAATAAAGTCAAACCAAGGCTTTTGGTGTGTAACAGGGTTTCTGAGGGTCTTTTTTTGAGAGCTTCATTAAAAGCAGACAGTTTCTATAACCTTTTAGCAGAACCTGTTATCTGATGACATGAATTAAAGTCTCTCAAATGACTAATAATCATATCAGGGCTGCCATGTCAGCTTGTAGATTTGAATAAGAGGGTCTGAAAACATTTGCATGCCTCGATGTGCCAGTGCTAAGAAGCTAATGTGATAGTGCTGTCATAAAGCACTGCAAAGACATGACTTAATGTAATCTGTCATGTCATATGCTAATCTTCAACCATTACTTGAGTGCTGTAAGTAAGTAGAAAGCATTTGGGAGAAATCCTTTCCAATTTCTCTGAGTACCACTTCTACTGCTGGTCAGCTCAAATGGGTTTTGTGCATTTAATGCAGAGCTCAAGTCAAGTTGGTTTAGGTCACACTTAATTAACCAGCACACTGATGGGCTGGGCCACTACAGCTCTATGGAAAATGGTTATTTCAGAGGCGGCCTAACAAGTAAATATTTCATATGCTGAAGGAAAAGGGAAAAGGACACTTTCTCAGTCCTTGATAAAGAATATGTTCTTTTCAGAGAAAACACTATGAATCTTAACAAGACATCATTTTGGTTTCTGCTTGCTGCCTGCTATATTTGAGTTAAGTTTACAGAAAGTAGATAATAAATAATTAAAGACATTCCTCTCACCCTGATAGCAAGAACTCCCCTGTTCACCAGATATGGACTTATCACTCAAACAATAGAGGCTGCTGCAACTCTAAGTCCACAGGAACAGAGGACAAGTGATCAAAGGAAGACATCCACTTGGCACACTCTTTAACGAGATGACAGCATCTCTTAATATACAGTCATTAAGGAAGGAGACTGGTTCTCTCAGCTAAGTACAGTTTGCGAGACAGACAATGAGGGAGACTAGAGAGACTGAAATTTTTGCCCAATTTTTTTAGGAACGTATGCATGGAATTGTGATTCAAAATATGAAGGTTATTTTTATCAGCCACACTGAGTGAAGTCAAAAACACGCCTAAAAACTCGAAGAACTGCCTTCTGGAATAGGATTTTTGAGGATGCTGAGCAGATGGTATGAGATTGGCCCCAACGATTCTGCCTGAATTTCCCGACATTCCAACGAGGCCCGCTATTGGTAACCCAAGGGAACTTTCGTTCACGTGGGAACTGGCTTTTTATAGGGTCTAATTAGAAAGCACAGCCAATTCCTACCTACAGCATTTAAAAAAATGCTTCTATAAAAAATATTTTTTCCTTGACAAATGTGTGTCAGATTCATACAGAAAAATGAATATGAGTCAAAATTGATAGAGATGTGAGGTCGTATTTTCCTTCTAGCCAAGAACTCTGCTAAAATTTGGGACTATCTCTCAAAAGAAGATAAAAACCTTATCACAGAAATGGTGAGTATCTGTGCTACTTACACGGATTCCAAAATATCTTGACCATCCATCATGAATTGATGGTTGCCTAGCATAGCTACATCCTCCTTTATGTCCACTTACAAAATTCCAACTGACATTTCAAAGAGGTGAAGAAGGGGTGTGATTCTTGGTGCTGGTGAAATGTGGCTCCTTATCTAGTTTTTTGCTCCCGACACAACCTAAACATCAGGGGACCCTTTGATCTTTTCAGCTCTTATTCAGCTGTGAAAACTCGTCAGATGACTTCTTTGGGCTGGATGGAAGCTGGTCTCACTGGCACAGATTTCCAAGGCCAATCATCGTTTGGACCGTCCATTTTGCAGAGCACTTTCAACTCATTCCAGGCATCTTGCATTTGTGTATTGCTAGCACTGGGAAAATTCATTATTATTATTAAGAGAACAAAGTAACACATTCCTGGGATTTGAGGTCAATGATTTCACCTTCCAAATGAGGGCAGTAAAATGCTTCTAAGCCCTCCAGGGACTTATCAGCTTGATTTTAACATCACAGAAGCCTGTAGGACTAGGTCCCAGAAAATGATACTCCCTAATAGCATTAAACCCAAGCAAGCTCTTTTTCCCCCTGTATCTTCCTGTTCCTGATAGACTATCCAAATAATCTGTCTGGGTTAATCCCTCTTAATTGCTGTAACTTCCTGATAGGCTCTTAAAGTTCTGACTCCATCAACTTAAATTATTCTCTACCCCCAGCTCTCTTTATACTCACTTCTCCAATGCTCACAACTTTCTAGGGCTTATAATCACCATCCCTTCTACACCATCCCTTAACCCTCTCTCTTAAAAAGAAAAAGTGAAAGGTGTTCTACAACCTTCTCTTCCCTATGATTTCTTAGGCCATTAACTTTTGCCTAAGTAATCTCATTCCTTGTGAAGCCTCAAATTATGTCCCCTCCCATCATTAAATTAATATTTTCCCCAATGTATCTGGGAAATATTTCCTGGCTAATCTAGTCAATTATTGATATTACCATTGACTGATTATTTTCTATTATTCCTTCATTCAACACATATGACTGAGTTCCTCTGTTGTGTCAGGTGCTATGCTAACCAGTAGTAATGGTGATCAAGTAAGGAAATGGCTCTCACTCTTGTATTCATTTCATCTTAAGTCTTATGTAAACAAGGGTAAATTATGTTATCGGAATACTCCTCCATTTGACTTTTTATATTATATTCTCCTTAAGAGTCTTATACAGAGAAGGTTTTTTGACCCGGCCTACTATTTTATATATCAGTGTACTCTCTTGTTCCTTCTCTACCTCTACCTTCTCAAACAGCCTAGGCAGTTTTCAGTTATGTAGAGGTGCTCATTCAGTTCTAAAAGGACTTATAACTCTTTAGGTTTTATTGTGTAAATTGCACTGAATAAGGCAGTACAGAAGATAAACATGAATCATGAGGCATTCCCCTGCTGTCAAGTGATTTGAAACCTTTATTAGAAGGTAATGCTTTATACATTAGACAACTGAATGGCTCAAAGACAACATGAAATAAAGTGACAAACTCAACATGATCAGATTGGGTCAATAGTGATGGTGGAGATGAAACATACATGTAAGGACTAGAGATGGTAGGAGAAAGAAGAAATGAAGATTGGCTGGAGTAACCCATAGGTTTCTGCAAATTTATCATGAACGAAATTTTATCAGAGAATATTAGAGAATCATGGATGTCTAGTATGAATCCTGTTGGGCTAGAGAGAAACAAGAAAAATCAGTAGGAAGATGGGGTCTTTCATGTGAGGGGATCAGAGGCAGGGAGAAAGTATGAGCTGAAAAGCATGAGACCTGGGAACTCTGAGATAATATCACTCTAAGTACTAGATTTATTAGTGTATCTCCAAAATCAAACTTCTTGCCATCAAAAAAGGAAACAGAACTGAGAAGCAAATGGCTGAAAGCACTAAGGTATCTTATGTTTATGGATTTTTAAGTCAGGTCAAGACCACTTTCTTATCTTATGTAGTTTTTAAAAATATATTTTCAGAAATTATTAACTTACTCATTATCTTTCTTATTAAGAATGCTGATTTATGGCAAGGCATAGTATAAACTCTTAACCAATATCTGCTCTTCATTCTTAATTAGGGGATTTGGGTTTTGCTGAAGGTTCACTGGTAAAGGCAGCTCATTCATTTCTAAATCAAATTTTTACTTTTCAGAGGCCATTGTGTCTCTGCAGCCCCTTGTCAGCTTCCTGCTGGGTTTCTGTCCAAGAACTTAATTGTTAATGGCTCCCAGCTGTGCCACAACCATGTTTCTTTAACTCCTTCCTTCCCGGCTGCCAAATGGTATTCTGTGCTTGAGAAGTCAAGTCCCCAGTGTGGGCTTTTCAGAGATGAGGAATAATTGCAAGTAGGAAGGTTTGATTGGAGAGAGCACACATGAGTCTTACCAGATCCAAAGCTTGTCATGTACACCTCTGTTCCTGTCTCTTACGTTGAGGTGGATAAGTAGACTTTTACCTTGAATTTTGGACAACAAGATCAAAGATCTCTTTTCTTGGTCTCATGTATTCCTGATGGATTTTTTAAAAAAAAAATATGTATTTATTTAAACATCAACTTCCTCCTTAAACTATTATCTGTAGTCAATCCCTACTGGCAATTTTTCGGCTTCACCTTCCTCATCTTGCCTTGATGAGTTATGATCTTTCATGATCTTCACCTCAAAGTCCCAGTGAATCCTGCTGTCAAACCCTATCCACATCAGCACACCAGGTAAGCTCAGTGCATTGCAACACCTGTGAAAGTCATCCAATTTTCTTTTAATTTCTGCACACACTTGCTCCTAGTTCATTTTGCAAAGGAACATCTCCAGTAGCCCAGGAGGAACTGGTTTAACCCTTACTTCTGTGCTTTTTGTCACAAGAAACTTCTTTCTATCCTTTGGTCCGGTTAGAGATTAAGACTTCCCACTACCTCTATTTTTCTTCTTCAAACTCCCGTAGGAACTTGTTTGTTCCCTTCCTACTTCCAGTTTTCTAAGGTCTGCAGAGCCCCAGCTCTTCCTACTATTTTTGTTCCAAGTCCTCAGTCATCAAGTATCAGTCATCAAGCTCCAGTGCCCCTGGATGCTTCCACACAGCGTATGCCACTTTCACTTGCTCTCCATACCATGAATGTCGTCCCAAACCCTCAGCTCCCCACAGGCTCCCTTCCCTTCCCAACCCATTGCCAGAATTGACACTCAGTGATAAGAGTCCATAGAATTGTCTCCTTCAGAAATGACCATGAACGGCTTATGAGCTGGCTATTGGATAATAATAAACTCCCATATTTTTTCATTCTAACTTTGTCTACTTAACGTTTCTTGAACTCTTTTGGTGACAGCTTCCCTTGAGAGATTCTCTCAATAATAAAGGAAGGATGGCACTAACATTTTGTGTCTACTATTATTCCAGGCTTTGTATGTGGTGCTTTACAAACTTTATCTCATTCAGTTAACTAATCTTTTCAGTCAACCAATATTTATCACCTATAATAGCTAGCATCTATTATTCTGTGTTGAGCATTGGACTATAACTCTTTACCATAAGATTTCTCATTTTATCTTCACATAACTTTATGAGGGTGAACACCATTAAGATACTCCACTTTATGGAGAATAAGTGAGGTACAGAGAGGGGTAGTAACTTTTCCAAAATTACCCAGGTAGAGGGAAGTGAAGAGGGTGTAACTCCAGAGACCACGCTTTGAGGTAACAGCCATGAAGAAGATAGTCATGATTCCTTCCATCTTGGAATTTAAACTCCAGTGGGAGGAGCCCACATTACACAAACAGTTATACAAACAATCATTTAATTATATCTGTAGCCTCTAAAGACCAGGAATAGGCTCTTGTGTGGTGACACACTGAGACCTACAGGATGAGAGTGAGTGGGATTGGGGTCGTGATGGTGTGATCATTTCAGGCAGCAGGAACAGCAGTGGGCACAGGCTCTAAACAACACTATTTGGAGTGCAATGGGAAACTATGGAAGATTTTTAGTAGGCAAGTGATTTAGATTTACAGTCATCCCTTGATATCCATGGGGGATTTGTTCCAGGATCCCCCATGGATACCAAAATCCTTAGATGCTCAACTCCCTTACATAATATGGCCAGTACAGTTGGCCCTCTGTATCTGCGGGTTCCATGTGGTTGAATTTGATCCATGCTTGGTTGAATGTCCCAATGAGGAGCTGTGGATACAGAGGGCAGACTTTACTTTTTAAAACTGGCTCTTAAATAGAATAAATTAGAGGCAGTTGGATGCAGGTATGATATATCAATTAGAATGTTTTCATTGGCCAATGATATTTCATTGTAATGTCTATTTTACAGATGAAGAAACTAAGGTTCAGAGAGGCTATACCACTTGCCTATGTTGACAGAACTTGTGCCAAAGTCAGGATTTGAATCCAGGTCTTTGTGAAAGTCAAGTTCATGTTACTTTCCAGTACATAAATCTTCCGCTTGTGAGCACAACTTATGCCTCTTTACTTGCTAAATGTAACTTGAGGCTAGGGCTTAGGAGACCTCCCCCAGAACACACACCTGGTAATTAGCACACTGTGAATTTTAACTCATGTCTTTGAGGCCACAGCTAGTGTTCTTTCCACATTGCATTGTCTCTTGCTATTAGCCAACAACATGTTTCAAAATGATCCCTCTTTACGATGAAAATGGAAACCATTAAGTCTTAAATGACAGTACAGTCATAAATGCAATGTATGAAAATACCTGCCCAGTATACCTCACAGGATTGTTATGAGGTTGAGATAATATGCATTAAAACACTTCATAAATTGCCAAGTACTATGCAAAAGTAAGGCATTGGTGATGTTTGTTATACAGGAAACCAGAGTGCCATGGAAACTTGTCCAGGAGGAATGAGACCTCAACCTCGAATTATTTTGATATCAGTTGCCAAAAGAGCTCACAGATTTTAAAGTGTCAGTGCCTTTCAAAGATTTTTGCAATTCAGGAACAGGGCCCAAGAGAAACATTTGACATCCATGTTTCCACCACACTTCATTACATGGTTATGCCCAGTCAGAGTTCAATTGGATAATCCTCAGTATAATTACTTGTCCTAGAGAAATCTGTGTGTCCCAGAATGCCGCCTGGTGTGCCATTACTTCTATTTTATGAGGCAAAGGCACTTTTTTTTTAAACACACCTGAAGGTGAGAATTTATCTTTGCAATTTAAATTCTCAAGGAGAATGAAACATGGGTACACAGACCCAAATCAATAGTCATCTTTCTTCCATTAAAGAACTTTTAGAGTCTTTTATAGGATTCCATTTCTGATCATTAGCCCATTCCTAAAGATGCTTTTGGTCTGACTTGGTGTCTGTTAAAGGGTAGATCATGACCTTTTGGTGGATTGTGAAATCAACTGAATAGTCATAAACAACACTTTAAAAAACGAAATAGAAGAAAGAGAAAATATCCCAGTGTGTTGTATATAGTAAGGATATTGTTTTAGGACGATTTTTTTTTTTCCCAGCCATAAATCTACATGCCTGTGTACTGGTTCACAGTAGAAAATGTTTCTCTTACTGTAGGTCACTATCAACAATTGTTTGCAACACACTGGTCTATTGGCTTCAGGAAGGAAGCTGGTATCTTTACATTTGTATAGGCTGGACTTATTCAAGCCTTAGTCCAACTTCGTGATGGAGAGGTACTACCCAGATTCGATGAAAATTACACTTGCTTCAATTTCAGTGTTCCCTACAAGGTTTCTAAAACCTGCACCACGTGGAGAGGGTAATAAATGGGGAACCAGCACTACCCAGCAACTGTTCCTCAAAAGAACCCTGAACTGAGGGCTCCTCTAAGGGGGGGCTGAGGAATTTTTCAAACAACAGCTAAGAATGGATCTTCTTGAATAATACATATAGAGATGGGCTATGTGCTGGGCTCTGGATTTACATGTTTTCTTTATCTATCTACCTTCACTTACGGTACTCACAACATGCCCAGCCCTGTTCTCAGTGCTCTGCAGATACTAATTCATGTAACCTTTGAGGCAGGCACTATGGTTACCCCCCTTCTAAAGGAGAAGACATTAAGACATGGAGTGGATAAGGAGCAACACAGAAAATACTCTTCAGTGATGTACTCTGCTGGCTTTGGTCCTTCTCTTTGGTTCCCATTATCACGCTCACTAATAAGGGTGTTTTACCATTGATTCTAGTTCAACTCACATCCCTAAGTCAAGGCTGTGTGCCTGTGTATGTGTGCATGTGTATGCACATGTGTGTGAGTGTGTGTGTGTGTCCAACATGGATGCATTCATGAGTAGGAATGGTGGGAAAGATAATGTGAAAGAATCCTACAGACGCAAACCTAGAAGAAAGTCAATTTGTACTAAACTGCCAAAATGCAGCGGCTTCCTATCCTTACTCTGGCACCCTATTCTCTTGACCTACATCCTGGTTAAAATAATAACAATAAAACAATAACAATTGATGGAGGTGATGTTTATAATGTGCGTATAATCAATTTATCCTCTGCATATGAAAGTATTACACAATGTCCATTAGAAGAAACCTCGGTGTGCCTCAGTGTCATTTACAATTACAGGTTAAGGGAAACGGAAAGGCCTCACGTGAGAGAAGACTGAGACTTTTCCTCAGGTAAGAGTGGAGAATAGAAATATTTGGGTCCTACAGGCAAAGAAAAGGTAGCAGGGTTCCCCAAGTCCCCTCAATGCCATTAAGTAAGTTATTAAAAGCTGGTTATTGTTTCCACATGTTCGTTAGTGTCTATCTGGGGAATTTTCAATATGACAGCAGCTGAGACCTCAGTCCGGAGTTCAGCAGGTGGGGAGTGTGGGGAGAGCAGGAGGGGATGAGGACCTCTGGTCACTCGTCACTCCAGCAGGACCTAGCAACTGGCTGGGCTTGCAGAAAGCCTTCCACGTCATCCTGGCTGGCAGTGCATTCCTCTTTTTCTGACTCCTTTTATGTTTGTTTGTCCCACTGATGTAGTATTTTTTCACTCAGTATGTGAGTTTATTGGGGAAATCTCTTATCACCCACATTAGAGGGGCAGCTCCTCAAGGCAGGGGCTGTGTTATTCACTTCACAGTATCCACAGCACAGAGGTCATGTCCTGCATATACTAAACCCACAATAAATGTTTATTGATCCAATGAGATGCAAGACCTCAGAAAGTTCCAGGCTAGAGGACTTTGCATACCCCTGGAGCTGTCACTTCTGTTGCTATTTCATTTTTATATTGTTTTGAAAGGTCTTCTGAACATTCCTTTTGATCACATCTCAGTCTTTGGGGCTATTGGTAGGAAAGCACCTCTCCACGACCCCAACTCTTGTTCCAAGTTGGCTGTGGCCACTCAAATCAGGAGCCACAATGGACAATGTAAACACATACAGAAGATGTTTGTCCCAAACCCATACACAGCTACTTGTTGTGTCCATTGAGTCACTTTAATAGGGATTCCTCCCTTGAGCTCAGAAGCCAGCTCCAGATCACTGATCTCTCAAAGGCAGTTGGCCTGTTTCTTTGGAAGTGCAATGCATACCTTTCCTGATGTTGAGATCAACCTCTCAGAAGTGTGGTTTCCACGGGCTCCCATGCCCACAGGCTGCCATCCTCACAGGTGTGGAAAGAATCAAGGGTAGCCTAATCAGCTGTCATGATTACATCATGAATAAAGGCCTTAGACCCTGAAGGTCTCAAGACCTGTGGTATTTCCACACAGGCCACCATTGTGTGGTTAAGCTAGTGGCGGCTGAAGGCTAACACCAGTACCATGACAACTACTTCATTACTTAGAGGTAACAAGGTGCATTAGAAGAGAGTGCAGAGAAATGTCCTCAGTTCCCCACTTAGTTCTTCATACATATTGTGCTAGTGGGAAGTGTCAGCTTTAGCTTCTACAGGTTATGTGTGTGGATAATTTATGAAGTTATCTGCCTTATAAAGGAGAAGTAGATTCTGGAGCCTCCTCTGGTTTGGTTCTACAAACATTAGGATAATGACATTAACAGGAAGGAGTGATGGAGAGGCGAGGAAGAGGGAAAGAGAGACAGGATCCCACACTCCTCCTCCATGAGGCTTTTAAGGATCTGCAGGAATCTCCTCCATCCACTCCTTCTCAGACAGTGTGGGGCAGCTTCTAGATCTGCCAGTTTTCCCCATTTGGATTTTGTAACTGAGAGCAACCTGGGACCCAGTGGGTTGGATGTCAGACCCTGTGCTTTCCTTACTGAGTGCAGGATGAACATGTTCTCTATGACTTCATCTTTCCTGCCCACCTCGCCCCAGTTTTCTTATTGTGTGGCTACCTGCTTATTAGTCTTTTGCATAGTCCTTAATACAAGGTTAGTTTGCTTGTTCTTTCTTCTATCTTTTTTTGATATCTCTTCGAGATAGTGATTCCATTGCTTTTGTATATATACCCAGAAGTGGGATTGTTGGGTCATGTGGTAATTCTATTTTTAATTTTCTGAGGAACCACATATCATTTTCTATAGTGGTTGTGCCACTTTACATTCCCACCAACAGTTTGCTTGTTTTTTCATTCATTCAACCAACAGTTTGCTTGTTTTTTAATCATTCAACAATTACTTTTTACTGAGTTTCTGTTTTGTAAGCACCTCTGTGTTGTTAGGCACTGATGATGCAAAGATGAACAAAATACATTCTCTGTTCTCAAGATGCCCCCAGGAAGACCGACATATAAGCAAATAATTTCAGTGTTATCTCAGTGTATTTTAGGCCGTGTTGTCATGGGAACACATTGGAGAGGCCCTTACCCCAGTCTGAGGAGGAGGTGGTCAGGGGAGGATTCCAGAACAAGTGGTGCTTGCGCGTTGGAAGATGATTAGGAGTTAGCTTGGAAATTGGGGGGAAGAAAGGAAAGGAAGACCAGGAAGGAGGAAACTCCCAGCAGAGGTCAGTTTCTGCAAAGGCTCAGAAGGGAGGAAGAGCCAGTCTGAGAAACTGAGAGTGGTTCGATATAGCTGGAGCATCCAGTGTAAGACTGGAGAACTAGACAGAAACCAGATAATGAAGGGCATTTGAAGTCAGAGTAAGGAGTTTGGACTTATCCTGAGGGCTATGGGGAATCACTGGAGGGTCGACAGATCTGATTTGCATTTTATAAGGATCTCTCCAACTGCAGCATGGGGAACAGACTGCAACCAGACAAAAGACTGGCTAGATGGCCGTCACAGTAATCTAGAGGAGAAAGTCAAGGGCCTGGCCTAAAGGTGTAGCAGGGGGATGGTGAGAAATAGTTATACACAGTAGGATGTGGTGCTGATTGGACGTGGATGTGAGGGAGGGGAGGGGCCATGGATGACCCTGGAATCTGATGATGGCATCCTGCCAACTTCCCTACTGGGTGGGTGAGACATGCAATTATCAGATACAATTTTATCTTTCCTTTTTCTCACAGTTCATTATTTTTTAATTTTACTTATCCTCCTTTTACGGGAGGAAATAACATTAATTCAACTCTTGGCTGTGATATTCTTTCTAAATTTGAAAACCAATAATAGCACATAAAGGTGAGATGGGCTAGTAGAAAAGTTTGAACAAAATACTATTAATTTTTTCAGGGGAAAAAAAAAACCTATGCCATATGCAGAAAGTTTCCAATTAGGTTAATGTACCTTAAACTGTATTAGTAATTAAGTGCTTTGGGTATTAACATACTTAATCTAGCTTCAGGCTGTTTTTGATAAATCCTTTGACATTTTCCCAGCTGAGGGGGAGAGACAGAGCAGAGGAGACCTCGACTGGGATTACAGAGCTCTTGGCTTTATTCCCCAGCTTTTAGTGACTTACTGTGTGACCTTGGTAAGGCTGCTTTAGATCCTCAGCCTTTAGTTACCCTATCTGTAAAATGGCAAAAATAAGAATATGGCAACATGACTGATCATGTAAATAACTTCTCCTAAAACAAGGTTTGGAACTCAGTGGGACAGAGATTTTCTTGGTGGTGGGGTGGGGTACGGGTGTTAATTTGGGTTTGGTTGCTCTGTTATTTATTCTATTTAGGAATATACTAATTTTTGTAAGTAACAGGATATCTGATATTTCTGACTTCAATTTTGTTTTTTTTGGTTTTTTTGTAACATAACAAGAAACTGGCAGATAGGCAATCCAGGACATCCATACAAGATGCATGCAGCTATGGTAACTCAGCCATGTCATCAACGGCCCAAGTTCCTTCTATCTTTCCACTCCGATGTCCTTAGCATTTCTTATTGCTGGATAGCATAGCAGCTGTACCTACGAGCATCATGTCTACACCCAGCAGGAAAAAAGAAGCGTTGGTGATAGGTTTATTTCTCCCATTTTTCAGGAAGAAAAGCACTTTCCCAGAAGCAGTGCCATGACTGCCTTGGACTCCCATCAATAGTACTGCACCCATTCCCATCCCTGTCCAGATTCCAGGGAAGCTGGGAATGTGAGTAGGAAAGCACCTTAGAGCTTTGCCTGCTTCCACAGTGAAAGGGGCAAGAAAGGAAGGGGTTGGGAATAGGCGTTGAGTGAGCAAATCAACAGCGTCTGTCACACCTGCTAAACAGAGCACCATCAAAAGCGGGCAAGTGAATCATTTCTCTAGAAGAAAAGCATAGAAGTTTAGGCTGGAGCTGAAACTTTGCAAAGGCAGCCACCACTTGGGAGTTTGCTTCAAGTATGGTGGGAGCTTTTGAGTAATTTCTTTGGTCCAAATTTGTGAAAAGCTGGCCCACCCCAGAAGGTGAGCTATAGAGAAATCTGATTTCTTTAGCTAGCAGGTAGACCTAACAATGAATAAAAAGCACAAGTAAAGAAGGAGAAAAAGAGAAAGATGTATCCATGAAAGTGGGGTGGGAGCTCATTCCTGAAGAAATATAGTTTAGCTCCGCCCCTTCAGACTTATTCACTGTGGGGTATGATAGGGAGAGACTAAGCCCAGGAAAGAAAACTCAAATTGCTTATTTTTGTGATGTCTTTGAAAAAATTCTGATCCAGCATTTGGGGACACAGGAGTAAAAGGTCAGTACAGTTGAATGTGCTCCTGATTCCTGAATTGGTTGGCCCCTCTGATGTGCACCAATCCTCTACTGCTTCCTTGGGAGTTTCTTCCTCCACTCACAAGAGGGCAGGAAGGGTGCAAGTGTGTTTTCACCAAAAAATTTGAATAAGGTCTCAATTTTCCTTTTCAGCTTATCATCTAACAAGGTTTATCATTTATGCTTATATGCCTCAGGCAGCTTATTAGGACATTCGGGCAAAACTGCCCACTGCTTTTTTTTTTTTTTAACCTAGAAACAAAACATGCAGAATTGCAGTTTCTATTCCTAGAGAGGAGGGACAGCTCCCAGGCTTGACCACCCACCTGCATGCTCTTTCCTCCTTGACCTCTGATCCTGTGAATTGTGAGCTTGAACTGTGCTTTGCCTGGAAAGTCTCTCCAACTACAGGCCACCTTCCCTTTGAGACTTCACCATTATGGAAGCCTCTGTAGTCCATGAGACCCAAAAAGAAAAAAATCCTTTTTTAAAAGGTCAGCTTTTTAGAGCAAGACTGTCACTTCCCTTTTCTCCTGTAAAATATTTTCTCAGGTAGGGATTGTGTTTGTTTTCAGATGTCCCTGTCTGGCTCAGGATCCCGGGTAGATTCAGCCAGGCAGGGGTGGAGCATGTAATTCTCGCAGCTAGAGTAACACGGAGCCTCTCAGATGGAGCTCGGTGAGGAGAAGCAGACTCCTTAGCTGGTACTGTATAAGTGAACTGGCAACTCAATTTACGGACACAGGAGGATTACCAGGGAGGCTCTGACTACAGAGCAAAGCCTTGTCTGTGTATTTTTGCATGCATTTGTGCCACTACTAATCTGTCTGCCTGCAATGTAATTGCCCAGTTCCTTTACTAGAATTGAGTGCATCCAGGAGAAGAGAAGCAAGCTTACACACAATTAGGGCACATTTGTGAACAATACATTAAGTGAAATTAAGGCTGATGAGCACCGACTATATTTTCACATCACTCTGCTAGCACTTGCTCCAGTGGCTCAAAGCCATATAGATCATACTCTGAAAATCCATTTCAGAGACACTATGATGCCTTTCATGAAGTTTACATATCAATTTTCCAAGTGTTTCATTAACTCATGGCAACACATTAAAGATCCCTAGCATCATAGTTGCCAAAATCTGTTTAATGGGAAAGGTTCTGTTTCCATCAACCTTCACTTCTAACCAGAGAAGATACTTAAATACTCCAGAATCTGGGGTAGGACAGGAATTCTGAAGAGATTCTGCTTGTGAATGGAAAATGACACTGGATACTCATCACCCATCTCCCTGTGATTTCCTAGGTTAGGGTTGAGAAAGGAGGGTGAAGTAGGAGCACAACTGCAGGGTAGTTGGGAAAGCAGGAGTTTCTTATGTAATGAGTTGGTATATTTAGCTTCCAGTCCTACTGAGCCATCCTAATTTGGTTAGAGTAACATGCCTTGATCTCCTATGAGAACATCACCATCTAAGGGTCTGGGCCACAGCCATTTTGAAAAGGCTCTCAGGCTTGGGAAGCAGCCTCTCTGAATTTATGGTTCAGGGTAAATTGGTACCTTGCTCTGTAGTGAACTGAGGGAGTATTCTCTCTCTCTGGGATTTTTCAAATTTCCCTCAAACTGTTTTGACCTAATAGTGTTGTCTTGGGGAGTCCTACTCCTCACCCAACACTCTGTCCTCTAAAGCAGATACAGCCTGAGTTAAATGAACATATATTGACCTGAAAATATACCCATTTAAAGTTGGGAAAACTGAGGACTGATACAAACATTTCTATTCCAATCACTGATCAGAGTTAAAAAAGAAAGCTTATGTTATATTTCATACATTTTATTATAGTTGCTCAGTCCATTCTGATTGAGGAACATCATTCAGAAAGATTCAGTTGACTATGGCTCCTTTCCAGATTGATCAGCCACCTGATTACACTCACTGTTGTACCCGTGCGGCCCCTTCTCAGTTGTCTCTGGACCTCATGAGAGCCTCTCTGAATTTTGCCATCATCATGCCCAAATGGGCTGTTGACCTGGCCTGTGGAATTTGGGACAGTTGGCGTTAGCTTTAGGGAGAAGAGCTGCTAGGAAGATTTTCTTTCAGGAAAGAATATAAAAATCCTATCTATTTAGGGGCAGTTTTACAGGATGTTTTTTTTTCTGATAGCCATAGCTCCCCCTGCTGCTCAGTTAGGGGCAAGAGAGGCCAAAGGAAACTCTGAAAGGAGACAAAGCAGCACCTACCTGGAGTCAAGGTGGCCCCAGGAGCCAGCAACTGAAGGCTGTTAAGCTTATCTCCAAAGTCTAGGGCCTCGAGCATGCCCAGAGTGAGGAAAGGCAATGAATGATTCAGAAAGGTAGGCTTGGGCCTTTGAGGGTTGGGGGGGGGGGCAGCAGAGAGGGGGAAAGGCTTTTAAACATGGCACCACTAACTGTTGGTTAAAAATCCGAAATGCAAGTAAAAGAACACTTGGACTCACGTGCACATGTAATTCCCTGGCGAGTTCTCCAGGCTCCATCACCTGCTCATGCACACATGATGTTTCTCTTGTTTTCTAACAGCAGCTCTGTCAGCTTTTTAGCTGAGAGCAAGCTACATAACCTCTGCCTCAGTTTTCTGGCCTGTAAAAGGGATTTATTTGATGATTCAATGAAAAAAAATTGTATGTATTGATCACCATGCCCCATATTTGTGTAGAAACAGCCAACACATGTTGGCTGTGGTTATTATTTTAGTTAATATTATTATTATTATTTTATTTATTATTTTTTTTGCGATACGCGGGTCTCTCACTTTTGTGGCCTCTCCCATTGCGGAGCACAGGCTCCGGACACACAGGATCAGCGTCCATAGCTCACGGGCTTAGCTGCTCCGCGGCACGTGGGATCTTCCCAGACTGGGGCAAGAACCTGCGTCCCCTGCATCGGCAGACGGACTCTCAGCCACTGCGCCACCAGGGAAACCCTATTATTTTTTAATTGGGTCTCAAACTTGGCTGCACATTGGAATCGCCTAGAGAACTTGTTAAAATGCCGATGCCTGGGTATCATTTCTAGAGATTCTGATTTAATTGATGTGGGGTGTGGCCTGAGCATTGGGAATTTTTTAAAGCTTCCAGAGGATTATAATATGCAAGAAAGTCTGAGAACCATTGCTCTAGAGTTCCTCAGCATCCCTCCTCAAAGACTAATACCTCTCAAGGAGACGGTCCCTTGTGCTAGGTAGAGTGAGGGGCCTTCTGCAGTTTCAGACAAGCTATGGGTCTTGGGGAAACATTCTTTTTGCTCAACTGTGGCCTGGATCATCAGCATCTGAGTCACTTGGGAGCAGGTTAAATTCTCATTTTCCACCTCAGCATTAGGGTTCAGAGTCTCCATTTTAACGAGGTCACCATGTGATCTGTACACACATTCAAGTTTGAGAAACCATGCTCTAGCTCACACTTTTTCTCTCTCTCTTTCTTCTCCCTCTTACTTTGGTTTCTTTTATTCACCGTGGAGAATAGTGTTCTGAAATATCCTTTCAAAAAAAGCTCCAGGTCTTTATTTCAATAATCTCCTCAGATTCAAATCTCCTCTGAGTTAATTTTTTTCAGCTGCCAGATGTAGTCTGAGTTTTTAATACCTGTCTCAACTCACAAGCACCCACTTCATGTCTGCTGATAGATGTGTACTGGGCCTCTTGTGTAGCTTCTAAAAATATTCCTTCTAGGGCTCATGCAAATGCCCTGATCTGTCCAGTTTTGGTCTGTTGTTGAGAAGGGGTTGACATTTGATAGAGGATCTTCAGTACATCACAGCTGTGAGACCAAATTTAGAGGATGATTATTGTTTACTAGAGGTTCAGAAAGGAAATAAAATCCTCCATTAGAACCTAGTCATTAAGGTTAACAGTAAACCATAAAATGAATGGAATGTTGGCCCTATGAACAGGTTCCCAAAAAAGACAATGCTAATGTTTTTAACTAAAACTGGGGAGACAGGACAGGGATTTGGAAGGAAAGGAGGGGAGGAGAGTGAATGATTTAGAAAAGAGAATAAATCTCAACAGGAATTTAGCTGCTATGACATTAGCACTTCTCTCTCCCTCCTTCCCTCCCTCCTTCCCACCCTCACCCACCCTGTTTCAAAAAGAAAAAAATATTTGAGCATGAGTTTTAAAAGACTCATACTGAGATAGAAATAACACAAGAATTACTATTGCTGTCTTCACTTTTTTCCCTCTCTTATTCTCCTTCAAGAGACACAATGTCCTCTTTATGATGCTTTTATGTCTATAAACAATTTAGGGGAAGACACTGAAACCAAATCTGTAAACGTGTAAGCCCCTGGATTGGTGGGCAGGCGGGTAGGGTGAGGGGGAGACGCAAATTACAAAGAACAGAATAATCAGATACAGAGGGACTTTGATCTTCTGGAGACCTAAGCTAATAGATGTTAAGTGCAGTTCAGTGGAAGTAATAACCCATGAAGAAAACAAAATCTGCAAAATGATAAAATGCTGCAGTCGACTGATCAAGGAAGACATTGGAAAATTACTATGAAAGCATCCTTAACCCAGCAGATCCAAGGTGAAGAAAGGGCTATGTCTGCCAACCAGCAGCCAGACATTCCAGTCAGACTTAGCCGTCTCCCATTCTGTGGCCAGATTAACACTCTGTGGAACCTGAGTGCTTTCTCACTGAAAAGGCATGAACTGGCACCGTCGCAACCCTGGGCTTCATAATCTCTCCCAGTGACACCATAGTGAATCACCCCAAGGCTAGCCATGTGTTCTGTGGCGGTGTTTCGGGGCCGTTGTTACTGGTAATCAATTAGTTCAAGTAAAGAATTTCTGAATAGTCTCCAAATGAAGTGCTGGTCATTTTCTTTTCTTGACATCAGGACACGGTTAAGACATATTAGGCATCCTGCAAGAAATTACAATCTTACCAAGGAAACTATTTGAGCAGAAATTGGGAAATTATGGACATTTAAATATAATTTTAAAAATCCAGAAACTTTATAAAAGAGAACTCCCTAACACAGCTTATTTAAGTAATATTTTATTATGTGTGTCCATTAATTGAGCGATGACTCATTATACACATTGGGTAAAGTAGGACAGAATTAATTTAATCTGTCTATAGACAGAACTGAAATTTTATTATCCAAAGAAAATCTAAAACTTGAAGCTGTTAGACAAATTTAGTCTGAACAGATTCTTTATAATGAAAAGATTTAAAAAAAAAACAACAAAAAATAACAACAAAAAGCCACCAGAAAATGTAAGCTAAAATTTAGGAAACTGGGAGAAAATGGAGAATGCATTTTAAAAGCCACACCTTCCTATATTTCATGTAATGGCTAATTAAACATATGGAATACATTATCTGAACCACATATTAATGTATTTGGATATGGTGGGAGCAAACAAATGAAAATAAAGGAAAGCTACACCGTTGTAATCCAAACATGATGTGGACAAGCTCTGCTGGACAAAAGCATTGGTTCATCTTTGAAAAATTACATTAGAACACTTAAAAGCAACAGTCTTGCTTAGAGGATTCTTCCTACCAAGAGAAAAATTAAAGCTGGCAAACCTCAGGTAACATTACAGGGAATGGTTCCAGGACCCCCTTCAAATACCAAAGTCCTCAGACGCTCAAGTCTCTTATATAAAATGACATAGTATTTACATATAACCCACACACATCCTCCCATATACTTTAACTCATCTCTAGATTACTTATAATACCTAATACAATGTAAATGCTATGTAAATAGTTGTAAATACAATGTAAATGCTATGTAAATAGCTAAATAGTTGCTGGTGTACAGAAAATTCAAGTTTTGCTTTATGGAAGTCTCTGAAATATTTTTTCAAATACTTTCTATCCACGGTTGGTTGACTCCATGGATGTGGAACCCTAGGATATGGAGGACCAACTGTATAGACTAGTGTTGATGCCCAAAAAGAAAAGAAAGGAAAATTACATCACCAATTTGTTCCAGTACATTTAAACTCTCCAGACTGTTTCCTCATGTTGAAAAGGACATTGGTTAGCATTGACATGTGCCCTTAGTAACCACTGTGTTGCCCCTCAATAGAGTTATTTACAGAGACTGGCCTTTTAAAATATATTTTCTCTATGGCGAAAACTGAGACTGGGCCCACATGATGACAAAGGGACTTAATGGAAAATTAAAACTCCAAGAATACCAAAAATTGTTGGAAAAAAATTTTATGTAATATATATATTTAGTTCTTAAACAAGTTGAATCCTTGTTTTGAAGTCCTGTGGGATGGGCTCAGCTCCCACTGCAGACTAACCGGGTGGTTAAGATGAAGACTTCCAGCCTCTGAGTTTCCAGTTCATTCCTCAGCCGGCTGTGTCATGCTGCCTCTCTCCAACAACAATCCTTATCTATTATACGCATATAACACAATTTAGACTAAGCATGCTGAGTGGATTAACTAATGATTGCAAACCACTTTGGAAATAGAAAATAGCCCATACGTGCACAGAATTACTAACGATCAGACAATAGACTGTCCGAAATTTTACTTTTCATTCAAATAAACCTTTTCTTGATGATGGAAGTTATGCTGTTTAACAAAAGACTTTTTTTTTTGCTGGAGGTTTTCATGGTATTTTCATTTAGGTTGAATTTCTGTTCTGCAGACCCATATTTCTGCCAATTTCTATCTCTTGTGCTTTCTCTGGCACAACTGAAAGAACAAAGTTAATAACAGAGAAAGGACAAGCTTTAAAAAGTGCTGCATTTCTCGTCTGTTGTAATTCTGCTATTAAATGGTCTTGGCATTTGGGAAATTCTCAATCTTACATTTTTTCTTAGAGAAAAAACTGAAAACATGGAATTTATACTAAAAATAATCCTTCTCCATCTTTCACTTTCTCAGTCTTTTCCCTCTTGCGTTCAGCATTAGCACTCCTACTTCTGTAGGATAGTACAAGATAAATGCTGAGCCTTCGTTTCCCCTTCACTTTTCTGCAAGTAACACACACTCATGCTCTTTCACACACACACACACACACACACACACACACACACACACACACCCTACACACGTGATTTGTGTAGAATTATTTTTCACTCTGATTTCTGCCTGTGGAACAGCTTGAAGATTTTACCATCCAAAACCCACAAAGAGAAAACTCCTACTGTGGTCTTCAGAATTTCCATTCAGTTGATTTGCCTGCCAAGTCCAGTGACCAGTACCACCACTCCTGATGGTGGGGAGCATATGGTACCGCTGTGAATAGTTTTGCTCTCACTGCTGTGAAATCCCACGCCCTCCCACAGAATGTGTTTGGAGGAGCCGATGGTAAGTGTCGCTCTTCAGCACAGCTCTGTCTCTGCCTGTGGAACCCATTCCTTTAAACAACAAAATGAAGAGATAGCTGCAGGTCTTCGCAGGCCTTGGTTTAGTAAGCAGCTTCAGGATTAATGGTTACCTGTGACTATTCACTGTTCCTTCTCCCGGGCAAGGGGAGATTATCCTTAACACATCCTGGATTTACCAGGATCCATAATGGTAAATCAACCACCCATCCTTTTTTGTTCTTTGTTTTTATCTTCCTCTTCCTCCTGCTTCTCCTAAAAAAAACCCCCAAAACTCAAAGTGGGATGTGACCTCTAAGTTAAATTGGGGCTCCAAAAAGAGCACTGGACCTGGCATTAAAAAGCCTAGAGTATCAAACATTAAGTAGCCTTGGAACTTGGGGCAAACGTATTCTGTGCCTCTTCCGTGAAACAGGTGGTGTGGGCCCTTCACGCCCCTTCCAGTTCTAAGATTATATGTATTTGTCGAGTTGAACCCCTCCCCACTCCCAACCTCATCTCTAGGAAAGTCTCTTTCTAAACCACTCAAAATAAATGATTATCTTTCATTTTATAACACAGCTTTCAGGAACTTACTTGGTTGCTTGTTTCTGGGATTATTCAGCTCCAAAGTCAAGTGCTTCAACTGTATGTTTAGCAAAACTCTCTCCTGCTACAATATAAGGCTGCTTTTTTTTCACCTTCTGTTTCCTGTGAAAACAGAGAACAGCTCTTTGGAATCTTGCTTATAATAACTTTTCTTATGCGTGCTGACCGTGAGCAAGTCGTTCTTTCATGCCGTGAGCCTTAAGATGTGTGTTCGAATGTTCTTATTGGCTCCTCTGTTCCTCCTGTGTCCTGATCACCACTCTCCTGCATTGTCAGCAGAGGTGTATGCTGGGCGAGTGGCTGACTTGGGCTGTTTGGAGGCCTAGGAGTGATTCCGTGGGTGCCACATCTGCTGGTGTGCAAGGGGAGGGGAGAGGAGAGAGCAGACATTCCTCGGCTGCTGAAGAGGGATGTGGAAACTTAAGTCATAGACATGCTTCAGCAGAGGATGAGGATTTGCCCAGATGGGAAGCCTCAAGTACAGAGGCACTTATACATCTACTTATCTTGAGTCTCAATGATGCTGTTTATGAGTGAGCTATTCAAATGGAGGGAGAAACCCTCAGAGAAGGAAAAATAACAGGTTGGAGTGATTATGTACAGGAGGAGAGGCCCTCGTAGAAATCCAGTGGGAAAGGAAGAAGGGAATAAAATTAAGAATGATTAATGGCAGATCTCTAATAGTTTCATTGGATCCAAAGGACCAGGGCAATACAGAGTAAGAAACACTTGATATAGGAAAGGGACATAAGTGTGAAGGAAAAATCATCATTGTACAGATGTTGACAGGCTCTGAGGCTGGGGGAGAATCCTCCAAGAGCAGAGAGAAGCTGTCCCTGCTTCCCCCCATCCCCAGAGACACCCTAGCTGGCATGGCATCTTCTCCTGATATTTCTGGGAAATTCTCTCCAGCTGCATTCCAGCAGGGCCAAGTAGAATAACTGCGGCAATGAGGGTGAATCCAGAAAAAAATGGATTTCAGCTTTTAGGAACATTTAATTTAGGGACACAGGCACCTCTTCTCTTAATTGTGTCCTTAAACGTGCCGTAAGCGGTGTGTGTGTGTGTTGCTCAAAGTATCTGCCTGAGAATCAGAACACAGATTAGAGTTTTAGTTGCAGTTGACCCAGCTATACTCTCCCGCCAGCACAGTTCTTACTACTTCCCACCTCCCCTACATCAAGTTTAGAATTGCAATAAAGCTCCTTATAATGGGAAATAATAATATTTACCATTTATGAAGTTCTCAATACAAGCCAGCATCAGACTCGGCTATTTACATGCATTTTCACATTTAATCCTCACAGCAATATATGAGGTAATCACAGACATTTACATAGTGCTTTTTAAAAGTCAGACAATATTCCAAGTGCTTTATATATATATGTATATATTCATTTAATTAGGTTCTATGATTATACTTTCTTTGACATATGAGGACACTGAGACACACAGATATAAATAACCTGTCAACAAAGAGCTAGTAAGTGTCAGAGTCAAAATTCAAAACTCGTGTGTGACATCTCATTAGACTGTAAGCTCCATGAAAGTAGTAATTACATGTGGTTTGCTAACTGTCAAATCCTTGATGCCTGGGACACAATAAACCCTCATACCCATGAGCTCAGTAACTGAATACAGAGTCCAAACCATTAACTTCTATGCAATACCAGGGCCCTGGGCAAACAGATTTCCCCCAGATCAAGTGAACCAAAACTAGACAAGAAATAACACTAGAAAGATAGTCATTCATTCATTCAACAAATATTTATCAAGCACCTACTATGTGCCAGGCCCTAGCCTAGGTGCAAGTGGCACTTTCTTTTTTGGAAGGGAAATGCCACGACTTGTTTCGATACCTCTCGTACTCAGGAAGATTTGCTTCCAGGTTTTCCTCCCTACCCTTCCTGTCCTCCAGCAGCTAATACAGTGGGCCCAGCAAAATGGGGAGGGCAGTTGTGATCTCACACAAGCAGCTCTAAGTCATATTCTGCTTGCTTCCCATCAGCCTTAGGCTTGAAGGACCCTCTGGGGATAATGACTCAGTACTGGGGAGAGCAGGGGGGCTGCACATAACAAATCTCAGAGGGAGGGATTGCAAATTGGAGGCATTTTATTGTTTTCTCCTTTTTTACTTTGAAAACTTTCCAAACAGAGAGATCTATTTGAGTGGTTTGCAAAATCCATCTTAAGGTCAGCTCTAATTAAGTTGAGACCTGGCAGCTGTATGGTTTTAGTGTTGTTACCCAGCTGCCAAAGTCGAGGAAGGTGCCCACCTTCAATGGCAGCGGTGAGTCTTGGACTGCCTGCCTGGCTCCTGTGGCCTCCCAGACCAACTTGGCTTCTATGACATGTAGAATGGGTCAGTGCCAGAGAGAAAATCTGTCTTATACTTGGGTTGAAATAGACTGATACAGGAGTTTAGAATTTCAGTTTTTGGTAAATTTAGGAAAACACGGACACCCATTGTATCACATAGTAGGTACTCAAACAATCTTCTATTTCTCTTCATTTCTGTAATCAGAATATGATTTTAGCAACAGAGAACTGGGTCAACACAGTGCCAGGCACAGAGCAGGCATCCAGTAAATTTGCATACAGTGAAAAATCTTGTATAAAAAATGGAGAAAATGAGAACTCAAGAGACTCAGATTCTCGTCCCTGGATTTTCTATTAATTAGTAAGATAAAAATATAGAAGTCGTCCCTCTGGACTGTGGTTGTTTCCCTCTACAAAATAAAGAAATTAGATGAGTTCAAAAATTCCTTCCTGTTCTGAAAATTTACAATTGAAATTTTATATTGAGGCAGCTTCCCATAGCAGAAAGAATAGAAGACAAGGCCCACAGACAGGATTTAATTCCAGACTAGACCTCTGACCAGCCATGCAAGGTTAAGCATTTTATTCAAACATCCCCCAGCCTCAATTTCTTCACCTGCATGATAGGGATGTTGAAATGTTTTTTGTAAGATTGCAGGAAGGTAAGGAGAAGATAAGTCAGTGCCTGGAATATAGAAAGCTTTAAATAATAATTAAAAATAAAAATCTATTGAATGTAACTTCATTCTTTTTTGCAGAAAAGTGCTATGACTGTTGGGGAGATAGATTGTGTGAATGGCCCAAATTCTTCACCACTCCCTGTATCTTTGCTGTTTGACATGTAACTCTGCAGTGCTCTTCCAAGCCTTGACTCAGCTTAGCTAAGTGACTTACCAGTAGGATGTGAGCAGATGTGATGTAAGCAGAAATTTAAAAAGCATTTGAACTTAGTCTTTCATGACTCTGCATTGCCATGAGAAGGGCATGCCTCCACCTATCCACAGGTGCTGAAAAGAGGATAAGCAACACATGGAACAGGGCCACCACTAGCCATGACCAGTCTAGACAAGCCAAATCCCAGTTAATTTGATACTCAGAAGCTAAATAAATGCTTGTTTTAAGCCACTGAATCGTGGAGTGGATTGTTATGTGGTAGTTTTATGACAGCAGCTAACTGATACACCATTGGTTTAAAACAGAAGACAGGAGTTATAGATTGCTTTATTTTAAAATTGGAGCTAATTAGTGAAATTTGAAAATATATTTACTTTTCCATATTTGGTGAACCTTCAGATACATTTTTGGGTAAAACTTTGAGGGGAAAAGGAAAGAAATTTTGCTAAAATTACCTTCCTAGTTCCAGTGGCAACTTTTATGGATCTGAGGCATTTTAAATTGCTGGATTATGAAAGTCTAAAACCTTGCCATTAGGTCTGAGTATTCTAGCTTTAATTTTAGATTTGGGAATTTTAAGCAGGGAGGGACTTAATATGTGTAGGTATAAATCCGATTATAAAGTATGTCTGCATATTGCTTAATATCATTCTCTTTTTGTAAAACAGATATTTTAGTAACAGTTTTATTCAGATTAATGAGCCTTTCAAAATACAGTGTCAAAAGATGGTCCTTGCTTCTCCCTCCCTCCCACCGCAAGAGGGAAGAGATATGGGAACATATGTATATGTATAACTGATTCACTTTGTTATAAAGCAGGAACTAACACCATTGTAAAGCAATTATACTCCAATAAAGATGTAAAAAAATAAATAAATAAAGATAGTCCTTGATGGGTCAACAGGACCCTCTGTTTACAAGGTCAGACACATCTCTTAGAAGGAAGGACTCTGGTAGAAACCAATCACTCCCAAACCAACACAATCGCTTCTTAAATAAATCAGTGTGCAAGTCTATAAAACAGAAGCCACATTCTTCTGGGCATTAGGGCTGATACTAGTTGGTAAGCTTCTTCAGGGCAGGGACGAGAGCAGATACGAACCACACTGACCATATGATTGCTTGGATAGCAGAAGATGAATGTTATTGTCAAAGAAAGGCAAGTGGAAACCTGCTTCTCATTACTTAGTATCCAGACCAAATGTTGCTCCACCAGGAAGAATGCATTCTTTTCTCATCTGTGTTCTTCTGAGACCTGTCAGCCCATTTCCATATCTGACTCTTCCACTAGGCTGTCAGCCCCTCAAAGACATGAGACACATCATATTGACCTTATGTCCCCTATGCCTAGCAAGATACCTTATACAACCTGTGAGCCTAATAAGCTCTTGAATGAATGCTAGTACTGCCCCAATTTATAAGTGAAGAAGCCAAAAATCAGAGAGATTATAACTGATTTTCTGGAAATCACACAGCTGGACAAAGTTGGGAAATAAATGTGAACTCAGCTCCAGGTGAATCCAGTCTATTTCTACTATACCATGCTTGAATCAGGGTTCCGGTGACAATAAACAAAATAGTACAGGTAAAGTACCTAGTACTGTAACAGTTGCTGAATAAATGTTACTTACCTTTTTCATGCCTTATGCTGGTACCAGGGACCCCACCACTGAAGATTTCTTTCTCTTCTCCTGAACTCTTTTTTCTTAGAAGTCATCAACTTATTGTTGATTGAGGAAGTTAGAAAACAAACCAAATAACCTAATAGAGTAATGGCTAGTTTATGACATTAACTATCAATTGGACTATTATTCAGTCATTAACAATAACATATATAGGAAGAGCTTAAAATAACATGGAAATGAATTCAACAATGATGTTGACTTTTTTGGAATGCAACATCTAATTTCTTTTTTAATATGTATTTGCAGTATTATCACAATGCTTTCAAAACTAATATATATATATATATATATATATATATATATATATATATATATATATCAAGAAAAGAATGGAGGGAAATGGTAGAAGCTAGCTGGCAATATTTGTCTTTAGATAATAATAACAAGGATGATTTTTGCCATCTTTCTAATTTCCTGAAATTTGCAAATTTTCAAAAAATGAGTATATCTTACTTTTATATCTGAAAGCCTTTCATAATGTCCTCTATAATGCATTTTCTGTTTCCTAAACTGTCTTTGGTAGATGGACCACTGACACATTTCGCCCCTACTTTGTCAATGCTTCCACACTTTTCTCATGGTATCTATACCCCTATGTTGAACTTGGTTTTCATATTGACCTCCTCTGTTACCTGACTGTGAGTTTTTTAATAGCAGGGATTTTTTGATTCCTCTGCATTTCTCCAGTTTTCTCCAGTACCCTGCTAGTACATAGTCCATTGTAGGTTCATAAATTTTTGTTAAATGAATGCTATTTCTCATGACTAAATTCGTAGTTGGTGCCATGACCTCCATGAAAAGGCAGAATAGGAAAATGTGTATATTTATATGTGTGTATTTCAGCAGAGTCAGAGCTTGCAAACACTGTACTACATGTTTTCACATGTCTTCCTTCAATTTTGCACGTTCACAAATTAGAAAATAAAACTAAAAACGCAGTTGAGTTTTTTTTTCTCCCACATTGCCTTTTCTGAATAATGATGACTAGTGCTCAATATGCGTGCTTGTCTAACATGAAGTCTGTAAATTCTCTGAATACAGGCAAAATGTATGGAAATTATATCAAATCTAATTTAAGTGTGTTTTCTTAAAATTAGAATGTATAATATTTAGTTTCATGAGCAGAGCAAATAATACAATTAGTGTTTATTCTTTGACTGCTCTTTTCCTAAACAACTCAGTTAAAACATGCAGGCAACACAAAAACACAGTGCTTCCCAGTCACTGTTCCAAGTTTCATATGTTAAACAAAGACAGACCAACCTTAAACCTTTTGATAAATATGATGCTTGTGGTAACTGCAGCATTCACTTCGTATCCCATTTCTCCAAGTTCCTGTCAGCCAGATGTCACTTGCAATGCAAACACTAGAAAAATATGAAATAATAATTTCATACATCATCTATGTGTGCATGAGCCAGTCAAACATTCAATACAAATTCAAACGGCTACTACACACAGAGCAAATATCATCCAAATAATATTTAAAATGATTGAAAGTCTTTTGATTTGGAAGTGTATTCTCTTAAGCTAAGTGGTCCCCAAGACCATCTAGAAAATTCAATTGTTTCATTTTTAAAATGTTTTCTGCCCAAAATTATATCAAACCCTAATGTCTCAATAGAAACACATGGGATTGGATTGCTGACTGGGCGCCTGATGTCAAAGAAAAATCTAATTTCACAATGGCATTTCCTCATACTGTCTCACCAAAATACAAAATTGATAAAATTTTAATGGATAATTTTCAGAAGCAGAATGTTAACCATTGGGAAAATATGAAGGAAAAGTTAGCATTGTAGTATAAGAGAGGCAAAGTGAAGGAAGGAATTGACTAAGAATACAGATATACAATGCTATATAAAAAGCATTCTTAAAAGCTTTTTCTTATCAAAAACAGAACTTCAACTTTAAAAAGGCCCTTACTATCAAAATATAAGCTTTTTTGTGTCTATTTCTAAGTTTCTCTTCCCAAATCTTTTTTTTTTTTTTTTTTTTTTTTTTTTTGCGGTACACAGGCCTCTCACTGTTGTGGCCTCTCCCGTTGCGGAGCACAGGCTCCGGACACGCAGGCTCAGCGGCCATGGCTCACGGGCCCAGCCGCTCCGCGGCATGTGGGATCTTCCCGAACCGGGGCACGAACCCGTGTTCCCTGCATCGGCAGGCAGACTCTCAACCACTGCGCCACCAGGGAAGCCCCCCAAATCTTTTCTACTTTGTAAAATGATATAGGGAAAGGGAATCATACCATAAGCTACACATTAGGTATACATTTGTGCCATGCTGATTTCTATTTTTGATGTTGGCTACAAAAACGGAAATGGGTACCCCCGGCTTCAATTAAGAGATAAGAGAGAATGGTATTTGATTCAGTACTGTTTCTTTTCACCAAGGCCCTAAACATCATCTCTTTCTGCTTGCTGTTTAATGGTGAATTTCCCTGTCTGTCTGCAGGGGAAAAGGTTCCATTCCCTTTGTTTTAAGAAGGGAACTCGATGCTCTACGAAAAGCATGGTTCAGAGCAGGTAGTGCTTCATACTGGCTATGTGACCTTCTGCATGTCCCTTACCCTCTTTGAGCCTCAGTGTTCTGATCTAAGGTAGAGATAGCAATTCCTACCTTACTGTTTTCTTGTGACGTTTAGGAATAAAACTTATAAAACATCTGACACAGCGCTTGAGGAAGAACTCCGATATTATTTTGTGATGATTCTAATTTCTTTGAGCTTCTAATGCTTGCTTTCTTGAAGTCTGACTTTTTTTTTTTTTTAATATCTTTTGGTTATCTTCTTCACATAAGCTGGCAGTATGGGCAGGTTTTAAAGTGCTGATGGAGGGAAGGGGCAGCCTCCACTGGACAGCTTTGCCAGGGTGACCCTGGTATCGGTGAGGTAAGCAATGTGACAGCCAAACCACCGTCAATCCCTGAAAGTCCCTGTGTAATCTGGAGCCATGGACTCAAGCCACTGGGGACACCATGAGGAGGCAGATGCTGATCTCTTATAAGGAGGAATCTTGCTTCTTTTTTGTTGTTGTTGTTGTTGTATGTAGGCCTCTCACTGTTATGGCCTCTCCCGTTGCAGAGCACAGGCTCCAGACACGCAGGCTCAGCAGCCATGGCTCACGGGCCCAGCCGCTCCGCGGCATGTGGGATCTTCCCGGACCGGGGCATGAACCGGCGTCCCCTGCATCGGCAGGCGGACTCTCAACCACTGTGCCACCAGGGAAGCCCAGGAATCTTGCTTCTTAGTGACACTAAGGACCCCACTGCCCTACCACGAAGGCTCTCTACAGCAGACCTCAAGATTTTAAAGCAGAATCAACTATAATGCCAATGTTCCTGTTTAAAAACTTGAAACTGACTGGAAACATATTTAGCATTTTCCCCTCTCCCCTGCCTCCCTCTCCTTCTCTCTCTTTCATCTTCTCCACTACGTTATATTTTCCTGTGAGGGCTGGCCCTGGTTCTTAAATTATCCTCATATGCAACTTTTCTTCTCTCCAACCCTAACATGGGGCTTTGGACTAGGTAGATGATTAATAAATATCTAGTATTTAAGATTGAAGTTAGCTCTTTCCCTTGAGGCAGCTTATTTGGCTGAATAAAAACTGACTCTATTTATTAGCCTGGATGAGGAGACTGTATGATACAGTTGCTGATAGTATAGGAGTTTAAATCAAACAGAAGTAGATGGTTATCCCAACTCCTCTGCCTTTACCTACCATCTTGGACAAATTTCTTAATGTCACTGAGTCTTAGTTTCCTCAATTATAGGATGGGAATAATAATTCCTACTTCTTAGGATTCTTCCAAATAGGGTTGACAATAAAATACAAGACCCCCTCTTAAATATGAATTTCAGCTAGAAAACTGCATTTTAAGTATAAGTATATCCCAAATATTGTATGGGACATACTTATACTGAAAAGTATTTGTTACTTATCTGAAGTTCAAATGTAACTAGATGTTAACAAGATTTTAATTTGCTAACTATGGCAATCCTAATTATAAAGACTAAGTGAAACAATACATTTAAAAATGAAGCTACTAGCTTCTGCCCATTGGCTAGTGGGTGCTCATTAAGTGTTATCTCATTATCGTCTTCCCTCTTGGGGCTATTGTGCAATTAAATGCCTGGTGCATAATACCAGTTCAGTAAAACTGAGTGTGCTTTTCTTCTCAAGGCTCAGTCTACAAAGACTATGCTTTATGCCTTCAACAGAGGAGAGGTCTCGTTGGCCTGTAGGCTTTGTCTCCAGGTGACTTGCCTGCTCCTTCCTCCTTCCCAGGGCCTGTTAGCCTCATGGAGTCCAGATAGTGAGACGTGGCCCTGGTAAAAGGACAAAACTGAAGGGACAAAGCTGTTGATACAGGTCCCCCTCAACTTAAGGCAACTTGATCTTTGAAAATCTGAATTTACTGTGGAAGTAGATGTTAGAAATTCTTTAAATTGTGAGCCCTCTGAAGAGTTCCAAAACAAAATTGTAAAGAAGTATTTGATTTCCAGAAACGTAGAAGTAAGATAACCTGTTCAGCGAAAACTCTGCTGCCTAAAGTATGCTGTAAAGGTGTCGCTAACAGCTCTATAAAACTCTGCCTTGCTTCCACAGGTACCCCTCACCCTGCAAGATAGCTCTTCCGGACACTGTTATTCAACAGGACAGAAAAGCTTTCTTCTGTGACTATTGCCAAATGCCCTCCTGGGGCGGCTAGGCATGAACTCGGCTATCCGCAAAAGATATGGGCCAGGGTTTTAAGGACACTTTTTGTTTTCTTTACAAGTTCAGTGTTGTTCCTCTCTGAGAAGCTAGAGATAGTGCATAGGATATGATTCAATGGAAAGTCTTTGTATGAGAAAATGGCTCTTTCAATGTGGTCTATCTGAGGATCAGCACATTTGGAGTCTGTCTGACCCACGTTCCCAGACCTACAGCTGGTTCTGCTGGGCCGGGGCAGCTGCCAGCATCCTGGGAGAAACTCCTTTCGGCCCCAGTTTTTTCCCATGTCTGGAAAATAGTTGGGGCCTAAAACCTTTGAATATTTCTAGTTTACACATCAGATCTTTCCACAGGAATCGAGTCCTTGGCTGACAGCAGAAAGCAGGTACTGTCCACTTCCTTCAGCTCACATTCTCATGTAAACAGGCGGCCACCGTACTCAGCACCAGCTGCAGCTTCTGGGTGGTCCTGTAGGAAGTTCCAAAAGGATTGCAGTGCAGTCTCCTAGGCTGGTGGTCACACAGCTCGGCTCAAGCAAGCATCTGTGGGAGAGAGCAAAGTCATGTACGTTCTCTGAGTTCCAGTCTCGGCTGGAAATATCAAAGTAAAATCTGACTTCCCAGAGAAGGTCTGTTCTTCAAAATTAAAAAAAACAAAGCTGAACTGGGGCTTCCCTGGTGGTGCAGTGGTTGAGAGTCCGCCTGCCGATGCAGGGGACACGGGTTCGTGCCCTGGTCCGGGAGGATCCCACATGCCGCAGAGTGGCTAGGCCTGTGAGCCATGGCCACTGAGCCTGAGCATCCGGAGCCTGTGCTCCGCAACGGGAGAGGCCACAACAGTGAGAGGCCTGAGTACAGCAAAAAAAAAAAAAAAAAAAAAAAAAAACTGAACTGGACAAAAACATAGAGGCAAACAGTGAGTGGATTTTTCTGGCAGGTAATTGTCAATACGAAAATTTGGGGGTTCTGCTTCCCCCTTGCTCTTGGGTATATGGAAGCAGCGTCTTCATAAGTGCATGTTAATTGATCAGTATGAGTGTATACTAATGTATGGAATCGTGAGACTTTCCACATCTTTCCTTAGGATGGTAAAATGGGGGATTGCTGGGGTGGAATCCCACGTCCACCACGTATTAGCTGTTTAACAAGTTACTTAACATCTCTGTGTTGGTGTGAGAATATGAGTGCATTAATACATGCAAAGGTTTCGAACACTGCCAGGCTATAGTAAGCCCTAAAGAAGTAGTAACTGTTATCAACATAATTAAAATGACTTTAATAACCATGCTCTATGTGTGTATAGTGTTATATAGTTGTAAATTACTTCCCCCTCTCTTTTGGTGGATCTGTAGTGAAGATGAGGTGGAGTGAGACTGAGAAATCCCCATCTTTTTGTAATGAGAGAAAGGAGAAGTAGGAGTAATCAGATGGTTCAATGATGTTGTGCCCGGTAGAAAGGGTGGGATACGTGACTTAAGAGGTAGAAGAGGCGAGTTCCACAAAGGAGCCATTGAGATGCTTGCTGGGTTGACACTGAGAACCCTCAGCAACCCAGGGTGTGGACAGGGAGAGAATAGAAATGGATGGAAATTAACAGAAGTGTTTATAAGGAACTTACAAAGAAAAATCAGGAGTCTAAATATGATTTAGGAGACAACTAATGTTATAAGTAACTCTTTAGCATTTTGAGAAAAACTTTATTTGCCTGGCCCTACACCTTACTGCAAGTCAATTACACATGAAAATGTGGATACCCTTGTTCAAAAAACAGGAAACAAATACCATTTAAACATATGAAATTATAAAACTTTTTTTCTTTCTTTTGTGGTCTCTCCCTCCAATTGTCATGATGTTTTTTTATTTTCTATTTAATGTCATTCTAAGTAAATAAAAATTAAGATTCTAAATTATTAGCGTGAATTTTACTGTTCATCTTTATATTGTGCAACACCAGTTTTAAATGTAAATACAAAAGCATTTAAATTGTATACAGAATTACTGAAATTGTACAATTTTTATTTTGTAGTTTGTACATGCCTATGTATTTTGCTACCAAAAGAGTGGAAGTGCTGCACAAAACTATGTCATCTGTTTTTAGCACACTTCCTTATACACACGCATTCACCAACATGCTGCTTTCAGTTTACTGATGAATAGGGAAGTACTGGAAAAAAAAGGAACTATGGATTGCCCTATCACTTCCTTTCCTTCTGTGTCATCACTTTCAGCTTAAGTGGTTGGCTAACACATGGACATAACACAGGTAAGAAAGGATATCATATGATTCCTTGATCGTTTGCATTTCTTAGAACTCCATCCCTTCTTCTGTGTTCTATGTTTGAAGCAAATTCTGAAGGAATGAAAATCCTGGCCTCTAGGGCATGTCAGGCGTCCCCTCTCCTTTGCTTACAGTCATGGATGCAACACATTGACCTTGTACTTGCTTTGAGTCTCCCCTAACACCCCCCACCCCCATATTGTAGGTCCACCAGAATTGTATGCTCACAGGGCATTATGAATTCCACGTGTGAATGGGGTGGCGAGGACAGATGGACGTACATGTTGCACATAAATTCCCTGTTCATGTGCCTGTTCCATTCTCCCTTAGGGCTTCACTTACAGAACATATTCAAAGATTAAATTACTAAGAGTTTCAAGGTAGTGACAGCAGAGAATTAAACCAAGTGAGAGGTCCCATGAGACTGCACAGGTCATACATGCGTGAAGCCAGCCACGTCTTTAAGTAAAGTTCTACTTTGTCTCAGTTTCAATTATTGTACTGTCTTTGGAACACCCGCAGTGCTACTGTCCAAACAAGTCTTATATGGTAGTTTCTATCTTTTAAGCCTGTAGTGGTCTCTTTTAGACTCATCATAAGCTCTTGGAAAGAAATAACTGTATTTTATAAGACTTTGCATCTTCAGCAGAGTGCTGTGTGTACAGCAGGTGCTTGCTGTGGATATTGATGGTGGTGAGCTCCCCACACGATGTGACTCACTGGATCCTTGAAACTGCGAGTTAGTAATATTTGTTGTTTTATTCCTACTTGCTAAATCTCTTATGATGAACTAACAAAAAAGTTAGGTGCCCTGGCTGTTACTTCTGATGTCCCCTTTTAACCTGTAGCATCTTGAAGAGTTGCCAGAAGTTTACCTTTCTGGTATGGGTAAACATTCTTGTTCTCTCCTAGTCTGTGGATACTAGCAGGAGAAATGGAGATGGAAGAACTAGAAGTATGCAGGTCCCCATACTATCTCAGTCCAAAAATTGTAGGTTGTTTCTACCACCTCCAAGTCTAATCCCTGTGAAGATGCAGGATCTTGGACAATGAAATCTTTGTGTGTATAAGATACAAATCCTACACATAAAAATACTTAACCCTCACTAGAAAAATAGAGAAACGATGCAATGACTTTAGAATACACAGACAAGAGCCAGCTCAACATGGTGGAAAAATAACAGACATTCCAAATTGAGGCAAAAATGTTTGACACATTATTCAACTTTAACCCCCTAAACCTGGGGACAGTAGCAAGCCCTTAAGTAACCAGGTAAGATGGTGCTGGAAAAATATTCTGGGGGTATAGGTTAACTATATCTCTAGTAGTTTCCCAGAGTGACCCCAAAAGGGGAGAGTCCAAAGGGTTTGCAGTTTGCGCTCAAGCACCTAGAATCTATCTAGTTAATAAGGGTAGAAGCCGGAGAAGCCAAAATGTCTACCTAGACCAAGGGGGATGAGCACAGAGCCAGGCAAAGGAAACCAAACCGAGAGGATTTTGATCAAGATATGTTCTAGACCAGCGGTCCCCAGCCTTTCTGGCACCAGGGACCAGTTTTATGGGAGGCAATTTTTCCATGGACGGCATTGGGGCATGGTTCAGACGGCAATGCAAACGATGGGGAGCGGCAGCTGAAGCTTTGCTCGCTCACCCGCTGCTCCCCTCTTGCTGTGTGGCCCGGTTCCTGACAGGCCGTGGACCAGTACCAGTCTGTGGTCTGGGGGTTGGGAACCCCTGTTCTAGACTGCAGCAGACAGCAAAAGGAATGACATAGAGGAGATGGTTTAGAACAACTGTTTAAATTCAGGGAATTTAAAGGCACTGATGCTGGTCACCTAGGGTGGGTACATGGCCAAAGATAAGTCAATATGGTCGCCGTCTTTTTGCTGAGATAGCACATCTCACGGGATAAGCAGGGTTTATAGAATGGGGGAAAACGAATCAGGAAATGCTATCCCTGTACTTGCTCACCGTGAGTATTCGAGGAGGAAATCCAAGGCGACTACGCAAAATAATGAGAGTAAATTTGGAAAAAGAAAAAAAGGGACTTAGGGAAGAAAGGAACAAAGGGAGGAGGAGAAAGAAAGGACATGATTACAGTTGACTGGCCCTATATATCCATGGGTTCCTCGTCTGCAGATTCAACCAACTGTGGACTGAAAATATATGGGAGAAAAATTCCAGAAAGTTTCCAAAAGCAAAACTTGAATTTGCTGTGCTGGCAGCTATTTATTACACATGGCATTTACATTGTATTAGGTATTATAAGTAAACTAGAGATGATTTAAAGTATACAGGAGGAAGTGTGTAGGTTATATAGAAATACTAAGCCATTTTATATAAGGGACTTGAACAACTGCAGATTTGGTATCTGCAGGGGTACTGGAACCAGTCCCCTGTGGGTACCAAGGGATGACTATACATTTGTGAAAATCCCTGGCTTTGCACAAGGCCTGACACATAGTAGTAATGTTATTTCAAGTCAGTGAAAGATGAGAGAAATTAGAAAGAAAGAAAATAAACTGTGATTTTGTTTAGACTAGTGCAACTTTTCTCTTCAACCCCTGGCTGCTAAAAATGTCACAGTTTACCCCATGATGAGAAACTCAAAAGACAAACACGTAATTGAAATCGGTTGATACATTTCCTAAGGGTACTCATCTTGGGACTGGGAAGAAGAGAAAGAAGGAAAGATGGAGAATGAAGGAGAAGAGAATGCATGGCTCACTAATCTATTTGCAATCAAAAACAGCTTGAGTTGCTCGGAGGGCAGTTTCTGAGGTGTGGTTGCCAAACAAAACATGGAGAAGTGGACTTGCTATGATCCACAGGGACTCAGCCATGCTGAAAGGCCACCTCACAAAGGTAAGAAAGATCTTCTCAGGAAAGCATCTCTGAGGTTTCTGTTTTCATCAAAAATCCCTGAAAATCTAGGAAGTAAGAGGTAGTCAGAATTGATTTAATCTTTTTTACTATAAATCTCATTTCTGCAAATGATTAACAGAGGCAGAGACATAAATGGTAAAGTCTCGATCAGGGAAAATGCTGTCAGCGTATCATCTAGATAGATTAGAAAATGAGCGCTCAGGTTTCTGTGAAGGAAGACTAATGACATTAAGTCAAGATGAAATACAAAGGAGCGTCACACAGGCTCCAAAATCATAAACCACGAGCTTACCCTGACAGAAGACCCTCAGCAACTTTCTGAACTGGAAAATTATCAGGAGTTTGGGCTCAGAGTATGTTCTTAGGTCTCATTTAGCTTCCCTGGCTTGTTTGGGTTTGTTCTGAAGTTCTGGGAGTTGCTTCGCCAAGGTTCTGACATTTGTATTAAAGTAAGATCCTTCTGTCTACAACTTTTGGTGCAATCAATTGCACACTCAGAAACAAGAAAAGGAGGGTTTGGCTCACTACAACAATAAATAAACATTTAAGATACTTCCATACTATTCAACCATCTGATTTTCGAAGTGTCACAATCCTGCTGCCTTTCAGAAAGAACGCAGAGCTGTTACCCTGAAATCAGTGGTGGCTGAGACCAACATCCTTTGTTTAGGTTAAGATCAAATAGTGAAGCAAGTATATAAATTCCTGCCAAATAAAGCTAAAGCAGGCCTTCTGCTCTGTTTGGTAGTGGGAACAAGCCTGTGCATCTGCTTTACATGTGGTATATCACTTGATTACTTCAAGTGTGTCTCCCCTGAAACACACTCACACACACACATAAATACACTCTCACCTCCACTTTTTAGAATAAGCCAGTAGAATAATTTCAAGTCTAAATAGTTTGCTACAATTTCTCTGTGATTTGATAGAATAAATCTTCTGTGTTCTAAGGCAGTCTCTTTAAGTTGACCCATCCTTTTTCAGAGACACACAATGATTAACTGGAAATTGCTCCCATCATCTTAAAAACTGAGAATCCTTGCAAACTAACTGCGAGTCTTTCTTAGACAGGGAGCATTGGCACCCCTGACATTTGCTGTCCTGTGGCTAGGCCAGGAATGGTCTCCAAGCCTCATAACACACCACTGATTTTTATGAAAAATAGTCCTATTAATCTAAAATTCAAGGTAAAATCTTTATCCAATTTCAGAGTTGGAATGGTTATGTGAAAAGTATTTCCCCATCCTCTACACAAAAACCCCCTTATTATGGCTACACCATTAGAAGATAAAAATATCCTGTTCTTCACCTCAAATTTTCAAAATATGCAATAGAGAGATGGGTAGTTAGGTGAGTAGATAGATACTTACTGTTCTATTCTAATGTTTCTGACTTAAAATTTTAAGGTCATTGTCTCCCTTCTGACACCTTTTACTACATCAACATCCCATTATATCATTATAGACTCATGAAGCAATGTACTTTTACATTTTGCAGGATAATGACTCTTTTGTATTTCAGTTTTTATCATAATATAAATCTGGAATTGTAATTTGCATATCTTTTGTTTAGAAAAAAAGACCCCTATTTAAGACTTTGTCATTTTAATACATAGGCTTTAAAGTGGCTTTTTTCTTTTTTTAAGAAATGCATCAAAATATTCCAATTTATTCTTCAACTGAATAACTGAATCGGATTCAGCCTCTGCTGCTGCATCAATAAATTAGCAAATGTCCTGAACAATACATTTCCAACAATAATGGCTCAACTACTTAGTCCTCTGTGCTGGTAGGTTTGCTGCCAGTTACAAGTCCAATAATAAATTTGTAATGGCAATTTGGACTGGACATCAAGCTAATTACACACACAGATACACACACACACATACACCTATATGTATGTGTGTGTGTATATATATATATATATATATGTTTGCTAATTTATTTATTTCATATGAAGATATGAAGAGTATATATGCATGTATACATATAACTGTATGTGTGTGTATATACATATATATATATATTTGTTTATTTATTTCATATAAAGAGTATGCTATCTGCTCATCAGCTCTTTTACTTTCTGTCTTTTGCTTTGTTTCTTCCCTGTGATAGGATCATCCCATTGAAGTGGTCTGGGAAATTTGTCACTATGACAGAACTTGGGTAGATTTGAAAGAGCCTTTAAGAGACAGGGCGTGGGCAGCATCTGGTCCACCTCTGCACTGTGAGGAGGTAGCAGGTAGAGTGCTGAGGTATCTAGCATCCCCAGTGCCTACTGCAGTGCCTAGCACATAGTGAGTGCTTACCAAATATTTGTGGAATAAATGAATGAGTGAAATGGGCTAGAGGACTTCTTTTTTTCCAACTCTTTTATCAAATTAGTGAATTGCCTCAGTAGCCGCCACTCTCAGGGACTGACAGATACCTGTCCCTTTGTCCTGCCCAGCCCATGGCACTGCTCAATTGGCTTTACTCTGCTCTTACCCATTCATTCCATTCTAGAAGGGTTTGGTGAGGTCAAGGGATAAGACCATTGTGGAAAAGCTACCTTTTCACAACAAAAGAAGCCCGCCATCTTAAAAGAACGTTTAACTTAGTACTTTCAAATATCCTGATGACACACCCAAACCAATTGCTTAGGTTAAATGAGCAGCAACTGAGGGCTGAAATAGGAGTCAATGAGGTGTGGAGCTCCCAACGGGGACTGGGAAGCCACAGAAAAATGGAATTGAAATCCTGATTCTTCCATTCACTAACTGTCTTCATTTCAGCAAGTGATTTCATTTCTCTAAGCCTCAACTTCTTCATTTGTAAAGTGGGAATAATAATACCTGCCTTACAGGACTGCTGTGAAGATTAAATGTGACAGTATACATGAAACGGTTTACGTTGTCCCTATTACGTCTGTAACATGTGCTTACCTCCACTCCTGCCAGCCCCTCTTTCCCTCTTCCCTCCCCATCACACAATTATTTCAAATTTTTTCTCTTTCTTCCTGGAGAGAATGGAACACTCAAATGTGTCTTCAAACATGGCCAGAATGAGGTAGCTGAGCCAGAGGGAAGTGGACCCAAACCGCCAGAGCAGAAAACAAATCTCATGCGCTGAGGGCTTTGTCTCCTTTGAGCCCTTTGGCTCTCCCGGACCTTCCCCTCGGACTAGGACACGTACCCTGGGCACTCCAAGAAATCCACATTTGGCCAACCTGGCTGACAGTGACTCTGTGGGGAGCTCTGCCATCCCTGTAAACATAGGTGATGAAACCCCTAAAAGCTCTTAGGCTTATTGCTCAGTAAATTCACAATGAATAGTAACCTTAATAAATGTCATAAATCTCACCTCAGAGCCAACAGGAAATTCAAAGTTTTGCATGAGTGGAAGGCAAAACTCTGCTGAAACAAAAGGGAGGTGTGTGGACACGGAGAACACTGTGCTCGGCTCTCCTTTCCCCTGGCAGTGCCAGAGCGCCCCGGGCCTGGGGAAGGCCCTTCATTGTATTTTGTCAGGCAGTTCTTTGGCCTCCTTTTCCCTCCCCTCCTTCACCTGCCTTAACTCTTTCTTGTCCCAGTGGCCCAAGAAGTTATATCCTGTGGACTGAAACAAATGATGGAAATAATGGACGGGGCCAAATTATGGGCAAGTTGTCTTTTTTTTTTTTTTTTTTTTCTTTTTGCGGTATGCGGGCCTCTCACTGTTGTGGCCTCTCCCGTTGCAGAGCACAGGCTCCGGATGCGCAGGCCCAGCGGCCATGGCTCACGGGCCCAGCCGCTCCGCGGCATATGGGATCCTCCCAGACCGGGGCACGAACCCGTATCCCCCGCATCGGCAGGCGGACTCTTAACCACTGCGCCACCAGGGAGGCCCGGCAAGTTGTCTTTTTATGTCAATGTTTTAGTCAGAAACAATTTTAGAAACTTAATTAAACCCTAAAACTGAAACTCAGTGCTATTAAAAATAAAAGGAATATCAAAGAAGAGAAACCACTGGATATTTTGATCCACACTCTCATTCACAAAAGGGTGTTAGTTTTAATAAACGGTCACAATTTGGGGCTGTTATGAGCCATAAGGCACACTCCTGGCCGTGTTTCCAATTTCCTCTCTCGCCTTTACTGCTGTTATATTAAGGTCTGTGGTGAGGCAAATGTTCATTAAAAAAAGGTGAGGAGAGCAATATTCCAGATTAGATTATTTCACTGTTCTAACCGTGCACCAGCCAATCAGAGATCTTCACCGTGGCTCTAAGTGTGGCAGCGCTCTCGCCTCTGAGGTTGACATAGGGGGAGTTTCAGCCTGTGGTTACAAAATGAATGCAGATTAGGCCATTTTAATTACTGACTTTAACTGAATATGGAATACATCTTCCAGCCGCTGAGAGGAGCAAATAAATGCATCTGGAGCCTCCTCCATCATGGAGATAATTACACTGGGATTGAAAAACATCTTGGGAGTGATGCACAACGTGGTAGAACAGTCTTCTGAGAAGGCGTCTTCCCTTTCAGGAGGAGTTAAGGTGGAGGGGTCTTTGAGTGACTTTATACAGAGATAAAAATTTTTCTCTTTGAAGACCCAATTCATACAGAACTCTTCTGGAGCAAAATGGGGGAAAAACACTCAGCATGTTGGAAATTACCTAGAACACAGTCCTCAAATAGGAAAATCCCATTAAAACACATGTTTCTTTGATTCCCCTGGGGGTTTCTTCAAGACAATAGGCTTTCTTAGAGTGAATCCTTGGGGACTTCCAAAACCTTTAATGTTTCTGAAATTTCTCTAATTGTGGGAGTTGCTGAAAAGTACTTTTATATATTGAATGAATGCCTTCTATTCCCCAATGTTAACAGTTTCTTTATATTCCTTCCTTTTCTTTTTTCATGTTGGTAGATACACGATACTTCTATTCCAAGCCAATACGTATGTGGGATTTTGTTGAATAGTGTTATTAAGGTTTAGGATCAGCTACTTGACCCATGGCATAGCCAATTCTGCATCATAAGGAGCTGTGTTATATCACCATTCTATAGAACTTATTTTAGAAATATGGGTTTTAAAATCCTTAACACAAGTATGCCTCTTATATTGCCCCACATTCAAATACATAGGGCTTGCTCTTGCAAGCAGTCTCTAGTCCAGCACTGCCCAATAGAAATATAATGTACATCATAAATGCAAGCCACATAAGTAATTTAAAAATTTATGGTAGCCATATTAAAAAACATAAAAGAAACAGGTGAAATTAATTTAGTGTGTTATTTAGCCCAACATATCCACAATATTATTCTTTTCACATATAAGCAGTATGAAACATTTATTAACAAGATATTTTACATTCCTTTTCACACTAAGTCTTCAAAATCCATTTTCTTGAAGATGTTTTGTATTTTACATTTACAGCACATCTCAATTCAGACCAGGCACATTTCAAATGCTCAAGAGTCACTGTGGCTACTATATTAGTCAGTGCAACTAGACTCAAAAATCTCTAAGTTCTTTAAGGAATTTATATGATTCCATCCTTCCATCTATTCCTTTTGGTGTATATCACTACCGTTTTCTTACCACTGCATCTGCTTTAAAACTTCACATGTCCTGTAAGTTCTGAGTAAACCCAGGTACCTATCATGTAACAACAGACCCTGGTAGTTTCCAAGGAGATTAACTTGATACTTCCCAACATTTATTCTGAGAACTGAAGTCCTCATCTTTTAAGGTGCCTGTTTTCTTCATGTGCGTTCACGGGAGTGCCAGTCCACACATGCCAGTCACCACAGAGAAGGGGGACTCTTGAGCATGGAGTCGGAAAGAAAGCTCTCCACATTCTCCAGGTGGGGTTTTTACTGAGGCAGGACACCAGATCCCATCCCCACCCACCTTATCTATTCCTTCATGGAAACTTCAAACCCCATGGCTCACCCTGCATTGAATCCCTTTTGGGGTTTGTCTTGTCCTTCTGCTACATATTCAATCTGACAGGTTGTCACCACGAGTAAGTAATTTAACACTGTCTTCACCTTGAGATAATCAAGAACTCAGGGAGCAGCTTTTAAGTACAAACTTATCTTTCCAAAAGCATATGTTTCTTCCTTTCTCTCACCCCCAATCACAAAGAAGACATAAAAAGTACCTTCGTAATTGTTTCCCTAAAAAAGACTTTTTTATAGTCCACTAACATGATCTTTAAAACTCCCCTCAGTGTAAATGAATGTGTCCTACCACTTTTAGAGAGGTAAAGAGCCTGAAAGTTTCAGAGGACGAATGATGAAGTAGAGGACCTGTCAGCCAGGGAGCAAGAGGACTTTTGGGCATCTTATTTCTAAATTTCTACCCTCGTTAAAAATTTTTTTAAACCTAAAAAAAAAATCCTAGATTCAAAAATATTCTGTCATGCCACCAACATGTTATGCTGTCAGTCTTGCTGCTTCAGAAGCCCATTCATCTAAATAGGACCTTTTGATATCACACATCTTGAAGTACTTGATCTGGTCAGCAAAGACCTCAGAATATTAGCTGTTTGTGAAAGTAAACTCATGTGAAGAAAAGAACCAAAAATAACTAAAGCAGAGGTTGAAAATTTAGGTTTAGTGGAAAAAGTATTCAAAGGCTTTTTTTTTTTTCCATAGAATCTTATAACAGAAGGAGCCAAAGGGATATAGAGAAGGGCCTTATATATATATATTGATTTTTAAATTGTATCCAACATTTTGTTTTCCTTTCAGTTGTTATATAATAATTGATCATTTTTGCTTAATTAAATAATTAGGCTATTTTGGGTTATAGAGAAAACATCAAATATGAGGCTTAATTTTTAATGCATTTTTCCTGGATTTCAGTCTCTCATTTCTGGGTACAGGCCATTATAACCAATACGGCTATTGTACAAAATGCCCACACTCACCTGGTTGCAACCACTTAAATTTTCAGGCACTGTGTCAATTAGAAAAGCAAAAGGAAAGCAAAAAGAAGAAAAGAAAGGCCTAGCACTACAAATGTAAACCCATAAAGCAGCAGCAGATGCCACAAAGAGCAGTCTCCAACCTCCTCTCTTGCCAAGACTGCCACTGCGTTCTGAGCTGGGTAAACATTGCCAGGTCCGGATAGTGTGTCTTTGTTCAGGAGCAGACTCCAGGGGCTCTCCAGGTGAGTAGAAAACTCCTGATGCTGAGACTGCTTGGGCAGCACAGACCCTGTATATTCCCATCCTGCCTGCTCAACCATAATGCAAATGTCCTGAGGCACTTTGAAGAGAGTGAATTAAAAAAGATTTAAGCTTGTCTGAAAGTATATTTTTCAGGTTTAAAAAAAAATCTTCTAAACATCAACTAAAGGAATCTTACATGTGAGAAAATCAAGGTTTAGAGAAGCTAAGTGACTTGTGTAAGATCATACGTTTAGCTAGTTACAGAATTAGGGCTAGAAATTGTAGGGAAATGGGAGTGGGAAAAGAAATTGAAGTATACCGTGTGAGAACCAGCTTGTGGCTCCTCTGTTTTTTTCCATGATTTAGATCATCCAGTGCCTTCATTTACGTAATGAAAGTCAACTGCTTATTGCTGACTATTAAATGGCTGTGTGGCTGAAAGTAGTTAGATTTTTCTGTCTTTCAATATATGGGAGAAATCTGGATCACACATATAGGTGCGAACCCTGCTTTTTCTTATCATGCTGAACAGAGAATGTACCTCCTCTAGTGCCATACCCTAGTTCCCAGCGCAGTGTCTGGCCCATTACAGAGTCTCAGTAAACAGGTTTCGAATGAAAGAATGGATAAATAAATGAATGAATAATCGAATGAGCTCTTTGAAGGAAAGCTCTTTATGGCAGAGATGTGCCTTGTTTTACATATTTATTACATTCCTGTAAATGTATGTGCGGGCCTGATTTTGGTAACTCACGTGATAGACTCTTTTTGAGATGTGTCCTTTTTGCATCTAGGTTAGCAGTAGCCATCCTGTTAAGTCATTAATGATTTGAAACCAAACACGTACAACCAGAGGTGGAGCTCTATTTAGAGGAAGTTTCCAAAAGTAAACTATTCTTTGCGTGTTCAGAAAGACTGATATCCCCTTACATATATATCTGTTTTGTAAGATTGGATAGGTGCACGTAGCTCTGTTGTTGTCGTTTTAATAGCTGGAGTCATCTGTTCAAAGGAAAAGGAGAACAACCAACAACAAAGAACAAAAAGCGACACCTCTTCATGCTCCGAGGCCCTCCAGGGGTTGTGACTGTGACAAGTGACTAAGAGCAGAACGGGGCTACGCCTCAAGAGCTCTTGCTCTCCGCTGCTCCCCTTGAACCCTGGGAGACTTGGTTTGCCATCAATTCTGCACAAAGTGAGGCTGTATTTTTCAGCTGAGAGGCAGTTGTGGGGACAGAGACAAACATCTTGCTATGTCAACCTTGAAGTATCACCTGGAGGGCCAGGGCCTTTCACAATTTAATAGTGGACAGAAGGTTATGGTGATGATCTGGGTCAGGTGGTGACTGAAGCAGTCACAGATCCTGAAAGAACAGATGTCACAGTGACAGTTGTAATATCTAAGACTTATTTTTCTCCTTCAACAACAGAACCAAATAATGGGGAACAGATCTGATCCTACAGAGGAAGCACCGCCTTGCCTTTATTAGTTTGCTCACTTTGGCTGTATGATATTAACTCCTTACACCATGTGTGCTAAATCTCAAGTAGTCAAATGTGTCCCTAAGACACAAAATAGAGCCCATGATGCTAAAAGTAGACGTTTAAAGCCTAATTTAAAAAAAAAAAATTATCTTGGCATTTCTGTCACCAAATTCTCCTTGGGTCCCACTGAGAAAAATGATCTGGCTTTTAAAGCCTACTGGCAAATTGGCATACAATTACTGACAAAGTAGGTCTCTATCGACTGTGAAGTTCAGAATATCATGATTACAAATATACCACAGAATTTCTAAATGGCTCAATATACTGGATAGTCTATATCTATGAGACTATAGATTTCATTGATTTATAAAGTATATCGAGTAGTTTTTAATATTAAACAATGAACAGATAAAACTGTGTTGGCATAATACCTGGTGTAGTAAATGCTCAATAAATATTAGACAAATAAATAGTGATCTAGAACTGTTTCTGGAGCTGTAAGTAACTGTATCATGGCTCTTAAGTATTTATTACTTGCCCCCCTCTTTTTCTGCCTTTCTCTATATACACTTGCCTAATTAATACTGCTCTAAATCATATGATACACTTTTTTAAAGTTTGTTTATGTTTTAAAATATATGGGGTGCAATAAAAGTCAATTAAATACCACAAGTTAAAAGAACTCTCAAGGAGAAACAAAAGAAAACAACATCCTTTAAACTAGACTTCCAAATGCCTTGCCCATCAGAAAAATGGCTCTGTGTTTTTCAACTGATGTGGAACAGAGTCACCACCCACTGCTGAGTGTATCTGTGGTTCCCAGTGTGAGGCTTTTTGACATCTCCTTGGGGCTGATCCACAAGCTCTTCTGGAGTTTGCTGTCACTTTGTCACCTCATTCTCAAATTGCGTGAGGAAGTATACCGCAGCATTTCTCTTCCTGTCACAACCTTGTCTGGAGTAGTAGAGCTCTTTCTGCAACTACTTTCCCTACCCGCCCCAGACAGATTGGCCTAAGGATTTGGAATTATGACTGAGGGTTCCTGTCATCTTAGTTTCCCTGTGGTGGCAGTGAGGAGAAAATCGACAAAGACGTGGCTTTATGTCCAGGAGCACCATCCTCATTCATTGAGGACTCCTCTTTGCTGTATCCTGGAGACATAGAAAAGTAGAAAACATACCAACTCCTCCAGAAACTTAGAGATATACTTAGGAAGATAACTGGCAACATAAGATAGTTCAAGAAAACATCCCAAATGGATGATGTGGGCAATAATTGTTGGAGGAAACCATGTGTGCACTAGGATGGAGTAGTTGAACATATCTGGAAGATATCACAGAAAAATAAGGAAATCAAGACCAGGATTCTGAACAAACTAAAACGTGAAAGGCCAAAAAGGGTTAATTCCATTTCAAACCAAAGTAAAAACCCTGAAAGCAAGAGAAAATATTTTTATATTCATAGCTGGCCTATTCTAAACCAAGAAGTGTGAGGAACTTCACAAGAACAAGTTTGATCGCTTATGATTGACAGAGTAGAAACTTTAAAATAATATTGAAAAGAATACCTGAACTTCTGGGAGTTTCTGACAGCAGCCCCTCCTGCCTATCTGTGGGTGGCCCCGATCTAATCATATGAGCGATTAGAACTGGATGTGGCAGGTCACAGCCTAGGTGAGTCCTAGAAATATAACCAAACATGCAGCGTTAAGAAGACAGAAGAAGGAAAAAAAAAATCCTCAGTGGGCTGAAACCCAATTTTAAGCCTCTAGAGCATAGAAAAGCCCCACTATTCATTAAGGGAGGTCCCATCAGCTATTTTCTCAGGCAGCTTGTATTCACATTAATGAATGAAAGAGAGAATTTTAACGTGCACCTCTGAGAGAAATAAGACCCCCAAAAAGTTCATTCCCCAGATCCCTCTGGGTTTTTTTTTTTTTTCTTTTTCCCTTTTCTAGTGCATAATAATGAGGTTTCATGGTTCTGTCAAGGTGGGGCAGGATACAGGTGGAGCAGGCTAGGCAGGCTCTGCCCTCACAGAGGCTCAGTGCCAGAGAGCGTGCCTCTATCTGTAATCTGGCACTTCCTCCAGTGTTTCTCACTCAGACCCAGTCTCAGGCTCCATCCAGAGGAGCAGAGAGAGCTGAAACACAGAGGTCCCTCCATGAGCCAGAGGCAGCCCAGGCTATTCACGGGAACATCCTTATCACTCCTTTGGAATAAATCTCCGAACACGTCCAACCTTGACTCTGGTCTCCCAGTATTTGATCCTGGCTTCTTAACCTCCTTTCTTCCCCCCAAATGAAAGAATAAACTTCTGCCAGACATTATAAGATAGGCTTAATACAAAGAGCCCGAGGTCAAGATGTCGATCTTATTTGCCCTGAAATATCCCTGAACTTGTAGAAATTCATATTTGTTTACATTATAAATGCACTAAATGAGCTAATTATAGTGATCATAACTCACAATTAAAAACAAACACAGTTAGAAATTTCAAAGACTTTCGATATCTTTTCTTTAATCATTCACCCAGGCTCAAAATATGCATTTTTTAGATTAAAGCATTAAAGTTGCTAATTATATTCTCAGAACTAACAATTATTTCTTTACCCTTTTACTACCTTCTTCTGGCAACAAAAAATGTTAGCACTGATTTAATTTTTTTGTTATTATAGGATTAAAATAAGTTTCTAAAAACGCAATTAAATTTGCCCTATAGCTAGAGTAACTTCCCTATCAGCATCCAAAACCTCTTCTCTAAGACAACAGCATAAAAAAAAAGATTCAGAATTTCGTGACTTTTGCGATACATTCCTTTGGTGATTATCTCCAATAACAACTCAACCATTTTAATGAAACTCCCTGCACATCATGTCCTGGTGAAAGGTAGAACATATTAGATTAATAAAGAAAATGAAAGTTAAATTGGCTGTCGGAGTGTGAAGCCCTGCCCGCGTCATGCATGGGTTCTTCACCTTTGGGAGCCTAGTTCAACTTCAGCCCCAGGCCCTAAGTGAAAAGTTCAGTAGTCTTGAGTACATCCCCACTTAATATATCACAAAATCAATTATTTTATGGTGGTACACTTGGTAACCTATGCTCAGACAGAATCAAGTTTTGTTCCCACTGGGGATTCACCAATTATCTATTCAGTGAATTATTTTCAGATAAAGCAGAAACACCTGCTGTCAGCAGAGGGAGTATCTAAGATGGGTATCATTCTGAGCCTGACCTGTTATTGCATTTGTCACGTGCAGGATGGCACTGCGAGACTTTGGATGAATTTATCACATTACCGAGATGCTTGATGGGACATCAGAGCATGATTCAGTGCCCAAAGTTAGAGCTAAAACGCAGTAGCAAAGAGATCCAAAATGAAGCCACAGAAAAATTGGGGAAGAGGGTAATCAAGTGTGCAGATACTGCAACTCATCTGTCTTGCCTTATTTCCAATAAGTCAGCACAAATAAAAATTGTGATAATTCAGCACAATTTCCTTTTACTGGCTATTGACCTGGGCCAGACTCAAAGTAGGAACCAAAGAAAGGCTCCACGGACTTTGATTCTGAGACTGGGACAAAGGTCAAGCTTGAGACAGGCATAGTTTATGAGGGCTGCTCTCCCTAACCATCTATTCCGGTAGGATTTTCATTCTTTCAGTGTCTGTCTTTCAGAAGTTGGTCAACCTCAAAACACCAGTGGCACTTATTTTTTCTCTTTTGAAAAATTAATGACAATATCTGAAACTGAAACAAAGAACAGACACAACAAACACACGAGGTATCTCTGCATTTCAAAATCTCAAAGAATTAACGCATGAACTCCAGGACCCACGATGAAGTCCGGAAGCATGTATGGAACATCAGCTCCTGCATGGAAAGTACTTTGCACTGACGGAAGGAATAGGACAGCATTAGGGAGGCCTCAGTAGTGTGATACTGAGAGATTACTGGGTACATTTTTATTATTGTTATGTTCTTCACTGGAATAATTACCTACCAAAAGTACTATGCAATGAATTATGGGCAAAAGTATCATTTTCTGATTATGAGCACAGTTTCTAGAACCAGACAGATTTGGATTCAAATCCTAGATCTACCCAATTATCACCTATGTTACCTTGGACATTTATTAAATCATGTATTTAAGCCTTAGCTCCCTTAACCTCAGTATGAGAGTAACAGCTCATAACATTATCCTGAGGAGGATTATTAATAATATATGCAAGGTTTTGTATGTTACTTGTCACAATGCAAATACTCTGGAATTTTTACCTGTTGTTGCAGTGAGATGATTACTCTTACTTTTATTGTGTTGTTGTTATACTATTAATATAGAAGAATATTAAATGATTCTCAGGACCAATCCATAAAATTCGTAGTTGAGAAGAGCAGTGGAAGAAACTTATAATGAGTTTCTCTAAGCTTTAAGCTGAAAGGAAAAGAGGCAATGAGTTTAGAACAGGAATCAATCTTGCTACACAGGCTCTAAGTCAGCTCTCAATTATCTTTGCTAACAGAGAGGAGAAAAAAATTCCAAAACAACAGCTGACTCAACAAGCTAGCTTTTTGTTTTTTGTTTTTTGTCTTTTTTTGCTGTACGCGGGCCTCTCACTGTGGTGGCCTCTCCCGTTGTGGAGCACAGGGTCTGGACACGGAGGCTCAGCGGCCACGTTGGCTCACAGGCCCAGTCGCTCCACAGCATGTGGGATCTTCCTGGACTGGGGCACGAACCCATGTCCCCTGCATCGGCAGGCGGACTCTCAACCACTGCGCCACCAGGGAAGCCCAATCTAGCATTTTTTAAAATTGAAATCCCATCAGAGATACAACCTGTCAGCTGATGCTCTATGTCCTGGCTCTGTTCTTGGTCCCCATTGCTGGAAGGTGCCTGATACTCAACTGCATCTCTGAGAGAGGACTTTACCTTGTTGGTGACCTGGTACCTGCCACCCTCACAGGGCCCCAAGGGCCCTGACTATGGAAGAGCTTCACTGGGACTCCACCCTACATGCATCATCAACCACCCCCTACACCAAACCTCCTCTCCATTCCAGCTCCCTGAACTTATTTTCTTAAGGCCAGAAGGTCTACTTATCCAAGAATAAGCCCTACTTTGAAATACCTCATCATATCCTAATGGCATAGCCTACATGAAGACAGATGATGAATTTGCTCCAGCAAACATAGTCATTCCAGGCCTGGCCTTACTTTGGAATCTCTGATTTCCAAGTTCTAGCTTTTTCCCGTCTTCCTCCCCACACCCACCCCACTGCTGTTATTCCAATATTGTTCTCAGCCCTGGCTAGAACCATAAACACAAAGGCACTATCTCTTGAAGAAGGGGCCAATTTCCCTCTATGACATGGGCAGCCAGAAAAAAGGCAAGTGTTAGGTGAAGATCAGGATGGGAAACAATAGGACCGTTCAAGCTGTTTATTCCTTAGCCTGGAGTCAAGCAGGGTGAAAGTTCAAGAGAAGCATTAGGTAAATTTCAGTCCTGCCAGGCACTCTTTTCAGCTGACCACCAACAATGTTTGCCTCTTCTTTTATTGCAGGACTTAATAGAACAGATAGCTGAACTATAATCGTTTGACAGAAATCCATTCATTATACAAATAGTTATTTGTATAATGAATAATAATCCCTTCATTATAAAAATTATTCAAAAATGACCTATTGATTTATTCTCCTACAAATATTTATGTTAGCAGGTACTGAACTAAGTCTTGTGGGGAAGAGAAGCTAAGATATATACACAAATACCTAGACCTGTGATTCTTACACTGGTGCAATTTTGCCCCGAGGGGAGATTTGGCAAAGTCTGGAGATAATTTTGATGGTTACAACTAAAGCGCTCATGGTACTGGCATCTGGGGAGTAGGGGCCAGAGATGTTGCTAAACATCCTACAATGCAGAGGATAGTCCCCGTAATGAAGGATTTTCCAGCCTCAAACACCATAGTGCTCAGATTTAGAAACCTGAACTCTACTGGAAGACATTACAACCTAACTCAACATGAAAGATGAAAGGAGGAGACTGTGAAAGAGGGAGAGTAACTTCTGCCCAGAAGTCTAATCCCGGAAGGTCTAAAGAGGAGAGTAACATTTGGCTGTGCCATGACATTCGGATGAGATTTGAAAGATGGAGATTATGGGCTTACAGGAGATGAAGAATAGATTTCCAGCAAAGAGAAGAAAAAGTATGTTTAAAAAATGCGTTAAGATCTAAAGGGAGCTCTAATTGTATAGAACAGCTAGAATCATTTGAAAAGTAGCATGGAAAGGCCAGAAGGAAAAGGTAGCAACAACAAGTCCTCAAACATCAGGCCATTTGAAGCATCAGACCTGGCAAATGTTATATTTTATGTTAGACCCTGTTGTGCATGTTGTTCTGTTATTTGAGTCAAATAAATTTAGAGTTGAAAATGGACTGTAGACATGTTTTGGTCAGATGTCCACATTTGATGAGTAAGGAAGCTGAAGCGCAGGGAGGCCGTGCGAGGTGAGCATACCAGCAGCCAGCTGTGCCAGAGCTGGGTTACCATTTGCTCTCAGCCTAATTCTTTTTCCCTTACTCTGTGCTGACTCCAGGAGGTGCCACCGTATGCATTTTTTGTTGTTGTTGTTTGTTTGCTTTTTTGTTTTTAATAAATTTTTAAATTTTATTTTTGGCTGCGTCGGGTCTTCGTTGCTGCGCGCGGGCTTTCTCTAGTTGCAGCAAGAGCGGGCTACTCTTCGTTGCGGTGCTCAGGCTTCTTATTGCGGTGGCCTCTCCCGTTGTGGAGCACGGGCTCTAGGCGCGTGGGCTTCAGTAGTTGTGGCTCGTGGGCTCTAGAGCGCAGGCTCAGTAGTTGTGGCGCACGGGCTGAGTCGCTCCGCCTCAGGTGGGATCTTCCCGGACCAGGGCTCGAACCCGTGTCCCCTGCATTGGCAGGTGGGTTCTTAACCACTGCACCACCAGGGAAGCCCACCATATGCACTTTTAAAGGCTGTAATTTGAGTTGGGCTGCCTGGTTGCAATCAGTGCTCACATACAGGATCCCATGTGATCTGGCTGGAGACGGAGGATAGCTGACAACCGTCTGGTGAACGGCGTGCAGTGATTCTCCACTGGGCTCTGAATACTGTGGAGGAGGAGGTAGGGAGCAACCTCCTCCCGGTGCCTAGGGGTAGGTATTTCAGAGTCACTTGAAGGTTTTTTTCAAATTCAATTTATTCCCTTAGAGAGTCTAACATACCCCCTGGGGGGATTCTAAATTGTCTACCTTGGAACTTCTGAGAATCATTGCTTTAGAAAATCATTGTCGAGTGGGAGGAAAGGTTGAGAGACTGTATGATAGGTTTCAATAGGGAGCCTAGTCTAAGATATCCAACTCTAAAGTGACCTTATAGTTTGACTTACCTGGATTCCTGAATTTCGGGACAGTTTTAATTCTGTATTATTGTTAATGTAATTTCCTGACATATGTTCTTCCAGAGTCTTTCAAAATTCTACTTGATATATATATATTTTAAAAATTGAATGAAATTAATTTTATTTTGAGCCCTCCCCCCCTTTAGTGAGACAGAAGTCAATATCTTTCAAAGCACAGGAATCCGTGGAAGCAAAAGAAGACACAAAGGGGCCCTCAGAGCTGAAAAAGTTGGGAACGGCTGAGTTAAGTGTGTGTCCCATGTTTTTTTCTATTAGGTCATGTTTATCTAACAATCTTTCATGTGCAAACAACCACTAGGTTAAGAGCAGACTATATCACTTCCAATCCTGGTTCTAGCACTAATTAGCTGTGTGATCTTGGATCCACCACGCAACTTCTCTGTGCCTTACAGGAATGCCAAGATGATAAAGTTAATGAATATATCTAAACTGCTTCCAGGAGTAGCTGGCTCACAGTAAGTACTATTTAAATGTTAACTATTTTTATTTCCCTTAGCAGAATTTTGTGGCACCCCTTGAGACACGTTGATTTTTCTTTATGCGCTACTGGTCTCTGGCTCAAGGGTTTTTCCTTGAAGCCCCCAGCTTTTCCCTTCCTATCCACACCTGCAGTCTTCTCCTTGGCGTCCCTCTAAGAGTCCTGAACAGCTGTAATTGTCACTACAGTGCCAGTACATATGTTCATAGCCAGGGACTCTGTATTTCTCAAGATACACGAGTTTCTTTATTATTTCTCAAATCCTCATGTGGATCATCAGCTTACTCATAACAAAGCTGCATGTACAGTGCCTGGAACATAGTAGATCGTTGTTAGTGAAATGAATGGGCTATAACTTCTGGTCTTGTTTGTTTGCTTTTGGATGGTAATTATATCAGGTGTGGTTATCCTCCTCTGAAAAGAAGATCAGTTTGTGTAAATGCATGTCTCTTGTGAATAAAAATGAGGAAGTAAATTAATCATGTCTTTAAAAATACATATTGTTCAGGAGACTAAATCTTTTTAAATAAGTAGTCCATGTTGGGGGGAGGGGCTTATCAAAGGAATCTTCCCTGGCCAAAAAGTAGGAAATTGCTGGAGTCTAATGTAGTCCCTGAAATGTTCTCTCTCTCTCTTTTTCTTTTTCTGGCATTTGATTAAGTATCTCTATGAAATAACAAAAGCATAAATGTCTCCAAAAAGCAGGTCCAGTCGTGGAAAGGGAAGTGCAGTGCCTGGCTGATGCGGGGTGCGTGGCTGAGATGTAATTTTCTATATGCAAACTTAATGTGTCAGTTGTTTTATTTAGGGAGAGAAAGGCAGGGGGATGTATTAGAGAGAAAGTCCACAGCATAATTAGGAAACAATCAACACGTTTTTCTTGCTGTCCTAATTTTTTCTTCACTTTAAAATGCTCCATTGAGTTTAATTAAACTTGCCCTAGGCTTATAAGCCTAGCAAACTGGGGAACATTCTTTTCTTTTGAAACTTGCTTTCCTGTCAGAAAGGTTTTCTTCAAACTGGCCCAGTACTGCTGAACTTCAAGGTTTCAGGGGATGTTAAAACAACTGCAACCAAATTAATGTAGATAATCTGTATTTCTTCCTATTGATTTGAGAAGAGGGCACGGGAAGCTGGGCACTGCCAAATAAAAGACTTCTACAAGGTTGTTAAGGATGCTTGGTTTGGAAAGCGCAGAGTGGCAAGCTGATTTCCAGTGGTTGTGAAGGAGAGAGAAAGAGAGGGCTAAAGGGTCTGTGCTGATGATGAATAATTAGTGTTATTTCAGTTCACTGCTATTAGGAATGCCATTTCTTCCCTTCTTTTTGGATGTCAGCATCCTATTCACTTTGGGGAATTACCATTTCCCCAGTCTATGTAGTCCCAATGAGACTGCCAGCTACTTTGGTCTGCCTGCTACCAGCCCCCACTCTCCCTGGCAAAGGGGCAGATGGGCATGTGACCATTCTGGACCAGTAAGAATCTTACTCTCTTTCCCTTAGGAATTTGGATCTTGATCAGAGAGACACATACTAAGAAGGAGTTTGATAACAATCATTCTAATTTCAAGGCCATGTAGAGTTTGTCCATGAGCCCTGAATGAAATTCTTTATAGTCACTTAGATTCCAGTTTGTTCTGAAGCTTGATTGCTCAGTTTGGGGTTGGATTTTGTGAGTTCTTCAGTATTTGTATAGCTATATTTCACTAGTTTATGCCAAGATAATGAACAACTCCCAAATCTCAAGTGTTTACAACAACACAAATTTATATCTAATCTAACTCATGTTAAATGTTGCCTGCAGGTTGCCTGAAGCTCTGCTCTGAATACCCTTCACTCCAGGTTGAAGGTATATAGCTTCTGTTTGGGAAATTGCCGCTCTGGTAGCAGACGGAAAAACACAGTGAGGAAACCACAGGATGCCTGCTAAACCTTCTGCTAGGAGTGGCATGTGTTATTTCCACTCATCCTCACTCGGTCCAGGGAAGCTTAACATCAGAAGGGCTGGAAATAAAATCCTCCTCCAGGGTGGAGCCTAATAGGGGCAACAGATACTTTTGAAAAATAGTACAATTTGAACTCTGGTTCCGCCAAATATTAATTGTGCAAATGTGGGGAAATTACTTGACATCCCTGAGCTTCAGTTTCTACATTTTTAAACAGTGCTCACCAATATCTAGTCCCCTTTTTCTGGACACATGGAAAACTGCACATCCCAGCACTCTTTTAGTTGAATGGGACCATGTGACCAGTCCTGGCCAATGCAATGAGCAGAAATGATAAGTGTAACTTCCAGGATAAAACAGGGATAAGCCATGTAAAATTCTCCAGACTGCCTCTTCTCTGTTGTAGCAATTGAGAGGACCAGAAGTTCCAACGGCACAGATGTAAGAGTCTCTGTCAGCTTGAATCTCTAAGTGACTATGTAAAGCATAGTAAATTCCCTGCTCTTGGCCCAAGCTAGACATCGTAGTGAGGGAAAAATGACAATACTTTGGCTATACTCAGCCATGGGTTTGAGGTTAATTTGTTTCTTCAATGTAACATAACGTTGGTCTTCCTGACTAGCACTGAAATTTGTAGTGATATTATAACCATCATAGTTCTGGTATTAAATTCCTCTTGATACACCTAGGGTGGCTTTGGTTTCCTGCACTAATCTGACTAATACAGGTACTTAGTCCAACCAGGAGATGATGGGAGAAACTTCTTGCACAAAGTCCTGCCTGAAGTGTGTCTGAAAGAATGAATAGAGTAAGTGACGGTAAGGAAAAGGGCATTCCAGACAGAATTTATAGCACGAACAAAGGCAAAAGGAACAGCATGATGTAGATCTATATTCAATTTCATCTGCTGATATTATAGAAAATGAAGTTGGGAGATAAATAAAAACGTTTGTACTCTGTTAAGGTGATTAGAGAGGGAGGATATTGTGTCTAATATTAAGACCCATGAAGTTACATTACATGATGGCAATGGAAAAAAACATGGTTATTAAAAGGGAAAGAGTAGAGGTGGTTACACATGAATTTTATATAAACCCCTCCATCTGCTACATGAAAGTTAAATTTGGGGGATGAGTTAATGGATACAATAAAGACTAGGAAGCCATTTAGAAGGCTATTTTGGTAGTCCTGGAGAAAGCTAAGAAGGCCTAAACTAGAGAAGTAGAAGACGACATCAGATTAGGGAAAAATGTCTGGATTCTGGAAATATTCTGGATACTCAATCAATAGCACTTGCTGAAGAATTGATTATGGTTGTGGAAAAAGGGAAGAATTTAAGAACAATTCTCAGGTTTCTAACTTGGATGACTGAGTGGGTAAGATCCCTGAAGCTGAGGATAATATTATTGGAAGAGAAGGTTTAGATAATTAATAATTCAATTTTGTATTTATTGATGGTAAGGCATTAAGGGTGTATCCAAATATATCTGTGAAAACAATGAATAGCTAGGATTAAAACTCAGGACAAAGTCTAGACTGAAAATATACATTTGTAGATTTCAGAATCATCAGCCTATAAGTGGCAGTTGAAAGCATGGAAGTGGGTGAGAACACTCAGGAAGTTTTGGAAGAGTCATAGCCTAGGAGAAAACCAAAAATCAGAAACGAATCCACAGATTAGCTATAAAAGGAACAGGGATGATCAAGGAAAACAAAAAAGAGTATGGGGAACAAAGTGATAATAATAAAAGTGTCAAATGTAGAGGTTTATTAAGTTATGATCTGGAACATTTTCACTGGATTTGACAATAAGGAAGATTACAGTAGGATTTAGGAGGGAATTACAAATCAAGAATAGAAAATCATATATTTATTTCTTAGAAGTATGATGACAAGAGAGGTATGTAATGGGAGAAAATTTTATACATGTTTATAAGCTACAAGGAAGGAACCCTGCAAAGAAAAGGTAGAAGATACTTTAGGTAACGGTGAGGAGAGATGGACTAAAACCTCAAAGGGGGAGTGAGGAGTCAGAGTGTCAAGGAGAAAGGTTAAATCAGAGGAGAAAGGCTTAGAACAGAAGCCAACTATGCAACTGGGAAAAGGGAGAAAGATCGAGTTGTGGAAAGAAAAAATCTGTTGCTAAGGCTCATGATACAACCTTCTTGCATTTAAAACCTTAGAAATGGCATAGTCCATTCTGAGCGGTCACAAGTTTAGAGAGCGGGCATCTTAAAAGGAGGGTGAAACAAAAGATGGAGAAATGTCTTTAGAGCTGAATGAGACAGGAAGCCAGGAGTTTAGAATTTTTTGCATGGATACTACACGTGAGCTCATGATGTTACTGAACTTAGTATGGAAAGGACTGCAGGGACTGTTTCAGAGTCTCCAGTGACCCAAAGCTAAGGAAAAGTGAGTTGGTAAAAAGCAGTGAGTCAATAAAAATGGTCTAACATCATGAATCTCAAAAGACTAGGGAATTTTACTGGCGAATAATGGAAGTCACAGGAGAAATGTGGAGAATGCTGAGGCCATTCTCAGTTTAAGCCAGAAGTATAACCGTCCAATGACACAGTCACTCTAGCTAATGGGGAAATGTATCTTTAAGGAACACCCAGATTTCCTAACAAAGGAAGTAGGGAAAAGATTTTGTGCCTAGGTACAGGATGTTGGGGAGAAGATTAATGAGGATATGTTTGTACAAGTAGTTTGAGTCCCTCCATAACTGACCATAAAATGCTACTCTTCTTTTTTCTGCTCTGGAAATTCTCCTCAGTAGCTTGTTAAGGTAGTACCTTTTCACTCTACTCACCTCAAAAGCCTTGACTAATCTCTTTACCTACATTTCAGTCTTTAAAGGCCCAGTTTGAACCCGACTTCTCTTCTGAAATCTTCTCAGATTATAGTAGCTTTTCTAGACTATTCTATGAAACAATATGCACTTTTTGGATATGTCAATGTGAGGTATACCATTACAGTTGTCCTTCTATATACGTGGGGGATTGACTCAAGGACCCCCACACATACCAAAATCTGAGGATTCTCAAGTCCCTTATATAAAATGGCCTAATACAGATGATCCTCTGTAGCCACAGTTTCTGCATCAGTGGATTCAAAAAACAATAGCCTAGTTGGTTGAATCTGCAAATTCCAAACTCATGGGTACTGAGGGAGGACAGCACATGCTGCTTATGGATCACTGTGTTGGCTTGGTTCCTGAAGTAACTTGCAGATTCTTTGAGTGCATGATTTGCACAGTGGCTAGTTATTGAGTTGTCTTCACTCTAGCACCCTATCCTTATATTTTTTGAGAAACTGCCTCTTGCCAATTTTAACTGTGTGCTTCTATTGGGGATCAAAATTGCTAGCTAAAATACTCTACCCCATCTCTCCAATCACATAAATAGCCAGGTGAGCAAGGTTGGACCATTTATAATACTACATCCTAGTAGCTATAGTGGTTCTTCTATAGGGTAACTAATAAGAATTCTTCTTTAGGATTTTCCCAATGGCAGCTAGAAGGAAAAAAAAAAAAAGATTTTCTGTTTCTTTGATATTCAAGCCATCGGAAGGGAATTCCTAGCGGATGGCAGGTATGTTCTGTTATGGTTAATTTTACATGTCAACTTGACTGGGCCACAAGACACTCAGACATTTAGTCAAACATTATTCTGAGTGCTTCTGTGAGTGTGTTTTTGGATGAGATTAATACTTAAATTGATAGAATGAACAAAGCAGATTTCCCTTCCTAATGTGGGTGGGTCTTATCCAATTAGTTGAAGGCCTGGATATAACAAAAAGGCTGACCCTTCTCTGAGTAAGAGAGAATTCTTCCTGTCTGGCTGCCTTCAAACCTGGGGATTGGCTTTTTTTCCTGCCTTCAGACTTGAACTGAAGCCTTAGTTCTTCCTGATTTTGAAACTATTGGTCTTTGGACTGGAACTACACCATTTGTCCTCCTGATTCTCAGGCATTTTGAGGCATTTAGAGTGGAACTAAATCATTGGCTCTCCTGGGCCTCCATTTTGCTGACTAACCCAGCAGATCTTGGGACTTGCCAGCCTTCATAATCATGTAAGCCAAGTCTTTATAATAAATCTCCATATGTATATACACACACACACACATACACATTCACACACATATATTTCCATCCTATTGTTTCTGTTTCTGTTTCTCTGGAGAACCCTGTCTAATACATATTTCCTACTATGTGGAGAAAGAGAATGAAACTGACATCCAGAGACAAGAGGCAGAGAAAGAGAGACGTGACTTCAAGGCATCAAATGCTGGGGTTTTATTTCATTTCTGATATTTCTGGTTAATGGCTATAGCACTGTTTCCTTCAATTCTATGAGTTAACCAGAATCTTCCAATAAATTCCCTTTAGTGCTTTAACTAGCTTGAGTTGTGTTTCTGTGACTTGCAAGCCAAAGAACCCTGACCAAAATAATCTATGTTTTATATGTCTATAGTCCCTATAGCACTCAGGACTGTGCACATTGTTGATCTGATAAAAAGTTGTTGAATGATTGATTAGACAATTGATATTGGAATTAGATTACTCTTTGCTCAGTTGGTTCCTGCTAAACTCCTGGCCTTCTCAATATTTCCTTCTGAGCCCTATAATGAAGAAAATTATAAGACTCCTAAGAGATAATCCAACTCTGATAGAACAGGGCCACTAGCAATAAATAGCCTAGATTCATACAGAATAAAACAGATCAGACTAACTAGAAACTTTTAGGCTGAAATCACAAAGATTATATTATATTAGCTAAAGGGAATGTGGTAGATGATTATTTGATCTTGTATCTTGATAGTGCACATACTAAAGTGCTGGATACAGCATCTCGTGAAATCTTGATAGCTAAATTAATTTAAATTGGCTGAATATGTAGATCTTAAATATCTGAATACAGCAAACATGGGATGAATATAATATAGGAAGGTATCAGGTTAGAATGTGCAGACTGGCTGATCTGATAATGGGGGATCCATTTAACTCTGCTTTATTGGACCATCATCACTAATAACATCTGAAGGGGTAAACAGCATGTTAATGAAATCTTCAAAGCATTAGTAAGAGCATTAATAAATTAAACAAAGAACTTAAAGATATATGAGAGATATACCAACAGAATAAACGTTAGAATATCAGAGAAGAAAATATTCCTCAGATCACTTAGATCCCAAATGCTTTAATTAGAAATAAAGAGACTAAGTAAGATAAAATTGTCTGATTTTAAAAAGATGCTAGAGATCAGTGCTTACACTGAAATACAAGGTGACATGAGAGCCCAGAAAGCAAGTATTGTATCTAATGTGCATGCAGCTCCACAAGTGTTTTAATAGGGAAAATGTAGATCTAATCTTAGAGTTAGGAATGACTTCTAAAACATGAAATCCAAAGAAGAATCCATAAAGAAGATATTGGTCACCTTAATGACTATATACCATTAAGTATTTATTGTCAAAAACAACAAAATATAACAAAGGGATAATAATAATTATATGTAAAAAGTTTTCCAGATCCCCAAAGAATAAGATAAATAACCCAATAGAAAATTAACAAATTATATGAAAAAGAATACTTATAAGATAAAAAATAAATCATCAATAATAATATGGACATTTTAATCCTTATTACTAAAAATAAATAAGAAAAAGATATAACATTTTTGACCTTGAGAATCAACAGATCTAGAAATAAAACACTTTCACTGCTAGTAGAAATAATATTAAAAGCTAACACTCACAGAGTGCTTAATTCACAAAGTAACTTTTAGGCATGAGAATTTGGAGGGTAGGATAAGAGGAGCATATTTGAATAGTAGAGTAGGCTTGTCTGCAACAACAAAGAGATCTAAGTTTTAGTGGCTTATGAAAAGGAAGTTTCCTTTTATCATGTAAGAGTCCTGGGCAGGTGTTCAGGTTGGTGAAGCAGGTTTGATCTGGTCATCCAAAATGTCGGCTCCCTGCCATCTCCTTGCTCCACCATTTCCATGTTCACTGTCATCTTCTGAATCCAGTGGAAAGGAAACTGCAGCTGAAGAATGAATGAAAGATCTTTATAGGCACTCCAGAAAGAGGCATGCAGCATTTCTGTTCACATTCCATTGGAGAAATTGCAGTCATTTGACCACAGTGAGCAAAAGGGTCCTTAGGATATGTAGTCTAGCTGTGTGTTTTAAGAAAAGCAGGGTTGGGCAGTCAACTAACAGTCTCTGAGGAATCAAGGTACTGACTGAACCAAGTGTAATCCATTCACTGTAGCTCGAGAAATGATCAGCTGCAGAAATAAACCAACAAACTCACATCTATTAACTCTTCAGGGGATCTCTCCCAACATTCCCATTTGATCCTCATAACATCTCTGCAAGATAAGTATTAATGTTTCCAGAAGGAACATACAGGTCTGAAAGTCTTTAAAAGTATCTTTAAGTCAGATAGCCAGCAAATGGGGGAGTTAAACTCAGGTCTATCTAATTTCACAGAAGACTGCTTTTTTTATTTTATTTTATACAGCAATGAGTAGAGTAAGCTCTCGAAGACTAGCTGCTCCATCTTGCTCTGCAATAACCATATATAATCCATCATGAACTGTATTCTCATTCACTTTCAAGTCAACATTTAGTAAGAAGTTACTATTTGTTGGACTCTGAATTAGTCCAATTAGTATGTATGATCGCTCAATCCCTTCAAACCACCGCTCTTGAAGAAGACATTTTTATTTTCCACTGTGAGTAAACTTGGCAATAGTCACACAGTGAGTGGGCAGCTGATCCAGATTGCAAAACTTAGACTCCTCACATTAACACCATGCAGGTCCACGTGCACCTATACATACTTCCCCAGTAAGAATTCATGGAGACCAACTCAGTACATAGCACTGTGAAATTCTTTGAGAGCTGGCTCGGTAAAAACCTACTCTCTTCTCTCAACAACTTTACAGATTAGCTGGAGGAGATAATGTACTTATATATTCACATACATACTCACATGCACACACTCACTGCACACACATAAAAGGAGCGTTTAAGCTGAAGTGATGGAAAAGGTGCCAACAGTTTGTATTTCACAGAAGGCCAAAATGAATGTATGTTAGAGATGGAAGGAGAAGCTTCTTGGAGTCAGGAAGACTAGAATGGGTGGATTGAGAGAGACATGGAGGCAGGGAGAGGAGACAAGACAGAGACCTCATTTAGTAAATATTTATTTCTCTCCAACCATGAGCCAGACACTGTTCTAGGTATCAGTAACACAGCAGTGATCCAAAATAGGCAAGGTGTTGGGTTGGCCAAAATGTTTGTTCAGGTTTTTCAGTAACATCTTATGAAACACCCAAACAAACTTTTTGGCCAGCCTAATAATAAAAAATCTAGAATATGTTACATTCTGAGATGCAAAATAACTCAAAATAAGGGGGTAAAGGCATGGGGGAGGTGCTACTTAGAATGGGCTGGACAGGGAAGTGCTCTATGACAATGTGAAATTTGAGCAAAAGTGGCCTGAATGAAGTAAACAGGCAAGTCCTCTGGATATTTGGGGGAATGATATCTTAGGCAGATCTACAATATGTTCAAATGGCCTGAGGGAGGAATATACTCAGAGTGTTGGAAGAACAAGGAAGGCAATGTGGCTAGTAAAGAGTAAACAAGGAGAAAAAGGCAAGAAGTGAATCATAGAAAATGGGCCATCAGGTCAATGTAGGTCAGTTTTACTCCGGATGATGTTGAAAATCTTGAGTGTTTTGAGCAGAGAAGTGATATTATCTAACTTATTTTTTAAAGATAATTCTAGTTGCTATTTGAGACTAGATGGTGGAAGGGCAAGGGTTGTAGCAGAGAAACCACTTAGGAGGCTGCGACATAATCCAGGAGAGAAAAGATGATGGCCTGACTCAGGGAAAAGGAAATAAGAGTGGGATACAAGTGGCGAAAGAGGTTATTTAATGGATATATTTGACCTTAGAGCTAACAGAATTTTTTGGTGGTTTGGATTTAGGGTATGAGAGAAAAATACAAATCAAGGGTGAATCCAGGTTTTGGGACCTGAGTCATTGAAAAATAGTTATAATTTAATGAGCTGAGGAAGGCAGGGGGATGGGTGGGTAATGTTTGGGGCGGAACTCTGTTTTCTTGTGTTAAGTCTGAGATGCTGATTTGATATACAAGTGGAGATGAGAAGTGGATGGCTGGATACAGGAATCTGGAGTTCAGGGGACAAGTCAGGGCTGAGATGTAAATATGAGAGTTGTCAGGGTGTAGTATATATTAGAAGCACCTGACACCTAGAGAGTGCATGCAGAATAAAGAAAGAAAAATTCCAAGAAAGGAGCTCTAAGGCATTCCATTACCTAGAAGTTGGGTGTCTAAAACATTGTACAAAGGAGACTGAGAAATTGCAGTCAGCAAGATAGGAGGAAAACCAAGACAGAAAGTGTCCTGGAGGGCAAGTCGATATATTATTTCTGGGAGGAAGGAGGATTCAGAGCAGGCAAATAGCAGCCCTGGTTCCAAGAGCCAGCATGAAGAGGCAACTTCCCAAATTTGCAACCCATGATCCGATGACTTGCTCTGGGGTTTGACTGCCTAACAGGGCTTCGACTGAAAGTTACTTGATGTTGGGGGCTCATCCCCAGCTTTCTCTCACTGAATGTGGCAGTTCTTGCTGCTGCTTCAAGGTTGACACCTTCTAGTTTCTAATTACTTACAACTCAAGAAGAATACTAAGCAACCATTTAAAAAGAAGTGATGATTATACAATTTCACTCAGTTAAGGCTTCTTCCTACATCATCATCATTATTATACAGTAATTGTTGGCTTCTTCATTATCTAATCATTTCTGTAGGGTCTACACGTGCCCCTGAACTAAGATCTTTGCATTCACTTAGTGTTAACTCTGACAACAATCTGAGAGTTAGATGGTTTTGTTTTTATTTTAACACATGAGAAAACTGAGACAAGTGGGTAAAATGGGTGTTTGTAAATGACAGAGCTAGGACCTCAGGGTGTCTAAATCCAGGGTCCATGCTTTTAATCATTCTTCTGTTTCTGATTTAGTGACTATCATGTGTTTGGTTTACTCTCAGTAAAAATAAATTTAGTTCATATAAAGAAAAATAAGTACCAGGAACTTAGCAAAATTCTGAGGGAAAGTGTTTGTAAATCTTTCACAAACCCTTGTCCCATTCATCTTTCCAAACAGTATTTTGTCAAATTCCAAAATTTTAAAACTCCCTCTTCAGATGTTAGCATACTTTACATGGCTCCACCTCCATTTCCACCACCATTCCCACTCCCAAGAATTTCTCTCCTTAAGGTAGGTAGGAGGTTGTTGTGTTGTTTTTCTGTTTTTGTTGCTGTTGTTGTTGTTATTTAGGCAGAGGTCGGGGATGTGAGATAAGCATGTCTATGGTTTTCACTACACAAGTTAACATACATCACCTCGTTTATATCACTTCTCTGAAGTCAGGCTTTCAATTACTTTTTCCTATGGACTTGGTTTTAAGCTAAAATATATTCATTTTGCAAATATATGAAAGAGAGAGGTTGATTTCTATCTGTTATATTTGCTAGCTTTCAATCTCTAAAGATGTTAGAGTCTATCATTTCTACCATTGTTAAATCATTGTATTTATAGAATATTTATGCATATTGTGTTCTGTCTAGACTTTACTGATCATAGGGCAAATACTCCTACTAGAGTATTTTCATCTCATAGATTTGAGATTCAGATAGTTCACCATTTTTTTTTTTTTTTTTTTTTTTTTTTTTTTTGCGGTATGCGGGCCTCTCACTGTTGTGGCCTCCCCCGTTGCGGAGCACAGGCTCCGGACGCGCAGGCTCCGGACGCGCAGGCTCAGCGGCCATGGCTCACGGGCCCAGCCGCTCCGCGGCATATGGGATCCTCCCAGACCGGGGCACGAACCCGTATCCCCTGCATCGGCAGGCGGACTCTCAACCACTTGCGCCACCAGGGAGGCCCAGTTCACCATTTTTGATGGCAGAAATTGAAAAAGTGAGATTTACACTTCTTCTCAACCAGTGTAACTGGGCTAAACTCCATTTACCTCTTTGCAAGATATCCATTTCACTTCTCAGCTTAACAAAAACCAGAATAATATTTTAGTAGCCACGGAAATTGTATCCCACTATTATTTTTGGTTAATGCATGTTTTTTTGTTCTAGTTGTAGGATTTTTATCTCATAATAAAACTTTCATTAATATTCCAATGACTTTTTCAGAACCTGTCCCTCAAAAACCAGTAGGAACATGTTAATAACTTGAGCTTCTCATCATTTCTAACAGCTCAACAACAGATTCAGAGCTGCCCTCATAGAATTTCCTTTTCAACATGGCAAATAATTTTATAAGCTAAACTGTCATTTTAAATTTCACAGTAACATGACAGAAGATCTCCAGTGTTAGATATGCCTGCTTTAAACATCACATGTTAATACCCATGGGCAGATACAGAAAGACATAAACCAGCAACAGCTCTATGAAAGAAGAAGGGAAAGTCTATGAGCTAAAAGTAAAAGTCCAGGGCAGAGACAAGTTCTATTAACTAATCTATGGGCACATTTTAGGCCTTCTTTCTTTTTCCTCCTTCTTCTTTAAATATCTCATTTTTATTTTTTGCTATCAAAATGATAATCTGACTTTCCAGTCATATTCACCTTCTTTCAGTTTCTTACTCAGCAAGCTAGCTCCTCCTCACCTTTCAGGTTGCCACCCAAAAGTCCCTCTGTCTGCAGTGCCTGCCCTGATGCCCAGAGTAGGCACAGCCCTTGTCAAGAGATTTTCTAGCACTTTTTAATTTCCCTATCAGAACACTTGTTAAACTTTTTTATTGAAGCACACTTGATTTACAATATTATATTAGCTTCAGGTGTACAACATGGTGATCCAATATTTTTTATAGATTATATTAAAATTATTACAAAACAATGGCTATGTTTCCAATTACACTTTTCTTTGATTAAATTTCTTCAACATCAGATTTGAGGCAAATGAGGGCAAGGACTCACCATTTTATTCAACAGATTGTCTGTTAAATATTATGTACTTCATAACTATGTGTTTAAAGAATGAAAGGCAACATTAGAGGAGGTAGATAGAGAAAACATTCTAGTTGTGGTGTAGTGTGGTTTATGAGAGTTCAGCCTAAGACTCTGCACTTCCATTGCAGGGGGCACAGGTTCAACCCTGGTTGGGGAACTAAGATCCTGCATGCCATGCAGCATGGCCAAAAAATAGTAGTTAAGTCTTCCTTCCACTGAGTATTGCATTCAAATCTCAGCTTGGGTGCCACGAGATTAATTTACTGGCCCTGGATAAATTGCCTAATCTATTTGAATTTCAGATCCTTCTTTAAGAAAATGGAGATAAAAATAGATACCTCCTCAGAGACAGTGAATATACAATTACATAGTTCATATAGCACTGTATCTGATACATAAAAGTATTAAATGTATATAAATAATTCTTGTTATTTTACTAAACAATATTATGACTAAATGATAAAATATGTTTACTGATCTGGCTATGGATTGCATTTATAGCACTGGTTATGAGCTTCAGTCATAAATCCAAAAACAGCTAATGGAAAAGTTTTATGGGATAAAGATAATAATTGTACAATAATGTGTTGAATCGACAACCCCAGACAATTGATGAAGGTTAGAACGTTGTATGACATTGGCCAAGCTGCTAAATTCTCTGTTAGGCACCAAGGACAATGAATGTTATCCCTTTGTGTTTATCTTTGAGAATTAAAGAAATCCAGATTGAATTATGTATGTCATAAAGTAAAAGGCAACCATTAGTAGAATTAAAAATAGAATGTCTATCTTCCAAATAAGTATATAAGTTAAAAAAAACAAAATATAGCCGATTCAGTGAAACATAGAAAACTAAGGAAACAGCAGTACAGAAAAAATAAAACCAAACAAACAACTAAAAAACAAGATTCATAAAACATGGCAAAAGCAAGGCTAAATCCATTAGTTATAAAAATATATAAATATATTGTGCAACTTATTAAAAAAACAAGGCCTCTCAGACTGATATTTTAAAAGTTCAAAATAATACTCTAAGAACAAAATAACTTTATAAGTCTTAAAATGAAATATTTATTAAGGATAATCAGAAATTCAGTCTTTTATAATTTCAAGTTTTCTACAACAAGTAGTTATTACCTCCTTAATTAGGGGGAAAATGGAGTAGATTAATATATGGTAAGACCTCAGAAGAGTGCCTGGCACAGAGTAAGCTCTAAAGTATTGGTTCATAGCATCAGTCATTACTATGGTTATGCCATCTAAGTAATAAACTAAAGCCAGGACATCACAATACAATCATCATAATCATGCAGCCTCCTTAGCTTTAGGGTGCAGTTGGTCACATTCGTGCAAGGCCCCCATGGTGAAATTCCTTGTGATTTCAGCTATTTGTGGTGTGGCTCATTCATCATCACCATATCCTTTATTTGTAGACTAATGAATGGCACAGAGTGGATATTTACTTTCATTATTTTCACTAAAACAGCTATAATGACATTTAAATTGCTCTGCAGTTTACAAGGTGACTTTGTATCTATTTTCTAAAGTAATAGAAAAATTAAACAAAATTTTATTGAAAGCCTTTGCTCTCCCTCAACATGTAAAGTTAGCTATTATATTTCTTTATTTCATTCATTGGTTCATTCATCAATTCCTTACCAGGCATTGTGCCTATACAATGTTGAGTAAAAACATGCATGGTCCCTGCCCGCATAAAGCTTATTGTCTATTAGGAGACAACAATTAATTTAGTATCCCACCTACAGAATGAAATACAGTTCCTTGAGAGCACAGAAGCATGTGACCAAGAAGTCTGTCGCTTGTTGTTGGGTCAGGTAGGCCAGGGTTTTCACAGAACTGTTATAGCCAAGGGTTATTATTAGCATATCTCTCTGCCATGTCTACAGTTCAATTTATCTTTCTAACATCCAGAATGATGATTCACCATAATAAGTACATTCAAATTCCATGGATCCTTTGTTCCAATCTCCTAAATTAGCTCTGTAATACATCAGTTTATACCTTGTTTTATTAAACCCTATATGTCTTCTGAAAAACATGTTTCACATTCACTAATAAGAGCCACATGTAACTGCATCGGCAGAAAAAAAGAATAGACACGCCCATATGAGCTGTTATATATCGGGAGTGAAATGCTTTCAAACAGGTTTATATTTGGGGAGGAGACCCAGCATTCTTTACCCAACACACTCTGCTCCAGGAACAAGTGGAGGGTTTTGTATAAGGTCAGTTGCCTTGTCAAGCCCCTAGAAATTTCACCATATCTGAAGGGCGTTACCTGGGCATGAAGAAGAAAAACCATGTAGTATATTGCTATGCAACTCCCTTTGAGTCTTTTCCAATACCCCTAGCAAGTTAAAAAAAAAAAGTTTAGTTAATTAATACCAGAATGCATTCCCCCTCGTAAAAAGGAAGACATTGGAAATAAGATTAAAGTCTTTGACAACCAGCCCTGTAACATGTACCATCAATAGAGGTAATCATTGTCATTGATTTGATGTGTTTCTTCCAGGACTGTTTGCTCTGAATTTACACATACATATGGGGTACTAATTTCTCTGGTTTTGGTTTCTTTTCTACACAAATAATATGTATATATTTTTTGAAACTTTTTTCAATGGAGACTATCTGATAGGTTTTACATGAGAATACAAATAGATCTACCTCATTCATTTTTATTGCTGCACAGTATATGAAAGTGAGGGTATATTAGAATTTATTAATTCCCCTATTGATGGACATTTGTGTTGTTCCCATTATTTTCCCTATTACAAACAATGCTGCAGTGAATATTCTTGTAAATATGCTAGTAGATCTTTTTCTAGGCTATCATATGTAGAAGTAAGCTTGTGAAAACTTCTGAAGTGTTGTCTGTCACTTTATAATAGTATATATTACCATAAGTGACATTAAAAATGTCAAAAATCAAAATGGCATAGGCATTGACTAGTCAGAAAGGATGTACAAGGGAACCAGGGCAGATGCCAGCCAGAAGCATTCAGTATGTCATACTTTTTCCTTCTGCCCAAATGCCTGCACTGGGATTTGGGTTTTCAGCATTGGCATTCATTAATATTTTTACCCTCTTACATATTTTCTTGTGATCATATTTGGCTATTCATGCTAGCAATAGTGCTCATTCATAGCCAAAAAACACAAGCCAAAGACTCTGTGTGTATGTGTGTGTAATATGCATGTGATGGTTCATTATAGCTGATAGAAATATACATTATATTTTAATAAATGTTATAAATCCATTAAAATATCTAAATAAAGAAAATGATAAGCAGTAAAACACATAACTTTTAATGGAAGATTTTTAAAGAATATGACATACAAAAATGCTTTGGTATCTTTCTCAGTAAATCTTAACTATTTTTTATCCATTCCAGTCTTAATGTTACCTACAGAATTTGATCTGGTATTTCTTTCTTAATCATTCAACTTTTTAGTTTAGCCCTTTTCTAGAATTTTATATGATTCTAGTGCTTCAGGTCAGTTCCCCTCAAAAGCTTCTCTAGCTTTTTAAATTGTAACTATGCATTCTTAAGGAACTAATCCTACTACTCAGACTACTCAGCTTTCATATTTGCTTAAAAAATGTCAAAAGTTTCAGTAGTCTTCTTCTTAAGGAGTTTCTTTCATCCTTTCCATGACATAGAATCAGAAAAAGAAGGAAAAGAAACACATGGGGTATTCCCTTTGCTGAGATTTCAAAAACTCCTTGTGATCAATTCAAAAGAATCCAAAAGAAGTTCTTTTCTGTTTAATTACTGAACTAGAATGAATCATTTCTCTTCCATAGTTTTTCTTTTAGAATAACAGGAAATGGGAATAGCGTGGCATGTTGTAGTCAGTAAAGCACATTTCCATCCACCAAATGGAAGCTTCTAGCAAAGTAAAACGATACATCTCAGAACATCATTTCTTTTAGCAATACCCTAGCAATGATCCCTACCCTTACACACGGATCTTCTCATACCAAAACTTCCATTCTATTAGAAAAAAAATTAATTAATTCAATGAAGATTTTCAAAACTGGTTATCTGATGCTGATGGTAGCTCCGAGAGAGGAGTATGGGTCTATCCTATCTTCTATGCCCCTTCCCCCAATCACTCAGAAATATAATTGTTTTGTACTTTCGTGATCCAAAAGCAAATCAAAGCCATATTTCGTTCAAAGTGCTCATGGCAGAGGGATCTTGGGAAGTAATTTCCAACCCCATGATTTTAGAATCTATTATAAAACTCTTGTTCATATAATTATGTTCACATTTTCTCCATTACTTTACATAGATAGCAGAATAAAGAAGCTGCAATTTTGATTACAAGATTGTTTTAATCTCATTACTTCTTCATATCCATGCACATTTTCTCTTTAATTTCTAATTCAAAACATATTAAAATAATAAAAAATATTTCAATAATTCTAACACTAATTATTTGACAGGTCTAAGATCCTAATCTCTCAAACATCTTACTTACTTGAATGAAGTGCATTTAATTTTAAACATTAAGAAAAAATTAATTCTAATTTATTCTGTAAATGAAGAACATTATATTTAATTTGATAACACATCAGTCGATTCAAACTGAATTTGAAGGGGAGAAATAGTATACTGTTGGAAACCTAAAATCAAGGTTGCCTACTCTATGCTGTATGGATGAACCTAACAATTTCATTCAAAACGTGAACAAATTCTACAAACTATGAGATAGATGTACTCATTGGTCACACATAACTCTGATCCAGGCACTGTCTTAGGTTGTTAGAGAAAATGTTGAAAAGGACTCTGGCTTAGGAAGCTCATAATATAATAAAATACAAAGTGGCTGGTACTAACCGATGTATGAATAACATGCTGGTGGAACATTATAGGTAGCAATGATTCCTTCCCTCCAAGTGAAACACTGGGGAGGCTTCACAGGGGTGATGGTTTATTAGAATGAGTAACAGTGAGAATGGGCAGATACAGAGATATATTTTAAATGAACTCAATAACCAGCTATTAAAATCCACTTTGAGGATTGTTTTTCCTGGATAGATAAATCTACAGTTTCCTCCTACTATAATAATTTGCAAGCTGTATTTACAGGAGGTCGTCACAAGGGGCAAAGGCAGGACAAGAAAGTTTCTACTTTCTTCTTCCACCTTCCCCTCAACACCTGTTCCCTCTTTGGCAAGAAAACCTCTCCTTTTAGCTATATTATATTTACATGATTGTGCTACAAAAAGAAATCACTTTCTCAATTTATACTTTGTAAATTCAGACTTTTGTGTGTATAGGTATATGTATATTTTAAAAATTAAGTCCACTGGGCTTCCCTGGTGGTGCAGTGGTTGAGAGTCCACCTGCCAATGCAGGGGACACGGGTTCGTGCCCCGGTCTGGGAAGATCCCACATGCCGTGGAGTGACTGGGCCCGTGAGCCATGGCCACTGAGCCTGCACGTCTGGAGCCTGTGCTCTGCAACAGGAAAGGCCACAGCAGCGAGAAGCCCGCAGACCACACACACACAAAAAAAAGTCCACTTGTATAGTAGATACTCATATAGACATATATACAAAAAATAAAAGTTTAGGCCTTAAAAATAAAAATAAAATAAACTCCAAAGAACACTTTTTTACTATCAACCCAACTTCTATCAGAAAATTTGCATAGAATGAAAACAACAAGTTCAAGTAGAAGCGGAGCACACATTGTCTTTCACACTTCCTAAGAGAGTGACTTGCTAAGACTGCACTGGAAGTTATTCTATGAAATTTCAGACTTGAATTTATCTACATTTTACTTTATTTTTATTTTTTCATAAATTCTTCAGCCTAGCACATTATTTTTAAAACACCAATAGTTAGTGGGAAGCAGCCGCATAGCACAGGGAGATCAGCTCGCTGTTTTGTGACCACCTAGAGGGGTGGGATAGGGAGGGTGGGAGGGAGGGAGATGCAAGAGGGAAGAGATATGGGGATATATGTATATGTATAGCTGATTCACTTTGTTATAAAGCAGAAACTAACACACCATTGTAAAGCAATTTTACTCCAATAAAGATGTTAAAAAAAAAGTTCCTAAATCTATACTCGCCTTTAGAATACTTTTTTAAACTTTGAAATTTACCAGTGTTCACTAATTTTCATTTGTCATGAAAATCCTTTTCTTGGCATAAAGTAGAAGGGTAAAACAGTTCCACATAAGAAAAGGGAACCCTTCTATACTGTTGGTAGGAATGTAAATTGGTACAGCCACTACAGAAAACAGTATGGAGGTTCTTCAAAAAACTAAAAATAGAGTTGCCATATGATCCTGCAATCCCACTCCTAGGCATATATCCAGGGAAAACTATAATTTGAAAAGGTACCCCCATGTTCATTGCAGCACTATTTACAAGTCAAGACATGGAAGCAGCCTAAATATCCATCAACAGATGAATGGATAAAGAAGTTGTAGTACATATATACAATGGAATACTAATCAGCCATAAAAAAGAACAAAATAATGCCTTTTGCAGCAACATGGATGTAACTAGAGATTATCATACTAAGTGAAGTAAGTCAGACAGAGAAAGACAAATACCATAGGATATGACTTGTATGTGGAATCTAAAATATGACACAAATGAACTTATCTGTGAAACAGACTCACAGACATAGAGAACAAACTTGTGGTTGCCAAAGGGGAGGGGAAGTGGGGGAGGGATGGATTGACAGTTTGAGATTAGCAGATGCAAACTATTACATATAGAATGGATAAACAACAAACTCCTATTGTATAGCACAGGGAATTATATTCAATATTCTATGATAAACCATAATGGAAAAGAATATGAAAAACAATGTATATTTATATGTATAACTGAATCAATTTGCTGTACAGTAGAAATTAACACACTATTGTAAACCAACTACACTTTGATAAAATAAATTGAAAAAAAAAGAATAGCATGCTCAGAACAAAATCACGGAGAGTGGAAAACAGTAAAAAGAAAAAAATACAGTTTCACATATAAGTTCTGTCTGGGGGAGTGCGGCAAGAGGAGAAGGAAAAGCAAGTTTCCTTTACTCCTTGACTGCAAGATTTTCACATCAAAATATAGAGGTGGTCAGTGAGTTGAGTATAATCAAAATATTTAAAAGTTGTTTGTTCAGATTGACAGAAAAGCGCTTCCCTAGTTTATGACAGACTAAGTCTTCCCAAATATGTTACATTTCACTATATCCACAGAAACACACACACATGTGCTCTCTCTCACACACACACACCCTTCTACACCTTCCAAGCTCCTTGTTTGTCTTGATGAATGAGAGAGAAAACTAATAAGTAGTGACAAATAAGAAATTTTATGTACTGAGGAGAAGAGAAATAAGTTTAAGAGCTGGTTGTAGAAACCCACAGGGACAAGAACTTTGGCAAAACACTCTCATACGTCTTTATGTTTTGGACAATGTAATGATTAATTTTATGTGTCAAATTGTCTGAGCCACAGTGCCAAGATATTTGATGAGACATTATTCTGGATGTTTACATGAAGGTGCTTTTGGATAATATTTACATTTAAATCAGTAGACTTTGAGTAAAGAAAATTTTCCTCCATAACATGGGCGAGCATCAACCAATTAGTTGAATGGAACAAGAGGCTGACCTCCCCTGAGCAAGAGGGAATTCTCCAGCAGACTGCCTTTAGACTTCATCTGAAATACTGGCTTGTCATTATTCTCCAGCAGACTGCCTTTGAACTTGAACTGCAACTCTTTCTGAGTCTTCAGTCTACTGTCCACACCTCCCCCACATACAAACTCCATCAGATTTTGGACTCACCAAGTCTCCATAATCACACGTGCCAGTTCCTTTAAAACAATCTCTTTCTATAGTTATACACGTCCTAGTGGTTCTGTTTCTCTGGAGAACCATGATCAATACATATAATTCTTAGAGTTTGTCGTGTTTTAATTGGGAATGAGTCAAGTAGATAGATAAACTATTCTGCCTTTGCAGGGAGGGAGAAACATGTTAGGGGAAAGGTATGAAAGTAAAAAGGAAGTGTATCTTCAGCAAAGAAAGGGAATAAAAATGGATGGAGAAAACAAATGGAAATTTTCCAGAGCTCATTATGAGTGAGGCTTTTAAGGAAAAAAAAAGCATCTAAATTTCTTTTGTAACTTGGCTGTACCACATTGTGATCTATCCACCTTTCAATATTTCCATGATCCCATTTCTCATCCATTGACTCCAAATCCTCAATAAAATCTATTACATACATAGCCTTCAGAAAGTGGTATTTCAGAAGTTTAAGAGATTACTTCAATGTCAATAAGTGTAATGTGACATGGAAACTAAACAGTGTATGCAGGTGATAACATGTAGAGCAGTGATTGAGAATTTAGCAGAAGCAGCAATGCCTAGGGAAAAGATGAGCCCAAGGTTATTCAGAGGTGTGAGGAGAGAGAGAGACTAAGTGTTCCATCACCAGTAGGACAATGACAAGGTGATCCTAGCAAAACTGGGGACTTGCAGACATTCAAACGTTTGACCCATGCATTACATTTCACGTTGTATCAGATGGTCCACTGAAGCCTACACTTAGAATGCAATAAAAAAGAAGAAGAGAAGGAGGAAGGGGAGGAAAAAGAGATAGGTGGAGGTTAAAGAAAAGAAAAAGGAAAATAATGTAAAGGAACTATGTTCCAAATGCTACCATTGACTTAGTCTCAATATTTTGGTAACTTCTGTAAAACCAAAGGCTCAATACATCACCCAATGTTATAATATCCATCCCTAGCTGGTTCCAAAATGTCTTTTAAGCCACATCTCCCACTAAGTTTTTGTGTTAAGACTCAGGCCACTGTTTGATGACCACCAGCACTGGTAAAGATGGAACCCAATGTGAAGTGGCCGAGGCCTCGCTTCCTATGAAGGAGTAAAGCATGGAGAAGAACATTGGCAAGGTGCCTGCAGCTCCAGGTAGATGCCTAACCTGACCTGGTAGCTGGTCAGGTTAGGCATCTATCTTCCTTTTCCTGGATTTGGACTGGGTTGGAAAGGGGGCAAAAAGAGTCCAGACATCTTCCATCTACCCACCTAGGAAGATCTTAGTATAATCTTGAAGAGAAAATACAAGAATGTGCTTTGGTATATATTATTTCAATTATGTTCTGCTTTTCACTGAATTGAAAAACCAAGAAAGTCACTTCTTTGTTCTCTGGGGTTTTTCTTATTGGTACATCGGAGACTCACATCTATTGGCCTGAATAGGGAATGGTTACAGGTTTAAAAAGAGACGTGTGCAAAGGAGAAATGCACTGGTCATAACTAAACAAATTCATCCTGCTCCTACCAGAAACTGACAATTGTGATGATTCAATCGCTGGGATGAAACTCTCTTTTATACACTAGGGAGAGTTTGATAAGCAAAAGAAAGAAACAATGTGATTTGGTCCCTGGCCAGACTTTGCCCTTTTCTCCCACCACTTTTTCTTTCATCACTAAGCTACAAACATGGGATTTCAACACATTGAGCTTGTTCCCAACTCAGGGCTCTTACACCTTGCTTATCCACTTGGAATGCTCGAATCTTAACATAGTTGGCTCCTTCTCAATATTTAGTCTCTGCTCTTTTGTCACTTTCCCTTAAGGTTTTTCTTGACCCTTCTTAAAATAGCACCCAACATACCCCAAAACATACCCAGCCACTTTCTATTTTCTGCCTAGCACTTGTCATTATGTGACATCTATCCATCTTTATCAATCTATCTGTCTATCTATCCATCCATCTATCATGTATCTAACTATCTTTCTCTAGCTTTGTAAAACATCTCCACTAGGATCTAAATCCCATGAAAGCAAGGACATTTCCCCCCAGATCTCTACTCTACCCTTAGCATGTAGAACAGCGTATCCTACACATAGTAGGGATTCATTTATCACGAATGGATAAGAGTATTTAAAGAGATTTTAGGAAAAGTATTCATCTACTGTTCTTTGTTTCCAATACATGTGTTAATTGCAAATGATTCTTATCTATTCTTCAATATTGGACCAGTGAGACCTCTAGCTAAGATATTTTTGTTCACTGTCTAATAAAATTCTGCCTATAATGTAATAAATTTATATGTAATTTAAAAATTTGCAACCATCCAGGCTTTTTCACTAAATATGACCAACCCTTCCCCAAATTAATATGAATTATTAAGATTTTCATAATATAGTGATGTATGATTTACCAAATATCTCAAAATCCTTTTTCTTTGTTAAATAAAATCAAAAGGAAATGACTAATTAGTCAATTTGAATGATTTCCAAATAACACACCAGCCTGTGTTTGTCTATATTACCAAAGTGAATTATTCATTAGCATTTATGAGAAGTGCCTGAAGAACACGAGCAGTGGGAGTAAAACAACCTAGAATGGTTTTTAAATGACCTTCTAAGCAACTTGGATTAACACTGGCATTATTCTCCCTGTACAAATCAAGTTAAAATTTTCCATGTGTCAGGTCTCAGAAGAAGGCAGTGAAGGAGTGCTCTTAGAGAGGAAAATGACCTTCTGCACCTCATACAATTAGATTCTGCTTCTTTCTCTGTGTATAGTGTCCATGTGTGTCTATGTGTATCTGGAGTGGGGAGGGAGAGAGAGAGAAGCAGAGAAAAATGCAGAGAAGAGAAAGGAGAGTCAGAGAGAAAAAGGGATGAGAAGGAGGAGGAAGGAAAAAAGACAAGGATGAGAGAAATAAATAGGAAGGAAAGAAAGAAGAGATAGGGCATGAACGAAAGAAAAGAAAGATAAAGAAGAGATATATGAAATTAAATCTAGAAATCAGAAGGAAGAAAGGGGAGAAGCAGGAGGGTGGGGGAGGACATTTGTGATAAAATTGACAGATTCTGAGGCAGGCTCTCTCTTGAGCTGGCACACTACTTTGCCAGGCTCCCAGGAGTTCTCCCAGGTGTACAGGGTCACCTGAGTTAATACTGATTAAAAGTGTAAGTTGCAACACAAAAAGAAAAAAAGTAATTGTCATGTTTCTTCTCTCCTGTGAGGTCACACTCTCTGGTTGTAGCTGAGACTGCTGCTAGGCACACCCCTCTTGTTTAATAAAATTGTATTAATTTTATCCCTGCCCTTGATTTGTGGCTTTCTCATGTTGTGAGGAATAAATGATAAATGATTGTAAAGCACTTGTACATATGAAATGCCACATAAATGCTTAATAATAATCAGCTTAGACCAGGAAGCCAGGGGATTTGAATAGAAATCATTGCATGAGGTCATTCTTGTTTAGGTGGCTAAAATCGTCCTGTGTGCTGTCTCCACTTCAAATCGTCCCACAGATTTAATTTTCACCCATTCAAGAATCCACTTCTCTGCAAACTAAACAACCTTTGTTCCTCCATCCCTACAGTAACATCACTTGTGATGGTAGAATATAACTGCCACAGCCCATCTCTGCCTTTTCATTTCGGCTTGTTTGTTCAGCACTCCTTTCCTTGTTACCCCTTCCAAATCCCCACGTGTTGAGTTATCATTTCTTTCCCCTTGGGGATGCCTGTTCTACTCTCGTTGTCCTTGGAAAAATGCCTGTTTTCCAGTCTTGGATTTCATTGCTTTTGCTTTTGGGGAATCCAAGATAGCTAAGATGCTAGTTCCTTGATGCTCTTTATTCATGAATTTGTTTAATCATTTATTCACTCAGCACTTAAGAATGGAGTGTTGTGCTAGGCATTGGGGATACAGTGGAAACCAAGATGGAGAGAGTCTGCATTCTGTAAGAAAGACAGGCAGGGTGAGTCTAGCATAATTTGGGAAATACTACGATCAGAGCATGCACAGGGAGCTAAGGGAAGTCAGCATGTAAGCAGCTTGAAGTAGGAAATTCTGCTAGGGTCTGAGCTGATTTTGTTTTCTCCCTTGTTTTCAAAGGTCTTTAAAAGCTTTTTTACGTACTGTTTAACATGGCTGAAACTCTCTTGGTTTGACTTGGTTGTGGATAGAGGAGGTGGTGCAGACCCTGGGCGATAGCCTGGACTGGCCTCTCCTCCTCATCTGGGGGGAGCACAGGCATGCTCCAAGTCACCTCTGTCTGCTTCAATTGCAGGTGGAACTCAACATTTGGGAGCTGGCAAGAGTTGGTCCTTTGCTGATAGGACAATCTATTTTTAACCTGGAGTCTATACTTTCAGAAGAAGACAATCTAAACTTGTATTAGTATATTTAATGACAAAAAAGGGTACATGCTTAATTGAAAAAAATCAAAATGAAAATAAAGGTAAGCAGACATAACTGCAATCATATCACCCACTGGGACCATTTTTATCATTTAGTGTATATCCTATCAGATTTTTTCTATGCTTGTATCATATAAAAATGTGCCTCTGGGCCTCCCTGGTGGCGCAGTGGTTGAGAGTCCGCCTGCCGATGCAGGGGATACGGGTTCGTGCCCCGGTCTGGGAGGATCCCATATGCCGCGGAGCGGCTGGGCCCGTGAGCCATGGCCGCTGGGCCTGCGCGTCCGGAGCCTGTGCTCCGCAACGGGAGGGGCCACAACAGTGAGAGGCCCGCATACCGCAAAAAGAAAAAAAAAAATGTGCCTCAAGGCACATAATCCTCAATCCCATAGTATTACATTTCTCATCAATGTGGATTATACTATATTTTGCATACATATGTATTATTTTATTGCCTTTTTTTAACTTTTTACACAAAATTTCAAAAACATAGTTTCATATCAAAATATATATTTAATCATGATTTCTAATGACTCCATATTCTATTATGTATATGAGTTATTTCAAATTTTTAGATATACATGTTGCTGAAATAAACCTCCTAAAATCGGAATTACTAGTTAATATGCCTGTGTTAAAGTTGTTGTTACATTGCCAAAATGCATTCCAGAGAGACTGAACTGGCTTCCACTCTCATCTCCCTTTGATGAGACCCCTGCCACACCCCTTATCCTCTCTTACCCCCGTATACACCCCTTGGCCAAAATGAAGTGTTCTCAGGGAAGACAGGCTTGAAGCTCAAGAGTTTTCATTTTTCCTCTACCTCCCCATTTGTTCCCTTGTGGCATGAGGATTAGTGGACCTTGGGTTTTCAAATAGGTGGAGAAGGCTGTAGTGTGTATAATTGCTTTCGGTGAAACCATCGACATCCATGTTTAGTTCTTCCTGCCCCACTTCCTCCAATTCAATTAGGCTGTTTTTACCAGGGGGAGAGTTTTCAAAGCATCAGATGAAGTGTTACCTCATGATTAATAATTCATGACCAGAGATGAAGATGGGGCAAGGTAATAATGCCCTCCAAGCTGTTTTTCTCCACCACTCCCTTATTCTCGTTTACATGAAATGCTGTGTCTAAATTGTTAAAGCAAACATACAAAGTTTCACTGCCCCATAAACCAAAGATCCAAAGCAGGGACTCATAAGCTTTTTGAAGTCTTAAACCCCTTCCAGAATCTTGTGAAAGCTACAGACTTTCTCCTGGTGAGGAAAAACCCGAATGTTGCAGCATGAACAGAGATTGTACTTCTAATTCCTGTGGGTCAGGCACACTTGGAAAATCATCCAAACGACTCTCTAGGTAAAAATTTCTGGTCAAACTGTCTGAAAAACAGGACAAGGCCAAAAAGAATCAAAAGCAGGATGGACAAGACATTTCATGTGCCTTGCCTCTGTTTTCTGTGCCCAAATTTTCAATGATACAAAGAACTTTTTTCAAATGTAATTTATTTCATTATTTAGGTATTTTGTGAGGGGTCCAGTGAAGTAACTGAAAATTAGAGGAGTGAATTTTGGCAAATACGTACATTACAGGGCAAATCAAATAGGGGCGGGGGTGGGGGCATGGTTGATGTTGAGATCTACTTGCAAGGCTGCAGTTTTTTTCTTGCCAAATGCTATCAGCCATAAAATGTCCAAGGCAGTGGGTCACACCCACTCCTCATGCTCTGCTACTTGGCACTCCTCTAAGTTCTTCCTCAATTGTCATATCTCCACAGGCCATAACAAGGGACAACAGTCAGCAGCAATTCAATTTCGGCCTCCATCTGCTGGCAATAAGAACATAAGGGGGAAATTAATGTACACTCACACACTTGTCATTATAATAGCCCAAATTTGTTTTTATAGTATGACTTCCTTCCAAGGAAATCAAAAAACAATTTATATTCAAATTCCCAAATAGCTACTCACCTGGTAGATGGCAAAAATAATCATCTCCATTTTTTGAAGGCAAAGAGATGCTAAAAATTTGTCAAAGGTCACATAGCACTTTCATGGTGAAATATGCTTATTAGAACAACTCTCTGGAAATCATTCTGGCATCCCTTAAAAGTCTGACATCTAATATGCAAGCCACAGAGCGGGTTATATTAATTGGTAATCATATTATATAAACATACTACAAAATATTTGTGTTCTACTAGTTAACATAATATTTCTTCACTCATTTTACTCTCTTTAATTTATTCTCCTTCCCCAAACCCAAGACCCATAATTTTCCATTTGTGAGCTCCGTGATGCTGGAAAAGTTACTTAATCTCCCTCTGCCTCCATTTGTACCTCTGCAAAATGGAATAAGAGAAGCCAACTCACAGACTTGTCATTAGGATTAAATAAAAAATTCTCAGAAGATTCCCCAATATATACAGGGTGTCCATAAAATTTGGAAACACATATATTATAATTTCATGTTTTTTCCAGAGTGATGAAAAATGAATTCATTGAGCTGATTCTGCCAAGTGGATGAAAAGTTTGATAATAACAATGAATAGCAGAGCCCTTTAATGCATATCATTTTGAAAGAGCTGCCATTTCCCATAGCACAGTTGGAAAGCTGGCTCAAAAATTCAAAGATAGAGACAGCGTGTCAGCCAAACTCTTTTGTGAACTATCATCCATTTCCAACTAGGTGAATGAAAAGATCATAGCCAGTCCAAAGAGGTCAACTTGCCAAAGATTCAAGGAATTGGAGGTACCTTGCAGAACTGTTCAAGAGAGTCCCCAAATGCATGCTTTTCAACCATACAAGATGTAAGTTCTACAAAGCTTCTCTGAAAATGATCCTGACCATCATGATGAGGGGCAATGCACTGAATATATCAGATAAGATCATTGAACAAAATAATATACTGTAACATAAATAACTATTTATTATGTATATTTGCTTATGTTTTCATGCTTTTTAGCCATCTATAGTACTTATTAAATATTTATTAGTAGTATTTATTATTTAAGGAAAGAACAAAGATGTTCCATAATTCACTTTGTTTTCATTTTTGATATAATCATATTTTGGCACCAGCAAATAAAGACAGAGGAATCACTAGCTAGTACTAATGATTCTTTCCTATTCACTTGTAGTCCCCTATTGACCTCGTCCTTCATTAGCTTACCAACATGCCTCAATTCTTTAAGACAATGCAAACAGTGAAATGTGTCTGCACATGTTTCCTGGTCCTTCTCCCATAGAATCAAAATTGAAATTTGAAATCTGTCTACATATTTTTTTCTCTATTTCCTAATCTCAATTTCCTTCTCATTAAGAGATATAGTCTTCAAGTTGACTTTGATTCATGAAAATATTATACTAAGGAGCTGAAAATAATTATACAAATAAAAATAATATCTTCATATATGCACAATACTAAAAGCAATTTATTTTTGATCACCTATGTTATGCTCTCTGGAGGAGATTTAATGACAGATTTCTGATGAGCAATTCCATAAAAGCAATTATGAGCAAATTATATATGGGGCAATTTTGAAAAACCTGTCTTTGCTTATGCTCACACTCAATAAAGATATAGAGAACTTTCCAAACAGAAGATATACATATATTATGTAGTGTAAATAAATGTAGTATGTTGTCATGTCAAATGGACCTGTTTTACCAGGTAATTCATGTTGATCTTAATTCTCTAGCTTAGGGTGCTCAGTGTGATGCAGACTGGCCAAGAAGGGAAATTCAAGAAATGTTTATTGTTAAGATGCTGATGAACCTCAATGTTAACGGGGGTGATCAAATGTAAACTGTCAAGTGTCGCAAGGACATCAACAGTGTCATAAAGCAAAGACTTTTTACAGGATCCATCAAAGGGAAGTCAAGTTTGAAAAAACTGAAATAATTAGATTGCCATTTGTCAAGTATGTCTGAATTTTAGTCTGCCATCTGTCAGAACCTGAGGATTAGAGAATAGAGACAGGCTATATATGTGTAACCCCTGAAATCTTGTACTTCCTATGAATATGAGACTTTGGGGGAATCAGAGGTCATGGACAGCAAAGAATGGCCCAAATGCAGGCATGAAGACCAGAGGCTTTGTAATAAATAGATTAGTAACTGGTGTAATAACACCGAAGACTGCTATAAATGGATCAAATCAACCAGGAAGGAGTTTTCTAGTAACCATCTACAGCTATTATTCTTAGCCCTAAACTGTTCACAATTTTATTAGCAGCTTGATGAAAAAAATAGAAGGTAGAATTTTCAAATTCAAGATACTACAAAACTGAAAGGGACAGATGGTGTATTTTTTTAAGAAAGGTATCCTAAAATTAATATATTTGGGAGAATTAAACAAAGGAATTATTAAGGGAAGTGTGGATAGGAATTAAGAAAACTACAAAGGATTGTTAAATACCCCAAAGAATAATAAGCTCAACTACTCCCTCTACATCTGAAGGTGTGAGAAGAGGAGCTGATTATTAGAACACTGATACACAGAAGTGTATGATACACAGAAGGATGGATGGAGAGAGCAGCCATCTAAGTAAGAGGAGCTTGGAGGAAAGAAACAAGGGGAATAAATATTTTGACCTCACTTTTCTCCCTTCTTCCCATCTCCTAGGGCTCTTCATCCACCAAGCTCAACTGAAAATCAGAGAGCAAGTAACACATTGATGTTATGATTCCTGGGATAGAACCCAGAAATCTGTATTTGTTTACAAATATGGTAATGGTTTGGATACATCCCAAAGTTTGAGAACCACTAGAGTCCAGTGCAAACTCTTAGTCTTGCTCTACTGCAAAGATCAGAAAATTTTTATGCAAAGGGCTTGACAGTAAACATTTTAGGTTCTTTGGGCCATACAGTCTCTGTTGTAGCTACTAAAGTCTGCCTTTGTAGCATGAAAGCAGCTTAAGCAAATGGGCTTGGCTGGAATTTGTCCCAGCAGGCTGGCTTTGGTCCATTACAGTTTTAACACTGTAAAATTTAAATTAAAAGCTTTTAAAATATACTGATAATTACACTTATTATATCACTTATTATCAATAGAACTTACAAGCCCTGACAAACTTTTTGCACTCTCAATCATACCAGAAGTGAAAATTGAAGTCTCCCCTAAAAAGCTTTCATCGAGGAAACTCATATCCCAGGAAGATGATCTATTGCTGTACAATAGGGAATATTACAACTTTTATTTATATTTACATTTTTTTACATTTGTTTTAAATTTCTATTTTCAAATACTTTATGATGTACTTAAAGAATTTGAAATTTAGTACATGGAAATATTTACAAATTAAATAAATTACTCTGTTTATTGGAAAGCAACACTGGCAAATAGGGTCTCCAAAAATCCACCCTTCCATAAAAGCAATGAGAACACTGATAAACAACTGTCAAATCATCTTTTTAAGAGCTCCTGGAATTAACTAAAGACATGCAACAATCCAAGGAGAGTTTATTCAAGAAAACTTGTTGAATCTCAGTAAGAATACAGAGCTTTGTGGCATTTTAACTTATCTTGTTCCCATCCCCTTACTCCCAGCTTTATAGTAGCCTTAAGAACTATCCACTTTGGAACCACAATAACTAAAAAACAGCAGTCTAGCAGCCATGGGGGTAGATCAAACTGGTTTGGAATGCCCAAAAGTTCATCTCCAAAGAAATGCCACTATCTGACCTATCTTGGAGCTCCCTGGAAAAAAACAATTCTCAGGGCTCATCTTTATTCGAACTCACTCAGATCTCACTGGATGAGGAAAGCTGTATCCATGGGTCATTTGTCCAAAATAGTCAGAGACAAGTGTTTAACATCATAGTTGCCTAGGACAGCAATACCAGTTGGGGTAACTGAATAACCAAAAAATTAAAAGGAAAATAAGGGAAATGAGATCTCCATAGGGGGTTTTGAAAATATTTAACATGTTTCTAGGAATCTATAAGGCCATCTGCATGTGTAGTGACACATGCACAGAAAGACTTGAAAAACTCTAATCTGTGTCCATGGCTGACCTTAAGGCTCTGTGCAAGCAAGGACTGAAGGGTAAGGCACAACTTTAAACTACTCCAACATTGAAAGCCTAGTCCAACACACACTGGGTCCTTCAACAAAGGTGGGAAACTTACTGGTTCAGGACATTTAAGAAAATCTCTGTCCAATCACTATCTGGTTACGAAGATAACTAAGCAGAGATGAGACTTTAATACCTGCACATAACAAAGAACAAGGTATTACAGAATTTTCCAGACAATTCACTAAATAAATAAACAACAACAAGAACGAAGTCTGGGGGAGAAGGTAGAGATCTATTCCCAGAGCTACGATGCTATGTTACTTAAAATATCCAAGTTTCAACAAAAAAATTATGATATTATATGAAGAAACAGGAAAGTATGTCCAGTACATGAGAAAGAAAACAGGTAATAGAAATTGTTCCTGTGGAGTCCAAATATTGGACTTACAAGACAAAAACTTTAAATCAGATATCATAAATATGCTCATCTAATGAAATAAAATTATTGATACATTTTTAAAACTAAAGGAAAATATGATAACAGTGTCACACAGACACTGTGTTTTTCAAACATAAAATATGAACAAAGAAATTAAAATTATAAATGAAACCAAATAGAAATACTGGAGTTTAAAAGTATGATCATTAAAATGAAATATTCACTAGAGAGGAATAACAGCAGATAAGAGCTGACAGAAGAAAAATAAGTATACTTGAAGATAGGTTAAATGAAATTATCCAGTCTGAGGCAGAGAAAAAAAAATTAAAGGAAAATCACCAGAAACTCAGAAACCTGAGGGATACCATCAAGGTCAAGTATATCAACACACATCATGTGAGAGTCCCAGAAGAAAAGGAGAGAGACAGAAAGGGCAGAAAGAATATTTGAATAAAGAATGGCTAAAAATTTCCCAAATTTGATGAACAACATTAACTTACACATCCAAGAATCTTGAAACACTCCTAGTAGGATAAACAAAAAGAGATCCACACCTAACATCATAGTCAACCTGTCAGAAGACAAAGAGAGAATCTTGAAAGGAGCAACAGAGAGAGAAAACAATAAACAAACTCATCATGTACAAGATATCTTCAATGAGAGTAAAAACTGACTTACCAGAAACCAAGAAAGCCAGGATGCTGTAAGATGATAAACTCAAAGGACTGAAAGAAGACTATAAACCAAGAAAACTACCATTCAAAAATGAAGGCAAAATTAATACATCATAAGATTTTAAAAAATGAGAAAATTAATTGCAAGGGGACCTACCTTATAAGAAATACTAAAGGGAATCTTTCAGGTTGAAATAAAAGGACACTAGACAGTAATTTTAATACATATGGGTACATAAAGAGTACCAGTAGAGGTAACTACATAAGTACATATAGATGAGAGTACAAATATATTTTTCTTTGTAAATAATTTCTTCTATATCATTTGAAAAACAACTACATAAAGCAATATTTATAAAAATGTGTTGATGGACTCAAAATGTATAATTTGTATGTCAATAATAGCATACAAGAGTGGAAAATCAATGGGGCTATATTAGAACAAATTGCTTTATATACTATTCAAGATAAGCTGGTACTAATCAGAACTAGATTGTTATAAACAAGATGTTAATTGTACTCCCTAGGGAAGTTACTAAGAAAATAACTTTAAAAACTCATAATATTCATAAAATAAACAGCAAAAAATTAAAATTATACACTAGAAAATAATTAATACACAAGAAGGCAGTAATGAAAAATAGAGGGGAAAAAAGACATATGGAACACAAATAGCAAAATGACAAACCTAAAGCCTTCCTCATCAACCCTAGTACATTGCTGGTGGTAATGTAAGTCAATGTAGCATCTTTGAAAAAGTTTGCCAGTTCCTCAAAAAATCAAACATAGAGTTACTATATGATCAGTCATCCCACTCCTAGATACATGTCAAGAAAAATAATACATGTCCACACAAAAACTTGTACAGGATGTTATAGCAGCATTATTCATAATAGCCAAAAATTGGAAGCAACTGAAATGCTCATCAATTGATGGATGGGTAGACAAAATGTGGCATATCTATACAATGAAATGTTATTTGGCATTAAAGAGGAATGAAGTTCTGATACATGTACAACATGGATGAGTTCAAAAATATTATGCCAAGTGAAAGAAACCAGTCACAGAAGAACTCATATTCTATGATTCCATTTATAGGCCATGTCCAGGATAGGTAAATCTATACAGTTAGGAAGAAGTTTAGTGGTTTCTAAGGGCTAGAGGGAAGATGAATGGAGAATGGCTGCTATTGGGTGCAGGGTTTCTTTTTTAAGTGATGAAAATGTTCTAAAATTGGATAGTGGTGATTCTTACATAACTCAGTGAATATACTAAAAATCTTGAAGTTTACACTTTAAAAGGGTGAATTTTGTGGTATATAAGTTACATCTTAATAAAAATGTTACAAAAAATGTTCAAGCTCATCATTTTCTAGTTGATCACATGTAAGGTCAAAATAGTTTGAAGTGAATTAGCATTCCTGAAAGGCTAAGCATACTCTCATCAGACTGACATCCTGAAATATGTCAACTTCAACTCTTCACAAATAAAAAGTCAACAACTTGAAAAAATGTGAAAAATGTATACAGATTGTAGAGTGGGCCATACACTTAGAAAAAGGGGCTCACATGGATTAAATTTTCTGTTCTATGAATTTTGGCCTAAGAACAAGCTGAAGTTGAATAGAAAACTCATACTTTTTTTGTCCTGAAGGTCCAGAGGATAGAATTAAGGGAACCCATAGCTGCTGGAGAGTGAGGTGGGCATGTTAGAAAAAAGAAAGGTAGTGTGGTAGAAAGGCCCCAGGTTCTGTGATAAACTTGGCTCACATTTTCAGCCTGAGTCTTGAACCATGCATGCATAAAGCAAACCCAAAACAGCACAGACAAGGAAAAAAAAAAAAAAAAACAGCTAAAACTTAACTAATATTTGAATTGTTGCCCAAGAAAAAACATTTATATTTCCACTACAACCCAGTTAATTCCTGCTAAAATGAAAATATCAACACCCTTGGGTGGAATAAAAGAGAATCCAGAGTTTCTGCAACATAGCAATTAATGTCAGAATGCAATCAAATTTAGTCAACATAAAAAGAAACAGAAATACTTGACAAATTCTCTAGACAAACGACAACCAACATTGACCAACCTTGACATCATTTAGGTATGAAATTAGCAGATAGATATTTTAAAGCAGTTAGTATGCTTCTGATCACGTATAAATATGGTTGCAATGAATGAAAATATAGGAAATCTCAGCAGAGAAATATAAGCCATGCAAAAAAAGGGAAATTCTAGAGCTGAAAATAATTTATTTATAAATATATGATTTATAAAATGTACTGAATAAGTTTAGCAGGAGAATGGAGATGACAGAAGAAATATTGAGTGAACTTGAAGGTAGATCAATAGGAATTATCCAATCTACAGAATAGAAAAAATAAACATTGAAAAATAAATTAACAGGACTTTTTTTTGATATTATGGAATAATATCAAAATATTTGTTTATACATGTAATTGAAGTCTCAGAAGAATATAGAATGGAACATAATATATTTTAAAGAAATAACAGCAATTTTTTTCAAAATTTGATAAAGACAAAAACCGAAAAATTTAAGAACCTCAGCAATTCCCAAGCAGGAAAAATACGAAGAGAATCATACTTAGATATAATAAAATAAAACTGCACAAAACCAAAGAAAAAGAGAAAAAAATGAAAGTAGTCAAAGAAAAATGAAACATGACATACAGAAAGAAAAAATAAATCATTATACCATTTACTTATCAGAACACTTGGAACCCAGAAGAGAGTAGGAAAATATCATTAAGGTGATCATTAAGGTGATGAAAGAAAATATCAAAGAAACAAAAACTATCAACCAGGAATTCTATATCTAGCAATAATGTCCCTCTAGAATGTAGGGAAATATATCTTAAGCTAAAAAGAATATAAGAGAATTTATTGCCAGCAGACATAAATTAAAAGAATTGCCAAAGGCAGTTCTGAGGCTGAAAGAGATACCTCACTGGAAGCTGATATCCTCAGGAAGAATAAAGAATACTGAAAATGGAATAGACAACAAATCATCCCAAATTGAGGAGCCAGGAGTCAGTGCTGTGCCTCTGAGGTGGGAGAGCGAACTTCAGGACACTGGTCCACAAGAGACCTCCCAGCTCCACATAATATCAAACAGCGAAAATCTTCCAGAGATCTCCATCTCAACACCAGCACCCAGCTTCACTCAACGACCAGCAAGCTACAGTGCTGGACACCCTATGCCAAACAACTAGCAAGACAGGAACACAATGCCACCCATTAGCAGAGAGGCTGCCTCAAATCATAAAAAGTCCGCAAACACCCCAAAACACACCACCAGACGTGGACCTGCCCACCAGAAAGACAAGATCCAGCCTCATCCACCAGAACACAGGCAGTAGTCCCCTCCACCAAGAAGCCTACACAAGCCACTAAACCAACCTTAGCCACTGGGGACAGACACCAAAAACAACGGGAACTACGAACCTGCAGCCTGCAAAAAGGAGACCCCAAACACAGTAACATAAGCAAAATGAGAAGACAGAAAAACACACAGCAGGAGAAGGAGCAAGATAAAAACCCACCAGACCTAACAAATGAAGAGGTAATAGGCAGTCTATCTGAAAAAGAATTCAGAATAATGATGGTAAAGATGATCCAAAATCTTGGAAATAGAATAGACAAAATGCAAGAAACAGTTAACAAGGACCTAGAAGAACTAAAGACGAATCAAGCATCGATTAAAAACACAATAAATGAAATAAAAAATACTCTAGATGGGATCAATAGCAGAATAACTGAGACAGAAGAACGGATAAGTGAGGTGGAAGATAAAATAGTGGAAATAACTGCTGCACAGCAAAATAAAGAAAAAAGAATGAAAAGAACAGAGGACAGTCTCAGAGACCTCTGGGACAACATTAAACGCACCAACATCCGAATTATAGGGGTTCCAGAAGAAGAAGAGAAAAAGAAAGGGACTGAGAAAATATTTGAAGAGATTATAGTTGAAAACTTCCCTAATATGGGAAAGGAAATAGTTAATCAAGTCCAGGAGGCAGAGAGAGTCCCATACAGAATAAATCCAAGGAGAAATACACCAAGACACATATTAATCAAACTGTCAAAAATTAAACACAAAGAAATCATATTAAAAGCAGCAAGGCAAAAACAACAAATAACACACAAGGGAATCCCCATCAGGATAACAGCTGATCTCTCAGCAGAAACTCTACAAGCCAGAAGGGAGTGGCAGGACATACTTAAAGTGATGAAGGAGAAAAACCTGCAACCAAGATTACTCTACCCAGCAAGGATCTCATTCAGATTTGATGGAGAAATTAAAACCTTTACAGACAAGCAAAAGCTGAGAGAATTCAGCACCACCAAACCAGCTTTACAACAAATGCTAAAGGAACTTCTCTAGGCAAGAAACACAACAGAAGGAAAAGAACTACAATAACGAACCCAAAACAATTAAGAAAATGGGAATAGGAACATACATATCAATAATTACCTTAAATGTAAATGGACTAAATGCTCCCACCAAAAGACACAGACTGGCTGAATGGATACAAAAACAAGACCCATATATATGCTGTCTACAAGAGACCCACTTCAGACCTAGAGACACATACAGACTGAAAGTAAGGGGATGGAAAAAGATATTCCATGCAAATGGAAACCAAAAGAAAGCTGGAGTAGCAATTCTCATATCAGACAAAATCGACTTTAAAATAAAGACTACTAGAAGAGACAAAGAAGGACACTACATAATGATCAAGGGATCAATCCAAGAAGAAGATATAACAATCGTAAATATTTATGCACCAAACATAGGAGCACCTCAATACATAAGGGAAATATTAACAGCCATAAAAGGAGAAATCGACAGTAACACAATCATAGTAGGGGACTTTAACACCCCACTTTCACCAATGGACAGGTCATCCAAAATGAAAATAAATAAGGAAACACAAGCTTTAAATGATACATTAAACAAGATGGACTTAAAAAAAAAAAAAAAAAAAAAAAAAAAAGAATACTGAAAATGACAAATATAAAGATAAATGACTATTCTCTTTTTCTCTAAATTTCTTTAAAATTCATATGATGGCTTAAAGCAAAAGTTACTACATTGTCTCATGGAGTTTATAATGTAAATAGAAATAAAATGTTATATCCATGAGAGCATAAAGTGAGGGATATTATATAAACCTACAGACAATTGTAAAGTTCTGCATTTTATGTGAAATGACACAATATTAACTCTAAGTTCACTGTGAAAATTTAAAGATGTATATTTTAATACCTATAGCAACTACTAAAAAATATGCAAAGTGGTATAATTAAAAAGCCAACAGATAAATTAAATTGCAATTTTGAAAATATTCAAAAATCCAAAAGAGGACAGAAACAGAGGAAATTAAAGGCAAAGTAAGTAAAATGAAGGAAATTATCAAGATAATAGCAGATATTAATGAAATAAAAAACAGACAAGCAATAGAGAAATTAGTAAGGCCAAAACGCGTTTTTTAGAAGATCAACAAAATAATAAGTCCCTAGCTAGACTGATAAAAATAAATAAATAACACGAATTACCAATAAGAGGAACAAAAATATTGCTATCATTGCTTATCCTACAGATAGTAAAATGATAATAAAACAATATTATGATCAACTTTATGCCCCAAATTTATTGACAACCTAGATGAAATAGATAAATCCTGGGGGCAGAGAGGAACAGCTTACCAAAACTGACATTAAATTAAATTGAAAATCTGAAATGTTCTACAATTAACAGATAAGTCAAATCCATCACCAAAAGACTTTCCACAGGGAAAACTCCAGGCCCAAGTGGTTTCATTTGTGAATTCTATCAAAATATAAGGAAAAATAGCACCAAATTTACACAAAGGCTTATAGAAATAAGAGGAAAAGGGAATATTTGCTAACTCATTTTATGAAGCCAGCATAATCCTAATATTGATATCTCACAAAAAATATTACCAAAAAAATTACAGACAAATATCCCTCATGGACATAGATACAAAAATGTTACACTTAAATCCCCCCAAATAATAAAATATTATTAAATAAAATTATAGTTTTATTCAAAATAGCCAAAACTTGGAAACAATCAGATGTCCATAAATGAATGGAAACATAAATCAACTGTGATATATTTATACAATGGAATATAACTCACCAATAAAAACAAACAAACTACTGAAATGAATGACATGGATGAAGATCAAAATATTATGCCAAGTAGGAAAAGTCTTACAAAAAATAATACGTACTGTGTGGTTCTATTTATTTGGAGTTCTAAAACAAGCAAAACTAATCTATGATGGAATAAAATAAGAACAGTTTTTGGCTCTGAGAACTTAGGGGAGAATTTGAGAAGTCCATGAAAGAACTTTGTGATAGTAACGTTCTATATCTTGATAGAGACTTGTTACATAGCGTTTGTCAAAACCCACCAAACGTATAAGATTTGTGTATTTCTTTTTATATAAATTTTACATTAAAAACTGCAAAAATATTAAATTCTAGTTAATGATATGGATGCTAAAGTATTTAGGAAGAAAAACATCTGCAAATCTTAAAAAGTAAGATGAGTAGCCAAAGGGATGACAAATGATTATAAATGTGAGAAAACAAGTATGGTAAAATATTAATTTCAAACATATAGCAAAGTTTACTATTTACTATGAATCTTTCAATCTTTATTTTATTTATTTATTTTAAAATAAATTTATTTATTTATTTTTGGCTGTGTTGGTTCTTCATTGCTGCGAGCAGCCTTTCTCTATTTGCAGCGAGTAGGGGCCTCTCTTCCATGTGGTGTGCGGCCCTCTCATTGCAGTGGCCTCTGTTGTGGAGCATGGGCTCTAGGTGCACAGGCATTAGTAGTTGTGTGTGAAGAGTCTTTCAATCTTTATATTTGACATTTTTCATACTGAAATGATGGAAAATAGTTTGAAGTTCCATAACTTAGACTATGGGAAATTTCTCATTTAGAAATATGAAGGACTGATAAGCTATAGAATCTTGATATAGCTAGGAAACTACCTGAAAAAGAATTCATACTCAATGCAATCCCACTGTGATATAAGAAACCAGTATTCTGGTTCAGAAAGAAATATTTTCAAAACTCTTTTCTAATGGGTCAGGACTAAGAACTGATTTTTATTCAGAGCCTTCTCCATTTTTCTCACTTAATTCTTTCATCATTTAGACTATTTAAGATTCAGGCTGTTCCTCCTTATGTGCCAGCATCACAAACTTCCTCTAAGCAAATGTCCATTTGTAAAGATAGAAACGCAAGCAAAATGTACAGCCTAAGTTTCCACTAGTTCTCACATTCCATGTACTTCAAATGCCCATAAGCAGCTTGATAAGTCTTTAGCAGCTCTTTCTCTTTTTATTCAAATTGGATTCCACTGCAAAACCTGGTTGGATGAACAAGTAAACAAACAAATAAAATAAATGAACAAATAAATGAATACATATAATTTAACCAAAGTCAGAATCTCTGCCCTCTAAGAACTCAGCTGCCCTCCAGTTTCAAGGAACAGCTGGGTAGCCTGCCACGGTCTTAGTGTGTTATGAAGAACTGTGTCTAATCCTTACGTTCTAGCTGTCCTCAAACCCAAAGATTAAATAGAAATCTTTTTGTTCAAAGTTAAGTAAACAAAATGTCAACAAGTAACCTATAAAAAAGAAATATAACCTGTAAAATGCGTATTCTTCCCTTGATTAGATTTAGACCACCATAGAAAAGGAAAATTGCTTTAAAAATATTTTGCTATCTGTTGTTAATATAAGAGAATATTACTCTGACTATTTTCATCTTAGCATTCTCTAGCACCTGGCACAAAAATTTAAAATATCTTTTGAATGGATGAATGAATGAATGGATTTCTCTTATTAAAAAAGTTGACTTTAAGATATGAGAATGAATATAATCAAATTAAATCACAGTTGGAATTTGGAAGTCGCTAATTGATACTGCAGACAATAAAATAAATAATTCAAAGGACGTTCTTGAAAAATACTTGTGAAATAAAGAAAAAGAGAACAGAAATTTAAAATTAGGGAGAGAATATAATGGATTTGAGTTTCCAGATTTTATAAGACCTTAGGGTTAAAATGAATAGTGGCATTTAAAGGTAGAGTAATGAAAGGAGACAAACTTAGAAATATCCTGGTAACATACTTAAATTTAATAAGCATATCCTTAGCACTTATCACCATCCAAAATATTATATATCTTATAAATTGTCTTTTTTTCCTCTATTAGAAGTTAAGCTTCAGGAAAGCTGGAAGTTTTTTACTTTTGATCCACTGCTATGTGCACCACCAAAAGTATTTTCTAATAGATAGTAAATATGCAGTAAACATATATTGAGTGAATTACCTAATTTTAATTAATTAAAAAGAATCCAGGCAAGGAATGAGGGATGGTGGTAGTGTGTAGATCAGTAGGCAGTCAAGTATATATTGAATACAGCAATTAAAAGCAAGTTGGTCTCAGCTTTTCCTCTGTAACAAAACTCTGTTTTCTTTTTCAAAAAGCAATATAACTTTAAAAACTTTTTATGACCTTAAAATTACACTAATAATAAGCTGCCTTTTGTGCACAAAGATAACAGGACAAATCTCAAGTTTTGCAAAGTCTAAGAAATTAAGAGTTCATAAAAATTGCTTAAAGAAATGTTTCAAAAAATGTAAAAATTTTATCAAGATTAGAGCTCAGGGGGAAAAAAGGCAGTTAAAAAACTACCAGTAATTTTCAGAGAAAACTCTAATTCGAAAAGATACATGCACACCAATGTTCATAGCAGCACTATTTACAATAGCTAAGACATGGAAGAAACCTAAGTGTCCATCGATAGATGACTGAAGGAGATGTTGTCAATCTCTCTCTCTTTCTCCCTCTCTCTCTCTCTCTCTCTCTCTCTCTATATATATATATATATATGTATGTATGTATGTATATATATGACAAATATACATAATATATAGAATGTAATATATATATACAACAGAATATTACTCAGCCATAAAACTGAATGAAATAATACCATTTGCAGCAACATGGATGGACCTAGAGATCATCATACTAAGTGAAGTAAGTCAGAAAGAGAAAGACAAATATATGATAACACTTATATGTAGAATCTAAAAAAATTATACAAATGAACTTATTTATAAAACAGAAACAGACTCACAGACATAGAAAACAAACTTATGGTTAGCAAAGGGGAAAGGGCGGGGTAGGGATAAACAAGGAGCTTGGGATTAACAGATACATGATACTTTATGTAAAACAGACAAACAGCAGGGTCATACTGTATAGCACAGGGAACTATATTCAACACCTTTTAATAATCTATAATGGAAAAGAAACTGAAAAAGAATATATATATATATATATATATATATATATATATATATATATATATATATATATGTATATAGATAACTGAATCACTTTGCTGTACACCAGAAACTAACACAACACTGTAAATCAAATATACTTCAGTTATAAATAAATAAATAAATAAAAACTTACTGCTAATTTTGAAGTCAACCACATTCATAGAATTATGAGAACAAGAGGACAACCACCATGGCAAAAAAAGAGTTGAAGCTAAAAGCTCTAAATGGTGTATTGAAATCCACAAAATAAAATATTAAATATAAATGGGGCTCAAGTCCAACCAGAACTTTCTGAGGAGCATAAAAAATAACTCACAGTAGCATTACAGAGGCTAGATCAGGAGAATTATTTATATATCAGCTCTGTCTCCCATTGATTAGGAGATGCCCTTGGGAGCATTAACACCTTGGCACCTTCTGGTTTCACAGTCTGGTTGCTCCTACCAGCTTCTGTGAAATGAAAGAAGCCCAGGCAGAGAATGAAAGACATAGGGACACTAGGTCTTAATTTGAACAAGGCACTGTCAGCTTGAGATGGGTGGAAGGCTCAAGAGATTGTCTATTCTAACCATGGCTGAAATCAGAGGTGAGACAAAGAGGATTTTACTCAGGCCATAAAGAGGAGTGTGATGTTTCTTTGATAGATCTTCCAAGATCTATAATCTTTGCAATTCATGATTAATTTCCTTCCATCCTCCTACCTTGCCCAATTGACCAGAACTTCCTTTGGAAATAGGGATTTATGTTTCTGCTTACATGGAAGAGCAGTTTAAACAAAGTAAAAATATTATTGGTGAAGGCAATAAGAATATTAAGAATAAATAAATGTGTGTGTATAATTTTCATATTTTGTACACCAGAGGCAAAGGATACTAGTTCTTTTAAAATATATGTACAAGAATTCATATGCTCAAAAAATTCTCATTATTAAAAACAAATAGAAACTATAGGAAACACCATACCACAATGCAATAAAACTAGAAATTCTTTATGTAGTTTAAATTCTTACTTTTGTTTTAAACTATAACTTCCATATTCTTGAGTTCATCGCTGACTGGCATACCTACTATGTCAGACATTTGCCTATTTGCCCTCAACCCCTGTTCCCACTCTTCTGTGTTTTTTCTGTATATTAAAGAAGGTTAGAAGTATGCAAGCTTTGTTTCTCAGTTTTCCTTGGTGGCTCTCTTGCTGATGAGTTCTGCTAATAGAACGTACTAGTGGGAGATAAGAAGACAGCAGGAAGAGCAAAGGTTCCTCCTCTGGCTCCAATATTGTAGTAGTGGCTGGCAATTGCTGTCAGTTTCTGTAGTAGTAGCAGAAATGGGTTGATTGATTCTAGACCAAAGAAGACTGGGCATAGGTGGCCACTTTTCCTTGGTGTCAGCTTTGTCCCTCCAACTCTCTTTCCTTTTTCTGTTTGCTATCCTAGCCCTTCCAATATTCATCAACAATTCTTCATATAAAATTCTCTCTGTTGGGAATGGCCATCATTAAAACTCTACAAGTAACAAATGCAGGAGAGGGTGTTGAGTAAAGGGAACCCTCCCACACTGTTGGTGGGAATGTAATTGGTGCAACCACTATGGAGAACAGTACAGAAGTTCTTAAAAAAACTAAAAATAGAGTTGCCATATGGTCCTGCAGTCTCATCTTGGGCATATATCCAGACAAAACTATAATTCAAAATGATTCATGCACCCCTATATTCATAACATCACTATTTACAATAACCAAGACAGGGAAACAATCTAAATGCCCATTGACACATGACTAGGTAAAGATGTTGTGTATATATATCCAATGGAATATTACTCAGCAATGAAAAAGAAGGAAATAATCCTATTTGCAGCTACATGGATGGACCTAGAGATTCTCATACTAAGCTAAGTAAGTCAGAAAGAGAAAGACAAATACCATATGATATCACTTATATGTGGAATCTAAAATATGACACAAATGAACTTATCAACAAATCAGAAACAGACTCACAGACATAGAGAACAGACTTATGGTTGCCAAGGGAGAGAGGGTGGGATGGGATGGATTGGGAGTTTGGGACTAGCATATGAAAACTATTATATATAGAATGGATAAACTACAAGGTCTTATTGTATAGCACAAAGAACTATATTCAATATCCTGTAATAAACCATAATGGAAAGCTAGATGTCTCTATAGTGAATTTTGTTTCCCCAAATGGATCCTGAATAATAATAATATATTTTTTGACTAATCCTTAGTTCAAATTAGCATGACTTGATAGGGGAGATGTCAAGATAGTGGTGTGGAAAAACACAGATTTAGTGTCTCCCGACAACTAGGGTGCCTGCCGGCCACTGGTGGGGGACTCTGATGCCCAAGGAGACAAGAGGAACCCCAGAGTGAACCAGTAGGATGTAGGGGGACTGAGGGGGGAGGAGAAGTGGAGGCCAGACAAGATCGGTACCCCTGAGGCCAGGGAGATCAGGAGAGGCAGCAGGGAGAGACTCTCTGGGAAGCGTGAGAGAGGAGTGGAGGGTGATTGTCTGACCCACTGGGGCCGGGGAGCCTCCTGAGCACCTAAGCCGGTCCCCCCACCCCACAAAGCCCCAACCAGGCTGTGTGGGAGGGGTTATCCAGGAGGAGCAGGAGCAGAGTAGAGGGCAATTGCCCTGCCCACTGGGGCCTGGGGAGCCTGCTGAGCTCCCAGGCTGGTCCTCTGAAATCCAAAGACCCCCCCCACACAGGTCGTGTGGGTCCTTGGGGGCATAGGAAGGAGGCCGAGGGGTGAACAGGAGAGGCAGGTGGGAGTGGGCCTCTGGGAGGAGTGGGTGAAAAGTGGAGGGCAATTGCCCCACCCACTCAGGCATGGGGAGATTGCTGAGCTCCCAGGCTGATCCCCTGCTCTCCAAACCCCCCTCCAGGCCACATGGATCCTTGGGGGAAAAGGAGGGAGGCTGTGGAGATCAGGAGAGGCAGGTGGGAGGGGGCCTCCCAGACTCCAGACCAGAGGAGCAGGAGAGGAGAGGAGGGCGTTTGCCCCACCCACTCGAGCCCAGAAAGCCTGCTGGGCTCCCAGGTGAGGTCCCCTGTCCTCTGAGACCAGGGGTGGGGGGCACACCTGGGCCCCTCTGTTCCTTGAGCCTAAGTCCAACCCCCACAGCCCCCAGGGCCTTTTCCAGCCCTGTGGGTCCTGAGCATTGGCCCCGCACACTGCCCAAACCTTGTCCTTGCTTAGGTCCCACTCTCCACATCCAAGGCCTTCCCCACACCTTTTTTCCCCCCTTTTTCCTACTCCTCTTTTTTATTATTGTGGTACTGATGTGCCTTCTGGTTGTTGATTCATCTATATTTTCATTTTTACATTCTTTCTAACATATCTGTTAGTTTACTAGTATAATTTTATTTTTTACTTAGTTATTGTTCTTTTTTTTTTTGCCATGCCACATGGCTTGCGGGATCTTGGTTTGTGAGCTCGGGATCAGGCGGAAGCTCCTGAGGTGGGAGGAGCTCTGAGTCCAACCACTGGACTAACAGATAACCTCAGACACCAGGGAATATTCATCAGAGTGAGGTCTCACAGAGGTCCTCATCTCAGCACCAAGACCCAGCTCTACCCAATTGTCTACAAACTCCATTGTTGGAAGCCTCAGGCCAAACAACCAGTAAAACAGGAACACAATCTTAATCATAAAAAAAAAAAAAGTGAGACAGGAAAAAAAATATGTCACAGATCAAGGAGCAAGGTAAAAACCTACAAGACCAAATAAGTGAAGAGGAAATAGGCAATCTACCTGAAAAATAATTCAGAGTAATGATAGTAAAGATGATCCAGAATCTCAGAAGTAGAATGGAAACATGGATTGAGAAAATACAAGAAATGTTTAACAAAGCTCCAGAAGAACTAAAGAACAAACAAACAGAGATGAACAACACAATAACTGAAATGAAGAATTCACTAGAAGGAATCACCTAACAGAATAAGTGAGGCAGGAGAACGAATAAGTGAGCTGGAAGACAAAATGGTGGAAATAACTGCCGAGGAGCAGAATAAAGAAAAAAGAATGAAAACATTTGAAGACAATCTCAGAGACTTCTGGGACAACACTATATGCACCAACATTCAAATTATAGGGGTCCCAGAAGAAGAAGAGAAAAAGAAAGGGTCTGAGAAAATGTTTGAAGAGATTATAGTGGAAAATTTCCCTAACATGGGAAAGGAAATAGTCACCCAATTCCAGGAAGCACAGAGAGTCCCATACAAGATAAACCCAAGGAAAAACACACCAAGACACATATTAATCAAACCAACAAAAATAAAATTCAAAGAAAAAAATATTAAAAGCAGCAAGGGAAAAGCAAAAATAATATAAAAAGGAATCCCCATTCGATTATCAGCTGATTTCTCGGTGGAAACTCTGCAGGGCAAAAGGGAGTGGCAGGATATACTTAAAGTGATGAAAGAGAAAAACCTACAACCAAGATTACTCTACCCAGCAAGGATCTCATTCAGATTCAATAGAAAAGTCAAAAGCTTTTCAGACAAGCAAAAGCTAGGAGAATTCAGCACCACCAAACCAGCTTTACAACAAATGCTAAAGGAACTTCTCTAGTCAGGAAACACAAGAGAAAGAAAAGACCTACAAAAAAACTCAAAACAATCAAGAAAATGGTAATAGGAACATACATATTGATAATAACCTTGAGTGTAAATGGATTAAATGCTCCAACCAAAAGACAGAGACAGGCTGAATGGATACAAAAACAAGACCCATATATATACTGTCTACAAGAGACCCACTTCAGACTTAGGGACTCATACAGACTGACAGTGAAGGGATGGAAAAAGATATTCCATGCAAGTGGAAATCAAAAGAAAGCTGGAGTAGCAATACTCATATCAGATAAAATAGACTTTAAAATAAAGACTGTTACAAGAGATAAGGAGGGACACTACATAATGATCAAGGGATCAATCCAAGAAAAGATATAACAATTATAAATATTTATGCACCCAACATAGGAGAACCTCAATACATAAGGCAAATGCTAACAACCATGAAAGGAGAAATCGACAATAACACAATAATAGTAGCGGACTTTAACACCCCACATTCACCAATGGACAGATTATCCAAACAGAAAATAAGTAAGGAAACACAAGCTTTAAATGACACAATAGACCAGATAGATCTAATTGATATTTATAGAACATTCCACCCAAAAGTGGCAGAATACACTTTCTTCTCAAGTATACATGGAACATTCTCCAGGATAGATCACGTCTTGGGTCACAAATCAAGCCTCGGAAAAGTTAAGAAAATTGATATCATATCAAGCATCTTTTCTGACCACAACGCTATGAGATTGGAAATCAATTATAGGAAAAAAAAACTGTAAAAAACACAAATACATGGAAGCTAAACAGTGTGCTACTAAATAATCAGTGAAGAAATCAAAGAAGAAATAAAAAAATACATAGAAACAAGTGAAAACAAGAACATGGTGACCCACAACCTATGGGATGCAGCAAAAGCAGTTCTAAGAGGGAAGTTGATAGCAATTCAATCTCACCTCAAGAAACAAGAAAAATCTCAAATAAACAATCTAATCCTACACTTAAACAACTAGAGAAAGAACAAAGAAAATTCAAAGTCAGTAGAAGAAAAGAAATCATAAAGATCAGAGCAGAAATAAATGAAATAGAAATGAAGAAAACAATAGCAAAGATGAATAAAAATAAAAGCTGGTTCTTTGAGAAGATAAATAAAATTGATAAAACCTTACCCAGATTTATCAAGAAAAAAAGCAAGAGGATGCAATTCAATAAAATTAGAAATGAAAAAGGAGAAATCACAACTGACACTGCAGAAATACAAAGGATTATAAGAGATTACTATAAACAACTATATGCCAATAAAATGGACAACCACGAAGATATGGACAAATTCTTGTAAAGGTACAATTTTCCAAGACTGAACCAGGAAGAATTAGAAAATATAAACAGACCTATCACAAGTAATGAAACTGAAACCATAATTAAAAATCTTCCAACAAACAAAAGTCCAGGACCAGATGGCTTCACAGGTGAATTCTATCAAACATTTAGAGAAGAGCTAACACCCATCCTCCACAAACTCTTCCAAAAAACTGCAGAGGCAAAACAGTCCCAAATTCATTCTGCGAAGCCACCATCACCCTCACACCAAAACCATAAAGAGATATTACAAAAAAAGAAAATTAGACACCAATATCACTGATGAATTTACATGCAAAAATCCTCAACAAAATACTAGCAAACAGAATCCAATAGCACATTAAAAAGGATTATACACCATGACCTAATGGGATTTATCCCAGGGATGCAAGGATTCTTCAATATACACAAATCAATTAATGTGATACAGCACATTAACAAATTAAGGAATAAAAACCATCTGATTATCTCAATAGATGCAGAAAGAGCTTTTGACGAAATTAAGCACCCAATTATGATAAAAACTCTCCAGAAAATGGGCATAGAGGGAACCTACCTCAACATAATAAAGGCCATATATGACAAACCCACAGCCAACATCATTCTCAATGGTGAAAAACTGAAAGCATTTCCACTAAGGTCAGGAACAAGACAAGGATGTCCACTCTTGCCACTCTTATTCAACATAGTTTTGGAGGTCCTAGCCATAGCAATCAGAGAAGAAAAAGAAATAAAAGGGATACAAATTGGAAAAGAAGAAGTAAAACTGTCACTGTTTGCTGATGACATGATACTATACATAGAAAATCCTAAAGATGCCACCAGAAAACTACTAGAACTAATCAATGAATTTGGTAAGGTTGCAGGATACAAAATCAATGCACAGAAATCTGTGGTATTCCTAGACACCAACAATGAAAAATCAGAAAGAAAAATTAAGGAAACACTCCCATTTACCACTGCAACAAAAAGGAAAAAATACCTAGGAATAAACCTGTCTAAGAAGACGAAAGGTTTGTAGTCAGAAAACTATAAAACACTGGTGAAAGAAATCAAAGATGACAAAAACAGGTGGAGAAAAATACCATGTTCTTGGACTTAAAGAATCAATATTGTGAAAATGACTATACTACCCAAAACAATCTACAGATTCAGTGCAATCCTTATCAAACAACTAATGGCATTCTGCACAGGAGTAGAACAAAAAATCTTACAATTCGTATGGAAACACAAAAAAACCCTGAATAGCCAAAGCAATCTTGAGAAAAAAAAATGGAGCTGGAGGAATCAGGTTCCCCAACTTCAAACTATACCACAAAGCTACAGTAATCAAGACAGTATGGTACTGGCACAAAAACAGAAATATAGATCAATGGTACAGAATAGAATGCCCAGAGATAAACCCACACACATATGGGCAGCTAATTTATGAAAAAGGAGGCAAGAATATACAATGGAGAAAAGACAGCCTCTTCAATAAGTGGTGCTGGAAAACTGGACAGCTACATGCAAAAGAATGAAATTAGAACACTGCTTAACACCATAAACAAAAATAAACTCAAAAACTTTTAGGAAAACCACTCTTTGACATAAATCACAGAAAGATCTTTTTTGACCCACCTCCTAGAGTAACAGAAATAAAAACAAAAATAAAAAGTGGGACTTAAAAAAAGCTTTTGCACAGCAAAGGAAACCATAAACAAGATAAAAAGACAACCCTCAGAATGGGAGGAAATATTTGCAAATGAGACAATAGAAAAAGGATTAATCTCCAAAATACACAAAGAGCTCATGGAGCTCAATAACAAAAAAACAAACAATCCAGTTAAAAAATGGGTGGAAGACCTAAATAGACATTTCACCAAGGAAGACATACAGTTGGCCAAGAGGCACATGAAAAGATGGTCAACATCACTAATTATTAGAGGAATGTAAATCAAAACTACAGTGAGGTATCACCTCATGCCAGTCATAATGGCCATTATCAAAAAAGCTAGAAACAATAAATCCTGGAAAGGGTGTGGTGAAAAGGGAACCCTCTTACACTGTTGGTGGGAATGTAAATTGATACAACCACTATGGAACACAGTATGGAGGTTCCTTAAAAAACTAAAAATAGAACTACCATATGACCCAGCAATCCCACTACTGGGCATATATGCTGAGAAAACCATAATTCAAAAAGAAACATACACCACAATGTTCACTGCAGCACTATTTACAATAGCCAGGACATGGAATCAACCTAAATGTCCATCAACAGATGAATGGATAAAGAAGATGTGGCACATATATACAACAGAATATTACTCAGCCATAAAAAGAAATGAAATTGAGTTATTTGTAGTGATGTGGATGGACCCAGAGTCTGTCATACAGAGTGAAGTAAGTCAGAAAGAGAAAAAGAAATACCATATTCTAATGCATATATATGGAACCTAAAAAAAAAAAAAAAAAAGAAATGGTACTGATGAACCTAGTTGCAGAGTAGGAATAAAGAGGTAGACATAGAGAATGGAGTGGATGACATAGGGTGGAAGGGTGAAGCTGGGGCAAAGTGAGAGTAGCATCAACATATATACACTACAGAATGTAAAATACTTGGCTAGTGGGAAGCAGCAGCATAGCACAGGGAGATCGGCTTGGTGCTTTGAGATGACCTAGAGGTGTGGGATAGGGAGGACGGGAGGGAGGCTTAAGAGGGAGGGTATATGGGGACATGTGTATGCATATGGCTGATTTGCTTTGTTGTGCAACAGAAACAAACACGGTGTTGTGAAGCAATTATACTCCAATAAAGATCTATTAAAAAATTAGCATGACTTTATTACATTGTAATATATTCAGTGCATTTTGTTTGCTTTTTTGCAGCATGCATCCTGACTTTTTCTACTCATTCCCCTTCTGTTCCTCCTCTCCTTTCACAAGTGTCAGACCTTCTTCTCAGTTTCTCACTTCTCAGTCTCAGACTCTCACTGCCTTCTCCAGCTCCTTCCACTTTTATCTTTATAAGCACACAGGAAATAGCCCTAATAATTCCCTGGCACTGATAATTTGGTTTGCCGTTGCTTATCTAAGGGCATTAACCCACACAGTAGGAAGTGCAGTTTAGATAGATTACTCCACTGGTTGACTGGAAACTGAATTGAACAGAAACACATCTGGAAGCAGGGAGAAGAATATAAAAATCTTTAAAATGTGTTTCAAATAGCTGTTCGCCAAATTTAGAAATTGTTAAGAAAGCTTTTATTTTCATAGTTTAAAAAGTAAATTTATTTAAAAAATGCATACAAAACCAGTGCACATTCAGAACAGAGCAATCAGGATAATGAATGGGTTAAAGCATATTAAAAGCAAGTGAAGGGAATGAAGAAGAAAACACTACAAAGGACCTTAGCAGCTAAAAGACTGATATACATAACAGGAACTCGGCTTCTTTACTAGGATCAATAAATATAGGCTACAAGGAGACAAATTTCATCTTGATAAAAGATAAGCTTTTACAATATATTTACAGAGCAAATAGCCCCTTTGTGGGATATTCAAACAAGGACTTGACCACTTGAAGAACAGGCTGGATGGCTGGAATCTAATAATTCTGAGGTTGTTCTAATGCTGAGTTAGTTGAATCCCTAGCAACTTCAGTAAAACAGAAGAATGCACTCTCACACCCCCTACCATTTAATTTCTTTTTTCCTAAGATCATTTTTATATGCATGGTGATGTCGACAAGACATGCCTGCAAGAAAGCATACTCTCTGAATATGCCTGTTTACTGTGTCTCAGTGAGGGTATAAATCCGTATCTCAGTGGAAAAGAACATATGGAGCCCAAAGAAAGGAAGAAAATATAATAGTTTTAAAACAACTAATTAAAACTGGTGACTGGACCAGAAATACCTTCCACCTTTACACTAAAATATTTCAGATTAGTTTCTAATTGATATAAAGTAGAAACTTAAATAGTCCTATTTCTCTAGGAGTTGCTTTTGGTGTTGTTGCTATGAAAATGATGGCCTGGACAAAAATGGCCCAGAACATATGGTCTAACCTAGCTAAGTCGTATTAATGCATCTTTAAAGTCCAGTGCCTGTATCCTATGTACCTTGAGTCATAGGTTTCCTGTTATATTTCTCAAAACTATATAAAGCTAAAAGTAAATACCTATTAATCCAAACTCAGTTTCCTCTAAAGAAGATATAAATGCAACCTAATTAGTTAATGAGTTGATATTTATTAAAAGCCCACAGTGTGGTGAGATTGTGGACAAGTATTTGACAGCTTATTTCAGGCAATATTACCACCTCCTACAGTTACCTAACCTAGAAAACTCAGTTATACCTAACTCTGCTCTCTTCCTTTCACCATAATTAATCTGACTCTAACATGTCAATTCTACTTCTTAAATACATTTCAAAACCTCATCTGCTCTCCAGCCCCACTACCACTTTCCCAATTCAGGGTTTTATTACTTCCTCCCTGGATTATGAAAATAGGCTTCTATCTGGATGTCCTGTCCCTCAACTATTACCTCGCCAGTCAACCATCCACATTATTACCAAAGTTATCTAATTATCTCACTTCTGCATTTGAAAGCTTTCAGTGGCTTCCCAGAGCCTCACAACTATATTATTTCTCTGTCCCTTCTACTTTAGATATATTATGGATTTATGCCTCTCAGTAAATGTTGACTAAATGACGATCAATTCCTAGATAACATCCTAGTTAAATAAGAACATGTCTATGGCCATGTGGTAATTTTCCTAAACTATTGAACTGATTGTTATATCTGTGCCTATCTATTTATATACATATATAAAAATAACATATATATATATATGGTGATTTTGAGTATATTAGAAATAAATTACTTTTAATAATTGCCTCTGATTTTAAAATCTTCATGCTTCACTTTATAGATGCTTAAAAAAAACCAATAGTGATAGTAAAAATTACCAATAATCCCACTATTTAGAGATAATTGATGCTGATATTTCAAGTTCTTTCTTTTCCATTGCCCCCTTTTTTAAAATGTACAAATAAACTCTTTAAAATCAACATTCTATGGCATACAGGGTTTTTCACTTAGGTAGCATGAATATTATTTCATATCATTAAACATTTTTTGGAAAATTTATTTTAGTAGATATACAACTTATTTGGCCATTATCTTGTCTTAAACATTTATTAATCAATCCTTAACTATATCTCTAATTATTTCCTTAATATACATTTCTAAAAATGGGATTCCTGGGTTGGAAGGAAAGGTTGGTTTTAATGTTTTCATATAGTGATGAATTTTTCCAGAAAGTGTGCTAACCAGGTAAGAAAATGTTCATCTCACTGATAACCTGTCAGCATTGTCCACTATCTTTTTAAGAGATTATTTTGTCATTTGAAACTAGGTTTAATGTTCATTACTAAGGTAATTTAACATGTTTTCTTATAGTATCCATCATTTGTTTTGGTTCTGCTATAAATTGTCTATTCATGTACATGGCCCTTTTTTCCTTAGAGGTATGAAATAACACATATTTTGCCAGCAGGTTTCAACACCCATGGGAAAAAGATATATTCATGGAATGTGCCTTTGAAGCTGCATTCAAAAGATCTCAGGCAGAGGTTAGTGGTGAATAAAGCAGTTGCCTTTGCTTAATGACACAGGTTGGGAAAGAGTTTGTAGAACATGTTTTTCTTGAAAATAAAATATCTGTGGCCCACAAGGTAGGTGTACATACAAATCAGCTTCACAAGTGCTTTCATAGAAGGAGCTGCTGGAAACTAGTATAAATATCTGCCTTTTGTATCACAACATTTCTTTAGAAGGGCATGTATAATAGTTCTTTCAAACCTAAATTTAGGGGTTGATAAGTAAAATATGAGAGGAGCTAGAAACTTCAGAGTCATCCTTGACATGTTCCCTATCCAATTGCTAACAAGTTCCTGTTCATTTTTCCTGAGTGTCAATCCAATAGAGCCCCCTGGATCCATCCCCTTTGCCACTGTCTTAATTCAAGCCTGTCACATCTCACCAGAACTGTTGTAACAGTTCCCAAGTTTCTAACATCACTCCCAATTAGTATCTAGTTGTGGAGTTCTATCAGAGTTAAATTAATAGCTAGGCATCATTTTTTCCCTTTAAAAAAGTAGTAAAGGGCTTCCCTGGTGTCTCAGTGGTTGAGAGTCTGCCTGCCAATGCAGGGGACATGGGTTCATGCTCTGGTCCGGGAAGATCCCACATGCCATGGAGCGGCTGGGCCTGTGAGCCATGGCCGCTGAGCCTGCACGTCTGGAGCCTGTGCTCCACAACGGGAGAGGCCACAACAGTGAGAGGCCTGCATACCACAAAAAAAAAAAAAAAAAAGTAGTAAAATCTCATCTGAGAAAATGTAGATGATAAAAAAAGCAAAAAGGGAATAGTATCTGTAGTCCTATCTAACCCTCAGAGATAAAAACTAAAATTCCTACATATATTCTTTCTGGAATTATCCTATACATGTGTGTAATCTCTTTTATTCACAGAGCAATATATTCATTGCAAATACCTTCTTAAGTTTTAAAGCTTTTTTATGCAACATAATTTTAAGTGGCTTCATGGTGTGCCATTGTATGGACATTCAGGACACTTCCAATATTTCACTATTACAAGCAATGCCACAGTAAACATCTTTGTAATTAAATATTTTCTTTTAATACCTAAACACATTAATTTTTCTTCCATCCAATGTTGCTGTGGAGAAATCTGATATCGATCTCATTCTTCCTTCCTTGTAGGTGAACTGCTCTTTCTTTCTGGAAGGTAGTAGAGTTTACTCCTGGTCTTTGATATTCCCTATGTGAGGCTTTCCTTATTTTTCTTGTTTGGTGCTCTATAAGCCCATCTCATTCTAAGGTCTTTCAGTTTTCAAAAATAGTGGGACACTTTTCTTCATTATTTCTTTAAGTATTTCATTCTATTTTTCTTCTTTTCCCCTGAGATTTCTTGTATCTAGATAACGGCACTTCTATTTCTAGACTCTGTAACTCTTAGCTTTTCTATGTTCTACCTCCTCATCCTATTTCCTGCTTTTTGGGAGAGTTTCTCATTCTGATCTTTTAACTCATTCCTGGTTCTATTTTTCAATTATGTAAGTATTTTAATCATACTTATTTTAGATTATTCATCCACCTATTCTAAAAGTTTATGCTCAGAAGATGTATATTGCCCAGTTTGGTGTGTGTTCTGTTAGGAAGTTAAAGCCATAGTAGGCTCACTATCTCGGTCCATGAGTCCATGTTTTCTTATGAGTGCCAGCTGCTCTCTGTCTGGTAGACTGTGCAGTGGAAAAGCCCAAGGACCAAAGTCCTAGTTTGGTCAGACCAGCAAGTATAAGGAGAAGGAAGTATGAGCCCAGAGCAGAGACCTAAGCCAACATATAATCATTCTTGACCACACCCTATTTCTGCAATCTCACTAGACAACTCCTCTGGGAAAGTCTTGTTGCCAAGCAACAGTGTCAGGAGGCAGATTCCCTGCATGGTAACCCACCAGCTGTGGGGTTCAGAGGGGAGGGGTGAACCAGTGGGTACCAGAAGACAGCTGATGGGTAGGAACATGTTCACCCCAATTATTCATGCCCTCAGGGATTTTTGCTATGCTACTTTGATCCTATCCCACAGACCCAAACACCCAGAGTATGGATCACTAGCAAAATAGCAGGCATTAGTGGTCCTAAGACAATGAGAGGAAGGATAACAAAAATTAAACCTTTCTTGTCCAGTTCATGTGTTCATTGCCATATACAGTTACACCCTGTGTCTCCAGCTGTCATCCCTTCATGCATCCAGCCACTACCACACATTCAAAAGTCAACCATCCTTTGTGGTCCCATTGGTTTCTCAGTTTTGTGGTATTGTTTGTCCTAGAGTCTGTTTCTTATTTTTTCTTAATGTCTCTAGGATTGATTTGAGGCAGGTAGGTCCAACAGCCCTTCTAGTTTGCCTTCTTGGTGAGAACCAGAAGCTCATGTCAAAATTTTATTCTCATTTCATGCCAATTCCCTTAGAATAAATTCTTAGAAATAGGAATGCTGTGGCATAGTGTACCTAAAAATTTAAGACTTTGGTTATGTTTACCAAACTGTCCAGAGTTATAAGTAGGAAAATACATATTTTTGATAATTTACATCCAAACTTGCTTAAACAACTTTCTGTCCTCACAAACAGGCTGTTATGAACCCGTGTATGTCCATATCCATATCTAACCACAGGAGATAGCTTGTCACATGATGAACCCACCTCTTTCCTACATCTGTTTTTGTTTCTTAGAACGGTGTTGCCTTTATTCTTTGTTGGGCTCTAACTCAAATATCACCTATTATGTGGATCCCTCCCCAAATTCCCGAAAGTTAATCTCTCCTTTTCTCTGTTACTGTATAGTATTTTGTTCATACCTCCATTATAACACAGTGTATTTTAATTATTTACTTTTGTACCTGGATGGGCACCTAGACTGTGAAGTTCTTTGGATAGAGAATTTATCTTAATTATCTTATTATTGCCAGAGGCTTATGACTGGCAACAAAAGGTGATCAATGTTTGCAGAACCAATGAATGAATTTTCAGCCAATAGAACCTGAACTAAAGGTGCAAAACACTGTTTAAGCACTTTCGTTCAGTCTTCAAAACCACTCGTATTATCATCTCCACCCTGTAGATGAGAAAACTGAAGCTTAGAGAGGGTAGGTAGCTTGCAGAGGGAAGAGCTGGGATTTGAAATTCTATCTAATTCCAGAGTTAAGAATCAAAGCATCAAAGCAAAAACCCCAGAGGGAAAAAAGACGGGGCAAACAGGTTCCTACCCATGTGGTTAAGTTGAAGCTTAACCACTAGGATCTTATGGTTCCTGCTCATTCTGTGTTTTGATAAATGTGGGTGAAGAAAATCAGGAAGATTATTTAATAAGGAGGCTCATTTTTTTCTTTGTCAAGTCACTATTTCTAACCTAATGTAATCCAGCATTTGAGGGGCGTCACCTTCACCATTCAGTTATTTCAAAATAAACCTAAAACTAGAAGGATTAAATTATGTCAAGTGAGAAATAGCCTAAATAGTTTCCTTGTATAATAACCTTGTTAAGAGACTGTTAAAAGAACAGACTTGAAAACATTCTTCTGCCAGCAACGTGACACAATCTTTGTAAAACAGTTCCATTTCAGAATGCTCCCAAATTTCCATAGATTTTACTAGTATTTCCTGATAGGGGAATGGAGTAAGGAGAGGATATAAGTAATGTAAGAGGCAAACAAACAAACAAACATTGAGATACTGAGCTAAGCTATGAAAATGTGCTATTTAATTTCTAGAATTACCTTAAGAAATTTCAAACGTATAATTAATGACATATATGATGAACTAGCTCAGTGGATTTTACCATCTTCATGAAAAACTCTATAGATGCAGACAAGGAACACATGTTGAATTACATCATTTTGATGCCTCTGGTAGATATATATGGTTGAAAGAGGACTGTATGATACCAAGTAGTCCTACAAGGTCGGTTTTTCAACTGTCTTCATCATCTACTGCCTGGCCGTCAACCAGGCGGAGGAGGTGGAATGGATCACCCATGTTCCCTGATCTGCTCTGACATGCTCTTGTTATTTCAGCCATGGAGATGTAGTCCAAGGTAAATGTCACTGATATGTATTCCCCTAAAGCTGAATAAAAACAAAGGCAGAGCTTATTGATTTTTAAAAATTAATTTCTTTCTGCCAGACTTCATTTAGGCGCATTGCCTACTTTCTTTGAGAACACCTGGGCAAGCAGAAATTCCCATTGCTGATTTAGAACATGGGAAAACCAAACTATAAAGAGCCAAATTTTTTTGTCATTTAATAAAAGGGAAAAGTGATCTTCAAGAGGGTCATGATGATAACTCAAATTGCTAAAAGGAGTAAGCACACATCCAGGAAAGTGCCCCGAAGGTACAAGGACTGCAACCACATTCAGAAGTTATCCCTTCTGAAGGTAGAGATTCTTATTGTTGGAAGATTATTGGTTTTGTTGGAAAATTTCCATACCTACTTCTGCATTATAATTGGCCATTTTATTAAATATGTTTTCACTGCACTTTAGCAAGGTATATGTCAGAATTCCCAAATATGAGAGGTGGGAATTCTATCATCTTAGAGGCTTCTCATCAAAAAGAGAGTATAATTTAAGATTAAGCCCTGAGGGAATGTGCCCCAATGAGCCCTCTTACTGTTGAAAGATTTCCATAAGAATAAAATATTTAAGATTTTTATGAAAATATTTAGTTGGGGTGTTTTGACTTAGAAGCACAGTGGTCTACAGATCCTCAAGTTCTAGATATGAAGTGAGTCTCAACATGAAAGGCAAGTGTGAAGGGTCACTGAAGAAAGAAAAGAGACGAAACGGAGGAGCCACTGCCATGTTTTCCTTTAGTAATTGTCGTAAAGTTAACCTTTGGAGCCTGCTCTCTTCCTCATGCTGAAAGGAGCATCTGATTATTAGAAGCAAAGAAAACAAAATGTAACAGGTGATGGTATCACTTTTGTACATGGGAAGAGGTGATTTAGGTCTGCTCAGGAACAAATGGCCCTGTGATAGTACAGTTCTTCTAACTCCTGGGTCATGACCCTGAAAGTGAAACATAGACTGAATTATATGCGGCTTCATAGACAGCCTGATGACTTATGCCATGCATATTATAAGATTGAGCATGTAACTTTATTCAAGTCAGGGCATTTTATATTACTAAAGAGTTGGATTTCTCTCTTTCTCTCTGTCTCTCTCTCGCGCACACACACACACACACACACACACACATACACACACACACACACACCCTGTTTTCAATAACTGAGGTACAACATTCAGGCCCATCTCACAATACCCTAAAGTTGACCCTGGTCTGGTTGCTACACAGACATCCCTATCGCAGTACAAATGTGTGGTAGACCGGAATTGTTTTGTGCTGGGAAACAGATAAATGACGTGGATTGAAATTATGGTAAATTTAAATTGATGGCCTAATTAGTATTATCTCTTTTTGTATTCATTGTAAGAAAAATTATCCAGGAGGAACTCATTTTGCATTAATGTTGATATAAAGTGTAATTCTCCGGGATTTTCATTGTAATTTGGCATTAATTAATGCATCATTATTTTAAAGTGTTAATTAAATTGTTACAGAAAGGGACATCTGCAGTGGCTCAGAAAGAAAATCACATGAACAATTAGTTTTGTATAGGTCTGTGGTGCAGAATCCAAGATCGCATGTGTGGCAGCAGTGTGAAGGCCAAGGTACATGGCAGACAGAATGAGCTCTGCTCTGCCCTGCTCAGTGTACTGTTGACAGTACCTGTCCACTGTGTTCACAGGAAGGAGGAGCAGTCTCTAGGACACTGGATAGTTGTTCCATGCTTAGGACACAAGGCACTTCAGGACTGTGGGTTTGTTTTTTTTTTGTGTGGTACGTGGGCCTCTCACTGTTGTGGCCTCTCCCGTTGTAGAGCACAGGCTCCGGACGCTCAGACTCAGTGGCCATAACTCATGGGCCCAGCTGCTCCACGGCACGTGGGATCTTCCCGGACTGGGGCACGAACCCGTGTCCCCTGCATCAGCAGGCGGACTCGCAACCACTGCGCCACCAGGGAAGCCCAGGACTGTGTTTTTTCACTTGATTTTTTCTGGGAGCTTGGCAAAAGTCACTGACCATTCCCATGTCAGTAAAAGGAATAACAGCCTCCTTTTTTGTAATATTGTCTAAAGATTTCAGAAATAAGCTGCTGTAGAAGGCTAGGTTAATATTTCTTTTAGTAATAAACTCCATACAGAACTGTGACAAATCAAAGGGGAGATAATCTGTGGTAACTCCTTACGCAGTGGACCATCATTGTTAAGGCATCTGGAAATCATTGAATGCTATATCCCTGCTTAAGATATATCATTCCAAGGAAATTCCACCATGATTTCATATATCAAGGAATTGTGGCAATCAGATAGCAATGCGGTTGGCAATTCAATGGAACTTGGGATTTGGAGGTAATATATAAAGCAGGCCCCAGACACTCTGCGTCATGGTCTCATAGGACACAGAAATTTGGGGAATCTTACTGTCAGCAACATTATCCTATATTTTTGTGGAACTCTAGTGAATGAGCTTTCTTTGTCAAGAGCTGTAAACCAAGATCCCCATAGGAAGAGTATAAAAGAATAGTATAGCATCATACCATGTAAAACTATGAAGCCCTTAAGTTGGTTATTTTTTTTTTTTTCTGGATACCAACTTAATACTAAGATTACAACCTATCCTTTAGCAACCGCAGTGAGAGTCTCTAATTTCTTAGGTTCTGTGAACTTTTCCTAACAGATAACCCTGTTTTATGGACATATGAGACAAAGCCCAAATTCCTACTATCAAGATGAAGTCAAATCTTTCCTCTTTTCATTAAATGATAAATTAGACCAAAAAAAGATGAGAATCAGTCCATACTGTTTTGACAGTTCTCCTTAGAGGAATTCATTTCCCTCCTCATGAAGATGCAAACTCACTGTAGATGGAGGTCTTTCTCAAGTCTTTTGTCTAGCTTGTAGCCTGGGTCCAGGATCACTCAATGAATGGTTAATCAATAGATTCATTCATGTAGCTCATGGATAATTGCTTTCCTAAAAAGAGGTGACCACAAAGTTTCTGTAAGTTCAGTAGGTTCCACCTGAGAGTGATAGGTTTTACACAATTATTTCCAACCCATGGCCCCAAAGATCTCCATTGCCTATACTGCTAATCTTTAGAAAAGGCTATGAAATGAAGCAGCCTGAAAATCAAATCCAATAGCAACTGAAGAGGAAGATTTGGTTAGTGGAAAAAAATCTCTCCTGGCAGAGAAATTAATGTTTTTTTTTTAAAAATAATAATAGTTGGGGGAAGAAAGGAGTAGAAGCAGACTGCCACTGTAGAACTGGAAGAACCCATTCATTGCCTGGGGAAATGTTGCATGATCCTTAGGTCAGGGTTCACCCTGTCACCTGAGATTAAATTATTTTAAAAGGAGCCTTCACCTCTCAGTAAGGATTCCTCCCAGTCTCCCCAGAGATTCTGGAAGTTAGGGAGAATCTTGATAAAACTAGTTACCCCTGGTTTTGCATTTCTGCCTCAACCAAAGACCAAATTATTTCAGTCTATCGATTATCATGATGTGCTCTTATGAAACAATTTACTTCAGTTTGGACTCCCCACTTCCCAAAACATTGACTTGGGAACAGGCAGAGGCATACACTACAACACAGCAAAATTTTCCAACCTGAACATGACACGTCTGCACTCAGAGGTCATTTCCCAGTCTCAGGAGAACCCAGAATTTCTCAGTGATTGTTGTTCACCCTCCTAGATCCCAAACTTCTTCCCTCTCCTTTCTACAGTGAACTTCAGCCCCCAAAGCCTGATAAGTTCTTTTGCAGAACAGTTGAGCTACCTCTTTGTTTTACTGTCTACTTTTTTTTTTTTTTTTTTTGCAGTACGCGGGCCTCTCACTGTTGTGGCCTCCCCTGTTGCGGAGCACAGGCTCCGGACGCGCAGGCCCAGTGGCCATGGCTCACGGGCCTAGCCGCTCTGCAGCATCTTGCTACTGTCTACTTTCATACCATGCTCCAAGGCCCTACTCTCCAAACCAAAGTGGGTCTGTCAAGACAATTTTGCCAAACAAAGAACTTTTTAGTCTTTCTTAGGAAACAGAAGAAGTTGCATTCAGTTGTGGTTTTAAATAACTTTTTTTGCATTGTTTTGTTGAGTTTATTATCTCATAGTTTCAATAGTTACCTTGGGTTCTTTAGGAAATGCTGATTTTTTTGTTAGCTGTGCTTCAACCCCTCACATCAGATGCCAATTCCTTTCAGGCAACTAACGTGTGTCTAGTTTCTTTCATACGTCTTTGTAAATGCCAAGTAGACTCTCCTGCCCACTTTGGGCACGAGATAAATGCTGCTGAGGAGCAAGAGATGACAGAAATTCAAAGAGATGACAAGGAAAGTGGTTCCAGGCCCCAGGTTTTGGATGTGGGAAAGGAAATGTGCAGAGGATCTTACTACCATCCCAGTAATAAGAAAAATTCAGAAAGGACACAAAACTAGCTTTCATTTTTAAGCATAAGATGCTCTACATTTCTTGCTCTAAATTTAGTGCCGTGGCATTCAGTTAAAACCACCTTGTGTCCAATAATATACTTCCTGGTCTGCCCTGAGGTCTTCAGGAAGCATTTTATCTTTCATATAATTGCCAGGGTGAATCCCTAGTTATAACATACTCTACAACATATAAAATAATTGTTGCAACTGAACCTATCACATAAATATTAGTGATTGAAGAGATTGGTTGGGATAAATCAATGTGGGTGACATATTTAATAAACTTTGTATAAATATTGTTTGCAACAGCTATAAATAAAATTGTCTTTAGGAATTTTACATATTGCACATCCCTCTATTCAAGGAGAGGCAAAGGAATGATTTCTAGCTGCATGAAACGACAAGCAATGCCTTTTCAAACCTGCCCAGATCAGAGCAGGCAAGCAGAGTCAGGGAGCGTGCCCACACCCACACCCGGTTCGGCGTGTGCTGAGGCTTGCTCCGTTGTCTGAGCTCTCCACATCACTCACTTGCCGGTGGGAAGGAGATTCAATCAGAGGAGAACGTCAAGCCAACATGCTTCTTCTTTTCTTTTTTTTTTCCCCCAAAGAAAAAGCCACACCATAAATAAAGCATGATTGAGATGGCATTTTACATTCACAGATTTTGGCATAAATAAATAAAAGGGATTTTGTTCAAATTCTGTCATCCTTACATGCCATTTTTAAATTTCTTTCCCTACCAGTTCAGCATATTCATCTACACTGTGAGAGTCATATTGGCTCCCTCCAGTGGCTGACTTAGCTCTAATGAAACCACAGGGGTATTTCTCAAGGCTGTACAGCCTAGTGGTTCAGTGTGGAATCACTCACTTCTGAGATGAGTTCAAATCCCTTTGGGAATTCTGCCTCACACTTAACATGCGTTATCCTTCCTGGAAGGGTTTGAGGTGTTGATTTTAATTAATCTACCTTATAATCTCCCACTCAAATGGGTATATTTCACTGTTCCCATTTTGTGGATGAAAAACAACCCACTGGAAGACAGTGGAAAGGACTGGGAATTCTAGGAGGGCATGGCGATGCCTCACATCTGAGCTCAGGACCAGAGCGCTTCCATGAGGGCTTTCTCTCAACTTAGAACAGATCCTGTCACATTCTCTGCCTTATTATTGTTAGATTCCAAAGGATGATAAATTGTGGAAATATTTAGGTTCCTTTTTTAAAGAGGTCAGACATAATACAGTGTGTCTTCAGCTTTGAGCTTAATGAAATGTCACATACACATTGGGAAATTCAGGTATGAACTATGGGTCTTACATTGTTTGAAATTTACAACTTTCACATTTATTCTTATTAGCAATATTTCAGTCGCTCAATATATTTCCCTGGCATTAATGGAAAAAACATGGTGTCTTCAAGCAGCCAAAATCATCTCTCTAAATTCCCACTGAGTTTAAGCAAAGGCCATGTAATTTAATGGCTAAAGTTACTGCCATAGATTTCCAGTGTGCTGGGTTCAAATCCCATTAAATTAGATTCTAATTAAAATTCATCTGAGCTATTTTTTCATTTTGTAATTATTTAGTTCTTAATGACTCACTTTAACTGCTTTTTACTCAAGGAAAACAAAGGGGAAATTAAACAAAATGCAAGGCAGTAAAAAGAGCAGATGAATTAGAAGACGATATGATGCCTCTTTAAAAGTTAGCCTGAGAATTGGGTGTGCAGTGCAGATGATCAAGAGGAGACTTAATTAGGGCTTAAACACTCCGTTCGTAGTTCTTGGGTCTTTATAAAAGCTAAGAGCAGGGGGGTTCCCTGGTGACGCAGTGGTTGGGGGTCTGCCTGCCGATGCAGGAGACGCAGGTTCGTGTCCCAGTCCGGGGGGATCCCACATGCCGTGGAGCGGCTGGGCCCGTGAGCCATGGCCGCTGGGCCTGCGCGTCCAGAGCCTGTGGTCCGTGGCGGGAGAGGCCCGCGTACCGCCAAAAAAAAAGCTAAGAGCAAAGCTAAATCCTGTGTAATTTGTAGTTATTTTCCCAGCTAGCTCTTTCTGAAATGTTATTTTTCACTTGCCTTTCTTTTTTTTTTTCATCTCGAAAGCATGGTATCAGACCTTGTATATACAGTGTGCCACTTGCCTGCTGTCAGGGAGAGAAGTGACAACACTTGTCACTACCAATCTCTTCATGTCTGTTCTCATCTGAGCAAAATACATACAGCCTGGTTTCCAGGTGTTTGTTGAAATTCGGAGTTATGTAACATGTCTTTGCTGTGCTCAGAACTGAAAAGGAAACACCACAGGGGGAATAAATTCTTCCCTTTCTAAGAACTCTGAGTGTGCATAATACTGATTTTAGAGGAAACTGATAGATTCAGGGGTGTTCAAGTAACGATGATGGGAAATTTTTACAAACTTAAAAAATTGAAGCAATATGAGTATACAGTTGAAGAATTTAAACATTATTAAAAGCACTATATATATATATATATACTATATATATATATACTATATATATATATATATTTTTATTTATTTATTTTTAAAGATTATTCCTTCTGCTTGCTACCCAGTTCACATACCACCAAGGGCAACAACTTTTTCAATGTTTTTAATTATGTCTACATCTACACAGCTATATTGTGATTTATCAATTTTAAACATTATCCATTGATCTACTATAATGGTAAATGAAGATTTTAGCTCTTTTAAACACACACACACACATACACACACAGACATAACTTCTTTCTCTCTTTCCCTGATACTTGCCATCGAGTTTTGTCAACTTGGAGTTAAATTCATATCCACAGTCTTTATTGCTGTTACTATGTACATATATTTCCTTGATGAGGCAAGTAGTTGACTCTGCTTACATATATTTATTGTATAACTTCTCATTTTTTAAAAGTAATAATTGTGTAATTTCTTCTTTTGCTTGGTTTCTTTTAATATCTATTGAATTACTGACTCACACCCCAAAGTGTGCCTCTTCATACAATATCCCACCCAGTCAGATCTAACAAGATCTAACTATGTTTTCTCATCTAGCCCTCTGGAGTTCTTTATTTCTGGTTTCAATATGGACTGACAATTTCTAGTCCTGCTACATAGTAATTGTCTCCTGTATTTCCTTTTGAGTCATCCTAAGAAATACCTTATCCTTTCTGCAATGTTGGATCTAGTTTTTATGACCATGTTTTGTTGGAGCACCATCCTCTAGTAGCTTCCAGAGAAAAGGTGAATTTAGAAATCTTTCTTCCCTCCAAACTTAGAGCTATTCTTCTGCTCTTCTCTCTTTCAATATTGTAGTCTATAAGTTTAATGCCATCTCTTTATCGGTAGTACTCCAAAATTTCATTACAGTTCACTTTTGTGTGGTCTTTTGTTCAATCATGCTTCTGGGAGCACAGATGGACTTTTCACTTTATATTCTTAGTCTGTTTTTTTTTTAATTTTCCTGTCTTCTTTTAAAAATAACTTCCTTGCCATTATTTTCTCTGTTCTCTCTTTCTAGAATGCCTATTAAGTATATGTTAGACCTCACTTTTGGTTCATAAGATGTTCAAAAACATTTCATCTGTTCATCTCTTTCTATTTTTGTTCTTTCTAGGATACTTTTTGACTGCATCTTCTAACACTTTTATTAAAATTTGGCTCTCATACATTAATTTTAAAAACACTTTATTTTTCTCAGATTGTTCCATTTTTCATAGCATTCAGTTGTTGATTCATCAGTGAAAGATATTCATTCTTTCCATTGTCCAGATTTCTTATCAGTTCTGTTCTTTTGTTTATTTGTTCCTCTTTATTAAAGTATCTGATCATTCTTAGTTCTCCGTTCATATTTAGGCATTAAAGAGTTGATGGGAAACCATACATTAGTGCAACTGTGAACTAATGAGTGTCTCTGTAGTGCGAGTGATCAGCTGGCTTTTTCACTGGGCCAACCAACTATTGTCATCTGTAGGTCTGTGGTAGCTTAATTTCACTAGAGAAGCATCATCCAATTCCCCCTCTTGATGCTAGCATTCTGGACTTGGGCATAGTAGTAGAGCTGATATTGGAGTGGTCTCACTCTTCAGTATGAGACTTTCACTTCATCGCAAAACTTGCAGTTCCCACCACATCCCAGTTTACTTCTATGCCTGGGATCCTGAATCTTCTCAATGGGTATTTTTGGTTTTGAGTATTTTAAAAAGTTCTGTTATTGTTGTAGTTGTTGTTTTAGATCAGGTATAGGTGCTTGCAGCAGAACTAGTGAAAAGAAAGTTATCATTTATTCATTCTTCACTTAACAAATAGTGCCAGCTCGCTTTCCATGGGCACCTAAAGGTTTATCTGTTTACTCTCTCTTCCTTTCTCAACCAGGAGTAATCGTGATAGTAAAGACAGGGAACTTTTTTTTTTTTTTTTTTTTTTGCGGTATGCTGGCCTCTCACTGCCGTGGCCTCTCCTGTTGCGGAGCACAGGCTCCGGACACGTAGGCTCAGCGGCCATGGCTCACAGGCCCAGCCGCTCTGCGGCATGTGGGATCTTCCCAGACCGGGGCACGAACCCGTGTCCCCTGCATCGGCAGGTGGACTCTCAACCACTGCGCCACCAGGGAAGCCCGACAGGGAACTTTTAAATTTGGTTTTTATATTTTAAGGCAATATAGTACAATTAAAAGCATGGAATTTGGAACCAGAAAGACCTGTGGTTTACCTATATTTACTACCTCTGTGAAGTTAGACAACCTTTCCGGATTTCAAAGTTCTCATCTTTATAGTAAGATAACTTCTTTGAGACTCTTTGTCAACTGTGACATGGGAATATAATACCTTTCTTAGGTGTCAGAATTACATGAGTTATTACATATAAATTGCTTAGCACATAAAATTGCCCTAATTCCCCTTTTCCATGGAATTTTAATGGATCAGTATATCAGTTAGGATTAAGTTTAGCTATATATGAAGAAAAATCTAACACAACTGTGTTTTACAGGAGATGTAGGTGGCCAGTCCTATTTATGACAGGAACTTAGGCTCTTTCTAGCTTTCTGTTCCAACACTTAAAAAATGAGGCTGATAATAATATTGCCATCATTTGGATCTTAGAAGGAAGAAATATATAGGAAGTATTTAGCACAGTATTTGTATACAAAAAAGTACAGTTAAGAGAAAAGATAGAAGGGCTTCCCTGGTGGCGTGGTGGTTGAGAGTCTGCCTGCCGATACAGGGGACACGGGTTCGTGCCTCAGTCTGGGAAGATCCCACACACTGCAGAGCGGCTGGGCCTGTGAGCCATGGCCGCTGAGCCTGCGAGCCCAGAGCCTGTGCTCCGCAACGAGAGAGGCCACAACAGTGAGAGGGCCGCGTACCACAAAAAAAAAAAAAAAAAAAAGATAGAAAAATTCATTCAGGTTAGTCATAACCAATTACTTGATAAAGAATCTGGAAATATAGGATGTTTATCACAAGGCATGAAGAGTGCACCCACCAGAAGTTCTGACTCACCTACAATTGTTTAGAGTGAAAATAAGCAACTTGGCAATCCAAACTGTACTTCTAGTAGCAAATCTCCTGATATTCCATTTTAGGGCATGCAACACCACTCTGCTAGGTTTATTTCCCCCCTCATGGCACATCATGTCACATATTCTCAATCTATCAACTGCATTGAGATGGCATCATCATCATCACTCCACAAACTCCATACAAGGTCCTCTGTTCAGACAATTTCATTCATCATATCTACATTAACGTCAGTTAACATGGCTTCTGCCTCATTCTTAAAAGACATTTAGTTTCTTTTTAAATTAGTAATAACCCAGTAAATTCCAGATATAACTTTTGTAAGCATTTTATTGTTCTTTCAGTATCTTCCCTCTAGGGCCTGGCAGAAATATTAAAATTCCTTCTAAGACAAAATTATGATAACTTAATGAATAAAAATGTTTTACCTTTCCCATTAAATCTTGTCTGATAATTATCTGGAATGCTATAATTATTGTCTTTTAAATAGCAACTGAAAGAATTTGTTAAAAAGTATCTCAGACTATTTTCTTAGTTTTGTTTATTGTTCTGGAAATTCTTACTTCTCCAAATCTTTCCAGAACCTATGGGAGCTAAATAATTCATTAATGAGCACCAATTCTTCATTGTACTTCATGTAAATTGCAAAAAAAGTAAGATATTTTCATCTGACTCATGAATTGTGTCAATTAACAAAATGGAATATCCCCCCACAGTCATGACAGAGATGGCTTATTCCTTCCCAATCACAGCCAAAGACAGCAGATTGAAACAACTTGTGAAGTCTAAGTAGACTTTCACCATAGAGCAGTCTACTTTCTGATAGGTTCTGTACTCGATTCCCCAAATGATGGACAGATGGTGAAAGTGTTAGGTATGGAAAATGATGGCTAGTTCAGGATTGGTTGTCTTCTGAAACTATGCCCAAATGAATCATGGGCTAAGTCCATTTTGTTGTACTAAAATTTCCTCTTTGCACTAGTGGTCATGAAAATGTTTTATTGCCAAATGTAGATCACTTCACCGCCAATGAAACTGTGATTCCTAAAACACAAAACCTAAGAAAGATGTACATTGGGCAGCACCAGCAAGGTCAGCTAATTCATCAAGATCCAGATAAAAAAGTCCACGTTTCACTTTGCCAGCAAGCTGGCTGCTTCATCTGGTGCCAACAACTCAATCCTCTGAACAGATGACATATTGAATAAAGGCATTTTTCAAATTCACGGAGTACTTCAGTTCTCATCTTTCCAATGTATCATTTGCTACAAGGATTCATTCTATCATTTTAGGGTCAGCAAATGGATTATTGTGCCAAGTCAGTGTTCTGAAGGTGCTGAGATAAAAACTGCATTCTCCTCCTGAGCATCCTATCAGGACAAAGGTCATATTTTGGAATCAATTTATTATGTATTCTGGGGTTTCCAGAAATTCTCTTACACAGAAAACTGAATACAACATCCTTCAATGAGGTTTTTAACTTTCCATTCTTTGTCAACAATTGTTATATAATAAAGAGACGGTAGACTTGTAATTGGGGAGGAGGAAAATAACTCGATTTAAACAATTACGTACTTCTGGGAAATTCAGTCCTGTAATCACAAAATTTTTGACACACCAGCTCACGATAGAACTCACTCTTCTTGGTTTATTGCTCAATAGGAATCTACAGAACTATAACAACAGTCACATTCCACATTAGAAATTTGTTTTCTGTACACTTGAACTTGCTGGTGACCAATTCTGGAAGCCACTCAACCTTTACAAAACATACTGAGTTCATTTTTCTCACCTCTCCACCAGATTGAAGGAATCATCACAAGATCTGCTGAAGATCCCCACAGAATCTACATGGTTAAGAGGAAGGGAAGAACTTATTCTTTTACCCTCTGCACCGAGAAGAACTGAACAGTGGTCACAAAGGGAGCCTGGTGTTGATACAGCTAAGGGTGATGTATGAGTATAACAAGCCTGCCATTTGTACAGTGATGAGCCTTGTTCTCTTGTGATGTGCAGATCTTACTCAGAAGATGGTGTGCATCTGTTGCACAGGCCAATAGCAAATTGAAGGCGCTGAACTTACACTGTTGGGAGAGTGACAGCGTGAGCTATCTGAGTGAGAGGTGTTGAGGGCTGAAGGGATTGTGAAAGGAACCGATATGTTTAAATTATTTTACATGTCATTGTTTAGTGCAAGGCCCTTCCCATGTGTTAAGAGAGTAATAACGTCACTTCCCTTAAAGCTCTTTTCATAGAACAGACCAGATGATCTCCACAGATTCCTCCCTGTACCATAAGTCTAAGTTCTATGTGCTCAGTAAAGGTTTGCAGCTCTAGGCCTTACATGTAAAATCAGAAGAATTGTGTGATGAGCTCTCTGCTGTCAGGGAGCATAAGATCTATTGATAGGATAAAAGTTTAGAGCAGAAATATACCTTAAGAACAGTATACTTCACTACAAATAAGGACCCAAATATATGGTACAGAGCTGTTTGTCAGTGTGGTTCATTGTTTTATGTCTAGTATCACAAAGTGCCTGGCATGTTGTAGGGGACCTGCAATTATTTTTGAATAAATAAATGATTCCACACAAGATATACTCCAGTCAAAAGTAGAAATTTCAAAACTGAATAGGTTTACTCTCAAAAGGTACGATTTCATTTACATAACATTCTTGAAATGACAACAAAGTAGAAGTGGAGAACAGATTAGTGATTGCCAGGAGCTGGTAAGGGTAGGTAAGGAAGTGGCTGTGATTATATGACAGCAGCACAAGGGATCCTGTGATGGAACTGTTCTGTATCTTAATTGTGGTGATAATCCCATGAATCTACCCATGCGATAAAATTGCCTAGAACTAAATACATACACACACACACAAATGAGTGCATGTAAAACTGGTGAAATCTAAATAAGGCTGGTGAAATGTAACAGTGTCAGTATCCCGTTTGTGATACTGTGTTATAATTAAACAACTGACGGAAACTGGGTGAAGAGTATAGAGGATCTCTGTGCATTAGGTCTTACAATCACATGTGAATCTATAATTATTGCAAAATAAAACGTTTGGAAAAATAGCAAAGGCCTGAATAAGCTCATTGAAGAAGCGTTCATAGAGATGTAGGACTGCGCTGTGATTTGGATAGGAAGAGAGGGCATGGATGATGTGGGGAATGGGCTGGAAAGTAGGCTTATGAGAATCCCCAATGGACAGTGGTATGTGGATGGTAACACGGAAGAGCCTAGTTGCATAGTTTGGCAATTTGGTGGCATGGTTTTGAGTAGAGAAAGTATGAATTTTAGAATCTGACACCCTTCACACCGTAGGCCAGTTCCCACACTCTCATTTGCATGGCAGCAAACTCCCTACTCTCTGAATGTAGGGCTCCTCATCTGTTATCACAGAGGGCATGATATGAGCATTAAAGGAGCTATAATGTATATGGAGAGCCTAGCTCAGATTTTGGCACCCGGTAGGTATTTAGCAAATATAAATTCCTTTTCCTTGCCCTTGGACACAGTCTTACAGGTAACCAAGTGTTCTTGGGTCAAGTCCAAGGCAAATTACTGCACATTCTTACCACTTCTCAGTATTGTGGAAGCTGAGGAGGAGGGCAGTGCCGGGAGCAGAGACGTGTCACCCATCAGCTGGCCTTAGCTTCAGCATAAGCCCAGTTTGAGGAAGGCAGGTGAACAGGAGTCGAGAAGTGTCCTGAGTCTGCACCGAAAAGCATGCCCGATCTAGAGAGAGGAGAGAGACAAAGTTTGCAGGGCAGCGCATCACAGCCATAGCCAGCAGCTGGAGCCACTGTGGCCTCCTGGGTCTGCCGCCTCTTCTTATCTGGACTACACAAGGAACTAAAGCCAGGATGTCCTCTGGGCAGTGACAGTGTGCTCCAGGCTGAGCCCAGGAAAAGCGTCACTGCTCAGGCCCTGTACATGGTCAGCCAGGATCCGAACTGCTAGAGAAACCAGCTGGCCTGGTAAGGATACTCCCCTTGGGCAACAACTGCAGCAGCCGCGGGAACAAAACAGAAAACTTTTGAATAAAATGTTTGCTCACATACCAACAATTTTCTTAAATCTACATTGAAAATTAGTACCAATTTGGAGACAGATGAAAGATTTAAAATAATAACTTTCCAAGGAGTGTTTCTCCCTCATTTCCTCTAATTTCAAAATTCAAAATGATTACCATTTTGAAATCCTGGTTTGTGTGTGTGTCTGCTTGTGAGTGTGTTTGAGTATGTGTGTATGTGTGTGTTTTGTCTACAGTGAGTATTAGTACATTTTCTGCTATTTTCCTTCAAGGAAGAAAAACAGATTGGAGAGACGAAACCCTAGGCTGACAATATACAACATGTAATGATACAAGCATTTACAAACAGGCATTAGCTGCAACCGTATGAATTCCATGGCTGAGCAGTACAAAATATATTTGCAGCTATTGCTGTACAGTGCGCTACTGCTGTAGGAGGATCGCATTTATTGAGATGTACAGCGAAACCCGAGGAGCTGATCACACACAGGAAAGGAATCTAAATTGACCTCTAAATTTCTGCTGCTTTCAGGTAATAAAAACCTAACACTCTGGACTCTAAACAAAATCTCTGTCAAAATGGACAGTTAGTTTGAGATCTAGTCAGAAAAGTCAGGCTGGGGAAATCAGTCAACATTTTTCGTTACGGTGGTAGTGTTTTTGGTTTTGTTTTCATTGTGCTTTTTTGTAGAGTTCTGTTTTCCCTGCTATTGATACATCAGGCATCCAATCATGAAAAACAACGTCCATATCACTAAAATGGCCTCCGGGCCTCCAGTATATCTACAGTGGGGTTAAACATCTGTGAGAAGATGTGACAGCACACCCTATAAAAGGTATTATTGTGTCATACAGACTTTCTGTAATAACCAAACAGTAAAGAATACAGCCTTTTAAAGGTCTCCCCATGGCTGATCTCATGACTCAAAGATAAGACACTGTGCTGCAAGGTAAGTAATAAAATCTGGTGGGTACTCTGGGCTAGCTTGTGACAAATCATATCAAAGTATTATTAAAGAAAGAACTTGAGACCCAAGACTATTATTGATTCTTGACAGAATTTCTTATAAATAAAGTGCTGCAATCAGGTCCTGGACTTGCCAAGGTCTTGGTAGAATTCTTCCTATTGTAGGGGAGGCTGCAAAATAATAACACGCCATTAGTGAGAGCCAAACGTCTCTGTGTGCAGTGACACAAGAATGGGTCATGGTCAAAAGAGAGCTAGTAAGAAAACAATTGCCAAATGCCTTTTAAGGCACTTTTTGCTGATCTCTTTTTGAAATGGGAAAAGCTGCCTCCGAGCTTCCATGGGAAGTTTGTGCCCTGACTGTGTTAGCAGAATGAATCTGTGACCCTTTCCAGCACTAAGGACACACCTCCATTAGTGTCCATATTCTTACAGGGAAGAGCCTGATACAGTCAACTGAAATGACAGGGTGATAAATATAAAACCACTATCATCAATAAGACTGGAATGTAAAAGCACTTAGTTTCAGCCTAAGTAACTCGCAGAAAGTTTGGTTTCAAGAACCAGTGCGTCATCCATCACTACTCTACCTTCTGTTGACAAAGTAATTGTAAGATATCTAGAATGGAGGTTCAATACGAGCTGACATTTTTGAAAGGAGGAATTGTGTGCCGTACTTACTCATTAAATGTAGTTTTCCTCCACTAAAGATGTTTCCTTTTTTAGTTTATGTATGAATAACTTTAACTAAAGTTTCCTTGACACCCTGACTTTGCTCTGAATAGCACCTATGTTCATTAACATAAAACCTGAAAAAAACGTAATTTTAATGTAGTTCTTTCTAACACTTCAAAAGCCTCTAACAAATGGATCGAGCACAATTATGAATCTTAAAGGGAATTATAAAGAGATCACAGAAGGTTGAAAAGTTTTAGTTAAAAAAAACCTTCTGGGTGAAAAAGAAAAGAAAAATAGGCAGTTAATGTGAAACTTTGATGCACATTGAATAAAAGTAAACTTAGGCATTTTTTTATTTTTCTATAAATTCAGTGTTCACAGAGAAGAATAAACAAGAACCCATAGCAAGATGGGGCTCAGATAATTTGACAGAATGAGGTATATTTTTTATTAGTGTGTGGACTTTGGAGTCAAATAGACCTGGGTTTGAATTTCTGCTCTGCCACTTACTATCTGTATGATGATGAGAAAGTTACTTTTTTTCTTTCTAAGACTCAGTTTCCTCATTTGTAACTTATGTGAGGATTAAATAATACAACTTTTAAAGCATTTAACATTCTGTTTCATACATACAAAGGATTTAATAATTTAGTCCTCCCTATCTTCATTCCAAGTATTGATAAATCGTGAGATGGCCAGCTCTTCTTTTCTTAAATACTACAGAATTTTTTTTTGGAAGAACAAATTATCCTGGTTAAAGTTCTAGGACAGAAATAGGAAAAAACTTTCTCTTATAATGGGTGCATCAACTTAGGCGGAAATTTCTACCCCTGTTCACCTGCAAGGGTGAAAATTCTTGGAATTTCTTTGCTCTCTATATTGTTCTCAATTCTATTGCTTTTTGCAAAGTTCAGTTAAATCCTATTTTCTCCAAGGAGCCATTCCAGATTCTTCCACGTGATTTTCCACCCCCCTAGTGATGTATTGTTTAACTTAATTTCCACTATACTGTGAGTTCCTGAAGATTAGTATTTTATTTGCCTTTGTACCCTACAGTACCTAGAGCTGGCCTTTTCTGATGGTGAACACTCAAGAAATGTGCACTGATTGTAGATCAATTATACTTCAATAAAAATAAATACATAAATGTATTCATACATAAATAAATGTACATTGAATGTCTATTGGTTTGCTGTCCTATAAAACCAGACTAAGGGTAAAGTCCCAGAACCTGGAATAAAATCCTTAAGCAGCTGAACCATGGAACTAGCCTTTTTACATTTTGCAAATATGATCATTGTGACCACCATGTAGAGCTGCTGAAAATCAAACAAAACAACTTGCTGATCCCCAAAGTTTTATGAAAAAGGGATATGCAAGAGAAATTAAAGGCTGTACACAAACCTTTGAGAAACTAGCTATCTCACTGAGAAAATATACATGAGGGGCATGTTAAAAACATATCACCACCATATGTAGTTTATAAATCTTAGACTGCCAGGCAATAAACCTCAGCAGATATGTTCCTGGCCACCCCAAGCCATCGTATACAAGTTTTAGTGCAGAGAGTATATCAGTCAAACTATACTGGACCTGTTGCTCTGCATGAGGCTAGATTTATACTTAGCTAGAATGTCCAGGTGAACAAGACAAGTCTGCTCTCTTTGTTTCAAGTGACAGCACTACCTAGTGGTCAAGTACCTGAGCTCTGGAGACAGTTAACCTTGGTCAACTTGCCAGGTCTCTCTTTTTTGTCAGTGTGATAGTGGACAAGCCACTCAATCTCTCTGTGTTGTACTTTCCTCATCTGCAAAATGAGAGTAAAAATAGGACCTTCCTCATAGCATTTGGGGAGGGGAGGAGATTAAATTATTAAATTCAAGAGAAGCACTTAAAAAAGTACCTAGTCCAAAGTGAGAACTCAATAATCACTATCTCTCATTAATTGCTTCCTGGAAAGCAACATTTTTTGGCAAGAACACCATATACTAAAGCTCTTGGCTTCTTGGCAAAATTCATTCTCCCAAATTTATGAGCTTACATTATGCCATATTGCTGGTTGGATTTCCCCTGTACTCTAAATTATATTGGCCTCATGGATTAAAGCTGCAAGGACATAAAGGAGAACAAGGGATCAGGGCCTGGGAGTGGTATCTAAAGCAACTTTTACTTAGCAATTAGTGAGAATTATGAACAGGGGGTGGTGAAGGGGGTTGATATCACGGAGAATATCAATCATTTAACTGAGAGCATGGGGCAGAGAACTACAGACATTAAGTGCGCTTTGCCCTCATTATAGTAAGAGTTTGCCATGTATATCTATTTACTTTTACATCTATTTACTTCCAAAAGCTCTCCACTACAGGTTTTATTATCCCTATTTTAGAATTGAGAAAACTAAGACTCTGGGATGTTAAGTGACTTAGCCAGGATCAGACAGATAGCACGTGTTGAATTCAGGATCAGAATCCAAGTCTGACTTCAAACTCATTAGTCTTTCAAATATACTCTTCCCCCAGTGAAATAGTTCTCAAAGTAGGAGAAAAATTGCTTTGCCAGGAATCAAATTTAGGACCTACATTTCACACAGAGCCGTCAGTAAATTTTCTCTAGAATCTAGTGAGCAATTGGCTTTAACCAGAATCCAGTCTATGTGTCATTTGCACTAAGGAGAGAACCTCTGATTCTTCACCATGATACTTTCTCTGCCCCAATGCAAAATTTAAAAGACAAAAATCAAATACTCTTTTGCTGTTTAGATGCTCTGTTTCTGCCTTCTGCTGCAGCACTTGGGTCCCTGGGGCACTTGAACCCATTTATTTTCCATCTGTTTCTTGCCTTCCTAAAGCAGCTTTATTGGACCCCAGAAGGCTTTGCTTCTCTCAATTAGAGAGGGGAGAAGCACTCACACACAGGATGCACCAGAGACTTTTCAGGTAGGCAAGGTGGATAAACAGTTTCAAGAGTTCAGGAATGTAGATATCTGATCCTGTAGCACTTTCGACACATGTTGGCCTGGCTGACTTTTGGCTGCAGGATTACAATTCAAGACCTGTACCTAGGAGTCCATTTTAATGGGCAGGGGAGCTGACTTTGCCATCCAGGGTATGATGCTTAGGGTGCTGCTAAGAAATACAAAAGACATACAAATTGGTGGAGCGTGGATTTTCATGCATAAGATTAAAATGTAAAGAAGAGTTTGAAATGCCACAGGGCTGCAGAGTACTCAGAAGTCTTGGTGAATCAATTTTCTCCCTGAGGATGGCCTCAGGCCTATCCCTCTGAAGCAAGAACATTTTGTACCATTGACTGGTTGCTCCTGGGGAAAAATTTCCCTATGAAACTCTGGAAGGTGTTTCCCTAGAGCCATGCCAGGTTTAATGGCCCCTGTTTGGATCCAATTAGGACTGGTTTGGGAAACTTGGAGAATACAAAATCAGCAGGGGTGGGAAGATGTAGAAAGCAAAGGGGACTCATTCATAGCTTTTCAGAGGGCAAAGGGGACTCAGTCATAGCTTTTCAGGTATCTCGAAACAGCACTCACTCCTGACTTCTCTTACTCCAAATTGTTATGATAGCCAACTATTCTACCTATTAAGGTTTTAATGTGGCACCAATAAGTCAAAACCAGTTTAACAACTAAGAATTATAGTTGATATAAAATGTTTGAATTTGGGCTAATAACATATACTAAGTTATTAGACAGATGAGATTTAAAATGACTAAGGAAAGAAATTGGGTTTATAATGGACACATTAATAGACCACTAAACTGACTTTAAAGGCTCTGGCAGGCACAGTCAAGACACCACATATATAACAACTCCATCTATCTTGAGCTTTCTCATCATGTCACCTAATAGAATTTCAAACACTATTAGCACACTGATGAATGCTTATTATATATTACCCATGCATGCTGTCTTTTGAATTAAAAGACAAGAACAGGCATCTGCTACTTTATTGGATTGGGTCACTTTCCTTATTTTGATGCTGAAATGCTAAGTTTACTTCTCCAGATTGTTTGAGGAACTTTCTTCTAATTTCAGAAAAACCTTTTTGTGACCAGAATGACCATGGTTCTGACTAGATAACTATTCAAAACAGCTTGAGAGAGACATCCAGGCCAGTTTCTGTTAGACTGAACTGACCGATGGCTTAGAGACCAGGCTTAATTTGCCATTGCTACTTTGCCAGACCAAGGATGATCATCATTCATTTACTCACCAAATATTTTTCTGAGCAACTACTTTAAGTGGGGCACCATTCTAGTTACTGAAAATACAGTAACAAACAAAATGTATCTGATCTGTGCCCTCGTGCGGCTTAAGATTTTGTGGGAGAGATAGCCATTAAACAAATAACAACAAAAATAGCTAATTATAACAGACTTATCATGTGGGACCTTTGGAAGTGGAAGAGAGTCCAGTAATACTTCTCTGAGGTATGACAGTTAATCAGAAGTCTGACTCATACATTGCATTTAGTCAAGTAATAAAATGGAAGAAAAGGATATATACAAAATGCTGAAACAGAAAAGAGCTCTTTTACTCACCAAAAGAAGAGGAGTAGGATTAACAGAGACCATTTCATGGAGAGTATTGTAAAGATTTAGGGTTTTGTTTCAGGAGGTCATTGAAAAGATTTAAGCAGAGAAGCCATGTGGTTAAATTTGAGCTTTTAAAGACACTGCCATACGGCTGCATGGAAAATGGATTGAAGGGATCAAGAGAGACAGCTTGAAGTGTAATTAGGAAGTGATTTCAGTGATCCATGTGTGAGATGATCAAGGTCTAAGTCAGTATTAGAGTGCTGACAGTGGAAACAAAGAGCACTGGAAGGAATCAAGATCCATTTTGAAAGTAGGATCAATAAGACCTGTGATGTATAGGATAGAGGGATGGAGAGAGAGGCAGTTGTCAAGAATGACTCCCAGGTTTCTGGCATGAGGAACTGAGTGGATAGAGATGCTCTTTAACCACCTGAGCTTATGGTAGAGGCATAAATCCACAAGGAAATTGCATTAAAAGTACATCAATCCCTTGTCTATTGCAATAGCTTAATTTTCTGGAAGTTTCATTGATGGAGAACTTAGTTAAGTTAGAGATAACACTTCTATGGGAGCCAAAATAGATATCATAAAATGTATGAGATAAAATTGTGAACCTTAATATAGAAAAGCCCCTTAACCTCTCAATCAAAACCACCTTTTACTCTTCCTTTAAACATAATGTATTGAACTTTCTCATATAGCACATAGGTGGCCATAGAAATAATGACACAAAGCAATATACAGAAACAAGTGAATGACTCCACAAAGTAAGTAGAAACATTCATAAGAATGTGGAAATAAAAGGAGAGTATATAATTTGCAATGTGGAAAGGCATATATGGGGAGTTTTCATTGTTTTGATCATATTTGACCAAGAAAGATACTCTTTCTCTCAATTTTCCCTCTATACCTTGACTCATTAAAATAATTTCTATTATTGCTTTTATTTCTCCCTTTTCTTTTTGTTCTTTTAGTTCCCCCCTCCCTTTCCCTGCTCGTCTTATCTTTGCTGTGCACTTTTTCCTTGGAAATTACAAAATTAGACTTTCATTAATTATAATTAGATCTATGAGAATAGACATAGTGAAGGTTGGGGAGAGTTTCTAAAAGGCAGCAAATACACAGAGAAAGACTGTAGGACCCTTCTGAATTTCCATTGAAGAATCACTAGGTTATAATCTTAAAATCATACAGATGCTTATTTATCTTTGTATCCCCAGATTTTATCACAATACCTAGGAATATTGATTTAAAATTTCTTTAGTGAATAGGTATAATGATTACCTAAGAAGATAATATTGAATTATCAGAAAGGGTGGTAGGGTCATTATGGCAAGGCCAATTGTAAAGGTCATGAATGGGAAGGCAACTTAAACAAAAATGACAAATAAAGGCTTTAGATTAGATACTAGAAGGCTTTCCTTATTGTCAGGGTAAAATATCTTTTTCATGTTACATCACCCAAGAAGATTGTGCCATCTCTTTCCTGTGGCATTTAATTTAGTTTGATATGTTTATTATAGAATAAATAATATTACAGTAAATTGAAATAAGAAGAAAACATGAACCCAAATCCCTAGAAACTGAACAAATTAAATTAAATTCCCATTTATGTGATGTTTTTCCTAGTGCCTGTCTACACACTCACACACACACACACACATACAAATACACAAACTGAGTAGTACCTTATAAGTGGTAATCATAGTATATAAATAGTTAAGGGTTTTGATTCTTTTATGTTAATATTATATCATAAACTTTGTATATAATGTTCACAATTGTAATTTTAATGACATTAAAAATTCCATCAATTTGAAAATGATGATCTGAGCACCTATCCACATTTCAGAAGATTCATTGAAATAAAAAAATATATCAAAAGGAATATTTCAAAATCAATTAATATATTTGTTCATTAATTCAACAAATATTTATTGAGTGCCAATCATATACTAGACACTTTTATAGACTTTGGGTACATAATGGGAATAGGAGTTGATCTTTGATCTCATGCTGATTACTGTCTAATGAGATGGGAGACATACTTTCCGAGGAACCTCAGAAAGATTCAGTTCTGGAGCTGGCAGGCATGAAGATCAGAAATGCACTTTGGTGCATAGTTCAGGACAATTAAGTAAAGGAATGTCTATAAAGCAGCTGGGGCTGTTGATGCCTCCACCAGGGTACAGAGTAGCATTTGCCTCCATCTTAATTGAGTACTTAGGAACTGATTTCTAAACAAAGTGTTAGATTTACCTCAGAGGGTCTTTACTGGGAGACTGGGATTAAAGAAAGAGACCTGAGCTGGAGATAACTCTCAACCCACAGAACAGTCCAAAGTAGGGGTGGAGCTGGGGGATGGGAAGAAAGAGTGCTCCAGGCTGGCACAAGAATGAAGTAGAGAAAGCACTTTACTGTGGCCCCAGAGTAAATTCTCCCATTCAGTGGTATGGTTGGGAGTACTGGACCTGCCTGCCTATTTCCTGCCCACACACTCCACAGGGAAGCCTGATTGTTACAAGCACAGCCCCCTGTCAGCCTTACCAGGAAGAAGAATCAAATAGAGGAGTGACAACAAAAACCTTGCCATCAATTTATGCTAATTACATGGTCCTCATTTACTCATGTTAATAGCTACCTAACCAATAGCATTAAAGAGGGTTACCCAAAGTAAATAAATAGAACAAATAACCCTAGGGAAATAGAACTAGCATAAGCTACAGAAGAGAGCCTAAAAGAAAATCTAACTCGTATCTTGGGAGATAGTCAAGAAGATATTACATCCCTGAGTACGTTTAGACCACTCTAAAAGAGAAGTAATAAGGAAGTTGAACAGATTATTCAAAAATTAAATAAAATGTCTCAAACTTAAAAAAATCAGTTGAAGAATCCAATAATGAATGAACGTGGTTGAAAATGAATTTGGGTGATTTGGAGGATAAAATTGAGAAAAATCTCCCAGAACTAAGTAATAAGAGAATAGAAACCATGAGACAATATAAAAGACATGAAAGTTCAATCCAGAATAGACCAAAATAACTAATTAGAATTCCAGAGGAAAATATTATGTTCTTTTCCACAGTTGGGAGATATAATCAAATAAATTATAGAAGAAGATTTTTCTGGGCTAAAGGCATAATTGATTAGGCAAATTGAAACAAAGACTTAGATGCATTTTCATGAAATTTCAGAACTTAAGAGCAATGAGAAATTCTAAGATGTCCCAGAGGGAAAAAAAATCAATTATTTACAAAGGATCAAAAATAAGATTGACATCATGCTTTTTAATTAGGAATGAAAGCTAGCAGGTAACTATCAATCCTATTGGAAATCTCACCCAAACTTGAGGATGTATTCCAGCAAAACAAAATGGAAAACCTGAAAAGTATAAAAAAAAAAAAATGGAATTGAAGCACAATAGTACCAATACAGGGCAGTAAAAAGAGAAGATAGCTGTGTAGCAAGCCTAATAAGCAATGAATAAAATTAGGGAGAATGCTATGTGAAGAACGTCTTTAATAAGCAAGCCAATTCTATTACAAACCACACTATTCAAAAATTGATAAAATTAAATCCTGTTTTTTTTCCCTTTCTCAGTGAGGAAAAATAGGCATTTAGCAGTTATAGTATAAAACAGATGCAGTGAAAGCCATAGTCCTAATAACAAACACACTATGAGGTGCATGGCTAAGAAATAAGAAACCACTTGCTACTGTTGCTTAGAATAGACATTCTCCATCAAGTGGTAGAAATTAAGTGACATAAATTAACATAATCTTCTCTGTGTATCCAATCACTTCACTTAGATCTGTGGAGAATGATATGTGCATTACAATGATATTATATATGTGTTTATTTATTTTTAATTTATGCAATCAATTTAAAGCACAGCAGACAATTATAATTACCAATTGTGTAAATGTAATAGTATGGTTAATAGGAGTTGAAATGTGGAGGAAGAGGAGGAGGAAAATAGATGGAAAAAGCTAGGTTCACTAATTACCTTGCTTATCTAATGAGGAGTCAATAGATACTCTCTAAATTAGTGGATAAAGAATAAATAAAGGCCTAGATATATCATTTAGTTATAAATGTAACTGCTAGAAGTACAAATAACATAACTAATAAAACTGAGAGATAAAAGTGCATCAAAATACTAACATTTTATAGTTGGACATAAATAGATACAACCTAAAGTTGATAAATCAAGAAATAGATATATAAGTATATTATTTAGAATTTACATAGTAATTCATGGTGGATGAACTTTGACTATCATTACAACCTTGTTATATTTTTCTTTTCAGCAGAGGACTCAGGAAAATAGCTCTCAGTAATAAGTAATAAAAGGGCTCATAACTGTGATTCAATTTTGTGTCATATCTCCAGGAGGAGAAGATTGCCCATGGTTTTTGTGCTGTTGCCTGATTTTAATCCCCATGTGAAGCAGAAACTGATAGAATGCCCAGTTATGATGCAATGAGGACCAAAGGAGAACTGTCTTAAGAAGAAGAAACAACTGGTGAGTATAGGAATTTTCAAAGGAAAATTAACCCCTCTGGGAGTACAAAAAGCACTATGAAGACCGTGTATCCAAAGTTTTGATTCTTGGTAATATGTTCCGAATATGACACAGAAGAAAGGATCTTGTTAAGGTTTTTCAAAGTTCAGGCATGCTTCTCATGCTTTGGAACTTGAGTTTTGCCAGTTAGGTCACTTTTTTAATCCAAATACACTTAACTGATTTTGAGAAAAGATTTCATTTGAGACAATGATATTCATCAATCAAATGCAATGGGCAATTCAAATGACACTTTAAAGAAAATCCAAGTCTGCTGCTGAGGCCCTCCCTCTTAAGAATATTTGGCAAAGAAAGGCTTAAAAAGAGACTGTGTCCACATGCTCAGGGCATAGTGTATTAAGCACATATCACCAGCAGTTGCAAACACTTAAGGCTGTGATCTTTCTTGCTACCATATGTGGCATCAATGTGCAGTAGTGTGAAGCCAGACAGACCAGAGGGCAGATTATGTGTCCCTCACGAACTGTGTTACCTTTGGCAATTATAAACCTTCTCCAAATCTCATTTTACTCATCTGTAAATTGGACATATTGAAGATAATCAGGTAAAACCTGCCTGTCTCATTGATTTGTTATAGTAATTAAATGACATCATCTGTTAAAAGTTCTTTGTAAATTTTAATGTGCTCTGTTAGTTACTACTCTTATTATCATCTACACCACTGTGGGATAGATTTTAAGAAAACTCTTCTCTTTGGCCTGTTCTTCCCTCTTTTGCTTTTGTCTAGCACTGAGTATATTGATGATATAAGATTTCAGAAGGTTATGCCAGCTCATTTGTTTTCCTGCTTCCAGATCAAAGAGGCTCCTCAAATCGACCACGCCAGCAAGATGGAATTTAAGTTTCCTTGTTAAAGTATAACATAAGAGTTCCAATTTGGAATCTTAGCGGTTGGCTACTTAAGCCAACCCCACATTTGGTAGTCCCTTTTTCCACCCTTCATTTCCAAGTCCTTCATCTTGTATTATTTCTGAACATGTCTCTCTCTACAGTCATAGGCTTGAAAATTTCTCTCTTTGATTTACTGGTCCCTTTGGCTTCTTGTCTCTTACCTGTTCTCTTGCATCATCAGTAATCAATCTGTCATTAGATGCTTAATAAATTACCAGAATACCTTTCACACAAAGCAATTACTGATTGGTCTTTACAGGGAAAGTTATATTTTGATTAAATTGGACTTATGGCTACAGATAGAAAATATACCTTTTCTGATAGTCGCATTTCCAAGTCAAATGAAGAATGCATCTCCAGTCATTTTCTCATCTCATTAGCCATTCAGAACTATGAATTTTATAATATTTAATTATCTATGTATTTCTCTAGTAGCTAAATGAAGTAAAATGAGAGGTAATAGTCTATTCCTTTTATTAGGTTGCAACACCGCACCAAGCACTGTAGAGAACACCGAAGAATGTGAGTTATTTTAGAAGGTAAGTAAAGAAGAACCGAAGTACCCTAATCCCCCTTATCATTGTTTAATTCTATGCAATGTAACTTTTTAAAATAAAAAGAGAACAAAGAGAGTTTTGTTGTGCATGCATGTGTGTGCTTTTTGCAAGAAGCATGTGCTAATTTTGAAACACGACAACATATTAATTGCATGAAATATTACTTTTGGATGCTGTATATCTAATGAACAAATAATTATAAGAGTGCTCTGGGACTCAGTCGGCAATTTTCTTCTTTATCTATACTCACTCCCTAAGTGATCCTATCTAGTCCTGTGGTTGTAAATACCACCTCTATATTCCTAAACCCCTATTTATACTTCTTATCCCAACCAGTCCACCATGCATATGTCCAAATATCCACCCAACCTCACATGTGGATGCTTAATAGTCATGTCAGACTTAACCTTTACAAACAGACAAACCTCCTAGTTCTCCTCTCTAGCTGCTCTTCTCACAATGGTCCTCATCTCTGTGCAGGGCACCAACAGTCATCCAAAAGGCTGACAGTAAAACCATGACTCGTATCTTTCTCTTACTCCCCACATTCAAGGCATCAACATATCCCGTCAGATATATACTTAAAATATTTCCCAAATTAGACAATTTCTCACTACCTCTATATGTTTAATCCCAGTCCTAAACACCATCGCCTTTTACCTGACACTGGCAATGATGTCCTAATAGGCTTTCCTGCCTCCATTCAGATGTTATACAGTCTCTTCTCCACGCAGCAGCTCACTGACTTTTTTTTTTTTTTTTTTTTTTTTTTTTGCAGTACGCAGGCCTCTCACTGTTGTGGCCTCTCCCGTTGCGGAGCACAGGCTCTGGACCCGCAGGCTCAGCGGCCATGGCTCACGGGCCTAGCCGCTCCGCGGCATGTGGGATCCTCCCAGACCAGGGCACGAACCCACGTCCCCTGAATCAGCAGGTGGACTCTCAACCACTGCGCCACCAGGGAAGCCCGTTCACTGACTTTTAAAACATTAATCAGACCAACGTCTTTCAAAGCCTTCTTGGGTTATGTAAAATAAAACCTGAAATATTTTCCACGGCCTACATGGCTCTCTGTGAACTTGTTCTAACTAGCTTTCTGTTATTCTCTCACTGTCTTTCCTCCTCATGCCTACTGAAACCTACCTAGGCGTTTCCTAAATTTGTACTTGCTGTTCCCTGTGTCTAGGGTGACCAGACATTCTGGTTTGCCCGGGGTTGCAATTAATGTCAGCTGATATGATGTTTCATTTGGTTTGATATTATGAGTCCCTGACTGCAGTTGCTTCAAATTAGCTGGAATAGGTTTGGTAAGCTTCCACTTTGTACTAAATGCCAGTTCTTGGCATGGTCTTGTCTGTAGTGTGTGAGTAATGTGTGCAGTGGACCAAGTTTTCACTTTAACATGTGGTGAAATATGAAAGATGACCAAGAACATTCCATCACACTTATTTCCAAATGCGGTATAATTAAGGCTTCCATTTCAAAGGAGCATGCAGGGGTCTTGCAAGCACATAGCTGGGGACAGCTCACTTCTGTTCTCAGGTGGTGCTGAAGGAAATATATGACTCCACCTACTCTGCCAGCCACTGGTGTATAGGAGCCCCAGCCCCAGCCTGTGAGATGCATAAAGGCACCAGGTTGCCTGTCAGGGATCAGTGAGAAATGAGGCAAATATGGTTTAGATATACATGAAATATATGCAGAAAATAAGACTAAGTAAGCAGTTCTTCTCTAGAGCATATAATGTATAAGCTGAATATCCTTAGTAGAGAAATTTCATTATTGCTTGGTATTGACATACAACTATTTAATTTTTGATAAAGTTTTTCGGTTTTTGAAATAGAGTATTTCAATAGCAATAAGCTCAAAACTTAATGTTAAATAAAGTGAAAGTGATGATTTTTTATTTCTCTTGTTGACTTTAATGCTTAATTTTCTCATAATGCTTACCAATGTTTACTGCTTACTTTGGAGGCCATAAATTATATCACCAACAGTGAAAACCAGCAGATATAAATCTGCTGATGAAGCATCAGTATCTCTTTCAAAAGTTAGTGGTTATTTTAAAACCTGGGCTGAAAAAACGATAATTTATCTGATGTAGCTGCAGAATGTATGTTCTACAAACCACTCTAAGAGCCATGACTTTTCATCTAGATCAAAGGACTGTAGTTTTAACTTAATTTTCTTTATTTTCAATTGATGTTTTATTTTGAATGAATAAAAAGTGAAGTAATAGCTGTTAACATGTTGAGTTCATTAGCAGAAGAAGTAATACCAGTTTCCTAGCAGTGTCATCAGATGCTTCAGACAGAATATCAGTTAATTTTAATAATGGTTAAAAGTTTTTATACAATACCTGAAATCAAAGTGAAGCTTTGGAAGTTCATTCTGGTAAGGATCAAATATTTGCAATTTTTGAATGCTACTGTAAAATCAACTTAAAAGTAAAACCTTGAAGTCACAATTGTTTTGTTTGATAACAAAAATATAAATTTTGTAAAACACATTATTGTGGTAAAAACATAGTTCTCACTAAATTAAGAAGCCTATGGAAAAATAGAATTACTATATGATCCAGGTATACCACTCCTGGGCATATACCCAGACAAAACTATAATTCAAAAAGGTACATGCACCCCTATGTTCAGAGCAGCACTGTTCACAATAGCCAAAACATGGAGACAACCTAAATGTATATCAACAGGTGAATGGATAAAGAAGATGTGGTATATATATACAATGAAATACTATTCAGTCATAAAAAAGAACAAAATAATGCCATTTGCAAAAACATGGATGCAACTAGAGATTATCATACTAAGTGAAGTAAGTTAGACAGAGAAATACAAATACCATATGATATCACTTATATGTGGAAACTAAAGTATGGCACAAATGAACCTATCTACAAAACAGAAACAGACTCATAGACATAGAGAACAGACTTGTGGTTGCCAAGGGTGAGGGAGGAGGAAGAGGGATGGTCTGGGAATTTGGGGTTGGTAGATGCAAACTATTACATTTAAAATGGATAAACAACAGGGTCTTACTGTATAGTACAGGGAACTATATCCAATCTTCTGGGATAAACCATCTTGGAAAAGAATACTAAAAAAAAAGAATGTATATATGTGTAAAACTGAGTCACTTTGCTTGTACAGTGGAAGTTAGCACAACATTGTAAATCAATTATACTTCAATTTTTAAAAAGCCTATGGAGCAGATATATATTAGGGATTAATTTTGATATACACATAATTTGTAATCATGTTCAAATAAATTGGGATATCCCACCAAGGAAAATAGAAGCTGTAGTTGTACACACACACACACACACACACACACACACACGTGCACACACACACAGAGTAGCTAAACAACAAAATGTGATGACACTGATGTTGAATACAAAAAAAAAACTTCAATATGGCAATACAAGCTTTGTCTCTTTCCTATCTTTCATCAAATGGGTTTTAGAAATGTTTGCACTTTTGAAGAAATGCTTTTTAAATCAAACTTCTTGTCTCATAAAGATATTGTACATTTTTATGAATGATCTCAAATTTGGGGTGTATTTTGTGCAAAAGCAGTTGAAAATATTTAATCAAATTACTACACTAATTAAGTGCCAACAGCCTTCAGCTTTTGAATTGTTAACAAATTATACTTATGAAAATAAAATGCAAGCAAGATGATAAAATTTTTATAATTGTGAGATATAATTGTGAGATTTTATAAGATAAAGATATTATAATTGTGCTTGGGAATAGCTCAGTTGTGGGAAGAATCTTACAATAAAATTCCTATTGTTAGTTGGATAAATCTGTGTTATATACTGGAATTGGAAGAAATTGAGAAGGTTTATGATTTTACAGCATCTATAGCTGACAAAACATTTAAAAATCATAAGTAAAGACAACTTATTTGAAGTTTTGTCTTACAAAAATATTTGTCAAAGAACAGAGGCAAAAAGATAGTAACTGAAAATATTTGTCCTGAACTATTTATATATTTCAATATGAAAAAGATAAATTTGAGAATAGTCTTCATTTTGCAGAATATGCTCTGAGGTTACCTGATACCTTAACATTTATAGAGAAAACATTTTTCTTATTTCAAAATATTATTATATAGACATAAATTAATTGAGGATGTCAAAGATTTTAAATTTATTAACCTTAAAATGCAACTTGGAGTAATATTGCAGGGAATTTATGATAACAAATAAAAATAAAGAGATCATATTGAAAAAAAATACATTCTTCTGAAAAACACATCTTGTATTAGGATTCTCCACAGAAACAGAACCAACACAATGGTGTATATATATATATGTATATATGTGTATATATATTTGTATATATGTGTATATATATATATATATATATACATATATATATATATATATATAGAGAGAGAGAGAGAGAGAGAGAGAGAGACTCATGTGATTATGAAGGCTGGGAAGTTCCACCAATGATGTAGTTCCAGTCCAAGTGCAGAAGAAGATTGATGTCCCAGCTTAAAAATAGTCAGGCAGAGAGATGGTATCTCAGGCCTCCAACAAATTGGCTGAGGTCCACCCACACTGGGGAGGACAATCACTTTAATTTAATTTATTTATTTTTGCTGTGTTGCATCTTCGTTTCTGTGTGAGGGCTTTCTCTAGTTGTGGCAAGCGGGGGCCACTCTTCATCGCCGTGCGCAGGCCTCTCACTATGGCGGCCTCTTGTTGCAGAGCACAGGCTCCAGACGCGCAGGCTCAGTAGTTGTGGCTCATGGGCCCAGCTGCTCTGTGGCATGTGGGATCTTCCCAGACCAAGGCTCGAACCCGTGTCCCCTGCATTAGCAGGCAGATTCTCAACCACTGCGCCACCAGGGAAGCCCAGGACAATCACTTTACACAGTGTACCAATTCAAATGTTAAGCTCATCCAGAACACCCTTATAGACACATCCAGAATGAGGTTTAATCAAGTCAACCTGGGTCCCACTCAAGCAGACACCTAAAATTAACCATCCCACAGCTGTAACATGGTGTTAAGATACTTATGGCTAAGAAAATGATTGAAGTATCTAAATATAAATTTAGATAAATATTCTGCTTATGTCATTTAAAAATGTTCAGATGATTAAAATTCTATTTTTATTTTGTTACTTTAAAGGTTTGAGTAATTGATATCAATACATTTTTTCTCTTGACTTTCTAGATACATGAATAAATATAAAAGAGTATATAAACTCTTTTTTGTTTAACAGTTTGAGTTGGATTCCCCACCACTTGCAAGCCAATGAATCCTAACACCACACTTAGTAGGACTCTTTTGAAGAAATAGGTATATAATGTTTGTGAAGTATAGCATTCTGTATCATAAATCTCCATCATGGTAGCTATTCCTATAAATCTGGCAATATAACTTCCAATAGATACGAGTACAAAATGCCAAGGTAGCATCAAGTCCCTAACAATATTTTCAATACAGTTTGGATAATGCTAATTATGGCTCTCACACATTCAATGTTTTCCCTATAGTTTGCTACTTTCTCTGAGCACTCTGACTCAGTTATAGCAGTAATCAATATTCATGTTAAAGAGTTTGAAATAGCTAGCTGGAGGAGTAGGCTGAGAAGTTAATAATCTTTGTAGTGTCATTTAGGACCCCCTTAGAATATGTACTATTCAAATGCATTTTCTGAATCATATATGAATTTAGGTGAATCTAAATAATATGTGATTTACACACTTCTTGGCTGCTGCCTCTTCTAGCCTTTCTTAGATTTTGATGCAAATGCTTGTGAAGAGGAAACCATCATAAGTAATGAGACATCTATTCTTTCATCCAACAAAAATTTGTCAAGCACTTACTGTGTACCAGACACTGTTCTGATTACCTGTTAAGCACCAACCTAAAACATAAAATTCCAACCTTTGTGGAGTTTATAATCTGTGGGTAACAGAAAATAACAACAATATTTTTAAGTAAATTAAATAATACGTTATAAGGAAATAAGTGCTATGGGAAAAAAGACAAAAAATATATAGAGAGATCATGTATGGTGGATCAAGAATAGAGAAGCAGAGGTTGGATTTCAGTGTTAAATAAGGTAGTGAGGAGAGGCCTCAGGGAGAAGGTGGGATTTCAGCAAAGACTTGAAGTGGACATCTGGGAGGAGAGTGTCCGAAACAGAGAAAACAGCTAGGATAAAGGCCGTAAAGAGGGAGTGGGCCTATTGTATTTGAGGAATAAGGGGGAGGGCAGTGTGGCTGGCTTGAGTGAGCAAGAGGCAGAACAGAGGTGATGATGTCAAAGGCCTTAGCTATAACTCTGAATGAAATGAATTAATTGACAAATTTATCTTCTTCCTGGCAACAAAAGTCCCCTATACTTAGGAGGGAACTGAAAGCCTGCTGTCATATGTAAAAAGGGGGGGAGCACATATTTGTTGGTAAAAAAATGAAATAAAAATCTCGTCATTTTCCATAGGAACACTGTGCAAGTAGAATACATTTCAACAGAATGGCCTGAAAAATAAAAAGGTTGCTAGCTGGAGGAAGAGAAGTGGCAGTTCTTCACAGGCAAGTGACAGAACCTCAAAGCCTTGGACTGTTATTTGACTGAATGAGTCTCAGTCCAATTCCATGGTAGCCTGTGCAAAGAATGATTGATTTTCATCACCTTAACCTGGTGTACTTTCCACAATGCCAGAAGGCTAATAGAGAGGAGAATGAGATGTACTGTTTCTTAATATGTGGTTCATAGACCACCAGCATAGTATCGCCTGGGATACCTATGAAAATGCAGATCACTTGACCCTTCCCAGGTATATTGGATTATGCTCTCCAGGTTACTCTTATGCATCTAAAGTTTGAGAACACTAAATAAAAAGACAATTTCCTAAGGGTCTTTCTGACTCTGGATTTCTATGGACAGAGCTTCCCATGCCAGGTCCCCAAAATGTTTAATCCTAGTGTCTTTTGTCTATGGTTTTCAGGGCCACTGATCTTTGAATCAGATGAAGAGGAAAGAGTTGAGAAAAAGACTGTAAGATGTGTCACAGGGAAAGGAGATGACTTAAATAAATGTTTAAACCATGGTTCATTTCTGTAACTGTACAATCATTAAAAATGTGCATAGTCATTGGGTGGAGGTCACCTTTTCATTGTGATGTTTAGATTCAAGTGTATATTAATTCCTCTGAGTACAGAGTTGTTGATTCTGATGATCTGAGCCAAAGAGACAATGATGGCTAAGTACCTGAGATCTATTGCCTTGTTAGCGATGTTAATGGCCAATGACAACACAATCTAAAGAGATTTACTGTTTAGCTTTGGAAGAAGTATCAAGCGAAAAGTATAATTAAAACATTTATTAACCTGACAAGTTGAAAAGTATAGGTTAAGAATTATGGTGTCTGAAGGGTAGCAATGACTTGTTTCCATTCTGTCCTATGCCTACCTTGTCTCATGGAATATCCCCACCTAGTCTATAGGAAGTGAGAAAATGGGCTCACTAATTTTCCTTAATTGCTAGTTTGAGCACCAAAAAGACTTGGAAAAAAAATTCTTTCTTGCGAAGCCAGCAATTATTGAAATTCTCTAATGACCCTGTCTGAGACCTTTCTTCTTACTGGGATGATGCAGACGGTCTCTCAATTTTTTAAAGGTCAAATTACCTTGCTTCAGGATCTTCTGGTGATGGGCCAAATGAGATGAGCTTAATTTAATATGTCTCTGCTGCTTTTCTTTCAATCCAAAGGGGCATCCATCATGGGCTTCTCATTCTGACTGATATTGATCAGGTAATTGCCCTCAGCTTGTCAAACTATCATGATTTTTATAAGAATGAGTCTTTTCTAGAGGAAAGTAGACCCGAGAGAGAGAGAGATGCAAAGATTTCGATTAGAAGTTTGCCCAAAAGCCAGTCAAAGTAGAAGGAAGGATGGAGAGAGGAGAGAGGAGAGATAAGTGTTGTGTCCTTTTAAAATGCAGTCCTGTGAATTACAATGATTTACTTGGTACAATTCAGAAAAAAGTTCCAGCCCAGCACATAACACAAGTCAGTGAAGGCCAGTTTTGACATAGCCAACTGTGTGCTTGCTCAGAGCAAGCATTAAAAAAAATACCAGCCTTACTTAATCTTCTGTGTCAGGATCAAGGTGAAGACTATTCTTGTGGCTCAGGACAATTGTTTTCTTTTTCTTTGCTAGTCTGATGTAAATAAACATTAGCCAACACTTTCATTTATCCTAGTTTATTAAGGTGAAGATAGAACCCCAAATAGAAGGAAAAAACTCCTGCCGGGAGAGGAATTCTTCTAGGAAACTGCCTAATGTTGATCTGGGGAATGTCTTCTTAATGCGGCAGACATGCCAAGCCTAGGGACATCCTGAGAGAAAAACATTTCCTTCAAGACACACTGAGCCATGTACGAGACAAATTCGGCTGTACGGCTTTATGTGAAATAGAGCAAGGTTACAAGTGCTCATGTGAAGAGCCTAGAAAGTCAAAGAGAGCCTATATCTAGGGTATCATTATAGTTAACAACCTGTTCCAGGCAGTGCTGGGTGTCCATGAGCTGTATCAGTCCAGCAGGGAGAGCCGTCCTGCTGCAAAGGGCTTCATATAATCATCTGCCATCCACGCAGATAGTCAAGACTAGCTTGATGCCCTTCAATTGACAGTGCTTAAGAATAAAGGATGCAGCTTCTTCACCTTCAGACAGTTCTAGAAATAATCCCTTAAAACACCAGTGCCTTCTATAAAGTCACTTTAAAACAGTTGACTCTAACCAGGTTCTTTTTCAGACTTCACTGGCCTTAAGCCCTCTTACATTTGGAGGTCTTGCCCCACTCCCCATATATCAACACTTACAAAAAATATACCCAGGACCCACATTAAACCTAATATTGGTACAATTTTTTCAAAAAATATTTGTAAATTTGCTTTTGAAATTATTTGGCTACGAGTAACTGACTTGATTCACAACTTGCTCTGACCTCTCAGCAATCACCATGCACAGCTGAAAATTTCAGAGTGAGAAAATCTAAACCTACAAATTGTTTTCAAATGCAGTGGAATGTTAATGAATACTAACTTTAACAATTAATTAAGTTGGCATAATATCACATAATGTTGGTATTTAATACAACATTTATTAAAATCCATTTGGTGATTTTTTTTGTAGTATTTTGGAGCCAATTTTTTTTGATCAAAATGCTGAATTTTATCTCACATCTCGGATGAATATGTGCCCTGACCTTGGTTCTTTCAATGGTAGTAACGTGAGTATAATTAAAAATATAGTTTGTTATATCTTTATGGGAGTTTTGCAGTAGAAATTGTTAAAATTTGTCCCTTGCAAAGTGAATCTTATATTACAGCTCACCTCCAACTGTGGACCAGAAACGCCTGAACAAATGGACAACTGTTGGACTAGTTACCTGGTACTGGATGTTTTATTACCCTAGGAAGGTATAAACCAAGGACAAGTATGAGCCTCAGCTCCACCTGAAACTACCTGAAACTACTTATCTGTTCTGCAGAGAAAGATCATAATAAGTTGACGTTACTGAGGAAGAAAAAGATGTAGGGAAAATAGCTAAAGAAATAGAAAGTGGTTTTTTTTCAGTTTTCATTTCTGGATTTCAAGATTTTCCTTTCTATTTTAATTTCTTTCTCACACGATCTCCTTTTTCTTATCTACGTCTCAAAAGAATTGCCAATGGCATATTGGGCTAATACAGTAAACACACATAGATGCAGCAGATCAGAGATCTCTACCGTTGTCTTCCTTCACTCTTACAGTTTGCCTTCCCCCAGGACAACTCCAATTACTGACTTAGTTGACTGTGTGCCTGTGCATGTCTGCATGTGCATTGAGCGGGTACATATGCACATTCACAAGTGGGCACTTTCAGTGTTTTCCTGTTGGAATTCACCCTTCCTAGATGGCAGGTGAGGCTGTAAACCCTGCATGAAGCTCACCCCCTGACCTTCCCATCCCACACCCTCTCCTTTCCTGGCTCCTGACTCCAGCGTTCTGGGGTTACTAAAGCAAATGTCCAGCACATTGTAGCTCTGCCATCTTAGCTGCTGAACACTTTCTGTGAATCTAGACAAAACTACTACTCAGAGTGAATGCTATTTATTTTATTTTGCTCATATTTCTTGTACTTCTATGACAACAGAATTTTTCTCTCATGTTCTATGGTAAAGTATGTGTATATATGTATGTGTGTATATATATAGTTTGTGTGTGTGTGTGTTAAATTGCCTAGCCAATTTTACATTTCTATCCTTTCACGTTTTCAGAATTAACCACATTTGTGAAAAGGATAAATCCTTCAATGAGCTCTTTTCCTTTCTTAAATTGTATGTGGAATGTGCCTTTTGGCTCTTCCCTATGTACATAACGTGTAAAATAATCAAAGCACCATCACAACCTGACAGCTCAGGCCTTTGATAAATAGGGCTTTATATGGGATTATCATATGACATTTCCAAACTACATTATATGTATGAGTCATATAGAGTACTATTGCATGATCATTCCTCAGTGTGGAATTTGTACATTTTACAAGGAGTGGAAGAAAGTAAAGGACCTGGAATCGGATGCCCTTATTTTTGAACTTAAAATTTTAAAAGAAGAAAGAAAGGAAGGAAATCATCATTTAATATTCCTCCAACTGCTCAGGTGAGGTTCCTGAAATTTTGAAGGGCATCTTATGTCCTACATTGTCTCTTAGATTCTATTACTTCATATACTTAAAATCAGTGTGTTCAAACATCCTTAGAAATTAGCTAATCTAACACTCCCTCTTTACAGATGAGGGAACTGAGCAGAGCCAGAAACACAATTCAAAGCTCCCAAACCCTTGAACATTTCTCCACGAAACCTCACAGCTTCCCTAGACAACCAAATACACAGACAAGACTTCATCAAAACATCAAGATGACAACACATAAATGAAGCAAAGCAAAAGTATTCTACATATGAAATACTAGTTTTCCTCAAAAGTTATTTATACAGTTTGTCAGCCATTTAGGAAAACATTGTACCATTCAAGTGAGAAAATATTTTTTTCTTGGTTAAATTAAAAATATTTTCTTCCTTTGAATATGATATTACTTTCTAATTTCTTAGGAACCTTAACAGAGAAGACAGATATTGTTCCTCTCCCTTTTTAAAATCAGAGCCCTCAGAAAAGAGTGACATGGGTTCTTCAGTATCCCTCTCATATTTCCTTCCAGCAGTCTGCAGCATGTACAGCTATGTCTGCCAGCTGTAACCCTGTCTAGTCTACTTGATACTGGGATTGGCATTGGAGAATTTACATCATCTCTAGGAATGAACAGATTAGTGGTAAATGGTGTGCATTGAATTTTGTATATCACACCACATTTTAAATGTTCTTCCAAGGCTACATTTTAGTTGGGGGCTCCTTGTGGAGCATTCTTTTGTAAATAGAATGCTATCCAATCAATTCTGCATTTGATAGTTTTGATATTCCAACAGGTAAGACCACTATATAATGTAGCAATAAAATCTAGATACTATTGCTGCTTTCTAAAAAGGAAAACTTTCAAAAATCACTTACAAATTCATGAGTCACAAGAAAAAACATAATACAGATATGGAGCTACTGTCCTATGATGCAGAATAAAATGGTATCTTCTGCCCAAACCCACTCCATATAAAAATATAGTTCATCTGATCCCATAGCTGACCCACATGGAATTGCCTGTATCATTAAAACAAGATAACTTGACCTAAAATAAAATAAAATATACTATAGGGAGTTAGCCTTTATCAGTTCTAATAGGAATAAATGTCTAAAACAGGATAATTAGAATCTTTCAAGAAAGTATTTTAAAAAGCCCTTTCAGTTATCAAACTGAAATTTTTGGCAAACTGCTGGGATATTTCCTTAGTCCCTTCAGTGTGGGTGAATATTTCAAGGAGCAAGAGGGTCATAAGACAAAATACTTATAAAAGTGATGTAACTTCTCTCCTTGATATTTCATAAATACCAGCATTGACATTTCCAAAGCTCTCCTTCTTACCCTGATTCAGAAGTCGCACCTCTTCACTGAAAATGGCATAATCACTAAACCAGAAATTGACTGTAAATACACACAAACTTGTGTAACCCAAAGGAATAAAACAGGAACCACGACAACTAGAAGAAATAAAAAAACAAAACACCTGGTCACAATTTCTTTTCCCTTTTCTATACTCCTTCTAAATATACAAACCAGACAGTCATGGTAGTTATTTCTCCAGTTCACTGGTATTAAAGTAGGCAAATTTGGTTAAATTATGGGTTTCTAGTCTTATCAAACTTAATGTTAATATCTCATATCACTTTGTTAAACAGTCAAACAAAATAACCTACATTATATCCACACCATTTACATAGCAATAACCGTAACTTGCCAAATGCTGTATTTCACCTGAACCAGTTCAGAGCATGGATGTTCCTTCAGAGAAACTCTCTCTTTGTAATCAATTATTTTCAGAGAATTAAAAAGATTTAGGAGACAGAACAAGGACTCTCTTCATAGTGATCTTTAAAACTAACAAAATTGAATGGCTCCACCATGGGATTATGGCAAAGCAGAAAACCTCTCATGTTCACAATTATGTGCAGATGCAAATGTCTCTCTTACTCTAATGAAATAATGATGCCTTATTTCCTGCAGTTTCATTGACAAATAATAAGAAAGATGTTTAAATGGGTGTGGCAGGGTGAGGGTTAAATCGGCTTGTAACTAGATTGCAGTATGCATGGTCATGTGGTTAATAGTAAATTTTCCTTGATTAACTGGTCCTGTTTGTTAAGAGCCCCTATTAACATTAGCACTCTCTGCGTTGGCTGTGGAGACACACCATGGACCAGTGCAAAATTAATGAAGGCAGGTACGCATGCTGATTAGAATGTGGCAGTTTAATAAACTCTTCCAACATTAAATTATTTAATGCATTCATGCTCATGCAGGCTATTCGATGGTCAGCTTGACCACCTATGTGTTAATATTGGGAATTGAAATGCAGAGAGTGGAAGAGATATAGTGGTGTATGAGGTAATTAGCTCTCATGTCTGATAAATGGGGCAATACCTATGTGTGCACATGTTTTAGCACACCACAAATGGTGCTTTCATTAGCTGGAATCTTCTGTGGAAATTTTTATAAATGTTTAGTTTGATTTTTGCACCATAAACAGTAGGTCTGATAGCTGTAGTCACTGTCAATTGAATATTTGAGGCAAATTTCAAGTCAGCTATAAAATAAACTGTCTTGTTAAAATAAATGGGTCACAAAAATTAGATAGGAAACTTATCAATAAACATCTCCAATCTGGACATAATCTCTATCTATCATATAGAAAATATTTTATATAAATATAAATACTTTCAATATATAAATGCAAATACCTATTAGATTTTGAGCAAAATAATAAGCTCTTACATTTGCACAATGCTCTATAGTTTATACAATGCGTGTACATATGTTATTCTATTTAATCCTAATCATAGCCATTTTAGGGGCACAGTATTTGCTAATAAGTGGCCTATCAGAGCCTTGAAATCTCAGTTCTTGTAACTCAAAATCCAGAGCTTGATAGTACAATTCCACAGCTGCCCACAAACTAGTATTTGTAAGAATAAACTATTATTTATAAAAGAAGTTCAGTTTTAACAGTAAGTGAGCATTCTGGCAACTTAACCTCTCTGAGAAAATAATGCTACTTAGATTTGGTAAAAACACAAAAGAGGAAAATTCTATATTTTAGCACCATCTAAATAAATATAAACAAGTATTTTAAATGACTTACATTTTCCTAGATCCCAGGATACTTTCTGGCTGTAATTTAGGCACTCATAGGAACTTTTTTAGTGTTTGTAAAGAATTAAGTATGTTAACACAGAACAATCCAGTCTCTGGACTTTGGAAACACTGTAGAAAATATGAACTATATTTTTGTGAAGGCACCAAGTCTAGGATTACTGAATCACAAGACCACCCAGTATAAAAATAAGTCCTGGGAGAATGACTGAATAAATTTTTCAGTCTGGGGATTTCTATGATTTTGCCATTCCTGTTTTCAGTTCTTCTCCCATTCTTAGGATGCCAGCTAAATAAAAAGAAGGAGAAAATGATTCTTGCTCTGACAAAAATCAGAGGAGAGTAGCCAGGAAGCCTGGAAAGACTAATGTACAGAATCCAGTATAGCAAATCTGTCTTCTGGTTTTGGACATTCCCAGCAACTGGCAGTGTGACTTTGAGCAATTAGTTAACTTCTCTGGGTCTCATTCTTTTCAGATGTAGTGAGGGGTTTGGGGATAGGGAACTCTCAAGTTCCTCAAATCTCTAGCGGGATCTTCTAATAGCCTCTTACCAGGAGAAAAGATGCCAATGGTCTTTTTTCTCCACACCCCCTGTGGGTGAAAAAGAGCCATGAAATTCTGTGGCAGACAATAAGCGCCACTTCTGAACAGCACCCTCTGCAGCTCCCCTTCTCCTAAGGACATGAGTGGGTAATTTGAGGCTTTGGCTGGCCTCTAATTTATCTATGGGCCTTAGCCAGCCTGGATAGTCTGATTGAATTATTTCTATTGTTGTGGGGTGTTTTGTTTTGTTTTTGTTTTTTCATCTCTGGCCAGCTTCAAAGGATGCTGTGGTCATGAATTAATATTGTCCTCTTGGTTAGCTATTACAATGTTGGTTGCAGTATCATTGGTGCTTCTCCTTACTGCTTTCCTTTGACATTGTGGACAGTTATTGATGTCTGGCACTTCTTATAGGTGGTTGGCAGCTATGTGAATATTGTAACTTATGATAGGCTTTCCACAACATTGCTGTGGTGTCCATGAATTCTGACAGGTATCTGAAGGATATAAGAGTTGCCAGTCCACTTTTATGCAGTCATGGTGTGTGCTAACAAAATGTGTTTTTATCTTCCACTGGGCCTAGCAGAAAATTTGTACAATTAGGAGAATAAACAATTTCCACTTGTTTGTATATTTTCAGTCAATGAGCATTGTGGAAACTCACTGTATTCTATCCATCTAAGTTATTTATTACAAAGTAAAAGTAGCACAAACCTGGCTAAGTCTTTACTTCTTACTTTCAAACTATTGGCTTCTTGGAAAATCAAGTGTTGGAAAGCTTTTTATCTGAATACCTGAAGTGGGAGAAGCCTGCTCCAAAAGATGGCAAGGTCACACCCGACACAGAGAATGAGCTCCAAACAGCAATAATAATTGAGCATTAGTATCTCATGATTGGAAGGCTAGGATAATGATAATGTGATGAACATGGAAATACAACTTTGATATCATTCATATTTTCAAAATGCCCTTATAAGCTCAAGTAACTTTTCCAGCAATATCATTCCCTTTGCATTGTCTAGTGCAGTATATTTCCAGGTATTTTGAATTCAGTTATCCCTCATGACAACTCAGTGAGATGAACAATTTTTATCTCTGTTTCACATATTAGAAAACTGAGTCTCAGAAAGTTGAATTAACTTGCCTAGGTTCATAGAGGGACCGAGATAGAGGCAAGATTCAAACTCAGAGAGTCTTAGTGTTCTTAGCCTCTGTTAATGATACATCTAAACCTTCACAGTTCAATAAGGCAACCATTAGTCACATGTAGCTATTGAGCAGTTGAAATGTGTCTAGTGTGAATTCAAATGTGCTAACAGAGTAAAATATACCAGATTTGAAGACTCAATATGGAAAAAAATTCATATAAAATATCTTATTAGCAGTTTTGTTATATTGAGTACATGTTGAAATGAAGCTTTAAATATTTGCAGTTAAATAAAATATATTATTAAAACTCATTTCACCTGTTCCTTTTTACTTTTTAATGTACCTATTAGAATATTTTTGTATATATTATACATATATATTTCTATTGATTAATTCAGATTCTTCACCCAAGTGGCTTCAATTTTATTTGTTTTCCATATTTTCCACTATAAGGATATTTCATTTGTACGAAGACTCACTGCGAGGTGGGGGGAAAATGGGAGGAGCCTTTCCTTCAACTGAAAAAATAACCACAGTGCTCCCAGTGGAGGCAATCTCCTGGCACGCTTCATGGGCACAACCTGTTGTGGAATTTAGAACACTTGTCCATCAACAGTGACTATAAACCAAAGTGATCTGCTTCACTGTTTGTCATGGAACTCTTCTGATTTGTACCAACAACCCATACTGGAATCTTTCAAATGTTGGGAATTCCTGGCTAGTTGTTAACCAAACATCAGCATGTATCATGTGCAATTGCCTCGCTATGTTGAAGTCTTTAAGAGTAGGCATCGTACATTATTCATTATTTTGTCAAAGAGCCTAGCACAAGGGTCTAAGGAAAATAGGAGAGGGGTAGACAGAGACTCCAGTCCAACAGCACCAGTGAAGTTATATCTGTTCAGGGAGGGAGAAAAATAAATTCCTCACAGGATCTGAGAAAATAGCTCATTTCTTTCACAGTTGTACAAATATCTGATAACCAACATTATTAACCAAAACACATTTAGGTCACTTTTCACACAGAAGTTTCCCTATGAGAAAAAAAAATGTCAAAATTAAGTTTTTTGGAAGTGTTTGTTGCTGACTGACCAAATTTGTCTTCTAAATGAAATTAATGTCAGCAAGGGTCATGAGGCACATGCACTGGAAAGAAAACTTTTAAAAAACCCTGTGAGAAACTCCATCGTAAGCAGAGTCCAGGAATTATCCACTTGAGTTTTTACACCCCCATGATGAGGAGACAACGCATATGAAAAGCCATGGAATAAAGGGTTGTAAGCTTTAATGAACATGTGTAGGAATTAATGGAATACATTGGACTTAAATACAGCACATGCGTTAAGACATGAAAAAGACTGAGTTAGGTAGATATAGGAGGACATGTGTCAAACCTCCACTTATAAGATTCAATTTGACCTGAGAGGCAATTACATGCTATTTCTGAAAAAATTGATCAAATTAAAAAATCCAAGTTTAACTTTTTTTGAAACAGTAAAAACAACAACAACAACAAAACCTTTAGTGTTTTTTTTCCACACCTCTAGCTAAAAACCACCTAAATTTTAAAACTGAATTTGGCAGGCACTTGATGGCATGCTTTCAGCATGATGTTTTAAAGATTAAACTATGGAGCAATCTTTAAACATTAATGGAGGTCACATGGCAAACTCCACTCGCACAAGAGAATCATCACGTCCATCTCTTCAAATGTGAGCCAGCTCTAAGCTGGAGGAATACAAAGAGATAGTCTTATCCTTCCTCCTCTTCCTCTTCTTTGGGTTCTCAGAACAACATCTTTTAAACGTTTCTGTAGCATATCTAATTCCTCTCTAATACATTTTGCTGGCTTTGGTGTTCAATTTAATTTAAATCATCAGAATAATCCAAGTGAACCTAGGTTGCTGTAATGTTACATTAGGAAGATCTGATCCATTTGCAGCTAGGTAGACTCAAATTCATTAACATTTACTCTATAGGCTTCCAGCAGGTGACTTTATGAGAGGAAACAGATGCATCTGAATGTCACCTTACCACACATATGCCTATTAATAGATTTTTGTTCTGTCCATATACTATTGCTGAATCCCATTCTAAGGGAATATGGATAGTGGCATTAGTTTAATTTATTTTAAATACACAGAATTATACAGAAATGTTCTCTAAGAGGCTTTGACAATTAAACAAGTCCAAATTTTACACAGGCACAGTGGAGATCGACCTCAGTGGCTTTCTAAGTGCTAATTACTAAACTTAAATGCTGCATGGTTCAAAGGGCTAACCACAAAGAGGGTGGTGAGAGGTTGTGGGTTCTAATCCCCACATCAATAGTCTGACCTAAGGGTGACTTCCTAGAACAGAAAAGTAAAAACAAGCGGTCCAACTCTCTGGCTTCTGCACCAGGGCAGGAAACTGGTTGGGGACCTGTAGCCTCAGATACAGTTTCATGCATACTGAAGAAACTCAGCCCCTTGCCAAAAGGAGCTTTTATAATCGAACTATAAAGGTTAAATAAACCTAATCAATTAATACACAAGTAAAGGAAAACTATGAATGCTGGCAAAAATGTAGAGGGAATTCTAGAAGCCCAGAGAATGAAGAAATCACAAAAGCCCAGTAGGCCTATGGAAACGTTCAAGGATATTGTGATGGAATAGAGTGAACACATAGCAAGGGTCACAGGACATCATTAGTTCTAGGACCAGCACATCTTTTGAGCCATGGTTTTCCTCCTGTGTAATATAGGAATGACAGTTCCTGACCTATAAATGCACAAAATTATTGTGATGGAAACAAATGAGATCACGAGTATGAAAGTATTTTAAACACTACAAAGAACTGAAGTGCTACAGAAACTGTTACGTATTATTGGGTTCCTGAATTGAAGTGAAATTAAGCCTTCCCAAAACATGTTCATTAAAAAGACAGTTTTCAAACAGCATACTAATATTGTTTGGGGGTATGTGGCATATGCCTCTATGGAGAGCACTCCAAGACACTGAGGGAATAACTTTGGTGGTATCTGCGCCTGTTGAGTGCTCCTGATCAGGAGGAAAAATGGTCCTGCATATAACCCTTCCCCGTAAGTAAATAAACCCCACGTTAAAGTAAAAGGAGAAGAGGAAAAGAAAAAATGGTTAAAGAGAGGGAAGGTGGGAGGGAGGAAAGGAGGGAGAGAAAGAAATTAAACCTCTACCAAGTCTCTAGACTGATGTGAGCAGCAGTGACCTATCGGGTCACACGTGCTAAGCCTCCTCTCCAGGTTGGTGCATCCTCTCCTCCTCTCCCCTCCTCTCCTCTCCTTTTCACCTCCCCATCCTCCCACATAGATTCTCTACCTAAATCTGGCCTCCTGATTCCTCTTCTTACTCTTTCTTCCCATTTTCTAAACAAATTCTGTTCTCTGTGTGTCCCTTCTAATACAGATCAGTTTGGTCTTTCTTAGTTCTCTTCCATTTTTCACTTTCCCATTAACTTGAACAGAAAAATAAGGGCCTAAGGACTGGGGAGACAAACCAAGATCTGTCTTATAAGGTGAGGGCATAAGAAAGACTATAAATATCACATGTAAATATAAGAGGATGACATGCAAATATATGCGAGATTATAATAGTTAACATTTATTGGTGCCTATCATATGCTAGACATTGCCTCAAGAACTTTACATTTCTTAACTCCTTTCATTCCCTCAACCACCTTGTGAGATAGGTACTGTTCTTATCCCCATTTTACAGAAGAGGGCAATGAAGCCCAGAGAGGATAACTAATTTGCCCAGAGTCACAAAGCTTCGAGTCTGACTAAGGAGTCTGCACTCAGCCAGCAGAGGAGATGGGTGTCTGGTTAGGGAAATGAATCAATGTTCAATGTATTGAAGTGGGCTTTGTAGGGCTGGGAAGCGAGGACTGGAACATCGTGAGTAAAGAGGGTAATGCTGAAGAGGTCATAGCCAATCCCAAGAGCATAAGTTCATTGCAAGCTCCTGACAAGGTACAATATTGTCCAAAGTCAACCCCTCACTAGGCAATGTTTTCTCCAAGGCTGATTTGTAGGGTGAATCATTTTTGAGAAATTAAATTTGTATTTGCTACCAATCTCATTAAACTCAAGGAATAGGAGAGTCAAATGAAGCAGAATGAGAGCCAGACTAAACTCAATGAAGGCCTATATATTAAATTTAGTCCAGACCCCCAAACTTATTACAGATCTGGGAAAAGCCCACTAATCAGGGGCAGCAAAGCATCACGTTCCCAGTGAATGCATGTGGGACTGGTGTGGCTGTTTTGCAAGTGCTGCATGAAGGTTGATGTGTCATCTATTTTGGCTCATGCTGTATTCTCCCACCAACCCTGTCTCTGTTTGATAAGATGAAAAAGCAATAGGTATTTGTTCCACAAGCTCAAGTAATCTTTTTTTAAAATTGTGATTCTTTCTTCTTTTTTTTTTTAATATTCATACCTTTTCTCTTTTTGGTTCCATGAAGGTTTATACTCTGTGTAATACTGAAGTTGACAAAGATAAATTGTTTTCATGTATTTAAGCTTTAGGAGAAATTATTCAGGTACATTCCAGAGTCTAGTAATTGACTATTATTAGTATTAATAGGAATTACACAGCCAAATCCCACTGCCATGCACTGAAAATTTACCCCTTAGGATCAAGCCTCAGTAATAATTTGAACGTGTTGAAATGTAATTTCCAGTTCACAGACCTTTCAAAAAGGCAAAACAGATACAGGAGTTTAGTTTTGAGATAATAGAAAGGAAACCCCCTAGTTTGTGCTGCTTGGAATTAGAAATATGTAATAAGTAATCATATTTCTTCAAAATTCAAGAATCCATTTGCTATAATTCATAGGATTGGATTGATACACAGGACAAGCAATCATTTCTATGAAGAACTCTTAATAGTGGGTAATTTCTATGCATTTCTTCAAATGAAGGGTACCTCTGGCTGTATTTCTTTCTGTTAGAACCATCTTCCTTGCCTTCAAATTTCTATAACACATATTATTTGAATATCTTAAAAATATATTATTGCTTTGTAAGTAGGTTGTAAAAATTACCAGCCCACACAAATTTTATCAGCATGTCTCATGCTTGGTTTTACTGGTGATGCAAAAGAAAGAAATTGGCCCTCTTTCCTTTTTACCTGATAATTGTTATGTAACTTGGAAGAAATGTTTTTAAGTCTGCTGATAAACAACTGCTGATATGTATTTTAAAACATGAGTAAAGTCTAAGGAAAAGTAATCTAGGCTTTCCTGATTTTGCCTGTTTACGCAGGAAACTGGCAGCCCCTTCTGTGTGTATATCCTCTGTATAGTCTGGCACTTTCTGTAACGATGCCACAAAGGAACCTGCCCCAACTATTCCACTGCTCTACATTAGCATCTTCTGTGTTTTTAAACTTGATTCAACATTCATTCCACACCAGAGGATATATTGTGACTTGTGAAATGCTCAGTACCTTTCAATAAAAAAAGATGAAATAATTTTACATAAGCAAGTTTAAAATGTCAGGAGAACAGAAATGGATCTACATGAAATAGTTTCTGAAACAGAATTTGATTTTTGTCAATAGTGCATAAAAAACAATGAAATAGCCAAGAAAATATTTTGATATTATACAGTCCTTTTGGCAGTTCAGTCCTAGACTATTAAAAGTTGATATCCTAAAATAATATCAATATGTTCAGTTAGAAGATAGATAGAATATACTCTGAAAGTTTGTTTCCAATAAAACCCGAAGTAGGTGAATTGCAACAAAATACATTAATAAATTATAACGTGCTGCTTTACTGATGTGATGGGGAGTTACGTTTATTATTTTATAATTGCCATAATTAAAAAAAAGAATTCCTGTGTAAGATGTCTAGGCAACAGTTCCGTTGTGAAACATACAACCATCCAAACCTCAATCCCCAAACCTTTAAACAAGGTTCATCTACTGTGAACACACGTATGTCTTCTATTCAAAAACTAAAAGTGATTTTACTCATGCATCCTGGTAACCAGAAGCCAGGTCAAAATCTCTTGAAAATTGCACATTTCACATGTTTCCTGAGAAATTCAAAAGTGATACCTATCACCAAGAGGTATGTGGGAAGGAACATAGTTTATAAAAATCCAATTTGGGGTGAAGCATAATTTCTTCTTTCATGTGCTTGTCCTTGTTTGGAAAAATTGTTCTATTCTCATATCAACATTATATTTTGGAGTGTTTTTTCCTGAACTGCAAGTGAATTCATGAAGGTCTTTTTTCTTCTAAGAGCTCTGAGAAACAATCACTTTCATTCTGTAAAAGAAGTGTCCATTTATAATTGTGGTGACTTGTATTTACAGAGTAATATTACCTAAAAAGACCAGGACGCTCTACTTCTTGTAGACTAACTCTTATTTCAAGAATCTCCAGAGAACTTATCCCTGAACCTTCACACTGAATGGGTTTTAATATGTCAACATTTCCAAGGATAACAAGATCTGTAAAGAGCCCAGGAGGGAGGAGGAAGCACTCCTATCAATTATACTTTTGAGAATGGAATCAGTTTCCCGGGTTCCTTGAAATAGAAATTGAGAGTGGGGAAAATTGTTCCATTTGTTTTTCATGAATGAGGGACCCCAAAACACAGTGCTAAAAATTATCTTCTCTTGAGATAGGAATAGAAAGGAAATCCCATTGAACAATTCTAAATTGTTACATTTTTTCAAAAGGCAACAGGCCCATTTAGCTTGATCAGCTACTTCTTCCTTCTTGAGATTTACTAGTATTCCCATAATTTTTTTTTTCCATTTTCAACATTTCTATCTATGTGCTGTGTGTAGCAAGCACAGACCGCAGAGTGGCCTCCCCCTGGCCTACTTGGTCACCCCTGGCCACACCTTGAACTTTGGTGCCTTGATACTTTTGCAAAAGGAGTGCCTGAACTAGAATTGTCCCTTTCCCTATCACAATCCTACTTTCTTCCAGGCCCCAATTCAAAGACCTCGTCAGTTGGGGTTCACATTTTTTCTCCTGACATATTATTCAATGGGCATGTGCTTGCTTTGTGATGGATATATTTCTGAATGAAAGTTCTGAATGCATATCACTGGTTATTTTATCACTCACATGACACTTATAGACGTCACTATGTTTAAAATTCAGGTTTAAGGTAAGTTCCCAGAAGAAAGAAGATATCTTTCACTTTAGTGCATCTTCAGTGTGTATGGCAGAGATCTTTTCGTATAATAAGAAGACAATGATTGTTTTTTGAGTGCAAACAGGCAAGAGATAATATTAGCAGAAAGTATGAAGACTCTTAACCATAAAAAGTTACTCACATTTTAAAGTATATTCACACTTGAAGAAACGAAATTGAGCTATTTGTAGTGAGGTGGATGGATCTAGAGTCTTTCATACAGAGTGAAATAAGTCAGAAAGAGAAAAACAAATACCGAATGCTAATGCATATATATGGAATCTTAAAAAAATGGTACTGATAAACCTAGTGGCAGGACAGGAATAAAGATGCAGACAGAGAGAATGGACTTGAGGACATGGTGTGGGGAAAGGGGAAGCTGGGGCTAAGTGAGAGAAGCATGGACATATATACACTACCAAATATAAAATAGATAGCTAGTGAGAAGCAGCTGCATAGCACAGGGAGATCAGCTCAGTGCTTTGTGACCACCTAGAGGGGTGGGATAGGGAGGGTGGGAGGGAGTCTCAAGAGGGAGGGGATATGGGGATATACGTATGTATATGGCTGATTCACTTTGTTGTACAACAGAAACTACCACAGCATTGTGAAGCAATTATACTCCAATAAAGATGTATAAAAAAAAATAAATAAATAAAGTATATTCACACTTGGAAAACAACACTGTAAGACTAAAGAAAGCTCAACTAAGGAGTGATCTCAAAGATTTCACTAAAGTAGACTCTGAAAATGGAATCAGATTAAACTACTAAATTCAATAAGCAGCATTCTAAATCTTTCAAAAAGGAAATCTTTGAAGTATACTAACAAATGACACACATAAATGAGAAAAAGGCAACTAATATCTAAAAGGTTAACAATGTATGAGTTTTTTGTTTGTTTGTTTGTTTGTTTGTTTGTTTTTTGCGGTACGTGGGCCCCTCACTGCTGTGGCCTCTCCCGCTGCGGAGCACAGGCTCTGGACGCACAGGCTCAGCAGCCATGGCTCACGGGCCCAGCCACTCCACGGCATGTGGGATCCTCCTGGACCAGGGCACGAACCCGTGTCCCCTGCATCAGCAGGCGGACTCTCAACCACTGCACTACCAGGGAAGCCCAATGTATGAGTTTTGATTCAAAGTTGCCCTCTACCCTGTGGGGTGTTGGAATGAAGAAAATATTAAGTTATGGATTTTAAAAAGAATTTCCTTTAATTCCGAAGAGTCCTTCACATAGGAAGCTTAAAACCTGTTAAAAGTCTTATCTGATAGTTAGATCGTCTGCTATAGTCATGTTGAATCTAGGGGCAGCGAAGCCAGAAGGTACAGAAAGTCTGAAGTCACACAGAGTGTCAGTAAGCTGGCCAAGAGAACAATGTACACCTTCCAAATCCTTGACTCATTCTCTCACCATGGGGCTCTATTTTCCACACCTCTCATGTGATGAAAATAATGAGAAACATATTTTTTAAGAGCTACTAGTAACCACCAAATTTAAAATTTTCTACAAACCACCTTTCCTGTCCTTTCTCATTGTCACTGCACTACCCTAAATTCTTTTTAATTTACCATTAGATTATTGCCATAGCCTCCAGCAGGACTCTCCAATGCCAGTCTCTTCCCTCCCCAAATGTCCCTCTCACTACTGTCATGTAAGTCTCCCTAAAACATGCAGTTCAAGGATAGTACTTCTGCTAGCCTACTTTCTCTAGGTACTAAGGTCTTGTAAAGTCTAATCACACCTAACTAGCCAACATTGTTTTCCTACCATTGAACAGTTGAATATGTAAAATACTCTTCTAATTGAGTCAAAGTAAAACAATCTTGACTTTTCAGATATAATTTAAATATCTGAAGGCTCACCACAATGCCAGGCACAAAATAGATGTTTAATATACACATAGGTTAATTGATTAAATAATTGAAAAGGTTTTTTTTAAAGTGCTTGTGAGGTACTGGTAAATTGATGCATGTTCTATAAGCTGCTTTGTAATGCCACCATTTAATCCTCTGTATGTAAATATTTATAGGTTCAACAGCTCTAGGAAGAAAGTCAACAGAGACCCCTTTTCCCAACAAAAGAACTGTGCTCTAAAACATCCTCCTAACAAGATTCGCCTGGTTTCATCATCTTTCTCAGACAGAATTCTAAAGGAACTTCCATATTTAGAAGTGTTGAATGTATTTGAATACCAAAAACCTATACCAGAGTTTATCTGCCTTCTTATAAAACACTTCAATAAGAGAGATCCAACAGCTATCAATTTAAGAGCAACACCTGTGTGTCTCATACCTGCCTAAGAGATACAGAGTGTTCTACTCAAGGAATTTAAGGAAATACACAAGAAAAATGATACAAAGCTAGCAAACCTTATGTACCACATAATAAAAAGTATAGTTCATTTTTCCACAATGGAGAGGAATTGCAAATATTCTCATAGTAGCTTCCACTGCAATTACTTGGAAGATGTAATCTCTCAGAGGAGAGTTTGCATCTGTCTTGGGTATTTGTCTGTAGGACAGGTATTCATAACTTTCCACTTCCCTGGTTTAATTTCAATCTTAGGTGGGCAAACAAGCATATGTTTCACAATGCATCTCTTCTTGTCAACTCTTCAGAAGATTCTCCTTTGCAGTTTGGTGATCAAACCCAATGAATGCTACAGTTGGGTCACTCATTGGTCACTTCCTTAAGATTCCTCATCCTGCTCTACTTGCATCCAGCAAGGAGACAGCATTTTTGGTCACGTATTATCAGACTATTTCTTAGATAAAGAGCAATAGAAAATGCTCAGCTCCTAATAAGCTCATTATTAGTAATGCATACTCCCAGTCAGCTATTGCCAGTTAATGACCAAAAATCACAGTGTAGACAACTGACATTTTGCCTGAACACGCATCTCTGGCCAGTGATAATTAACCTGAAGGTAAAGAACCAGTCATTTTCTTAATACAACAAGGCACCTCTTACAAAGTTGGGGCTCTTCCTGTTTTAATAATCAAAAGGAAAAGACCTTTGGTACTTAATATTTAAACAAAATGTTTAATATTTACACAGTAAAGTTCTTCTTCTGATATTAAACCCACATTAAAGCTGGGATGGAAATTGGTTTATAATCTCTGACACTAGGCCTGGAGCCTTGTAGTGTAGTAAACAATGTCACTCTTCAGATGGGCACCACCTGCAATGGGTTCAGAAATGTCAACTGTAATTAAACATTTTATTTCAAGGATAATTCATAGGTTATGTACATGAAGGACTGCTTTCCGCCATGAGAAATTTCAAAGTACCAGGTTGTGTAAATAAGAAGCAGGTCTTCTTTTTTTTTTTTTCTTTATTGCATGTTTTTTAAAAAGCACATGCAAACTGACTGAGACCTAATTAATATTACTCTTAAACATACCCTTTATATTTTGCAAAGATTTTTAAAGTCAGTTTCATGAAGTTGACTGGTAATGATATGTCTCTACCTTACCAATTATTTCCTCTAGCTTCAAGTGAGAATACTGTTGGGAAAAAAAGGACATGATTTGCCACAAGCTAACATAAAGTAATGGCAACATTGGGACTGGCTAAATTTGCTAAATTTTTCCTTTGCGGCTTTAGTTTTAACTATGGTTTCAATGAAAACCTGAAGAACAGTTATTATTTTAAAAAGGATGACAAATTATTTAAAGGTGTGGGGGGTCACCTAGCACCTCCAATAATGCTTCTAATTGTAATAAGAATTTAGAATGAAATCATTCAATTAAGAATTGAATGCACGCATGCGCACACACATGCGTGCATATATGTAAGAGGGAGGAAGCAGTTCTCCATTCTTAAATACCAGAGAAAATTCATCCACTGCTCCTTAAGAGCAATTTGTTAAAAGCTAACATAATGACTTAGACTTAAAATACACCTTCCTGCCCCTGCAGCCTAACAGTCTACATCATTTTCCCAAAAAACAAGGCTCAAGGGGAAAGACCTTAAGTAAAAATGTTTAAATATTTCATTAAAGTAATAAAAAAAATCTGGGTAGAAGTGGCACTTTTTTATGCTTTTAACATAGTCCATTATAAAGGGTACTCTTTTCTCTAATTATTCAAGGCAAAAAGAAAAAAAGCATTATCTGTTTGTCTCTCACTTTCTCTTCCTGTTTTTTCTGAACTATGTCATAGACAAATATTTTATGACATATATCATCTACCAAAGAGAAGTCCTTATGTACCTAAACAAGCTTAAACAGAAGGGGAAGATGTGTTTGCTAGGGAAAGCAGAGCTCCACCTCTACCAGGTGGGAACCTGCTGAGGCCCAGCACTTAACTAATGGAGACATGCCCTTTGTGGCACTGTTTCTCAGATAAAATGCTAGTCCTTTGTCTTTGGGGAAAATTCATTTATAATAACAAAAAGCAATAGACATAAACTCTTCTAAATCACTATTACAAGATGAGTGGAATACGGATATTTGTTAAAGAGTTTTGATTGTGCTTTCTTTAATTAATGATTTTTTCTTTTGAAAATTTGATAATTATAAAACCTATGTATAAACATGGGAAAAGGAAATGATACATTAAGAGAAAAACACTATGAATGATATGTATACTGATTAAAATTACATTAGAATTTAAAAACTGATATATAGGAAAAAATACTTGAAGGAAATATGGCAACAGTGTATTAGAACAGTGGGGTTATAAGTAATGATTTTCCCATTTCCCAAATTTCTATAATGTGATTGTATGACTTTAATTATTAAATATCTATGTCAAATAAGGAGATAATCACCTTAGGGAATTAAAAAGTCTGCAATGCACTTGTTCATTGAACCACAGTAGCAAAGAAGTGGAGAAGAAACTGGGTGAAAGCTTAGACGGAAAACAATTTGTTTTTGTCTCCACATCTCCCACTCAACATAGAATAATCCAAGAAGAGTGTTGGCAAAATAGAATGAAGAGAAGAAGGTAGGAGAACACAGTATCAGAGTGGTAGTTGGTTTGAACCTGGAGCTTCTGTTAAACTAACTTTAGATCCGAAGTACCAAAGATTTCCTTTCTCTTCCTGTTAAAATGGTGCTGTGCCTGCTGCAAGACAGAAGAAAGACAAAAGCTTTCCCAGTTCAGCTATACCCAATCCTGGTTAGGAGAGTAGTAAAAACTGTGGTTTTGGTTACACCTGTAGCTATCGCAAAATAGGATTATAGCACAGACAGCATATTCCAACTGCATAAATCCCTGCTGAATCAGACCAGCTATAGATGTTAAATCTACAATGCATTTTCAAACTCAGAAAAGAGAAAGGGCACATCTAAAGCCACAACGCTAGTAAACAACAGAATGGGAAATATGGCACAAATGATTGACCTGACTGTTGCACGAACTTCTTTATTCAAGCCATATACGTACACATATGCATTGTTTGACTCAAACAATCAATTAACATTTGGTGAATATTTGTTATGTGACTTAGCAGTATCTCTCATTTTCCCTTTCAACCTAACAAGACTCCCCACTGCATCTTCCAACCACACTTTCCTCTTTGCAAAAAATTCCATGATTGGAACAGATCTGCTCAGTGACAATGCCAAAAGCCTTCCACAAAATAAACCCCATTAGCCACCTTTGCAGTCTTTCAGGGTGCAGGGTTTGAGCTTGAGACTTTTTACATAAAGAACAAGGTGAGGTGCATGGCAGCCATGGAAGAGTAATTAGAAAAAATATTCTTCCCCTAGAGATTTCTCCTTTGCCTACTGAGTTGGAAAAGGCTTAGGAAGAAGAATCCTAAAGCACCACACCTGATCAAATAAGTAGAATTCATTTAGAACAAATACAATATTAAAAGCTAATTTTTTTCACCACAAAATTAATTGATTAACTTTTCCCTCTACAGATATATTACTAAAACTTTCTCACTGCACAAACTCTCCAAACAAAATTAATGGTTTTGTTTTGAAAATTAATTTAGATATTAAAAAATTATATTTTCCACCAAGATCTCAGTTACTCAGATTAAATATTAACCAAAAGCTGTCTTCTGCTTAAATAGAATTTAGCCTTTGAAGTGTTTTTATTAATCTCTTCTGATGTAGGTTCTTGAAATTCTATGAAAGCGCTGCTGCTACCCGTTCTGTGCATCACTTACTGTAATTTATTTTCAGAACATAATTCTATTTATAAATGAAAATCCTATTAAAAGAAGACAAGAAAAATTAGTCCTAGACTTTGCATTGGTAGAGTAGAAACAAAATGAGCGCCCTAACCTGAAGTGACATTTACAAATTACCTGTTAATTTAAACCAGGTTGAGGGATGACAGAATTTAGTCGGACTGACAGGAAGTACCGAAGGAATGACAGTTGGGTCTGGAGTGGTCATAAAGCTCTTACTGCTGGCACATTTATCTGTGTTCATCTAGTATCCCACCACCTCCCCAAAAGCTTCCTACCTAGTAAATAATATATTTGTAAAAATATTTACATTTTGACAAATTAGTGAATAAAGGTTTGACACAGCTAGAAGCTCTCCTCTTTTGTTTAAGGGAAGGGAATCATTTATTGAAAAAGGCTTCAGGGTTTAGTCATGTAGATGACCCCCCTACACACACACCATCCCTCTTATTTAGGTCCAAATATCAGCAGTTTTCTTTATGAGTGTTTTTGACTAAGCATGAGGGCCCAAACAGGCTACAAACAGCTGAAAATCTATACATGGGCATAGAGATACACACATCCCTCTCATTCTCTGCCTCAATGTTTCTGAGAACAAGCTATCAGAAAGAGCTGGTGTTCCTTTTACTCCTTCTACTCAATTTTTGAAGTGTAACATCCAAAAATATCTTGTAAATAAAATTGTAAAATAATAATCTGTGAAGAAGAAGCCAAAGAATGGAAAATTGCTGTAGACTTGGATTTTTTTAGTTCAATTTAAATTACTACCCTCCAGACTAAATATCTGTAGATATTGTACATATCTAAGTAGATTTTAGTATTTAATAGTTAAATAAAATAAAATAAAATAATTAAATTAAATAAGGGATTGAATTAGTAATTCAATCCCTTAGTTTCATAAAATATCTATTTCACATTCAACTTACAAAGAGGTACATTTTTCTGTTTGGTGAGCATATCCACAGTAGCACTAATAAGAACTACGTATATGCATATAGTGGAAACACACAAAGCCACACACCCACACACATGACACGCACATAACATACAACACAAACGTTATATACAGTCACCTGGTTTTTCATGAACAAGACCTCTTTGTACCTTAAAAAACAAAACTGGTGTTTATTTTTAAGTAGGAGGCCATCTTTACATTCATCAATTAATGACAAAAAATACATTTAGATAAAGTAAAAAATAAATAAATATACATTTAAATGAAATAAGAATGATAAAATAAAAATAGGAGACCATCTTTGCATTCTTAAATTAATGACTATAAAACATCCTGGGCTTCCCTGGTGGCGCAGTGGTTGAGTCCGCCTACCGATGCTGGGGACACAGGTTCGTGCCCCAGTCCAGGAAGATCCCACATGCTGCAGAGCGGCTGGGCCCGTGAGCCATGGCCGCTGAGCCTGCGCGTCCAGAGCCTGTGCTCCACAACGGTAGAGGCCACAACAGTGAGAGGCCCGCGTACAGCAAAAAAAACAAAACAACAACAAAAAAATATCCTGGTGTTTCATCTGCCTGCATCCTGGTTAAGGCTTCTGCTCTCTTTGGTCACTTTTAAATGGATTTCTCCTTTTGAGAATTCAGCAAATTTCAAGAAATTGTTGCATTTTTTCTTCTTGTTTACCCGTTTTGGAATTCTATGGACTGTGCAGGGATAATTCTGTAACAGAAAAGTAATTGCTATGGATTATTCACACCCTGATTCTCAGAATTATTGGGTGTAGGCTTACTTTTGTAAACAATTGTCTCTATATTTGTGATGATGGTGCCTACCAAACACTCTGAACCATGACTATTGTTTCAGAAGAGCAATGTTACCAATGTAAGAAAAAATTTTATTTTGAAATTTTGATCCATTATTCCTGATTTTGTATCATTTGTTATCTAGCAATAAGGAATAATTCCATCCCTTAATACTAGGATAATCAGAATGATCACAATAATATTGTTTTTTACCCATTAAGAGACTAGTTAAAGAGACTAAATATTAAATTTGAGTGAAAAGTTTTGAAATCTGTGATTCTGACAAAGAGAGTCTGTTGGAAAAACAAATCCATTTTCATGCAGTTCCTCAATCTGATTGGAGGAGAGCCAGTTCCATTGTAAAGTTGTTGCCATATAATTCCATGATTCCAATTATCAGGTCATTTAAAATTAACACCAGGGCTTCCCTGGTGGCGCAGTGGTTGAGAGTCCGCCTGCCAATGCAGGGAACACGGGTTCGTGCCCCGGTCCAGGAAGATCCCACATGCCGTGGAGTGGCTGGGCCTGTGAGCCATGGCCGCTGAGCCTGTGCGTCCAGAGCCTGTGCTCCGCAACCAGAGAGGCCACAACAGTGAAAGGCCCGCGTACCGCAAAAAAAAAAAAAAAAAAAAAAAATTAACACCAAATTTAAACTAAAGTTCAGAAAGGATAAGAAAGAGAAATTATTCAGTTCTTCTTCCAGCCCTCCACACCCAGAATGCCACAGGAGCCCTCCTCCCACTGCCATCTTCTATAAAAAAGAAAATCAAAAGCCTCCCTTGTGTCCTTTGGCACCTATAGAAACAACTGTTATACTAAATGCTACTTTTGAGTCTTTCTTCAATCTGAGTTTAGAGATAAATTATAAATTATCTGTGTCATAGACTCCTCTGTTACATTGCTCTCAAGAAGCATATGCCTGTTTGGACAATACTGGTTATTTCTACAAGATTTATGAAATGTTACTTTGCTCCAAGATTGATATCTACGTCCTTATTCAGCATATCAAGGGCGTATGATAATGATAGCGATCAATGTTGTTTTAACACTGCACAAAGGCCAGGGTGTCAAGGCCATCACTTCATTAGACAACAGGACTATTGATTATTAACTAGAGACTGGCTAAAATTGAAGTACCTGTACAATCTCCCTATGCCAAAAAATTATCAGTGAGCGAACAGATTACATAATCTGTCAACAACTGAAACTTTCTCAAAACTAAACAAAGGGTATGAGGAGCATTTCAAAGGCCATTTCACAATGAGCAATCTCCTTTATGTCCCCTAAGCTGCTGTTTTCCTATCTCCTAAAGCTGAAATAATTTTAGATTTACAACATTGCTCGAGTCCTGACCTTATGGTGTAAAAGCTCATTAAAAAGTGAGGGACGGCTTCCGTGGTGGCACAGTGGTTGAGAGTCCGTCCGCCTGCCGATGCAGGGGACACGGGTTTGTGCCCCAGTCCGGGAAGATCCCACATGCCGCAGAGCAGCTGGGCCCGTAAGCCATGGCCGCTGAGCCTGCATGTCCGGAGCCTGTGCTCCACAACGGGAGAGGCCACGACAGTGAGAGGCCTGCGTACCGCAAAAAAAAAAAAAAAAAAAAAAAGTGAGGGAAAAGGGGATGAGAAAACTGCTAAGGTTTGAGTGGGAACGGAGGGGAAAGAAAGGAAGAAAGAGGTTACAGGTGTGAAGGGAAACAATTAAGGACAATTTGTCCCCTACATTTGTCTAATCTTCCTATTTCTGCCTTTTAAAAAATAGTAAACGTTTTCTAAATATCACAGGGCTAAAGGAAACCACATAGTTTTCCTTTCCTGTCCAGAGATGTATTATTATTTAGCTGGCTCTGATTGTTTTTTACATGCAAATTTATCAGACACCAATTCTCTTTGCCCCAAACTATGAGCTATGAAATTTGTACACTCTTATTGAAGGTGTTAAAGAAGACTCTTTATCCTAGAGTTATATATTTGGACTTTAAGGCAATTTCCCCATCATGTCTGCTTTAATTGGACCATGCTTTCTAATCAGCATAATTTCCCCCTTGACCAGACCTTTCTGTGTGCACATTTAGAGAAAAGGAAGTCGGTTAAAAGGAGGGCATTGGGAAAGAAAAAAAAAAGCCTGTTCGAAACAGTGATTTGAACACCTCCTAATGGAGCTCTAAGAACTCATCCTAAGTAAAGCAAATGGCATGAGGCGTGTGGAAAACTGATTAGTGAGGACCAAAGCAGACATTTATTGCCCAGAGGTGGAAAGTCCACTAATCTTCCTGTTAAACCTCTGTTTTCATTTCCTTCTCAACTAAGCTCACTCTGGACCAAATTCATCACCTCTCTTAAGCTTCCAATTGCTACTGAAATCAAAGACACCAAGGGAATAGTTAATGGAATCTCATGTGACTTTATTTCCCCCATTCCTCTCCAAATGTCAGGATCTTGGCCCTTTACAACTTTTTCTTTCCAGAAGCAGCCTTAGGAACCCCACATCTTGGTTTGAGACCATTAGCAGTGGTCTTGAAGAAGGGAGATGTGACTGACTTCAGTGAATTGTTGACCACACAGAGAAGAAATCTATAACCAATTGTAACATGAGGGTATAATAGGAGCCTTCAAAGTCATGAGATTAAGTCCTGGGCCAAGCAATTTTTTGGTGCTGGACTGGTATGGAGAAGCCCTTTTGATAAGTGAGAGACCCTAAAAATACAAATCTTAAAAAAGGCCATCAAAGCTGGAACAATTTGAGCAACACAATAAGTAGCCATATTAGATTATAACTCAAAGTATAAAATAAATATATATGAGCCAGTTTGCTATAAATAAATGAGAAGAGAAAATCCTTCCTCACAGAAGAATTTTTATAATTTACATAGATACTCTTCCCTCCAGAAGGTGGTTCTTAGTGGTGGTTCTCTTCCCACTATCCCCCACCTTCCCTGCGCTTGAATTGGACTGGATTTAGTGACTTTCTTCACAAGAATAGTGTGTACAGGGGAGGAGGGGGGAGTAAGTTTACAGTGGACACATTTTCCAAACATTACCTGGGCCAGATGATCAAGATCAATGTCACCAGTGATCAGTTATGTTGATAACATGTCACCCTGATAGGATGTGACAAGAAGAGCACTTCACCTTTGTGGTATTCTTCCCTAAAAGTTATAACCCCAGTCTACTCAGAAGAAAAACATCAGACAAACCCAAATTAAGGGACATTCTTCAAAATAACTGACCAGTAATCTCCAAAAGTTTCAAGGTTGTGAAAACAAAGAAAGACTGAGAAACTGTCACAGACCAGAGGAGACTAAGATGTGACATGTAAATGTAATGTAGTATCCTGAATTTGATCTTGGAATGGAAAAAGAACATTTGTAGAAAACCTAGCGAAATCTAAATAAAGTCTGAAGTTTAATTGATGGTAATATATCAACGTTGCTTTCTTAACTTTAACAAATGAACCCTGGTATGTAGAATGTGAACATTAGGGGAAGCTGGGTGAGGGGTATATGGGAACTCTCTTCATTCTCTTTGCTACTTTTCTGTATGTCTAAAATTATTCCAAAGTAAAAAGTTTATTTAAAAAATCTAAAAATATCCTCTAATGATGACCAGCTAGAATTTTCTCCATTGTGTAAAGAAAAGAAATAGAATAGAAAAGAAATAAAAATGTAAAGAATACCATGAAAAGATGACAATCCATTTGTACAAAACAGAACAAAACAAAACAAATATATATACACTCACATGCATATACATAGATAAATGTATATATACAAGATATAGACACACACATATATAGATAGGTGATAAATACATAGATACATAGATCAATACCATCATGCCATTCTACTATCATTCATTCATTTATCATACTATTCATTCACTCACTATTATTCATTCATTGTTATTTTGAAATAGTAACTGCTACATGTGAGGCACTTTGCTATGAGCTGGGAATTCAACTATGGACAAGATGAATATGGACCCCCAGGGAGCTCTTATATAAGGTCATTCTTTTGTGTTCCAAAACCTTAAAATCTTCAAGGATTTCATGTATCTCTCAAAAGTATTAGGGTTTTGTTTTTTTTAAGTATAATTCTTGGGTTCCAAATCCAGATATACCACTTTTTCAGTCTATGTTTCTGAGCAAGATTTTTAACATCTACCTGTATCTCTGTTTTCTAGCATATAAAAATGTGGATTATAATAATTACTATCTCCCAAAGCTGTCTTAAGGATAAAATAAATCCTCACATATATTATAAATTGTTATGCAAATGTTATGTATAACTCAAAGAACAATTACTGCGCTATCTAGCAGGATCCATTAGGAAGAGGAACCATGGTAGAATGAGGAATCAGAGGGGAGGATGAAGTTCTGACTTTGGCCATGGGAAGTTACCAAGAAAAAACCTTCTCTACTTCGGAATCTTGCCTGGAGTCAGCTCTGGAACTGAACATGTAGATATCCAGAAGAAAAGAACAAAACAATCTTGTGAAGTAAGTAAAAGTAACACATTGTTATCCCCATAAATGGATGAGGTACCTGAGGCCAAGAGGTATTGAATAACTTGCTCAAAATTCCACACTGAGCCAGAGACTCATGAAACTTAAGAATTTAGTCCCCTTGGTGTTGAGTATTAGCGCAAAGATTTTGTCATTGAGCCCACCCTTTGTGTTTATGCCGACCTCATCAGGACTCAAGATCTAAAACTGCTACTTGGATTTATCAATGGCTGTGATTGGGAGGTTTATGTATGACTGTTTTGCCAGATGACATGCCAAAGCCCTCACGTTGCTATTCTTCAGTGCATTCCTAGTTTGCTGTAAAGTTCTTCACTGTTTGCTCATGCTCTGTTTTATCAACTCTAACCCTATATCCCTGGCTACCCACGAGAAGCTTCTACTGCAAGCTGTATGCCAGTCCTCACTCTCTTCCCTCCCCTGTGTTGTATGATACAATTAAATTATGATGTACACATGTATTTTAATGTTATATTTATAACTGTACATATGCCCAAAGGCTTTAGCAGGAGTTACATTTTTATATCTTGAAAAAAATACATGTTCAAAACATCAGTGTTTGAAAAGCAAGAAAATTCCTTTAGTAGTTCTTTCTTTTTGCAGGACAAGACTAAAGTCAACGTTTTCCCTAGGCTACTTTATAAAGCATTAGATCAATTTGAAAAGTTTTTTGCCTTTAATGAAAAATATTCTAGAGGTTCTACTAACTATTCTTTTGCACCCATGGCACATAGGTGATAGTCTCTTTCAAGTCAACATTTCAAGTCCATGATTATTTACTGAGTTCTAAGTTCTTGAGATTAAAAAAAAAAGAATGAGTTTTATTCCTCAAAAAGCTTACTATCTAGTGAAGATAGAAAACAAAACAAACAGGAATCAATAGAATAATTTTGTATTAGGTGTACATATAAGTTGCTATTGAGGTTTATTTCAGCTGGGGTTGTTGGGGAGAAAGTCATGAGGGAAAAAAAAGTTGAGGAGGAGAAGATATCTTTGAGCTGGATCTTGGAAGATATGTATGGGTTTAATAGGAGAACAAGATGAAGTATATATCTAAGCAGAGACAATCATATGAGCACAGACCCAGAAAAATTTAGGATATCAGGAAATGCATAAATTTAAGGAAACTGACACCGATGATCTCAGCTGTCTCCAGGACCTAAGCAGTGCTGAGGAATTGCAAGAGAACACCCAGAAACCACTGGCAAAACTTTAGCTTTGTCATCTGCCCTACTCTGTCACCTACCCAATGCTACTCAGAAGCAGTGATGGTTTCCGATTCTCTTTTGCCTTCCATCTCCTGTGCAAGTGTCTTTCACTGTTGGAACGAAAGCAGATTTCTGCTGGCAGAGATTCTAAGAAATTTAGTTCTTATGCTTCAAAGCCCCTGCAACACTGGTAGTGCATAGAAGATGGGAAATGGCATTGAGCTGCCAGCAGACAGTCTGGTTCATTGTGTAAGGAAAGTCCAGATCTAGGGCAAATATTATTTAAATGTCATCCATTGTAATATTTGCAGTTCTCAGATATACTGGAAAAACAAAACAACAAATAAAAAAAGAGGACTAGTTTCCAAGAACTCTTGAACACTGCTCTACCCTTTTCTAATTCCCCAAAGTTTCCCCCAGCTCAGGTGTACCAAAAATCAGTAAGCCAAACACTGTCCACTCATTGGGTCTTCTGAATCCAGTTCCCACTAACTAAATCTCTAAAATTACTCATGATGATTCATGAGACTTCTGAAGATTTGAAAGACACAGAAAATGTTTAGTTTTGCCATATTGAAATGGGATTAGGTATTTAAGGATAAAGCTTCTCATGAGAATGATGGTGTATTCCAATGGAATTTTTTGCAACCTTCTTAAACACATAGGACAGCACCATCAAATATTGCATTCTAACCATTTACACAAATACACATACACAGATACTAACTTCTTATATCCTTCTGTTGCTTCCCCTTGCTCTTAGGATGAAGTCCAGATTTGTAAATAATGTCTACTAGGCACTTCATGTTATGGTTCTTGACTACCTCTCCAGGTTCATCTCATAACCCTCTGCTCCCCACGAGGAGCTCTGAGTCCACTCTGTCTTCATTCAGTTCTTCCTTGCAGAGGCCTTTCTTCATCTGCCAGGGATGTCTTTGCCCGCACCTCCTCTCTTGCCTTGTCCTATTCATATCTCCAGTGCCAGTTTACATGACACTCTCCCTGTGAATCTCCCCTGCTCATCAGCCAAAAGCTCCCATTATTCCCCCGTCATGTTCTATGCTTTTTCTATACAGAATTTACCTAGTGTAATCACATAATTATGTGCATAATTTATTGTTAATTATGTGTTGTATTTCTGTCTCTTCCAGTAAATTTTATAAAGGCTATGAATTCCATTTGTCTTGTTTATAATTGTGTCTTCAGGGTCTACCACAAAGTCTGTTATAGCAGGCATTCAATAACTATTTGTTAGAACAAAGACATAAAGAAGAAGGAAGGAAGGAAGGAAGGGAGGGAGAGAGGAAGGAAGGAAGGAAATTAAGGGAAGAAGAAAGAAAGATTAGCACTTCTGTCCCCTATTACCATTCTGCACAATGGCTACCCTTTTGTAAAAAAAAAAAAAAAAAAAAAAAAAAACTGGGGGGGGGCATTATTTCTGTTTCATTTTCCCTTAATCTACAAGAACACTAGAAACTAGTGAGTTCTTTTATTTCAATCTGTTTAATGTATACATGTAAATCAGTACCCCTTAATTCCTTTTCTTAGAGCAATTGAAATCTCAGTCTTTGGGGAAATTCTTGAAATGTAGACCACTGCCTTGGGAATGGATTTTCTGTGTGAGAAAGAATGACAAGTTTCAACAAAAGAAAAACGACAAGAAGCCACATCTATGGGCTCTGGATCAGACTCTGCCATTGGATGAGCTCTGGGAGGTCTGGCATCTGGTCCAGGAATAAGAAGGCTTTTTGAACAGCCACAACACCCTCTTTGCTTGCAACTTCTGATCTGTGGCAGCTGCATCTTCAGAGTGGCAGTAAACCAAAAATGGGTGAAATTAACAGGAAAACACAGTTATTTTCATGTTATAATCTAAAATAGGCCACGGGGTGGTGGGAAGGAAGGAACAGTTTGATCCAAAATTACTGTAGACTGTAGCCAGAAGTTGAGCTGCTTCATTTCAAACGTGTTGTCAATAGGTGATTGTCAGACAGCTTGTGCTTTTATATGTAAGCTAAATCAGAGATCCAAATGCAAAACTCAGCACTCTGGGACATCATTTGGATTTTTAATGCTCCCTGGGGAACCTAGAGCCCTTAAAGCAATGAATGGATTACAATGAAGCCTAAATACGGTATTTTCATTTCTGACAGATATAATCTTATTCTAAAATGGCCTGTTATTTAAAAGAAAGTTATATCCATTTTTAGCAGCCCAACATTGAAATTTCAAGAGTTAAGAACCCCCTCAGCTTGAACAAACTCATAAACATATGAGAATTAATTTTGTATTATTCCTTGAAACTTCACACTTAACAAGACAAGCAGCAAAATTGGCACTGTCTTCCGGTTATTCCATCGACTGAAAAGGAAAGAATACAATTAGGGATGTGGCAATTTTTCCACTCCTTTTTCTGTCCCTGAGCAGCTGAATGGCATCATTGTTCAGCAGCAACTTAAATAACAAACAGAGATGTTGATGATCCATGCACTGAGCAATCTCACAAGATCAGGTTCAATAGCCAAGTTCAGGAATCTGTTGTTGGGAGAAGCAACACACACACACACACACACACACACACCACACACACACACACACACACACACGCACAGCATCTAGCAAAGAAACTATTAAAAAGTTGCCTGAATAGAAGTAAAACACAGAAGTGAAAAGTATGGTCTCTGAAGCCAGACTGCCTACGTTTGCATCCCTGGCTCTGCTACTTCACAAGAGTGCAACTCTAAGCAAGTCATTTATACCTCTGTACCTCAATTTTCTCATCTGTAAAATAAGATTAACACTATTATCTTTCCTAATGATTGTTGTGAGGCTTAAATGAGCTAATGAATATGAAGTGGTTATGACAGTCACCTGAAGCATAGTAAAGCATAGATAAATGGTACTTTTATGATGACAACACTTTCCTAAGAAAGTGTTCTAACACTTGGACTTCTCCTCCAAAACAAACATATTTATGAGTACCTTTGGGTATCTTCATTCATTGCTAAGTACTATATACTTTTGTAATTATGCCCTGAATGATAATAATTCTGTGTTTATGATGCTGAGTCACACATAAGTGTTCATCTAAGGCACTTTTTGTAAAGGGCTGGAGAGTAAATATTTTAGGCTTTGCAACTATGTAAGTCTGTTGTTGTGTAAAAACAGCTATAGACAATACTTAACAAATGAGCCTTGTGTGTTCCAATAAAACTTTACTTACAAAGACTGGAGGTGGGCTAGACTTGGCCCCCAGGCTGTAGTTTGCTTACTCCTGGCCTAATGGATCATTCAACTAAGAAACCTTTGCATAAGTAGTTTCCTAAATGAAAGGATTTAGAAAAGTAGAATTCAAATTTCTTTAGATAATTAACCCAGGGCTTCACAAGGCTTTCTGTACATATGAGTGAAGTCCTTCCTGACATCATATTTAAATCCTCCTGAGGCAGGATTTAAGAAGCCTCAGTTTCCTCACAAATTTGCAAAGGAAATTTCAGACTGATACCAGTTTACTTGTTAATAAATGTTTACTCTGCAGCAGTCATGTTTCAAAGGCATTATGGATTATCTTACTTAATAATGATAATGGCAAGTTCCAACATCAACACTTTCAGAATGTATCCACATTCTGCTCACATCTCCTCACCTCCTGCAGTACCATCGTGATCCCAGACACCTTCATCCCTGAGCTGGTTTCATAGGTGTAGCCCTGAACTGTCCTCCATGTTTTTACCTTTGCTTCCTATGGTCCATCAAAACTTAGCAGCCAGGGTGTTCCTTATAGAATGTGTCAGATGATGTCATTCTTCAGCTTGAAACCCTTCAGCAACTCTCCTTTTCACTCACAGTAAAAGCCAAACTCCTGATGGTAGCCTGTGAGACCGCCAAGCTGGCTCTTATCTTCTCTCTGGCCTCATCTCACACTATCGTCACCCTCTGCTTACTCTGAGTCTCCTGCCCAAGGTTTTTGAGCCACATGTGGCCTTTCCTAGACCACACGACATGAGCCTCCCATCTTCACATGTTTGCTCAAATAACATCTTCCAAGTAAGCCCACCTTGACTATTTTATTTCAAAATGCACCCCTACCTGTCACCCTCCTTATCCTTTTTCTCTACTTCTTTTTTCTCTATAACTCTTGTTATATATTTATTTGTTTTTTGTATGGTGTGTCTGCTTCTACCCACTAGAATGAAAGCTAAAAGGGGTAGGGACTACTGTTCACTTCTGTGTCTCCAGCACCTAAAATAATTGGTGCCACATGGTAGGTACCTCACAAATACTTGTTGAATGAATGACTCTATGAGACCCCTTCCCATATTCCAGGGATGGTTATTAGTGCTTTAAAGGTATAAAAGTGCTTTAACCCTCACAACCTTGTGAGTGGCTGCTATTATAATCAACATTCTCAAATGAAACTGAACTATTGAAAGATTAAATGATTTGCCCCAAATCACATGACAAGTAGTGGAGGAATGCACTTGAATGTAGGCCATTTAGCCCCAGTGTCTGTGCCCCCAACCACCATGTTCTCCTCCCCTTATTTATCCTCTGTTCTCCTGAATGAGGGACTATAATTATCTGGTTTTACAGGTAAGGAAAGTGGAGCTTATAAACATTAAGTAACTTGCTCAATGTCACAAAGCCTGGATATTAGGAGGCTCAGATTCAAAATTGTTAGCCTATCTCAAAAATTGAAAAAATCACATTTTTGAATGCTATGAGATGTGATGGGCTTTGACAAAGGAAGGCTGATAAAATTTTACAATCACACAACAATTCACACAGTGATGGGTAAGGCAAACGTCTAGAAATCCCTTTTCTAACGTCTCACTGAATGTGGCCAGTTCTCTGGAGGTTCTTCCAGAATTCAGCGAGTTGTCAGACAACCCCCAATAAGCCTGGGTAAAGATATTGTTATCAGCTTCACTCTATTAAGGAGAAAGAAGGACACAATGGTACCATCTTTGTACAAGGCGATGCAGCTGCCTATAACAAAGGAGAAAATAATTCTAAGGACTTAACATTTCTAATGTGGCCAAGTAACTCATTCTGATGTTCCCAAATTAAATTCCAACCACCTAAGTTCAGATATGCACTAGCTGGGATTCAAGAAGGACTCAAAGATGGTGACAATGTGCAGGGAAAAATGAATAACTCCACTTGGAACGCAAATGAAAGCAGTTCCTACCACTGAGCACATGTTGAGTCAGGACCTCTTTTACTTGAAGGGAAATGACTGAACAAAGGTCAGAAGCAGGAGCAACGGCTGAACTAGACTCTGCTCGTCAGAAGCAACGACGGGCTGAGCAAATCCAAAGGTGACAAACACGCAGGAACAGTTGTTTTGATTCGGAAAAGCATAAAAAAGAAGGGACCATCAGGAAATTCTAATTTCTAAAAGGGCATGGATAAGAACAAATGCTTTATTTTATATTTTATAAAAAAAATTTAGGTACAAAAGGAGGCTATACATACTAAGGACGTGCTCTTGCTTGCATTTTAAAGCAGTTAAAATTGCAACAATGCATCACAAAAGATCTGGAATTTTAATAATTTGGAGAGGGCTTCTGATGCACGAAGGCAAGGGGAGGGATTAGATTCTTGATATCCAGTTTTCATCACACCAGGAATTTCATATTAATGTTTGTTAGGAAAAGGAATCCACCATAATTCCTGCAGCCTTAATGTTGAACAGAAATGTCAATATGTTTTATTCAACCTTTTATTTTTCTTCATAAGGTAAAATCTGGCCCCTATATCTCAGTGCATAATAACCCTCAAAAAGTCTAAAGAAAGACAAAAATTTATACTTTGATAATTACTAAGTTCCTATCATTATTCAGAATGCACAACTACAACTCCAAAAATATTTTATGTACATATGTGTGTCTGTACGTGTGTGTATATATAGTGTGTGTGTATAAACACACAAATCTTTTAAAACATTTCTCAAAAGGTTAAGGAAATAAAATACTATAAGAAAAATCTAATATTATTTTAAATGTTACATGTAGAAGAACATTTTAAGCTGGTTCCACTGTGTATAGATATATATATATATACATCTGTACACAATTAGGATACATATAATAAAAAGCAATCACAAAATCTCAGAAACTCGACAACGAAGAATAGAAATAATTTGATTAGAGAAGGTAACCTTTGAGGCTAAAGAAAGTTACATAAAATCCTCAAAGCTGAACTCAACACCTGTGGGTTGGAGGGGAGGAAAAGAAATGAGATTTTAAAAACATTTTACTAAAGATTCATAATTCAGAATGTTGCTCTGGAACTGTTCAAAAAATATGGGCCATATCTTTAGTATTATCTACAGCCACAGCCATGCGTGCATGTGTACACACAGACACACACACACACACACACACACTCACACATACAACCCTAAATGGAATTTGTCACTATAGGATATTTAAAAGCCAGACTTGCTGCATTTAAAATGTATGGAATTTATTTTTAAATGAGCCATATCTGAATTCAATGCCTTATATTTTGAGTTTTAATTCCAATCATGCTAATTTTAAGTCACAAACATATATCTGCCGGTAATGAAGGTTGTTTAATTAGGTCCAGATAAAATAGCTCCAATTCTGTTTCTGATCCACCTGTCAAAGCAAATCAGTCTTTTACATGGCTAAAAAAAACCAAATTAGACTAGCTGATGACTTTTTGAATATTCAAGTAGACACACCGAGGATAAATCCAAATAGAACTTGTGACTGAACAAAAGCCTGAAACGTGACCTCAAAGATGAAGATACCGTATTTGGCCAAAAGCAGATTTGCAGGCAGCTTCTCCCAGTATTATGAAGTCAAGGACAGGGTGCTAAAAAGTAATGGAAGGATAACAAAAACAAAGCAAGCACCACAAGAAACCAAACTGAGCAATGCACCAGGTCAAACCAGTGCAAAATAAACACAAACTGATGAAGTTGTTACAGAGGGGGTCGGTTTAATATTCTTTCTGCCAAGGACATTTCAAAACAAGAGAATCCTAACTCATGGAGTGTGCATTACCCAGAGTTACATATAAACTATTTTCAAGGCTACTAAAGATAGAAACACTGTCTTCCTTACAAGTCTAGTATGAATAGTTTTAGAGTATTCTAGTCTTACAGATCTAGTTTACTTGTGTATAAAGCACTATACATTTGGGGACAGATCCATGGAAGCAGAGGGGTAAAGTGTTTTGAAATTGGCAGTGGCCATGTGAACAGGGTAGATGGGAGGATGCAGAGGGGAGGAGAGAAAGAATAACCAGAAATCCAAACCTGTAGAGTCTGACTAGTAGTTGCTTCTACGTAAGACCCTCAGAGCATTCTATCCTGAGCATAGATGTGAGATGGTATCAGTAGTCAAGGCTCCAGATGTATAGCTCTCCTAATTCCCCACTACTGCATCCAGAAAAGAGACTCATGCTCAGCTCTCTCATTCCCAAAGTGCTTCAAACAAGAGATACAAAGTTAAAAATAATAATCTATGTTGTAAACATTTAACAGAAGATATATAGATTATATATATACACTCTTCTTATTTTATTATATTATATATATTATTACCTGTTACATACAGTAATTATATATATATATATATATATATATATGCTGCATATAATTTAATGGGGAAAAGATTAAAAAACAATAGAATAGTTGAACATTCATTTGAAATAAAATCATTCTCCATCCTTACCTTACACCATACACAAAAGTAACTCAAAATGGATAATAGACCTAAATGTAAAAAATGAAACTAAAATTTTATTAAATAAAATTTTCAGATTAGTGTGGGACAAAAAATCTTCCTTGGGGTAGGTAAAGATTTCTTAGATCAAGACACCAAGCCTTTGAGTCATAGAAGAAAATATTGATAAATTGGACTTCAAAGTAAAAGTCTTTGCTTTTCTAAGCATATTAAGAAAATAAAATACAAGGTACAGAAAAAAAATTTTTGCTTTATCTATAGCTGACAAATAATAATAATAAAAACAACTTAGTTATAAAAATGGGCAAAAGATTTGAATAAGCACGTCACACAAGTTGATTGTACAAATGGCTAATAAGCACATGGAAAGGAGTTTATCATCATTAAGTCATCGGGGAAATATGCAAATTAAAACCACAATGAAATACCACTATATACACATTAGAATGGTTAAAATTAAAGAGACTGACAAAACCAAGTCTTGGCAAGGGTGTGAAGTAGCTGGCATTTTCATATATTGCTGCTATAAAGTGATACAAACGGAACAGTTTGACAGCTTTTTTTTTTTTAATATAAAGTTATTTATTTATTTATTTTGGCTGCGTTGGGTCTCCGTTGCTGTGCGCAGGCTTTCTCTAGCTGCAGAGAGTGGGGGCTACTCTTCATTGCCGTGCACCAGCTTCTCACTGCGGTGGCTTCTCTTGTTGCGGAGCACGGGCTCTAGGCATACGGGCTTTAGTAGTTGTGGCTCACGGGCTCTAGAGCGCAGGCTCAGTAGTTGTGATGCACGGGCTTAGTTGCTCCGTGGTCTGTGGGATCTTCTCAGACCAGGGCTTGAACCTGTGTCCCCTGCATTGGAAGGCGGATTCTTAACCACTGTGCCACGAGGGAAGTCCTTGACAGCTTCTTACATTAAAAACACACTTACCATATGACCCAGTAAATCTATCCAAATCCATTTCACCCCTGACTTCAGCCATGCTTAAGTTACTTGACCCAGAAACTAGAAAAAACCTAAGTATCTATCAACAGAATATTGCCTGGGAAGGAGCACAGAGTAATGTTCTCAAAGATGGAATTTTTCTGTACCTTGAGTGTGTTAAATTTGTCAAAAACTCATTGAAATATACATTTAAATGGGTAACTTCTATTATATATAAATTATACCTCAATAAATTTGATTTTAAATTGGAGTTGAAAAACACTTTAGAAAACACCTGTTGTAACCCTTTAACATAATAGGTGAAGAGTGAAGACCAAGGAATTTTGTCCAGCTGAGTCAGACAGCAGATAGAGCTAGTAGAAGTCAACCAAAAATCCCACCTCCTAAATCCCAGCCAAGCACCCTCTCTGTGCAACTGCTACCTTTTCACTGAACAAAAGAATTAATTTAAATGGAATATAGCTTAAAATGGCCTGGAGATTTGGAATTTTAATTCCTTGGAAGTTAGATTTTGTGAGGGTGATGATGATGATCACGACGGTAAAGATGATTTTGCTTCTACAGAGTCCATTCTCTCTTTTCTAAGAAATAAACCCCAGTTTCCATTCATTGCTCCCAACTCTCCATCCATGTGTTCTGGGCACTGAAGCCCAGCTCTTGCTCGAAGGGACAGCATATGACCCAGGTCTTAGGCTGTCATTTCAATACAGTTGCCACTGGCCACATGTGGTTACTCGAAACATGGCTGATTTAAATTGAGCTGTTCTATAAGTATAAAATACAGTCTTTTACATTCTCTTTTTGGTAAAAAGAAAAAAAGAATGTAAAATAGGTATTAATAAATTTTATATTGACTATATGTTAAAATAATAATATTTAGGATATATGATTGAATAAAATGTACTATCAAATTAAGTTCACCTGTTTATTTTAACATCTCTATAGAAAATTTTAAATTACATATGCAGTTCACATTTGTGGTTAGCATTATATTTCTGTTTGGAAGTGCTGGTTTAGACAATTAGTGTATCCATAACTTTTACTGTATGGTTTTTAGAAAGGCATGTGTCAGGTTATAGCAGAACTGACTGTACTTAATCCAGTAAGTTATCATACCTTAGTCAGTTGTGTTGGATTATTTGTGACTTGCAATTTAAAGTGTCCTACATATTACTGTTCCCAAACTAAGTGTAAATCAAAATATCGAACTACATTGTATAAACCATAGTAGAGTTCTCAGGCACTTTCACATTCATTATCTTTTATTTTATCAGGTAGTTATTATTATTATAAGGAAGCTGGGGTTCAAAGATGTTAAGTGAGCTGACCAAGGTTAAGCTAAGAAATTAACAGAGCTGAGTTGCTAAACTTAGGTTTTGTTTGAATTTCAGACCCCAATTCTTTCCCCTTTGGTAACACACTGCACTGATCCACCTAGAATGTTACCTTTTGAAGTTGAAGGTAACAGAATCAATGTAAATGGAAGTTACTTGCCATTTGTGGCTCCCTGTCCAGGAATTACTCCACCTAAAAGGTGATTTACAATGTGTCTCTGATGTTAATATGCATTCCAAATGTTATTAGGCCATATAAAGTGACTGGCGACTACTTAAAATACCAACAGAGAAACACTATTCTATAACATAAGAAACAGAAATTAAGAGATGGTTTGTTGGTGAAATGACCAAGGTTTCTTTAGAAGTTTCTGATAACAATATAAAAAAGTGGAAGGTTAAATAATAAAGAGTTTAATACCTGTTCAGGGCTGTCCAGTGGAGAATTAGACTCTGTACATCGGGCCCAAGAATTCAAGCCACCAGGCAGATATTTTCTATACATTAAAGGACTAGGAATAATTCTATGGGTCAACAACAGCCTTGGAGACCTCATTCTATGGTCTCCAAGCTTCTCAGATTGTTTATTTGGTTTCCTAGATGCCATAACTCAGATATAAATAACATTTCATAGAGATATAACTTAAAAGGCATATTTTTGAATGAAAACAAGTAATTGTACATTCTGTATTGTGTATTAATTTAAACTAATTCCCTGGAGCATGAATATCCCATAAAGAGTGATGATACTGACATTTTGAATATGTAACACAGAGTACTAGGCCCCAATTCTCTACCAAAAATGCACACCCCCTATAAATTTAGCCTAAAAATGACAGAGCAGATTACTCTCCTCTTGGCCCTTCCAATAAAAGAAAGTGCAACACTGTAGCCCCCCCTTATCCATGAAGGATGTATTCCAAGACCCACAGTGGATACCTGAAATCATAAGTAGTATTAAACACTATATACACTGTGTTTTTTCCTGTACATACACGCTGACGATAAACTTTAATTTATAAATTAGGCACAGTATGAGAATATCCAAATTGCCAGCATCACTACTCTTGCACTTTGGGGTCATTATTAAGTGAAATAAGGGTTACTTGAACACAAGCACTCTGATCCCCAGTCAATCTAATAACCAAGGGCTACTAAGAGACTAATGGGAAGGATACCCTGGACAAAGGGATGATTCACATCTCAAGTGGAACAGAGTTGGCTGCAGGACATTTCATTAGACTATTCAGAATGGCCACACAATTTATAATTTATGAATTGTGCATTTCTGGAGCTTTCCATTTAACATTTTCAGACCACAGTTGACCACAGGTAACTGAAGCAGCAAGAAGTGAATCCATGGGTAAGGGAGACAACTGTAATTATGGTGACATATGTCCCCAGTTTACCAGAATGGTCCCGATTTCAAAATCATTTATCATTGTTCCCATGAGAAAACACCTTATGCCCTGATTAAAATATATGTCCTGGTTTTTAGTTACAAAAACCTAAGTTTTATAAACCCAAGCTCAAATCCTCATCCTCATGGAGATTACAGTCTAGTGGGGAACTGAGGAAAGTACATGTACCAAAGGAATAGAAGGCAAGGGAATTTGCATTAACTGCCAAAATTAGAGGATGTTCTTATGAGCATATGCCAACAGTTGCCCAGCTTATTCTATTCTCTTCAGGCTGGAACCCAGAGGGGTCACAGGTGGGAACATTTCCTAGCAGGCATCTGGGTAAACAGCGATAGTTGCTTAACCTCTCTGTGTCTCAGTCACCTATCTAAAGAATAAATATAATCACACCGGTTTCACAGGGATGTTGTGGAAATTATATGTGTGCATGAAAGCACTTAAGACAGAGCTAGGCACACAGTAAGTGCTCTGCCATTGGCAGCCAACAGCAGCAACTCTCATTACTACTTTCTCTTGAGTGGGACTTAATTTCACACTATAAGGAAAGGAAGACTTATTTGTTGCTCCTTAAAAAACAGACAAGGGAACAAAAACTTTACTTTTCTTCTATGTAGGTCCAGGAATCTTTGGACTGAAATTCTCTAAGGTGAGTGATATTAGCTTTGACTCAGCCCCCGGCCCCCAGCATGGGAGAGGAGCAGTAGCAAGACTAAAAAGTTGTGAGCCAGTAATTTTACCTCAAATATGGCTTTAAAGCTTCCTTTCCAACTCAGTTTTCTCTAATAAAAGTTACTGTAGGGCTTCCCTGGTGGCGCAGTGGTTGAGAGTCTGCCTTCTAATGCAGGGAACACGGGTTCGTGCCCCAGTCCGGGAGGATCCCGCATGCCACGGAGCGGCTAGGCCCATGAGTCATGGCCGCTGAGCCTGTGCATCCGGAGCCTGTGCTCCGCAACGGGGAGAGGCCACAGCAGTGAGAGGCCCGCGTACCGCAAAAAACAAAACAAAACAAAACAAAAAAAGTTACTGTATAAGCAAAAATATTATTAGTATTAATAAAAATATTTCAGCCATGCTGCTTCTTACATCATATGTAATTCATTAGCAGCAGCTCGTAGGGGAGGCAAAATTTTCATGTCAAATAATGTTTTATGGGTCTTTAGAATATTATACTCACTGGGGGTCCCCAAATCATGATGAGACCTCGCTAGGAGGGAAGACAGACAGAGGAGGCTTTTTGAAGCCCTTTCTTTTTCCGATTTGCTTGGGGAAAAGGTTAGTTTCTGCTTCTTGTTCAGCAGCCACAGTGCCAGGAAGTGTAGGTGCTTCTCAAAAGGGCGCCTGTTGTATTGTTCGTGGAAACAGGATTTATAATGATGTTAACTCAAAACAAGAAATTAAATAGAAAAAGGTTAATGAAAGGTTTCAGTCATGATTACAGTCACCATGATCAATCAAAGGCCATAGAAATGGCCGTTTTACAATTAAAATATCCCAACGCATTGTTATTTATCGCTCACTATTGCCTTATTGCAGCAGCAGGCCACAATTAGTCATATAAATCAGCGGTCCCCAACCTTTTTGGCACCAAGGACTGGTTTCGTGAAGACAATTTTTCCATGGGCGGTGGGGGCAGCAGTGAGAGGGATGGTTCAGGCGGTAGTGGGGGCGATGGGGAGCGATGGGGAGCGGCAGACGAAGCTCGCTCACTCACTCACGGCTCCCCTCCTGCTGTGTGGCCTGGTTCCTAACAGGCCACGGACCGGTCCCAGTCCGCGGCCCGGGGGGACCCCTATAAATCACCCTGATGAGCTAAATTATGAGATTCCCTTTTGTCATATAAGATGGCTGTAGTATTGTTAAAGCTGACGAAAAGACATTTTTTCTAACATTGGTTTAAAATACTCTTGTTAAAACGATCTCTTGGGCAGAGATTATAGGGAAAACCTTAGCAGGGAACTTCAGGAAGTTTTTAAAAGCTCATTAGATTTTAAGAGTAGATAAATATCTCGCATTCAAACACATAACAGTGTTTTCATAAAGGTCTATCAAAAGATGCATTAACTGGGCCTTATGCCTGGTAGGCATTCCTTCATTTATTCATTCATTCATCAACCAGCTTGAGGGACTACTACATACCAGACACTCAGCTGGGCCCCAGAGCTGCAGCATCCATGGTCCTAACCTCATGCAACTTAGAGTTTAGCAAGCAAGAATGCCATTGCAATAGTAATTGAAAAAGTGGAGAATGATATGAAAGACAGTATTAAAGACCCCTAAAATTTATAGGAGTTTGGGTTGGGAGGGTGAAGAAGGCATTTCAATTGAGACCTGATGGAAAAGGAAGAGGAGTTGGACAGGTCATGGGGAAATATTCAGGCAGAGAAAATAGCTTGAATTGATCACTGCTGTGTTGCTGGGACCTGGCACATTGTAGATACCTGATTAATATTTATGGAATAGATTAATGTCGACCGTTATATTTACAGAGATACTTGGCTTCATATACTCAGAGCCATGCCCTAGAGATTGATGGGCCCCCCAGGACAAGACCCACTCAGCTACCTCCTTTTCCTGCCCATAATCCTGCACAGATAAAACCTGACTAAGATGAAAATGCCAGATCGAGGGTAAAGAAAAAGAGAGATATCATAAAAGAGCAACAGGGAATCCGTGTGAGGTAGGAGACAGGTGGAGAGGAAGGAACTTGGTGTTGAGAGTAGCCACTCTATAGGCCCACTTGACGTTGGCGTTTGGCAGCCTGGTACAGCAAGCCCCCTACACACAAACACTCAAATCACGAACTTTCAAAGATGATAACTTGCGTTCGAACGTCCAATCACGTAAGTTAGTTCACACGTCTGATGTACACTATCACATGCGTGCATCCTCTACAAGTGGTTGTGCTTTTGTGTACTTTACTGTACAGTACTGTATAGAGTACAGTAGTACATATCTTTATTTCAAGCCCCAGATGTCCAGAAGCAAGCGTAAAAGCAGCGGTGATGTAGCTGGTACGTGAAGGTTGCAGCAGCGTTCAGAATGCAATCCAGTGCTACTGTGTTATCTATGATGAGAAAAAAAGAGCTACTACCCAGACATCACTGGATCATTTTTTCAAGAGGGTAGATAGAATTGAATCCAGCAAGGAACCAGAACCTGTGCCATCAATGTCAGGTGCGAGTGAGATTGCAGCTTGCCCTCAGTCCCCTATTGCTGACGATCCTTCAGCTCTACCATCTCCCACCTCCTCTCCCTCCTCCAGTCAGTAACTCTTCTTGATTGTTCACTTGGTGCCAGCCCCTGTATGCCAGCTATTGTACTGTACTACTGTACTTTTCAAGGTACTGTACTGTAAGATTAAAAATGTTTTATTTTTTGTGTTTGTTTTTATGTATTATTTGTGTGAAAAGTATCATAAACCTATTACAGTACAGTACTAAATAGCCAGTTGTGTTAGTTGGGTACCTAGGGTAACTTTGTTGGACTTAAGAACAAATTGGACTTATGAATGTGCTCTCAGGATGGAACTCATTCATATGTAGGGAACTTACTATATATGTTTATCAGAGCTTGGGGGTTTTGTCTTCCCACTAGGAGAAATGCCACCTTCCTCTCTCAATGATGTCTGATTTTTCAGCAATAAAGGACATCACCTTTTTTTCCTTCTCCCCTTCTCCAAAAGCCAGGACACAGAGTCATCACTCTACTGGTCCACATGGTGGGATGAGGTCTGTTTATGCTCCATTCAATGGCAAATGAGCTCCTAACCCCTTAGGTACAGGTTTACAATGTGTCACTATGCAGTTTGCACCCTGCACAAAGGCAGTGAGTGGCAGCTGAAACAAGTCCAGACTCTTTCCAAGTTGAAGGCCCTGATATTGTCTATTCCCTCACAGAGATAGCATCTTTCCCTAATTTGTTCACCTGCAGATGATGCTGTTTTTAAACTCCCACAAGTCACCTTATAATCCAGTTGCATCCCTGTTCCTTTGTATTCCTCTTCCTCTTGGACAATTGGATACATGGATACTAGTTTCATATTTGGCACTAATGTCTTCACCAAAAATAAAAAGCAAAAACCAAAACAAACAAAAAAAAAAAACTGATCAAAACTAAATGACTACATCAGCAAAATGGAAAAATGGAGCAGGGCTATTCTGGGGATGTGGGTGATATTATCAAAATGGAGGCCTTTGTGGTCCTAGGTGCATGGTTATAATTTGTTCTTCTCCAATGTCCCTGTGTAGACTCAAAGGTATTATTGTTAACACCATTGCCTCCATGACGAAGTACCATACAGCACTGGAAAGCTCTAATTTCACAAGGCTTATACATAAAGACCATAGAAAGTGCATAGTTAATGCCAACTATGTACATTCCTCAAACCAAACAACCACTAAGCCACCGGATGGAGGCACTTGAAGCTACAACACTTCCCAGGTCTAGGTTTCAAAGAGGAAAGAAAGAAGAATGAAATTTTGTGCCTTTAGATAGTTTACATATAGTAAAAAATGTGAAAATAACTTTTTTCTACTATGAACATACAGATAAAAATTGTTCAACAGCACAAATATAAGATAGAAAGTAAAAATGTTTCTTAGTGTGTATGAATATAACATCAGGAAAATAAATGTCAAGACTAAGAGTAATCGCATGTCCCATTTTGCCCCTGTTTACCTGTTTCAGAGTGCATTCAAATATGATTCCCACTGAACCTCACAATAATCTTGTGAAGTTAGGCAAGCCAAACACTTTCATATTCATTTCATACCTAAATGAAGTAGTTCATGGGAAACACTAGTGACTTGCCCAAAGTCATGTGGAGCTCAGACCAGAAATCAGGCAGCCTGACCCCAAACTTTCATTGACAAAAATGCAGACTAGAAAATAAAGCTACATGTCACTTGTATGTGTGATTTTATGAGGCCGTGGGGTTGCCGTGACAATTCCTGGCAGGACTATTTTTGTTATAAATTATTATAAGTATCCAACAGAAGAAAACCTGGTGGATGAGAGGTACCAACAACATGTGGCAGTTAATTTAACATATAATCAGAGGCTGCACCACTGTAGCGGCTCTGGATTATATCAACAGGCATAATGATGTTGCTAAAATTATGCACCCACAATTACCCCTCAAAGGTAGGTGATAAATGAATTAACTAAGTACTGGAAGCACAAACCTTCAAGTATTTAGAAATTGACTGCTACAAAGTGTACAAAGACAACAACATATCAAAGAATAGGCATTCCAGGCAATTAGTATGCTCTTTATTCATAACAATAATTTAGTAATATATTGACATGGGTGCTCCATGTAGTTGAAACATAAAAAGGAAAAAATGAAGCATTTATATGTTTGCTCTGGCAAAAGGGGGCAAAATCAAGTAGAAAATTTAAAAAGCATCAAATTAAAGCAGAGATGGTTTCCCAGACTGTAGAGTATAGGTGATCACTGTTTGTAAAGAAGGGTCATCTCACGCACCGACAACATTCCATGATATTTCAGTACCAGAAACCTGTACACGAGAGTTAACCAACCTCTAAAAGTTGTTGAATCAAGATGTGGAAAGAGAAGGGGATGGGTGCTTGCCAAGAGGATGGTAAACAAGCAGGTGCCCCGGGCATTGTGGTGGATTCTTGGGAGCCTCACATGAGGTGAGGCAAGGTGGGAGTGCCAATTCTGGAAGCAGAGGAGAGCTCAGGGGTCAGACATACCTTACTTGCCATCCCCACATGGTCCTCACTAGCACTGCATGCAAGGTGAGTATTTAATTTCTGTTAAGCTTCAGTTTCCTCATCTAAAACATAGGGATGGGCTTCCCTGGTGGTGCAGTGGTTAAGAGTCCGCCTGCTAATGCAGTGGACACGGGTTCGAGCTCTGGTCTGGGAAGATCCCACATGTCGTGGAGCAACTGGGCCTGTGAGCCACAACTACTGATCCTCCGCTCTAGAGCCCATGAGCCACAACTACTGAGCTCACGTGCCTAGAGCCCAAGCTCCTCAACAAGAGAAGCGACTGCAATGAGAAGCCTGCGTACCGCAACAAAGAGTAGCCCCCGCTCGCCACAACTAGAGAAAGCCCACATGCAGCAATGAAGACCCAATGCAACCAAAAATAAATAAATAAATCAATAAAACGTAGGGATAACAATTACTCCAACTTCATTGATTTGTTGTGAAGATTAAGCAAATAAATGTGAATGTTTAGTCCAGGCCTTGGCATGGAGTAAGTGCTCAATGAATAGACACTGTCACCATCACTATCAGTATTGTTCTGTCTCAGGCCACTAGGACATATGTATGTTATAGATGACTAGGAAAGCCTTACTTTTCTCATGGCACTGTGCCATTTATCAAGTGAGTTCCTACATCTGTCTCCATCAGTATCTCTACACTCCTTCGGTGTTTCAAAGGGATACACATGGTCATCAGTGGGCTGTTTTTTGTTTGTTTATAGCATTTTGATGGGAGGGTTATCAGCCAAAATAACTAGGAAAGTGACCAACATCAGCCATTGCAGCAGTTATAGCTCAATATTTGATAGGGATGAAGTATTAAAAGTAATCACATAAATGAGGATAGAGAACTGCCTCTGTCTTATGCTCATCCATGCTGGCCAGGTCCCCATTACCATAGATAATTGAGAACTGACTGCATTTATTTCCAAAGACTTCCTTAAAATGGAAAGATCTCTGTGGCACCTATAAGATTCAATTAGAGGACCTTTATAAACACACATCTAGTTGAACCAAATGAGAGATAAATTAACCTATAAACAGCATGCTCTTTCTTGTGGAATCCTCTAATGGCCTGATTTAGGATATCAGCAGATGGCAGGTCAGTGCCCAGTGCTTTCAGAGTTCAGCCCATTCATTACAATCAGGTTCACAATGCCATGAAGAGGTTCTAATGAAATACACTCCAGTAAACCTCAGAGGGGGACAGTTCATGCGTGCAAGAGGCATGAGTTTAAGGCAGCAGACAATGATTTTGTATTTGTAGACAGGTAGGGGGTCCAAACAGAGCCACTGCACATTTATTAAGTTGTACTCTTTCAGGGGAGAAACTCTTGTCAAGACATCTTACCTGTAAGCTCCTTTAAGCTTTTAGCTGAAATGCTCTAGTTCACATACAAAGAAAATTGCACTGTTTGTCACTAGTCAATGTCCTCTAACATCAGGCCTTTAGTGGGAAAAAAAAAAAACCCACATTAAAAAGGTACCTGATATTCCCTGTCTCTCTCCATATACCAGCTGAGAGTGCTTTCTCCAAGACCTTTTTTTCAAGTCTAGGGGGATAAAAACTTATATATCTTACATCCTGCCAAACTATAGCTCCAAATAATACAAAATATGTCTGCATTTTTTTTAAACCAATTGACTCCAGAAGCCTGAAAAAATCTGCTTTTGTGGCCATGTCCACTAACAAAAAGCTTTATAAATTGTCTGTAAACTAAATTAAAAACATCACAGCAAGAAAACATCCACTTTTAGCATACATATATAAGATCATAGGGCATCTTGTTGGTTTAGAAATGCCCCGTTTTATGTGGTGGTAGCAGATGAAGGATAAAATGCCTTTTACATGTGCTATACAGATGATCCTGGGGTACAATGAGATGGGCATGGAAATGAATTGTAGATAACAAATTGGAATCTTGATCTAACGCTTCCCCTGAGGACTCATGTTGAGAGGTACTCTTAGAGATGAGATGGCTTCTTCTTAGTTTGCATTAGTACTTCAGTAAATGAATCCCTTCAGATAGAAGTTTCTAGTTGCTCCATTTTATACTAAATTCCAATGTATAATGAATAGTTTTATGGCATAGTTTAAAAAATATTTTCTTACTATTTTGTTATTAATAGTTTGTGTTTTTACCCATATGAGTATATTTATAAACCTACTCTTTTTACCTCTCTTCTGAACTAATCAAAATCTTTATTGAGTTCTGGACATTCTTTCACTATTCCTGCAGTTTACAGAGGTAGGTCAGCTGATTAGCCTTTATAGTATACAAGTTAAAAAATTAAAATCTGAAATTTTGGCACTTCATAATATGTATTTTAGAGTAACTAAATGGCCTGTTTTGCCTAAAAATATTTGGTGGTGTATAGAAAATTTTCCCCCTAAAAACAAATCAGTAACTCTAGTGCCAAGCTTTCTTCCTGGTAACAATGGTTATAAACAACCAGGATAAGAGATTTCCTCTTCATAGTAATTAATATCTACCCCTTTGCCATGTATTCACTACTGTCCCCTTGACTACTGTTGACCTCACCCCAGGAAAGAAAAATCCCAATTGTATATAGATAGTATACTTAGTACAGCCCCTTCACTGTGAGGTTGTAACATGCTTAAGGGTTCCTTCAAAAGCATTACATGGGGCTTCCCTGGTGGCGCAGTGGTTGAGAGTCCGCCTGCCGATGCAGGGCACACGGGTTTGTGCCCCGGTCCGGGAGGATTCCACATGCCGTGGAGCGGCTGGGCCCGTGAGCCATGGCTGCTGAGCCTGTGCGTCCGGAGCCTGTGCTCCACAACGGGAGAGGCCACGACAGTGAGAGGCCCGCGTACTGCAAAAAAAAAAAAAAAAAAAAGCATTATATGGCTCCTCTTCTATGTTGCACAATATTAGCTTGTCTTATTTTTTCATAGCTTCTGTTAGTACAGCAGAAGCTCATTATCCATTAAGATTTGGAATCTTTGTGATAAACTAAAATGGAAAAAATATATATATAACTGAATCACACCAGAAACTAACACAACATTGTAAATTATACTTCCATTAAAAAATATTTGTAATCTGTATTTGATCAGTTGATTAAAAATGGTATTTAAGTGAAGAAACATAAAATGTAATATCAAAAACCCTCAACAATTTTTTAACTTACACCATAAACACATGTTCATCTATCAATCATTTGAGATAGAGATAAGGTCTTTTCTTTAAGAATGAACCCTCTCACTGGCATCTTAATTTCTTTCTGTTGCATAAACCATATCTGTAATACATCATCTACAATTTCCTGTTTAGATATTTTTCAGGGTAGAGAAAGAACTTAAAGTCATTTTGAAGTAATTTGAATGCAGATTTTTATAGAATTCTCCCAAAACTTTATAGCTGTCTTATCTACACCTGATTTGACAACTAATTTTTAGCAGTTTTTGTTGAATCTTTTCAAAGTTTTCAAATTATTTTTCACAGATAATTTTCTGAAATTATCCTAATCCTTTGTTTATTTATTTTTTCAACTCCTCCTGAAAGTGGAGGCCTCAAATTTAGAGACCCATTGTATATGTAGCATTTAGAATATTGCCTGACACACAGTAGACATCAGTAAATATTTACTGAATGAAAAAATAAAAACATAATGCTAGGGAAGCAAATTTTGAAAGATCTAGCAAGCCAGGGTAAAGAGTTTGAATATTATTCTAAGAGAAATGGGTAGTCACAGAAAGATTTTGAAAGAGGATAATGGCACAGTAGAAGTGATACAATTTTATTTTTTTTAAATCCTTCTCATTGGGAGAGGAGAGAATGTGAGAGACTGAGATTGAGAGACAAGTTAAGAACAAACAGTGAGCCATGACCTAGGCAATAATGATGGATGTGAATTGTGAATGGATATTAAGTGAATGGTTATTAAGAAGTGTTTGGGAGACAGAATTCACAGTGGCACTGGTTGTTTTCCTATATCTTCCTGATAAAATTAATATCTACCCCCTGACAACTCTAGAAGGACAGGAGCTAGAAACTGCCTCTCATTTATCTCGGGATCCTCCCATAAAAACCAGCAGAGTTCTTATGTATAATATATGTTCACTAAATGTTCCAGGGTCCAATAACTGTTTAAACTTCTAGTTTGTTTTGACTCATACAGAAAACTTGAGCTGAATGTCAGAGAATCATAAGTAGCTTTTACCCATGCTCTTAGGACCTAAAATAAACAAAAGTAAGTCCAAAGAAATCAAGCAGAAAAGACATTCAGAAATCAAGCTGTTTATAGTGTATTTTCCTTCTTTTCCCCCAGGAGATTCTGTAAAAGTAATAGATTGGAAGATCTGTCTTAGAAGAAGGGAAGAGAGATGCTTGGTGGTTTTACCCAGTATTTTGGGGAGGACAGTGCAATGAGTTAGAGAGCAAAAGTGAATGCAACCACCAGCAGCATTTCCTGAAGCCAGCAGTGAATTAGGCTCTCACAACTTCCATCCTTTCAAAGATGCTTCTAGAAAGAAAAACTTTCAGGAAGACTTGAAGGAAAGTAAGGACTAGGATCAATGGAGAGGAGGGGAGTGTCCTTTAAGCACAGAAATAGGAACATATGTGATATCAAGAGGAAGCCTTTTTTTTAATCTCCTCACTAAACTATAAGCTTCCTGAGGGCAGAGACTTTGTCTAATTATTCTTAAATCATTGTATTGACACTGCCTGTTATGGAATCTGGCATAAAACAAATATTTGATGAATGAATGTAAGGTAGTGATGAGAAGTGAAATTAAAGTCTTAAATGTCAGATAAAGTGTCTCTGTACTTCAGTAGGCAATGTTTTCTGAAGGGGGTGTGGGAGTGAGAGTGATAAGTGAAAAGCAGCACTTTGGAAAGATTGATGTAGTACCTGTGTACAAGAGAAGTAGGAAGAGGGAGGGAGCACACCTGTGGAATACTGTGAAACTGTAATAGAATGGTAGCAATGAGATCAGAAAGGAAGTGACAGATGTAAAAGATGTAATAAAGAATTGTCTGAACTTGAAGATGAATTGATGTGGGAAGAGAGAGAAGGCAAGGAGTGCAAGACGAATATGGGATTTAGAGTTGCTACAACTGGAAGAGAGTAGGACCAATGAGTCTGAAAAAGAGAAGACAGTTCTGAGCTCCTATGAAACCTAATTCATCCAAATCTTGGGTCAGTGGGCTCATGGCCAAAAGGCAAAACAAAAGGGACAATAGGACAACAGTGTAAACTACCAAGTCAGAATTAAAAGGCAAAAAAGAGATGAAACAGATTCAGCCAACAGAAAGCAAATCCTTTTCTAGGTTCTCAAAATCAGGAAGTAACCCAAGGTAAAGTCAGAGTAAAGAAGGAGGTGGAATTCCAGGTCATAATGATAACAATAGCTACCACTTATGGAGAGTTACTATGTACCAGGCACAATGTTATTTTGTCATCACATAGATGGTGTCTTTTAACCCTAATGGTCTGATTTCTATTTTACAGATAAGAAAACCAAGGTAAAGAAAGGTCAGATTTCTTGCCTAAGGTCACACAGTCAGTGCAATGCCAGAATTTATATTCATTATCACCTGTCCTTGCTCTTGTGTAAGTTTATTAATCAGAGCAGTTCATACCTGAAAAAACAGGTCACCAACAGAAAGAGAAAAACTGAAGTGACCCCTTCTCTATGTTAGCCTGACTCACTGGCTACCTCTGTAAGGTCAACCAACACCATTCCAGACCTACCTTAACAGTAACAGAGATAAAAATCTTTCAAGCCAGGATAGATATTTTAAGTCCCTATTAATTTTGAAAAATATGAAGGTTACTGATAAAGAACACAGAATGCATAGGATATACTAATAGAGACTCTCAAATACTTACTGCATAATTTAATTGGAGCTATAATTTACATCTTTCTTAAATTGCATATCAATTTCCTAAGTTTTTACATCTCACAATTGAACTGCTTTCTAGTATTCCACTATCTTCCCATGCAAACCTATATATGATTCCCTCTATTTTTACTGTTTAAAATGTATATATATGTAAATTATTATTCATTGGATCCTTTTGCATCTGAGATATAAATGCTGAATCAATGTGGGAAACATCAAGTGTCTGTTTTAACCTGACTTGATTATATCTATATCTATATAATATAAAATATAAATTAGCATTTTATTTTTGGTTGTATTTATTGTTATATTATATCATGCATTAATTAAAAACATATGTGTTTTAAAAACACCTAATTTACAATTCACCTGTATACACCACCATAATGTCATAATTTGTAAAGGCTGAAAGATTTATGCTAAATTTTTAACAGAATGTAATATATCTTTATTGATTATTTTTTAGATTTATTATCAATTTTAGCTCAGTATTAAAGGTTTAAAAAATAGAAAGTAACAGGTCCCAAGATGTCTGTGTTTTGTAACGTTGCCAAACAGCATTTTTGTAGTCTATTGATGTGATTGACATGTAGATATGATTCAAAGAGGAAACCATTATTAATAAGAAGAAAAGTTATGACTATTGAATCATGACACTTTACTGTTTTAAGTAATTTGCTGGCTCTGTGTTCTAGAGGAGAACATCGTTGAAATGGAGAACAGGTTAAGGAGTCTGCACCTTTTTACAAAAGCAAAACACTAATGGAATGAGACATTGAGATTTAAAATAAACTAAGTACCCAGAGGTGGAAAGTGTCAGGATGGCTACAACACCAAATCAAACTCTGTTCCCAGCTTTCCACTCCCACTCTTTCCTCCTCAATCCCCACTCCTCATTACAGGAATGTGAACCTTCCACTGTTGTCACACAAGTGAAAATTATGTCCACACGATTGACCGTGAATTATCAAAGACATTTCACCGGATAAAACATGACCTACCTACAAGTTTGAGACATAGAACTCTCTGAAATGCAATGAGAGACCCTAGTGGGAGATATCCCATAATTTATTATGGTGGTTTTAGTTCAACTGTAGAATTGATTAAAATATAGAGCTAAAGAGAAAAGGTTTCAGCTTTATCCTTATTTTGGTCCACTGAATTGTGTTCTTTTTCTCTATCCTGTAGCACCTCCCTCAAACTTAGAAATAATGAGGCACTCTTGGACATAAGAGAAGCTGAGGGTGGTGGATGAATACAACCCTGCAAATCATTATGATGAGGGGAAAGAACAACTGACAATATAATACAATATTTGACAATATATATACTACATTAATTGACAATATACATTGTCAATTGATGTATCATCTTTGGAATCTAAGTAGTCTATCTCTGAAATGTGTTAGGAATCCATCCTACCATTATATCTCTAATTTAAGTTCCCAACATTTATTGCTCAAGCTTAAAATTGACCTCACGCTGGGTTCCCTGCTCCCAGGCTCCTGCACATGAAACCATTTGCCACGTTACAAACAGAATTTCTTTCAAAAACATAGTTCTAGCTATTCCATTTGCAGTTCCCAAACCTCTGATGTCTTCCCTTTGTCTCTCAGGTAAACTTCAGAGCCTTTACAGGACATTCAAGACCCTATATAAACAGGCTCCAGTCTCATCTCCTCTACTCACCCTCAAGCTCAGGCCATCCTGTGCTACTTGCTAATCCCTAAATGTGCACACCCCATCACACCCCTGAGCCTTTGTTTATGATGTTTCTTCTGTCTGGAATGTTTTTCCTTCTATTCCTCACCTCATGAAATAGTATTCCTTTTCAATGCCCAAGTCAAAAGTTTCCTTCTTTGTAAAGACCTCTGACTACTACCATCCCAGAGAGAAATAATATCTTTCTTCTTTGTCTTCCCAGAACACTATCATGCCATGAGAATTTTTCTCATCCTTATAGTCAATTGAATGTCTTTATTTCCCCCTAAGAGACATTTAGGTTTTGTGAAATTATGTCTTACTTATCTTTATGTTCCCAGGGCTTAACATACAATAAGTGCTCAATAATTCCTTGTTAAATTTAATTAGAGGGAAGTAAGTTGTGTTTGTATTCCACATAAAATAGAGTAATTCTAAGACAAGTAGAATAAAATACCTAGGTATTCAGGGGTCCTAGATTAAGTCATAATCAAAGATAACGTTTATAGGTTTGCATAAGATGTGATCCCTAACTTTTATAACGTTACAGACTCACTAGGAAAACTTATAAATAAAATAATACATGCATTCATTTGACAAGGATTTGTTAGGAACTATGTATAAGGCATTTTAGTAAACAAATATCAAATAAACATTGTAGATAAGTATTTCAAGAAATTCAGAAGAAGCTGAGATTATTATCAAATGGAGCAATTGGGAACAGTTTCACAGAGGAGCTAAGATATGACTTGGACTTAGAATAAGATTAATAATTTAAAAAAGCAGCAAGTGGATCATGAGTGTAAAAGACAGCAATGGTAAAGCAGATTGCATAATAGGGGAAGCAGTTAAGTGCACTTGGCCAGAAGGTAGCATATATTTATGGCTGTATTTAGAGCTGGACTAGACATTTAGCCGAAGATGGGATTGGAGAGGACCCTAAAATAAAGTTTAGCAGATGGATCTTATTTTAAAGACATTGTTGAGTCATGGAAAGTTAGAGTAGACAATAGTATTTTGAGGCCATTGTAAAAAGCAAGGAAAGAAAGAAATAAAGAGAAACTTTTTGAGAAATCTATAATAGTGCAGGCTCAAGGGGATAAGGAAATTGATTGGGTTGTGGCAATGGAAAGAAAAACTTCCAGGTAGTAAATAAAAATGAGAAGCAGTTCTGAGTCTAAGCTCTGAATTCTGATATACATACTTGGTCTTAAATTCCAGCTCCACCACTTTGTAGTCATGTGAATTTGATGAAACAATTTATCTACGCTTCAAAGGGGAACCCTAAAATACATACATATATATACAGTATAACCCATAGGTATGTTATGGGAACTAACATGAGATAATGCATACAAGAAATAATGAGACAATGTACATAAAGTAAATAGAAATGCATAGAAGGAAAATGTATATAAGGCAAATAGAAAGGAGTCAAGAGTGAGTCAATAATTTAGAATCTCCATAACTGGGGAAATAATAGCGTCACTGACAGTCTTAGAAGCTGGATTCAGATATGGTTTGGGAAATAATGACCATTTGGTTTTAGACATGTTGCATTTCAGGTGACAGGGGACACTAAAGTATAGGCATCCAGTGGACAGCTGAAGACCTAAGACAAGTGCACAGGAGAAATGACAAGATGGAGACATAGAAACTTCTCATTTATTCATTAATTCACCTATTCCTTCAACAAATAGTTATCAAGTGCTTTCTCCATTCCAAACACTGTGCAAAATGCTAGGTGGGAACTGATGAGAAAAGTAAACACAAATGCTGTATTCACATGGCAAACAATCTATTGAGAACTCAATAATCACACAAAGAACTACAAACTATGACAAGTAATGTAAAGGAAAAGACATTTTCCTAAAAATCACACAGGACACTGCCGGCGTGGCTAGCAAAACCAATGCAAATTGCAAAGAATTATATGTAGAAACTAAACTTAGAGCTATGGTTTATATTCAAGTAATTGGAAAAGACGATGCAGTCCATGAACAAGATCAAGGAGAGTAAGTCAGAGAGCTAGAAGGCAAACCAGGGCATGAGAAGATTGTGGAACCCATGGGAGAAGGATTTTTCAAGAAAAGAGAGAATTTTCAACAATGTCAAATGATGCAGGAAGGTCAAGGAGAACTAAGAGTAAGTAAAAACACTGGATTCAACATTTAGGAAGATACTGAATATCTTTGAAAGTACATTTTCAGAAGAACTGCAGAGAAACCATCAACATTCAATGGGTTAGGAAAACATTGGGGGAAATAACATGGAAGTATAATTATGCTCAGATCAGTTACTGGATAAGTCCAATTCAAGAAATCACTAAAATTAATAAAGTAAATGAAGAATGTGAGTCTTAAGGGCCTCTGAGTAGTAGATTAAGAACAGGATGAGGGCCTCCCTGGTGGCGCAAGTGGTTGAGAGTCCGCCTGCCGATGCAGGGGATACGGGTTCGTGCCCCGGTCTGGGAGGATCCCATATGCCGCGGAGCGGCTGGGCCCGTGAGCCATGGCCGCTGAGCCTGCGCGTCCGGAGCCTGCGCGTCCGGAGCCTGTGCTCCGCAACGGGGGAGGCCACAACAGTGAGAGGCCCGCATACCGCAAAAAAAAAAAAAAAAAAAAAAAAAAGAACAGGATGAAATATAAAAATGGAGCTTATATTATTGTTGGGATTATCAATGAACACTTCCAATGTTTCATTTAATTTAAAAGCATCTGTTAGCCTAATGATCCCTCCCCCATTTAAAATTGTATGACTTCCGATGTTTTAATTTTCAGTTAAGCAAATAGCTAAGACTTCTAAATATGTTAAGTAAGAAAACTTTATCATCTGTTGCTCTGGGTTTGGGTAACTTGGAAATAAAGTGAATGGTGTAGTTTCAGAGTTTTTCAGTCCCAGTCCACAAAACATTTAATATAAAATGATGCAACTGTAATATTAGAGAACAGCTGGATCTTCATTGCCATTGCTAAATGAAATTCAGCTACAACAGAACAAAGCACCACCAAGAAATCCCTTAGACAGACTCAGTTATCCCCAGCTCCTTTGGTTAACCCTGTTGAATGAATGTTCATCATGTTAAACATGAGGCCACACAGACAAAAAGCATGAAAACTTGTGCGGTCAACTACGTCAATACATCTGACCTGTGGTCACATGCATCTACAGAGAAAAAGCCAAGAACGGATGGTCATAAAAGGAATAATTTGAAAATAAAAATTTGTTGAGTGCTGCTATATTATTTGGTTTCCCTCTCACATCTGGTAGAATTTAAAAGAAAAAAAGCAGAAGGGGAATGAAGAAACAACCTCTTTTACACACACACACACAAAACAAAAAAAAGGGAGGGAGAGGGCAAGGAAAGACTTTCTTGCAAATCTTGTTTAGAACAGTTATATGGAGATGTTTAGTATTCCCCTCCAGGCTTCCTTTGTGGTCTTAGAGTAGATCAAGTCCTACAGCCATTCTTCCTTCTCAAAAAGATTTCTGGAGGCTAGTGTGACAATGAGGGATCATCTTTACACATCACATAAGTACTTTATTGTAAACTTTATGCAAACTCAAATTTCTCAAAACACAAAAGAACCTTTACATTTTTCTTCAGCCTTTCTCTTACATGTGGTATACAGCCTGAGGTTAGACCTTTTTTAGGGCAAGAAGAAACTTGAATACCATTGGGTCTCTCCCAGAGATGTTGGACCTGATAGTAGTTACCATGTCCACTGGGCCACTTCATAGGGGGCTGATGACTACACTAACATAAATTTCCACTGATATATAAATTCCCATTCAAACACTAGAGCAACAATTATTTTCCCTAAATTGAAAAATAATTGAAATTTCCCCCTTGTATCTCATGTCTTCAAAATTATTTGATTGACATGCAACAAACATTTTAGATTCTCAAATAATCCAAGTCTATCTATACTCACAAGTTGAAATGCAGAAAACGGGGATCTAGCCAGAGCAATCATCCTTGCCCCTGTCATCTTTTAGCACGGTGATTAAGAACACAGGCTGTGGAGTCAGACCATTTGAGTTCAAATACAACTCTGTCACTTAATTTCTTCTTAAATTCTCTTCCCCAAATTTCGCATTTGTAAAATGTGGATAATGAGTGTATTGAGTTGGGCAAAAAGTTAGTTTGGGTTTTTCCATAAGATGTTACCTTGTAGAGTTGCTTGGAACGTTAAATGAAATCATTATTGTACTGTACTTAGAACAGTTCCTGGCACATAACAAGCACTAAAAACAAAAATTAGCTGCTATCATAATAGGTCATTTTATTCTGTTTATTCAACAGTCAACACATTTTGAGCACATTTTAAAATTCTTTTATTGAATCTCTGTCTCCATCTAAATAACCGGGGTTACTCTCTTTGGGAAGCTTATGGTTTAAGGACTGAATTTTGGTTCCAGCAGGTAAACGCTGGGGTATTCAGTGGAAGCAGGCAGTGACTCATGGTGTCATCTGTATAATCCAGCACACGTGTGAACTCTTTCCAAGGGTTGGGCAACCGTTCCTCTGCCCACAAGCACTTCTGCATACAGGAATCATATTTTCTTATTGCCATTTGCCTGGGTATTAATCTTACACCTTGAGCTCATTGAGTTGAGCTTCACTGGTGCAAATCTTGTACAGTTGCACAGGGCTCCACTCTCAACAGGCCCTGCACTTGACTTAATGCTCTGTCATGAAATCCGTGATGATTTTTGCGTGAGACTCCACATTTTCATTTTTCATTAGCCCTGCAAATTATATAGTTGGTTCTTCCTGGAACCATGTCTTTTTCATCTCTATAACCCCAGGAACAGTACTAAAAGCTTGATAAATTTTATTGAAGGAATGACATTTATGAATAAATGAACAAGTTAAATGCATGGATGAATGAATGGCTCTGAAAACAGTCAACAAGTGAGACATTTAAACCCAAATTATATTGTTCTTTCCCTAAAAGGGACAATGAGTGGTCAAGCCAGGATCCCATAAAGCATTGCCAGGGATGCTAACCCTCCAGTGGCAGAAAGTGCCTGGCATCGCTTTGCTGGGTTTCAACCATGGAGCTCCCACCAGTGTGAATGGGCACTAGGAAAGGGAATTGATAGTGGGCCCAAGCAAGACCTGCAGTACTCATTTTGATAACTGAATTCAGCCACATTTACTCCTTAAAGGTTATTAGTTATTTTAAATAATTTTGTTAAATGCTCGAGAGGGAAAATAAAGACATATTAATAAACACACAATTATACAGGTTAGAGCAACAGTGCAGTGCTGGTCATTCAGGAACCTTGTGCTAATTTTAATTAGCTGCTTTCCCTTGCTTTCAAATGTAATTAAAGGAGCTTAGTTGTGCTCAGTGATGCAAGCCACCTTATTTAATCACTAACATTATTTCCCTGAACTATTAATGATTTTCAAAACGCTTGTTTTGCAGAATTAGAACAGTAATTACCTTACCAGTTAATTTTGTACCTTCACATTTCACACCTAGCTCAAACGTCATTCATTTACCATGGCTTCTCTGTCAAAACAAAGAAATCCTTGTTCTAAATGTGCTTCTGAGTGCCAAATTGAAAGCCAAGTTTTGTAACACTAATAAAGTAGCTCCCAAGTGAAACAGGTGTAGTAATTTAGACCCTTCCTGTCTCAAGCTTGCACGTACATGCTATGTCTTTTCTTTATTAGCTTTAAAATGAGAGCTTGGTGTGCAAAATAAGCAATTTAATTCAGACTTGGGGAGCAGAATATAATCTTTAATTTAAACTAGTGCAGTAAAAAGAGGCCTTTAATTTTAACTGGCATGTGCGTGTGAATTTGAATTAATAATCCAGAAAATTGAAACTGTTTTGCCGCTGTTGGTGGATATTGACTGTTCTTCACATGCCCTTAGTTTCACTCACTCGATTTCTCTCCCTAACCATAGCTAGTGCTTTCTTTCCCATCTGTTTTTTTTTTTCCCCTTATGATGTAGCTGCTTTATGCAAAGCAGAGCTTTCTGGGAAAAAAAAAAAGTCTCAGTTGACTGAACTCCGTTTAAAGAAAAAACCAAGCACTTTAATAAAGAAATGCTGAACCTGTACTAACTTAGTTTACAAAAAGAAAATAATTGGTGTATTCATTATACCTACTTAAGACCTAATTCAAGTGCACTCTGAATTCATGCCTGTTTGAATCCTTAGATGGGAAGACTATCTACCCACATTCCTAATGACAAAACATCTCTGAATCCAAAGTCACCAATTTCTACTCTGAATCTTGTTCTACTCTGAAGCTATGATTCTGTATTGATTATGATTTAGATAGCACTCAATCTTATTTATTCTTCATGGCCTTTGCATGAGGATTACCTCCCTGGGAAGCCTCCAGGTGTGCTGTTAACCCTGACTAAATGCTCCTTCCCTGCATCCCAGAAACACTGAGCATGTGTGCCACACAATGCTCCTATCACTATGTATGGATTCCTCCATTAATATGGGGCCTTTGTAATTGATAACACACTTCTTTGCTAAAAACATTTCCCAGATTCTCAGCACCTCAGGGCTGGGGCTATGTCTTTTCAGTTAATATTTGCACATGATGTAATAACTTTCTGTGGTGGAAATTAATAGTAGAAGCATAAATGTGCACTCCAAAATGTCAAATAGGTGGGCTATTGTGCAAAAATGCACTGAACTGAAAGAATGTCAAGAATACTGGGGAACATAAAATATGCATTCTAGGGCAAAGAAAGGGAGGAAATAATTTGATTAGGATTAGGAGAGTTTACTGCCTTTATCTGATATGCATTAGACTAGAAAGAGGAAAAGCAAAAGAAGAAAGCTTCCTCAGGCTAGTACATCTGGGATCAAATAACATTGAGTGCAAGCCCCTGACAGAGTTGACAATGAAAATACAGTTTCCTCTTCCCCAAGAAGCATCTAATCAGGCCTTCAGCACTAGAAGCCAAGATCCCTATGAAAGAGGAGAGCGCCCTTCTGAGGGAGAGCCCATGGATGGAATCCCAAAGGCCCCACTATCTGCCAAGCCAAATATAGCTACATGATAGATAAATAGACAGCCAGCCAGAAACAGATATGCACTTATGTAAATTTCTATACCTTTTTGCTAGTTCATAATGCTCTTTTAATAGAAGGCAAAACTTTTCATTAATTAAAGCTCAAAATTTTAAATTGCTACAAGGCAATCATTTGCGAAGGTAAGACTCCTTGACACCAAAATGCAATAGTCGACATGAATGTCAACATGGGTACGTAACAGTCCTATGTGATTTCAGCTGGATGGTTACACAGAGAAGACCTGTACAGAGGCAATTTGACGTTGTGCATAAGACCAATTCTTCTATTTCTGCTTCATGTGTACTTTGTTATAATGAAATTCCATTTCCAGCAGAGACCTCGATCAAGGTATAACTACAGTTTTGTACGGTATAGCTTTTATTTCTTGTAATTTGGTTGTATCTCCCCACTCTAGGGTTAACTGCAAAGAACAAGCTCCTGGAAGGTAGGATCCATGTTGTATGCACCTATCTCCTCTTTAGTACTGTGCTCAGTAAATAAAATAGTAAATAAAACCCCCAAATTATTAGTATACTGATTGATATATTGCTTAAATCAATGGCTAAACAAAAGCTAGATTTTACCAAACCTTCCAACCTGTTTTATTCCCTGTGAATACAGCTCAGCACTGGCAATCCCATTAGCCTGTGTCATGGCTGTGTATTGTACAGATAATTTCATTTAGTGAAGATTGATTATGTGTTTACCAGGTGCCAGGCATTGTGCTGAACTCTGAGAAAACAAAGATTAGTAAGACCCAACCTCTGCCCCTAGTGAGGGAGAGAGACACATAAAATAAGTTGAACATGATGTGGCATGAATCACAAGGGGAGGAAGGAATCTCTCAGAATAGATTATCAATTCTTTCAAAAATTTCTAGGAATATTTGGGATATTTGTACTTTGTTCCATGTTGTGGCTTTATTCCTTACTATAGTTTTGTTCTAGAAGATGATTCAGAATCCTTTTCAGTTCTGAAATGTTGACTAGATTTTCCTTAAGTCACACTGGAATATATTCTAATATAAATCCACTTCCTATTGTTGAAATCTCCTTACTACTCTGACAAGTCTTTCTTCCTAAAGGCTATTTCCCATTCTTTAATAAGTATAACTCTTTAATAAGTATAAAGTATACCTTACAAATATAATTGAAAGTAACCTTCAAGTTACTTTTTTCTTTTCTGTATCATTCTTCTCTTCTATTTTCTCTTGTATTTCTTTTTTCCCCCTTTCCTTTCTTTCTCCATCCCTCACTTCCTATAAACATATGGTCTCATAAGACATTCTACATGGAATACGAGGGTTGATGAATCCACTCTTGCCCTTAAGGATCTTATAGCTTTGTTAGGAAGATGTGTACATATGTTACTAAAGTAACACAAATAAAGTACTTGGGAATTCAGGGTGAGTAAAAACGAATAATCAGAAAAAGAGTGATGGAGGAAGTAGATATGTGTAATTCCCACAGGAAGGAGGGTTGAGGAAATGCATTCTAGGAAAAGAAAGCAGGTAACAAGGAGTAAAGAGAGATGAAAGAAAGAAAGAAAAAGAAAGAAAGAAAGAAAGAAAGAAAGGAGAAGAGAAAAGGAAAGAAAGGAAGGAAGGAAGGAAGGAAGGAAGGAAGGAAGGAAGGAAGGAAGGAAGGAAGGAAGAAATTTGGTGTGCTTATGGAATTCCAAACAATAATCATCATTATTGGGTGGATGTAGTAAGACATTGTAATGGAAGATGAGGCTGCAAAAGCAAGTCAAAGTCAGAGGTTGGGTGCCCTTGCATGACCTGTAACAGGACATTCTCCAGGGTGATGTAGAACCACTGAGGACTCTTGAGCAGAAGAACAAAATTAATAAAAACAAATTAGTCTCTCATTGCATTTTAGAAGATAGAGAGGATAAAGCATGAACTTCAAAATTAAGAAGAACCAGTTTAACTTCCAGCTATTCCATCTGCTAATTGCTTAATCACAAGAACATTTCTTAAACCTCTCCCTTAACCTGTTTCCTCATTTGTAGAATGGGATAATAAACCTCCTTCACTGATATGTCCTGGAAGTGAGTTACTGCACTATAGCAAAATGCCTGTGCCTGGTATAGAGGATATGCTCAACAAATGTTGTTTCCCATACCCTTTCCTGTGTTTCCTATTTGCATGAATGACATATCTTATTCATTTTGACACCTCAACTCCCTTTCCCCACCAAACCAGTGAACAAATCCTATCAATTCTATCTCTGTACTAGCTCTTGTATCCATATTTTTCTTGACCTTCTCCCATCCTCTACTCTATTTCAGACCTTCTTTCCACTTGTTTGAGCTATTGCTTTAGGCTTCATCCTGGTTTAGGCCACCTCTAGGCCTTCGACTCTCCAGCCCACCCTGCTGACAGGCTGGATTCATATTCCTATAGCCCTTTCCTGGTTCTATCACTGCCCTAGCTAAAATGTACCCATGGTTCTGAATAGTCTGTAGAATTAAGTCCAAACTTCTTAGTTGCATATTCGGGGCCCTACAACATACCTTTTTCAATATAAGCCCCATTAATTACTATATTTCAGTCAAATAAGACAATTTCTTATTTCCTATCTTGCCTTGTGGCCTTCGGACATTGTGCCTTTGTTCATGTCATTCCACTGCCTGGAATCTGTTCCTTCTATCACACTTCATTCAAACCACAAAGGAAGCTGACTTGCTGAGGAGGACACTGGAGAAAGTTAGAAAGAGACTGAGTCCTTGGTGACATCACTGAACCACTGAATTAACCAATCCTAGGACCACCCAACCTCAGGACTTCTTATGTGAGTTAATAAAGTATTTGTGGTGTAAGCCAGTTGTGTTGGGTTATTTTATGACTAACAGTTGAAAGTATCTTATATGATAATGTGGCCACTCCCTTAATGAGCTCATAATTTAGCATGATAACACAGGAGAAATAACTTGTAAACAACTATTTGTATATTGGGATAAAAATAAAGCTTATCCTCTAGAAGGATCAATGTCTCCATTCTCTGTATCCCTACAAAACTAGAATTGTTGAATCATTCTGCTCCATTGGCCACAGAAAAACCAAAGACTTCAGAAATAATTATAAAGTTTACCAATGTTCCAAATTCACCATAACCTCATCCCACTGGTCTAGAAGTTGTCCCACTTCTCTCCTAAATAATTGTATAAAAGCAAGAGAGACTATCTGGGGGCTTCCTTTCCTGCACAAGATACATGCTGTACCTGCTTTGGTTTCCATGTCTGGCTTCACTGTTGCTTGCCTTTCAGGAGAATTTTCTCTCCTGGCCTGCAAGTTATTTCAGAAAATTTTAGATGTTACACATTTAGAATGAATAAACAATATTTTTCTTATCCAAAATTTAACTTTCCTTCTCAAGGAACATAGGCTAAATCCTCAGAGCCTAGGAGGGAACGATGCAATACCAACCAGAGCCCTGAGTCCCAGAGATAGACCAGTCCCTCTGCTCCCTGCCTCAGGGGACTTCTAGGAGCATGACTCTAAAAAAGCTATTGTGGCCATTTTCTCCTCTTATTATTTTTTACTACAGTTTATAGTGCTCAGTCCCCAAATTTCTTTCCCCCTATTTCTAATGAAGCCCCCAAATAAGACTTTGATGTCACAGAGTTTATCTGGTAGGTGACCCACCATGAATCTTGTGATCTAAACATCTCCAACTTCATTACTAACTTTTTACATTATAGTGTAGTTTATTTGAGTGAGTGCATGCATTATCTTCTAAAACAACAAGCTTTCTGAGGGCAGTTTTCTTATCTGTTTCATCCTTGCTCCCCTAACACAGTTTCCTGAACACAACATTTGCTGTCAAAAATAAGGAGGATATAGAATAGCTATGTGTAGAATGCAATGAAGGGGAAGGAGACTGAAGACAGGAAGGCTATTTAGAAGGCGGTGATCCAGACAAGAGGAAGGAAGTGCCTGTCTAGGCCAACGGTGATGGCAATGGACAAGTGAAATAGACTTGGGAGATATTATAGTGGTAGTATTGTCAGTGATTGTGATGGACTGGATATAAGAACTTAAGAAAGGAAGAGAATCAACCTGATTAAGGAATATGAAGCACAAAATGTTAGGAAAGAACATTAAATGAAAATAAGGAAGAAACGAAGAGCAGATATGGAATCAAAACCAGAAGAAATGAGTTTAGTTTTAGTTTCTCTGCATTCCCACAGGTTAGATCACCAAAATTCAACTTAATATGCTACTAGGTATTCAGCAGACAGACAAGACCTCAGAGCTATGAACATATTTCTTGTAAAAGATTGATACTTTTCTACCAAAATCTATTATTCTCTGTTCCCTGAGAACATGGCTAGTCTATATTTCCTAGCCCCTCCTGAATCTTGGAACATGATGGTTCTCACCAATGGACTATGGATAGAAGTAAAATGTGTCACCTCCAGGCCTAGTCCTTGAGACTGGGTGTGCCTTCTCAATGCTCTCACCCCTGCAGCTGGTTAGATACCACAGCAACCTTGTATCACCTATGAAATGATGGGAATGGCCTGAGAATGGTGGAACAAAGGGATTGGAAAACCTGGATCCTGAATGTGGAGTAGAGCCACCGGCTGACCTGAAATGCTCAACTTGGGTTGTTACATCAGAGGAAAATGAACTCTGTATTTTGAGGCCATTGAATTATAATTAATTACAGCACAAACACTATGTTCTGTTTTTGGGGGGCTCCTATGGAATCAAAATGAGTCATCCTTATCCTGAAGCTGAGGAGAGTTCCACTGTCTCTAAACTATTTACTCATTAAAATGAAATAAAAGTACTCACAGAAGAATTGGGTAATTCTTAGGGCTAACCTTAAGGGTAATCTAAGGGTTAGAGGTTAGATTAGCTATACAACTTTAAAAGAAACTTTTCCTTGCTCTCAGTATCACAAAAATCTCAGTTGGTCCAGAGCAGAAAGTTTGTTTTTATTTATTTTTAAAAATTTTTATTGGAGTATAGTTGCTTTACAATATTGTATTAGTTTATACTGTACAGCAAAGTGAATTAGCTATATGTATACATATATTCCCTCTTTTTTTGGATTTCCTTCTCATTTAGGTCACAACAGAGCATTGAATAGAGTTCCTTGTGCTATGCAGTAGGTTCTCATTCGTTATCTATTTTATACAGAGTATCAATAGTGTATATATGTCAATTCCAATCTCCCAATTCATCCCACGACCCGCCCCCCCGCTTTCCCCTTGGTATCCATACATTTGTTCTCTATGTCTGTGTCTCTATTTCTGCTTTGTAAATAAGATCATCTATAACAAATTTTTCAGATTCTACATATATGCATTAATATACATTTGTTTTTCTCTTTCTGACTTACTTCAATCTGTATGACAGTCTCTAGGTCCACCCATGTCTCTACAAATGACCCAATTTCGTTCCTTTTTATGGCTGAGTAATATTCCATTGTATATATGTACCACAACTTCTTTATCCATTCCTCTGTTGATGGACTCACAAAACCAAGCACCTTTCCCTCCTTGCCCTGGTTGCTAGGAAACTCAGAGATATATTTGTGCTATAGAAAATATGCTAGCAAATACATAGGACCATGGATACATGATCTTTGAATTCTCGGTCACTGGTTTTCATTTACTAACTCTTATTTTCTCTCTTCTCTGACTATCTCAACTATAAATTCTGCCCCCCTGAACCGAATAAACTATTTATAAGTCACTTTAAATAATTTCAAGGATGAAATGAGACACGAGAAAAAAATAAATAAATGCATTTCAAAAGTACTCATTTTTATAAAACTGAAGTTTTAAATGCAGAAGCTTTAAACTCGACGAGACAATGTGTACTGTTCCAAAGGTGAGTTTGAAACAGCACCATTTGGATAATCTACTTTGTAGTCTGCAGTTTTCTGCTTTTTACATGAAAGAATATATTTATTAAGCTATTTATAGACATTTAACATATAATTTACTATTCTAAACACTCATTTCTTGATCTTTGTTCTTTATACCAGACATCCATTTAGTACAGCATATATTACTCAACTGTCATAATAAGAGAGGCAAAATGAAAACACTCTGTTTTAATTTAGTACAGAATTATGTTTCAGTAACTCTTTTCCTGCTTTTTGGTTATATTATTTATACATATAAATTAAATTAATTATTTTCAGAAGAGTTTTAACCAAATTTGAATGGGCTTTTTGTAATGGTTTCCACCTCCTACAAGTTTAATGATACCATATTGAAGGAATTCTACAATCTCTGAAAAGATTCTAGAAGGTAGCACAGTAGTCGTGTTGCATCTATTCAAAAGTGATACGAAAGGTCAATTCCTTTTAAGATTTCAAATATAGTCCCTGATTTTAAAGCTGCCAAACACCTTACGTATAATCATGAACACTTTATGTATAATAGTGGCAGTGTTAAAGAAGAATATATTTTGAACTTTACACTAAATATAGTGAATATTTAAATATTTTCTATACTTTAAAGGGCTTAGGAAACTTAAGGTGACAAAAATATATATTTCCAATATTTCTATGATGCCCAAGATTCATGGTCTCCAGGCAACTAGGAAGCACATGGCTGCACAGGGTATGGCCTGTTTTTCCAGCACTGTTATGTGCTTGGTTAATGATTTATTCAAACCCAGTCTCAAACCTGCTATTAGCTCCCTCATTGCTTTAATGCAACTAGTCCACCATTCATAACTGTCAAGGACCAATTCATCAGAACTGGGACAGTTTAGGCCTCCAAACTTGTAAAAATGTCTTTTTTCTTGTTAGCATATATAAGATGACAAACACCATTGTTCCATTCTTTCACAATCTCCCCTCTCTGTAAATATTTTTGAAGACACTTACCCAATTTTTAAACTAACCTGTCAAAGGAAACATACTTGAATTATAAGTACACATGGCATTTTTAGAGATATTTTTTGTTTGTGGTTGATCGTGGTGGCCCCCGAAGACCTCTCAACTAATCATGGATGAGTAATATTTGCTTTCATAAAATACAAATAAACCACAGCATGCACTACTTGAGAGGACTAAGTGACCAAGCAACTAAAAACTTGATGAGATCATCTAAAAAAGGCAACAGAGAAACGACCACTTAACTTAGATTTCTGGTCTTCTTCCATTTAAAAAAAAATAACTTACAGTAATGGATGAATCTCAAGAGCATAACACTTTAGGAAAGAAGTAAGTCACAGAGGAATGAATAGAGCATATGCCATTTATTTAATGTTAAAAATTGGCAAATAAAAAAAACAGAAGAATGAGTAACCAAAAATTCAGGTTATGGTTAAGTGGGGGATGCAAGGCTGAGAAAATGAGATAAAAAGGCACATAGGGCTTCTCTGGTGGTGCAGTGGTTAAGAATCCACCTGCCAATTCAGGGGACACAGGTTCGAGCCCTGGTCTGGGAAGATCCCACATGCTGCAGAATGACAAAGCCCGTGCACCACAACTACTGAGCCTGCACTCTAGAGCCCTCGTGCCACAACTATTGAGCCCGGGTGCCTAGAGCCCTTGCTCTGCAACAAAAGAAGCCACCACACCACAACAAAGAGTAGCCCCTGTTCGCCACAACTAGAAGAAAGTCTGCGCGCAGCAACGAAGACCCAACACAGCCAAAAAAAAAAAAAAAAAAAAAGACAGATAAAAGACTTCCAAAATTCCTGTGAAAACTTTGAAAAACAAACCCCATAAATCAGAGAACAACATTTTGAGTTTGGTTGGTAGATAGCAGGCAAAACCTTCTTTCTTTGCAATTATTTTGGTAAGGAAAATTTATCAATATTTTCAGGGGAAAAAAGGATTATGGTATACTAGTTCAGTTTGAAAATGTTAGTCCTAATATTATAAAAGCTTAGAACTTCTTCTCAGGAGAATTTCCTGATGTTTTGCCCATCTCATCAGGAATGTCAACAGAGGAATAAAATGGCACTCGATCTTCTGGACAGCGTGGTGTTTGTCTTTGGCTGTCAAGTAAAAAGGGCTGCAATTCCACTCATCTGGAGAAGATTAGAATACTCTGCAAAATCAGAGAAAATTGAAAATGGAATCACAGAATACTGGCCAGTCATTCTCCCCAGCTCCCTTTGGAAGAGGGCATAGTCCTACCTCATAGCACAGTGGTTAATAAGCTACATTCTCAACAGCATAAACACTGTGAAACAAGATGTACCCGGACCCTTACATTTCAAGTCATGAAGCATAAAGATTATGTAATATGGAAATTATTCATTCAAAAGGGAAAAAATCCACTAGATACAAAAAATAGCATTTTATTTTTGAATTTGAAAACTTCTAGAAATTAATCACTTCAGATAATCTGAAGGTTTTTATGTGTTAAAGTGCATATACTTAGTAAGGTGCTATCTGTCAATAGAAAAATCACAGTTTAAATTCCAAGTTTAAAACTGAATAATTTCAACAGTTTTTCATATGTTTCTCCAAAAGCAACATGCACCTGCTCTAAAAAGAGGGTGTTTACTATTATAATTATTTAGAGACCATTCAAATTCAGGATGAAACATGTATGTATGCATATATACATACACACACATTGCACACATATACACATACAGACAAGCACACATGTATATACATATTACATATATACATATTACATACAGATATATGTATTTGAGTGAAAATTTGAATAAAAATATACTTCTTTTTTGTTGCCTTAAAATTAACTTTAAAGGATTTAAAAATTGCATTCCTCCTTTAATACCACCTACTGTGCAATAAGCCTTGTATTACATCATTATATCACTGAACACAGATATCCCCCAAAGAACTGGCTCAGGAAAGTGCCAAAACATGGCAGGCTGTCCTATCCTCGTTTGGGTTGGATTCCAATTAAGTCTAACCAGGAGGAAATGGCTTCCTGCCAAGAGCAGAAACAAAGGGACAGGACAATGTTCGTCTTGGGCCATGGGGAAATTAAAGGCAATAATGGAGACTCATGCTTCAGGAATTACCCGTCTGCTCTAACCTGGGAAATGCTGAAGTGACTGGTGTGAACCAATCGTGTCCTCTTATGTCCTGATTTGTTTGTTTATTTTTCTATAATAAACCTTCAGTACATAAGGCTTTAGAGTGAAACTCCAGCACACACAGGCTAATGAAAGGATGATGTCTCCTGGATCGAGTGTTCTCATCCTTGCGTACCTTCTGGCAGCTGTGTAATACCACCACTCCATCCTCCAGAGCCTAGTGAGCTACCTGAAGCCAAGTTTCCACAGTAGGAAACAAGTGCAGACCTCGAATTTTGTCAACTCCTAAAGTCACAATGTGGGCAGAGTTGTTCCTTTGGTAATTGAATCTAGATACAGTGAAGAAACAGGATAGCTGAGTTCTAACTCCACTTCTGCCATCAACTTACTGTGTGCCCATGGGCAAGTCACTTCACTTCTCTGAGCCTTTGTTTCCTCCTCTATAAAATGAGATTCTTTAATTGTTTTCAATGTGGTCCAAGGACACTGGAAGTCTCTGAATTGCTTTCAGGTTGTTTGTGAGATCGAAACGCTTCATAATAATACTAAAAGGTCATTTGCCCATTTTACTCTCATTGGCTCACAAGCAACCACTGGAGTTTTTCAGAGGCTACCTGAGGAGGCCATTAGACTGAGGTAGCTCTAATGCCTTGGTAGCCTACATAAGCAAACCAAAATCTAAGCCAGAACCAATGCACCCAAATCCAAGAAAGTAAAACTTAAGAACACCAATCACAAACAGCCAACTTAGCTTTTCCAAATAAGGCAACCTTAAGCTATAGGCAATCAAATAATTTCTTTGCTTTGCTCTCATCTTTTCTATAAAAACCGTGCCCCTAGCTCCTGTTGGTGGACTGCTCCTCACCACCTTGTTTGGCACTGACCAATGTGAATCCAGCCATGCTCAAAAGAACTCTTGAAAATTTTAATGTGCCTCAGTTTATCTTTTAAGACATGTAATATCACAATAAGAGTAAATGCAGAGGCAGATATGAAAATCTAGGTATCTTCTATTAAACCAGACCTTAAAAATATTTACCAAAGCAAAACAATGTCACTCTTCTCATTAATAAAAATATAGTGCTTCTAATAGAAATATGTTATTTATTTATTTTATTTTTGGCAGTACGCGGGCCTCTCACTGTTGTGGCCTCTCCCATTGCAGAGCACAGGCTCTGGACACGCAGACTCAGCGGCCATGGCTCACAGGCCCAGCCGCTCCGCGGCATGTGGGATCCTCCCAGATCGGGGCACGAACCCGCATCCCCTGCATCAGCAGGCGGACTCTCAACCACTGCGCCACCAGGGAAGCCCGAAATATGTTATTTTATTTATTGATAACATACTTTTTGATATTATTTTTAAATGAATTAATAAATACTTGAAATTTTATCTTTCAATATCTAATACAATAGTAATGAGAGTTACGAATCACATAAACCAAAGCTCTTTGGGGTTCTCAGTGATTTTTAAGATTGTAAAGTAACCTTGAGATCAATAAGTTTGAGAACTACTGAATAAGATGATTTCTATGACCCCTTTCAGCATTATGGTTCTTTGATGTCCTATATATCATCAGATATTGTTACCTATAGTGAGCAACTTCATAGGAGAACTAAAATCTCTGGTTTACCTTGTATAGACATAATTTATAAATAAATAATTGAAAATATTTTCTAAATTAAATAAAAATTGGTAAATAATTGTCTACCCAGAGCACCTATTAGACACAAAATCTTCTCCTGAATAGTCACATCTAATTAGTTGTACATGGGTTACCCTGCATTTTCAGATCTCTATTCCTAAAATCTTTATTTTAAATGTATGTACCAGGAATTAGTACCTGTTCCAAAGTCAGCCACTTGTGGAATTGATGTCCGGGAAGTCCATACAGCGACTCAGTGCAAAATTCTAACTGAGAGTGTCTTTATATATTGAATACTAAACTAGTCAATCAGGTCTTCACCTTGGGGAATTTGAAGGTGACATGTGGAGAGATCTATAAAGAGCTGTGTGCCACACACTCTGAAAGACACATGGGCAGAACTGAAGCCACAATTTAGGAAGAGCCATATGGTAGTAGAAGCAACAATTAAACAGAAGCCATGAGATAGAGAGAAGGAACAGAGAGAAAAGCCACAAGTGAATGCAGCAGGGAAAAGGGAAGTGGAAACAGAGGGAGGAGCAAGGTCAAAAGGAATCTGCCACACAAGAAGGGCATACCTCTGGAGTTGTTACCAGCCTGCTGGAAAAGTTTCCCACATGATGGTTCAGGTGTCCAGAAGCCGACTGCTCATTCACTAGAGTGAGTACCTGTTCTCCTTATTTCCATGCATCTGTGCAATAGCCAAGGAAACTTCGACGTGTCTCTTTATTTCCTGGAAACTCTTAAATAACACAGCTCAACACTGCTGGAGCATATATTAAGAACCTAAAATTTAAAGGGATGAGCGAGGGAAATGCAGTATATTTGCTTAAAGCAAATTCACATACATAACCTTTAGAGAGTTATGTATATGGTTCCCTACACATGCTGTATGTTATACACAAATGCATAATCTTAAGAGAGTTATAGTTTCCCTAATATTTAAGGAAATACCAAAATAAAATTCTCTTTAATAGCAGGGAATGGAGAGAAACTGACCAGTGCTAAGACAAGGTGAGAGAAAAGGAGAAAGGACAAAGGTAATAAAAGGCAACGATCTGACTCATAACATTCTTATTCTTTGGGTACTTGTAAGAGAGGTAAGCTAAGAATGGCAGCTGAGAGCAAAAATCATAATAACTTGATATTAATTATTAGAGACCAAAATGGATTAAAAGAACCTACATTTCCAAAGAACTCCCTTTGTTGCTCCTGAGAACTAGGATACCTTAGATTTTTAGATGCTGATCTGACTCCACTGCCAAAAGGAATCAAGAGTAAGGACATCACGAATTTCACTGGCTGACCATCCATTTACTAACACACTTCTTCACCTGTTTACTACTTCATTCAATATATGCGTGCTGAGTGTCAGGTATGGTGTTGGAGGCCCACACAGATTAGGTATTCGGGAACTTTTGGGGAATGAGAGAGGTAAATGTAGACTGCCAGGCACTACCAGGTACAAGCATGGTATAAACATGGTCCATGCTTCAAAGAGCTGATAATCAAGGAAACAAGAAACTAAATTCTCAAGGTGCAAGGCAGGTGTGATCTATGCCTTGAAATGGCCATCAAGTCTTGGCCAAAGGTAGGGATAATTTCCACCTGTAGGGAAGAGGAAAGTTTTTGTGAAGGACTATTTCAACTGGGTCTTGGAAAGTGAGGAAGATTATGACAGGAAACGCTATGGTAAGAGGGCATATAAATGGATGGGGAAGGCATAAGCAAGGCCACACAAACTGACATAAATGGGGCCTATTTGAAGGACATCAAACAGGTTGATGGATACACTGAGCATGGAAGTATAGAGAGAGATGAAGCTAGAAAAGATACATCAGAGTCAAAGCATTAGGGTCCAGAGGCTAGGTCTGGTATAAGTTTGGTTTCTTAGAAGATAATAAGCAATTGTGAAGCCTTCAGTATAGAGGAATAAAATAAAAATTAATTACTATCATTTTAAGGGCTTATCCTATGCTAATATAATTTTATACAATCATTACAACCTCATAACGAAATAGTTATTTTTATTCTTCTTTTACCTAGAATAAAACTAAGGCTCAGGTTACTCCCAGAGCTTGTCCAAGATCACAGAGCAAGTAGATGAGCTGGATTCAAGGTCACATCTGTCTCACTTCAACACCTGTGGTCTTAACTTGTAAGAGTGTAAACTCAAATGACTACAGAGGCATACGAACAATGTAAGGAAGTGAGGCAGTCTAGGTGTCAAACAACAGGGAGTGGTGGAAACTATAGCAAACAAGAGACATACATAAAGGCACTCAAATTAAAGGGGGAAATGTGCTATCTGGCTGAGGCCAAACAAAATTCACTCAGGCTAGAGCAATTTTCTGCTGATGAAACTCCATCCTTTCTCTCTCTAATATGATTAGAAGTGTGTTTTAAGACAATTAATCTGAAGTCCTATGAAGATTATACTGGTCAAGAAAAAGGCAAGGGGCAAGGAGGCCAGTTAATAGGACCTCACCACATATCTCCAGATGAGAGAAAATAAATTTGGTGGCCACAGAGAAAAAAAGGCTCATGGGACATTACTGAGGAAAGGTAACAGTCTTTAACTGTGGGAATGAGAGGAGTGGGGTAAGGCAGGAGTCAGCTCTTCCCTTGTTTCCAGTCATTTCACCCCCAAGGGATGTTTTATTTTTAGAGCCTCCACAACCCAAGCTCAGGACTCAGCATCTGTTGAACTTTTCCAAAGGTTTCAATCTCAAAAAACAAACAAATCAAATCATTAGTGTATTTGGAGTTGTCACTGAAGATTTTATGAAGAAAACAGGTGGAGATTTCCTTACGTTTGTACACCAAGGTAGTCACTGCCTTCAAAAATCCCTAACCAGATATTTACCTTCTCCCAATCCTTTCTCACCCACCTGCCACAAGATGTATATGACATTTTACTTTGCCTTTCTCTCTCTCTTCACTCTCCAACATGGTATCTAGCCTTGTTAGCATTTATCTCCCATTTCTGGATTTTTCCCCTAAGAATTTAAAATTTATCAGCAAATTTATTATGCAAAGCAACACAGTCCTTACTGGCTACTGCTCCAGATTTTGCATAGCCCAACCCCCAAGGCCATGCTTATCAAGTCTTGGGGCTCAGCTCCCCACTCAGAGAGGAGCTCAAACACCACATTCTGTTACTCACAGAGCCCTGCAAGGTGCTCACCATCCATCTTGATATCTTTTCTAAGCACTTTCTGCAAACAGGCATCAATTGGCCTCTCCCCGAGAGAAATCCTAGTGAAGAAAATTTTCTTTATATAGTTACATAGGTACTAGTTCAAAAAGGACAAAGAGTTTCAAGCCTGGATGACTGGGAGGGTGACTGTGCCTTTAATAACAATCTGAAAATAAAAGAGCTGGAAATACAGCATCAGAGCCCAAGAAAGAGGTTAGCACTGGAGATGGGAATTTGGGTGCATTCAAGATAGAGTTGAGGTCATGACAGGGAATGAGGGCGAGAGCACAGGAAGAGAGAGAAGCCTGAGGAAACAGCAGAGGTAAGAGCTATGGTAATGAGGCAGAAGCAAGAAAAGATCGTGTGAAAAAGACAACAAAGCCAGAAACATAGAAGAGGAAACTGGAAAATGCTCTCCTGGAAGCCAGAGGAGGAGGGTTGCACGTTGCTCAGTTGTACAGGCCAGAAACACAGAAATGATTTTCAGCTCCTTCCTTTCTCTCACACCTGTATCCAGCCCATCAGGAAATCAGGTTGACCCAACCTTCCAAATCTGTTCAAAGTCTGACCACTTTTCACCCTTGTCATTTCCACCAGTCTCATCCAAGCCGTCATCTCCTCTTGCCTAAGATCGAGGCAATCATCCCTGCTTCTACCCTTGTCCCCACAATGTTCTCAACCCAGCACCACAATCCCAGTGGGACTTTTTAACTGGCAGGCAGATCACATCAGTCCTCTGCCCAGTAACCCTTCACTTGCTTCTAGTCTTTTAAAGCCAAAGACCTCATAATGACTGACAACTACGAGTGCCCAACTGATCTCTCCATGCGTTGCCTCTCCAATCTCATCTCCCACTACTTGCCCCAGCTCACTCTCTCCACTCTATCACTGTTCCTCCTAGAACCTAACAAGCACTTTCCTGCATTTGGGCCTTTGCACTGGCTGTCCCCATTTCAGTTCAAGTGAGACATCTAGGGCACAAAATTTAAAGATGTAAGATAGTACAGGAGCCAATCCTCAGAGTGAGTGCCACCTTAAATGTTGAGGCATCTCACTTGCCTCATCCAGTCCTAGCCTTGTATGTCTCACAATTGATAATATGGTTCTTGTTTAGTATATCAATTACTTATTGCCTGCATTCTTCCTTTAGAATACAAAGACAGAAATTTTTAGTTGCTATGTTCATGGATACATTTCAAGTGCCCAAATCAGTGCCTAGAACAATACAGGCACTCAATAAATGTCAGAGGAACAAAAGAGGGTAGTGTGGCCCAAAAATATCACATGCTGCAGGTAAGTCATGTAACTTAGAGATTAAAAAGGGGTTAAAAGATTTGGGAATAGGGCTTCCCTGGTGGCGCAGTGGTTGAGAGTCCGCCTGCCGATGCAGGGGGCACAGGTTCGTGCCCCAGTCCGGGAAGATCCCACATGCCACAGAGTGGCGGGACCTGTGAGCCATGGCCGCTGAGCCTGCACGTCCAGAGCCTGTGCTCTGCAATGGGAGAGGCCACAACAGTGAAAGGCCCGCGTACCGCAAAAAAAAAAAAAGGGGGGGTGAATAAAATGATCATTGCTTCTTTCTAATAACAGAGTCAGGGTCAAAAAACAGTGTAGATGGTTAAAGAATGATGATTAAGAAGTGAAAGCATGGGGACTGATATGTACACATGTTTAGAATGGATAACCAACAAGGACCTACTGTATAGCACAAGGAACTCTGCACAATATTATGTAGCAACCTAAATGGGAAAATAATTCAAAAGAGAATAGATACGTGTATATGTACAACTGAATCACTTTGCTGTACACCTGAAACTATCACATTGTTAATCAACTATACTCCAATATAAAATAAAAAGTTTAAAAAAAATTTTTTAATTAAAAAAAAGTGAAAGCAGTGAATAAAACGTCCACTTTTTAGAAATAAAACAGCAATATCCTGAAGAGTAAGGTGGTAAGCATCAGTTACCTGTTCTTGGAGTTTTGCAAGGAAGGAAAGTTGAGAAATAAGACCTTAGCTTGTAGGGCAGAGGCAGGGTGGATAGTGAGGCTGGGCTGGTATTCAAGGTTTGTAAGGAGAGGGAGATCCATGATTTATACGCAAAAGGGAGAGATCCAGAGAGGGTTGAGTTCTTGAAGATGCAGAAGACAAGAGATGATTGGTTCTGTGAGAGGTAGGGTGAAAGAGAAGAGAGGAAAACAAACCAGGAGGAGGAAATAAAAAGACATGAAGCAGATTAATAAAAGGATTCACTTTGAAGAGACGGTCACAAGGACGCAGTGTGACACAATGCTCATAAGACTGTTACCACATCACATATTAGTAGTTCTCGATCCTGTATTGAAAGCAGGTTTACCGCAAGGAGGCGTATGAACTAACTAAACTGAAGACTAGTTCGCAGAGGAAAGGTGCAAAGGTAACAGGTAAAAGCAGGTGAAAAACGAAAGAGTAGTCAAGTCTAAAGATAAATGCAAGTGGGATGTCCAACTAATAACATCAAATTGACAATCCTTTTAGTTCTTTAACAAAGGACTCCCTGCTTTTGGAGCCATTAAGATATCCACTAACCATCTAAACTTGCAACTTCAGTTGTAAATTAGGCCCGCTACCACAAGCTGTGAATGAAGGGCTCTGATCTTAAAGAAGTTGGTAAACAGTATGGAAAAAAAGAGAGAGAGAGAGGCAATTTTCATCGGTGTCTGCGGCCAGAGGGATATCGAAAATCACATTTCAGATGAAGTATGAGCATCAGCAATATATTCACCTGGTGCTCACAAATCCCAGGGAAAGTTAATTAGCCACTTGGGGATGCAGTTACATTTTCTCCACCTTAGATGCACTGTGAGAAAAGGGCAAAAAGTTGGAATCACTTCTGCTAGAAATGAGATTAGTTTATACATTGGTTTCAAGCCCTAGTTTTCCACATAAGTGAAAAATGAAACTAGAAACATATGTGCTCTGAGGTTGCACCTGATTCACTCCTCATTTTAACAAGGACATCTAGAATGGCGATCAGGTCTGCTGTTTCATAGCGGGACTCACTCAGTCTTTCCTCAGAGAGTTCATCAAAGTACTCATCAATATTTTGCACAAGAGGACCGTGGTCCCTTTTCCCAGGATCTTGAAGGACATGTATTTCCCCCCACCCCCTACATCCCTGGAAGATCCATCTGCACATTGTATCACTTAGTTATTTCAAACCTGCCCCAACTGGGCACATTTTCATTGTTACAGCTTCAGAAAATTCTAAGAGTGGTGAATTTCATTTCTATTGTACCCAAAACATTTAAAAAATAGGAACACTTCAAGTAAAACAAATATCATACGTATCCAAAGTAATCAACTTCTCTTTCCAGGCTTACTCAAAATCTTTGTGCGCTCCTACAGACATTTTAACTGGGTGCAAGTGTCTTATCTTCTAAAGATCGACACAGCTAGCTTACACATCATGAACAGTAAGCACATACCCTTTTTAGCAAATCCTATTACTATATAAAGTTTCAGCCCAATAGCCACAGGTGCAAGAGGCAGTGTGTCTGCAATTCTCAATCCCATTCTCTTTTATTATGGGTTATGTCAGTCGGCACGATCTATAATGAATGTATGGGGCTTTGTGCTCTTTCAGAAGTTTCAGCCAGTGTCTATATGCCTTTCCCTTGGTGCTCCTGGGTACAGGAGAGCCTCGGGGAGGGGTGGATGAAATTGGAAAATATAAATAACAAATCAAAAAATACAATTGATTGGATAAACAATTTCCCTTAGTCTGTTTCTTAATAAGTGATCGATTTTATGATCAATATTCATTATTTCCCAGAACATACCAAACTACTTATTGAACAAATGAATGGCTGGAACTACAATGACACAGAATCAAAAAGGTGAACCAATTTCTTTAATAACATGGGTTGAACTGACTGTCTCATCTTACCTGGGTGTTCCACAACAATGCACTTTTCTGCATAGCCTTTTGGAAAAAAAGCTGAAGTTCAGGAAAACAGGGGATGTAATTCATTACTCATTAAAAGAAATGGGTTATGGGAGCACGTGTTTATATGTGTGAGGGCTGAGTTGCAGTTTGTGCTGGGCTGTCTTTTGTCTGTTCACAGTAAATTCTCCAAGCTGACAAACCAGGGTCTCCCTAAAGGCATTGCCTTTTAAATCTTGTGTATTCCATGGATGTGCAGAGAGTTGGAAAACCCAGAGCATATTCACTTTCTAGAAATATATTTATTAAAAGTCAGGAACATGACTAATGTAGAATTGAGGTGAAATAAGGTTAAATAAACTACTTGGTAGCCAACATCGTCATTTTGTTTGCTTGTTCTATCATAACTATCAAAGCAATTAATTAAATTTAACCAATTCTGATAAACTGTTATAGACATCCAGGATACTCTACTCTGTGGTCCCCTTCATCATCTTGAAATAATATGATGACCAATAGATTTTCAGATGGCTGTCTCCTCCCTAATTTTTAGTGATTTCCAATAGTTTTGTGTACATAAAAAGAGACTGTGGAGAAATGCAATTGCTCTGGCAGCTGATATTAGCACTAACTTCACCAAATTTCTGACACTAATGTGTGAACAAACTCCAACATTTAGCAGAAGTAGTAAGCAGGAACCCTCATCTGGTGATGACTAGTGTCACGGGTAGGCCTCCAACTCTGGTTGCCGCAAGTCCCCTGCCCCTTTGCAGCCTGCAGAGGGAGGGGTGAGGACCCTCAGCAGCTTGTGAGTCCCTTTGGGCTCTTCTTTCTCATCTGTCATCTCATAGTTCCACTGTGTCTATAACAAATGCCTAATTACCCAGCTCTACCAGAAATGTTGGACTGATCAATTACGAAAGCAACAAATGATTAGTAAAAAGACAAACAAACAAACCCCAACATATCACTTAAAGTCAGTCATCTAAGCCTTATCCAAACTATTCAAGAAAATCTCATTAAATCAGGCTCCCTTAATTAGAAATTAGATAATTCCGACAGGAGCAAAGCTCAAGTTTACCTCTGTACTGTCTGTAAAAAAAAAATATCTTTGTGAAGCAAAGGAATAACATAAACAAGGCTTAATGATTTTGTAAACCTCAAGTTCCAGGGTAGATTCAGCATTCTCCTAAGTATCTTGACAGCAAGTTGTCAACCTTGAAGCTATCTTCAGGCCGTATGTAAACCTCCACCTACAGAAAACATTCAAAACTTTAATTGTAAAAACATTCTTATCTATCACTAAAGAAAGTCTGGCAATGACTTTACTAGGCAACATAACTGCAGCCTAGTTGTAATTAAGGCTTTTTTAATATACGCATAAAAATCTCATTTATATGAATCATCAGGAATTCATACAAGTAACATTTCTACACAACTGAGATTTTAACTTTAAGCATCAATACTTATTTATTTCAATTAGGGAGGTGTGGCACAGTGCTTAAGTGGGGGCTGAGACTGAGTCTACTTCTTCCTCCACCTTGGGAAAGTTAAGGTCTTTTTGCCTCAGTGACTCATCTGTAAAATGGGGGTAGTAATGGTAACTCTTCATAATGTTGTTCTGAAGATTTAATGAGATGATGCATAAAAAGTCTTTAGGGGCTTCCCTGGTGGCGCAGTGGTTGAGAGTCTACCTGCCGATGCAGGGGACACAGGTTCGTGCACTGCTCTGGGAAGATCCCACATGCCACGGAGCTGCTGGGCCCGTGAGCCATGGCCGCTGAGCCTGTGTGTCCGGAGCCTGTGCTCCACAACGGGAGAGGCCACAACAGTGAGAGGCCCGCGTACAGCAAAAAAAAAAAAAAAAAAAAAGTCTTTAGATCAGTGTTTGTTCCATAGTAAATGCTCAATGAGTGCAAATTACTATCAGTTAATCCTTTTTGAAAAAACTTAGAAAAATATATTGCATAATTATCTGTCTTGTCAAACAGAATGCACTGAACATAATTTAACCCATTCTTATTTATTCAAAGTCACCCTCATGAAAATAATTCTATTATGCTTTAGGGGACCACTTTCTCCTTTATTGTCATGTCAAATTATCATACTTATATTGGCCTTTAATAGTTCTTCTCCCTCTTCTCATCACTGTTCATTATCTGCTATCAATATGTCCCAGGTATTTATAATAACGTGCCTTATTTTATACACAATGGTCCAAATGAGGTTCTGTGAGTAATGCAGTGCTCTCCTATGAAGTACGTTACATGCACTTTCTGGAAGGTTTTTTCTGCACTGTTAGTAAGAGCTTTCCTATGTTTTGAATTTTAGAGTCTAGTCTTGATGACTAAATTTGCTAGACACATGGGTTCTCCATAAGTACAGTGCTATTATATTTGAAAGCATTAGGTATATATTTACTGTATTTAAAGTTCCATAATCCAGAATTTTCACTGAGATTGATCATCCCCCAGATAACGGTATTGTATAGAATTCATTTCTATGCTTCATGAGCTCCTTTTAACTGGTACAGGGCCACTGTAATAAGAGTTGTTTATTTGGATTCTGTAGAGGAGGATGACTTGATAATGTACTGTTTTCAGTTCCTCTCCACCACCCACTTTCAGCTATGAGTTATATCAATCTGAAAAGTATACAAGATTGGGGGATTTTTTTTTTTTTGGTAGACTTTTTACCCAGGCTTTCATCATCTAATCTGAATTCTCTGAAATAAGGCTCACATTAGAAAAATGAGATATGGAAAACTGTTAACAGCAAAGTCTCCAAGCATGGTGAATGCATTCCTCTAATAAGTTTTCATCCATCGGCATCAGACTTATCACAGAGTATAGAATTTATCTAACATGTGTTACATTGATGGTTTTTTCATCTCCTGGAGTGTAGCATAAGCTGATGTGGCATTCTGGATTTACAGAAAATAGATGTATTTTTACTCATCAAGGGAAAATGTGTTTTCTCCAGAGAACAGGTAGATGTTAAACGACACATATGCTCTAAAATGTCATATTATAAAATGCCCATCTTACTCCTCTCAACGTCAAGTATAAAGAAACCATGATCTAATTACATTATTTGATGGTGATCATCGGTGATGTTGAATACAAAGGTAGTGCCTTCCTGTGTCTGGTGGTAGTGTTTCAGGGAATAGGTGAAGAAAACCAAGAAGAAATGGAAGAAAGAGGTGAGGTGATGGCACTACCATCCCAGAAATTAAAATAATACAGTGGACAAAATGAAATCCTCTACTTCTGCTGCCAGCCTTAAAATAGAAGAAGAAGAATAAAGTTACCAACTCTGGTAGCTTTCCTGGGAGGACTTATGGAGTCTTTGAAAATACTGGTTTTGCCACTACCCTGGTGTGGGACCTTATTGTTAACACAGTTAAACTGGATAGCCGCCTCAAACTTTCCCATTGGAAAATGGCATAGTCCAGAAAAGCTATTTGAACACTTAAATTTTAGACCTCAGAATGAATGCCAGACCATACTCATAATTCAAGGGAGGGCAACCAACCATCCATGGGAAGATACCATCGTTTGAGATCAAATCACCTACGCTTTGACCAGATACCTTTGCCATGGCTGTGGGCCATGTCCAGACTCAATGTTGAGGATTGGCTATGCCTTGGCCCAATACCTTTCCTTCTGGTGGGCCCGGTACAGAGATACTCTCTGAACTGGAACATTAAGAGGACAGCTTCAGTGCTTGCTTTGTCCTGCCCGGTGGTTCTGAATTCTCACAAAAGTAGAAAGAACTGACTATTGCAAAATCCTAGAATTTGTGTTTCATTCTCCCAGCTTCCTAGTTTTGTACATTATCTTCTCAGTCTCTCCTTGAATTCCAGTAACCACTCACCACCTCCAAGGTTCAAGTCTATTTACTTCACTCATGTTCTCAGTCTATCAAAACCTGCTTTCAAAAAGTCGAATTAATTCATAGTGAGTGACATAATGTCTTCAAGAACTTCCACGATCCAAGGATATTTGCTTTGTAACAGGACCAGTGCTATAAAGGCAGTTTCTAATCTGGGGTGTATAGTGATATACTGGGGTAGGGAAGGAAAATATTAATTCATCTATTCATATGTATTTTTCATGTAAAAAATTTCAAAATTTACTAATATCTAACACCTATATTAGATTGACTCCAGTACCCCCATTCAATCTGCCTTTCAAGTGGTCACAGACCACATAAGTTACACAAGGTACCCTGAGGAAAGGACAGGAAGTCAAGTGTAGAAGAGTCAACAGGGGGCCTCAAAATGCCTCCCTTGTATTGTGAGGTTGTACAGTTTGCTTAACTTAAGTAGATGTGTGTGTTATATTATCAAGTTGTAACTAAATTAAGCCTCACAAAATGGATTAGAAGATTTAAAAATTTATGCAAAAAATCCTTTCATTGGCATCGATCACAAGCTGTTCCAGCAAAAAGTTGAAGCTAAAAGTGTCAGAGTCTTACTGTAGGATTAACAACAGCCATGACAACCACAAAACCTTTAAAATATAGTAAAATATTTATAATTCCCTACAATGAGATAGAAAGGGCCCATAAAAATATTTTGTACCACACAGACGTTAACTAATTATCTCATGACCAAGAACTAGAAAATCTTGAGACACTTATGTTTTCATTTTTCTTTTACAAAAAGTATGACTTTGTTGACTTTTTTTGGAAAGAAAACATAATTGATCTGGCCTTTAATGTTTAACAGGATGTTTTAACCAGGATAAGAAACACTGTATTAAAAACAAAAGGAAAAAAACTAAAACTTAGGCTATGGAAAGAATATTTAAAAATTGGTATGTAGAATCATTTCCATTTTAATATGATTCTACTACTGAAAATATGTCTGTCGCCTGTCAAAAATCTCATATCTTCATATTTCTTAACAACTTAAAAATAGAATATTGTAACCTGTTTAAAAATCCTCCAGGTCAAAACTCTCAGAGGAATTTAAATCCATTTGTTAAAAATATTAAAATGTAGACTTTCTAATTAGTTTGCAAATACAACTAATCAGCATCAAGAAAGAAGGACGTTTGCTTACCAAGGAGCAACACAAATGCCTGTATAGTGGCTTTAGTGTTAGGAAACTAAAAACTGGGTATCACAAATTGGTAAATGCAGTCACAATGCCTTTTTAAATTTTACCTACATACTTAAATGAAATATTCCTTTTAGCTATAACAGACATTAAAACAAAATTTTAAAGTAAGCTGAACTTAGAACCAAACCAAATGGTATCACAAAGTATTAAACCAAGATGATAAAAATTTTGAATTATAACTAATCATAGTCATAATAATAATAATTTTGTGAAAGTAAAGGGCTTTGTACCATTACTAAATAAAATATTTTATTCCACTTTTTCTCCTTCAGTTAAAATGTTTTCACATGTAACTTATAAATCAATAAATATGCATATTTTGGGGTAAGTACTCAAAAAAGTTTATTGATGTGATGTATAATTTTAGAACTTTGGACAACTACTTTTAGGAGGTTCACTTTTATTTCCTTCTTCTATCCCTTTCAATAAAATTTCTCAGGTAGAATGTCAAATTTTAGTAAATAAATGAAAGACATGGTCACAAGAAGGTCTTTCCTTTTACCACTGAAAGTGTGCTCAGAATCCACCTATGTGTGAAACAATCTTCAACACTCATCCCACCTCAAAACTCAACTAGATAATTGTGGTGGGGTTAACAGATATAAATAAAAGTTTGTATACAACGGGGTTAGTGGTTAGCCTCAAGTGGAAAAACGCAACGTTTCTAGTTATTCATTTTTTTTCAAAAGATTTTTGTGTAGTTCCTACAGGCTCTACCCCAGATTCTGGAAAAACAGAGTTGCTTTAAAATTCATTCATTCCTGAAAGAAGTAGGCACAGCACATCTTTTCTTTGCCTAGGGAGTGCCAAGAACCCCATCTTAGAAATAAGGAAGCCATGTAACCCCACTGCGAAACAGTTATACAAATTGCATTTGCAATGTATCTTTAAATTGCAGGGAACAGAAGCACACCTGTGATTTTAAAATATTCCTAACAGTGTCCTCTGGAGATGCTCCACCTTCAGCTACAAACACTCTGCCGGCAAAGCTATTCCAGTCACTCTATTTCCTTCCTCGGCCCTTCTGTTCCTCTGCCCACACGTTTCACGGAACTACCAGAAGCCACCAGGCAGGCAGCTGCCACAGATCACCAAGCAAGGATGATGATTTTAACTTCTTGGGGTACATTTTCTAAGTGCCAGAAAATGCAGAATCAAAGAAATATAGCCATTCTGACAATCACATGGTGCGGACAAGAGAGCAAATTCTATCCTGCCCCCAGTTACAGGGGAGGGCAACTATTTCAAGATCTGTTTTGTGTGCTTATGGTTCAGAAATATTTTCCCTGAAAATACACAGGCAAAATCGCTCAGACCTTTAATAAAGTCCTGAGAAAATACTGAAAATCTGTAAAACAGGCTTACCACTACACGACAAACTCCCACAGGCCATGAGCTCTAGGGTTTCCCTCCTCTCTTTAGGTTCCTTCTTTCCAACTTTCAAAGAAACATTCGTATCAGAACTTAATTAAAGGCAATACAAAACCACAAGGTATATTGTTTAAGGATAGATATGTATGTAGCAAAAGTATAAAGAAATGCACCAACCAAATTCATTATCATAGTTATCACTCAGAGGAGAGGAAGAGCAGTGTCACCAGGGAGGGTAGGTACCATCTACTAGGAGGTAAGCTCTGTGGTCTACGCTGGGGGATGAGCGATTGTCTCAACTCATTACACATGTTAAGAGTCTTAAGTATAGTTTGTAATACTTTTTTTTTTTTAACCCTAATGTCTTCAATTCCCTATATGACACTAACCTTTTCATTACCTAAACACTCAAGGGAAAGAGACTGAGCCCTGGAGTCAGATAAGCCAAAGTCAAAACTAGCTCTGTCACTTACTAGGTTAGGCAATTTCCTTAACCACTCCAAGCATTGGTTTATTCATGTGAAAAATATGCAGAAATAATAGTATCTATTTCAAAGATGGTTGGAAGAAATTAGGTCATGTATGCAAGAATTTAGTACCATGCCTCCCATGTATGAAGTACTCAACAAATGTTAGCTATCATCAATTATTATTTTATGCTTTCTCAATGACTCACCTACTAATAATCCACTCAACTTTGGACTGTATTCACTGAGTAGCCCTTTTCATCTGGCCCTTCTGAAGCAATAAGCAAAGTATGTATAGAGTCCCAAAAGATATGAGTATCCAACAGAGGAAAGCCATACCCTTTGAACCCAATTCCACATTCCCCGATGTTTTAAGACAAACATCTTCTGCTTCAGAAAGCAGCCAGTTGTATTATTTTTAGCTTCAGGGATTAGGAATGGATTGGCTCTGGTGCTGATGCACAAGAAAGTGTTTTTATTTGACACTAATGTAGGAATAATTTCACTGTGAGCTAGATTATATATATATATATATATATATATATATATATATATTCAGCATGTTGGTTTTTCCACAATTCTAGACCTGAACATTATGATAATTATATACACACAAATATAGTGACCACAAACAAGTACCCAGTATCAGTGTCTTTAGCTGTCATAAAGCAAGAACTTCTGTAGCACACAGGGCAACTTCTAAGACTCTCCCCTCCAGACAAAACTGCCCAGCATTCACCAATACTACCTGGTAGCATAAAATATCATCAGATATCCTTCCTACTGAAAGGTCTCCCATAGAATAATGCAAACCCAACGTACAATGAGATGCATTCAACCCCTAAGTTGCCATCTCAGCAGACAGGCTGGCTGGTCTCCATGGATTGAGGATGGCTCTTTGTGAGGCCAAAGAGGTAATTTCAGCAGCATCATCAGTCTCTTGGGTAGTTGTTATCCTCATCACTCAGGGAGCTGTGAGGCTGGGAAGTAATCCAGGAGAGGTTTCAAAGCCTTTGCTAGTAACATAAGACCATGTCTGCTGCCTGACCACTGGCTGTGGCCAATAAGCACAGACAAGATGCAGTCTATTTTCACCTGATTTTGTTCACTCCTTTCGTGGTGGTAAATCTACCCATATTAACTGTGGAAAGTTCATTTTACATACACTTGTCTTCTGGATTTGTGGAAATGCTACATTTGTCTTTGGAGTTGCCTAATGAAGGAACCTTAAGCACGTGTGCCCCCTGGTCTCAAGACATGGTTGATAAATGAAGAAGGCAACTCCTTTTATCTTTTAGGTTGATTATCCCTGATCTTTAAGATAAACTGAATCAATTACTATCATTGACTTTCAGCTCTCAGCCACAACCCACACCAGTCAATCTTTGACTCTGTATTGTGATCAGATTCTCCTATTTGCTGGCACTTCATCCCTCTAGGCTGTGGCTCTAGAGAGATTTCTGTTACCAAAACTCCAAGTCTGAGTCCTATTTAGAATCACTATTTCCTGATTGGCCTATACTTGGTCAACAGCAGGAAGGCTCTATCTGAATAAATCTGCTATATCTGCCACATTTTTATAAGATGTGCCCCTGCATAGCTATCTTTAGTTTGTGATCTAGTCCTTCCAGATATCTAAAGAAATACATCTGCTCTTCAGCTCTGAGACCTTCTCTACTGGAACGTTATTCATGTATAACAAGGAGGAGGAAGTGCCTCATTATCAAAAACAGCATTTATCTCCACCAGATTCTGCCTTCTACACCACGCCCCCAGATCCCCACTCACACTTAGTTTCCTCCAAATCCACAGCTCTTAGGCACTGATATGAATGAGATCCAAGTTCAGAACTCATCATTACTTTTGACTTGTTAGTATCAAGCATAACATACTGAGAGTCAGGATGCCTTTTATTTATATAAAGATGAGACCCTAGTCTCAAGGACCTTCCACTTTAAAAAAAACAAAAACAGCTTAGATGCAAAATAATTGATTTCAAACACATGAAACATAATTTAAGTACTAAAACAAAATATACAGTTTCATCTATAAGCATGTCTTTAGGTCTGTTTTGATGTAAAACTTCCACTGCTTTTCTGGATTGGCTTCAAAATAATCCTGTTTTTTTCCAAAAGCTCTGTTTAAGGAAAGATTTGTGTTGGTCTGAGCTCTTGCACTTTTCTGATTCAAACTTAAGCAGACCGGCTTTGTGCATATCATGCATATAAATTTGTAAGCGAGACAATGTCTTGAAAATTGACCTCAGAGAAAAGTATACGAATGGGCCTAGTACAATGGCTCGCAAATAATAATAAGTACTCAATACATCTGAAAGATGAATTCAAACCACTTTGTCATAAATTATGATTTACATTTTTTCTATGAAGGACTGTACAAGAGAAAATGATTTTTTTCTCCCATTAACTATAGAAATTCTAACTCCAGAATAAAACTTGGAAAATAGAGTCAGGGACACTTACATATGTATTCCGAGAAGAAAATAGAAGTATAGGCAAATTCTAGAAGAACAACCTGTAACTGGTGAAACTGTTACCAAATACTTTCTTCCAAATTTCTATAGCATTAAAAGACCTATTTTCATGGGGAAGAAAATCATAGAAATCTTCTTTAAAGAAATAACTCTCACAAGAGAAAGAAAATTAATTAAGAAATATGGTCATTCAGTTCCTCTCTGGCGGCCATCTTGTCTCCTACTGCACTATATAAAGTTAGTAATTCTAAAACAATAAAGATGGGATGGGGAAACTTCTTACTAATGAAACACTTGAAATGAGCTCCCTAAATACTTTAACTAGCATTTAATTTATTTTTAATCAGGTGCTTATCATTTGTTAAATAAATTCCAAAGTCCCCAGGATTCCACAGCCCTTACATAGGCTAATCTCCCATTGGGAAGCAACACATATTAAATAGTTGCTAAACCCTGGTAAATACACTTTTAATAATTAATTCTAGAAGTATTTAACTTGCAGTAATATACCGAATATTTTCAGCAATATTGTAATCCATGGGATATTGCCAAGGGATTTCTCAGATTAACACATTTGGGTCCCCAAGTCCCATCTGTATACCTCGCTCTAAATTAACAGCAGGTGATTCAACACATGGCTCCCAGCCTCTGTGTGTCTGAGTGACCAATGATTTTATTACCCTATCAGTGAGATCAAATCAGTGAAATGCATCAGCTGAGGAAACGCTTAGTAAGGGATGAGACAGACGGTGGCTTACAAGTCAACCCGGGTTTTCAAAAATGATAACTACTGAAAAGAAAAATTACTTTTCCTGTTGAGATGTGTAAATATTATGTAGATATTCTAACTCAATCTCTGTGATGAATGGTGCTCAATTTTAAACATATTTCAGTAATGCCTTAATTTAATAGAATGGAAGATATGCAAGATGTTGAAGGATCAAGGTGAGAATAAATTTTCTTGCACAGATGGCTTAGTCTTGTTCTAAAAACCCCTGGGATTCTTACACTTCTCACTACATAAAAACAAGATTTTGCTTTCTTTCCTTTTTTAAAAAAGACGTGAATAGCCAGTTTCATATATATTCTATGTGGCCCATCCAGTTCCGTGACTTGACTTTGGTTCTCTGCCCCCCTTATTTGGCATAGATTGCAACTCACATGCTGTATGTTAAAACTGAAGTTAGGCAATGACCTTTGTCTCGAGCGGAACAGGACACTTCGTCACCAGGACTGACAGACACCACAGGCTGACCAGCAGATGGTGCTACAGAGCAGGCAGCCGCAGGGGCTGAACTCCTTGGAGCTCCAGGACTGTGTCACTGACTCTTCTCCAGAGGATGTCTTCTAGCTACTCAGTTATCCCATTGAGTAAGGGCTTCTTTCCCCATCTCCTTCTCCTCCACTCTTTTTTCAGTTTCATAAATGTGTTCTTTCTAGTCTTAAAAAACAGTCATGGCCTGTCCCCAGCACTGCTCCCGCGGGGCATCGTGGAATACCTGTGTAAACATGAACGTGCTAGCTGTCTTTTCACTCAAAAAGAAGTATCCTACTTCCCGCGGTGGCTAACGGAAGCACACGGAAGCCACGATGATGTTTCAGTAGTGATAAAAATCAAACATTTTCTGCAGCCATTATAGTCTAAAATGTTAATGCAGTTTACTTTTTAAAATGTGATCGATAGATGCGGGGGAAGTGCCCATAAATTACTAAAGGCAAAAAAAATGTTCTATTAACACATGGTGGATTTTGCAGTATTTGTCAGTCAGTGTTTTACTGGGGGGACAATTTTTAATTTGCTGAAATCTTGAGGGTTTTTTTGTTTTGCTTTAAATACCTGTCTTTGTCTTTCTCTCTTCAAGAGGAATATTTTTAACATGAGTCATTTAGGAAATGTAATTCTAATGCAGTATAGCTATAGGTTTCAATTAACGTTCTACCTTTCTGACAGCCTTTACATTGCATGTTTTATGAAATCATTAACTATTGTCATGTTTCTATTATGATACTATTAGGAAATAAAGAGACTTATGTAAATGGAGATGTAAAAGAAATGTATGACAGTTACTCGGAGCAACATCTGTGCACTATCATACATGCTCACACTAATTTTCTAAAGATTGTTCCATTCATTATAGAGCATTGTTAGTTGCAGTGGCACAACCCTTATTTCCATGCATTTAGGGAATGAGGCAGAGAGTGGGTAAATGAGAGCCTAATCAATACCACTTTTCATTTTGCATCTAATGTGCTGCCTTTCCCTTTCTTTTACTCATGCACAAATCCAAAAAAGATCCTGACGTTACAGTCATAAAATGTAATTCTTCTGCAGAAACACAGACAATAATGCTTTCTGTATTCAGGCGTATTGCATATTCTAATGGCATTTGGCTAAATTGAGTATGGATTTAACATCAAAGGCTTCATGAATTTTTCAAATGAGATATTAAAGTCAATATTTCAAGTGAAAGATATTTCAATTTAGTTGCATACACAACAATAAAAAACTTCTACAAGGTGGAGGTACTAGTGGCTGTAGCAGTATTAGTTCATTCAAGAAATTATTAGTTTATAAGAAAATCAAACACAAGGTTGTGATATGGCAATGACTCTGAATAAATTAGACTAACTGATATACACTAGTGTACTTTATCTCTTGCAGGCTGAAGCAGTACACTTGCCATGGGCATGTTCAGGGTTCCTGGCTGATTTTTTCCTAAACTCTGTTGATTAGTGTGAAGATTTGCATTGTCACTTCATAAATCTCCTTATTTTCATTTATACGTGTGGAAGATTTAGAATATGTGAAAAAAAAAAGCTGTTTTTCACCTTGCTTTTAAGCGGATCTTAGTTCAAGGTGTCAATCCCTGCAGTGGTTCTCCACCGTGATGTTGAATGTCACTTTCCAGGCAGGCTGGAGGATGCTCAGATTCAGCGTGTGTGTGTAGGGCTGTGGCTTGCTGACCGCTGTCCACACCATGGCAGGGCGCCAATACCTTCAAACAACATATGCCAGCTTGTATTTCTAGAGCACCTTTCCATGGAAGAACTCGAAGCTCATCCACACACTTTATCTCATCCACCTAACCAAATCCCCAATGAGAAAAGGAACAGCAGAGAATGTCATCATCCCCATTTCACAGATGGGCAAATGTAAGCAAAAAACATGAAAATGACTTGCTTTCCTACTGATCTGTGGCTTTGGGGAGAATGCTTTAACAGAGAGGTCAGCACTAAAACTGGGATTGGAACTACATCTCCTGATTTCCAGACCAAAGTTCTAAATATTGAACAAACATCCATCCTCTTCGACCATGATGACAGCAGGTTGGTCTGTTTGAATTTGCATTGTCTGCTTGGCTTTGCTCTATAGGCACATAGAAAGGCGTTAGCCTGAATTTTCTGCATAGTGGTCCCCATCATCCTTCTTTGTTTTGACTCTTGCAAACTTACAGTGCCTTTTACTCAGTATTTTCAAGCCCTTCATCAGATTAATTATGGATTAACTCTAAACCTCAGATAAACCTTCTATTCACAGACACTTTAGGATAAAGAGTAAAGCAACTCACACACCCACCATTCTAGAAGAAATGACCATTTCTGGGTGATGACAAGCAGTCCACCCAGCTGAACTGTATGTAAAAATCCCTTCCTAGAGTTGATAGCTAAGACAAGACACTGAACAATGCACGTGCACTCAGCTCTGCTTCTGCTTGTTAACCCGTCTGCTACCAGTGCATTATTTAAACCAGCCTCATTGCCAGAATCCCTCATTTTATGGAGGTCTCTTAGAAGAGATTTTAAAGACCCAACAACCCTGAGATGCGTGAAGATTTCATTTTGTAATTTGAAGAATGATTGCCCATCTTTAGAACAGGAAAAATCCTAACTCCATAAATACTCTGTAATGAGGAAGATTGGAAGATACACACCCACCACAAATGCTTTTTTTTTTTTTTTTCACAAGAGAAAAATACTAGAGCCATCACTTCTTGCTGTTTCAAAGGACACAGAGTCCCCTAGGAGAGTGTTTTCCATTGGCCTAGTACACACTGTACCCACAAAATACTCACTTCACCTGTTCAATACAAACTCACATGCCAGGATTTATTTTGCAATTGGATTGCACAGAGCTATTTTTCAATGTATCTATACCCACCCTGATAGCAACAACAAAAAGCCCCCTGAACTGAAGATCATTTCTTTGCTTCATTACATCTAGATGATCAGACTCATTTCAACCTCAATTCTCAAACTTCCCTCCCTCTTTTTATTCCCCTTTCTTTTTAAGGGACCCTGTTATAGGGAGGAAAACAAACGGAAACAAAGCTACAATTCAATGCTCATTGTAAGGTTTTCAGTTATAACAGTGCTCCTGGGCATGACTATTACCTATTGGCTTCTTTGGAAAACTGTTGATCGTTTGATGTTTATCATTTCTTTATTGAAACTGTAAAAGGGAGCTTTGTGGAGAACTAAACTTGTCTCTAACCAAGGTCTGTATTAAAACTCAGCCCAGGCCATGAATGAAAGTGGAGGCTGTGGACTCAAACTATTCCCTCATCAGCCCCTGCCCACATCATAAAACCAAGAAGCTATTTGGCACAGAAGGAAAGGGATGGGAAAACGCAAGAACCGAAAGCCAGGGCAGACCTTGTACCTAAGAGCCACGAATATAAACCCAGAAGCAAGTGTTAGCTTAGCTCTAGCAGGTGGCAAGGGGACCATCAGAGGTTTATGTGATGTTCAGTGTTCAGAGTCCTAAGAGAAAGTGCACATTTAAAAATTTCCACTGCACATCTGTGCATTGCTACATTTTTAAGGGCCTGCTAGGACTGGAATTACAGGAGCTTTGAAGCCCACAACTGAGTAGCTCTGGCAAGGCTGCATGGGGAAGGAAGGCTACTGAAAGTCATGGGCAAAAGGCAGACCCTGAGCCAAAGAGGAACATTAAAGAGGGTTCTGGTGGAGGAGACTGTCAGTTTTCTATATGGGAACTTGAAATGCAAAACTTGGCGGTGCCGCTGAACCTGAACAGCAGCTGTGAAATCAGCACTCACTCCCTAACCTGAATTAACTAACCAAACCCAGCTCACTCCTCTGCCTTCCCTCCACTACCCACCGCAACGCCCCTGGGTTATTTTTCATGACCAATCACCTTCTGCAGCAAAATAAATAAAGAGCAACAAAACCAGAAATACTAAAGGTCAAGGTTTCCCCACAGGACCCAATGCACTTGAGATTTATCCATGGAGGAAAAAACACACATTTCGTACCTTTCGTCTTTTCATCTTTGTGGTGCGTAGACTTAGTGGAAAAAAGCAAGGCTACGTCCGTATCACCAATGTACTCAAATAGAAACCAAGAATGATTTTTAAATGACAACTTCTGAGATCTCAGCTTGAAAGAAAACTCAAAGGGAAGGGCTGCATGATGCAAAAGGACCACTGTGCTAGTATTTTTTTTAAAATTCAGATTTGTGGCTAATTTCATACACAAGCACTTTTTGATCAAGCATAGCATTAAATAAAATTGTACTGGTAAATTATACAAAGAAGTACAATAAGGGGTGTACACTAGCCAAAGCATGATTTGAAGCTCTTATTAACTGATGATTATCTTCACTGAGCCACATTACCATTCCATTGCAGATGTTACTGACATTAAGATGTATGATGCAGAGGCTGGAGTGAAAGCCCATTTAAGACAGGTGAATACTTAATAGTAATTCAACATATGCAGCACAAAATGTCTTTCACAGGAGTTCAAGGATTTTCCCTTTTTTCTCCTTACAATTTTATGTGAATGTTTATAAATAAAATGAGAAATGAAACCCCATATGGTAGCCATTTGACTTGTTCAAGTTTAATGGCCATTTCAAACTTTGCAATTTATCATTGTAGCCTTCTTTTTCATCTGGCTTTTTAAAAATTTATTTATTTTTAAAATCTTCCTCTCTTCTGAATTCTCATGGGAGATCCATATTTTAAGTATACACATAAAATTCATCTGTCTTAGAGCAGTTATCTTATAGTTTTTTGTTTGTTTGTTTTTGGGTTTTTTTTTTTTTTTTTTTTTTTTTTTTGTGGTACGCGGGTCTCTCACTGTTGTCGCCTCTCCTGTTGCGGAGCACAGGCTCCGGACGCGCAGGCTCAGCGTCCGTGGCTCACGGGCCCAGTCGCTCCGCGGCATGTGGGATCTTCCCGGACCGGGGCATGAACCCGTGTCCCCTGCATCTGCAGGCGGACTCCCAACCACTGCGCCACCAGGGAAGCCCTATCTTTTAGTTTTGATAACTCTACATCCGATGTAATAGTTAACTGACTGTCCACTTGATGTAGCACCTGTAGAACACGTTCACCTCCTCAGTATTACAGAAGGACCCACTGCCTTTGTCCCCCTTATACCCCTACCCCTTGCTATGTAGCACAAAGTAGACAGAGAAATCGATCTAATCTCTGCATTTCTAGGTGCAACAGAACAGCCAATAGATTATTAGGGATGCTTTTCTCAAGTTCTCTCCTTTCTCTTTTAGGAAAGAGAACCTAGATATTTCAGTAAGAAGTAAAGAGATTAAAAGTAAAGAGATTTGTGAGGAAGCAAATCAACACAACTGGAAAATTTTGAGTATGACTCAGGCCATCTAGTCAATCTCCCTCTCACTGTCTTCCACATATGAATACCAATTGATTACTAATTTTATATACAGGTTATACTCACACAGACCCTAAGTAGTTAAACAACTGCAAAAGCAACAAAGATTTCCTCCGCATATCTATCCTCCTTTCTGGACAGTTTTGATTTTAAATGTACAACTGTCTCTGATAACGTGTGTCACACTGCAGTTGGTCAGAGTCTCTCTCTTCCAAATCCAACCTAAATAACGTTCCCCCAAACCCAACTTCTTCTCCATACCTTTTACTCTCTGAACCTTTTCAGTCCTGTATTTCACAAACCCTTAATCTTCCTCTCTGCAGGCTTGGTTGAAAATAAAATATTAAAAGTCAATAATGTCAAACTATATGCCATAACCCAGCTGATAGTTCTTTTTCAACAATTTCCTCTACCCAAAGGAGCAAGTAATGGGAGATCCAACACATGCAACAGGGCCAGTGGGAAGTATATTTTGTCCGAGGAGTTTTTTTCTAATCACACAACATAAGCATCTACTTATTCTGCATAAGCATAACTCTGATCCTATAAACATACACATATGTGTATTCATAGTTTTCCTTTCTATATTTGGAAATATATGTGTGTTGCTAGTTATTGTTGTATATAAACAGAAATTCTACTCTCTTTAGGGGAATCTATATTATAAAATATCTTGCATATTCAAACATGGACTTTCCAGTATTTCTCTTTATTCCATCAGACAAAATAGAGAGCAAAGAGTGACTTCTCTTCAGGTCAAGGAAAATGTGTCCCAGGAAGTCTGAGTTGCCTTGAGTCAAAGATTTTCAGACTGTGCTCATGGAAGCTGTTAGCTTCTACCAAGGTTTCCAAGGAGAAAAAACTTGGGGAAGACAAGATGTGGAGGTTGAGTTTGAAGGAGGTTCTGTCCTTCAACTTCCTTCCTTAGCCAGAGCAATTCTACTTTTATTGATTTCACATAAAAGAAATGTGTGAAAGATTTTGCCTATAGACAGGTTTCCTCTACTCAAAGACAGAGTATTAGTCTCGTTCTAGGGAGAATGGTACTGGGGAAGTGAAGGCTGACCCCATGCACCCAAAGGGAAAGGAGACCGAACCATCTTTCTTCTGTAGTTGTAATATTCAGCAAATTCCCCTAGTTTTAATATTCAGCAAATTCCCCTATCTTGGATAATGATCCTGCCAGGTTCTCTTCAAATACTAGGCCCAACTTAACTTTGTCTCTTTCTAGGCCACTTAGAAGTACACCTAGAAGCTGTACTCAAAGTCTTTCAGCAGACCTCATCCTTGGACTTCTCAGGAATAGAAATGAATATATAAATAATCTATGTTTATTTTACTTCCAAAAGGACAGAGTACCTAGTGGATGACATCTAATTTGTTTTTAAAGTCAGTGGCCTGAGATGTAATCTAAACATCCTTGCAAAAATATCACTAAACAATGACCCTTAACCCAAATTGTTAAACGTTGTGTGTTCAAGATCCACTTTATTCATAAGTGCCCCCACCATCAGGGTTAAACATGCATTTTACATTTGTGGCAAGGGAAAGCCATGACATACTTTATAAGCTCCTTTCCTGCTGGACAGCCTATTAGATAGTAATATAAACATAACTGGGATCAAATGAACACGAGACACCAAACTTATGGTAAATACTTTCTAAAAGCAAGTGTCATCTCATACTGTCCGGTCCATCAATATTTCAGTTTACATTTTGCCTTCTTCACTGGAGAGTTGTTAAACTAATTACCTCAAATTCTGAAAGTGCAGGTAAAAGAAACAATAAAAACATAGAATAATAGTAATGAGGATTAAACGATAATAATAAATGTGCTCTCACTTTGTCAGAATCTGATAAATTTCCATTTTGCAAAAGATTTCTCACTTCCTACATCTCTGTAGAACAGGTGGTATGTTCCAGTGTAATTAGAGTTCATGTTTGACTGTTGATTCATCACTGTTTCAGAGCCCAGTGGCAGGAAAAGGTGCACACACAAGTTTGGAGTTACCAGGCACCAGTTAGTCCTTCACTTAAACTGATATGCAATCTATTAAGCTCCACACTTGAAATTGCATCAAAAGTACAGAAACAAAACACTGTCAATGGGTTACCAAACTGTGCATGTTCAAAAAAATGCTCCCTTTGGTTCTATATTTGAGAAGGTCTGTTGTCTCATTTCTTAACAAAGGAAGACAAAGGTCTGGTTGAACATTAAGGACACACAGTGCTTCCCTTGTGAAAGTGATTACATGGTACAGGAGGGGCTCTTTGTCACCAGGTTGCTGTATCACCACCAAAGAACGCTCTTGTAGAATAGTGTGGTGCTTAAAATACAGTAATTACTGTTACAGTGTGTGCACAGGAAAGTAAGAACCATATCTAGAGCTATACGTGGTACTGAGAGTCAAGAAACAGCTGTAATTTTGCTTTAAATATGTTTATGAGCATTCTGAATGGTTTTAGCTTGCTGTGAAGCATATGATTTTAATTTTCTTTATGGATATAAGGGGGGCCATGAAATGCTGACTTTTGATACAATAATCTTTCAGGTTTCAGAGAAACTATAGGAGACCAATCAGTCCTCATGCCTGCCCTCTTAAATCTCAACTTATAAATTTCTCAGTGGTAGATGTAAGTTAAAAAAAAATTATACTGCACACTGTATAGTAAGTCTTATATCCCTGATTTGAATGTACGCTTTCAGTTGACTACTTAGGCTTGGGAAATCAAAGAAAACCTGTAAAATGGAGGCACATATCTTATTTACCAAATCGTGGCTCCTTCCTTTGAAACAGAAGAAACAGAGTATTCCAAAGGAAAATTCAATATCCTTATTTACCATATACAAAACTCAAGGAATAGTTGTTTTCATATTGAAACTCATATTTAAACACACTTCAAAGCAAGTGCTAAATTGGTCACTTCTTAGGAACTGCTAAAGCAGATTTGCTTACAATTCAAAAAAGAAAAACATTTGAATTGTCTCTAGTTATTGTAAGTTAATTGTGCCTACTTTGGTTTTGTTTCATTTAAAAGAACACATACCAGAGCAGTTAGTAGTTGAAAGATTAGTGGTGGAGAAGAAGTGGATCCTACAAAAAATGATGAACTTAATGAAAAAGAAATGATGTTATTTCCCTCAAATGATTTCTATTGTGAGAACCTTATAAATACCCATTTGACTAACACTAGAGAAAATAAACCTTGATACACAAGCATTACTAGCTAAGGTGTGGACTCAGGCAGGCAATTCATCTGCTCTTTAAAAACATTTTACTGCATTATAATTTTTTAGCAACATGTCTTATTTCTGTCATAAAGGTACAAAGTTACTTCTCAAATTAAAAAAATACATCTGTCAATCAAATATCCCTACCAGCTTCTGTTCACATCAAGACAGTATAATAAATTACACACTGAAAGCCCAGGAATATGTTGACAATTAAGTCCCAAGTAGCTGATAGCCAATCTGTTATGATTTTTTAAAAAAAAGCCTTGTGATATATAACCATTGTATGACAGGGGCAACTAGGTCTTATGCTCCCTGGATGGCAACGTAGTGACTACAAGGCTAGGTTAACCAAACTGCATTTTATTTTTCTCCTGGAACATAACTGGATTACATTTCCAAACTTTCCTTCAAACTAGCTGGAGTCATGGGACTGAATTCTGGCCAATAAAATATGGTTGAAGTTACATGTGCAACTTCAGGCTTTCTCATTCTTTCTCATCTCCCACACACTGGAGGAGATGGCAGAGTGATGTGGCAGAGCAACACTGGTTCTGAAGGACTGTGTGGAGCCAAGTCATGAGGAAGAAATCTGCTTTTATTAGGTAAAATCCCTGAGATTTTGACTAATGCAAGCAGGGACATTGTTGTATCTCCCACCTATTAGAAATCCCAGCTTTTTTAAAGACCCCTCAGAGAAGTAGTGAGTATATTTGTTTGAAAGCCTGTATTTATACCTCACTCCAGGCACTGTATGGAGTTGAAAGATGCAGGCTCTTCCTTCATAATTCTTAAAGTCCAAGGGTGGGGGGGAAAATGTTTGTGGGATTACAAAATAGCCTGATAGAAGGATATACTGTATAGGGCGCTAAATATGCACATAGAAAATGCTTCTAACACAGGCTAAAGGGGTAATTGAAGACTCTACAATGGTGGTTATAATTCAAATGAAAGGGTTAGTAGGCTGGGCCACATGAATAATGGAGCCATGAGCAAAGGTGGAAGGGCCTAAGCATTTAATACCTGACTCTGTGCCATGCTGAGGGCCTGATTGCTCAAGGAATTCAGTGTCTAGTGGAATTATAACACATCAGAGTCATACCATAGGTTCCATCAAATCAGCTTCATCACAGAAATACCTATTTCACTACATTTAAACACATAAAATCTCTCCAGAAAAAAATTAAAATGAAAAGTACAGCCACAAAAAAAAAAAAAAAGAAAAAGTCCAAAAGAAGGTCATACAGATTTTCCTGAATGTGATGTCTGGTCAATTCCCTGAAAGGGATGAAGATGAGGCAGGCTTGTTAGTCTTCAGTTCTAGAAGAAATACTTTTATAGCCTACCTATATGATATTCAATTGTTTTATGTTTTCTGAGAATATTATTAGAATTATTTCTGTGCTGTTAAAATTTAGACTAATATATGTGTACAATTATATATAGATATTGCTGAAAAATTTTCTGTTGTATTACTTTTTGAGTCCCATATGTGTCAAGTTCAGATATAGTAATTATTAATATAAGTGTGCTATATTCTCTAATGTAATGGGATTTTTTTGTTTATTTACTTATTTTTGGTTTGGAAAGGGGATGCTAGTTTTCATCTATGCATACTTTTTTGACCAGAAGGCAAGAGGAAACAAAGTGGTACAATTCTATTCTGGGTTTGAAGAAAATGGTTTAGAGAAAGGATCTATTAAAAACACTTGTCAAATACCTTCTTCTACAAACAGCGGGTAATATAAGAATAGAAAAGCAAAAGATCTGATTAGACTTAAGACCAAGTTTAGGTCCTTTGGACTCCAAAAGGAACAGAAATGCAAGGCTGTGTGCTGAGCTGAAGCTGTACACCTACTGGCTTTCAGGTCTGGAGGCAGCAACGGAGATTGTGAGTACAGCTGTGATGTGTAAGTGGGAATTAAAGTGCTTCAAATGAGATTGGGGTTTGGGGGTGAGGGGATGGAAGACGCTGAGAGAAGAGAAATGAGATCTTGGCTTACTGCTTGATGGTAGAAGGTAAAACTTGCTAGTATGCTCTATAAAGATAGCTTAAAATAAAACAGAACAACATAGCATAGCACAGTGTAACATAACAAGCAAAAATATATTGCGAACTACCATAGTCAGGTATTGAATCAAGCCATCCATTGGCTCAATGAATGCATCTATGAGATCTCCAGCAGCACTGTAGAGCATAAAACCAAAAATAGCATGAGAAGACATCAATCTGGAAAGATATAGAAGTGGCAGTCATGAAAAAAACAGTGAGGAATACAGATAGAGAAAGAAAAAATTAAAACACAGCAACAAAAACAATAACAAAAGCTCTCTCTCAAAATGAGTTATTAAACCAAAATTATAAAACTCATTAAGAGAGGACCTGCAAGATGGTGGAGAAGTAAGATATGGAGATCACCTTCCTCCCCACAAATACATCAAAAATACATCTACGTGTGGAACAACTCCTACAGAACACCTACTGAACGCTGGCAGAAGACCTCAGACTTCCTAAAAGGCATGAAACTACCCACATACCTAGGTAGGGCAAAAGAAAAAACAAAGACAAAAGAATAGGGATGGGACCTGCACCTCTGGGAGGGAGCTGTGAAGGAGGAAAAGTTTCCACACACTAGGAAGCCCCTTCACTGGTGGAGACGGGGGGTGAGTGGTAGGGGGAAGCTTCAGAGCCATGGAGGACAATGAAGCAACAGGGGTGCAGAGGGCAAAGCAGAGAGATTCCCGCACAGAGGATTGGTGCCAACCAACACTCACCAGGCTGAGAGGCTTGTCTGCTCACCCACCAGGGTGGGTGGGGGTTGGGAGATGAGGCACAGGCTTCAGAGGTCAGATCCCAGGGAGAGGACTAGGGTTGGCTGCATGAACACAGCCTGAAGAGGGCTAGTGCACCACAGCCAACTTGGAGGGAATTTGGGAAAAAAGCCTGGACTTGCCTAAGAAGCAAGAGAACATTATTTTGGGATACGCAAGGAGAGGGGATTCAGAGCACTGCCTAACTGAGCTCCAGAGATGGGCACAAGCTGCGGCTATCAGCACAGACATGAGAGACGGTCATGAAACACTAACACTGCTGCTGCAGCCACCAAGAATGCTGTGTGCAAGAACAGGTAACTAGCCACACCTCCCCTCCTGGGAGCCTGTGCAGTCTGCCATGGCCAGGGTCCCGTGATCCAGGGACAATTGCCCTGGGAGAACAGGCAGCGTGCCCCAGGCTGGTGCAACATCATGACGGGCTCTGCTGCCACAGGCTCGCCCTGCATTCCGTACCCCTCACTTACCCCACCTGAGTGAGCCAGAGCTGCTTAATCAGCCGCTCCTTTAAACCCCTCCTGTCTGGGTGAAGAACAGACACCAGAGGATGACCTACATACAGAGGTGTGGCCAAATTCAAAGCTGAACAACAGGAGCTGTGCAAAAAAAGAAGAGAAAAGGAAATTTCACTGTGCAGCTTCAGGAGCAGCAGATTAAATCTCGACAATCAACTTGATGTACCCTGCAACTGTGGAATACCTGAATAGACAATGAAACATCCCAAAATTCAGGCAGTGGACTTTGGGAGCAACTATAGACTTAGGGTTTGCTGTATGCGACTGACTACTTTCTGATTTTTATGTTTATCTTAGTTTCGTTTTTAGCACTTCATTGGTGGATTTGTTTATTTGTTTGGTTGCTCTCTTCTCTTTTTTTATTACTATTTATTTTTTATTTTTAATAATATTGTTAAAATTTTTTTATTTTAAAAACTTTATTTTATTTTTTGTTCTTTCTTTTCTTTTCTCCCTTGTCTTCTGAACTGTGTAGCTGACAGGGTCTTGGTTCGCCAGCTGGGTGTCAGCCTCTGAGGTGGGAGTGCCGAATTCAGGATATTTGACCACAAGAGACGTCCCAGTTCCACGTAATATCAATTGGCGAGAGCTCTCCCAGAGATTTCGGTCTCAACGTTAAGACCCAGCTCCACTCAACGACCAGCAAGCTTCACTGCTGAACACTTCATGCCAAACAACTAGCAAGAGAGGAACACAACCACACCCATTAGCAGAGAGTCTGGCTAAAATCATAATATGTTCACAGGCATCCGAAAACACACCACCAGATGTGGTCCCGTCCACCAGAAACACAGGATTCAGCCTCATGCACCAAAACACAGGCACCAGTCCCCTCCACCAGGAAGCCTACATAACCCACTGAACCAATCTTACCCACAGAGGGAAGACACCAAAAACAACAGGAACAACAGACCTGCAGCCTGAGAAAAGGAGAATGCAAACACAGTAAGTTAAGCAAAATGAGAAGACAGAGAAATATGCAGCAGATGAAGGAGCAAGGTAAAACCCAGCAGAGCAAACTAATGAAGAGTAAATAGGCAGTCTACCTGAAAAAGAATTCAGAATAATGATAGCATAGATGATCCAAAATCTTGGAAATAGAATGGAGAAATTACAAGAAATGTTTAACAAGGACTTAGAAGAACTAAATAGCAAACAAACAATGATGAACAACACAATAAATGAAATTAAAAATTCTCTAGAAGGAATCAATAGCAGAATAACTGAGGCAGAAGAATGGATAAGTGACCTGGAAGACTAAATAGTGGAAATAACTACCACAGAGAAGAATAAAGAAAAAGGAATGAAAAGAATTGAGGACAGTCTCAGAGAATTCTAGGACAACAGTAAATGCACCAACATTTGAATTATAGGGGTCCCAGGAGAAGAACAGAAAATGAAAGGGACTGAGAAAATATTTGAAGAGATTATAGTTGAAAACTTCCCAAATATGGGAAAGGAAAGAGTCAATCAATTCCAGGAAGCAGAGAGTCTCATACAGGATAAATCCAAGGATACACACAAAGACACATACTAATAAAACTATCAAAAATTAAATACAAAGAAAAAATATTAAAAGCAGCAAAGGAAAAGCAACAAATAATATACAAGAGAATCCCCATATGGTTAACAGCTGATCTTTCAGCAGAAACTCTGCAAGCCAGAAGGGAGTGGCAGGACATATTTAAAGTGATGAAAGGGAAAAACCTACAACCAAGATTACTCTACCCAGCAAAGATCTCATTCAGATTCAAGAGAAATTAAAAACTTTACAAACAAGGAAAAGCTAACAAAACTCAGCACCACCAAACCAGCTTTACAACAAATGCTACAGTAACTTATCTAGGCAGGAAACACAAGAAAAGGAAAAGACCTACAATAATGAACCTCAAGCAGTTAAGAAAATGGTAATAGGAACATACATATTGATAATTACCTTAAATGTAAATGGATTAAATGATCCAACCCAAAGACATAGACTGGCTGAATGGACACAAAAACAAGACCCGTATATATACTGTCTACAGGAGACCCACTTCAGACCTAGGGACACATACAGACTGAAAGTGAGGGGATGGAAAAAGATATTCCATGCAAATGGAAACCAGAAGAAAGCTGGAGAAGCAATTCTCATATCAGACAAAATACACTTTAAAATAAAGACTCCTACAAGAGACAAAGAAGGACACTACATAATGATCAAGGGATCAATCCAAGAAGAAAAAATTCTCTAGAGAAAAGGAGAAATTGTAAATATTTATGCACCCAAAATGGGAGCACCTCAATATATAAGGGAAATGCTAACAGCCATAAAAGTGGAAATTGACAGTAACAAAATAATAGTAGGGGAATTTAACACCCCACTTTCGCTATGGACAGATCATCCAAAATTAAAATAAATAAGGAAACCAAAGCTTTAAATGACACATTAAACAAGATGGATTTAATTGATATTTACAGGACATTCCATCTAAAAACAACAGAATACACTTTCCCCTCAAGTGCTCATGGAACATTCTGCAGGATAGATCATATCTTGGGACACAAATCAAGCCTTGGTAAATTTAAGAAAATTGAAATCGTATCAAGCATCTTTTCTGACCACAGAGCTATGAGACTAGATATCAATTACAGGAAAAAACTGCAAAAAATACAAACACATGGAGGCTAAACACTACATTACTAAATAACCAAGACATCACTGAATTAAAGAGGAAATCAAAAAGTACCTAGAAACAAATGACAATGAAAATACAATGAACCAAAAGCTATGTGGTGCAGCAAAAGCAGTTCTAAGAGGGAAATTTATAGCAATAAAATCCTACCTCAAGAAACAAAAAAAATCTCAAATAAACAATCTAACCTTACACCTAAACTAATTAGAGAAAGAAGAACAAAAAACCCTCAAAGTTAGCAGAAGGAAAGAAATCATAAATATCAGATCAGAAATAAATGAAAAAGAAATGAAGGAAATCATAGCAAAGATCAATAAAACTAACAGCTGGTACTTTGAGAAGATAAACAAAATTGATAAACCTTTAGCCAGACTCATGAAGAAAAAAAGGCAGAACACTCAACTCAACAGAAATAGAAATGAAAAAGAAGTAACGGGCCTCCCTGGTGGCGCAAGTGGTTGAGAGTCCGCCTGCCGATGCAGGGGATACGGGTTCGTGCCCCGGTCTGGGAGGATCCCATGTGCCGCGGAGCGGCTGGGCCCGTGAGCCATGGCCGCTGAGCCTGCGCGTCCGGAGCCTGCGCGTCCGGAGCCTGTGCTCCGCAGCGGGGGAGGCCACAACAGTGAGAGGCCCGCATACCGCAAAAAAAAAAAAAAAAAAAAAAAAAAAAGAAGTAACAACTGACCCTGCAGAAATACAAAGGATCATGAGGGATTAGTACAAGCAACTATATGTCAAGAAAATGGACAACTTGGAAGAAATGGACAAATTCTTAGAAACACACAACCTTCTAAGACTGAACCAGGAAGAAACAGAAAATATAAACAGACCAATCACAAGCACTGAAATTGAAACTGTGGTTTAAAATCTTCCAACAAACAAAAGCCCAGGACCAGATGGCTTCACAGGTGAATTCTATCAAATATTTAGTGAAGAGCTATCACCTATCCTTCTCAAAATCTTCCAAAATATAGCAGAGGGAGGAACATACCTAAACTCATTCTACAAAGCAACCATCACCCTGATACCAAAACCCAACAAAGATGTTACAAAAAAAGAACACTACAGGCCAATATCACTGATGAACAGACATGCAAAAATCCTCAACAATATACTTGCAAACAGAATACTTCCAACAGCACATTAAAAGGATCACATACCATGATCAAATGGGGTTTATTCCAGGGATGCAAGGATTCTTCAATATATGCAACTCAATCAATGTGGTACACTGTATTAAAAAATTGAAGGAGAAAAACCATATGATCATCTCAATAGATGCAGGAAAAGCTTTTGACAAAACTCAACACCCATTTATGATAAAAACTCTCAAGAAAGTAGGCATAGAGGGAACTTACCTCAACATAATAAAGGCCATATATGACAAACTCATAGCAAACATCATTCTCAATGGTGAAAAACTGAAAGCACTTCTTCTAAGATCAGGAACAAGACAAGGATGCCCACTCTCACCTCTATTATTCAACACAGTTTTGGAAGTCCTAGCCACGGCAATCAGAGAAGAAAAAGAAATAAAATGGATACAAATTGGAAAAGAAGAAGTAAAACTGTCACTGTTTGCAGATGACATGATACTATACATAGAGAATCCTAAAGACGCCACCAGAAAAATACTAGAGCTAATCAATGAATTTGGTAAAGTTGCAGGATACAAAATTAATGCACAGAAATCTCTTGCATTCCTATACTGTAATGATGAAAAAATTGAAAGAGAAATTAAGGAAACAAGCCCATTTACTACTGCAACAAAAAGAATAAAATACTTAGGAATAAACTTACGTAGGGAGAAAAAAGACCTGTATGCAGAAAACTATGACACTGATGAAAGAAATTAAAGATGATACCAACAGATGGAGAGATATACCATATTCTTGGATTGGAAGAATCAATATTGTGAAAATGACTATACTACCCAAAGCAATCTACAGATTCAATGCAATCCCTATCAAAATAGCAATTTCACAGAACTAGAACAAAAAAATTCATAATTTGTATGGAAACACATAAGACCCTAAATAGCCAAAGCAATCTTGCGAAAGAAAAACGGAGCTAGAGGAATCAGGCTACCTGACTTTAGACTATACTACAAAGCTACAGTAATCAAGACAGTATGGTACTGTCAGAAAAACAGAACTATAGATCAATGGAACAGGATAGAAAGCCTGGAGATAAACCCATGCATTATGGTCACCTTATTTTTGATAAAGGAGGCAAGAGGATACATGGAGAAAAGACAGCCTCTTCAATAAGTGGTGCTGGGAAAACTGGACAGCTACATGTAAAAGAATGAAATTGGAACACTCTGTAACACCATAACACACTCCATAATACACAGAAATAAACTCAAAATGGATTAAAGACATAAATGTAAGGCCAGACACTATAAAACTCTTAGAGGTAAACATAGCAGAACAGTCTATGACATAAATAACAGCAAGATCCTTTTTGACCCACCTCCTTTACAAATGGAAATAAAAACAAAAATAAACAAATGGTACTTAATGAAACTTAAAAGCTTTTGCACAACAAAGGAAACCATAAACAAGACGAAAAGACATCCTTCAGAATGGGAGAAAATATTTGCAAACAAAGCAACTGACAAAGGATTAAACTCCAAAATATACAAACAGCTCATGCAGCTTAATATCAAAAAAACAAACAACCCACTCCAAAAATGGGCAGAAGACCTAAATGGACTTTTCCCTAAAGAAGATATACAGATTGCCAACAAACACATGAAAGGATGCTCGACATCACTTATCGTTAGAGAAATGCAAATCAAAACTACAATGAGTTATTACCTCACACTAGTCAGAATGGCCATCATCAAAATATCTACAAACAATAAATGCTGGAGAGGGTGTGGAGAAAAGGGAACCCTCTTGCACTGTTGGTGGGAATGTAAATTGATACAGCCACTATGGAGAACAATATGGAGGTTCCTTAAAAAATTAAAAATAAAACTACGATATGACCCAGCAATCCCACTACTGGGCATATACCCTGCGAAAGCCATAATTCAAAAATAGACATTTACCACAGTATTCATTGCAGCACTATTTACAATAGCCAGGACATGGAAGCAACCTAAGTGTCCATCAGCAGATGAATGGATAAAGAAGATGTAGCACATGTATACAATGGAATATTACTCAGCCATAAAAAGAAACAAAATTGAGGTTTTTTGTAGTGAGGTAATTGGACCTAGAGTCTGTCATACAGAGTGAAGTAAGTCAGAAAGAGAAAAACAAATACCATATGCTAACACATATATATGGAATCTAAAACAAACAAACAAACAAAAATGGTTCTGATGAACCTAGGGGCAGGACAGGAATAATGATGCAGACGTAGATAATGGACTTGAGGGCACGGGGATGGGGAAGGGTAAGCTTGGACGAAGTGAGAGAATGGCACTGACATATATACATTACAAAATGTAAAATAGATAGCTAGTCGGAAGCAGTCACATAGCACAGGGAGACCAGCTTGTTGCTTTGTGACTACCTAGAGGGATGGGATAGGGAGGGTGGGAGGCAGATGCAAGAGGGAGGAGATATTTGGATATATGTATACATATAGCTGATTCAGTTTTTTATACAGCGGAAACTAACACAACAATGTAAAGCAATTATACTCCAATAAAGATGTTAAAAAAAACCAAACTCATTAAGAAACAAAGTGGGAAGAAAGATAGGTAACAAAATAAATATGCATAATAATAACTATTTTAAAGGAATTAATTATATAGAGCAGACTGATAATAACCTTAATAACATGTATGTTATTTATTAAAAATAATCAAGAATTTATTTTTTAAAAGAGATAAAACAAAAATAGATGGATAGGGCTTCCGTGGTGGCACTGTGGTTAAGAATCCGCCTGCCAATGCAGGGGACACCGATTTGAGCCCTGGTGTGGGAAGATCTCACATTCTGCAGAGCAACTAAGCTCGTGCACCAGAACTGCTGAGCCTGTGCTATAGAGCCTGCAAGTCACAACTACTGAGCCCGTGTGCCACAACTGCTGAACCCCGAGTGCCTAGAACCCATGCTCCACAACAAGAGAAGCCGCCACAGTGAGAATCCCATGTACCACAATGAAGAGTAGCCCCCACTCACCACAACTAGAGAAAGCCTGTGCACAGCAAGGAAGACCCAATGCAGCCAAAAATAAATAATTAAAATTTAAAAATTTTTAGAAAAGAAAAGACTTAAGAAAAAAAAAAACAGATGGATATGAAAAAGAACCAATTAGAAGTCTGGGAAGGAAGACAGATTTTTACAGAAAAAAAATTAATAGGATTATAAACCCCAGAATGAAAATAGTGGAAGAAACAATTAGAAAATTGGAAAACAGAAAAGAAATTTACCCTGAATGAAGCACAGAGAAACAAAAAGTATTTTTAAAATATAAAATATTAGATATAAGACATAAACAATAGATGACAAGATCTAATTTATGTCTACTAAATGCTGCAGAAAATGGAAATATCATGAAGAAGTATTATTTGAAGAATTAATAAGTATGAATTTTGCAAAAATTAAAGAAATACATGAACACTTACATCTGAGTATTTTCTCTGGGTATTGAGCAAGGTAAATAAAGATAAATCTAGCCAAAAGGTGAGTTATCAAACATGTAGGACATTGAAGATGTTAAAAAACAAAACAAAACAAACAAACAAAAAACAATAAAACCTAACAGGAAAAAAAAAGAGACACTACCATGAAAATTATACTGATAGTAAACTTGTCAGTAGTAAATAAATGTCAGAAAAGAATGAACAAATATTTTAAAAGTGCTCGGGGAAATTTTCTGTCAATTTATCAGTTTTTACCTAGTTAAGCTATTTTTCAGGAAGGAAAGCAAAATGGAAGCGTTTTCAGATAAGCAAAAACAAAGGGAGTTTACTACTCACATACTTTCACTAAAAGATCTATTAAATAATATACTTCAGGAAATTGACAAATTAACGTATAAGGAAGTTGCCGAAATGAAGGAACAATGGTGAGACCAGAAATTGATAAAATATGTCAACAAATGTAATCAATGATTATCTTTGAGAACAATATTTGTGTGTCCACACATTTAAAACAAAGAAAATAAAAACAAGAAGTATTGTGTGTGTGTTGCGGGGAGGGAGAGAAGGTGTTCAATGGCTGCTGAAAACTTGATCAATCCAAAAGCTAACCAAAAAAAAAAAAAAAAAAGAAAACACAAACAGAAATCCAAAATAAGATTATAGAAATAGGCCCAAATATAACAGTATTCTCAATAAGTAAAAATGGAAGAGAGAGAATATCAGAATAGACTGAAAAAAACAATAGCACTGTATTGCTTACTAGACACAATCTAAAACAAAAATCACACAGAATGGTTAAAATAAAGAAGCTGGAAAATATCAGAAAAATACAGATTAACACAGAAGGTAGTCTTGTGAATAAAGGAAAAAATGGTGAAACCAGAAATCCAAATAAGCTGGTCTATCTATACATTTTTTAATCATAAGTATCTATGACAATGTGTTAAAATTTGATTAAGCTGATTGTTTTTTTTGTTTTGTTTTATTGCCCTCTGGAACTTTCCTTATAGTAGTAATATCTCCTAATAAAAATATTGTTTAAAAAATTATATTGGATACAGGGAGCCAGGAGTTTTACAATAACTTCTCAGCTATGTCACTAATTTTGGCAACTTTATAGTCTTGAGGTAGTACATCTAGAAAATTAGAATTTTGGATTTTCAGTGGTTCATGTATCTGCTGCATCAATATCACTGTCACATATTAAAAAATACCTCTTGGATCAGAATCTTCAGACGGGGCCAAGTTTGATATAGGGCAGGCATGTCTATTCTTAAAGCCCACTCCCCACCCCCATGAAGGACATCTGGATTTGGAAACCATTAATAAAGAACCTCTCATTTCAAAGGAAACTGGCTATGATTTCTCATAATCTCAAAATCAAGCTGTTAATAATCTTACTCTTCCTTTTATTGGGAAAAGATCCAAATAGTAAACCAAATTAAAGGCTAAAGACATTAGATTTATATGTATTAGAAACAAAGCAGAAGCAGAGCAAAATAATTATTTTTAGTAAATAATACTTCAAAAGCTTTCTATCACCTACCACACAGGTTCTTAACACAGACTTGATAGGAGTTCAGAGGCTCTACAGAACCCCCTAAAATGTGTGGAATTGTGTATTATGTGTGCATTTTCAGGAGGACAGGGTCATTAGTTTTCATTTAGTTACAAAGTTTTGTAATTCTAAACAGATTAGAAACCACTGATTTAAGAAAATGACCATAAGAAACTAAAAATACTAGAAAGAACCTTCCCCAAACCTTGTAGCATTTCAGTGTGATGCTAGAAGTCATGACTAAATGTTGCTTTGTGTGTAGGATTGAGGTCAGCACTAATTCATTAGAAGGTAGTGACTGAGGATGCAAGAGAGATAATTTACAATGACATGCCCTGACACCTTGAAACACCATAAATGGAAAAGGGGATTCTTTAAGCTGGTACTGTGTAGAAAAGGATGGTCAAATAGGAGACCATTATAGGAGGTTAGAAACTGGGTTCCAGTCCTGCCTTGCCCCACAAGGAGGAGTGTGGGCAAGTCACCTGGCCTCTCCTCATCAAAATGTGAAGGTAGTGGCAGGTCACTTAAAAATGCCTTCCTGTTCTAGGTTCCGTAATTCTACCAGAAACAATGTTCTCTCCTCCAAAACAGAAGAAAAACCAACATCACACCCCAAGTACACATCTAAATGCAATTCAGAAAATCTAATGAAGGATCAGAAATAGAAAAATCCAATTTTAGAAAAAAAATTAATTTTGCTAATCCAATAATCTGAACATCAATTCCATGAAAAATTAACACAATACACTGTGCCTCTTTGAGCGAATAATTAAGTTTCAGCAAGCAGACAAAGGCCATTAGGATGACTAAAAGTTAGGGATGTGATTCTCCTTTCAAGGTGTTCTCATTTCTCTTGAAAGTTCAAAATTAACAAATTAGATAAGCTTGGGCAGGCTTCTATTCAACTGGCAGTCAGCCCAAACCACCATTTATCCTAGGAGTCCTACAGTCAAAGCACGATCATATGAGCTTATGCCCACTAGATCCTTCGAGTTATGACTGAATTAGTCTTTAGCTGACCCAAACTATTAGTATTTATTATTCCTAAAAGTCTATCTAGTTAATCCCCTGGTTTCCAAACTGTGTGCCAAGCCACCATGGAATACCTGAAGCAAATTCACAGGGCACAAAGATATTTTAAAATTTAAAGGGACACACATCCATATTTCTCAGACCTCCTTTGAACTGCTAGCATGGTTTCAACTTTAAGTCTTGCTACATTCCTTTCTATGAAATTGGATGTTTGCAAAGTTAGGTTTTTGATGATTGCTATGTAACACATAAGTGTAAACTAAGTAATACACAAAATTCATTGTGGAATAAGAAATGAAGGAGGCAATATCCGACCTGATTCCAGAGTTTTAAAAGTTGTAAAGTATCCAACAGGTACGCATATTCCATTAGTAAGTAATTGTGGTTATTTAAGAATGAAATAAAAATATGATTTTGTGTTTCAATTTCTGTGTATTAGCTTTTTTTCCAAATGTTATGTTAGGACATAAATACTAAGTTATTTGGACTTGCCAACTTAATGAACAGAAAAATCACCGAGACACCAAAAGTCATGAGAAAGTTTGGGAAGCACTGGTTAAGTGTCAAGAGGGGTCCAAAGCTTGGATGGAAAACAAGCTTTACATTCGAAGTTGTAGGGCATATATTTGTTCTTGGATTATACAATATAATAGGAGGGGAAGAAGAGGAGGGGAAAGAGGAGAAGAAGGAGGAGGAGAAGCAGTAGAAGAAGAAAAAGAGGAAATAGTAGTGGTGGTAATATTAGTAATAATAGTATTAACTGAGTTCTTACTACGTGACAGGTATTATGCTAAGCACCTTATCTAACTTAATTTCTTTCAGTCTCATAACTGTTCATCCAGCCTGTATGCTCTCATAGGTGTTGAATATCCTCTGCTCTGGTTAGTAAACAGCTGTTATTTCAGTCCTTCAAGGGCTCCCCCACTTCTCTGGCAGTCCCAGCCCCTTCCCCAGGTACCCCCCTAGACTACCTACAATACAGCAATTAAAGTAGCCAGAGAGGGAGTCCCCAGAACCCTGCTCCAGCCCTTTGACTGGCATTGCTATGATTGATCAAGTCCTGGGCCTTCTTAATTGTTAATTAAATATTTAGCATTCAGTTAAGTTGATTCTTCATGGGAATACTATGAGGAAGGTGCTTTTACTCTCAGATTTAGATGTTGATCTTGATTCCAGGTCTATGTGACTCCCAAGTCTGGGTTCTCCACCACCATATGTAGGTAACTAAGCACCATCTAGTTAGAACTTCCACACATTTCTATCACATGTTTGACCAATAGGCCTAAGCCTATTCCAGTATCTGGAACACCTTGGACCTGCAGTCACTTCACATTCCTCTTGATTTGAGGAGCAATCTTAAACATAAGGGACTCTTTCTAAGGAAGTTCTTCATTAGCTGACATCAACTTTCCAACTTGCAAGCACACTTTCTAATATTCTATAGTAGAATTTTAAAAATCAATAAACATCATCTATTCTGCAAGAGGCAAATCACAATGGTTTAAATCCCACAGTGTCTTGCTTTTCAATAGTGAATGGAAAGAATCATCTTAGCAGGCTTGGATGGCAGGAGCAGCTTCCACAGTTGGCTATACCTTTCCCAAGTGATGCTGGCAGAATGACCCTCTCCTGGTCCCAGGGTACCTACACACTCTCAGGGCACTCTCAACGTTACTAGAAGGAACCTGGGAGTTTCCTTTCTGAGTTGACATAGGAGTATAACTTTTCCAGAATACAGCATATCTACTGATAGCAAATCACATCAAGAGAATTGCTTCCTCTCCTTGCAGAATGAGGTTTGGATCCCAATCCCTTTGAGATTGGTGGGAAGAGTTGTCAAGAGCAATTCCTCTATTTTTAAATCAGCTATACTTCAATAGAAAAGGGCAATTATTTTTAACCAAGGAAGGGTGAAATTCCACCCCAACCACAGAGTCCTCTTCCTGTTGACTATAGGACATGGTTTCCTCCCTCTCCTAGTCTACGATTTCTTCAGACTGACCCCACAGTGTGCTCCTGTTGAGAGATACCATGAGATTCTTGATGGAACAAAAGCAGCTGCTGCCCTCCTTCCCAGAGGAAGGTCTTCACTCTTCTATTTGTATCTGTTCTCACCTATCATGAGGTCACCCTTCCATTCCCCTAATATAAATCTGAATTATCCATTAAACTGAAGTGATTATAAAATGATCACAGTAAAACAAATGTCATCAGGCTTCATTTTGTGTGAATAAGCAACTTTCTGGAAACAAAATGCCCTTCACTTTTCCAGGCACTATTAAGTAAATTTCCTTTTTCAGGGCTCTGATCAGCATCCTTAAAGGGCAAATTCATCTCCTATGGGTAATGATTTGCTCCCACTGAATAGTTTAATTTACTCCAGCTCACCAAAGGTTCAGGTCCAGTGTAATTAGAATACTATCAACTGGGTATAGCAAGGACAGTCATTTTTGTCTTTACTCTGACCTAATTTTACAAGTTCTCAGGGTAAGTTTTCAAAACTCCAGGTATTCAGAGCCAGATATTCAGAGTGGATCTGCTTGATGCAATTAGAGAAGAGCTCCCTAGGCTGAGAAAATTGGAGGGTAGATTAGTTGTTTGGTAGAAAATTTAGTGTCTAAAGGTAGAAGTGAATTGATATCTTTATTTAGGTAACCAACACATGTAAAAGTTAAACCTAGAATAAGAGTAAAATAAATATTCAAATGAATGTATTTTAAAGTTAATAGGCACTGAGCTTCCACGTCCTCAGTTTGAAGTTAAGACAAATTAAGGTTGGTGGAGGTTATCTATCAAAGGCACATAACTAGTTAATGGAAGAGCCGAGTTAGAACCTAAGTATCTTGCATCTCAGGTTTCCATTATTTCCCATATACCATATGGCCCTGCAAATGGTCTAGAAAGAAAAGCTATACTTTTTCTTTTTAACTCTTTATATATTCTTTGAACAAAAATACAAACAACCAAGTCCAAACATCCAATTTCATTCAAAACCAACTTACTAAACATTTTTCATGTGCAAGATATTATGTAAGATACTAAAAAGGGGCTGGAAAGTTGACCACGATATATCCTCTGCCCTCAAGGAACATACAATCTAACAGTAATCTAATAGTAGTGTCCTTTTTTTCCTTGAGCAAAATATTCTAGTTAATCTTTAAATTTTTACCAAGTTTTTTCAAACAAGAATTGATTTTATTTTTGAGATTTGACAGATTTTATCAGACTATAATCCTTCCTGATATGTAACATTACTTTTGGACAGATCTTGTCCTTAAAGCTAAGCATTCTCCTTTTCCCTTGCAAATTTAGAGATGAGTTTACAGGAGCCACACCTGAATGAATTCCTAATGACCTACTTTAACTATTGTGAATTTGCCTTAAGTAGTGTGATTAACCTCCCCTGTAAAAGATCTTTTTTCTAAATATAGAGCAGAGTTACTGTAATGGGAAGAAGCCCTTTTGGATGCCGAAGTTCTCCCTCAGTCAGGGAGGATAGTGTTGGAGGGATGCACAGAAGTCACCTAGAGAAACTGCCAAAATCAACTACACTATTTTAATGAGCTCTGAAATAATCCTATACACTCCCTGTAAAAGAATAGATGGATTTCTTTGTGGAGAGGGGAAATAAAGAGATTTCACTGATGATAAAGCTCCCCCCATGTTTTTTTGCTTATCTATAAATTTTATAGGTAGAAGCTGTATTAGAAAGGAGATAGGCAACATCATAAGTCAAAGAAGGAGCATTTGTATTTTTAATTCCATCACTAGCTTATTGACATTGAGCAGGAACAGAAGTCCAATGCCCCACCTGATCTATAATACATATGTGTCCTATGCCTACTGAGTCAAAGAATAACAGAAGTAATCAGGACAGTGATTTTTATGCTGGAGCCTTCACAGGAGAGCATTTAGACTGTGAAGCTTAAGAAGGTGAAAATGAAGAGCATACAATGTCAGCAGAGCTATAAAAATTGAATGGGCTGAGAGTATAAGCAAGTTCAGGACAGAGCTGAAACTTCTTATTCACAAATTTCAAAATGATGTATCGAGACCTATTTGTACCATTTGGGACTTATAGTCCAGCAACTCTCAGACGCCATGTATAGCCTAAAAACATCTGGCATGAAATTGCAACTGCTCTGGATCAGATTGTCTAATGTTGAATCGCACAGTCAGTGTCTCAAATTAGGCCAGGACCAATGTCAAAATGGTGCTTTATCTTCTGTGCAACCAACTCAGTGCAGCTGTTTTCCTTCCACCATCATGAGATTTCTCATGTCAGGACTGCCTCAGACGTGCCAGTCCTGTCTTGCCCATACAAAGTAGAACTACTCGGAGTCAGACGTTCAATCATGTAGTACATATTTATTGAGAACCTGTAATCAGCATGTGTAATGCAGGGTGTTGAGAAAGCAGGATAAATGAGACCCATCCAACTCCTCTGCCATTCACAGTGGTAATGATCCCACATACAGGATTCCAGAACATATCTTTTCCCAAATATTCTGTTCCATTGTCAGACATGTCTTGCCTCTAATTCATTAAATAGAGTCACTGCATAACTCTTAAAGAATGGTAATATTGGAGCTGTTGAAATTTCAGCATGTGGCATTTAGGATGTAGGGATTTGAAGTAGGAGAAGAATCCTTGTACTTTTAAAGGTAAGATGGCATGGAATTGATAAGGCCTTGGTAATAAAAGGCAACCAAGAATCGTGCAATTTCAGATGGTATTAAATAAACTTTACCTCCCGTTGGACCAAATAAATTAGAAAACGTGTAATAGGGCCAACTCACTACATAACTTTGGGGATGCCCTTTATATCATAGTCTAAATCAATGGCACCCTTGAAGTTGTGCAGTGCACAGCATGCATGGGCTATATGCAGAAAGTCTGCATGGATGTAAATAATACATTATGAACTATCAGTCACCTTTGGACCTGCACACTTTCCCAGTTACATCTAATGTTCTTCAAACTTCTTTCTCACTGTCTGTCACAGGGTCATACGCAATAGGATGTGGGATATGAAGATCTTTCTTCCCATTGCCTCATATCATAGGAACAAGATGCCTTTAGTAGGAAAGCCCAGCACTGTAGGAGCCTTACTATATGCCAGATGCTTTACTAAGTACTTCACCTTTAATATTTAATCTTCAAAACCATAAAGGGATTATTATTAATATTCCCATTCTATAAAGAGAAAATTTGTCCAAGGTCACATAGCTAAATCTAGCTGTGTCTGGGTTCATAATGCCCACCCTTTACTACCTCCTGTTTTTTATCCATTCAATGATTTGATCATCAGTAAATATTAATTGTGTGTCTACTATATGCCAGGCACTGTTCTATAGTGAACAAGACAGAAGTACCTTTCCTTGGGTACTTTACATTATAAAGGATTAGACACACAGTAAGCCAATAAACAAGCCTTTTTTTTTTAAAGATAATTTCTCAAGTAGTGGCAAGCCCTATGAACAGAATGAAATAGGTAACAAAATACAAAATGACTGGGTGGGGGTGGTGAAGCCTACTTAACTGCGGTGGTCAGAAAAAGATGATGATTAAGTGAAAGCTTAGTAAAAAGAAAGAGCCAGTCATGCACAAATAAGGGGGGAAAATACTATAAAAGTTCAAAGACCATGAGGTGAGAACAATGCTGGAATGTTTCAGAAGAAAGAAGAAGGTCATGTGGTCAGAGTATGTGAGCAACAGAAAGTGTGGTACAAAATATGGTCAGTGAGGTAGGCAGGGGACAAACTATGGGGGCCTGGAAAGGTGTTTGGATTTTTTTTCATAAATACAATGGAAAGTTATTGGAAGGTTTTAAGTAGGAGATTTATATGACAGGAGTTATGAAATACAAAACAATATCATCTTGGTCTCAACATGGAATGAAGTATATAGGTGGGCAAGAGTGATAACAAGGAACCAATTAAGAGACTCTTGCAGTTCCACAGTAAGAGATAACAGGGATTTGACCTAGGACATAACACTGAGGGCAATAAGAAGTGGTCTGAATTCAATGGCATAGCTATCAAAAGTTGGGGATGGCTTGCATATGGAAAATGAAGAAAAGGGAGAAATTAAGGATGTCTCCTAGGTTCTGCCCTGAGCAATTAGGTGGAGATGGTGCCTTTTACTGAGCCAGAGAAGAGTGTGGGAGTCTTGGTTTGAACAGATATTTGGAAAAATAATCATTTGTTCTTGCTCATGTTAAGTCTGAAGTGCCTTCAAGACATTTAAGTGGAGATGCTGAGTGGATGTCCCAAACTTATAGGGAGTCATCGATGTAGAGATTTGATAGTTATCAACTTAAAAGTCAGAAAAGTAGAGATTTAATGTCATCAATGTGGAGTCATCAATGCATTCAGTAAAATGGGACTAGAAGAATTCCCTTGAGGAGATATAGTGGGCAAAGTTAAAATAGAGAAGAGGGTTGGAGATAATCCTTCAACATTGAGAGGAACAGCCAGGGGACATGGAAGAGAAACTAGCAGGGCAGGAGAAACCCAGAATGATGCCCTACAGAGTCCTTCCCTTCCCTTTAAAATGGAGAAAAAAATACCAAGCTTGATTACCGCCCCAGGAGAGTTATAAATGTCAAATGTGACACTATAGGTTAAAGAAAGGAATTATAACTTAAAAAGAGCAACATAATCGGAGAATACTTTTTTAATTAGTTCATCTCTGCCATATACTAAATTTATAAATTTGAGCAAGTAATTTTCCTCTCATTCTCAGTTTACGAATCTGTAAAATGATACCAGCCTCATAGCATTTTTGTATTTTTTTATAGATTAAATGAATATATGTTAAGCACTTAGGTTGACTGGCTTATAGTAAGTGCTAAAAACATGACGACTTGGAGATGCCTTATTGGTATCATGGTCCAATAGAGAAAAAGCCTGGACTTTGGCCTTAAATAGACCTTATTTTAAATCCCAGCTCTGCCAATGGACCTTTAGAAAGTTGTTGAACCTCTCTGAGTCTACTTCCCCATCTGTAATACAGAGAAAATAATACCTACCACTTGGTGGCATAGAGAGGATTAGAATGACAGATGAAAGGTCCTGGTAAATAGAAACCACTTCATAATGTATAGCTTTTACTTTATTTATGGTTGTTATCATTGCCTAAGTCACATGGTTAGAATATAGCACAGCTCAGAGCAGAGATTCCAAATTGCAGCCCTTGGACTCTAAGTTCAGTGCTCTTCTTAAAAGATCCTGTCACTCAATAAGCACTCTCCAAGCAATCTGTTTGTCATCTTTAATGAGATGAGTAACACCTTCCTTAGAATTCGTGTCCCCACCCCCTCACAGACCATAAGTCCACAATCATTAACATCTATGATCTAATGGTTTCACAATGCCTTGGTGCTCAAAATAGCTTCCCTGGGAGGAACAAACATCTTCCTGCCTTCTCCACTGAGAATGTAATGATGAATAACAAAGCTCTGTTCTCTAACTGCATTCTAGCTAGCAGGAATGGAGGGAGAGATGAATTTCCATATTTACCCATAAAGAGGGCATGTCTTCCCATGTACCCTATTATACTTTAGGATTAAAAAACATTTGGAGTCTTCAGTCAAAAACTTAATTGCATATTTGACCCATCTCTGTTTTGACATTAAAAACTGGTGAGAAAAGAATGGTTATTATGAATAAATATTACAATTATCTTCAGTAAAAATTCTTCGAGTTCCTCAGATAAAAGATGTTTATATGGCATATAGATGATGATTCTTCTATGATTATCTATATTCTATCCCAAAAGCACTTAGCAAAGTGTGTGAATAACATTACTAACCATGGGTATTGTATTTTATATTTACATTTTCAAGGTTTTATTGCTATACGAATATTATTCAAATAGTTTTCTTTAGCCAAGTTTTGTGTGTTTACTTTGAATAACGGACCTTCACTTGAAACAAATACTATTAAAATGGCTCCCACACAAGGAAATTAAAAGAAGAGAGATGAAGTTGACTGGTTATACACACATACACTGAGAGTGAAATGAAACATGAGAAAGAAATAGAAAGCTTTTGAAGGAGATAAAGTAGAGTTTGAGTGGTAGATGTGATAAAGCAAGGAATCAGAAACAAATTATCTATGAATCAAACTAGGCTACATTTATGCTCTTACTAGAATCTAAATCCATCTGATAGGCACTATGAGGGATTGCAAAAGATGTAATTTTTACCCTCAAGGAGTTTATAGGCTAGCCAAGAAAGCAGTGCACACACACACACACACAGGGACACAAGTACACACACACACACACTTAAAATACTTAAAAAGCAATATAGGAAAATGTGTAAATCATATAGAAAAAAAAAACTTAGTTTAGGGTTAGCTTTGTAATAAAACCCAGAAAACCATCTATGTATATAAATGGCACAAATACCTGATTTGATTGTATGTTACCACATTTGACTTATTTATTCTTATGAACTGACTTACAATTCTTTGGGATAGTCAAATTCTACCTCCAAGTTTCTCTGTCCCACTGTCCTGATGCCCTGTTGTGATGCACTAGATAGTGGACAAGCTGTCAAGAATCCCTGCTGTTCAGCTAAACTAATTGAAGAGGCCACAGTTGATATGCTTCAGGAAATATTTGAGGCTCCTTTCCCTAGACTGGTAGGCTTTTCTAAAACAAGGACTATATTTCAATAGTACTTCTGTTTATTTCCTGGGGAACCTAAGATGGTCCTTTTCATTGCATCTTTTAGATTTCTTCATGGTATGTATTAAGTGAATCATAAACAGTTACTGAATTGAGGTTGTTACACCTTGAGTCTTTAATAGGTAACCAAGGATAATATCAGACCCAGGACTGAGGACAGTCATGAACACCATGCTTCTCAAGCAGCAGGAAGCATGATAGAAGGCAATGAAAAAACCACAGTGGAGGACAGTGACCGACTGTTCAACAAATATGATTGTCTTCTAAGTTAGGCATTAGAGATAAGATGTGTTATCAGCTCTTCACTCTAGAGCACTGGGTTGCTGCATGTGCTCTGTGTCTGATATCTAAAGTCAGTGAAGGTCTGGCCACACATAGTCTCTGAAATGTGTTGAAATTGGTGATTTTAAAACAGTTATAAATACATAGCTTAAAACTACTCTGGGTCCATCTATGAAACTAGGGCAATAATGCCTAGCCATACAAATCTGCAAAATGCTTCAGATAATTCTCTAGTTGGGCAGATACTTCTATGCCCAAGACCTTTATCACTTCAAAGGAGCAAATGAAAACTGATAGGCACCAAGGATGGCCAGTCTATCCCATACTGGCCCTGTTTTAGACATGCTACAAAGGCCCATATTTGGCTTGTGGACTTTCTTTAAATATGTTATCTAAGACCAGAAATCATTTTTAATTAAGAAATTGCCCCATTGCATTTGTACAACAGTCAAAATTTGTTCATTTAGGGATTCTGTTTAAAAGCAATCTAGTTTTGTTGAACTCTGTATAATGTTAAAAAAAAAACTGAGTCAAGTTTTGGATGCCCCTGGGATAAACCTTGAGTGAATGTGCCCCCTCATGACTAGGAATTCACAAGAGATTCACATCTTCATAGAGAAACCATTCAACATCTGATGATTTCTTCTGACTGGGCTTTAACCAGGAAATAAAATTCTCCTTGAACAACTTGATATGTTTGAGCTAAGACTCCAAGAAACATATGGGATGCAAATGCATTCTGTCTGAGCCCAACAAAAGATTTTCTGAGCTCCTTGCAAACTGGGTTCTGGGCACACACCTCTGATATCTCTCTATGATAAACCCAGCCCAATAAATCAAATACATCATGTATAAGAAATGGTACAAAACAGATACTGAAAAATATCATATAACTACATGAATATTTTTGTTTATAAATTTAGTTCTACCAATCATAGAGGAATATAAAAGATGCCAAATTTCTAGGGAGAAGCAGATATACAATAGAAGATGGATTATCCATTATTCCTCTGGAATAGTTCATTGTCTACAATCTAATACTCCACTAGACCTAGGCAGGCATATCCTGTAGGATCTCACCTGATGCCTTCATATATTTCCATGCTACTCTGGGGATCCTTCCTTAATCTGAGAGTCTCATAATATATAAAATCAAAGTTGGAGCTATGTGTCTGAGAGCAGGGCTGAGTGATTAAAGTAAGCACATTTTTAAGACTGAAATGAGGAAGGCCAGAGTTCTTCTGGCTCTGCCTTTGTCAGAGGATATGCAACCCATCCCATTTAAGATACCATAATCTTGCTCTATTTGGTTTGTTAAATAATTATTTATATATTGTGCCAGGTCCTTTGCTAGGTACAGGAGGTACAAAGGTAACTGAGACAGGAACTCATTCTTGAGATGAAGGTAAAACTGGCCACATATGCACAACAAAGCTCACACAGTCAGCCTTTGACTGTTTCCCAGGCTCTGTAGCACTCCATACAGTTGGCTCAGACCTATCTACTACTCCCACTTTCTTTTGTTCTCAGGATCAATTCTGACCATACGTGAAAGTGACTGAACATTCAGCAGCTGGTCATCAATTTTCTTGGACTGGAGCCACAATTTGCCTTCCAATACTAATAAAAGTCAGGGACTAGACTCAGCTCTTTCCAAACATTATTTCCTTGACTCCTCAATTATTATTCAATCCATTTTACAAAAGCAGAAACTGAGAACCTGAGGAGTGATATATCGTTCCCCAAATCACACTGTCAAGTAAATGATGGAACAAGGATTTGGGCCTAGACTTGTCGGACCTCAAAAATCTATTCTCCAGGAAGCTCAAGGTCTGACTGCAAAGCCCAGCACTAGACCTACATTCAGTTTTCACCAATGCTTACCCCTCCTTCCCTATTTCCTGTTCATCTAAGAATCAGTACTTCATATTCCCCATGACTGTCAACCATCTCTTCTGCCTCCCCAAGCACTGACTTTTTGCCTGAACTAGCCATACCATTAGAAGGCCTTTGGCTTTCCAGAAAGTAGCTCCCACAGCTTCTGTCCCTGCTGGTGAGGAAATCAGTGCCAAGGCCCTACGCCACCCCACCAACCATGATCATACAGTTTTCAGGGGGCACAGCTTTTAGGATAACACTTCTCTCCTCCTTTTTTTGTTGCTGTGTAAGAATGAAGAGTACAGAGGGGAGCCATCTCTGTGCTTACAAAGTACCAAAAAGGACATGAAGTAGCAACCACAGTCTCCCCATTTTCTTCTAAGAAAAAGCCAGACTTGAGGCTTTGTGAAGATTCTGGACCTCTCATATCATATAATGTCAGGCAGTGCATGAATTCTACTCACTATTTTGAATAAGATGGAATCCTACATTTGGAAGCAAAAATAATGTTTCAATATATTCAGTTCTTCCTTCTTACTTTCCTCCTCCACACCTATTCCAAAATATCAATCAAAATAACAATATCACAAATATAGAACAAAGAATAACCCATGATCTAAAATAATTCTAACATGGGTTAGTGGTCTCACAAATGAAATCTGTTGAATGTGCCTTGTAGGTTTTAGGTAGATCCATGATTATTTCTTATATCATTTACATTTAAAAAGCTCCTCTTCGGGATTGGTTCAAGATGGTAGAGTAGAAGGACATGAACTCACACCCTTTTGTGAGAGCACTGGAATCACAACTAACTATTGGACAATCATCAACAGGAAGACACTGGAACTCACCAAAAAAGATACCCCACATCCAAAGACAAAGGAGAAGCCACAATGAGATGGTAGGAGGGGTGCAATCACAATAAAATCAAATCTCGGGCCTCCCTGGTGGCGCAGTGGTTGAGAGTCCGCCTGCCGATGCAGGGGACACGGGTTCGTGCCCCGATCCCGGAGGATCCCACATGCCGCGGAGCGGCTGGGCCCGCGAGCCATGGCCGCGGGGCCTGTGTGTCCGGAGCCTGTGCTCCGCAACGGGAGAGGCCACAGCAGTGAGAGGCCCGCGTACAGCAAAAAAAAAAAAAAAAAAAAAAAAAAAAAAAAAAAAAAAAAAAAAATCAAATCTCATAAACGCTGGGTGGGTGACTCACAAACTGGAGAACAATTATACCACAGAAGTCCACCCACTGGAGTGAAGGTTCTGAGACACACAACAAGCTTCCAAACCTGGGGGTTTGGCAACAGGATGAAGAATTCCCAGAGAATCAGACACTGAAGTCCAGCAGAATTTGATTGCAGGACTTTGATAGGACTGGGAGAAACAGAGACTCCACTCTTGGAGGGGACACATAAAGTAGTGTGTGCATCAGAACTCAGCAGGAAGGAGCAGTGACCCCATAGTAGACTGAACCAGACCTACCTGTTAGTACTGGAGGCTCTTCCGCAGAGGCGGAGGGTGGCTGTGGCTCACTGCAGGGACAAGTACACTTGCAGCAGAAGCTCTGGGAACTAATCCTTGGCACGAGCCCACCCAGAGTCCACCATTAGCCCACCAAAGAGTCTGTAGGTGCCAGTGCTGTGTCGCCTAGGGGCAAACAACTAACAGGGAGGGAACTCAGCACCACCCATCAGCAGACAAGCAAATTAAAGTTTTACTGAGCTCTGCCCACCAGAGCAACACCCAGCTCTGCTTACCACAAGTCCTTCCCATCAGGAAGCTTACACAAGACTCTTAGTTAGCTCAACCACCAGAGGGCAGACAGCAGAAGCAAGAAAAACTACAATCCTGCAGCCTGTGGAATGAAAACCACATTCACAGAAAGATAGACAAAATGAAAAGCCAGAGGACTATGTACCAAATGAAGGAACAAGATAAAACCCCAGAAAAATAACTAAATGAAATGGAGATAGGCAACCTTCCAGAAAAAGAATTCAGAATAATGATAGTGAAGATGATCTAAGACCTCAGAAAAAGAATGGAGGCAAAGATCAAGAAGATGCAAGAAATGTTTAACAAAGACCTAGAAGAATTAAAGAACAAACAGAGATGAACAATATAATAACTGAAAGGAAAAATACACTAGAAGGAATCAATAGCAGAATAACTGAGGCAGAAGAATGGATAAGTCACCTGGAAGACAGAATGGTGGAATTCACTGCCACAGAACAGAATAAAGAGAAAAGAATGAAAAGAAATGAAGACAGCCTAAGAGACTTCTGGGACAAAATTAAATGCACCAACATTCATATTATAGTGGTCCCAGAAGGAGAAGAGAGAGAGGAAGGACCCAAGAAATTATTTGAAGAGATTATAGTTGAAAACTTCCCTAACATGGTAAAGGAAATAACCACCCAAGTCCAAGAAGTGCAGAGAGTCCCAGGCAGGAAAAACCCAAGGAGAAACATGCCAAGACACATAGTAATCAAACTGACAAAAATTAAAGACAAAGAAAAATTAGTGAAAGCAACAAGGGAAAAATGACAAATGACATACAAGGGAACTCCCATAAGGTTAACAGCTGATTTCTCAGCGGAAACTACAAGCCAGAAGGGAGTGGCATGATGTATTTAAAGTAATGAAAGGGAAGAACCGACAACCAAGCTTACTCTACCAGGCAAAAATCTAATTCAGATTCAATGGAGAAATCAAAATCTTTACAAACAAGCAAAAGCTAAGAGAATTCAGCACCCCCAAACCAGCTCTACAACAAATGCTAACGGAACTTCTCTAAGTGGGAAACACAAGAGTAGAAAAGGACCTACAAAAACAAACCCAAAACAATTAAGAAAAGGGTAACAGGAACATACATATTGATAATTACCTTAAATGTGTATGGACTAAATGCTCCAACCAAAAGACACAAGCTCTCTGAATGGATACAAAAACAATATCCATATGTATGCTGTCAACAAGAGACCCACTTCAGACCTAGGGACACATATAGACTGAAAATGAGGGGATGGAAAAAGATATCCCATGAAAATGGAAATTAAAGGAAAGCTGGAGTAACAATATTCATATCAGATAAAATAGATTTAAAATAAAGAATATTACAAGAGACAAGGAAGGACACTACATAATGATCAAGGGATCAATCCAAGAAGAAGATATAACAATTATAAACATATATGCACCCAACATAGGAGCACCTCAATACATAAGGCAAATGCTAACAACTATAAGAGAGGAAATCAACAGTAACACAGTAATAGTGGGGACTTTAACACCTCACTCACACCAATGGACAGATCATCCAGACAAAATTAATAAGGAAACACAAGCTTTAAATGACAGAATAGACCAGATAGATTTAATTGATATTTATAGGACATTCCCCCTCTGAAAACAGCAGATTACACTTTCTTCTCAAGTGCACACAGAACATTCTCCAGGATAGATCACATCTTGGGTCACAAATCAAGCTTTGGTAAATTTAAGAAAATTGAAACCATATCAAGCATCATTTCCAACCACAATGCTATGTGATTAGAAATCAATTTTAGGGAAAAAGAACTAAAAAACACAATCACATGGAGGCTAAACAATACGTTACTAAATAACCAAGAGATCACTGAGGAAATCAAAATATACCTAGAGACAGATGACAACAAAAACACGATGATCCAAAACCTATGGGATGCAGCAAAAGCTTTTCTAAGAGGGAAGTTTATAGCAATACAATCCTACCTCAAAAAACAAGAAAAATCTCAAATAAACAATTTAACCTTACACCTAAAGGAACTAGAGAAAGAAGAACAAACAAAACACAAAGTTAGTAGAAGGAAAATCATAAAGATCAGAGCAGAAATAAATGAAATAGAAACAAAGAAAACAATAGCAAACATCAGTAAAACTAAAAGCTGGTTCTTTGAGAAGATAAACAAAATTGATCATTAGACTCATCAATAAAAAGAGGGAGAGGACTCAAATCAATAAAATTAGGAGTGAAAAAGGAGAATTTACAATGGATACCACAGAAATACAAAGCATCATAAGAGACTATTACAAGCAACTCTATGCCAATAAAATGGACAACCTGGAAGAAATGGACAAATTCTTAGAAAGGTATAACCTTCCAAGACTGAACCAGGAAGAAATAGAAAATATGAACAGACCAATCACAAGTAATGAAATTGAAACTGTGATTAAAAATATTCCAACAAGCAAAAGTCCAGGACCAGATGGCTTCACAGGTGAATTCTATTAAACATTTAGAGAAGAGCTAACACCCATCCTCCACAAACTCTTCCAAAAAACTGCAGAGGAAGGAACACTCCCGGACGCATTCTATGAGGCCACCATCACTCTGATACCAAAACCAGAAAAAGATATACCCCCAAAAAAATTACAGACCAATATCACTGATGAATATAGATGCAAAATCCTCAACAAAATACTAGCAAACAGAATCCAGCAACACATTAAAAAGATCATACACCATGTTTAAGTGGGATTTAACCCCAGGATGCAAGGATTCTTCAATATATGCAAATCAATCAATGTGATACACCATATTAACAAATTGAAAAATAAAAACCATATGATCATCTCAATAGACACAGAAAAAGCTTTTGACAAAATTCAACACCCATTTATGATAAAATCTCTCCACAAAGTGGGCATAGAGGGAACCTACCTCAACATAATAAAGGCCATATATGACAAACCCACAGCAAACATCATTCTCAATGGTGAAAAACTGCAAGCATTTCCTCTAAGATCAGGAACAAGACAAGGATGTCCACTCACACCACTTTTATTCAACATAGTTTTGGAAGTCCCAGCCATGGCAATCAGAGAAGAAAAAGAAATAGAAGGAATACAAATTGCAAAAGAAGAAGTAAAACTGTCACTGTTTGCAGATGACATGATACTATACATAGATAATCCTAAAGATGCCACCAGAAAACTTCTAGAGCTAATCAATGAATTTGGTAAAGTAGCAGGATACAAAATTAATGCACAGAAATCTCTTGCATTCCTATACACTAAAAACAAAATATCAGAAAGAGAAATTAAGGAAACAATCCCATTCACCACTGCAATAAAAAGAATAAATTACCTAGGAGTAAACCTACCTAAGGAGGTAAAAGACCTGTACTCAGAAAACTATAAGACACTGATGAGAGAAATCAAAGATGACACAAACAAAAGGAGAGATATATCATGTTCTTGGATTGGAAGAAACAATATTGTGAAAACGACTATACTACGCAAAGCAATCTACAGATTCAGCGCAATCCCTATCAAATTACCAATGACATATTTTACAAAACTAGAACAAAAAAATCTTAAAATTTGTATGGAACACAAAAGACCCCGCATAGTCACAGTAATCTTGAGGGAAAAAAAGTGGAGCTGGAGGAATCAGGCTCCCTGACTTCAGACTATACTACAAAGCTATAGTAATGAAGACAATATGGTACTGGCACAAAAACAGAAATATAGATCAATGGAACAGGATAAAAAGCCCAGAGATAAACCCACGAACCTATGGTCAACTAATCTATGACAAAGGAGGCAGGATATACAATGGAGAAAAGACAGTCTCTTCAAAAAGTGGTGCTGGGAAAACTGGACAGCTACATGTAAAAGAATGAAATTAGAACACTCCCTAACACCATACACAAAAAATAAACTCAAAATGGATTAAAGACTTAAATGTAAAGCCAGACACTTTAAAACTCTTAGAGGAAAACATAGGCAGAACACTCTATGACATAAATTATGGCAAGATCTTTTTGACCCACCTCCTAGAGTAATGGAAATAAAAACAAAAATAAACAAATGGGACCTAATGAAACTTAAAAGTTTTTGCACAGCAAAGGAAACCATAAGCATGACAAAAATACAACCCTCAGAATGGGAGAAAATATTTGCAAACAAATCAACAGACAAAGGATTAATTTCTAAAATATATAAACAGCTCATGCAACTCAATATTAAAAAAACCAAAAAACCCAATCCAAAAAAGGGCATAAGATCTAAATAGAGATCTCTCCAAAGAAGACATACAGATGGCCAAGAGGCACATGAAAAGCTGTTCAACATCACTAATTATTAGAGAAATGCAAAGCAAAAATACAGTGAGGTATCACCTCACATCAATTAGAAAGGGCATCCTCAGAAAATCTATGAACAACAAATGCTGGAAAGGGTGTGGAGAAAAGGGAACCCTTGTTGGTGGAAATGTAAGTTGATACAGCCACTATGGAGAACAGTATAGAGATTCCTTAAAAAACTAACCATAGAATTACCATATGACCCAGCAATCCCACTCTGGGGCATATACCCATAGAAAACCATAATTCAAAACGACACATGCACCCCAGTGTTCATTGCGACACTATTTACAATAGCCAGGTCATGGAAGAAACCTAAATGCCCATCGAGAGACGAATGGATAAAGAAGATGTGGTACATATATACAATGGAATATTATTCAATCATAAAAAAGAACAAAATGGGGTCATTTGTAGATACATGGATGGACCTAGAGACTGTCATAAGAATTAAGTCAGAAAGATAAAAACAAATATTGTATACTAACGCATATATGTGGAATCTAGAAAAATGGTACAGATGAACCAGTTTTCAAGGCAGAAATAGAGACACAGATATAGAGAACAAACATATGGACACCAAGGGGGGATAGTGGGGGTGTGGGGCTGGTGGTGGTGGGATGAATTGGGAGATTGGGATTGACATGTATACACTCATATGTATAAAATAGATAACTAATAAGAACCTGCTGTATAAAAAATATAAAGTGAAATTCAAAAAAAAATAATAAAATAAAAACTCCTCTTGTTTTAGCATTCTTGAGAGCTTTGTGGACATCAGCATTTATTATTTCCATTTTCCAAAAGAAAAATAAAATACCCAGAGAGGGTAAGGCATCAGCAAAGAGCCACAAAGTGATATATTGGAAGTGCTGTGAGGAGGCCTCAAGAAGCCTAATTTCTAAAGTAGGGTTCTATCCACTCAACCATGTTGTTGCTCATTAAGATGGCACCTCTCATTAAAATGAGGCATACTCATTAAAAATCCTTTAGGTTTCTAACATTAACTACCTTTGTGCATCTCAGGTCTAATGCTTCACAAAGGCTCATAAGGGAATTATACATTTTATTTAAGTGCTACTTAACTAAAAGTTAAAATGTATAATTTTCTATTGCAGAATAAGAACTGAGAGACTAATTTGGTGGAGTAGTTAAATTTTACAAAGCCTGAGTCTCAATTTTCAAAAAATATTGTACATTTATTTATTGAAGTGAATGAAACATTTGCTATAAAACTATTCAACGGAAAGTTTTTTAACAAAGCATAATTTACTTTTCATTTGCAGAACAATGGAAAGTAGAAGGAAGTCTCCTCCAAGGTATTAAAATCATGTACAGTTTCATATTTGACTAAAAAATTATTTCCCCAGCCTGTTTTCTCAATACTAAGGATATGCAGAAAAGTATCACTTGCATTCATCATGAAAATTACAGAAAAATGACTGAAACTACTGAGAACATTATTAAATAAAACATACACTTATTATCTGTCTTTTTGTCTCTGTCTTTTATTCTACGGTTTACAGAACATTGATTCTTCCTTACCAGTCCTCCTACTCAGAAATTAAATTTCACTCTGTTCCCAAATGTGGGGAGTCAACTTCATGTGGGGCATTTGAGGGTGAAATCCACACCTGGGCTGTGGATCCAAGCTCTCGACTGCCTGCTGGGAGTTCACCCTTCAATTTAAGTGTGGTAAATGGGGCAGTGGGAGGCCTTCTTATCCCCCCGCAGATGGTAAGCAGAATCAGACGTTCTTTGTTCCAGGTGCATTAAGTTTCAAAATGAGAATGGAGCCCATTTCTCCTTATCTGATTATGCATGAGCACAGCATTTCAACCCAGGAGGCTAAGACAAGAATATGTACCCTGATACATTCAATGTGATCATATGGAATTAGGAAAAAAAGAAAAAAATGTGTACTTTTCATATTCATATTCAGACACAGAACCAGTGATCTGAGCTTGGCATCTTAGGCACTTGTCACCATATATTCCAGGAACTCCTAAGAGACCCTGGTCACCTAGTCAATGCAAGTGTAAATGTTTGGGGGCATGTAACAGGAAGTCTTAGAATCAAAGAGGTAACTGATATATAACTAAAATCCTCTTTTCTGATGGAGTACAATAGAGCAAGCATTATGAACACACACACACGTGTCTGTGTGTGTGTGTCTGCGTGTGTGTGTGTGTGAATGTTTGTGGGAAACTTGTCAGTTACATGAGGTATGATGATGCCCCTGTAGGGTCTTGGGCAGCCATGGAAGCTTACTGCTGACTTCAGTGAGCACAGGCTTCCAAGGTGGGCTCACAGGGGTCAGGTAGAAGACCTAAGCAGCAGCAGTGGGGTGGTTGTAAGGGGAAAACAGGATGGGGCTAGGTTCCAGAAAACAGACAGACTCAGTAGGAACCAGGGTAAACTCTCAAGGAAGGTTCCAGTAGCACACAAGAGGTGAAGGCATTCACAGGAAAGTGGGGTACCATTAGACCCTATGCTTCCTGAGCAAGGAGCACTATTTTATCCATTATTGTTTTCTCAGCAATAGAGTAAGCATACAGTAAATGTTTGCCCTATGAATGAATGAATGAAAAACAAGGCTCTGCTCTACCTGAGCAGAGGCTTAGGTAGCTACAACTAAGGAGATCCAACTGTAGGTAGCAGGGCTCAAGACAAAAGTATTCCTGTTCAGAATCTGCTGGGAACAGGAAACTGGGACTGACAGGGGTTGGAAGGAACAAAATAGAAATCAGTTATTGCAAGTGGAATAAATGGACTCGGCTACTCAGAACAGCAGAAGAGTTCAGATCCTGTAATCAGCATACACTGTCAGAGGAAATCTATAAACTGGGTGACATGATGCTAAGACCCTGAGTTGGTGAGGGGAGGAATTAGTGCATGGACTTTGGTGCATAATTGGACAGTCTCAGGTAAGTGTGTGTGTGTGTATGTGTGTGTGTGTGAGACAGAGACAGAGAGAGAGAGAGAGAGAGAGAGAGATAAAGAGACAGACACACAGACACAGAGATAAAGAGAGGAAAGAGAAGGAGAAGAAGAAGAGAGAATGACTTTGGGGCTTTTCTTTATTTACCTTTTCATTCAATCACAAACTGTTTATTGAATGCCTATTTCATATTAGCCACTGTGTGGATAATGGGGAGGCAAAAATTCAATTTCATTTGGAAGGATATTCATCCACGAGGAGAATATGGATGAACAAACATTAATAGATGTTCCTTCCAGAACATGGGAAAGGAGGCCAGCCATGATGGCAGTAGCCATCAGCACAATTCATTAGTGGATGTAGAGTGGGCAGAAGTATCACCTCAGATAGTGTGCAGGTCACTACCAACTAACACTTCCCTTTCCATACGTATACTGTATCTAGTCCCACAGGAATCAGAAATGTCTCTCTCAATCAAGATCAAATTATTGCTCCAGGTCCAGAAGAGTAGCCAAATAAGGAAGCAGAGGATGATGGTGCCAATAAAATTTATCTTACTCTGAAGTTCCTATAGAGCTTCTCACAGAAGTTCTGGCTCTTGAAGGTTTTAGGAATTTTTTTAAGAGTAGAAAATCAATTTCTGCCGATTATCAGATAAAGAAGTTTTACCATTTAGTATTAAAAATAAAATGATAAATGTATCCTGAAAAGAAATATACAATATGAAAAGATAAGGCTCAATGAAGATATGAGCTCTGTCCTCAGATACCTGAAGACAAGAGGTTTGTCATGTAGGAAAGAAATTTATCCTGTTCTGTGATACCCTCAAGGAGCAGAATTAGGACCATTGGGTTACAAGTTCTGCCTTAATATTATGAATAAATTGCCATCTCAGAGCTATCCAAGGAAGAAATGGACTATCACAACATGAGTTTATTCAAACACACAAAGCATGCCTGGACCACTCCAAGCAGAAAATAATACAGGCACCTGCTGGGTTAATATCTGGAGAAACTGACCAGCAGCCTTTAAGACTGAAAACTAGAGTCCAAAGTGCCAACTTAGACCCAAGGATGGTGAGCACAGAGCAATAATATAACATAGATGACTCTCCTAAGTCAGGTTAACAGCTACATATATCAAGTAATCAGTCACTGGGAGTAGGACCCTAGACAATACCTCATTGACAGAAAGTGAGGTAGGGGTCAGTCCTCCCATGAACTAAAGGGCAGTAATCCTGAGCAGGCCTCTAGAGGGGTAGCCCACAAAGCTCATCAGGAGAAGAAGGCAGAAAACTTGGCCTGTGTGTCACCATATTGTCTTACTTCTAATTTAGTGGTTTGTAGCTTTACTATGAAGAACTTGTGGTCTAAGAACATGCCTCATTGGAGCCCTGAGGAGGAGAAAGCTGAGAAATTAAGAATTTGAGATCTCCACTTCCCACTTCAAAGACTAGTTTCTTATTTGTTTTATTTATGTAAGATTTCTCTGAAGAAATGTCAGTCTCCTTGATTCCAAGCAGAATGTCCAGCACAGTGCTCCACTAAAGTGTGAAAAATATAACCATATAAGAGTTTTAAGACCTTCACATCTCATTCCACCCCTCCAAGAAGGAAAATCCAAGGACATAATGCAGTCCTCCATAGACACACAGTTGTGCTATGATAACTAGGGGAGGAGCCTTGGGTATGAGCAGTCAAAAGTTAAAGAGCTATCCCTGTTTCTCTGCCATGCCTGAGAGTCCCTATTTGGATGGATTTATATTATTCTCTTTTCTATCTTCCTCCAATTTTACTGCTTTGTTGGCTCTAATTGCAAAGCCTAGGAGGACCAGGAAGGCATAGGGAAATGGAAACATTACTCTAACCAGCTCTGTTCCAAACCCCAGAAGGGATGCTATCTTCATCCTTCTCTCACTCTGAAAGTAATAAGTTCCTAAAAACCATGATCATCAGATGTGGCTTGGGGAAAGGAACTTCAAGTTAGAAAAATAAGAGCAGTTCTTGTAGCCTATGTGTAGTCTAGCCTGGTCGACAAATGCAGGACAAAACAGGCATTAGTGTTAAGGCCTAAATTTTAATTTAGGCCTTGTTTACTCAACTTGATCAATCAAGATAGGAGGACATGGAAATCACTTCCCCCCACAAAAACATACGTCTACAAGTGGAACAAGTCTCACTGAAAACAAACAAGAAGCTGGCAGAAAGACTCTTGTACAGCCAAGGCTTTAGGAAAGATCCAATTGGAATAGGGCAGGAAGGAAAGAGAAGGGATCAGGTCAGGACCTGTGCCCCAGAGGAAAAGGGAGATTACACAGGTGGAAATCTACCCTGGAGAGTGAGCAGTTCAGGTCACATAGAGGGCACCCGAATCCTGGAGTCCAACACAAGGAAGACATGCCCCCTTGGCTGGTGGGAGGGCCACTGGGACTAACAGGCAGGCCGTGGGAAGCCTGGACTCTGCTGTGAGGAGCAAAGCAAACACTTGCTCACACCCAGGCAGGGTGGAGAAGGCAGACTGAAGGAGTTTCCCATGACCACCATGGCAGTGCACCCCAACCTGAACCAAGCAAATGTTCCAGCCCCACTTACTTTACCTTGTACCTCCCCACTGAAGCATGGGCTACCACAACTGGGGAGAGAGCTCAGCCATGGGACACAGGTGACTTGGACCTGGGTGGCATCTTAGCACAGTGGGAGTGGCTATTGCTCTCATTTACACAGGCTGTGCATAAGAGGTGGTCCAGATCTCTGAAGGAGACCAAACCTCCACAGCTCCCACCCAGATAAACACTAAGAGCCCATGCAGGCCCTGCCTGCCAAGCAGCACAGATCCACAACAGGGCAGTGAGAGCAGAGGCTGGGAGGAGTGATCTACTGTAAGGGGCAAAGGAGTCTTAGATGCAGTGGGAGCTGCCACTGATGGTGCTTGCACAGGCAGCACATCTGAGACAGCCCAGAGCAGCCCACACCCATCACAAGCATAGAGCCTGCACAAGACCCTCTTGCTCCAGGACTGCTGCCCTCTGGGACAAGGGTACCAGTGCTGGGAGAAAGGAGAGTATATACTTAAAGTTAACAAAACCAGCTTGGACCTCACCCTCAGAGCTTCTGCTCCATCAACTTGGGATCAAGCCCCACCCCTGATAGGACAGCAATGGCCACTGAGCACAGTGGAAGCCCTGGCTCACACATGGCTCTGGCCCTAGCTCCTCCATCTCCAGCTCCATCTCCTACCAAGGTGACAGATGCCAGCACACCTTGAGGAAAGGTGTAACGTCTGTTCATGTCAAATCCAGCTATCCCACCAAAGGCAATGGGCACATGCAGACTGTATATGGACATTCCCCCACAAAGACACCCCTTCAAGACTGCAGTAGGTACCTGTTAAACCTAAATTCATACAGACAAAGTTAAGCAAAATCAAAGGACAGAGGAGCTGGTCTCATTTGAAGAAGCAAGAAGAAAAAAAAAACCTGAAAAAAATAAATAGGGCTTCCCTGGTGGCACAGTTGTTAAGAATCTGCCTGCCAATGCAGGGGACATGGGTTCAAGCCCTTGTCTAGGAAGATCCCACATGCCACAGAGCAACTAATCCCGTGTGCCACAACTACTAAGCCTGTGCTCTAGAGCCCATGAGCTACAACTACTGAGCCTGCGTGCCACAACTACTGAAGCCCGCACACTTAGAGCCAGTGCTCCACAACAAGGGAAGCCACCGCAATGAGAAGCCCGTGCACCAAAATGAAGAGTAGTTCCCACTCGCTGCAACTAGAGAAAGCCTGCATGCAGGAACGAAGACCCAATGCAGCCCAAAAATATAAATAAATAATTTTTTTAAATCCCTAAAGTAAATAAATAATAAAACAAATAAACAATCTACCAGATAAAGAATTCAAAGCATTAGCAATAATAATGCTAAATAAATTAGGGAAAAGAATATGTGAACACAGTGAGAATTTTAACAAGGAATTGGAAAATATAAAAAAGAACCAATTGAAACTGAAGGATACAATAACTGAAATGAAAAACACACTAGACAGAATGAACATCAGACTAAATGATACAAAAGAATGCATAAGTGATCTGGAAGACAGAATAATGAAAATCACCCAATCAGAATAGTAAAAAGAAAAACAAATTTTAAAAAATGAAAACTTTTTAAAACAAAATTTAAAAAAAGAGAACTCAAATTTTAAAATGAGTTTAAGAGATCTCTGGAATAACATCAAGTGCACCAACATTCACACTATAGGAGTCCCAGAGGAGGAGGGAAGGGGGAAGGTCAAAAATGTATCTGATGAAATTATGGATGAAAACTTCCCAATGCTGGAGAAGGAAACAGATATCCAGGTACAGGAAGAACAGAGCGTCCCAAATAAGATGAATCAAAACAGACCCTCGCAAAAATATATCATAATCAAAATGGCAAAAGTTAAACAGAGAATTCTAAAGACAGCAAGAGAAAAACAGTTATATAAAAGGGAATCCCAGTAAAACTATCAGCTAATTTTTCTGCAGAAACTGCAGGCCAGAAGGGAGTGGCATGATATATTCAAAGTACGGAAAGGGAAAAACCTGCAGCTTAGGACACTGCCCAGCAAGATTATCACTCAGACTTGAAGAAGAGATAAAGAACTTAGACAAGCAAAATCTAAAGGAGTACATTAATATTAAACCTATCCTAAAATAAATCTTAAAAGATCTTCTCTAAGTTGAAAAGAAAAAAGCTATAACAAGAAGTAAGAGTCCAGAGGAAAGGAAAAATCCTACTAGGAAAGACAAATATATAGTAAGGACTGAAGATCAACCACTTAAATAAGCTAGTATGAAGATCAAAAGACAAAAAAAATTAAAGCAACTGTAACTACAATAAACAGTGAAGAGATAAACATGAAGATGTAAAATATGACACCAAAAGCATAAAATGTTGGGGAGGGGAGTAAAAAAAAAAGGCAAATCTTTTAGAATGTGTTTGAACTTAAATGACTAAAACTTTAAAACAAGTAAATATAGTTACAGGTCAACGTATATGAACCCCATGGGAGTGACAAATCAAAAACCTACATATACATACACAAAAACTAAAAAGAAATGAGCAAACTACTAAAAAAAAAATCAAACCTGCAAGAGAATAAACAAAAAGAGAAACAAATGAACAGAGAACTACAGAAACAACTGGAAAACAAGTAATAAAATGGCAATAAGTACACACCTATCAAAAATTACTCTAAATGTCAATGGACTAAATGTTCCAATCAAAAGACATGGGGTGGCTGATTGAATTAACATTCTGCTTACAAGAAACTCACTTCAGAGCTAAGACACACACAGACTGAAAGTGAGGAAATAGAAAAAGATATTTTATGCAAACTAAATGACAAGAAAGCAGGAGTAGCAATACTCATATCAGACAAAATAGACCTTAAAACAAAGGCTATAACTAAAGACAAAGAATAGCATTGTATCATGATAAAAGGATCAATACAAGAAGAGGATATATGCACACATACATGCACATATATGCACCCAATACAGGAGCACTTAAATATATAAAGCAAATATTAGTAGACATAAAGGGAGAAATGAACATAATACAATAATATTTGGGGATGTAATACCTCACTTATATCAATGGACAGATCATCCAGACAGAAAATCAAAAAGTCAACAATGGTCTTAAATGACACATTAGACCAGTTGGAGCTAATAAATTCCTACAGGACATTGTATCCAACAAAAGCAGAATAAACACTGTTTTCAAGTTTGCAAGGAACATTCTCCAGGATAGATCACATGCTAGGTCACAAAACTAGTTTCAACAAATTTAAGAGGGTAGAAAGTATATCAAGCATTTTTTCCAGCTACAACAGTATAAAAGTAGAAATCAATTATAGAAAGAAAAATGGGAAAAGCACAAACGCTTGAAGAGGAAACAACATGCTACGAAAAAACCAATGGGTCAATGAAGAAATCAAAGAGCAAATCATAAAATAGCTTGAGACAAATGAAAATGGAAACAAATTTCCAAAACCCATGGAATTCAGCAAAAGCCATCCTAAATTGGGAAGTTTACAGTGATGTAAGTCTTCCTCAAGAAACAAGAAAGATCTCAAATAAACAACCTAACCTACCATCTAAAGGAATTAGAAAAAGAACAAAGTTGAAAGTCAGCAGAAGGAAGGAAATAATAAAGATCAGAGAGGAAGTAAATAAAATAGAGACCAAAAAAAATTAGCAAAGATCAGCAAAACCAAGAGATGGATTTTTTAAAAAGATAATCAAAATTGATAAACCTTTAACCATTCTCATTAAGAAGAGAAAGGACCCAAATAAACAAAATAAGAAATGAAAGGGAGAAATAACAGCCAATACCACAGAGATTAAAAAATCATAAGAGAATGCTACAAACAGTTATATTCCAAAAAACTGTACAACCTAGAAGAAGTGGACAAACTTCCAGAAATATACAACCTGCAAGGACTGAATCAGGAAGAAGCAGCCAATCTGAATTCGTAATTAAAAATACTCCCATCGAACAAAAGTCCAGGACTAGATGGCTTCAAAGGGGACATCTACCAAACATATGAAGAGAGCTAATACATATCCTTCTCAAACTTTTCCAAAAAATTAAAGAGGATGGAACACTCTCAAATTCATTCTAAAAGGCCACCAATATCCTGATACCAAAACCAGACAAAGACATTACAAAAAAAGAAAACAACAGGCCAATGTACTTGATGAATATAGATACAAAAATCCTCAACAAGATATTAGCATACAGAATCCAACAATCTATAAAAAGGATCATACACCATAATCAAATGGGATTTATTCCAGGGATGCAAGTATGGTTCAATATTCACAAATCAATCAATGTGATACACCCCATCAACCAAAGGAAAGATAACGATCACACAATCATCTCAATACATGCAGAAAAAGCATTTGACAAAATTCAATATCCATTCTTAATAAAAACTCACATTATAGCTGCTATAGAGGGAACATATCTCAAAATAATAAAGGTAACTTATGACAAACCCACAGCTAACATACTCAAGAGTGAAAGCTGAAAGCCTTTCCTCTAATTCAGGAAGAAGACAAGGATGCCCACTCTTGCCACTTCTATTTCACATAGTATTGGCAGTCCTAGCCACAGCAGTCAGACAAGAAAAAGAAATAAAAGGCATCCAAATTAGAAGGGAAAAAGTAAAACTGCCACTATTTGCAGATTACATGATAATATATAGAGAATACCCAAAAGCCTCCACCAAAAACTATTAGAGCTAAACAAAGAATTCAGTAAAGTTACAGAATACAAATTTAACATATAGAAATCTGTTGCTTTTCTATACACTAATAATGAACTACCAGAAAGAGAAAACAAACAAAAAAAATCCATTTAAAATTACATCATAAAGAATAAAATACCTAGGAATAAACTTAACCAAGGAGGTGAAAGACCTATACTCTGAAAATTATAAAACACTGATGAAGGAAACTGAAGATGATTCAAAGAAATGGAAAGATATCCCAAGCTCTTGGATTGGAAGAATTAATATTGTTAAAATGTCCATAGTACCCAAAGCAATCTACAAATTTAATGCAATCCTGATTAAAATACCAACATTTTTCAGAGAACTAGAATAAGCCTAAAACTTATACAGAGCCACAAAAGACCCTGAATTGCCAAAGAAACTTTGAAAAAAATGAACAAAGCTGAAGGTATCACACTCCCTGACTTCAGACTATATTACAACATTACAGTAATCAAAACAGCATGACAGTGGCCCAAAAACAGACACATAGATCAGTGGAATGTAATAGAGGGCTCAGAAATAATCCCACATGCCTATTGTCAATTAATCTACAACAAAGGAGGCAAGAATATACAATGGAGAAAAGACAATTTCTTCAATAATTGGTACTGGGAAAACTGGATAGCTATGTGTAGAAAAATAAAATTAGAACATTTCCTCACACCATATACAAGAGTAAACTTAGAAAGTAGTAAAGACCTAAATGTAAGACCTGAAACCAAAAAACCCCTAGAAGAGAACATTGGCAGAACACTCATTGACATAAATTGTAGCAATGTATTTTTGGATCTGTCTCCTAATGCAAATGAAATAAAAGCAAAACCAAACAAATAGGACCTAATTAAATGTAAATGTTTTGCACAGCAAAGAAAACCATAAACAAAACAAAAAGACAATGGGAGAAAATATTTGTAAATAATATGACCAGCAAGGGGTTAATATCCAAAATATATAAACAGCTCATACAACTCAACAACAAAAAACAAACAACCCAATTGAAAAATGGGCAGATGACCTGAACAGGCATTTTTCCAAAGAAGACATACAGATGGCCAACAGGCACATGAAAAGATGCTCAACATTGTGTTTTTGTTGTTGTTATTAATTTTTATTGGGGTATGATTCCTTTACAATGTTGTGTTAGCCTCCACTGCACAACAAAATGAATCAGCCATATACGTACATATATCCACTCCCTTTTGGACTTCCCTCCCATTTAGGTTACCACAGTGCATTAGGTAGAGTTCCCTGTGTTATACAGTATGTTCCCATCAGTTGTCTATTTTATACATAGTATCAACAACGTATATATGTAATTCTTAGTCTCCCAATTCCTCCGACCCCACCCCTTTCCCCCTTGATATCCATCAGAGAAATGCAAATCAAAACCACAGTGAGATATCACCTCACACCTATCAGAATGGCTAACATCAAAAAGTATACAAATAGGGCCTCCCTGGTGGCGCAGTGGTTGAGAGTCCGCCTGCCGATGCAGGGGATACGGGTTCGTGCCCCGGTCTGGGAGGATCCCATATGCCGCGGAGCGGCTGGGCCCGTGAACCATGGCCGCTGGGCCTGCGCATCCGGAGCCTGTGCTCCGCAACGGGAGAGGCCACAACAGTGAGAGGCCCACATACCGCAAAAAGAAAAAAAAAAAAAAAGTATACAAATAACAAATTTTCATGAGGGTATGGAGAAAAGGGAATCCTTGTTCACTGTTGGTGGGAATGTAAGTTGGTGCATTCACTTATGGAAAACAGTATAGAAATTCCTGAAAAGGCTAAAAATAGAACTACCACATTATCCAGCAATTCTAATCCTGGGTATATATCCCAAAATAAAAACACTAACTCAAAAAGATGCTTGCACCCCAATGTTCATAGCAGCATTATTTATGATAGCCAAGATATGGAAGCAATCCAAGTGTCCATCAACAGACAAATGGACAAAGAAGAATACCACTGGACTACTACTCAGCCATGAAAAAAAAGAAATTCTGCCATTTACAAAAATATGGATGGACCTAGTGAGTATTATGCTTAGTGAAATATGTAGTCAGATAGAGAAAAACACTGTATGTTATGGCTTATATGTGGAATCTAAAAAATAAATTGAATGTATATAACAAAACTGAAACAGACTAGCAGATATAGAAAGAAACTAATGGATATCAGTGGGAAGATGGGAGAGGGGTAGGGCAAGATAGGGATATGGGATTAAGAGATACAAACTACTAAGTATAAAATAGATAAGCAACAAAGATATTATTGTACAGCACAGGGAAACATAGCCATTATTTTTTAGTAACTTTAAATGGAATATAATTTATAAAATTATTGAATCACTATGCTATATACTTGAAACTAATATAATATTGTAAATCAACTATACTTCAAAAAAAATGTTTGCTCAAAGTAACACTGTTTTAAATTGTACTTGGGTAATGGGGTCAGAGTGGATGCCTGGGCTGGATTTAGACTCTTGGCTACCTGGGGATGGATTTAGATTTGTGCAATTACACAGCATGGCAAAGGAATATGGAAGGCTTCCATCTATCAGAGATGTGTTTACTTATGACTTATAATTAGGAATCCAGACACCAGGCCTATGGCAGCAAAATTAATTCCTGCTTCTGCCTCCTGGTGGAACTAAACCCATACTAGGATTGGATTTGAGTTGCTCAAGGATATTACTGCAAATTAAAAGTAAAAATACCTAGGGAAGACAGAGACAGTCCTCCTTAGATGAGTTCAAACTTGAGCTGGAAGTCTGTTTGTTGTGGAACTTAAGAAGGAATTCAGACATTGGAACTCATCCACTTTTCTCAAGTCCCATCGTTTCCACTCCCATCTCCATCTTGCATTGCCAAAGGAGATCTCTCTGATCCAATGCAATCCAATAAGTACCAGAATGACTATTTTATGTGTGTGAACACAATAAAGTTTCAGTTCTTATCTATGTACAGTCCACTGAGTGTGTTCTGGTTGATGAGCAGATTTCGAGTTTCAGGAAAACATATTTTTTCTATTCCAGACTGTAACTTATTACAGTTTACTTGTCTCAATGTTTTATCCATTCAAGTGAAATATTTATCTGTTCAAGTGAATGTTATTTCCATTTAGATCACTTTATCTTCCCGATTTTTAAAATATAATTTTATTAAGTATTTCTTCTACATATATTAAGCATCACATCAGATGTTGTATTGGTTTTTGCTTTAACCATCAAATATAATTTAAGAAATTCATGAGAACAGTCTATTATATTTGCCCTGATTTTTACCCATTCTGATGTTCTTTCCTTTCTAAAGTTCCAAGCCTTCTTCTGTTTTTATATTCTTTCTGTTTAGAGAACCTCCTTTAGCCATTCTTTGAGTGTATGTTTACTTTTAGTGACAAAGTCTTAGTTTTACTTTGTCTGAGAATTTCTTGATTTTGTCTTCCTTCCCGAAGGAGATTTTTGCTTGGTTGACTGCTCTTTTCTTTCAGCACTTGAAAAATTCTGTGTCACCTTTTTCAGGCTTTCTGTGTTTCAGATGAGAAATTCACTATCATTTGAACTGATATTCAATTAAAATTGGAGTTCAGTTCAATTGATAAGTAATGTGTCATTCTCTCTGGTTGCTTTCAAATTTTTTCTTTGTTTTTAGTTTTCAAAGTCTAATTTTAATATATCTTGAAATAGATTTTTGAGGGGCTATTCCCACTTAGAGTTTGCTCAGATTCTTGAATTTGTAGGTTTAAATCTTTCATCAAATTTAGAAAGTTTTCAAACATGATATCTTCGAATATTTTTTCATCCCAACTCTCTCTCTCTTTCCTCTCCTTTTTTTTTTTTTTTGAGTCTATTCTAGATTGTTCAGATTGTGTAAATTCTATTGCTCTGTCCTGAAGTTTACTGATTCTGCCTTCTGTCATCTCTACTACTGAGCCCATCCAGTATTTTATTTTGTTTTTAATGATTTTCAATTTTATAATTTCCATTTTGTTATTTTTCATAACTTCTTTGCTGAGATTTTCCATTTTTATCGGTTGATTGGAAAGAATTTGTTATTGTGATTGAAGTATTTTTTTTTTTACGTTCTTTTTTTTTTTTTTTTGCAGTACGTGGGCCTCTCACTGTTGTGGCCTCTCCCATTGTGGAGCACAGGCTCTGGACATGCAGGCTCAGCGGCCATGACTCGTGGGCCCAGATGCTCCGCGGCATGTGGGATCCTCCTGGACCAGGGCACGAGCCCGAGTCCCCTGAATCAGCAGGCAGACTCTCAACCACTGCACCACCAGGGAAACCCTGAAGTAGTTTTTGATGGCTGCTTTGGAATTCTTATCAGATAATTCCAACATCTGATTAATCTTGGTGTTGGTGTCTGTTGACTATCATTTCTTTTTCAAGTTGTAATTTTTTGGTTCTTGATAATGAGGGATTTTTCAATTGTATTGTAACTAGGTATTTTGTATATTGTATTAGTGGACTTTAGATCCTATTTGATTTTCTTTTTTTGTAGACAGTCTGCCTGTTGAGGTATAGAATAAAGGCTAGGTAACTGTGTATGTCCAGCTTCCCACTGGGCCCTGCTGATATCCCCCAGGATATCACTGACTTACACTGTCTCATTGCAGATGTGTGGAGTAGAAGTTCAGCTACCCCTTCAGCCTCTAAGACACCTTCCTACTTAAAGTGGGGCACTGACTCACACTATCTCATTGCCTTTGAGTAGGGGTGTAAGCTCAGTTCAGTTCCCCACTGTGCCCAGCTAGTACTAAGGAAGTCAGAAGCTTAGGGATGACTAATACTAAGTCACTCCACCTTATTCAATCTCATTGATTCAAAGTGGGTATGGGAGAATCAGCTTGCAGCAGGACCCCACTTTTTTGTTTTTTCCTGGAGTAGAATGTGACCTCCATGAAGACAAAGATGTGTTTGGTTCATCTTTATATTCTTAGAACCTCACAAAGCATGATGCAGCTATTATTGATCATTAAATTAATAAGTAAAATAATGAATTTAAAACATGGGATTAAATGAACTTTAAGGGGTCAGAGTACCTGAGATTTTATAGTCTACAACTCTAAATAAAGCAACACTAGAGGCTAAATTATGTGTTTCAGTGATATAAATATTTAGAGGGTTCCCTGGTGGCCTAGTAGTTAGGATTCAGGGCTTTCACTGCTCTGGCCTGGGTTCAGTCTCTAGTCAAGGAACTGAGATCCCACAAGGCATGTGGCATGACCAAAAAAATTTTTAATAACAATAAAATAATTAAAAAGAAAAAGAAATTTAGGAAATTTTCCCCACATCAGTGGTAGGAAAGGAAGAGTGTAGATAATCTCTGATATGATTCATTTCATATTTTAAACACAAGATTTTAAATTGTCACTAAAATACAGTGACCCACCACTTTGCTGGGAAGAAGATTTGATTTGAATTCTCAAAATTTCCATTGAGTAAAGTTTATATTGCCTCTTCTGAGGAACAATTTGATTTTTTCAGAATTCAGAACTACATATGTCCCTCCCCTTTTCCTCATATAAATCTACCAGGAGGCCAGAAAGCCACAAGTTATACCTTTACTGGCTGTTTCCCAGTGGCCTCCTTTCAATTTTAAAGAATTATCTGGAGTCATTAAATTAACAACACTCTCCAGTACACACACTCTGTCATCCATCTGCTTAAGATGCTTGTCAGATGATACCCTCCTGTATCTGCAGTCTTCATCTGGTATTCAAAGCTATAGAACCTGGCTCCAAGGTAGGCTACCTTCTGTTCCTAGCCACCAAACTGACCCTGATCTTTCCATTCTAATGACTACGTGATGACAAATAACACTCCCCCCACCACTCCCCATTAAGGATTTTGGGTCTTTGGAATACATTTATACCTGGAGGATGGTAAATGGAAAATATTTTAGAGGTCAGAATATGTAGAAAGGTGTTTCTAAAAGAGACTCAGATTGTCACGCTCACTCTCCTTCAACCAGAGAATCTGAACCCTGGGTTATTTTACCCTTCCTTATATTCCAGTCCATTTCTTACAACTTGAAAACTTTTTTTCTTTCTTCATCCCCAAGAATAAAAATAATAAAAATGTTTGGCCATCATTAGAATCCAGTCAAGACTTTGACTTTGCTAAAAGCAAATTAAAATATAACCCTCAACTACAGAGAAATTCAGTGAGTACATAGGGTAAAGGGAATAAACTGGAATTGCTTTTTAAACATTAATATTCTTAAAAACTTTCAGTGGCTTCCCTTTATTACAACCCCTTGACCAGACAATCAAGGCCCTGCACAATAATATAATCCCAATCCCACACCTTCTCCCCCAAATCACAATTATATACCTTCACTCCAATCAGACTTAATTTAATTGTACTGTGAAAGGCCAATTGTGTCTCCCATGTTCAAATCTCTGCTCACACCTTCTGTCTTGCTTGGAAAGCCTGCACTGTTTCTTTCTGAATGTCCATTTTCTCCATGAACATCCTTGCAATCATTGGCATCTTTGGTCTTCAGATGTCCCTCACTGGGAACTCCTAAAACAGTTGTTTTCTACATCACTCATCTAACAACTAACATTCACTGCTTTTCTATTATCCTTCTAAGCCAGTAGTTCTCAAAGTTTATTATTCATCAGACTTCCTTGGAGTGGTATTATAAGGACATATTTCTTTGGCTACACTGAAGAGACATTGATTTAGTAGGTGTGGTAGGCAGAATTCTAAAGATGGTCCCGCCAATATCTCTGTACCCTGTTTATTCAATTAAACACTAATCGAGGTACTGTTATGAAGGGATTTTGCAGATGTAATTAAAGTCTCAAGTGAGTGCACCTTAAAATATGGAGATTATCTGGTTGGTTCTATTCTAATCACCTGAGCCCTTTAGAAGCAGCGTTTTCCCTAACATGTAACAGCAGAACAAGTCAGAAAGATTTGAAGCATGAGAAGGCCTCCACATGTCAGGCCTTTGGTTTGAAAATGGAGAGGGCCAAGTGGGAAGGAATGTGGGTGGCCTCCAGGAGCAGAAAGCCACCCCTAGCTGACAGCCAGCAAAGACCTGAATTGTGCCAACAACCTGAGGGAGGTTTGGAACTGGATTTTTTTTTCCCCAGAAGCTTCAATAAGAAGCTGGACTAGTGAGACCCTAATTTTGGACTTGTGACACCTTAAAAAAACAACCCAGTCACACCACCTGGACTTGTGACTTTCAGAACTAGGAGATAATAAATAGTTCTTTTACACTGCTAAGTTAGTGGTGATTTGTTACATAGCAGTAAAAAACTAATATAATAGATATGGGGCCAGGCCCAGGAATCTGTGTTTCAACAAGTGGGTGGTCCCTGACCACAATTTAAGAAACCTCATTGAAAAGTTTTATAATTTTCATTTAATCTGTCCAGTAGACTAGGTTCACCACTAATTTGCTAACTGGGAAGATAATATATAAATAATTGTCCCTTTAATTTGTAATTAATTCCACCTCACACAGATATACTCTTGAATATCTTTTAACTTTGTAAAATCCTCCAAAGTAGATAAACTATTTACATCCAAAATGTGATACCCAAGATCTGTGTTTGGACAATTCTTTATTCATGGAAATGCTGTGAAAGCCAAGGATAACTTCTGGATGGGCTTTAACTCCGTTGTAGCTGCTCTTTGACTCCATAACAATAACAGGAGTCCCTCAGTCTGCTGGTCTGGGTTCTGTATGAAATCTTGACAAAGGTACCCTAAAACTAGAGTTATAAGTGCCATGCATTATCCTGGTCTCTCAGCATGACCAGCCACCCCAGGTGTTAACAGAACATTTGCCAGGTAACATATGGTAGCAGGGAGCCTGCTTTCCAGGCCTCAGAAAATGTGAGATACAGAAGAGCAAGGACTTGAGATTCCTGAACATTTGAAATTTCTACCATCATGGGAATTCTCCCACTTTGCTTGATGGAGGCAATTGAGCACAGCCTTTTCAAAAAAAGAAAATCATCAATCATGGTAATGGAAAGGAACTTGGAACTTATATAATTCAAGCTCCCAGGCCAAACTCTGCTTTACCACTTTTGGTGTTGAGGAGCTCACCACCTTCAAGCCAGCCTATCCCAGGATTAGACAGCTCTGTTAGAGGGTGTTTCCTCAGGCCGAGCAATGAACTACCTTCCTTAGCTTTCCCGTCTGGCTTTAGAGTGGCTTTTGCAGCCACTCCATAGTGCTGATCTGGCCTTGAGCACCCTGTCGACGTTTGAAGACCACCATCATACTTCGTCCCTTTGCTGCATATGTTTTTAGGTAAATGTCTCCATTCTATCCAATACTGTATTGTCTTGTTGGATGTTTTTTCCCACACTATTCCACATGATCAGTCTCTTAGAAAAATCAACCACATTAGTACTAGGAAGAAACATGTGGGAAAGGCAGAGTGTTTACAAAATAGGAGATGATGGTGAAGTAACAAAGGGGAAAAGAGAGACAAAAAAGAGAAACTGACACACAGGCCAAATAGTTGGTATCCAGTCCTTCATAGCTCTCAAGTTCCAAAAGAATACACAAGATTTGGAGTAGCATATTGAAGCTCAGTGCTCCCTTAAAAAAAAATAATTTCCTATCATCTCGCCACTATTTTATGGACCCTACTGCATTCACGTCCCTATTTCTGCCAGAATCATACAGCAGCTGCAGTCAGAAGCCCTAATGGAGTTTATAACCTGAGCTAGAGAACAAAGAAGATTTTAAAGACAAAACGAATAGATGGCAGAGGAGGAAAACAGCCCCAATCCTCTTTTGTCCAGATAATATAACATAATCTTTGTCTTACCTGTCAATATCTATAAGTCTGAAAAGCTAAATATGTGCAGTGCTTATGTGTCTAGACAGACAGTTCTAGACAAATCGCGGAGCTGAATTTTTATGCTTTGGCAATAATTTAAACAAAGGTACCGCTATGGTGGTTTTAAATCGCATATGTTGGTAGCTCCCATGCAGCAGGAATTCAAGCAAGTGTTTTCAGGCTTTGATGGAAGGGGAAAGATCTGACGTTACAAAAAAGTTTTCTTTTCTGTTTGCCTCTCTCCTCCCAGCAGCCCGGTGCAACACCTGTCTCATCAGCAGGGGCATTCGGAAGGGATGGGCCTCAAGGCACCTCAGTCCCAAGATTCTCCATGCCTCATTCTTCATCCACGCTGCTCGTAATGTTCCATCACTGGCACAGTTACACCTGAACACTCTGGTGCTGCCAAACACCTGGCTTGATTTTCCACTGTCCAAATGAAAAATAAGCATAATCTGCTTCTTGAGGATACAGCAAATGAGGGTGTTCATGACAAATTGTGTTGGTTTATGCAGAATAGTGATAATAAGATACAAATGAGAATTTTTTGCTTAATGAATAATACTAATCACGTTTCAACAAATGCTGTGCCCTTCTAATTAGAGAGACTGCATAAAATCAGCTTAATTTATTTGTGGCTAGTTATACAGTGTTTAAATATTTACTGGAGATTTACTCAAATGTTTGAGAGGATTTTAAACATTTCCTACAGTTGAAGCGACCTGCCTAGTTCTGAGAGGTGTGGTGACAGCTCTAACTTGTGGGGGCTCTCTGATTTTGCAGTGCGTCGTGAAAATCCTCGTTTCAAAATGAAGAAGAAAGGGTATTATTGATTTACATACTAATTCTCCAACTGTTACTCATTTTCTTGATTCCAGCTTCCAAACTTGCTCTCCCAACATTCATCACTGTAGTACACTGGAGGGGATGAGCATCTTTTTCAATAAATTATAGGAACTATGACTAATTGCAGTGATATTAACTATGCAAAGTAATGTGTAACTTAAAATGGATGTGTTCATCATTTCAAATTATGCCTTTGACTTTTGATGGTCTAACACAGGCATGCTCTTTTTGAACTGAATGTGTACTATATTTTCTAAGAATCTCTTAGCAATTCTAGGTTCGCTTGTGAACATACTGACCTACCAAAAATAATCTTCTGGAGCCGTTTTTATGATGCAAAGTAATTAAAAGAAGGATAAGCAGATGACCGTGAGATAAGAAGCAGATATATATATATATACACACACACACATATATATATGTATATATGTACATATATGTTATGCCTCCCTGGCATGGAATTAAGTATAAAAATCCTGGTTATGAGAAGCTTTGCTGAAATGCCTTCTTATTTGTACTGATATTTTTCAAAAGCATTTTGACTACGAATTACTTTTATTCAATCCTAATGGCAAACCCGGGGGTTTTAGATATCTGTATCCTTATCTTCTGGATGAAGACACTGAGGCATCTAGGTTAGGTGATCTGTCCAAGATCACAGGGCTAATTAGTGACAGTCTGGGACTGGACCCCAGACTCTGTGCCATCTAGGCCATGTCATATTCTGTACACCAACTGAACTGATATTTAAGTGAGCTCATTATAGAAATTTAGAGAAAATTTCCAAAATTCTCCCTTCACTTAAAGCAAAATGATTTATTCCATCATTCATTGATTCCTCAATCTACAATCATTTATTGAACACATTTCTTGCATCAGATACTGCAGATAGAATGTACAGACACAATTCTCACCTTACAGGGCCCTACCTTTGGTGAAGAAGATTGACATGTAGTCCAAGAATTACAAAACACCATGGGAAGGGCTGTAATAAAGGTTTGTATAACGTGTTATGAGAGCACAGAGGTGAGAGAATTATTTCTGACTAAGGGATTAGTAAGGAGGTGGTCAAAGGAGGATTCTCCAATGAGGTGATGGTTAAATTGAGTCTGAGAGGATTCACTGGATTTCTCCCAGCAGACAAGAGTAGAAAAGGCATTCCAAATGCTTGAAAGAGCAAAGCATGAAGGGCACAGTTCATCAGGGAAGAAAGGTTGGAAAACCATGCATAGGATTTTGTGGAGGGCCTTATATGTCACTGTAAGGACCTCAAGCTTTATTCTGTGGTGATGAAGAGTCAGGGGAGGGTTCTCAACAGAATAGTACTGGGGTCAGTTTTCTGTTTCAGCAAGGTCACCTGGAGAGGGTGTGGAAATGGATTGGAAGGAAAGACACTGGAGGAAGAGAGAGTTAGTAGAAGGCTACTGCACTGCTATGGGAGGAAGTGGTAAGGATCTGAGTCAGGACTAGGGAAGTAAAGGGCAGGAGCTGTGTAGGGAAAATGGATTTAAAGAATATTTAGGAATAGAATGGTTTATTGGATTACATTTATGGTATACACAGGCATATTTTCCCCAGTCTTCTGTTTCTTTATTCTTTCTATGTTTAGGTGACATGATTCATTAGCCCTTAAGCTTCTAGAAAGCAAGAGAACATTTGTCAAAGGGAAATTCTTGTTATTCTCTTGAAATTGTACCTTGTACAGTGCTCACAATGTAGCAGGCATATTCCTGGATAAGGTTTTTTGTCTTACAGTTGGCTGACATGTTGTGACATGATGGACTTTCCTCCAACTTCCAAGGAAACCAAACAGCTACTTCACAATAAAAATATTGTGCGCATAGACTCACATGCTTAATGGAAGAACATGTTAACTTCCTAAGGGCATCTTCCTCTCGATACCAATTACAAACAGCACTGCAAACTTCAAGGAAATTTTTTTCCACACTGTAATATATAGTCCAGATTTTAGGTGTTTAAGATGGCATATTGTGTTTCAAGATAGCTGTGACAACACTTAATTCATAGTTAAGAAAATGATTGTATAATAAATAAGTGGTTTAAGTGCAGACTCCAGAGCCAGTTGCTTTTCTTCAAATTCTGCCTCTACCATTAAGCTGTGTGACCTTGGACAAGTCATTTAACCTCTTTGTGTCTCTGTTTCCTCATTTGTAAAATGGAGAAAATAAAAAACAGGAACTACCACAAGAATTGTTATGAGTATTAATGAGGGACTATATGTACAGAGTTTAGAATGACTTTGACATTATTATTATCATTGTTGTCACAATTGTCAGATTAAAGAAAGACAGACTTAGGCCTTAACAACATGATGTGGTTTTATCCGATACTCTTAACTATAATAATAATAGATAGTACCATCACTATTAATTATAAAGAGAACAAAGGAAATGTCTTTCAATCACAGCCAGGTTCCTAACTCTGATGTTAGGACGGGTTTGACTTCGAGAACAGCAACCTCAAGATATTAGACCTGCTTCAAATTTTGTTTCCCAGTTTTCCTTTAAAGTCTAGTAAATATAGAGCATCTTTTAATGTATAAAAACTTTTTTGAGCTTAGTGAGGCTTTCAGTCTTGAGGTGAAAAGATCCATTCTTTTCCTACCCAGTATTGCTTTTCATTGGTCCTATGTCTATTTTTTCAATCTTCAGAAGATTTTAAATCCATTTAAATTCCTGATATTTGATAGCTAAATCTGTGCTTTAAAATAAAGAGAAGGAAACATTTATTGAAAATATAGTAGGTGCTCAATAAATGTTTGCCAGGCTAGACTCTTGCCATGAGCAGAATGCATGCTTACTATACACATGCACTCCTATTTGGCCCTCAAGACATTAGGTTAGTTAGCAGTGTTGATATCTGCTGTGCAGGCAAGAAATCTGGAAGATGCAGAGCCTTACCTAGGGTCACGCCATTAACAGGCGGCCCAGAAGTTATCACCTGACTATAAGTCCCTGTGCCCAGCCCCAGTGATCAAGGCGATTCTTGGACTTCAGCTCCTCATGATGAAGAATCTTAATTCTCTGAGGCAAAGTCGACCCTTCCAACGTGTTAAGTATTTTATTAGGCTTTTCTCAAAGTATTCAACTCCATTAAGTGTTTTTCTTCTAAGGTCAACTCAGCAGCTTGAACAACATGCAGATACATCATGGTGGAATAGAATATTTTAAACAATCCTCTGGTACTTCCCTGGTGGTCCAGTGGTAAAGAATCCACCTTCCAATGCAGGTGATGTGGGTTCAATCCCTGGTCCGGGAACTAAGATCCCACATGCCACTGGGCAAGTAAGCCCGTGTGCCACAACTCTTGAGCTCGAGCGCCTCAGCAAGAGAGCCCACATGCCACAAACAACAGAGCCCTGGAGCCTGCGTGACACAACTAGAGAGAAGCCCGAGAACTGCAACAAAGACCCCGCGTGCTGCAACTAAGACCTGACATAGCGAAAAAAAAAATTAATTAAAAAAAAATCCTCTAAGTATACAGCATCCTCATCTAAAAATCAGTGTACTGAGTGTAGGTGGAAATTCAGAAACTAGCATGATTTTAGACCTTGGTCATCTCAAGCACCTCTCAGTGACTGCATGGGCTCACACTTCATTACTGTTATAAAATAAAGATTAGATAATCAAATAAAATTTAAAAGATCACTGGACATTTTTTTTGTGTTTAAGGAAATGACCCTTTAAAAACAACCTATTCTCTGTCACATGCCTTTCAAAAATATGTAACATCCTAATGAGAACAGAACAAACAAATAAACAGCTGAGGCCTTTAGGGTCCCTGAGATCATAAAACTTTCGGCCTCTTTTCTGACACCAACAGCTTTCGGCTTCACTGCACCCCCGGACGGTTGGCGCCAGAGGCTGCAGCCTTGAAAGGCAGCCGGCAGCAGCTCATACTGAAGTTGTTCTGGCAGCAGAAGGAGGCCCCAAACGCATCCGATTATTTTAAAATGTGCTTTCATTGTGCTGCTTGCAGCTGTGAGTTAATTTTGTTTAAACAAAAAAGGACCATTTGCTTCTTTAAAATCCAGGTTTTTTTCCCCTCTGCAGAGCAGCTGCAAGGAGCTCAGCGTCGACTTCACAAGCCCCCTGCCTTCCTGAGAGCACCACTTTGGGAAGATGCCTTCCTCCCCAGCAGGGGATCAACACTACACTCCAGAGGGCTCAGACTTCCAGGGCTCTCCTCATTGGCTGACCTGTGCCGACAGGAAGAGATAGGTGGACCAACTGTAGAACTGCAGAGTTTCAAAGCAGGCGGAGCCCTTAGAGGTAATCTGGTCTGACTCTCAGCCCTTTTACAGATGAGAAAACTCAAGGACAGGGAGGTCAAGTGGCTGGCCTAAGATTTCACATCTAGTCAATGGCAGCCCCACCATGCATGTAATCTGGAACCAGGAGCAATGGGGTGTGGGGAAATAGGGATAGAGGTGCCTTCATTAGACAGAGTCTGCCAGGGAGCATTCTTCTTCCCCAAGGTAGTATTTATGAGAGCTGTCTACTTGATACTCTAAAGCCGCTTGGCCACTGGCTCCCTTGTTCCTCTCCAGTTCCATTTCTGAATCACCTTGTCAGTAGGGTTCTGGGGCTACTTCTCTATACCCTCACCATTTTCCACAGACTCAGCTCCCTCAAAAAGAACCTTCTCCCAAATGCATCAGGCCTTACCAATTTGACATGACTGTAACTCACTGGATAGGAATATGTGCCTGGTTTAAGTTTACTTATAGCTTTTGCAATCCACATTGCTCCTGGGGTTTCCTCCTTCGAGCACACTGCTGAATTAGGTAAGGGAGTTTTAGATCCTGGCTTTGGAGATTCTTGCATCAGCATACGGTAACCAGTGACTCTGAATCCTCCCAGGTTTCTATGTGTTTAGAATGAGCCACATGGTGATAAACGGTGATCAATCCCATTTCTGCCATTGCCCCTTTAGCAAGAGGGTAGCTCTGCCAGTCACTTGCCAATCAGTTTCACAGAATGTAGGTTGTGCCTCACCCAATTCGTCTCCTAATTAATGGAGTGACAAAATTTTGACATTTTGTTGGCTTCTCTGGCTCTTGTGGGAATTGGGGGAAAAGAATTGAAGGAGAAGAGGGAGAAGAGGGAGAGTGAGCAAGGAGAGAAAAATACATACTGATTTAATGGGTCCTTGCCAATTCTTAGCTAATAACAATTTTTTAAATAAATATTTTTTTAATTATAAAAGCAATATGTGTTCAGGGCAGAGAATCTTTAAAAACTACTGGAAAGTATAAAAAATAAAATGTACACCACTTTAAGTTTCATCTGTTTTTTTTTTAATGTAATGAAAACCTCAATGCCATCTAGCTTAAATGATTAGATAATATATTAGCTCATTTTAAAATTAGGGAAGACTTCAGTGCCATTTTAATTCAGAAATGTGACAATGCCACCAGATACAAGGTCACGTGACACCTCTGCTCCATATCCTGTGTGTCAGTTACCCTTAAGCCCAACTTCCTTCTACAGTCACAAAATCTCTTCCGATATCACCTGGGACTTCATGTTTCCTCATCCATGATCAGGGAGGGAGAATGGGCATCTACCACCCAACTAAAATCCTTCAAGTCTTTCTAATTGGTTCAAATGAGAGTATATGCTTATCTCTGAATCAGACATTAATGCCAAAATAATGATTGCACTAAATGGCATGGGCCTGGGTTATGTGTCTACCTCCAACCTAATAAGCATAAGTAGAGGGATGGGATCATGCTGATTAGCCTCTCTTAATGATGGGCCACCTATGGAACTCAAGGTAAAAGTCAACCTTATCAAATTGCATGGCTGTTGCACCTGGTATGGAGGTAGAGAGGATAATGGGTTGGATACTGGGGAGTCAGTCACAACATCTTCCGTACACTGGAAACCCAATTGCCTAGGGAAGAACCATTGTTGGTATTTTTGCTATATAGCTCTGAACATACGCATATACTTTGTGTGTGTGTTTGTGTGTGTATTGAAAATTAGAAATATACTATATATACTATTTTATATACTCTTTATTTTTCACTGAAAAATATATCCAGAGTTTTCTCATGTCATCAAATATTCTAAAAATTATTTAAAAGGCTGCATGAAATTTAAATAACTCCCCGAATTTGAAAATTTACTGAGTTGTTTCATTTTTCATCCTTACAAATTAAGCTACAATAAATAAATTTGCACATATATCAGTGTTCATATCTAAGCTTGTTCCATAGGATAGAATATAAGAAGTAGAATCAGAGAGTGAAAGAATATAAACAAAGCCTTTGGACACTTACTACAAAATGAACACCTTAAAATATTGTGCCAATTTTACATTCTTGGCAATAATATACATTAGTGTATTTAACTATCCACACCTGTTATATTTCTAAAGCCTCAAAGTATTAAAAAATATTATTTGGATTAGTAGTTAAATCTCTGGGGGAAAGTGAAAGGAGAGATCAGTGATTTATTAAAAACTTGGAATTCAGAATTTAGAAGCTCTTGATTTTTCAACCCTTGATGTCTGGGACTAGACTAATAGGAAACACAAAATAACATCATATTTGTGTGACGAAGAAAAGTAATCCCCAGGGTCTACAGTATGCTACTCTACTAGTTTTGACTCTTTGATACGTAAATCACTGGGCTGCAATTTGAGCTGGCTTAGGCAAAAAGGTAAATTTATTGTCTCATGTGACAAGGAAGAGTAAGAGTGTAATTGGGAATGACTAGAACAAAAGATTTGATCGTACCAGGATTGTTACCTCACCTTTATCCATGTCTTCTACTGCAAATCGGAATTCTCTGAGAAGCTAGGACCTCAGTTGCCAAAACCTTCTGAGTCTGCATTTTCAAACCTTCACTACCAGAAAGCCTCACCTAAGCCTCAATTTCAAAGATCCAGGGCTATACCCTGATTGTTTAGGCTCAGTTCATCTGCAGATCCTTGCTTTAAAGATGGTTAAGGTGGGGCTTCCCTGGTGGCACAGTGGTTGAGAGTCCGCCTGCTGATGCAGGGGACATGGGTTCGTGCCCCAGTCCGGGAAAATCCCACATGCCGCGGAGCAGCTGGGCCCGTGAGCCATGGCCACTGAGCTTGCGCGTCCGGAGCCTATGCTCCACAACGGGAGATGCCACAGCAGTGAGAGGCCCGTGTACCGCAAAAAAAAAAAAAAAAGATGGTTAAGGTGGTTAAGGTGGACTTCTGTAGAGCAACTAGATATTTGATTGGCAGCCCCTTACGTCAGAGACAAAATCTAAGTAGGCAAGGGCAGGTTCTCTAGAGGAGAATGGCATTATCAGAAGAAGAGGGAAGACATGTTAAGTGGACACTAATAACTCATCATATAAATGTGATCTTTTAAAATCCTTAATGCCATGCCATAGTTACTACCATAAATGGGTAGAGAAGGAAATTAAGATTCATAGAATTCAAATTAATTGCCTTGGGTCTCAGTGTCTCTCTGTCTCTGTTGCTCTCTCTCTCTCAGACACACACACACACACACACACACACACACACACACACCCCACAGTGATGGAGCTGGAATTTAAATCCCAGTCAGTCTAATTCTAAGTCTTATGCTCTTTCACTAATTATACATTAAACACTCTTAGCAATGTGGCTATTATATGAATAAAGATACAATGGTTAGATAGCAGGCAATAACAATCACCCCACCACCTCCACGCACATACACTAACGACCTCCACCATGTGTTTATACACTCTCCTGGCTTGCTTCTAATCCAGGTGAGAGAATGTTTCATGTGTGTCCCCCATCAGCTCTGTCTCCATAAGCCTCAACTGCCTAGGGCTGCCATGAATCACAGAGGAGCAAGAAGAAGGAGGGCACAAGTTGGAGGAAACAGACAACCTATCCTCAGCCCTCTCCAGGTCAAGATCTAACCTTCACTCTAGGAAGAGATGCTGCACTTCCATGTGACCACCTTTCAGTAATTTTCTCTTCTACACTCCAGGACAGTGGGCTAACTCTTCCCAGAATTGCACAAAATGGCTTCTTAGCAACACAGAAGAGCCTATAGATTCAGTCTAGTCTGTTCATCTCATTTTGTGGCCTAGGGGAATAATAACCAGAGAGATTAAATGACCTGCCCAAGTTAAAACCTAACGTCATAGGCAAATTCAAATTCAAGACTTCCATCTCCCAGGCTAGTGATCTCCCATTCACACATGGATGTTTCAGTCACTCCAGAGAAGAGTGAGCTCTGAGGGTAAAAATTAGCATCAGGAAGAAGCTCCAGAGAAAATTATAAAGGACAATGAGTATCTGTGCAACCTTCAAAGAGTATCCCATTGTCTCCTTGGAAAGAAATGAACTTGCATCTACTGATAGCAGTGTAAAAGGAGTAACTGAGGACAGCAGTGGAATTAGGAAGTCAACAAACATTTATTACGTACCTGTTAGGTATCCAAACACCTTTTCTGTGCCAGGTGCTGGGGACAGAGCAATAAACAACACAGGTATGGTCACTAGCCTCAGTGACCATGCTAACAAAGATTGCTAACAAAGAAAGCAATCTAGCGGGGAAGATAGACTTTAAACAAAAAGTCACAGGTGTGATGGCTATTTTGAAAGGTCAAGTGCAGGATCCTGTGGAAATGCAAAGCCCATCTATGGCAGTAGGAACGGCCACTCAGAAGAGGGGAGTTTAAGCTGAGACTTGAATGATGAGTAGGATATACTCAGGGGCATGTGGAGCAGAGTAGTAAGCCAAGCAATAGTGTATAAAGGCCTGGAGGTGAAAGAAAGTGATGATGTGGGGATATGAGAGCAGGTCCCTGTGGCTGAGCATAGAGTGAGGGAGAGGGTGGAACAACTGCCTGGAGAGGCAAGTAGGGGCCAGATTATATAGAGCTCCATGAGCTATGTTCAAGAATTTGCTTATCCTAAGGACAATAAGAAGAGTTTTAAGCAGAGAGAGGCAGAATCATCTCTGCATTTTAAAAGATCATTCTAACATCAGCATCAAGAGATTAGAAGGGACTGAAACTGAACATGGTGAAAAACCTCTTAGGAGGTGATTACACTGGTCAGATTAAACCATGGTGCTGGCTTAGATATGAATGTTAGCAGAAAGGAAGAGGGGACTCAAGATTTGCTTCCATTGTTCCCTGAACTATGCATAACAGAAAAAGCAAAATTAAACCTAAAGTCTATACATGGGGGGCAGGGGGTCTCTGAAAATTAAGATAAAAAAGAATCCAAACAGGAATTCCTCCTGTTTGCTGGGAAAGGATTAGAGAAATGAGTACACAGAAGAAAAATAAAATTAGGTGTAGTGATTCTGATTCACAGACACCATTTCCTGGCCAGATGCTGTTGTGGAACTTTCAGAAACACCCACTAAAATCATAAATGAAAATCACATATTCGTAACAATTAATGAGAATACAGGCTGAATATGCAATGTGGATGAAGATTTTGATTTACCCATGGAAGATGGAAATATATATGATAGAGGAAAACAATACCCAGAAATGTGATAAACATTTGCATGAAAATGAACCACTAGAAAAACTCAATACTTCTTCAATACTTCATGCAACAAAGTATCTTCAGAGCAGTCAAAAAGAAATAATAATAAATAATCATAGTGAATTTTCCTGCCATTAATTTTGTCACAAAATTTCTGTTGACTTCAGTGGAAGTTTTGCATCTAGAATGTGGCCCAGGAAATATTTATAGTCTGTAACTCAGAGACCAAAGACCTTGAACATCAAGAAAATCTCTTACCCTTATTTATATACACTGTTCTTTATCAGGAAGGAAGAGCTGGTACCCATTCCAACTAACCAATCATTATGCAAGGAATATTCTGACTCACCCAGCATCTTTAATCAGTAAATGCTGTGCCAATGGAAAGAGAGCGGGAAGAAGTCACAGCAACCATTAATAAAAAATGACTAGGGCTTTCTATCAACAGAAGCATCATTAGAAAATATATGGTAGGAAAATAGTAGGCTGTAGATTTGTGGTGGCAGGGATGGCAATGGAATACTAACATTTATACCCTCTTAACCACTTTGTTTTAAAATGATGCCGGATTTCAGGTAACTACATATGTGGTTAATACAGCATTTTGCATTTTCAATTTCTTGCTAAATTCCTGACTATAGTCTCAAAAGATGGGACTGCCTTACCTGACTCTTTGGCTCTCCCTCCAGCCTCCAAACACAAATTCTTCTATTTTTTTCCAGTTTTATTGAAGTATAATTGACATGTAACATTGTATGAGTTTAAGGTGTACAACTTAATGATTTGATATATATATTTATTACAAAATTATTATCACAATAAGTTTAGTTTAAAAATAGGGAGTGTTTCACAAATTTGCATATTATCTTTGCATAGGGGCCATGCTAGTCTTCTCTGTATGGTTCAAATTTTTTAATGTTATGTGCTGTTGAGTCAAGCATCACAGATATTTCTAACAGGTAATTGACTGTCATTGTCTGAGCATATCTTCCATGAAGGCTTTGGTCAATTCATGGAAAAAGATAAATCAGATGTGAAGGGGAAGAACCTCAGATTAATCCAATACTTTCTTGAAAAGTCTCCTCTTTTTGCTGCACTTCTACTCCCAATCATGAACCCTTGAGTAAATAACGAAAATACGATTCACATTTCCAATACACTGTGCAATCTGCATTTCAGCTGAGGATACTTCTTGGTCACACAGTAGACTTGTAATTCCAAAGTAACTGTATTGCATTTTGAAAGAAAACAAGGCAGTCATATTCCATTAACAGAAAGCCTTCTTGAGCGTGTCCCTTGGTAGGTTAAATGGATCTGAGTCATGCACTGACAGTGAATGGGAGAATCATAAACGTTTATATAAAACACCTACAAATCTTAATAGGGAGATGAGCTAAAACTACAAAAGTCCCCATTACTGTATAACTTTTCAAGTATCACTAATGCATGTCACCAGTGGATTAACAGTATTCTGCTCTAATGGCATTTCTGCCCTATCATTAACCCAAGCATGGTCCAAAAAGTTACTTGAATATCCATAAACGAGCTTACTGCAGTTTATGTGACTTGCAGTTCTATCAGTTCAATAGTAACAACAACATCAAATTCCTCATCTAGGCTCAGTTGTATGGATCTGAAGTCTAGAGATCAGATTCCCATCGTGTCAGTTTCCCATGCCTTGTTTTCAAAAGATCATGGCTCTGATCCTGTCATGCATAGTAGCACATGACTGCTAATGATATTTCACTATTAATGTATATTCTGGCTTCAGACAGAACCTGGATAGATGGTGTTCTCAAATCACTACTCAGTCTACACTGGAAATTGTACTGGTTTTGATAAGTAGTGGAATATACCACCCACCAAAAAAAAAAAAAAGTCCTATATAATCTAAACTTCTATTGGAATTCCAGGATTTATGTCACTATTATAGAAAAACTCATTTTGGTTATAGCACCAACACGGCCAAATAAATGACTTCTGGATGCAAGAAGAAAATATTTGGCCAAGATAAATAGGTGTTCAAACAGGCCTCCCCAGCTTACTCGTTTTGCTATATGGAAAATGAACTAACCGAGTTTAATGGACACCAAATGAGATTGGAAGCCTGTTCTAATTCACTTCATTCTGTACCAGGAATGAGCAGTTTTTGATTTCCTTACATCCACCTTTAGCCCCTACAGTGTATTCTCAACAAACTGGCCAAGTGATCATTTTAAAATATATACCAGGTCATGTGACTTCTCTACTCAAAATTCCTCCATGTCTCTCACTCTACAAACAGTGCAAACCAGAGCCCTGGCAAAGGTCTACAGGGCTATACGGTCTGGCCTCTCTGGTCTATTTCTTACCCTCCCCTGCTCACTTTACTCCAGTCCCACTGGACACACTGCTTCTCAAACACAAACAGCATATTCACACCTCTGGACCTTGGCACTATTTGTCCCCTTTGACAAGAACACTCTTCCCTCTGACATCACATGACTCATTCCCTCACCTTCTTCAAACCTTTGCTCAACAGTCACCATCTCAACAGGCAACCCTGTCCAACCTATTTGAAATTATATTGCACCCCCTCTCCTCACACTCCCAGCTCCCCCTTATCCTATTCTGTTTTTCCTCCATAGCACCCATCACCTTCTAACATTCTACATAGTTTACATATTTACTATGTTTATTTTTTCTCTCCCTCACTAGAATTTAAACTTCACAAGGACAGAAACTTTAGTCCATTTTGTTCACTACTATACACTCAGAACTTGAAACAATGCATAGCCCATAGGAAATGCATGCTTAATAATATTAGTTGAATAAAAGAATGAATTCCAAAGTTGCTGAACATGGAAAAGATCTCGCACACAGAAAATTCACAGCTGTTTTACTTTAAGCTATGATTTAAATTCTGAAGCCTCAGTTTTCTCATCTGTAAAATGGAATAATTATATTATTAACACTTAGGCTTGTTGTAAAGATTAAGGGAGAAAAATGAGTGGAACGTATTTTAGGCAATGATTCACATATTGATTAATTATTTTGATTGGTCCAAGAGCAATGGCAAGCATATCTAATGTGTATATAGAATTTTACACCTTACAAAGAACACAATTGCTTTCATTAGATCCTCCCAGCATCCTCTCAGATTCACTCCAGGAAAATGTTAATAACTGGATCCTCAGTGTCTGTGCCTCAGCAATGTCAGGGATGTATCCAACCACAAGGCTCTGAAAGATGGAGGCTGATTCAAACTGAAGTCCTCTGAGCCCAAGCCCGGTGCTCTCTCCTCAACATCAAAGAAAGCATTGTTTCCAGAACAAGCTTTCAACAGAATGAAGTGATGTTTCCTATTTTTTTATTTTTTTTTTACTGAGTCTGGATGTCGGCACAGAATGCAGCTTAGATGAGGCGGTAGTCATCTGCACCAAGTACCCCCTGCAAATCCCAAGAAGTCAAGACTCAAGCCCTGGAAGAGATCTTTTCACCACTGAGCACTTATTTAGTCACATGCGTGCAATCTGGAATACCTTTACTATCTCAGTGTTTCCTAACATCCTATAAGCATCTCTAGAAAAGGATTAGGTTTTCTGAAAGAAGCACCCCAATTCCTCATTCAGTCTTATTTACATAGTTGGCGTTCAGTAAATTCTTAATGCATAATGAATGAATTTAAAAAATGGGTGTGTTTGCTGTTGCTGCCCACGTTAGCTTGCAACATAACATTTTCTCCCTTCTTTTCTACTAAAATAATTAGAGTACAAGCAGATGTCTACAGTGTCATGCCCCGCCCCATCCCTCATAATTGTGTTAATCGGAAAACAAGTTACTCAGAATGTTGTGCATGAAAGAATTACACTTTTAGGAAATGCTGAGTTAAACAACTTCAAACAGGCTTTTTTACTACAGGACTTCTCAGAGCTTTTACCACACAAATGTACATTGCAAATCTTCAAATTTTAGGTAGCATCTATAGTATTTTGCAAATGTATTGGAAAATTTGTGCACTTCCTCCCCCAGGAAACAAAGCTTTTTGCATGGAGTTTCTCTCAAGTTTACCAGAGAAGGCATTTATCTGTAACAATTACACTCAGGGTCTTCAAAAGCAGATCCATAAAAAACTAAAATAAAATGCCAGGAACATGAAGAAGTCAAGGAGAGTTCACATTTTTTTTTTTTGTAAAGCTGAATACCTTAAAGGGTAATTTTACTTAGATTTACTATTTAATTTCCATTAAGCCTAATACTAGGTTTGTGTAAGCCCACAGATCCTGAACGAGTATTATTTTGGAAGATGTGCTAAAGACTGATATTTATTTCACCTTTTTTTTTTAAAAAAGAAACACACTGGCTTGGGGTCCTTACATAATCTCATGGACTTTAAATAGAAGGTCAAAACTCCTCACAGGCAAAGTAGTTAAACTGATGATGGGAAGGAAAATAAAGGATGCTCCTGTCCTACTGGTCTTAGCACAGGGTCTCTTAGTCCATGTAAATGAAATTTTCTAACAAAAGGCAAACGTTATCCAAAGACTTTTTTCAGTTAATAGTATCTTTTAAAAAAATATTTATTTATTTATATATTTGTTTGGCTGCACTGGGTCTTAGTTGCCACACACGGGATCTTCATTGTGGCATGTGGGATCTTTAGTTGTGGCATGTGAACTCTTAGTTGAGGCATGTGGAATCTAGTTCCCTGACCAGGGATCGAACCAGTCCCCCTGCATTGGGAGTGCAGAGTCTTAGCCATTGGACCACCAGGGAAGTCCCAGTTAATAGCATCTTATTTTTATTTACCAGGTAAGATTAAATAAACATAAAGTACTGAGAGCACAGGCCACAGAACTTATACATTTAAATGAGGCCAAGAAGAGTATGGTTGAGGGGTGAGGTATGTCAGGGAAGGATAGCTGGGATTGGGCTCCCTGAAGGAGGTGACAAGAGGGTCTTGTCAGGAAGAAGAATCCAGTAAAATGGGAATGAAAGACCCTTGAATTCCACTGCGTCCACTTTGTACATTAGCCTTGTGATAGCCATCATGACAGATCTTGAATATTAGAGTTTTTGTAGGAAAGAGTAAGCAGAAATCTAGGAGACCTAAACCTGGCTGTGTAGATGCTGCTGGCTGAAGATACAAAGGTACATAGAGAAGGAAGTCAGGTCCAGAGAAGACACTGCCTTTAGCTAATATGAGAAGCTACTGACAATGTGAGGTCCCCAGAGCCTGTCATAGGCATTTGAAGTTAAAATAAAACAAAACAATCCTTTTCTCTGGCTTATCCAGGGGAGTCCCACTCCCCCTCTTTCTCTACTCCACCCCACACCTCCACCCTTAGCCTTAGCCCCTGAATTAAGAGGGGATAGAAACTATCTTGATTGTCTCTGCTGCTGTGACAGCTTTTAATATGTATATTAACAAATACCCTACTCGTCATTATTGTCCTAGGTCCTATATTTCATTTTTCAAGCTATAGAAATATATAGACTATTTGAGCAGTAGGCAAATCCCCTACTCTCTTTCTGAATGTAGATGATTTGTGAAGCATTAATGAAATCACTTGACGCTGAAATTTAGTTACCTTATATGGCAACCCTTCCCTAAGCTTTAAATTTGAAATTCCACACCCAAGTCCAGTTCGTTTTTGTTCTCCACATTCCCACTATGCTCCTCCTTCCAGGCTTTTCTAAATGTCATGCAGGATCCTCTCCAGGCAATCTGTATTAAGCACAGCTATTTGAGGCAAAGTCTTTCTCTTAGGGCACCTCATTTTGGAATATTTTAATGGGAAGATTTTAAATGGGTTAACCCTGAACCTTGAACAAACTTTCATTCTGCTGAGGGAGGATGCTCTATCCCCAGATGAGTAAAGCTCATCACTGACCAACACAGCAAGCCATCAACCCACTCAGTCTCACCCACAGCTCCCTCCTCAGAGCTGTTGAAATCTGCTCTTCCTTTGTCTTCTTAAGAAGATCTAGCTTCCCCTGGATTCTCTCCAGAATAAAACCCACTCATTTCCTTGACTTGCAATGTCCTCTTGAAAACTAAGTAATGAAAGCAGATGCTCTAACTCAGACACATATTTTCTCACTCAAATTTTCATCACAGTTTCCCACCCAAAGCTGACGCATTAGCTGTTGGGAAAATCACAGTCTCTAAAGCACACAGAAAGGTTGGTCAGACTATTTTTGTGGGTTCCATAACTACAACTTTCAATTAATCTAAAAATTTTTTTTCATAAAGATTTTGTGTATTCTGTTTGAGTCCTATAGGATATCCACAGAAAAACAAACATGTTTTCTTTCTGAGTATCCTGTATTCTTTTTGCATATTCATACCATTTAAAAATAAAAACAACAGCAATAAAGGTATTCTTTTTCTTGGAAGGAAAACCTGCTACCTGGAGATTACTTTCTTTGCCCAGTCACAATAAATTAAAATGCTTTCAACGAACATCGCAAATAACAACCATAAAGGCAAAATCTGAACAATTATCTCCTCATATTCCTGCTTTTTCTTCCTCCCCCAGAGGAAGGGAGAAGGCTATCATATAAGGGTCAAGTCATTTCTACTCGTTCCCATAAACCAGCTGGCCTTATGCCTTGAAGAAGACCCTTCTTATAACTGCATTATCTGCTACAGATCAAAAATTTTCCGTGTTAAAGTTTCCAAAAAAGCAGGCTGTTACAGTAAACTCGCATGTCTTATTGAATGGCTGATTCCAAAAAAATAAATAAATAAAATTAATTAATTAAAAGACTCACATCCAGTATTTCATGTGACTGCTGTTTATCCTCCATGGCATGTACAAACTTTTTTTTAGAAATTGCGGGAAGTGTCAAGACCCTTACTTGTTACAATTTAATTTTCTGCTGCTAAGGCAATTACAGTTCAATGAATGATGATTCAAACACATCGAAGTTTTCATTACTCTTTGCTTAATTTGTCAGTTAATGCCTTTGAGTTCTATGGTTTCCCCGGAAGTCTTAACTTGCCATTAAAAACCTGTCAAAGAAACAACCTTCTGATTCTGACGGGTTTAAAGAGTGTATATCCTTTCATTGTTAAGAAAGTTAGAACTCACTCCTCAACCAAAATATTCATACTTTAGGAATCCACAGTTAGGGAAGGTTGCAATAATTCTGGATTAGTGTTTTGTAATACAACAGCACTGCAATAAATACCAGAAATAAGAGTTCATGCTTAAAATACTATATATCACAAGAATGTTACTTTCTATCGATTTTTCTTAGTGGTTTATGGTTACCTGATAAATGTTGGACTTTTACATTCCTCTCCATGTCCCAAGCATCTATTACATTTACACATTTTATACTTCTCTAATGTTTTTGCAATACATTTTCCTGAATCGGCTGATGACATTTAATAGAATGTTTAAGACACAATATAAAAGCTTAAATGCTTTTGCTTATTCTGGGGGAAAAATGTGCACATAGATTGGATTTCAAATTAAAACCTACGATGGTATACCTAACATTTTTGCTTCTGCTATACATATTAAAATATAACTAAGTGCTCCTTATGTAATGCTGCTTCATCAGTACAAATAACAAGCTCTCGTACTTACAAGCAAGCTAGATGATTAAGGAGTTTTAATGAAGGGAAACAAAACCACAGGGCTGGGATGTAACAGCCCATGAAATTCTTATTGGTAGAAAGAGAACTTGCAGTAAATAAATATTAACCTAAATGTTATAGAAAACAAAATAAACAGGGAAAAACGTATTCTTTAAGCTAAAATATAGGTTAAAAATTGCTGACAATGTAAGGGAAGTCTATTTGCATACCACAGGGCTCCATCTGCTGTGGAAAATATAAGCTGCAAGAATGATTTAATATTTAATAGAAGTAGTAGCCACTGTTAATTATAATTTGCACATTTACAAATCAGCACTGATAGCAATACAAATTATGAAATATAAGGGTGTTCTGCTGGATACTAGGGAAAATAAGATGACAGACAAAGTTAATGGAGTATCCCTAACCACAGCTCTGTCAGAACACATCAGAGAACTAATCCAGTTACAAAGAGCCTGCAATGGAAAATCTATTTAAAATATTAAAATGCTGTTTGGTAAAAGCTTTTTCATAGTGCATTTTACTTAAACAGTTGCTTATTGCTCATGGGTCATTAGCTGTACACCCAGATGCATTCTGCAAACTGCCATTTAAAAGAATAGTAGAAATTAAATAAGAAATACATTTCTGCAGCATTTTTTCTTGATATATAGAAAGAGTTCGCTTAATATCTAGTCTGGATATGGAAAAAATAGCATGTGGTCACACCATAAGTGGAAAGCTGTGGAATTAAGCACTACACTTTGCTTACACAGGGCCATAAAATTCAACACAACTTCTCCCTCTAGACCCAAACTTATTTCCATTTATACTTAGATGCTAATAGTGATCATACAAATCAACTCTTATTTAGTAAGAAGACAGAAAGTAGCATTGATTTTTTCATTAATCTTCTATTTCACCTCATTTCTCTCATCATCAAATAATATGGATTAGTAGTAGGTGCAATTTATGCACAATGTTTTAATAGTTAACTTTTGTTCTCTATAGCCTCTGGAATCCCTAATTCATGGAACTGATCCTGTATCCAAACTCCTTCAATTTATTATGATTAGGAAATCTTTATTCTGTGACCATTATCTTTAATGTATGATAAAGATGTTTCTGCATCTTGGAAAAAAATATAGAACAAAGGCTATACCAAGAATAGAGTTTTAAATAGAAAAGCATAAGCAAGTTAAACTGTTATAGATCACATATGAATGTGAAACTGGATGTTGTCACAGTACAGCAGGAAATATTAGCACATATTTAAGTCTACCTAAAGTATACTATGAAGGTATTTGTTGGGTGCAGGCAGAGGTCAAAAACCAGCAGTCTCAGGACCAAGTACTTACAGGAGACATTTTCTTAGCCATCTTCTTTTTTAAACTGGAATTGGAATCTTATAGACGGCGTACCCACCACCTCTTATTGTCTTATTTTTAGCAACTTCATGACTTTGTATTTTCTTCCTGAGCTCTGTAAGTATTATTCATGACTTTAAAAAACTTTTTCCATCACCATTACTATGCTATTTTATCTGTTCTTGGATATGCTAGATGTATTTTTTCATCACCCAAAACATCCACGTCGTGAATTCACAGCTACAACCTAATAAAGGGCCCATGAGTTATGGACTTCATTAATTTGAGGTCTCAAAGGTACTACAGCACTAGTAGAAAGATGTTGAAAATATCTGCATATTAGCAATGGAAACCTCTCATGAACTTGTCTGTCTTCAACAGGACTCTGGGTGAAACACACACACACACACACACACACACACACACACACATTATAATAGTTTCTCCTGAGAATCAGCCCCATTGACTTGCTATCATTCAGGTCACAATTTCAAATATATAACATCTGTGCAGCTAGAGAAACCTGAAGCTGAAATATTATATTAGAATGGTATCAACTTAGTAGCATCCAATTGTACCCATGAGGAGCAAGCACAAGATCTTTCTAGAGGAAAATATCCCCAAGTTAGGCCTTCAAGATTCCCACAGAATTTTAACAAAATATGAGCTCATAGTAAAAAAAAATTACCAAGCATATGAAGAAATACTCCACTATTTATGAGAATGAGCAGAAACAAACCACAGGTTTAAACCCCTAAGACTTTAGAGTTCTAAAAATATCAGCTATAGAATGTAAAATAATCATGAATGGAATGTTTTAAAAAGAGAGAGAAATAGAAAAACAAGATATGTGAGCAAGGAAGAAACACTATCAAAAATGACCAGTCAGATTTGGAAAAGAAACAAAATGCACTGAAATAAGACACACACACATATTGAATTTTTTGAATCATTGGAAGGGTGTTCTGCTTCCAATAGTGGCAAACTAGATATTCCAGATCAACTCTCCAGCTTAAAACAACCAATAAATGTGAGCAGGGAGGACAGTATGAAGGTTCCTTAAAAAACTAAAAATCGAACTACCATACGACCCAGGAGTCCCACTACTGGGCATATACGCTGAGAAAACCATAATTCAGAAAGAGTCATGTACCACAATGTTCATTGCAGCTCTATTTACAATAGCCAGGACATGGAAGCAACCTAAGTGTCCATCAACAGATGAATGGATAAAGAAGATGTGGCACATATATGTAATGCAATATTGCTCAGTCATAAAAAGAAATGAAACTGAATTTTCTGTAGTGAGGTGGATGGACCTAGAGTCTGTCATACAGAGTGAAGTAAGTCAGAAAGAGAAAAACAAATACCATATGCTAACACACATATATGGAATGTTAAAAAAAAAAGGTTCTGATGAACCTAGGGGAAGGACAGGAATAAAGAATCAGACGTAGAGAGTGGACTTGAGGACACAGGGAGGGGAAAGTATAAGCTGGGACAAAGTGAGAGAGTGACATGGACATATGTACACTACCAAATGTAAAATAGATAGCTAGTGGGAAGCAGCTGCATAACACAGGGAGATCAGCTCAGTGCTTTGTGACCACCTAGAGGGGTGGGATAGGGAGGATGGGAGGGAGACACAAGATGGAGGAGATATGGGGATATATGTATATGTATAGCTGATTCACTTTGTTATAAAGCAGAAACTAACACACTATTGTAAAGCAATTATACTCCAATAAAAATGTTAAATAAATAAATAAATGTGAGCAAATTATTTTGAATAGTATGTTTTAATTCACTGGAAAAACAACAAGAAAGTAAAGAATTATGAATTCAAAAAATGCAAAAATTGAGAGAATTCAACCTATAAGTCTCTGCTATTTCCAGAACAAACTTTTCCACAGAGCTTTAACAGACTCATGAGGCTAAATGGAAAGAAATTCAAGTTCAGAATCTGCCAACGGGGCAGAGACTGACAAATATCCTAGGCTTTGGAATAAGGGTGAACAAAACATAAAGCACTCTCAAAGGATCTAAAACCCCACTCGATTAAAGCAAACCTTGATTACTAATGTCCTTAACTACATATTAGAAATAAATATAAATTTTCTCTGGTGGAAGATAACATCACCCCAAGCCTCAAGTTATCTCTATATTTTTTGATATGCAGTGATTAGAATTTATCAACAAAAAATAATAATAATAACCATGCATATAATTAATCAAGATAATGTAATCAAAACCTAAGAGAAATAATAGGGAGTAGAAGTAGATCCAGAGAGGATCTGAATAATGGAGTTATCAACTAGTAACTTAAAAATAACTATGCTTAATATGTTCAAATAAGTTTAAAAAACAAGATTAGAAATTTTAACAGAGAATATAAACTATAAAAATGGCAATTCTAGAAATTAAAAATATAATAATTTAACTTAGAATTCCATGGCTAGGATTAACTGCAGAATAGACAGAACTAAAAGGACTGCTAGTGATTTAAAATATAGAAATATATCCAGGATAGATTAGAAAACATATCAATATTTCAATAGAAATATCAGTGTCAATAAATGAAAATATGTTAATTGAAAATATCCATTATAAAGCACAGAGAGGAAAAAGATAGGTTGAAAAACATCATAGAGTATAAGAACTCTGGTCAATGAAATTAAAAGGTTTAATCTACAGCTAATCAAAGTCCCAGAAGAGTTGAGAGAATGAAGTTGAGGTATTATTTGAGAAGATAATGACCGAGAATGTTTTAAAATTGTTGAGAGATATTAAGCCATATTTTCAAAAAGTCAAAATGTCAAGCAATGTCAAGCAAGATAAATATTAAAAATGTCACACCAGGTATAAATGTAGATCCTATAACCAGCTAGAGAAAAGATATTCACCTTAAAATGAGCATCAATAAGATTAATAGCTAACTTCCCCAGAGAAAAAGTCAAAGCCAGAAGACAATGGAATGATTTTTCAAAATGCTGAAAGAAAATACCTGCTACCATAAAATGTTATGCCTAAGAGAAACAGTTCTCAAAAATAAAAACTAAAGACTTTTTCAAACAAACAAAAAAATAATTCAGGTGTGAACTAAATAAAATAGAAAAAGTATTCTTTGGGAGAAGAAAGATTCCATATGGAATTGAAATACCTAAATAAATTGAGAAATGTAACACATTCATGGATAGGATGGCTTAAGGTAGTTAAGTTAGTAGTTTTCCTCAAAATTAATCTTAGAGGCAATAAAATTCCGCTCAAAATTCAAACCAAATATTTGAGAAATCTACCAAGCATTCTAAAATGAATATGGGCAAAGTTCTAAGATAAGCCAAGACACTCCCAAAAGGGGAGAGAGAAACAAGTTAAGTGGGATATTTCTACCAGAAATCAAGGCTTATTATAAAACTGTATTAATTAAGCCAATGATATTTTACACAAATATACAAAAATTAATCAAAGAAATATAATAAAGGATACGGAAACTGACCCACGTACACCCATGTGTCAGTGACATTGCAGGTTATTGAAGAAAGAAAATACTAGTCAAGAAATTGTATTAGAAAAACTGATAATCCATTTAGAAAACATAAAACTGAATCTCAATCTATATTCTAGATGGATTAAGTACATATATGTAAAAAACTAATCTTCACAAATTTTAGAGGAAATATAAGAGAATATCTTTATCATCACTGGTAGAGAAGGATTTCTTAAACAAGAACCTCAAATCTACTAACTAAATAGGGCAAAATTGGTCAATTTGTCTACCTTGGTGTTAAGAAATGATTAACAGAACATTTCCTCAGCAGAATATATTGAATGCAGGTTGACTTTCAGAAGTTAGTGACCTGCTTTCTAGTTATTCCATATTTGAGCTGTATTTACCAAAAACATTTCAATTTGTTCCCAAATCTGTTTTTTCCCAGTTGTATTTCTTATTATATCATATTTTATGATTGCCCACTTCAACGTTTTTGTTTAACCTACTATCCACCAGAGTTAACTGTGTTGCATACAAAAGGCTTTTATTTTCCATAGGTATAATTTAAACAACTAGGCAGAACATTCAACTTAATTTTTTTTTCTAAAAAGTTGATTGTCATTGTATTGACTGAATCAAATCCCTGGGATTCTTTGGTGGTTTTCCAGCAGATGCTATTCTGAATGAGTCAGTGCTAATGCAGTAATTTAAAATAATTCTGTTTGCCAAGTAATAGATTTTAAGAACTATGTTGTCTGAATTTCAACTTTATTCAGCCAATGTTAAACAAATTGGCTTAGATATGTGCCTTGGATTTAAAACAACTTAAAAACAACTGTTTAAGGCATATAGAATAGTTAAAACAAATTTAATTTTGCCTGTTAAATGAGATTTAATAATTTAAAGCTTCTTTGTTAACAGCCAAAATGAGTTACAAATAAAAAATATGTAAACTACACATATAACTACACCTATAACTACAAAACTATTAGCCAAGTTCAAAGAATGAGACTCAGGAAAATGTTAGCTTGAGGTTTAGGGCAATGTTAACACATGAATCACAACTCCTTGGCTCGTTAGGTTCACTGTCTGTACATATAGTATCAAGACAGCAACAAACAACAACAACAACAACAAAAACCCTCCAAGTCTTCTGAAAAATGATAGACTTGGTGACTACATATCTGTGGCCTTAGTTTTTCATCTGCTAAATAAAGATAAACTTCATTGCTCTCCCATGGGTTGTTGTGAAGACAAATTAATAACTCTTAAAGAAGAACTTGGCAAGTATAAAGTGTCTTGTTTATGCTAAGAATCAGTATTTGTGGAATAAAATGTCTTAACTAGAAGCCTAATAAATAAGTGTTTTTTTAAATCTTTTCCACAATAGGCAATAATTTCAAAAAGATGCCTGGAAGACGTTACTGATTCCCTTTTCACCTTGGTACTAAAGTGAAGTAAAGTATTCCATTCTTGTCTTAAATCAATTCAAAACAACTTCCAAAATGTCTACCAAAATTTGCTTTATGTTCTATACATTCTTTACAATACAGTAGAAAGAATATTCAATATCCTTCCCTCCCCATAATTCTATTATTATTTTAATTAGTATTTTGTACAACTTTCTTTACTAAGAGAAGATAAAAAAAATAAGGCTGTGTTTGGACTTGGCATTGGAAGAAAGCTTATAGATCATCTCATCTAGCTCTCCACCCATACAGCATTTCATTTAATTACATCTCTGACAAATGACCACCTATCTAGACTGTGGAAACACTCTCAGTGAAAGGGCACTTATTGTGTAGATGACGGGAACTACCTCAATTGTTTCTAGACCTAAAAATTCTCTGATTTGAGTCCAAATTTGCCTCACCAAAATTTGTACCCATTGATGATGTTTCTGCCCTCTAATACAAGAAAGAACAAACCTATTCACTCTTCAATGATCTTTCAAAACTTTGAAGTTTCTTTGGTTTTTGTTTTGTTTTATTGCAGTTTTCTCTTGTAGTCATGTCTGTCTGGTTCCTATGTGATGAGGTTTCTGGAAAATCATAACTGGTATTCTCAGGGCATGCTCTAGTTTGTATATAACCTTCTAAACCTAAGGAATACAGAACTGAGTATTCGACTTTACTTGTGGTTTAGTTAACACCATTTTCAGGGAAATGTTGTCCTCCACCCCTAGTCTTTTTTCACTGATGTAGAATAAGGTATTTGATTAGTTTTTTAGTGGCAATGTCACATCCAGTCTCACAGATCTCATGGGCAACTAAAATTCCAAAAAGTTTTCAATGGGTCACTTGTCAAGGGAGGTTTCCCTGATGCTATCATAGTATATTTTTTGAACCTAAGTTCAATTTTACTTTGTTTGTTTGTTTGTTTTTGTTTTTTTTTTTTTTTGCGTTACACGGGCCTCTCACTGTTGTGGCCTCTCCCGTTGCGGAGCACAGGCTCCGGATGCGCAGGCTCAGCGGCCATGGCTCACTGGCCCAGCCGCTCCGCGGCATGTGGGATCTTCCCGGACCGGGGCATGAACCCCTGTCCCCTGCATCGGCAGGCGGACTCTCAACCACTGAGCCACCAGGGAAGCCCTTACTTTGTTATTTTTGACTCAGAGCTTTTATACTTCCATGTTCATATTTAGCTTTGATGTAATTTGCTGTCTAATGAAAGCCTATTTCACTGTCTATAATATATTTAGATAAGCCAGATTTGCATGCCTTTATCCAATCATTGATGAATAAGACAAGGTTAAAGACAGAGTCCTGCCACATATTCCTAGAAAATTCTATTCACTTTAACACAGTCTTGGTTTATTCATGATCTCAAAAGACCACCCTTAAATACATCTAACTATATTAACATTAGCTAGTCCATGTTTTTCAATACATGAATATCCTGATTTTTGTATTAACTTCCTAAAATCAAGATGTTCTCTACTTATGAGAGTTCTTACACCTACTACTACTAATAATAGATATTCCCTTAACATGTACTGGTTTCTCTATTAGGCCTTCCCTGTTATCCAGACTTCAGCTTTGTGCCATATAATCTGTCACTTAATCATTGGTTATTATGTGATCAAAAACTTTCATACCTTGTTTATCTTTGCTGCCTTCACATATTTATATTTAATTTAATTGAGGAAGGAGGAAGGAAAGAAGGAAGGGAGGAAGGAAGGAAGGGAGGAAGGAAGGGAGAAAAAAAGGGTGGGGGAAGGAAGGAAGAAAAGGAAGAAAGAAGGGATAAAGTCTCATCTCTTCATCTATGCTGTAAATTCTGAAAAGTAAGAAACTACCTTTTATACATTGTTTCTATGCCCACAGTACTCATCTGAGCATGGAATCCACAGTCAGAAATCTACACCTTACATAAGGACTAAGAACAAACTTTTACAGACCATTGAGGATGGAGTTAATATTGTCTATGGACTGATATAAGTGGATATAAAGGGATAATAAGAAAAAGTTGAATGAATTAAAATATTACAGCAGGTTGTTAGAAGATGCACAAACTTACAAGGCAGTGAGACAGCCCTCTAGGTATCCTGAAACAGTTTTGACAGAATTTAGAGCATATTGAATCAATCTGTAAGATACTCAGCTGCTAACACAGAGGAAAAGGAGAGGTTACTCATGCAGATTGACTAGCTAGCTGGTTCTATACCTGGTGATGAAAAGAGGTATTAATGAGCCCATAGTAAAATGAAACCTCTGTCCTGGAGTTAAAGTTGGGAAGAAAAGTCAATGAAGGAAACGAGGTGAACCTGGGAGGACCAATCAATTGCAGGTCACAGTGGATCATTACAAACCCATCTACAAGACTCCCAACCAGAAACTCAGTGTCAGCTCTATCCCCCCATTTTCCCTCACTCTTTTATAGGTCCCAAGACCCATCAATTCTAATCCTGAAATCAGTCTTTTCCTCCCTATTCATACTGCCGCTGTCTTAATTCAGGCCTCATTTCTCGCTTGAAAATTGTAATGGTTTTTCAACTAATCTCCATGCCTTTACACTTACTCTCTCATTCTAACCACTGCAAGAATTATCTTTTAAATCACAAATCTGATCACATCACATTCCTAGATAAAATCCTTTGATGGCTCCTCAATTACCTACTGGATAAAATTCTTGGTATGGCATTGGAGGTCCTTCATTACCAAATTTCAACATATTTCTCGAATATCATTTACTACCACTCTCCAACACCCACTCTTCTTTAGTTACCACAAATGACCTTCTCAGCTTCTATACCTCTTGCTTTTGCTCAAGTTTTCCCCTCTGCCTGAAAAGCCATTTCTCATCTCTCTACCTGATATAATTTTATTATCATTTATAACCAAGCTGAAATGTCAAGTCCTTTTCAAAGATTTTCCCACTTCCTCAACCCCTCTTCCAAATACAGATTATCTCTTCCATCTCAGGACTTTTCCCATGCATCTTATTTGGCACCTATGGAATTATGAATTTCTTCATCTTCATATGCCCAGAGATTCTCAGTAAATGCTGAATGAATGAATGAATTAATGAATAAACAATCCAGAAAACAGGTTCAGTAGTGAGAAGTACAACATGACAATAAAGGAGATGATGATAAAATTTATACCTGAGAGGACAGATATAACTTTTAGTCACTCTTACCTTGAGTCCTATAAACCTCTCTAAAATAATGCAACATATATAATCAGAATATACATATTTATGTATTTATCAGACTATGTATATTTATAAATTTATGATAATGTATTTTGATGATTTTTCATTAGTAATCTTTATTATTCTGAAACATTCCAATATATAGCAAGCATACCCCCATTTATCCATCCCAGAAATATCTGTACCACGCATTGTTCTAGGCATTGTGACTACAATGGGGAATAAGACATCCAAGGTACCCTTGTAAATTTTACATTATAGTGGCAGTGACAATGACAGACATTAAATACACGAATAATCTTATATTGTGATCCATGCTCAGTACAAGAGCATAATGTGATAAGAGTGGATGGACAAATGTATTTCTGATGTATTTCTGAGGAAGGTGATCTCTGTGATGGACCTAGAGACTGTCATACAGAGTGAAGTATGAAGTAAGTCAGAAAGAGAAAAACAAATACCGTAGGCTAACACATATATATGGAATCTAAAAAAAAAGAAAGGAAAAGAAAAAAAAAAAGGTCAGAAGAACATAGGAGCAAGATGGGAATAAAGATGCAGACCTACTAGAGAATGGACTTGAGGATATGGGGAGGGGGAAGGGTAAGCTGGGACAAAGTGAGAGAGTGGCATGGACATATATACACTACCAAATGTAAAATAGATAGCTAGTGGGAAGCAGCCGCATAGCACAGGGAGATCAGCTCAGTGCTTTGTGACCACCTAGAGGGGTGGGATAGGGAGGGTGGGAGGGAGGGAGATGCAAGAGGGAAGAGATATGGGGACATAGGTATATGTATAAATGGTTTATTTTGTTATAAGGCAGAAACTAACACACCATTGTAAAGCAATTATACTACAATAAAGATATTTTTAAAATAAAATAAAATAAATAAAGATATTATTTTGCTTACCAAAAAAAAAAAAAAATTAAAAAAGAGTGGATGGCCAGGAGTATGGTTAGGAAAGAGTTTTCCAAAAAAGTTGAAACTTGAACTGAGGCCTAAACGATTAGAGGGAGTCAGCCATGAGAAGATATGGCTGAAGAGCATTTCAGGCTGAGGGAAGAGTAAATGCAAAGTCTCTGAGGAGGCAATGACCTGCGTTTGAAGATGAGTACGAAACTGGTTGGTGCTCAGTAGAAGGGCAGCAGGAAAGTTGAGGAGTAGGCAGAGACCCTATAATGCAGGACTTCATAGGCTGTGAGAATACTCAATTTTATTTTCAATGAGATGGACATCCAAAAGATTCCATTGTAGGTTATTAAATTTGTAACTAGCCAAACCATAATGACAATCTCTTTAACATATGCTCTGATTTCCACTCCACTGCCTTAATTCAAACCATCATTATATCCTGCCTGGACTATTGCAATAGCCTCCACTGGTCTCCCTGACATCAAGTTATCCCTCCATTAGCCTATATTATTGTCAGAGTTTCTTTTTTTTTTTTTTTTTTTTTTTTTGTGGTATGCGGGCCTCTCACTGTTGTGGCCTCCCCCGTTGCGGAGCTCAGGCTCCGGATGCGCAGGCTCCGGATGCGCAGGCCCAGCGGCCATGGCTCACGGGCCCAGCCGCTCCGCGGCATATGGGATCCTCCCAGACCGGGGCACGAACCCGTATCCCCTGCATCGGCAGGCGGACTCTCAACCACTGCGCCACCAGGGAGGCCCCAGAGTTTCTTTTTTGATAAAACAATTTTATCAAGGTATCCACTGCTTACAAATCATGTATTCACCCAGTTCTGTCTTTCATTTTTCAGCTACTTGTCATGATAGATGTCATTCAAGTGCAAAGCACACTCCCTTTGCTGTAGACAGACTTTGACGACACCATAAAAAACCTCAAATAGTGTAACGGAGAGATAGTATTTGTTAAGCTTTATATAGTAGTGTTAAACACCCTCCCATTGTAGATAAGTATTTATTTTTAAGGGGATTATAACCTAGAATTTAGAATTATCTTTCCTACCAAAGTTAAAACAAAAATTTATATAACTGTCTTGGAATTTATAAAAAACTGACATGGTATGGGTATGCCCTAGTCATTATAATTTTATTAGTAATGGAAATATCTCTTAGCACTGCTCCTGCTTATATCTACAATGTACATGTAGATGCACTACTCATAACGTCTTCAGTTGATTTTGCCTAACTCTTCATTTAAAGTACATACACTTTAAGTCTACAATTGGATGCACTTTTACAAATATATATAGTTGCATAACCACCACGGCAATGAAGGAATATCAAGAAAACTTTTATTACCCGCCAAATTATCCTTTAACCTTTTCCTAGTCAGTTTTTCCAATTTACCACATCAGGTAACCACTAATATACTTTTGTCTTTACATATTATATTTGTCCCTTCTAGAGTTTCATATAAATAGGATCATGAAGTACATGTGTATACATGTGTGGTGTACGTATATGTGCATAATTATTTGCTCAGTGTAGTGGTTTTGAACTTTATCCATATTTTTGCACATGTCAATAATCTGTTATTCCTTTCTGAGTAGTAGGGTTAATTGGCTTAACCAATGAACTTTTGCATGTTTCTCATTTGGAAATCGTCATCATCATCATCATCATCTACTATAGCTTTTGTGCACAAATCTTTGTGAGGACATATGTTTCTATTTCTATTGGATAAATATCTAAGAGCTGAATTTCTGTTTTAAGAGTTTATTTATGGGCTTCCCTGGTGGCACAGTGGTTGAGGGTCTGCCTGCTGATGCAGGGGACATGGGTTCGTTCCCCGGTCTGGGAGGATTCCGCATGCCGCCGGGCGGCTGGGCCCGTGAGCCATGGCCTCTGGGCCTGTGAGTCATGGCCGCTGGGCCTGTGCATCCGGAGCCTGTGCTCCACGACAGGAGAGGCCACAACAGTGAGAGGCCCACGTACAGAAAAAAAAAAAAAAAAGAGTTTATTTATGAAAAGTTGACAAACTATATTTCAAAGTAGTTGTACCATTTTATCTTCCCATTAGCAATGTATGACAATTCTGGTTGTTCCACATTCTAGCCATTCAAGTGTGTATATAGAGAAAACTTTTGTGATTTTAATTTGCATTTTCCTAATGACTAAGGATGTTGAGCATTATTTCATGCATTTATTGGTGTTTTGTACATCTTTTTTGTTTGTTTGTTTGAAGTATCCTCAAATGTTTTACTCATTTTTTATTGGATTATTTAAGTTATTATTATTGAGTTTTAAGAGGTTCCTTCAATGTATTCTGTATATAAGTTCCATTATGGTAAGAAAACATACTCTGTATGATCTGTATGATTTAAATCCTTTTAAATATTCAAAAGGATTTGAATGATACTGTTGTTGAATGCAGTATTCTACAAATGTCAGTGAGGTCAGGTTGGTTGATATTGTTTTTTTAATATGTCCTCATTACTGATTTTCTTTCTTCTTGTTCTATCAATTGCTAAAAAAAGAATGTTGAGATCACCAATTATTATTGTGGATTTTTTCTCTTTCATCTGTTCAGTTTGTCAGGTTTTCTCCATGTATTTTATAACTGTCATTAAGTGTGTATGTACTTAAGATTGTTATATGTACCTAATAATTTGATCCTTTTAATACCCCTCTAAAAGCTCTAAAAATATTTTTGTCCTAAAGTCTACATTGTCTGATATGAATAAAGCCACTGCATATTTACTATGTTTTTGCATGGTATAACTTTTCCATTATTTTACATTAAACTATCCATTTTTTTTCTTATAAATGGTATTTAGCCATGCCTTATTTTTTTAATTCAATATAACAATTTTTGACTTTTAATAGATGTGTTTAGGCCATTTATATTTCATGCAATTTTGATATGGTTGAATTTAAGTATACCATTTTCCTGTTTGTTGTCTGTCTTTTTAATTCCTTCTTTTGGAAAAAAATCGATTTTTCTTTTCTGTATTCCATTCTATCTCTTCTTTTAATTGATAAGTGTATAGCTCTTTGTTTTATTTTTTTAGTTGTTGCTCTGGGTTCACAATATCATCAGATTATAGCAATCTACCTTCAAATAATATTATAGTATTTCATAAATAATTTAAGAATACACAACTGTATTTTTCTTCTCTCCACCTTTTCTGGGATGCCAATGAAATATATCCAAAATTACTTGAGTGCCCATAGGTCTGTAAGACTCTATTATTTTTTTTCCCATCTCCCAATTTGCTGATGTTTTCTTTTTAAGTGACAAATTTGTCTTAAATCGATTGAGTGAATTTTCCACTTCAGCCATTGTATTTTATCTGTAGAAGACTCCTTTTTTTATATAGTTTTCATTTCTCTACTCATTGTGTTCGTTTCCTTTAAATTCTTGACATAGTTATAATAAGTATTTTAATTTCCTTATCTGCTAATTCCATCATCTCTCTCATTTCTGGGTCCATTTCTACTACTGTGCTTCACTTTTTCCTATTTTTTCACATGTCATATATTTTTGATTGAAAGCTGAATATTGTGAATATTAAGGTGTTCGTCTGGGCTTTGTTGTTTCCTTTGAAAAATGTTAGCCTTTGACTTGGCAGGCAGTTAATTTACTTATAGAATAGCTTGATTCTTTGGACATGTTTTTATTGCTACTGCTGCTGCTGCTGCTGCTGTTGTTGTTATGTTAGGTCAGGTCTAGAGTAGTCTTTACTCAAGGATTAATTTGGTCTTACTCTTAAGGCTTGGGCTTTCTGGGATCTTTATCAAATACCCTGGGTATTGCATGAGGTCTCTCTACACCAGGTGATTGGATATCAAATGGCTCCCCACCCTTTTGAGTCCTGGTAGCTGTTCTTTCCCAGTAACTGTTCTTTGCCAAGCCTTGTGGAGTCTTACCTTATACACATGCAACTTACTATTCAGCTAAAAACTCAAAAGTATTACACACAGATTTTTTTAAGCTTGTTTTCTGAGTAGCTCCTTAATCTGCATAACTTCATCCTACAAATTTTGGCAGCTTCAGCTTCTCCAAACTTTAATCTCTATCTCAGCTCAGCAAGACCATTGGATTTTGCTTGGTTTCTGCTACCTTTGCTGAGGTCTAGTAAATGCTTCTAGGGAGAAAGTAGAGTTACCACAGGGCTTGCCTTGCTTGTTTCCAGCTTTTGTGGATCTCATGAGCTGCTTGTTCTCTAATGCCTGAAAACAGCTGTTTCTTACATGTGCCCACTTAACTAGCTGTTTACTCATATTTATGGCAGGAGGACTAGCCTACTACCAGTCACTCCATCATAGCCTGAAGCAGATATTCATCCATGGATAAAGATAATAAATATAGCTCTAAAATCACATCTCACAACATAAAAATAACTCAACCCTCACAACTAGCAATTCTCAATCAGTAAGTGAGACCTGGGATTAAAACAAACTGAGAGGTAGGTTACGAGTAATTTCCTACATACCTGCTCTATCCTACCCTATTCTCTCATATTCAAGGAAGAAATCAGAATACCAGTGAGGAAGGTAATGTTACAGTATTAATAAATATGACTCTAGTTTTTACTTTACTCATAACATAACTCACAAATAATTGCAAATCATCAGCATGTACAAATACTAGTGTTAAGAACCACCACCATTATTTTAAAGGTACAAACCCAACTCTAAAACTTAGAATACATGACTCTCAGAATCTGGCATCCAGCAATGTCTTGAGCCTCATCAAGACACCCCACCACTGCCAGGGTCCCGTGATCCAGGGACAACTTCCCTAGGAGAACACACAGTGCCCCTCAGTCTGTTGCAATGTCACACCACCCTCTGCCGCCACAGGCTCGCCCCACATTCCATACCACTCCCTCCCCCCAGCCTGAGTGAGCCAGAGCCCCCTAATCAGCTGCTACTACAACCCCGTCCTGTCTGAGTGAAGAACAGACACCCTCAGGCAACCTACATGCAGAGGCAGGGCCAAATCCAAAGCTGAACCTCAGCAGCTGTGCGAACAAACAAGAGAAAGGGAAATTTCTCCCAGCAGCCTCAGGAGCAACGGATTAAATCTCCACAATCACCTTGAGGTACCCAGAGTCTCTAGAATACCTGAAAAGACAACGAATCATCCCTAAATTGAGGGGTGGACTTTGGGAGAAACTGTAGACTTGGGGCTTGCTTTCTGCATCTAATTTGCTTTTATGTTTAGGATTAAACATTATCTTAGTTCAGTATTTAGAGTTTATTTCATTGGTAGATTTGTTTATAATTTGGTTGCTCTCTTCCTTTTTTTAATATATAGATATATACTTTTTTTCCTTTTTCTCTTTTTGTGAAGGTGTATGGGTATGCTTCTTTATGTAATTTTGTCTCTATAGTAGTCTTTTACCATTTGTCCTAGGGTCCTGTCTGTCCTTTTTTTTTTAGTATAGTTTTTAGCACTTGTTATCATTGGTGAATTTGTTTTTTGGTTTGGTTGCTCTCTTCTTTCTTTCTTTCTTTTTAAAAAAATTTTTTTAAATAATTTATTTTTTATTTTAGTAACTTTATTTCATTTTATTTTTTTCTTTATTTCCTTTTTTCCTCCCTTTTTTTCTGAACCGTGTGGCTGAAAGGGTCTTGGTGCTCTGGCTGGGTGTCAAACCTGTGCCTCTGAGGTGGGAAAGCCCAGTTCAGGACATTGGTCCACCAGAAACCTCCCAGTTCCATGTAATATCAAATGGTGAAAGCTCTCCCAGAGATCTCTATCTCAACACTAAGACCCAGATCCACTCAAAAACCAGCAAGCTACAGTTGTGGACACCCTATGCCAAACAACTAGCAAGACAAGAACACAACCCCACTCATTAGCAGAGAGGCAGCCTAAAATCATAATAAGGTCACAGACACCCCAAAACACACCACCGAATGTGGTCCTGCCCACCAGAAAGACAAGATCCAGCCTCAGCCACCAGAACACAGGCATCAGTCCCCTCCACAAGGAAGCCTACACAACCCACTGAACCAACCTTACCCACTGGGGGCAGACACCAAAAACAACGGGAACTATGAACCTGCAGCCTGTAAAAAGGAAACCACAAACACAGTAAGTTAAGCAAAATGAGAAGACAGAGAAGCACACAGCAGAGGAAGGAGCAATGCAAAAACCTAACAGAACAAACAAATGAACAGGAAATAGGCAGTCTATCTGAAAAAGAATTCAGAGTAATCATAGTAAAACTGATCCAAAATCTTGGAAATAGAATGGAGAAAATACAAGAAACATTTAACAAGGACCTAGAAGAACTAAAGAGCAAACAAACAATGATGAACAACATAATAAATGAAATTTAAAATTCTCTAGAAGAAATCAATAGCAGAATAACTGAGGCAAAACAATAGATAAGTGACCTGGAAGATTAAGTAGTTGAAATAACTACAGCAAGCTGAAAAAAGAAAAAACAATGAAAAGAATTGAGAACACTGTTAGAGACTTCTGGGACAATATTAAACACACTAACATTCAAATTATAAGGGTCCAGAAGAAGAAGAGAAAAAGAAAGGGACTGAGAAAATATTTGAAGAGATTATAGTTGAAAATTTCCCTAATATGGGAAAGGAAATAGTCAATCAAGTCCAGGAAGTGCAGAGAGTCCCATAAAGGATAAATCAAGGAGACACATGTCTAGACACATATTAATCAAACTATCAAAAATTAAATACAAAGAAAAAATATTAAAAGCAGCAAGGGAAAAACAACAAATAACATACAAAGGAATCCCCATTAGGGTAACAGCTGATCTTTCAGCAGAAACTCTGCAAGCCAGAAGGGAGTGGCAGGACATATTTAAAGTGAGGAAAGGGAGAAACCTACAAACAAGATTACTCTACACAAGAAGGATCTCATTCAGATTTGACAGAGAAATCAAAAGCCTTACAGACAAGCAAAAGCTAAGAGAATTCAGTGCAACAAACCAGCTTACAACAAATACTAAAGTAACTTATCTAGGCAGCAAACACTAGAGAAGGAAAAGACCTGCAATAACAAACCCAAAACAATTAAGAAAATGGTAATAGGAACACACATATCGATAACTACCTCAAGTGTAAATGGATTAAATGCTCCAACCAAAAGACACAGACTGGCTGAATGGATACAAAAACAAGACCAGTAAATATGCTGTCTACAAGAGACACACTTCAGACTTGGGACATATACAGACTGAAAGTGAGGGGATGGAAAAAGATATTCCATGCAAATGGAAATCAAAAGAAAGCAGGAGTAGCAATTCTCATATCAGACAAAATAGACTTTAAAACAAAGACAATTACAAGAGTCAAAGTAGGACACTAAATAATGATCAAGGGATCAATCCAAGAAGAAGATATAACAATTGTAAATATTTATGCACCCAACATAGGAGCACCTCAATACATAAGGCAAATGCTAACAGCCATAAAAGATGAAATCAACAGTACCACAATCATAGTAGGGGACTTTAATGCCACACTTTCACCAGTGGACAGATCATCCAAAATAAAAATAAATAAGGAAACACAAGCTTTAAATGATACTTTAAACAAGACGGACTTAAATGATATCTATAGGAGATTCCATCCAAAAACAAGAGAATACACTTTCTTTTCAAGTGCTCATGGAACATTCTCCAAGATAGATCATATCTTGGTTCACAAATCAAGCCTTGGTAAATTTAAGAAAATTGAAATCATATCAAGTATATTTTCTGATGACAATGGTATGAGACTAGATATCAATCACAGGAAAAAATCTGTAAAAAATACAAACACATGGAGGCTAAACAATACACTACTAAATAAGCAAGAGATCACTGAAGAAATCAAAGAGGAAATAAAGAAAAACTAGAAATAAATGACAATGAAAACCAACGAACCAAAACCTCTGCAATGCATCAAAAGCAGTTCTAAAAGGGAAGTGTATAGAAATACAATCCTACCTCAAGAAACAAGAAACATCCCAAACAAACAACCTAAACTTACACCTAAAACAATTAGAGAAAGAAGAACAAAAAAACCCCAAAGTTAGCAGAAGGAAAGAAATCTTAAAGATCAGATCAGAAACAAATGAAAAAGAAATGAAAGAAACAATAGCAAATATCAATAAAACTAAAAGGTACTTCTTTAAGAAGATAAACAAAATTGATAAACCATTACCCAGATATCAAGAAAAAAAGGTGAAAGACTCAAATCAATAGAATTAGCAATGAAAAAGGAGAAGTAACAACTGACACTGCGGAAAAACAAAGGATCATGAGAGATTACTACAAGCAACTCTATGCCAATAAAATGGACAACCTGGAAGAAATGGACCAATCCTTAGAAAAGCACAACCTTCCGAGACTGAACTAGGAAGAAATAGAAAATATAAACAAACCAATCACAAGCACTGAAATTGACACTGTGATTAAAAATCTTCCAACAAACAAAAGTCCAGGACCAGATGGCTTTTTATCAATCATTTAGAGAAGAGCTAACACCTATCCTTCTCAAACTCTTCCAAAATACAGCAGAGGGAGGCACATACCCAAACTCACTGTACGAGGCCACCGTCACCCTGATACCAAAAACCGACAAAGATGTCACAAGAAAAGAACACTACAGGCCAATATCACTGATGAACAGAGATGCAAAAGCACTCACCAAAATACTAGCAAACAGAATCCAATGGCACATTAAAAGGATCATTCACCATGATCAAGTGGGATTTATCCCAGGGATGCAAGGATTCTTCAATATATGCAAATCAATCAATGTGATAAACCATATTAACAAACTGAAGGAGAAAAACCATATGATCATCTCAATAGATGCAGAAAAACCTTTTGACAAAATTCAACACACATTTATGATAAAACCCCTCCCGAAAGTAGGCATAGAGGGAACTTACCTCAACATAGTAAAGGTCATATATGACAAACCCATGGCCAACATCGTTCTCAATGGAGAAAAACTGAAACCATTTCCTCTAAGATCAGTAACAAGACAAGGTTGTCCACTCTCACCACTATTATTCAACATAGTTTTGGAAGTTTTAGCCACAGCAATCAGAGAAGAAAAAGAAATAAAAGGAATCCAAATCTTAAAAGAAGAAGTAAAACTGTCACTGTTTGCAGATGACATGATACTGTACATAGAGAATCCTAAAGATGCTACCAGAAAACTACTAGAGCTAATCAATGAATTTGGTAAAGTAGCAGGTTACAAAATTAATGCACAGAAATCTCTTGCATTCCTATACACTAATGATGAAAAATCTGAAAGAGATATTAAGGAAACACTCCCATTTACCACTGCAACAAAAAGAATAAAATACCTAGGAATAAACCTACCCAAGGAGACAAAAAAACCTGCATGCAGAAACCTATAAGACACTGATGAAAGAAATTAAAGATGATACAAACAGATGGAGAAATATACCATGTTCTTGGATTGGAAGAATCAACATTGTGAAAATGACTGTTCTACCCAAAGCAACCTACAGACTCAATGCAATCCTTATCAAACTACCAATGGCATTTTTCACAGAACTAGAACAAAAAATTTCACAATTTGTATGGAAACACAAAAGACCCCAAATAGCCAAAGCAATCTTGAGAAAGTAAAACGGAGCTGGAGGAATCAGGCTCCCAGACTACAGACTATACTACAAAGCTACAGTAATCAAGACAGTATGGTACTGGCACAAAAACAGAAAGATAGATCAATGGAACAGGATAGAAAGCTCAGAGATAAACCCACACATATATGGTCACCTTATTTTTGATAAAGGAGGCAAGAATATACAATGGAAAAAAGACAGCCTCTTCAATAAGTGGTGCTGGGAAAACTGGACAGCTACATGTAAAAGAATGAAATTAGAACACTCCCTAACACCATACACAAAAATAAACTCAAAATGGATTAAAGATTTAAATGTAAGGCCAGACACTAGCAAACTCTTAGAGGAAAACATAGGCAGAACACTCTATGACATAAATCACAGCAAGCTCCTTTTTGACCCACCTCCTAGAAGAACGGAAATAAAAACAAAAATAAACAAATGGGACCTAATGAAACTTAAAAGCTTTTGTACAGCAAAGGAAACCATAAACAAGACAAAAAGATAACCCTCAGAATGGGAGAAAATAATTGCAAATGAAGCAACTGACAAAGGATTAATCTCTAAAATATACAGCTCGTGCAGCTCAATATCAGAAAAACAAACAAGCCAATCCAAAAATGGGCAGAAGACCTAAATAGACATTTCTCCAAAGAAGATATACAGATTGCAAACAAACACATGAAAGGATGCTCAACATCACTAATCATTAGAGAAATGCAGGTCAAAACTACAATGAGATATCACCACACACTAGTCAGAATGGCCATCATCAAAATGTCTACAAACAATAAATGCTGGAGAGAGTGTGGAGAAAAGGGAATCCTCTTGCAGTCTTGGTGGAAATATAAATTGATTTAGCCACTAAGGAGAACAGTATGGAGGTTCCTTTAAAAACTAAAAATAGAACTACCGTACAACCCAGCAATCCCACTAACTGGGCATATACCCTGAGAAAACCATAATTCAAAAAGAGTCATGTACCACAATGTTCACTGCAGCTCTATTTACAATAGCCAGGACATTGAAGCAACCCAAGTGTCCATTGACAGATGGATGGATAAAGAAGATGTGGTACATATATACAATGGAATATTACTTAACCATGAAAAGAAATGAAATTAAGTTATTTGTAGCAAGGTGACGGACCTAGAGTCTGTCATACAGAGTGAAGTAAGTCAGAAAGAGAAAAGCAAATACTGTATGCTAACACATACATATGGAATCTTAAAAAAAAACATGGTTCTGAAGAACCTAGAGACAGGACAGGAATAACTATGCAGACGTAGACAATGGACTTGAGGACATGGGGAGGGGGAAGGGTAAGCTGGGACAAAGTGAGAGAGTGGCATGGACTTATATATACAACCAAATTTAAAATAGATAGCTAGTGGGAAGCAGCCGCATAGCACAGGGAGATCAGCTCGGTGCTTTGTGACCACCTAGAGGGGTGGGTTAGGGAGGGTGGAGGGAGATGTAAGAGGGAGGAGATATGGAGATACATGTATATGTATAGCTGCTTCACTTTGTTATAAAGCAGAAACTAACACACCATTGTATAGCAATTATACTCCAATGAAGATGTTAAAAAAAATGTCTACCATTAAAACAATAATAACTACTTGGTTTGTTATTGTGGTTGGCTGATTGTGTTGAGGTTACTGTTCCCTAGGCATTGCAGGATACCATAAAGTAAATAAGAGATATTACAAAATTGCTTTGTAAATATAAGTACAGAGTATAATACTCTTATGTTGTTAAGTACAAGCACTGAGCATTGCACACTATTATTAACCTTTGAAGGGAAAGTGGAATCTGGGCTCATGCTTATGTCAGAGTAATTTTCATTCACCTATCCATAATTATTCAGGAGCATAGCATTTATGTATCAGATGAGAACATGATTCTTTCAAGTCTAGTGTCCTGGCTACCTCCAAGAATAGCCTATGCCCTGTGATTCAGTAGAACTCAACACATACACACACTCACCCATCTCCCCCTCATATACACATTATGTTTCTAGTGACTTGTTTAGAATAGAATTCTTCCAGGTCCCAGTAGGAAATCAGCCTCAGGGTTAGAAATAATGAAATTTGATTAACTCTCCAAATTGCTTTGTATATTTACAAATACTAATGTGTCTAAACTGCCTGTTTATCCCCTGATCAAATTCTGAGATAACACAGATTTACTTAGTATTACTAGTATTCAACCAATAACAAGTTGAATGTTAACTTGTTAACATCACAAGTAATGAGACACTTTTCCTATAGAGAGTAAAATTGCTTTTAATGAACTTAAGTATTTCTTGATTTTTGTTTTTAGAAAAAAAATATATACCAATGTTCAACAGTATAATAGAATATTTTAAATTTATGCATGTTATTAATATCCATTTAACAACCTCATTTTCCAGCTGGGGTTTGGATCTATCAGGATAGAGTAGAATATGTTGTGGTAGCAAATAATCCTCCAAATAATGGTGGCTTAAGACAACAATAGTTTACTTCTCAAATGCACTACCATCCATTGCAGATCAGCATTGCAGACTTTAGGTTCATAGTCCACAAGGATTTGAGCTGATGGAGGGGTGCTTGAAAGGTGCTGGTATCCATACCAAAAGGAAAGAGAGAGCATATTTAACTACTCCTTGACTCTTTAAGCTTTTACCCAGAAGTAATTTCTGTTTGCATTTCTTTGGACAAAGGGAGCAAGAAAATACAAACTTACCATGTGTCTAAAAAGAAAACCAGAAAAGTTTGGTAAACGGAACTGATGACTACTACAATTTGTAGTCCTACAATCTGTCCTTCAGGTTATCAAACATTTGGTTCATTCCCATTCTTGCATGCAAAACATGTCTACCCCTACCCAGGAGAAACAACTTAAAATTTCCAAACGATTACAGCATTAAATTCAAAGCCCAGGATTTCGGGATAATGCACAGTGGTATCTTCATAATTCATCATCACTCTATCCAGGAAAGGAAAAGCAAAAGGCACACAGGAGTTACTGGTCCATGACAAGTCTAAAATCCTAGAGAGATATTTTGAGGGTCCCTATCCTGGAGTGAAGAATACTCCTTGATTAGCCTCTGATTGCTTCCTTGTCCACAGTTCACTGTGGTCCTTGGATTTGTCTTCTTTGTTCATTACTTTTTATTATACTCCTTGGCCACATAAAAAATTAGCATCAGGGAATATGCCCTCTTGGGGCCTGAGGAGGTTTTTTGACCGACTTCCTGATCTTAGTTATAACTCCAAGAGTCATTTAAATCTTGAGCTTTTCTAGGCTTTCTATTTCTTTGGCGGTACACAATTTTTTAAAACTTATTAGACTTCTTATCAATATTATTCTGGTAATTTTCATATATAAATGATTGTACCTACAGCTGTTTTCTAGACAGAAGTCTTAGATTTACTCTATTTTTTTTTTTTTTTTTTTTTTTTTTTTTTTTTGCTTTATTGCCACTTCCAACTCTCGTATTAATTCTTGGTACTTTGGGAATATCAGGTTTCTTTGGAAGACCCACAACTTCAGTCTCTTTTCTCTTAGCCCTTTTTGTCCAATTGAAAGCATTTACAGTGTATAAACCTGATCCATCCAGAAGTTTTAACAATAGGTGGCCATTGCAACAATTATCAGAATTTTTCATTCTTATGTTTTACTTTTTGGATTGAAAAGCAATCAGGCAGGTCCCTGAGTTTTTGGAGGCTTTCTATTTCTTTTTTATTCCTGCTTGCAGATATACAAAATTTTTCAGAAAAAAATTAGAATAAATTAGTCTTTCTTGTCATGCCTTTCCAAACACACCTAATAGCAGCCAACCCATGCTAGCCAGTCCCACGTATTTTAGGTTATTTGTTAGAGCAGCATCCCAAATTCTAGGTACCAATTCCTATGTCAGTCAGGGTAGACTGGTTTATATACCAAAGTGAAAAAAAACTCCAAATCTCAGTGGCTAAAGAAAAAAGGCGGGGGCCAGGGGGGCCAGGGAATAGGGGTTATTTCCAGTTCATGCTGCACAGCCATTGCAGATTGTCAGGGATATCTGTTCACTGCTGTCATTCAGGGTCCCAACCACTATCTCAAAAGTTGCTGGTCATTGTTCCAGGCTTAAAGAGAGAACATACTGAATCACACACCACTTCTTAAAGAAATCACCCAGAAGAGCCATGTATCGCAGAAGCCAAAGCAAGCCACATGGCCACACCTAACTCCAAGGGAGTTGAAAACACAACCCTACCATATGTCCAGAAGGAAAACTGGATATACTTAATGAACAACATGGGTTATCACAGAGGAGGACTTAGAGAAAATGATTTAGTAACTTAATAAGTGATAAAACAATTCAGCAAATCAAAGGAAGAAAGTCCCTTCCCACCATCAACTTATACTTAGAGAGTTCCTAGATTACAGACACTATACAAAACCAGTAAAATATAAAGGAACAGTCTTTTAATAGCTTCTACTCAAAAGAGAAATATCAAATCACTGTTATATTTTAGCAAAAATGATTTTTTCATTCCCGTCTCTCCTACTTACCAGAGTACAGGACTTAATCTGGAAAAATTTCTTAGATAAAATAATTTAGAGCTTAGTTTATTTTCCCTTATACTACTTCTGAATGTTCTATCTCAGCAGCCTCTATAATCTTCTGAGATAATGTGGGCTACAGAGAAAAAGAAATCTGAGATGGGCTTAGCACAGAAGAGATATTAGTGCTTTACTTAGGCGTAACCTTGGGCAAGTCACTTCTTATTACCTGCTAAGGTTTCCTATTCATAAATGTTTGACACCCACATACACTGCAGGGCTGTTGGAAAGGTTAGTGTGATAATGTTTGAGAAGTGCCTTGAACCACTAAACACTAAGGTGCTAGAGCCAATTTAAGAGATCATCTTTTCAAATAAGACTCAACAAACTCATCTCTTGTTCCTCTACTCAAAATATTAACAGGAGCTACAAAACGCCACAGCTTAGCAGAATTAGCAGATTGTTCTTTAACATACCTAAACTGCATAATCTGTACAATTATGTCCCATTATCCTGCCTTTCCTCAAGCTGTTCAGTACCTAAAAGCTCTTCAAGCTTTACTATTCAAAAGCTGAATATGCGCCATCAATTTCTCCTTCTGTGTTGCTTCCAGTTACCACAGCCTAAAGAGATCTTCAAGGAAATAGTTATTCACATGGTACTCACTCCCATCAATAACTCATTACTGCCACAGTCTGCAAAGCCAATTGGACTGTGTTTACAAGACTCAAACAAAGGTAGAACAGAGAAGGGGGCTATGCCACAAAACTTTATAAGTAGTATCAATGCCCAGTTGGTTTGACCGTAACTTTTCGGGTCTCAGTTTGATTGCCCACTCTCCAGCCTCTCCTTGGTCCCTTTTTAATGCCTCTTTCCATCATACTAGCTTTAGTGCCTATAGTAACTATCTAATTAAGATCTTATTCATTAATCATATACCAATGTATTCACAAATGTGATTCTTCTTTTGTTTAAAAAGTAATTTTTTCTCAAACTCTAAAAATTAAATTAGGTAAAATTTTATAGTTTCATGTGATTACTCAAGCCCCAAGCCTACCACGTATAATAGAAATTCTTAGTATATGATTTGGTTATGAAATATGGTATGTGGTTAACCAAATATTCATCATCATATTAATGCATAATATCTATCAATGGGCTAGCAATTTACAAAGAACGAGAATATGATCAAATGTTTTTCATATCAAAATTAACAATACATTATTTTTCATTGGAAATATACTTCAAGATTATGATGAATCTCAAGGTTATCTTTATAGAACTATCACTACACCACAAACAGAAGTGGCAGATATTGTTAGTGGCCCCAGTTAATGAATTTCCTGTATCGATAACCCCTGCTCTGTCATTTTATAGGCTCCTCCTATTCAGGCTCTGGGTTCAGTCAGGTCACTTGATTTGACCAACTGGACAGGATCAAGCTTGACACTCATAGAGACCTGAAAAAGTACTTGCACATTTTTGCTTCCTCTCTTGCTCTTCTGCCTTCAGGATGTGAACATTCCCAGGCTAGCCCACTGATGGGTGAGACATGCAGCACTGAGTCAGCCCAATGTTCCAGCAAAGCCTCAGCCATGTCAGAAAATGTAGCTGCCTTGCTGACCTGCTGCAGGCCATAGATAGCCTCACTGGTCCCAATTAAGATCAGCAGAGCCATCAATCACATGACCCATTAATAAAAATAAATATTTACAATAGTATGCCACTTAGGTTCGAGGATAATGTGACAGCATCTTCATTGCCATGCATAACTGATACATGGAAGTATTATTAAATAGAGATTTGAGGTTAACAGAATGCCAGAAAATAGAGTTCACAATGCCCAAATTAGTCTTGAAGTCTGTTAGTACAAAATTCTCTTATGGAGCTACACAGTAACATATTATGAAACTTCAGAGGAAAAAAATATTAATCTAAAATGTTATTTAAATGTCATTTTACCATATTGAGCAAGCAAACATTGCTTCTGAAAGTCACTCCACTTCCCTCTTTTTTCTCCTAAACAAATAGATATATGTGTAAAGCTAGGAAGACAGCTTGAAGGAATGGAAAGTTTTTAAAAGCTGAGCAGTGAGGGAAGGTATGCCTCCAAAACAACTGTGCCTCTGTTGAGAACTCACACCCTGGATCCACTGAGAGATGAGAATGGCTGTGAAGGGGACCCCAGAAAATTTCTCTGACAACCTCACTAAGACTGAAGGATGTGCACACCGTCCCATCTTAGAGATGGTTGACTATGTTCTCCCCTGCACTGGGCTCTTTAAACAACAAGATTTCACTCAGTGTTCAGAATCTTTGCCCTTCCAGAAGCTCTGAAATGGAGCATCCCAATACCAAATCACCAAATCTCCCACAGTTATCCATGGGGTGCAAGATATCACACAAGTTCAGCATCCTGCAAAGCCACATCAAAGGATTGAATTTGGTAGCAGGTGACACTTCTTGGACTTTGAACTGTGCCTTTAAACTTGACTTGCTGTCTTGGAAAAGTAGGTGTCTCAGATGTCCTCTTAGTCAAGAGCTACAGTGAGCTGGAAGGGCATTCCTTTCTCAGTAAAATGAATGAGATGATTGCTCTGTCATTCTCATCTACTTGATACTGAAGCCTCCAGTCAAGAACTTCACAATCCCCCTCCTTGCCTCACTGCTTCCATTACCTTAAAGTTAAGTCTCTTCTCTGAACAATTCACAGATACAGGTTTACTAATCCCTGCAAAGAAGTCAGTGCAGTGTTGCTGTATTCTATAGTCTGAGGAGGAAAGACTGGAAATATAAAGGGTTTTTACCCCCAAAAAAGGTAGAAACAATGCTAAGAAAAAAATGTGGAACTTTTAACTCCCAGCCAAATACTTTTGCTATAAACACTGGATGTTCATTGCTGAAGAAACAGTGTAACAAACAATACACACTCACCACCATTCACAAGTGGGAGGAAAATGTTATTTCTGGACCAGATGTACACATCTGATAAACATTTAATTGTAATAATCTTCCATTTAATCTTTTCTACAATCTTTTTAATTTTTAAGAAAAATATATATTTTATCCTGCTCCTCCCTCCTTTCCCAGCCTCTGTCATCTGTCTCCAGTTTTTTCTCCAACAGTATCAGTGTTGGAAGAGGTTATCTAAAGGAAGTGACCACAGGTTGACCTACAAACTGGACCCATGTAGCTGAAGGCTTCTCACCCTCTGCCCTGTCCTTGGGATGTAGATCCTGCCCACGATTCCTACAGTAGGAGCCGTTTCAAGGATGCAGCCTTGGGAGTGTAAACTGTTGTTGAAACCATATGGACAGTATATGTGACTGAACCGTGTTAAGACCTCTATATAGACTTTTTAGATTCTGGCTGGTGGGTGTGGAGATCTATTCATCTTGCAGCCACCCAAGACAAGCCTCATAGGCAAGTTCTCTGGCTTATCAAAACTGCCACCTAATCAAGTGGAGTGGTCTGCCTCTTTCTTCTGTCTCCCCTTACCCTCCATTTATGGAGACCAGCTTCAGATTTAATCCAGGGAATTTCCAAAGTTGAGAACCCAAAATCAGGAGTTCCAATTACGATTTAGAACTTTATAAAAGCAAATTCATTACTGAAGAATTTACGCAAATGAATTTCCTCCTACCACCCCCACTTCCAGCCTTGGAGAGAAAGACTCCAAGGATCAAGGAAAATCTGTGCAAGAAGTTTATTCCAAAGTTTAACTGCCTGAACTTCACCAACTCTGAATATCACAGATGGATTTTAGAGAATGATGTGAACTCTCAAAATATACAAATTTTAAATATACAAATTCATATGCCTTTCCTTTGGGGAAAAGTTAATGTATATAATAAAGATTAAAAATGAAGAAGAATGATATTTAAAGAACTTTGCATTCATGCCCATAATGAATTCATCACATATTTGTAAAGTACCACAATTATACTATTCTTACCCAAAAAAGTTTTCATAAATGCTCCTCTTAAAATAAAACTATTTGATTATGTTTTAGAAAGATTTGGCATATAGCATGCAGCTCCAACTTTTATCAGTATAACCCAAGAAAAATTCCCTGTACTGTGCTTCTGAATTTTATTTTATTTTCCAAGCAGCATCATACAACTACAGCAGAAAATACAGGTGTTACTGTATTTCAGTCTTCGTGGCTGATTTGACATTAAGGTAAGTTTCAATTTTCAACTATCTTCTGACACAACCCGTTTCCCAGCCTCATCAAGGGTTTGCATTCTAAACCCACCAATGTCTTGGAACACTCCCAAACCTATCACAATTTCATGAGTGATGTTTCCTACTGATAAATTCTCCCTGGTTAGAACAATCCACAGTGGAGTAATTTGGGAACTAGCTGCTTGGTCTAATTATTTGAAATACATTTTTGCTTAATAGCAATAAGAACACTGGAGTTTCTTAAAGGTTTCTATGACTAACATCAATTCACAAATCATGCATTTGTGTGCCTACCCGCACCCCAGCACAACTGGAACACAGCCCAGCCACTCCAGAAACCAGGCTTTCCAAAGACACAATATACATTTTGATTTTGTTTTTCTGAGCATGTTCCCAATTTTCACTTTCAATAGGAATATTTTTAGAGATCATTGAAAGCAAAATGTCTTGAAAATGTCTTCAAAACTTCTCTAAGTTTCTTTCCAAATGTCATGATTTTTGGAAAAGACCACACCAAGTGGTAAAGAGATGGACAAGACTGCAAACACTTCTAAAATCTCTTTGGAGATATTCCATGTACCACATTATATATGAACTGAGAAATGAAACATCTGTGACTAATACAAAATTGAGTCTGTCTTAAATTATAATTAACAGCAATGAGAAAATGTTGCCTGTTCACTTCTTCAGAGAATCAAGTCATCTTTTTACCATTAAAAAGCTTGAATCAATGATTATTATTTGTATAATTGCCCTGCCCCGTACTTTTCCAAATTGCAGCTCAAGACTCACAATAGAATAAGAACAATGAGGACTCCTATGACAATTTAATAAGGCCTTCACAAATTAGTTTTCAGAGGACTTTAAGCTCTCCATAATACTTAATCTGTAAGACCTCTTTTTGGCCTGATATCAAATATTCATACCATCTTTTTCTTTGCACCAAACACTAAGTTGATAGAACTTAAGCTTCCAGCTTTAGAAAATATATAGTACTAATTTTTCTCCTGACAAAATTTCTAAGAGAATGTAACAAAGGAGAAGAGAATAAATTAAATTTCTTTGGGGACCCATGCTGAGGCCTCTAGGCTGTGCTCATGTAAGAGGAAATGAACTCCAAGTATATCAGTGCTTCATCACAGAAATGGGCACCTGATCCCCAAAGCCTCCCCAGCCTCTCCCCATTCCAACTTCATTGATACAGGCTCTTTCCTTTAAATAGTCTTGTCTACATCTGTCCTGCCAACGTTCTTCAGAGCTTGGGACACATCACTCCTCCTTTCTAACTATCTAGTTGCAATGCATTCTTCAAAGCTAGCTCCAGTCTCGTCTTCCATTTGAAGTTTCTTTGACAACTGACAGTCTTGCTTTTTCTGTGAACTCTCTGTTCTCTGAATTCCTATTATAGCCCTATGGTCTTGCCTTCTTAAGTGTGTGAGTGCCCTATCTCAACTCAACAAAAAGCTACTCGAAGGCAGGGTGTTGCCCTATTCTCCATTAATAAGAACAGCAATACCTGGTAGACCTGTGAAGACACCTTGGAAAACCATAAAATTACTTTTCAAATTTCAATCCCCTTACATATTCCTTTCTATTTGTTTCACAAGAACTCTGTGAGATAAGCCAGGACAGTCTTTTAATAATCATATTGTGCAGATATGAGAAGTAAAAGTTAGATCTATTTAGTGACAAACCAGTAGTACCCTTGCTGAGACTATAAACTAGGTCTAGGGTTCTTTTTTTTTTGGGGGGGTGGTTGGGGGGTACACGGGCCTCTCACTGTTGCGGAGCACAGGCTCCAGACGCACAGGCTCAGAGGCCATGGCTCATGGGCCTAGCCACTCCGCGGCATGTGGGATCCTCCCAGACCGGGGCACGAACCCGCGTCCCCTGCATCGGCAGGCAGACTCTCAACCACTGCGCCACCAGGGAAGCCCGTAGGGTTCTTTTCACTAATAGCAGTTCCAAAGTTTTCACATGAGAATAACTTTCAAATATCTAAAAATGCATAGACCTCAAAATAATTTTTGTTGCACTTAATTTATTTTCTACCCAGCCTCTGGTGATTACCTTCCAAATTCTCGAGCCCCTCTGACACCCAATAAAGTCTGCACTGTCTGCCATGCCTCCACCAACCTCAACTCCCCTAGGCTCCCCAATCATTCTGTCTCTCAGCTATGGTCTGCCTGGCTGGCCCTCTTTCACTGCCAACTGGGACCCCATGTAACATAAACCATAATTTCACTTAAAAAATAATTTCTTAACATATTTTTACATCTTGGCATTCCAGACTATGAGAGTTGCTTGGCCCTGGGAAAGGGAGTTTCTGCATAGGTTCTTAAGGAGCTGATTCTCTGTGTATTGAGCATAAGAATACACACAGCAATATATTATAAACTGGGGTCCTCAAAAATTTACCATTTTCAAAGAACACATATACTCATGAGACAACTTTAATTCAAAATGCTATTAAGATAAATATAAGAAATTAATGCTTTGACACATTCTGTTTACTCTTTGACAGCCATGTTTACTTCTAGTACCTCTTTCACTTCTCTAACTCTGCTGTCATCTCTGCTCTCTTCAAGGTCTTATTTGACCTGGGCTTTGAAGTATATAAAGAATGTTCATAGACATGAAATGGGGCAAGAACATTCTAGGTTTTGCACGAGCAAAGCAAGAAGCCTGAATGGAAAAGTACTCTACATTAGGGATTAGGGTCTGGAGTCACAGAGATCTGGGTTCTAATTCTGATTCTGGCAACTAGTTGTATGACCTTAGTCAAACTGCCTAACTTCTCTGAACCCAAGTTTCTTTATCTGTATAATGGTCATAATACAATCACCCACCTTATTACTTTGAGTATTAAGTGAGATAGAGGGCTTCCCTGGTGGCGCAGTGGTTGAGAGTCCGCCTGCCGATGCAGGGAACACGGGTTCATGCCCCGGTCTGGGAAGATCCCACATGCCATGGAGCAGCTGGGCCCGTGAGCCATGGCTGCTGGGCCTGCGTGTCCGGAGCCTGTGCTCCGCAACGGGAGAGGCCACAACAGTGAGAGGCCCGCATACCGCAAAAAAAAAAAAAAAAAAAAAAAAAGAAGCTCCTTCAAACCCTACCTCCTATAAGAGGTCTCTGCAAACTGTTGAGATGGACACCTTTGAGGTAAGTAGAATGGAGAAAACATACCTCTCTGGTAAATGGGCTTCTTTGAAGTTTTTTTTTTTTTTCTAGTTGGTGTCAGCACCAGACAGTAAGATATCCTTGAAAGTTAGTGCTAGAGCTCATTAGTTGCATCCACCAGGAAAGCTAAAAAGAAGAGAATACTAGGAGTCAAATGATCTGCTGTCCTTGCACCTCAAGCATGAAATAATGTGTGTGGCAGTGCTTTGAATACTAGAAGGTGTTATTGTAATGTAATGGCCAGTGACATCTCCGAGGCACCTGAGAGGGACTGAATACAGTCTTATACCAGTCTCTGTGTATAAACTAATTGACTGGCTGATTATTATCCAAATCAGGTTTACCTGATTTCAACTCTTTTCCCACTAGTATTCCCCTAAGATATTTATTCTTTCCAATATATCAGATTTAAAATATTAACTCTGGTGCCAAGTATTAAGATATTCACATTAAAATCACTGGCTTAAAGTTTAATTGTATTGATCTGATTTTTACAGGCAGCACTCCCCAAAAATATTAACTATGCTATGCTGCAATGCAACATTGACTCAGATTGGTATTGAACATAAAACCCAACCTACAATAATGCAATCCGTAAACCGACAGAAGCAAAGACAAAGCATAATCCAGGCTGAGTCTCACCTCCTCCACTGCTGATTCGGTCTCTCTTTCACTGTCTCGGTAGTAGCCCATTAAGGGGCCCTCAAGCAGTGAGGGGTGCTCCATTTACTGAGAAACTGAGTAATCAATCTGGACAGGAAATCATCATCAACTTCTGATGGATCGTCAGAGGCAGGTAAAAGTAACAGAAAGTATGCAAGCCTGGGAAACAAATTAAATAAATAAATGCCTCCAGTTTTGGCTGAAGGCATTAACTTAGATGAACAACTACAAGCGAATCACTTATACTCATCTCAAACTTAATGACCAAAAATTAGATAATAATCTGACCCAACTCACTTCTGTGAAAGGGACAGAACTAAGTTTGGGAGCCACATGAGCAGGCCTCAAACCCAGGACCCTCCACTTGCTGACTATAAAAGTCTGGACAAATCACACTGTTAGCCATTATTTCCTCTGAAATTGGGATAAATAATTTTTACTTCATCAGCGCCATAACAAGGATTAAATGAGATAATGTGGTGAATGTACTTTGTACGGAAGATATTCGATAAATGTTCTTTTCCTTCCTTCCTATTTTAAAGAGCTGTTACGGGAATCCAATTATAGTAGAAATGAATATACTTGAAAAAAATTTAAAGATCTATGCAAGTGTAAAGCATTATTATTATGATTATGATCCTTCAACTCAATTTTCTCATTTTATCCAGACACTGGTGTTCTTTAAAAAGAAATGGTTTGTGGATAAAAGACAAGCTGAGAAGAATAGAGTTAAAAAACTAATGCAGACAGTAGAAAGCTAATATTTCTTCATTCATTTCCAGCTTTGTGCTACTTAGTAAGTAAGCAAATAAAACCAATCAGTTCCAATTAACTTTCCTGGAAGTGAGGAACCAAAAATAAAAGAGCAAGTTATATACGTATTTTTAAAAAACTTCTCAGGGGTGAAAAAGTCCATGGAGTCTGTACAGTAAAAAAAAATAGTGTGCAATGACATCACTAACAAAATGCTAACTGCTACCTGAAACAACACTCTTAAGACCCTCTGGTGACAGGGAAAGAACAAGATCTCTGGGTTTCTGTGGGTATTGCTCACAGTTGACTTATCCAATTGTTATTTGCAGGAGCGCTTCAAGGAGCACTGCTGTGTGGTTACCAAAAAAAAAAAAAAAAAAAGTGGATTTCCAAGGACTGCACCCTAAATTCTGCAGTAGTGATACCTCCAAAAATAGCAAGAAAAAGCAAGGACTTCAATCTACTCATGGTGTGAAGCTATCAGTCCATTAGCATGTATGTATCAGCAGCTACCAGAAATAGCCTCAATAATGCCACTGGTGGAATGACTATTCTTATAAAGATACACACATAAAAGGAACACCCACAATTGGACATGACCCTGGGAGCACAGGGAGAGAGACTGGAAGTCAGACCACTCAATTTAACTTCAGAAGAGACATTTATTTCAAGGCATAAGTTTCAAAACACAACTAGTCTATTTCTTGTTTAAGAAAAAAAAATTACTCTTTCTCCATATGCCTTTAAAAACAGAATTCTTCAGTACTCTCCTCTAAGAAGCTTAGTTGTACAGGAAAATAGATCTTTTCAATCCTGTAGAACTTCATCCTTCATTTAAAACATGAAGGAGAAGGAAATAACATGTCTAGCTTTAAAAAGTATTAAGATACAGAGAACATTGCAAAATGGTCATTTTAACTTAAAATCCAAACATTTTCTTCCTTCTATCAGTTTTCCCAATCAATTTCTTCTCTTCACCCACAAATAACTGTTTTACCTCATCAAAGTCCTATGTCTTCAAATCCAAACATATGGAATAGGTTGCCTCTTTCAATACCCTCATTTCTCAAGTAGGAAATACCTCACACATATTATTGAACCCAGCAATTCCTTGTCTAAATGTCATCGTAATTCCATTGGATATGGAATTGTTAATGTTATCACCAATAAACAGGAAAATACTAGGTGAAAGGGAAACAAAATAGCATTGATGAGCTGTGCTCCAGTACTGTACATTAAAATTCTCTTCACTGTAGAGCTTTTTCATCTTTTGAAATCTGAGAAAGGGCTAAGATACATGCTAATTTTTTTTTAAGTTCACACCATTTAGCAAAACCATCCAAATCGTTTTGGTGTACAGAGATTTTATTTCTAATCTTTCTGTGCAAAATGCTTTGTTAAATCCTGATGACAACTTTTATGCATAATGCATAAAATAAACTTTGCCAAAATCTAAGTCACTTTCAGAAGCATATAAACCTCTTTAGAAGCAAAATGACATATTACAGGGCATGTCGTTGCACTATGCTGGAAAAGCCACATGGCAAGGCTGACGGAAAGCATTGTCCTCTACATCATTATCTTCCATATGTCTAATATGTGTGGATACCTTGGTTTACTTGCATTCAAAAATGTATATTATTTCTTAAAAGATTTTTCTTATCTTGATGCCTTGTTTATGTACTACATAAATTCAACTCTTCTTCAACACTCTGGGAATCTTCACACTTTAAAAAGACCAGATACTTATTTCATATAACCGAGAAAATCTTCTCACGGTCCACAAAATAATTTTAAAAATGTTCGTGTGTGTGGTGAATTAGTATTTCTACACATGTATCTATCGTTTGATAAATCAGATAGGTAACTCCAGTTCAAATCTTATGGCTGTTTTTGCTTATTTAAAACCATAAAAATAGAGACCAAGAAGGAAAAAGACTTAGCATTCAAAAGTAGGTACTATAAATCCTGTCATGCAAGAGCCAAATAAAAAAATAAAAAAATAAAAAATCAGAATAATAACAATGAATCACTAGCCAGTGTCACTAAAATGATTTGTTTTACTCCTCTAATCTTTACCGTATCTAAACTGACTATAATAAATGAATAATTGTTCTGAATACAGAGCAGTTAATTGAAAAACTGCACCAAGGATAACACCAAGAAATCATAACACATAATACAAGGTTTCATCAGTGTTTAAGAACTTGTCTTTGTCAATATTTTTAAGGTTGAGTGTAAATGATACTGTTTACTATCATATACTACAAACCATCATGAATTATGTTAGATGTCCCATGAATATTAATAGTCTTAAGTTACAGGACATTTCATCAACACACATCAAGGTGTGAAATTCTGATGGAGTTTGGTTTCCTCCTGAGAGAAAAGGGTGTGATTTAAGCGAGCTTTATCTTGAAAGCCAAGTTTCTGAGGGCAGGCTCTATTCAAAAGGCATGTGCCAATTTGACAAAGGGTGGACATCCCCTTGAATGTGGAAGGGGTGACATCTAGCTTATGGGCAGGTTGTTTTTCAAAGTTCCCCTCTAGACATTAATTTACCATTGTGTGTACAAAACAATTCAAATCCTGAGAGAGTGATGGGTATTAGAATGCAGAAACAAAAACTGCATTGTTGATTTCAAGCAGTGCTGTCCTGGGAGAGCACACATTTGTGATGGCATCCCACAGTAAACAAAATAAGAATTAGTTGAAGGAAAGCAAGGGGACAAAGATGAGTTGTTAATTATTTGGGCCAGTGGAAAATGTCTTTTCTGGAAAATCTTCGAAAATCTATAGCACCTGAATTTGCATGAAAGTTGTATTATGTGAATATTTCTTTATTGAAAATAAAGCACTTCTGGCTCAGTTCAATAATAACAGCTTACAGGAGAGTAATTGAAGTTATCCAATTCTCTTCCCATTGAAAATGATCGAGAGCACATACACACATAGACACACACAGAAAAATCTGTCCTGCCATTTTATTGAGACTGAAGTAAAAAGGAATTGGGGTTAGGCACTGTGTGAGCATTTAACACACACCAAATGATGATATGGTCAGGGAAAATTATCCCTTTTTCTTCACATTCCTTTTCCAAATTCTCATCTTGCTCCACCCCCTGCTGAGCTCCTATTGACTTCAAAGAGAGGTCCATGGGGGTCCAGAGCAAGATGAGAATTAAGCCCCGCATGCATAATTTCTGTGGTCTCTTATTCATAACATACACAATAAGCACTGGATTTGAAAAGGCTCTAACAGAGGTTGATAATAGCTCCCGAACCATCACGTATCTTCTTGGTATACTAAACGATATCACAAATTGTGCCAGTGGAAACACTGAACACTCTGAGGAAAAAGACCATGCCAGGTCTTTATTATTATCCTCACCTATTGTTATTACTCTAGCTAAAAATAATAATATTTATGTAGTATTAGAATCACAGTCTCATTACTGAAACTTTTTTAAGACCACAGGCATGTCTGAATCTTTGTAATAAGGGGGCTGTACAGAAAATTCTGAAATCTGCTCCCAGGAAATCTCACTTATCCCAAGGTGCAAGAAGACATCGTGCGGACCAGCATACAACAGCAATAACACAAAATTACTGTGAACAATGATGAAGAAATAATAGGTAGGATGAAATCACTTTTTAGAATACTGGTAAGGAAGACAAGTTAGTCAATTCTGGGACTGCAAATGACATAGATGACATTAGAAGGAAAAGTTGAGAGCTAATGCTGGGGTGAGGCTGGAGGCTGCACCAGCAAATTACAGCATTGTGAAAAGAATAATATGGGGAGGGGAGAATGTAGAAGTAATAATGCCAAGTCACAACCTAATGGAATCTGACCATCTTGGGAAGCAAGACTCTATACCATGACATTAGTTTATTACTCACAAATGAAAGCATTCAAGTACAGACAAATGAGGAGCAGGTAAAGATAAATCAGTCTTCCTAGTATATGTTTGTTTTGTTTTGTTTTGTTTGCGATACGAGGGCCTCTCACTGCTGTGGCCTCTCCCGTTGCGGAGCACAGGCTCTGGACGCGCAGGCTCAGCGGCCATGGCTCATGGGCCCAGCAGCTCCGCGGCATATGGGATCTTACCTGACCGGGGCACAAACCCGTGTCCCCTGCATCGGCAGGCGGACTCTCAACCACTGCGCCACCAGGGAAGCCCCTAGTATATGTTAGGTCCATCATTATTTCATCCTACAAAGTTTTTACCTAGATATGTGGTTAATCTAATATTGCCACTTATTTTTCACTGTCCTGTACTTAAAGGATAATTTGCTTTCTCAAATATTGATGCCTTACTATCTATACTATACTATCAAAGACAGACAACAATGTGGATTTGCTGAGCAACTCATTTGCTTACATAATTTTTAGATAATCATTTTGACGTTTCTTGGTATCCAGGATCCTCAAAAGCAGCTGATATCTCATCCCACCTGAAGTGTATTTATAACTTCGATGGGCAGCCAAAGTGCTCCCCCCTATTTATAGATAAGGCCTGCAACTTACAGAAGGTAGTCAACAAAAATTACAATGATGTCACAAATCTAGGAAGCACTTTATGGTTTGTTTACCAAGAAGTTTCACATATTTTATTTCATTTGCTCCTCTCAACAATACTGTAGGTCAGTTGGAGAGAATAAAGTGGAACTTCTAATTACCAGGGCAGCTTCCAACAGACCTCTTTGCCCTAGCAGATAAGGCACATAATTAAGAATGAGACATATTGCTTCTTTTGCCACTGACTTCACTTTCCTGGGTATCTCACAGTATCCTTAGCATGTGACCTTTTTCTCAGCTTTTAGCATTGCTACTTTCACAAATAAATGCAAAAAGGAAAAAAATGACAGTAACTCAGAGATGCTATTATAGGTGTTGGGCTAGTAGTGTATATACTCTGCTTTCACTTCTCTGAGATGAACATTATGCCAACATAATGTCATCTGTTGTTCTAGCTCTATGATTCAATAATGCATGATTCTAAGGACTAAACAGGGAAAACAAGGCTTGCTTGATATCCACCTGTTTTTCCCTCCTGATTCACTATTTAAAATGAAATCCATGGACATGTAGTTCTATGGGTCCCCAGCACCTGACTAAGCACTTAGTACAGAGTAGGTAATCAATAAATACCTTTAAAATGAATCAGTCAATGTGTGTATTGTGTGCAGAGAGACACTTTTTAAAAACAATTATATGATTCATTTGCCTTTAAGACATTACTCTCAACTTGAAGACAATTTAAAATTTTAGGCTCTATGATTTGTTTTACTGATGGGCCCCACTATTGTAGGCATTTGAAGGTGGACCCAAAAAGAAGAATTTAAAACAAAGGCATAGAATTATAACCTAGGCTTTTTCCTAGTCCATCAGGAAAGATGTCTTTTCTTAAGGAGGCCTTTTCTCCTTGTCTCTGTGGTCGAAGAATCTGAAACAAACACAACACACAAGCGAAAATCACATGTAAATGGTTGAAGCACATGGCATGCAACTGTCTCACATTCTCACAGCCTTAAGTAGTAGGAGATTATCCTTTTATCGAGGATAATTTTATTTTTCACTAGATATCTATCAAAGGAAAGATTACAACATAGCAGCTGGAACGCTGGAACCTACATAATGTAGTGTGCATTTTAATCATGTTGGATAAAACACTCTTTCTATGGATATCAATTATACTAATGACTCATATAATACTCTCATGTGCCTACGGGATATGTATTGTCACCTCTCTTTTGTCATAAAAATAGTTAGTAGCTCTGGATCCACACTGAAGTGGTTGCTTTCATTTTTATATAATGAATGAGTAACACTGTAAAAAAAGACATTTTATCCCATATTAGTTTAACAGAGTGAAGAGATTTCACATATGACAGTGCTAAATATACTCTTAAGCTGCTAATAAAGCCAAAGCCTGTGGGGAAAAATCCTAATGATGAGCAATGCCAGAAGTTTGTATTTCTGAAACTAAGGCAAAAATGTTCCACTTAAGTATAATTTCTAAATATCTTAAAAAGGAACTGGGGTTTCTAATAATTTCATTTCCAATAAATCTCCCTAGTCAATTTGGAATTATTTTATTTGCAATAAATCTCCTTAGTCAGCCTAAAAGATAAGCACACATTTTCTTTTCTATTCCCAGAGTGCAGTGTTATGGAGGAAGCTTCTTTTAATGTGTCCTTAAAATTAATAATGACAAGGGAAGGTATGATTCATAGCCAGACTACTACCTGCTTCCTATTTGTCAACAGAACAAAAATTTCTGCTAGAATGGTTGAAGATTATTCACCTAAAAATAAATAAATGAACATGTGACCAAATTCCTCAGGTTGTGTTCTAGAAATGCCTCAGCTGAGGGTCCATCAGTGTTCCCATTCTTTAGAGTACCTGCTAGCAATGCTGGAATTAAGGCTTTATGAGAATTTCCATTATAAACTTCTAGTTTCCAGGTTTAATAAATCAGTCATAAAAATGTGCTCAAAGCTGAACCTTGGCAAAGCAATTTAAAGACAAGAAAAAAACTTCTACCTGGTCATTTTTAAGTTACACAACTATAAAACTATACAGCTAGGAAGGAATCTCAGAAGCGTTCCCCCTACTAATAGTTTTGAAGGCATATGAATTTAATTATGTAGAAAACTGGTCAAGTGATTGGTCCACAGCATAGTCAGAATATTTGGGGTAGTTTGAAGGAAAAGGTAAAATAATGAAGTTATTTAAATTCCACCTAGAAGCTTTTAGATGTGCATTTTAAATGTCATATTCTCTTCAGTTCACAAGAGTTTTTTAAAAAAACACTAGATCATCGCTTGCTTCTCCTTTTGTTCAACAAAATATGGTATCAATCTGAAAAGAACTTGGAAAATTCTAATTTAAGTACTGACATTTTAAAGATACGTATACATTTAATTATTTATGTAGCAAAATGGAATGACCTGTATTAATAGAAGTTTCTGGTTTCTACAATTTCTCTTTACAAAAATTTCCTCTAAATTTTGTGGGTAACTCATTTAAATATGTCAACAGAACCATTTCAACACTAAATCTTCAAGTACATATTGAGCGTTTCTTGGACTCTGTTCATACAATCAAATAGAATATTTGTTAATGGATTATATCCCCTGTTCAAGTTTGATGGCCATTGGAAGTACTGATGATTTTGCCTCAGCCATCCAAATCTTAATACATAAACATGAGGACTAAGAAGAATTTTGTAAGGCAAAAGTCTTTGTAACTTAAATTTCTTCCCTTTCCCCCAAAATGGAGACATTAATTCCTTGGTAATTATATATTTAATTTTTGACTATTCAAGACTTATTCTGAATGCTCATGAAGCGGTTATTTTTCTTAATTTTGCTCACGTGCACTGTGAGATTGGTATGTTGCAAAAATGACTTAGCTGGTGAGTGAGCCAAGCCAGCTGCTCTGAATCTTTATCCTAACCTCGCTTTCTTTTCTAATCACTTCTATGTATCCAGTAATAATATGTTTGTTTCTTGTGAAAAATGTCCCTTAAAATAAAGGTAACTGGGGGCTTCCCTGGTGGCGCAGTGGTTGAGAGTCCGCCTGCCGATGCAGGGGACACGGGTTCGCGCCCTGGTCCGGGAAGATCCCACATGCTGCAGAGCGGCTGGGCCCATGAGCCATGGCCGCTGAGCCTGCGCGTCCGGAGCCTGTGCTCCGCAACGGGAGAGGCCACAACAGTGAGAGGCCCGTGTACCGAAAAAAAAAAAAAAAAAAAAAAAAAGGTAACTGGTATTGAAAGTAACACAGGCTAAAAAGTAATAATTATTAGTCATATAACAGAGCAATAAAGTATAGTGTCTTTGGAATTACACTGCCTGGATTCAAATCCCAGATTCATTTTTCCTATTTGTGTGACTCCGGGCACATTATTTAATTATTCTAAAACTCAAGTTCCTTATTTGAAAAAAAGGAGTGAGAAATAATAATAAGGCTTCCTCATAAGGTTTCTGTGAGAATTGAGTTTCAGCACTTATCAGACTGACCCATGATAGGTGCTAGTGACCTATTATTATAATTATTACTACCATCACCATCATTATCATCATCAGCCTCATCAAGGAGAAATAAATAGAGTTGGCTCCAAATATCTCCCACCAAGACAACCTAAGATTTTACAGCTCCCACAGTCTATGGGTTTTTACCCCATCTCCTTTTTTTTTTTTTTTTTAAACTTCTTTTTGGTTTCTTTATGCTCACTCTCAGGCAACCCTTTAAAGCTTAAATTTCAAGCACAACAACTTGCCCTTCTCAAAGGAAGCCAAGTGTTTCATATCCACCTACTAGTCAACAGCAGGAATAGTTCACAGCTTGGATAAAGATTTAGAAATCATACTTGTCAAATTGGTATATGACACAAAGTTGGCAGGAATCACTAATCTGCAAGATGACAAAAGCAAAATTATAAAGAACAGACAGACAAAAATGATAGGTAGAAACTAACAGAGTGGTCAAGTCACATTTGGAATTTTGGGTTAGTTCTGGGCAAGAGCAAACTAAATTGCATCTAAGAAACAATCTGAATGATGAGAGGACATAAAAACCCCAATATCTGAGGAAAGACTAAAGTATTTGTGACCATTTTTCCCAGATGAAGACTGAGGAGTCAAGCATATATTTTCCAAAGATCTAAAAGGCTATGGTTTGGAATAGTGACTGTTCTTCTTCTTCGTATTTCCATGAAGTTTGACCAGGGCCAGTGGATACAAATTGGAGGTGGATTTCAAATCATTAAAAGATGATTTTTTCAAACTATTAGATATTTCTTTAAAAAAATGATTATGCTCATGAAGGGCTATATTCCCAGTTTTCTCACCTTGATATTTTGTTTTTATTGGGCAATGCCAATGACTCCAACATGCCATGTATGCTGACCTCTCCCCTGACCTCTAGATCCAAATGTTCATTGGATTTCCAATAGGCCCCTCAAAGCAGATTCACTATCTGAATACCCAAATATGCTTCTATTCTGGGCTGCTTAGCTCACTTCTCAGTCACCTAAGAAGAAATTTGAAGGGCCCCACTTCTCCCTGTTTTTCTTGATGGTGGTGATTATGATGGTGATGATGATGGCAATTACTTTCCACTGAGTATTTGCTATCTGTAGTCAATGTGCTAAATTTTACATAAATTATATAATCTTTACAGTAATTTTTTAAAGTGTGCATTATTATTCTCATTTTATAGGGGAAGCTGACATCTTAATAGGGTAAGTAGCAGAACCTAGATTTGTAGTCAAGGGTATCTGACTCTGAAGTCTATATGATTATTCCCTCTTCTGTACAGCCTTTCCAATTATTTATCTACTCTACCTTAGAATGTTTCTCCCTGCAGGCATTCTCACTTTTCATCCCTCTGCAAGCGAGGGAACTCTGGCTCTTCACGTGGCTGTCTTTTTCTCTCAACCTTCATGTGGCAACTTATATGTCATCCTAACTGAGAAGACCCCCTTACCCCTTACCCTCATGGTACCCTGACCATAGTGTTCATCATCATTAGTTTTCCTTTAATATTTGCTTACTTGTTTATTGCCCAATTCCCTTAAAAAAGTAGAAATTCCATGGGGAAGAACTTGCTATCTCAGTCTTCTCTGACTCTCCAGCACCTAGCTTGCACTCAGTCAGCATTTGTTGATGGATTGGTTGATGCAATATGGTTTTTACCCCATCCCCTCATGTGTAGTCTTTCCACCACTTGTCATGGTTCAAGCCTTTATCATCTCATTTGGGCAACACTAACAGTCAGCCATCTTGGATCCAGTCTCTTCTAACTTGAGTATAGATACACAAAGAATCATGTCTCCTGCTCAAAAATCTTCCATGGCTAGTCTTTGACTACAGAATAAGACTAAACTTCTTAACATGACATTGAAAATTTGGTATTAACATTACATCTACTGCCTTCTATGTTCCTCAATACCAGTGTTATCTGAGCAAGCTATATAATTTCATGCCCTCATATCTATTCCAAGCTTCTTTGTCACAGAAACCCTTTTTTCCCTCTCCTGAAAAAAAAATCCATTCTTTAGGAATCACCTCTTCCACAAAGATTTTCCTGGTTCCACACTCCAGAGAAAAGTTAAACATTTCCCCACCCCCATATATTTCCATTGTATTTTGTCTATTGCTTTTATATTTGTGGAATTATATTACAGTTAATTATGCACTTTTCTTGTCTTCTCAACTAGACTTAAGATTACAGAAAAGACATATAATAAATGCTTAAAAAATGACTAAATTTTGAATAAAGGAGAAAGTTGAAGTAGGTGATATCTAACACCCTTTCATATTTTATATATCTTTAATGGTTCTATTATTTTAAAAATGGAAACTATTTTGGTAGCCCATGTCAAATTCTTTTATTTTTGATCCATGCCTACTCATTAAAAGCAGTTAATGTTAAAAACTATATATCTATAGTGCCAAAAGTGGGGAGGGGATTCAGATTTAAAAATTCTTAGGCTGTTTAATGTTGACACCTATTAAGCAACTACATTTTTCATTTAAATTAAAAATCTCCTCATACATTTCTGGTGGAAATTTAAATTGACAAATCTATTTGGAGGACAAGCTGGCAATATGTATCAAGAGTTCTATAAATGTTTATGGTATTTGACCCAAAATTTGACATCTACAAAATGATAAACTGGGGAAAACAAAGGTACAAAATCAACTGTATCATCAATTTACTATTTCATTATATATTTTATACTAAAATAGCCAAATAAAATTGGAAACAAAAGTTCAATAACAAGAATATGAAGAATATTTAAATAAATTAGCATATCACCATACAATTAGAATACATTTTTTGAATAATGAAGGACACAAAAAACTAATCGTAACAATGTGAAAACAGTAGCAAATAGTATTTACCACATAATCCCAAATATATATGTATGTATACATACATGCCTATACATATACACATGTATACATACATACATATATGCACGTGTGTGTGTGGAGGGGAGGGAAGAGGACATTAATATATAATCTCCAGGTGATGAGACTATGTACAATTATTATTTTCTTTATTATTTATTTCTTTCTTTTTCTTCTTTCTGTATTTTCCAATGACAAAAATGAATAGATATTCCTTATGCATAAGATTTTTAAAATTATTTTAAAAGTTTTTGCACCCAGTCTGATTGACACCAGGACAATCTAAAGTACCTTTAACTATCTAGAATCCTCCCTGTATTGAAGCCTAGTAGTACTGTTAGCTAACCATACACTGTAAATTCTGTTTCAAATAAATGTATACTTGACACAAAACACCTTCCATGCAGCATAAGTTATAAAATGTATTATGAAAAATTAATACAGTTTAACCAAAGAGCTCAGTAAAAAGTGGTGTAAAAAAGAGGGTAAATCTAATAAAGAAAGAGCATACATACTTTTTGGATGAAGTTGATATTCGAAAGTGATGAATGGTTAATATAATGTGCCAAGGAGAGAGGGACATGTGTGGGAGAGATGCCCTAATATAATATGTATACATATTCATATCTGAGTAGAAAAAGCAAAATAAATCCCATCTGTTTTCACCCTCTTTTTATCCTCTTCAGTTCCTCAAACAGCTGGTTACACAACAGTGTACTTTCTTGGTGATCTCTCATTGGAGGAGGCTTCCATTATTACCTTGATAAACCAGAGATGGCTAATGGGACCAATCTAAGGGGACAGCCACTGTCACAGATTAAGCACATATTTCCTGACATAATGAGTGGTCCTGGGTTACTAATTCAGTCTTTAGTTTATTGTTCCTACCAGGCACATTTTGTCTAACTTTAATTATAAACTATTAAAGTGTCAGGACACTTGCAACAAACTCCTGTCTCAAATAAGGTGGTAGAAGGCAAGAGATTCGCACAGATTGATCTCATTGCAGTTACAACTTCAAGCATACTGTGTAAATAGTTTGATGTTATTAAGTTATCATCACCCAAAGTATATGCAAGACTAAACTACAACAGCAAATAAAGCTTTTTGAATATTTCTATTTCATTCCTATAAATAATGTGTTCTTTCTGACTCAAGTCAGATGGCCACCATCTCAGTGCTCCCAGGATGTTCCTGGGTAATGACTTTAGTGTTTGTGGGTCAGTGGAATATTTCTTCCACAAGCAATATTCAAAGATAATATGCTGCAATGGGAAGAACACTGTAGGAACAACAAGATCTGGGTTTGGGTTCCACCTTAACTCCTAATCAATTGCATAATCTAGGACATGTCATTTAGCCAATTTGCCTTCAAATTTAACATCTAAAAAAATTAAAATGGAGTGGAACCCTAGAAGTCTCTGCTTCCACCTCAGTGGTTCTTAACCAGGCATGCCCCTCTCCCCCACCCACCCAAGGGACATTTGGCAACATTGGGAGACATTTTTGGTTGTCACCACTTAGATGAGAGAGCTACTGACATCTAATGGGTAGACGCCAGGGATGCTGCTAAACATTCTACAATGCCTAGGATATCTCCCTACAACAAAGAATTATCTGGCCCAAAATGTCAATAGTACAATATTGAGAAACCCTGCTCTTAACCTCTAGTTGCACCATATTGTAGAAGAGAAATGTCAAAAGACTGATACATCAGAACTTTGGATTCTAGACTTGCTCAGGTGATGGCTTGTGAACATCTTCTAAAAGATGGAAAAATTAAGAAAAGTCTTGAACATCATCATTTGTTTCAACTGTCACAATTGCTTAATTTAATATGTGCTTAATCATGTAAAATTAGTCTTCTAGACCTTAAAGCACCAGTGACATTTTCTCCTATCTCAGTAAGGGCAGTTGACAAATCTGTTTTCAAGTCACCAAAACTCTTAGCATCATGAATGTGATACAATTTGGAAATTGATGTGGGCTTATCTATCAGTCTATTTAAAGAGTTGACCATCTACATGGTTATTTTCCCTAACTATGGGCTTTGTTATTTCTTGGCTATTTTTTCTAATACTAAGGTTGTCAATGGCCTCATATTATTGCAGTAATATGAGGATTAGATGATAACATACTCTTAGAATTTCATCCCTAAAAGGGCTAAAGAAGATTCTAATGTAAATGATCATTAATTAAATGTGAAGATTATGGAAAGTCCACAGTTAAGAATCTTCTTTAAAAATTATTTTAAAGCCAGAGTTTTATGAGATTAAAAAAGACACATATAAAAGATTATATTTGTTAATTCATTTGTTTTCCTTTCTTTAACAGGAGAATAGTGAAAAATCTATTATTTACACTAATGTACACTGTAGTTCAATATGTCCTTTGAAAATAAGATGGAGAAAAAAATTCTGCCTTATTTTTTTTTAATTGTAACAATTTTGAAATAATTCTATCACCATGTATCCTCATTAAGTATAGATTCATAATGGAAGTTTCTACCACTCACCTCGAGGATTTCAGCAGAGATGCTGTCAATTTCAAAGATCTTGTTTTCAGTTAGTTTCTGGTGTTGTCACATCCTATCAATATGGTGAGAAGAGGGGAAAATTTGCCTCAGATTAGAATTTCCAAGATAGAGTTGCAAACACATATCTCAACAAGAGTCTTAGCTAAGTAGGTTTTCTGGAAGTCCTTCAATAAACACAGAATGATTTTTTCACATTGATCAATTTAGACCTCAATGAATCCCCGAGCGTAAGAACTATAGTAAGTTGTAGAAAAACCAATGAACTTGTATATTGTAGGAATCAGAGAATTATTGGATAAATATATACATATCTGATCATCCTACCATTTGTTTTTTATGTCCTAGGCTTTCATTTGAAACTGCGTAGATAGTTCCATTTCTTTCACTTATAGTTTATGCAATTTTAGCAAGCTCTAAAAGCCTTGTACTAACAGTCAATCAACTCTTAAAGTGCCTCGCCATCCTTGTCAAATCAGCCTTAATGTTTCTTGGCAGAAAATCCAACTCTTTCCATAATGGTGGACTTAAAGAAACCCCAAGTTAATGCTGAGGAGGAACCTCCATTTTCTAAAAGAAAGACTGGTACAAATGCTTTGACTTCATTTGCGTGCTCAACCTTCAGTCGTTTGACAGTGTAAATTTTGCTATGCCAGTCTGATATCATAGAGCACTGTACTAGAGGATCAAAAAATCTTCCTTAGAATAACAGCTCTGTCATTTAATAGTGGTGGGTCTTTGTGTATATTACTTCACGTCACTGAGTCTTAGTTACCATTATGGGATAACAACGTCTAATTTACAGGGTTATTGTTGGCAGTTAATGGAAAAATGTTGTGAAAGTACTTTGTATATTGCAAATCACTATACAACTGTCAGTTATATTACAATTTCTGCCTTTAAGAATACATTGAATGGATACATTGAGCAAACTAATCGAAGGGTAGTTGTGGTAGAACAAACACCACTGTGACCCTGTGCATTAACATTATAAGAGCACAGTCTTTCCCTAGATTACAAACAACCTATTCCATAAACTGTGGATGGAGAAAGAACTAGCTCCTACTCCCCAAGAAGGTTAGTCTTTTTTTTCCCCTTAATATAAAATATGTAGCAAGAGGATGACCACATGAGCTTCTATTTTTATGCAAATATAGAAGGAGTTGATAAACTAAGGGTACACAATAAGAAGGGACCTTTTCCAGGAGAGATATCACTGCTGAGAAATGTGGTTCCTGGTATTCAGAAGTCGGGCTTAGATACATATTTTTGTAGAAACAATGTTAGGTGTAATAAATGCAGTTGAAATAAGATTTGCCATCATTGTTATACTTCTTGTTTCCAATAATGTGTACAAGAAGACTTTATAAATAGCCTCTGAACCTAACATTACACATGGCATTCTTTCTATAGGAAAATGTGTTTAAAATACAAACAAATAAGTTTAAATTAACATTTAGAGTTTAACTCCACTCAAAGTTAGGAATTGATTGTATAATGAATTAAGTATAAATTATATTGCAAATTCTACCAGGATTAGATTTCCTGAGGATAGAATCAAGGACTTGCTTGCTAGTGAATTCATAATGGTGAATAGTTGCCCCATGATGCTCTACTGAGAATCCTGATTTCATGGAAATGGTCCCTGTCTGCTTTGGTACACATCATCTTTCTTTGGGTGTTTTCTTATTACCTTGTATTGTGCTTATCTGATGAACTAGTGTTTTAATACAATATTCCACCTGCTTGAATAAAGGAAAAGGTCAAAGAAATTGACATTTTCCTTCTTCAATTACCAATGACTCCACTTTTAAACCTTAGTACTCTTTAAAGCCTGATGTGAATATTACTAAATAAATCTCTTTTCAGAAGTACTAATAAATTAATGACTATAGTCCAGATAATCTTATCATCTCAGCTGTTTCTATCAACGCCAATTAATATTTGTGACTGAATTGGTTGTATGGGGATGTAAAAGGACTCTTATGAGTACCAATATTATTGTGTCACATTAGAGTCTGCTTATTTTAGCACTATAGACCCAACCTAATTCTGTTTTTCCAGAAAAGAAATCATAAATACTGGCATTAACTTTAGTATATATTTTGCGGTTTCCTAATTTGCCATGTAGCTTGCTAAATATGCCATTGTGCCTTTGCAAATTCTGTTCCCTTTGCCTGGAACCCTTCCTTCCTTGCCTCTTGGGGGAACTCCCCCTCTTCCTCTCAGAGTGTGTTCAAACACAAGCTAATCTATGGTCTTCCCTACTCCCTCCACTCCTTGCCCAGCCCATACATAATCTCACTTGCTCCACGTCCTGTTTTCCAGAGTAATTTTCCTTTACCTCCACTAGCACCTACGTTACTTTATAAATACTTGTTTACAGACCATTTGCTGAGGGCAGGGAATATATTATTCATCTATAGTAACTATAGAAAAAAAGTGAATCAAGTAAATAATCATTCTTTTTGGACTACAAGTGATACTGAGAGTCAAGCATTGTGCTTATGATGTTTTAGCTTCCTGAGAGTTTCACAAGTCTCATAGGGTATTCATTAATCTGATCCATTTTTTTCATTCAATGAATCATTTGAGAGGTAGTTGTGGTAGCTGTGGTTTCGGTATATCCATTGCATGGACAGGAGACAATGGACCCTGCATTATTCTTATCCCCCTACCTTATTTGTAACAGCGATATCTTGAGTCTCTCACAGGAATCCTCAAGCCATTGATTCTACTCTGATGGTTCCCAATAATAGGTCAGTTGCAGATTTGAGGAGATTGGTTAGACTCTCAACAATTCTACTCACTATCTGTGTAAACTTGAGAAAGTTACTTAACCTCTCGAGATCTCAGGTCTCATATCTGTAAAATGAGGATGGTACCTATTTCACAGAACTCTTGTAAGTAAGACAACTTGTATAAATCCCCCAGAGGGTGCCTGCATGTGGCGGGAATCATTAAATGTTAGTTCTATCTGCCTGCTTCCCTCTCCATTCCTGTCCTCCTTCAATAGCTACATTTGATGTAACCATGTTGGACATAATCCTCCTAATGGCCACTATAATTCGACCAAGGGAGAAAATGTAAATATAAAAGTGGACATTTCTAAAAACATGGATTAATTCACCTGCATTTGAAAAAGATCTATAATTCCAAATACCTCATTCATTCATTTATTCATTCGAGAATATTTTACTGAATGTCTGACATGTGTCAGGATTTTCTAGCTTTGAATATATAGTAATTAATGGCAGACAATATTCCTTTCCCTCATAGGGCATTTAGTCTACTGGCCTTCAAACTATGAAGAAACCAAATGCTTGAGTTTATGTAGAAAGCTGAGGAATAGTTTATATTTTCTAATCATGAAAGTTTTTTATTGTTTTTTAACTGAGATAGAATTTTCATGTTGGATTGTTTCCCAATAACATATTTTTAAGGTTATCACAATGTCTTGCACATAGTGGTTGCTCAAAAAAACATGTATTGAATTAATGAAGTTTTAGAAAGCTGTCATTTACTTTAGCTTTAAAATGTCCATGAAGATATAACAAGTCCAAAAAGACCTTAGAAATAGTCATTGAATGTTGACTGAGGAGCAAAGAATGTGAATTTCACGCATCATGCCAGGTTTCCCGCCTCCAGTGGGATAAACAGAAAGGTTGGCTATCTAAATAAATAAAAAATTTTCACAGCTGGTGATTTTTGATATTTAATTATGAGATGAGAAGGAACTGCTTTTCTTACCAAAGAGAAACATGAATTGGTCTTACCCACTGGAAAGATTTGAAAAGCATATTTTACTGAGAATAAGTTACACAAGAGAAAAAGGAAAAAACATCCACCCACTGGTACATGAGCATACTAAACATTCATTCCATTGAGCTTACTGTCAATTTCCTCCTTTTGCTTCTGTGAAGAGATTTGGAGGCCTTTCTATTTTGTTCTGTTGTAGCTAGGATGGCTAATGGTGCTTCATTGAGTCTCACTGCACTTAGGATGTATCTGTATTTCTGCAGGGAGTGAGGAGTCTCTCACTGCATCAGATGATGAAGAATACCCTTGTTCCAATACCCACACGGCATTATACAGTGCTCACTGAGGCAACACTACCTTCATGCTCTGCACTGGAACAATGATAAAATTTGGGAGCTATATGTGTACTTAGGATTTCTTAGTTGTTTGATCACATCGATGAAGGGATATGCAATCAATCTCCCCCTAAGACAGTGAGTGGTATTGGCCATAACTCATTACTCCGTCAAGGATTTGGCATTTCAATCGATGGGAAATGATGTGTGATCATTCTAATTTATTATACATCATTTCCCATCAATCGACGAGCTGAAGCCTTGACATAATAAGTACTTACAGACACTGTCAATCATTCTCGGTCCAAATACCTCCCAGTGCTGCCTTTTGGGATATCCTCAAATAGTCATGAAAATGGGATGTGCCCCCAAATCTCAAATGCAATGATTTCATCCAGCAAAAGATTTTGAGATGACCTCCTTCTGGTGATTCCATCAGTCCACCAATCTAAAGGGGATGAAACTGATGAATATTTTGATTAGCCATGATTTTCCTCCCAACCAGTCCAAATGGGATGCAAAGCATGGTGGTGTTGCCAGAATCAGAGGGGTACACATCAGTCTTTGAAAAATGCCAATCTTCTCAACCTACCTCATCTAAAAAAATTTACTATCTCCTGAGTACTTTTTGGAATAATGTCAAAGCACATTTATTTTCTTGCCTTTTGTCATTGTGGGGAAAGACATCACAGGAGAGCAGATCACCAAATAGTTTCAAGATAGCAGAGCTCATGAATTTCTAGTCCTTTTATTTTTCTAATTTTATTTATTTATTTATTTATTTAATGCTTTACAATGTTGTGTTAGTTTCTGCTGTACTACGATGTGAGTCAGCTATATGTATACATATACCTCTTCTCTCTTGGACCTCCCTACCCACCCCCCCATCCATCTAGATCACCACAGAGCACCAAGCTGAACTCCCTGCACTATACAGCACGTTCCCACTAGCTATCTGTTTTACACATGGCAGTGCACATATGTCAATCCCAATCTCCCAATTCATCCCACTCCCTGCTCCGTTTCCACCCACCCATTCCCTATGTCTGTGTCTCTATACCTACCCTGCGAATAGGTTCATCTGTATCATTTTTCTAGATTCCACATACATGCATTAATATACAATATTTGTTTTTCTCTTTCTGACTTCACTCTGTATGACAGACTCTAGGTCCATCAACATCTCTACAAATGACCCAATTTTGTTCCTTTTTATGGCTGAATAATATTCCATTGTATATATGTACCACATCTTCTCTATGCATTCATCTCAATGAACATTTAGGTTGCTTCCATGTCCTGGCTATTGTAAATAGTGCTGCAATGAACATTGGGGTGTGTCTTTTTGAACTATGGTTTTCTAAGGGTATATGCCCAGTAGTGGGATTGCTGGGTCGTATGATAGTTCTATTTTTAGTTTTTTAAGGAACCTCCATACTGTTCTCCATAGTGGCTGTATCAATTTATATTCCCACCAACAGTGCAAGAGGGTTCCCTTTTCTCCACACCCTCTCCAGGATTTATTGTTTGTAGATTTTTTGATGATGGCCATTCTGACCGGTGTGAGGTAATTTTGTAGTTTTGATCTGCATTTCTCTAATAATTAGTGATGTTGAGCAACTTTTCATGTGTCTCTTGGCCATCTGTATGTCTTCTTTGGAGAAATGTCTATTTAGGTCTTCCACCCATCTTTTGATTGGGTTGTTTGTTTTTTTTGAAACTGAACTTCATGAGCTGTTTGTATATTTTGGAGATTAATCCTTGTCAGTTGCTTCATTAGCAAATATTTTCTCCCATTCTGAGGATTGTCTTTTTGTCTTGTTTATGGTTTTCTTTGTTGTGCAAAAGCTTTTAAGTTTAATTAGGTCCCATTAGTTTACTTCTGTTTTATTTTTGCCCCCAACCCCCGGGCATCTACAAGTCCTTTTAAATACAGCAATGGGTGAGACCTGTCTGGTTTGATTAGTTCTATTTCTTTGAAGTTGGATTCTCATGAAAATAAAATAAAATAATTCTTAAGTGCATGTATTAAAGCAACAATGTTCAAAGTCATAATTTTGGACATTACTTATTGCATATAGTTTTCTTGGTGACTCCAAAAACTGCCTGCTGCTTCATATGAGCATTTTTGGTAATTGTGAAAATATGTCACGACATTTTCTATCTACTTTGTGATATTTTTCAGAAACAAAAACATATCTCATGGGCTTCCCTGGTGGCGCAGTGGTTGAGAGGCCACCTGCCGATGCAGGGGACACGGGTTCATGCCCCGGTCTGGGAGGATCCCACATGCCGCGGAGCGGCTGGGCCTGTGAGCCATGGCCACTAAGCCTGCGTGTCCGGAGCCTGTGCTCCACAATGGGAGAGGCCATAACAGTGAGAGGCCCACGTACCGCAAAAAAAAAACAAAACAAAACCATATCTCATTAGAATTTGCATGTATAGTAGGAGGAGGATTTTTATTTTCACCAGAAGCAAAAGGAACATTTTCTGAAGAAAGGAGGGCGATGTACTCTCTATAACTGACACACATAGCAACAGTCTTGTGAGGACAGAAGGAAAAATACTGCATTGGGCAGGAAAAAGTTTCTTTGCCTATGAATATCTCCTATTAAATATCTGGGAAAATAACAAGTAAAGTCAAGCTGCAGAGGACTTTTCATTCTTAATAAACTTTTTAAAAAGGGAAAAGAAAGGAAATAAACTCTACATGATTTGTTTTTCACCAGCAACATTTGTGGCATCAGCTTTTTTTTTTTTTTTTTTTAGGAATCCAGCTGTGGAAGTCTGATCATTTTGGAGGAAGCCTAGCACAGTGTTTTGCATGCAGTGTGTGAGTATGATCCGGAAGTCAGTTCAGAGACTCTAAATCATTGCCAAGAAAGTTTGCTTTCATCCTGTTCAAGGGCCCAGTACTCAAGAGATTAGAAATGACAAACTAATACAATGGATTTTAATAGAATCTTTCTCAATGGATTTCAAAGCATTCATTAGCTCTTTCAATCCTCACAATTTGCTTAAGCCAATAACTTTCTAATCTTGGGGGTAAATGCCCTCCTCTCTCTTCCCAGCACCCGTGTTTCCTCTTTGCTTCCTCATCAGGAAGCAGTGTGTCTTGGCAGAACCATGGCTTGCTGGGGATCCAGCTGGCTCCTTTAGCTCTTCATATGCTCTGGGGCTTATCCAGGGTAACGGAGTATCACAGTTCATTATGCACCTTCCTCCTCTACCCACTCTGAGGAAGCTCCAGTATAAACCAGGTTTGGGATAGGAAGAACCAATGCCACTGAAGCTGCCAAAAGAAGCTGCCAATATCCTATGCAGGAGCTAAAGGATATCAATACTTGTAATAAAATGTGCCCTGACCCCAGAAGAAACCTAGAAGGGAATCCAAGGATGAAAGAGACTTAGTGTCAGCTACGAATTCTACCTTGCTCTATATTAGTAGGGCAAGAGTAACCATCTCTTAAGCTCTCACTGTGTGCCAAACAGCATGTCAAGCCCTTTACACATATTAGCTTATTTAGATCTTAAAACAACACTAAGAAATTGGTACTATTATTGTCCCTGTTTTTTAGATGAAGAAACAGAAACAAGAGATCACATAGGCAAAATAACTTGCCTAGGGTCATGTGGCATGTATAAGAGCTGCCATTCCAACCTGAGCTTCAATAAGCCCATCTTCTTTCTTGCTTTAGTACAGTCTTTAAGGAAGGAGAGTTGCCATTCAATTCAAAGACAAAGAGGAAAGCAAGTCTGGGAGGCATTTTTATGCAAGGAAAGGGGAGCAGGTTAGAACAGAGGAGGGAAAATGGCAAACATCTAAATGATCAAGAGAAGTTTCCAAATATGGTACAAATGCATAAAAGTATAAACGAAAATATCATGTGTGTCCTTATGATAATTAGGACATCTTTGTCTTATAAATATTTATTTCTAGATAAGAATAGGTATAAGCATTCAAAGACTCATCTCCAGAGAAAAATTGATTTCAAAAAAAGAGAAACTTTTTTCAAAAATCTGATGCAGAATCAATCAAGGTCCATACCACTCTGTAAGAAATGAGGTCCCTGCTTTGGAACCTTCACTAACAAAAGAAACAATGCCTAGAGTGAATGCTCACACGTGAGGTTTGAGTTTGATGTGATTTGAAAAGCTTGAGTAATAAACTCCTGAAAAATGGGGTTCGGTAATGAGCAAGCCTTTAACTATATAGACATGTTGCCAGGTACCACTTTAATAAACTATTACAAATGATCGATGCAAAGGTGTTTCCAACAGCTGTTTATGCAATGTGACTGGAAGAATTCTTCCATAAAGAAGCTGTTAGTGGGAAAATTGGCTATGCATGGTTGTGATGTCAAATCCATACATAACAAACTTTTTCCTGTCAATCAACAATCTTGCCATAAATTAATCCATTTATAACTAGGCTTTTTTGAATTGACAGCTTTAATGTGAATAATAAAAAGGAGTCTTTAAGGAAATTGAACTCAGAATGGCTTTTTGCAACTCTTTAACACCTGTGGAGAAGTGACAAAGCCTTGTGACTTTTAATTTATATTGAAAAAGGTTGGCAGCAGCTCCAAACACCAAGGTAGCTTTCCAAAGACATCTGAATACAACAAAGCCAGGGTGACCTCTTAGGTTGACTTACAGAGGTTAAGCAGGATCTATTCCTATCCAGTGATGGAAACAAATGCTTGAGCATTTCACTTGACTGTTCTAGACATAAAGATCAAATGTAGATGAGTTTGTTATGTAAACACACTCTTGTTTGCATTCTGTCCAATAGCATGTTGCCCCACCAGAGCCTCATGTAGGACAGTGTGCCTATGTGGTCACAAGCATCTCATCAGGTGCAGCAGGCAGACACTTCGACCCTGCTTTTGGGTTCTGTTGTCCCAACCCTTGACCTTGCTTTTCACTCACATTGTTTCTCAAGCTCAGTTATCTCTGGTTTCTGATGTTGCTTCCCAAGACGTCCCATTGACAAAAATCACAGGGTTGTAAAGAATGTCTACACGACATCAGGTATGTGCTTCTGTGTCCCCAGTAAAACAGTACCTAAGGCAAGAGTTAGGTTCTTAAAGACAGCTAGATATGGGATGCCATAATCCCTTCAGGGATCTCTAATCCAACATTTCTAACTGTTGTTTACCTTTATGTAGTACAATGGCCCTTCCTATCATCACTACAATGAGAATTTGGCTATTTTTCATATCTAAATTCAACATGTTTTCCTGGCTAAATAACATGTATTTCTGGAACCAGGGGTTCTTTTCTCCAAAGCTCTTTTAGCATATATAACTTTCCTGCCCTCTTCTATCCTCTTTTCACCCCTCCACTTAGTCAATCTGATCAAAAAGTAGATATGAATAAATGACTATAAGCAGGCATGAAAGACAAAATTATTTAACAAGCTAATAAGATTCTTGCATTGTATTAGGAGTATCTGTTTGATTTATATTTTGTTTTCCTGAACTAGATAAGAACCACCACTCAAATTCTCCACAATTTATCCTACTATGTTTGCCCTTGAAGAGAGAAGCCAATCCTAGACCCTACCCAATGCATCCCTCTTCACAGGTGCTCTGCCACTCTCTGTTAAGGAAGATTACTCTGAGATCCCTCTGTTCTTGCTCTGCCCATTGCCATGCTTGCTGAATTGCCCACCTGCTTCCAGTTGATCATGCCCCTTTGCCTGGTGGGTCTTTCCAGGCATATTCACACATAGACACAGGCAGCCAGTGCCTAGGACTATCCATTTGTTTCCCAGATGCATGACTTTTTCCTGCTGATTTTTGGTCTCTTAACTTCCTTCCATGTCTTCATTTTGTCAAGAACATATAGTTCTAAATCTATTCTCCAATGCAGGCTCACCCAACTAAGCCATACATGTCTCTGTAGAGTGCATGTTCTCAATTCCACCATCAGAGCCATTGATGAAAATGACTAAGTCTGACCACAATGTAGGGTCTAACAGACTGAATGGATTTTAAGATGGAGTATAAAACACTGAATTTTGAAAGAGAATGAAAATCATTCTGCATGCAATTCGTTCTCCCTTTAGTCTATCACGATGTGTTTTATATCTAGTAGACTCTTGTGTTTGTTCAGTGAGTGAATGAATGGACAAAAAAATGAATAATTGGTCCAATGAAACTTCTCTTAGGCAGGGAACATACATCCCCAACCTCACTGCATGTAGATTTAAGTTTAAATTTACTCATATTAAGTTTCAGCATAATGTGGACAAATATTTCCATTTAAATATCTTTACCTAACCTAAGAAATTCTTCTAAGGATCTTCTTCAATGTACTTAACAATTAACACAACTATACCTATTCCTGCAGTGCTACCAAAGGCCAAATTGCTAGTATATTCAAAGAGACAATTACAGCCCTACCATTCAAAACAGATAAAGCAAAGCTGCACTTACTTTTAAGAAATGCATTTGTCCAAAATGTGGGGAGCGCTTTACATATTTATGTTGAAGATATGCTCATCCTCAGTATCTGAGTTATTTTTCTTAGGTTATTTTCCAAACCAGTAGATTGGTGTCAACTTGTTTGAAGCTAAATATTACCTGCTTTCCTTCCTCTCCTTCCTTCTTTCCTTCAGTATTCACTGAGCTCTTAACATGTGCATACACAAGGAGACTACGTGATCCTGCTCAAAGCCAGATGTTCCTGGCTACAGTACTCCAACTATGCCCTATTGGCAGGATAAAGGAGACATAGCAAGTTACAGCAAGATTTCTTTCATATTTCTTCACAAACATTTATTCAGGGCCAGGCACTCTACTAAGTGTCAGTGTTCCATCAGTGTCAAAAACACGTAAAAACAGACAGAAGTCCCTAACATCAAGGGGCAGATCGAAGCAAAAAATCCCTATATTTTATTTTACTGACTCTGAACTGATTCAGATAATGGAAAAGACGGAGGAAAGGACAAAGAAAGCATGACCAAAAGAGAAACATGGGACAGGAAGTCAGGGAGATGGGCCTGAGTTAGGTTAAGAAGATCAGAGTTTTCTTCAGAGGTTACTTTCTATCTTCCCTGACATCTTTTATTCTGGATGCTTCCTTACCACACAGGCATGAGCAGCTTCTCTGCAGGAAAACTAACATTCTGAAACAAGCTAAGTTTACCATTTGTAGATATCTAAAATTTCCCTCCAAATCCCTAAAATATGGAGAGCTTGTTGCCTAGATGGATAGATCAATTGTTATCCTTAAAAATCCACGTATAATGAAGAATAAAAACTGTAATCCTAGGTAATTACACATCTCCACTGCTCTCAAGTTCACCAGAGTTCTTCAATAGGGGTGTTGGAAAAGGAAAAAAGTTTTCTTTACCCTTGGAGTTTCTTCTGGATGGCCTAATAATTAAATTGACATGAGACAGATAAACAGGAGAAAAAACAAATTTAATTACGTACATATGGGGAATGAGAACATGAGAGATTCCAAAGCAGTCAGATAAAATGAGGTGTATGTGTCATCCTGGACTAAGGAGAAGGAGGTAGTGATCTGGAACTTCAAGGAAAGGAAGGCAATCAGAGGAAGATGGAAAAAAGCAAATGTTTGGTAAACAAATAATTGCTGGACCACGCAGAGGCAATGAGCCACAGAGAGTTTTTGATCTCCAGGCCCTGCCAAGTCCCCTCTACCACACCTAGCCCAGATTCTGTGTAGATATCTCAGAGGATTGTGCTCTTCCTGGACCAGGTCCTTTATATAAGTACTTTCAGGCATTTAAGAAGGAGGTAAAAAGACGGGCTTCCTGAGTCTTCTGCTTCTTTAAAATAACCAGCCTAAAATAATGCATGTACCAAAGAGACATATTTGGGATGGCAAATTTTGCTCCCCTACAAGGGCAAGGTCTCCTCTCCTGTCTGCATTGTTCCTTCATTTCACACCCCCTATCAGTTAACAAGGATGGGTTAGCAAAATCTGACACCAAATTTCCTGAACTTATTATTTGAGAACAATACTTTTCCCAAAAAAGACATTTGGAGAGGACTGATAAGAGCCAGAAGCTTAGGTGAACATTTTTGCTTTGGCTTTATAGTTTTAAATTAGGAGCACCGCAAATGGAGATCTTAGGATAAAGTTACTGTAAATAAGATCTTTGTCTCTAAATGAGACTAGTTCCTCAAAACTCCTTTTTCTTTTTGACTTGAACTGTTCAGCCCCACTTTCAGTGAAATTCAATCACATTCATTAGCATTTCTAAAGATGTAAGCTACTCAAAACAGCTGCATTGTCTTTCCCTTTCAACTAAAATGAAGCTTTTCCATCTAAAGGGAGAAATCTCCCTTTAGTTACGCGATTCTTTCTGCTTGGCACCCATAATTTTCAATGGTGGAGCCAACCCCCAAGAAACAGGAAGTGCAATCCCATTTGATCTCACTTGAAAGAAATTGTAAATACTTAGTAAGGACGGAACTGTGGCTCAAAGAAAAACACAAAAAAATAACTGTGGAAGAAAAAAATGCAAGTGAGAAAAAGTAATAATCATTTAAATGAACTAACTCTTTGTCCCTGGAACTAACATCATTATCAAGGGTATTTAATATATTCTCTATGGGAAGTAAACTGCTGTTTTTCAGCCCTTCTTCTCTTTCATTGGTTATTTCAGCAATAGAGAGGGAAACCATTTTATCTTTTTAATCTCTTAGCTCTATATAAAGAACATTCCATATGCTTCAAATCATAAAATTACCTGCTTTTTTAAGGTGAGTACTGATGGAAATATCATTGCAGGAAAGAGCCAAAGGTTTACAAGTTAATCTTTTTTCATTGATTTAGAAAACTATCTTTCGTGATGCTCGGTTAAAAATTCTTCCTGCAATTCATTTGTAAATCCAATTTTGTGCAGTTAAAACCTAAAGAATATGCTGTTATTTACAAAGGAAAATGATGCACTAACCCATCTTGAGAAGGGCAAGCCTGGAGCTGTGTTTCAAAAAAGGTTTGCCATGATCTATACAGATGTTCTGCTGTCCCCCTTGTGACAGTGCCATCAGGCAAGGTCAGAGGGGCTTTGTGTGACATGGGCTGGAGGTCCCATTGACTTCAAGTTCTAACCCAATGAACTAAGCAGGCACAGAGATCAGGAAGGTGATGGGAATGCTGGAAATATGGAAATTAGTCATTTATAATCACATGTGAACAAAATAAAAGACAATGCAAAATTGAATCAATCTTCTGTTTCCAGTAGATATCAAATTGAATTAAAACACTCTAATTTATAAACAGCTGACCAAAAGGACTTTTGAAAATGAAGCAGCTCATTAATGGAATCTACTAATAGCAGCTGGGTTTAGTGCTATAGAGGGTAGGAATAGAGGCAGTCAAGGCTCTTGCTGCTAATGGATGTTTTTTTTTTTTTTTTTAAAAAGTGTTTCACATTTGATTTTGCTCAAATTACTGCACTTGTGAAATTAGTAAATCCCTAAACAGGTGTGTCAGAGCCACTTTCTATGTTTAAACCTGGCAGACCAATTCCCTTCATAGGAACTGCTGCTGATCTGGGCTGAGTAACTCTCTATAAGAAAGAAAATATGAATCTGAGACCACAAATGATAATCAGACATTCTAAAATTTCGTGAAATGTAAATCCTTCCTAAAGAAATTTTCAAATTCGTGCTTATGGGGCACAGTAAGTCAGAAATGTCAAACTGCAAATGACAAGTCCCTGCAGAAGTGCTTCTTAAGAGACTGTCATCCCTGAAAGACAGGTTGGTTAACTCTCCAGCATTCTGGGGATGCAACCGACAATTGTGGGTAGTTACCCACATGTTACAGGGAACTGACTGGAGAATATAAAGAAACACAAAGGATCCATGAGAGGAGCACTGGCAAATACATGCTATATTCTGTTAGGGACTCTCCCAACTGAGGAAAAACAACAGCATTTCCTTGTGCTGTCAGCCCAAGGAGAAGAAATATCTGACATTGTAGCTCTGGAAGGAGCACTGGACTCCTGGTGGAAACTGTTCCAGCCAGCTTTCCTGAGTTCTGGTCATGGTGGATGCAGAGATCCAAGCTGAAAACTTAATGGTTCTAAAAGATTTCATCCACTCTGTAGCAAACTTTGCCAGGTAAATCCTATGCTTTAAAACTCATTTTAATCCTGTTCTGCTAATATGTTTGCCTAGTATGTATGACCCCCTTACTCAGCGTTGGTATGCCTTAAAAAGAGACACTAGGGTTCAATGGCATGATTGAAATGGAAGGACACTAGTGTATGTGCCTTCCGCCTGAAGATATATATAACATAACAACAGCAATAATAATACTAGCTGTCGTTTACTGAGCTCATACTTTGTGCTGGGGACAATATTAAGTACTTTAAATGCATCAGTCTCTTTAATTTCTACAACAAGCCTATGAGAAAGGTATTAGTCTTAACCCATTTTACAGTTAAGAAAATGGAGTTGCAGAAAGGCAAAACAGATGGAACCGTTGCTCTTGACATATACCTGTCAAATGGTATAACAGGACTCGTCTTCAAATCTCTCCATCAGCAATCCCACACATTTAACTAGGATGCTACACTCCCTTGCTTCATAATGGTTGAAATGTCCCTCTGTCCTAGTTGAGCAATTGTTCTGTGTGTTTTTGTAAGACTGTAGAGAGAATCATCCAATCATTTGGCCAATTTCTGCATGACTCTATGATGTATGTGGTTCAGATGCCAGCAATTAAATTTAAACTCTAGAACAGCACTAGGCAATAGAACTCCCAGCAATGTTAGAAGTATTCTAAAAAGTTGCACTGTCCAGTATGGTAGCCACTAGTCACATGTGGCTATTGAGCACTTGAAATGTGTCCAGTATGACTGAAGAACTGAATTTTTAATATAATTTTATTTTAATTAATTCAAATTTAATTAACCACATATGACTAGTGACCACGTATTGCACAGCTCATCTCTAGAGGGAAAAACATGATTCTTATTGAACTGAAACTATTTAATTTATTCATTTAACCAATATTTCTTGAGAGCCTACTATACACCAGACCCAGTATTAGACATTACACAAAATACAGTGAACAAAATAGACATTGGTTTCTGACCAAAATGGAGAATAAGATAAAAGAGCTAGAGAGGTTGGAGAAGACCAGGAGAGTGTGGTATCATGAAAACTCAGAGAGCCTGGGTCCCTGCTCTACTGTGTAGACTGCTGTTGAAAAGACAAGACAAAAACACATTACGAGCTGGATCTGTCATTACCAAGAAATGTTATCGCCTTATCAAGACTAGTTTCAGTGAATTAAACAAATCAGATTCCAGATTGGAATGGGTCAGGGTAAACGGGAGTTAAGAAAATGAAGACAAAGATGACTTGCCTAGACAATACTCTTGAGGAGTCAAGACTAAAGGGGGAGTAAAGAAATGGGGGTGATATCAGAAAGAATATTCATGGTCTAGGCATCTGGTATTCTGCATATTTGTAGGCCAAGGGGAATAATCTAATAGAGAAGAAAAATTTGCAAGACAGAAAATGGAGGGGAGTAACTGATGTTCTTGAGAATGCAGGAAGGTAATAACATCCAGAGACCAGTGAGGGGTCTGGTCCTGGCTGAAAGGAGGGACACATCCCTGAGTTAGAGGAGAAAGAAGATGCATACAAGTGAAGAGAGGCTTGCAGATTTGTCCACTTCATCCAACTGAGCCTACCTGCCCTGGAGCCTGCCTTATCCAGGAGTTGCATTCAAAAAAGTCAGTCTAGTATCCAAACATAATTGAAAAGCAATAAAATATTTTTGCAGTCTCTAGAGAAATCCCCAAAGGAAGTTACATTAATAACATAAAATTAAAAAAAAATCCTAAAACTTCTTCACCTCTCTGTTTCTGTCTCCTTCTCGCTCCTGTTTCCTCCCCTATCATTTCCCACCATTCCAAAATTTCAAGAAAATCTCTTACTAAAAATATAAATGGAGTGAGATGAAATGATGTCTAGTGCTAGCTCTAAAATTTTATGATTCTGGGTCTCCCTGGTGGCGCAGTGGTTGAGAGTCCGCCTGCCGATGCAGGGGACACGGGTTCGTGCCCCGGTCCGGGAAGATCTCACATGCCGCGGAGCGGCTGGGCCCGTGAGCCATGGCCGCTGAGCCTGCACGTCCGGAGCCTGTGCACCGCAACGGGAGAGGCCTCAACAGTGAGAGGCCCACGTACCGCAAAAAAAGAAAAAAGAAAAAAAATTATGATTCTATAAATGATATAACCTGATATTTAAAACTCCACCTTTTCATTTGTGAGAGCTGGGCAAGCTTGGAGGAATTCTGAAAGTTATTAAAGGTTTTTAAAATAAAGTTACTAAGATGCCACAGCATATAGTATGTAAAAATTTAACGTGGAAAATTCCAAAATTGCAAGGGAAGTAGTATGAGGGAAAAGAGGTTTGGAGAAAGCAGGTGAAACTGGTGGTGGAGGAGGAGGAAGACCACAGCAATAAGTAGGAGAATTAGGGCCAGTATTGCCAAACCCTGAGGAGAAAATTAGAGATGTAGATCGAGGCATAACATCTGCTCTTCTGTTCCAAGCAGCTTTTGTTTCCAAATTCACCTCCTCTCCTGTCCTTGCCTCAGCCAGGCCCTATCTCCGTTTTCTTTGAAATAATATAAATAGCAAAAATCTCACCAAACACTGGAAACCACTGTTATATCACATCCCAAATAAGATGAGTGCACTTGAGCACATAGGATGATAATAATACAACCAGAGGTTTCTGTTTTGTTTTGTTTTGTTTTTTAACTCAAGGGGATGCAAAGGGAGAGGTAAAGTAACTTCCCTCTTAAACTGTTTGTTTGAAAATAATATGCAGAAAGGGAAAAACAATCCTCAACTAACAACTGCCTTCCTTGCCATCTGCTTAATCTAAACATTAACATATCACATAACTGGGTGAACTCAAATTGCACTGGAAACAGTGTTCTGTTCTACTTTTTCAGACCATTAATGGGGGAGTCAAGTGAGAATTCTCTATGGGATTATATGGGCTTTATGGGCTTCCAACACATGCATTTAGGGCCACATTTTCAGTCCAGCCTTAACTCATCATACTATGACTGGAGGCAAAATTGTGCCTGGTTAATTAGCACAAGTACTAATCAAGCACTAATGAAATTTGCCCACAAGCAGTTCTTCGGACTAGGGCACAAGTAGTGCACACAATTTCCGTGTATATCACTTAGCATGTCAGCACAAAAGGAAGGAAGAAATGAACAATACTTTCCTAAAATTGGCTTCAGGCTAACCACAGGCAAATATCATCTCTACCCAGAAGTAGTACATTAGTTGCATCAGTGTCAACTCCATAAATCCTAAATCTGCAAACTGCATCCCAATTTGCCATATTAGGTTGCAAATTTATAAAAATATAGAGAATGTTATTAATGGAGACACTTCATTCTCACAGATTTATGAGCTAGTTAAGACCTGAATTTGGAAATGAATGTGATCTGTAATATACCTTAAAAAATATAGGCCGTCTTTCAAGCTAAAACATCAGTTCTTAAGAGGTGGCAATAATGTTGGAAAACAAACCTATTTATTTAAACTCGCAATAGTGACAAAAAGGAGGCCCAATTTTACCTCTTCCATTAGTGATATATCCTTAGCCTTCTTACTGTGTTTTAAATCTGCTATTAAGATCTGTCCAAGCATAAGAGCTTATTTACAACACAAATATTAATTACACTAAGGAAGATGCCTTCAATCTATCAGTTAAATCATACTAATCGGAGACGCAGTAAGCACGTTGAAATAGTATTTATATAATCAAGCTTCACACATAGGAACCATTTTTGCTCTGGGTCTTTCATGGTTGTGCCATAAAAGAAGTTCTGGGTCATCCCATTTTGGGGGACAGAAGGGAAACAGTGATTAATTCTCAGAGCAAGCTCACGTTAAAAAGCCAGGCAGAAAATTAAGAGAGGACTCTAGGAGTATGGGAGGCTGCCATCTCTTCTGCCCTGTAAACTACACTCCTTCCTTAAAGAGCTGTTACATTTCTCATGGGAAAAGATCTCACCTTTAAGGAGCTGAAACTTACCCACTTGAACAGGTGCAAGGGCCAGACAACCGGTTGTTCTCTTTATGGACTATCGACAAAGATCACTTAAAAAAATCATGATTACTGGTGAGTGGTAAAAACCAGCCAATTCACACAATGCCTTCATAAAATGAAACTCAGCAGAGATGAAAGAGAACAGGCCAGAATCAGGGTAACTCAGATACAGCCTGTCACCTGTGGCCCCATACAGTGAAAGCCTCCCACACAGTCTCCTGAGTTAAGGACAACAGGTTAATTTTGACGCTGAATTCTCTTGTCCTTTTAAAGATGCTGTTGCCAAGGTATTATGTTATATTCATGTTTCCATTTGTAAACAGATCTAACTTACCTCTACAGAACAGTGGAAGGGGGAAAAAAGAAATTTCTTGTCATTAATGAGATTTATTTTTCTTGATTAAATAAACATTTGTGAACTATAGAATGTGCAAATTTAATACACTGTGAAAACAAGCAAAGTTCATGTGGACCACAGACACGAACAAAATTCAAGCCTGACACTCTTCAAAGGAACCAAGGGCCCCATCTGCTGATGTTTAAATGTACTACAGTAGCAAATGGATTAAAAGGAGCATATGAAAAAAGAATTTCTTGAACTAAAATACAACTAAAGAGCCTGAATTTTCAGAATCTAAGAAGCAAAAGGCACCTTTATAAGTTGGAGAATGTGCCCCTCTCGCCCTCGGGGCATAACTACAGGGAAGTCATTCCAAGCAGATAAGTAGTTATTTTGGTTTTTATTTTTATTTTTTAGTCCTTGGGAAAGGAGCTTCAAGCATACAGCCTTCACTAGCCACCTTTCCTCTACTGAAAGCCCTCTGGTTAGAGCAAGTGCTCTTGAGCCTCTGACTGGGGAATTCTTGTCTTTAAGGGACTTTGAAGAGTTTGGATCTTAATGGGTTTTGAAGTTTCCCCTTTTGATGATAAAGAAGATATTCCAATCACTTCTCAACCTTTTCTCCAACATGAGATAATTCTGGGTCCTTTCTCTGAAGTTTATGTTGGTTATGACCAATGCAGCAACTAAGCGAGTAGGTAAAGCATAAGAGAAAAAAACCTAGATAGGTTAGAATAATGCAGTTTTGGAGTCTAGTCACAGCTGTGTCAAATATTCATTATTTGACCTTTTTCTACCTAGTTTTACTCACCTTAAAAATAAGGTGTCAGATTGCATGAAATTTAAATGCCTTTCCTCCTAGCTCGAAAATCCATTGTGTTATCCAGAAGGGTAGAAAGAGTATCATACAAATCTTTATATCAACATAGCACATTCCATAATTAGGTGCTCCATAAAAATGTGTTAAATGGACATGTTTTCCATCAAAGTGTTTGTCCTTTAATTATCTTCTTTATCTAATTCTGCCATTTAAGTTTCTTACACTCCTTTTATATTTGGAACTTAATAATACCTGTAGTGGACAACTATTTGTGGTAACCCAGACCCCTTTAACCCCTTTATTTAGAAAACTACCTCAGTGCTCTTAGGAACAATTATCTGTCCTCCACTATGAAGAGTGCTGGTGGGACCATCAGTCAGGCTTCTCTCGCTTAGCTAAGTCGTGAGCACATAAACCAACCCTGGTCAGCTCTCTCTACTGTGGCTTTGAGTCTTGCAAAGAGGGTGGTCCATTCTGGAAGCATGCTCTGAAATACCTGTCAACTGGTCCCTGTTACCTTGGGCCCTAGACTCCAGGAGCTGACCTAGTTTCTGTGTTATTTCTGAGATGGATTCTCCAGCCTTTCCTTCAGGAAGCTGAAACATCAGGCTGAGCTACTTGCCAGGCTTCCCAAAACATTTATTTTCTGCATAAGTAATGTGGTGGACATTTGCTGTTCGTATTTCCCACATGCAATCCCCGTTGCTTTCTTTCTAACAGATCCCGGACATCCCAGCCATGCAGTTAGGGTAGAATTGATTCCATCTCTCTCTCTCCAGGGGTAGATCTTGATTGGCTCAAGCTAATTATCACATCTCCTCCCTTGGCCACAGCAAATGGTTCAGAGATGGACATATAACTGAATTTGGGCCAAATATAAGATGTGGTTATTGGGGACTCTGGGGAAGAAGTTACCTCTATTTTCTGTGGAAATTATTTAAAAATCACTCTCTATCATTGGATGTGAAGCATGAAAACCTAGTTGTATTAGCATCAGTATCTACCTTATTATCACAAGAGGAACCAGTCTTAAAATGAGGCCAATACTTTGAAAACTATAATGAAAAGACGGAAAGAAACTACATCCTTGGAGGTAATGTAAAAGGCCTGAAACCTGAACTTTTTAGTTATATGAGGCAGTATATTCCCTTTATTGTTTAAGCCATTTTGATTTGGATATTCTATTACTTATAACTGAAATTATCCTAAATAATATCCAGTCTATTTCTCTTAGTAATAACCAACGAACTTTAGCAGATACAGTATTCATTTAGGAATCTGACTTCCTAGGAAGATGAATCATTCTTGTTCTTATATGCTACACTTCTGCTTAGATATTTCAATATGATGCTTGATGTGATATTTCAATATCATGCTTGCTTTTTTTTATATTGCTGAATCCTGTTCAGTCTGCAGTCCACTATGACCCATTATTTTCTGCCATTCTCGTCTAAAGCAAATCAATCATTTATTCTCTTCTATTGGTAGCTTCTCTTTTTTCTTCCTTTGTTTACTTACTTCAATATTTCCCATTTACCTTGTTTTCCTAAGTAACTCTCAAGTTTATCAAAGTCATTTGCAGGCAGTAAGCAAATTTTGCCTTCTAAAGTACTTGGTATAGTATACCACATAGTAGGTATTTGTGTGAAGAATGAATGAAATGCTTTATGTCCCAAACTACCTTTCCCTGTTAGTTTAATCAATACCCTCTTACTACATCATTAGGGTGAAAAGAAATGAATTTTACTGGAGGTCCAGCAAGGTCTTAGCTTGGGAGCAGGTGGTTACTGGGATACATACCAGATGATATGGTCATCTGTGATTGGGACACTCAATCTAAATCCCTTTTTGGGTAAACCCTTGATTTTCCCCTTTTGCACTTGTTGTACCTATTCAACTTCCAACTGTACTTTCTCTCAGTAATATGAAGAAAAGCTGGATGGACCACCTCATTGATTAAAACACCAGTTCTCTCTCTTGTCATCTGAGGCACTTACTTATTTCACATCTAGTTCCCAGGCACCTTCAACATAACAGCTCCTTCTGTTTCAACTCTTTCCCGATGCCCCTCCCCCAGAGTCACTCATCTTTTTTTCTTACCCATCCCAACTGTAGGATCTCTGTCCACCAACTTGGTCAATCTGAAACATCAGCTTTTCCCCCTCCCTCATCCAGCACATCTTAATGAGTTACTGAGTATGGTTGATTCTATTTAAGTAATATTTTTTAACATATTACCTCCTCTCCACTCCTACCTGCATTTTCTAGTTGGGATTCTTTTAATCTCTTACCTGAACTATCCTTCTACTTAGTGTCTCTGTCTCTGCCTCCAGTCCTGCCATGTTCATATACATCTTCCATCTGTCCCCAGGGTGATGTATCGAAAATGTAAATGTGACCTTGTCATTACCCTGTATAAGACAGTGGTTTCCCATTACTTTCACTATGTATTCTAACCTGGATCCTGCCTGCTCTCTTCTTACCTCTCACCACTTTGGACATAGTTATTAAAGTTCCAGGAAGATTAAACCACATGTGGTTCAGTCTCTGAAACATATTTCTTCCTGCTCCTATTCCTTACTCATGCTATTTTCTCTGCCTAGTATAACTTCCCACCACTTCTTCCCTAGCTAACTTTGACTAAAGCTGCTTGGGTGTCATCTTCCCTAAGGGGTATGCTCTGACTACCCCTAGACTTGACCAAGTGATTCAATTCTATGACCCTAGAGAATTCTGTACCCCATCACATTCTAGCATTACAAAGCCAAATTTGAAGTAGACACATCAACACACTGCCTATGCTATGTCTCCTTGTGTAACCTTTAATGAACTATTAGACTTGATTTTACCATGTGACTTTACCCTCTTGTTACAGCTGATTGAATCAGGGGTCGGTACAGAGTGTCAAAGGGCAGCCATGGTTGCTTTAAAAAACATAGGCTGGGCAAATTCTATCATGTTTGTAAGTATTTTGAACTGAAGAATACAGAGAAAACATTAGAAACATGGGCAATTTCTGAAAACCCATTATGTAGAGAAAAATAATGACTGATCCCTCACAAGAAAAATATTTTTGCCACACCACACAGCATGTGGGATCTTAGTTCCCCAACCAGGGATCAAACTTGCGTCCCCTGCATTGGAAACATGGAGTCTTAACCACTGGACCACCAGGAAAGTCCCAAGAAGTTGCAGAAACCACACGTAAGCTGAAGGTATGCAATAGAGAAGTAAAGAGAGCTTGGTGAGGACTTGTCAAGTCCCACTCTGAAATGAGTGAAATCCCCAGGGCCACCTGCATCCAGATCCACCTTTCAATTCTTGCTCTCTGAAGTCAAGAGGCTCAGCTTTCCCTGAGCTTATCTTGTGTGCTTATCTTCTTATAACAATCTTTCTAATACATGAAGATGTATGAGCTGAGTCTTAGTTCTAGTAAGTAAAGGAGTCTAATCAAACAGCACTGAATTTTCCTCTTTACTCATTGGTCTTTACCACTAGATTATATGCTTCCCAAGGGCAAAGAACAGATATAGCATCTGGAACATAGTAAGTAGTAAAGAGAATGGATATTGAAATTCATGATGAGAAGCCAAATAGAAGGCGTAGAGGGCAGGTGATAGGGATCTGTTGCCAGTAAACATGCACTAACTATAAGGAAATTTATATAAAACAATAAGAGGGTATACTCGTCTCATCAATTACTTTAAAGATACTTTATTTTTAAGTGATTATTATGCAAGGGAAATTTTTCCATACTACTCTCTACCTTGTAAAATATGGTACTTGAAATTTGAGGCTATATATAATTTTATAGGTTAATTAAACAAGGACTTAATGATCACCTACTATGTGCTTAGCACATTGCTACATGCTATGAAAGACACTAAAATACATAAATGCAAAATTCCTGTTCTTGAGACCCTTATTTTCAGCATCTGTTCCTTATAAATCTTCATTATCACCCTATTCCCTGATTTTTAACAACTATTTTGAAACTAATTTAATTATTCTATAACTTGCTCATAGAAGCTGTCAAAAAATGGAATATTTTTTAAATGCCACAAGTTCTAGCTTCTTGCTCCAGTTAATCTAGTAAAGGCACAGTGAAATATTATCAACAATAGACTTCATTTTTTTGACTACTTCAGCCATAATAAAGAGATTATGAAAATTCTAAATGCCTTGCAACTTAAAGTATATAAACTCTATTTTTCAAACTATATGAATAGCTGGAAGAAGCAGCTAAGAGTAAAGGCAAGCAGGGAATTGTAGAATAAAACTTTCATAACGTCTCTGAGATGTCTGGCGAGGAAGTCTCAGGGCTGACTGTTAGGATGATTTAAAACCTTAAACACCATTTTGTTGACACAGAATTCTTTTATATATTTTCAGTATATAAATTGTGAGCTCCTCTAAAGGAAACACAGTTTTTCACAGCAAAAACAAAGCAAAAAAAGCCTCTAACTCTTATTACATTTTAAGCACTAGATAACTTTGCGAGCAGGTAACCAAGTTTATGAAATCATGTAAGTCAGCACTCTGTGAATCGGTGTGGCTGGAAGTAACCCCCAAGCAGACTTTCTATTGACACATATCTAACCATTTTCACATTTAATATTTTTCCTTATGGTTGTGAATGTCCCTAAAAAATATGGAAACGTGAAAACCAATAGAGTCTGTGGCTGCAAATTGTATAGTAACTAATGCAGATGGGAGTTGTTTTCTTTTTCCCTTTGGGACTTTGAAAAGTTTTGAACAGTAACAGGGTTTTTGCCCCTTTAAAAGAAGCCTGTCTTATTCACGACACTATTTCCATTTAGGATATTCAAGAAAACAGTTTGGTTTTCTAAGTGTATTCTGTATATGTAAATAATCTATTTTACACCAAATTTAATGAAACTATTGATATTGTTGGTAAGAAATAAACTGTCAAATATTGGCAATTTCATATAGTTCAGCCCAATGTTTTCAATTTGTTTAGAATACTCTTTTTCAATGTGGCAGGCAAGTGTTAGTTGAGCCTAGTTCTAGTTGTGAAGTTGTAAATTGAGATAGAAATAAAAGTGGAGTCATAGATATACATCCTAGGACCTCATAAAATATGGAATATTTTTCTCTTTTCTGTTCTCACTCCTTTCTGGGACTTATATTCTACTCTATTATAAAGATATGTATGCCCTTTTTTGTCTTTTCCAAGTCCTCCTAACCTCCCCATAAATACTCAGTCTCCCCCATTATCTTAGTCAGGGTTCGCCAGAGAAGCAGGACCAATAGGAGATATCTATCTTTATCTCTGTACCTACATCTGTCTATACTCATACCTGTATCTGTGTCTGTATCTGTATCTCTATCTAGAGAGAAAGATTAGAGAGAGAAAAAGAAAATAGTTATGTAATTGTGGGAGCTGACAAGTTTGAAATGCATCAGGCAAGAGGGCAGGCTGGAAATTCAGAATGTGTGTTGCCATCCTAGATCTGAATTCCACAGGGCAGGCCAGGTAGGCTGGAAACTCAGGAAGGCTTTCTATGCTGCATACTTGATAGTAAACTGTTATGAGTTGAATTTTGTCCCCCTAAAAAGTGATATAAAGTCCTAACACCTAGTACCGTTGAATGTGAACTTCTTTGGAAATAGGGTTAATACAGATGTAATTAGTTAAGATGAGGTCATAGTGGAGTAGGGTGGGACCCTACACCAATGACTGGGGTTTTTGATGCAAGAGGGAAGAGAAATGGGGATATATGTGTATGTATAGCTGATTCACTTTGTTATAAAGTAGAAACTAACACACAATTGTAAAGCAATTATACTCCAATAAAGGTGTTAAAAAAAACAAAAAAAGAATGCCATGTGACATGCACACAGGGAGAACACCATGTGAAAATTGGAATTATGCTGTCATAAGCCAAGTAAGTACCAGAAGCTAGAAGAGAAACCTGGAAAAGACCCTTCCCTAAAGCCTTCAGAGAGAGCATGACCAACACCTTGGTCTCTGACTTCTAGACTCCAGACTATGAGAAAATAAACTTCTATCATATAAGTCTCTCAGTTTGTAGTACTTTGTTACAGTAGCCCTAGCAAAATAATACACCCACCAACACAGAACTATCTTGGATTCCTCCCTCTCCTTCTCTTCCAATCTTTAATGAACCACCATATCCTGTCTGTCCTAACATTCAAAATCTCTCTCAATTCTGGTCTCTTTTCTACCTTTATTTTAGGCCCTTATCATCTCTCACATTTATAGTATAACATCCTTCTAAGTGGGTCTCCCTGGTTTCAGCCTCTCCTTTCTCCAGCCCACTCTCCACACTTTATCCAAAGATCCCCTTCTTAAAGTACAAATCTAACTATGTCTCACATCTGATTGAAAACCTGCACTGATGCTCCTTTACCAGATGCTAATACTTGATTCCTTACCATGGCACTCAGGTCTTCATAACCTGGACCTAACCTTTCTTTCCATCTTTACCTTTCTACTTTGCTTCCTTATCCTATAACTTTGGACCATGCCAAAGTTCTTATTTAAAAAAATAGACTATTATCTTTCATGCCATTGACTGTACTAACTGATCGTTTCACTCTGATAGAACCTAGTTCTCCTCTTTTATTTAATACCTTTTCCAAATGTCTGTACTGCCAGTGCCCAAGACCATGCTTCTCTTCCCACCCCACCTTTCAGTCAGTCTGGTTGTCAGGGACAGAGGAGAGGTTAAGTATTATTGAATAATGCTAAAAATTACGTGCATAGAGAGAGGAAGAGAATTGGGCTCAGAGGAGGGTAGAAGGAAACAAGCTTAAAAATAGAATGGGAGATGGTGGAATAGAGCAGGCAAGAATCCAAGGTTGATCTCTCTTGTACAACCAGCTTCACAGTTTCTTAAGTCAACTCTGTTTTTCATTTATTTGGAATTCCTTGGAGATTGCACCTCAAGACCCTTTTGTACAGTCTTGTATTCGGGAAACCTAGAAAGACTGCAGTTTCACTCTGTATGAGGCTCAATTCCGGTAGCCAACATGCAGTAGCTTGTTTAAGTGCAATAAATACGTAAAGAAGAGAGTGCTATATGGAATAAAAGCTATGGCAATGCAGTCGTTAGATTTGCTGAAACTACATGTTTGCCAAATTTTACTACCAGATGCTTAGGAAAGAGAGAAAATTATAATTCCAACTGGTCAGTGGTCAGAGGAAATATTCAAAACATTGCACCACATGGATAAACAAGAAAATAATTAGAAATCAAATGTTAGAGAATTCTGCAGTGAGCATGAATGTAATCCACAGGATAAACAACACTTGGTTGACATTTGACTGAATAAATTAAAACCCAAAGTAATTTAAATAAAAATTCAAGACATGTATCACAGAACTTCAGGACAGGAGACAAAAGATGAAACTGCCTCTTGCCATTTGAGGTTTATTGGAGTTTATGAGTAGGCCTAGAAAAGAAGGTCAAAGGCCTTTTTTTCCTTGTAGTGCTATCCCACTGCACTCTGGGATGAACTTCACTGTAGCAAGGCCAGAACTTTACTCGACAAATCCATTAAGCTGAACCGTGTACATTCAAGATAGTGTGCGGCTGAAATTACCATACTCATAGCAAATAAAATGTCAACCCAAACCATCAACCTTGTCTCATGTTTCCTTGAAACAAGATTAACAATAACAAATCAGAAACATTCTACTAGGCTTTCATTACTCTCCGTAAAAGAACGACAATAACCAGCTACCCAATTAAGGTGCTGGATGTCTGCCTGTCATATGCACTAACAGGTGTGCACATAAACACACAGAGACATACACACACAGAGACACATATACACATGCACACAATGTTTTCTTTGGAGAATAAGGACTCTAATATCATGATGTATACAGAATTGACTGTTCAGTTAATTTTATTATCCTACAGCAAATACTTTCTTCAACAGAAATGGTTCTGTGAAACTTTCACAGAGTTTGAATTTTTGTACTTTAGGTTTACAGAAAAAACCATAATCATCTGCAAATCTGGCTCTTCACACTGAAAATATGCACTATATCTCACACACACACACACACACACATCCATACAAACATGCAGATTTTTGCTTAAAGGGACTTAACAAATACCTGAATTGATGGTTATATCACTAGGGTGACCTCAGGGTTTCAGCTTTCCTGAAACACTTCATTTCAGGCAGACCGAAACCCTGTGGTCACCCTAGTGATATAATAGGGTGCTGTACTTGATATTGAGAGAAAAATATATATATACTGTTGCACTTGGTCCTTAGAGAAAAAAAAAATCACAGATACTCAGAATTCTGATTGGAGAGAATACAGGATAATAGGTTTCTTCTGGTGACCAGTGAGGCTATAGCAACTCAATGATTGTACAGAGTGAGCAAGGCCATTGACTAATATATCAAATCCATCAAGAAAAATAATTACATCCATATCAATTATTGGTCTATTAGAAATAAAGACCTGGTGGAAGGACACTATCCAAAGGTGATTGTCTAGTGCTTTAAAAATAAATGTCTTATCTCTGCCTTGGCATTTTCTGTGCCATCAAAAGGCCATTATCCTATGACAGTTCCATTCCACAGACATTAACATTAGATACCAATTCTTTCTAAAGGCTTTTTACAATGCTTTGTCTCATTTGGTGGGTTTGCCAAATGTTCTTCACATTTCATTAATAAATTGACCCACACAAATCCCTTAGGACTCTAGGGGAAATTAAGTTTCATTCTCTTTTTTTCCCTTCTATTCTAATTAATACTATTAAGAACGAAATGATGCTATCGATAGATCAATCAAGTATAGTAAATTAAGCAGCACAATTTAAATGAAATAACATTAAATGGGAAACTATATTAATAAATATAACTATATATAGCAATTATATGCCCCCAGTTATGTTAAGAGCTTTACATGTATTTTATTTATGCATACAATAACCTTACAAGGCAAGTGTTATAGTTGAGGAAACTAAAGCTTAGGGAGTTACTAAGTGCTGAAGTCAGAATCTAGGTCTGTTCGACTTTAAACCCTGGGCTATAAACATTCTCTTGTATTGCCTTTTAGATGGTATATTATAGAACTGTCTTAAACACTGACCTCAGACAAATCATATAGGTACTCCATGTCTCAGTGTCCTACTGGTGAAAGCGAAAATAGAGAAACGGGTCCATCTCACAGTCCCTCCTTAGATGAACTTAACCTCACAGGGAGTTGGCAAGACTAGAAGTTATATCTTCAGGCTATGATCAAATGTAGTGCAAAACATATCATAAGAAGGAAGAGTAATGTTGCTAAAATCTTAATACATTATGTTACTTTTAGCTTCTAGCTTTTCAACTGCCCCAGGCAAATGTCAACTTATCATTCACAAAAATACAATATAGACTCTCATCCTCTGTAAAGAATCCTAGGGAGGTCTGGTCCAATAAAGCACTAGAGCCAGGTGTAGAAATGACACTGCATGCATTGGTTCCCAAGTTCATGAAACATTCTACTTGTTCATAACTTGATCCTCCACTTGATTTTATTTTTTTCATAAGAAAATGCAGTTTATTCCTTTGAGTTTATAAGCCTGCAATAACCAGCCCATTGTCTGTGATAGCCTCCGTACTGTTCAGATGAGAAAACATTCTAAGTAATTATAAATCCCAGAGGACCTCCACGTAGGAGTTTTTGTCATTAGCTCCCAAACAAGAAGAAAATCCACTGCTGGTTCATCTCTTCCCAGGTCCAGGACTGACTTTCCACAAGCACAGTCAAGGGTCTGAGAATAAAGGAAAGATTGCCAGAGTTTACCCTGGATGGTGAAAAAAACCTTTCCTTAAGACTTTACAGACCAGTACAAATCAGTTTTCCCAGTTTATAGATAATAAAGACAGACTAAGGAAGATTAAGAATCAACAGCACATAGGAGATGGAAGGAACCATGAGAACCTACTTGGCCCAACTCACTGCCTTCTGGCAAGTGAGTGTCAAAACCTTCCAAGACAAACGAGGGAATCTGACCTTTTAAAAAATGCAATATTTTACAGAGTTTTTGTCCAACCATGAGGAAAGGGAAGACAGAGAGAAAACTTTATTGAGAAGCTCAGAGGCAAGCCAAGTTTCCCTTCTCCCTTCCCTGCTCCTCTCTGGGTAACAGACTGAAACAACAAAATGGTCTTTCCCAGGGTGAGGTAGAGGACCTTCATGCCAGCCTCTCCATTGTCCAGGATGCTCCACCACCACCACCTCACACCATGACAACCAGAGCCTTCCTGGAGGTTCATTTCAGTTATTTTTTGCTATTTAGTTTAAATATAGTCTAAATGTTATCCCTTTTTTCTTTTAAAAATTTATAACATTAACTTTATTAATTTTGGTGCCAAATATATGTTTGTAGAAATATTGAAAATATATACTTTCCATTATGATGTCAACAGGGAATGATAGCTAGATCCCAAGGAATTGATTTGCAGGCAGCTCTGGGAATTCATTTGTTGCACAGGTCGGAGGAATCCTCCACTGCTTATACATATAGTGTTTTGAATATAATGGAACAATGGAACACAGGAGAAAGGGAATCATATTTAAACAAGATCACAAGTGAGGCTCATTTCCCTCAGTGTGAAGAGTTAATCCCAAACAAAAGTGAGTGATAAAAGCTTTAGACTGAACGATACATCTTCCCATGGATGGGGAAAAAAATAAAGTGAAAAGAGAGAGGAAGTAAGGTGGAGAGAGAAGAAACAATTTATTTGATTATGCTTTAATTCCAAGTCCCTTGTTCTAGCTACTTCTTCAGGTAAAGTTTTGTACAAATTATTTTTGGCGTATGCCCATAAACTTTAAGTGAAAGAAAACAAAACTGTCAAATTGCATTAAAGCTCTGATCTGGCAGTTTAAGACAAAGATATTCAGAGAGAAGGTTGCTTTTCAATCCTTTAATCATCTGTTGTGTCCTGACATTCTAGGGGTCTCAGAAGAGTACATGACAAATAATGTTCCATATGTGCAGTTAAAACTGTCCACAACAAGGGTAAGTGACAACTGAAGCACTCTGGCTGTAAGTGATTAATATCAACACCCTGGAGCCACCTCTTCAATGACCTATGTGACGGATAAAGTCATATACAAAAAATGCACAAGCTGGTTTGCTTGTGTGACCCAAAGATGCTGCACTGATATCCACCCTCTTGGGGAAAATGCTCACAGTTCACTAACTATCCAAGTTTATTTGGAAGTTTGTGCCCACAATTAATGGTTATCTGCCCATGAATTCTCCAAACCAGAATCCAGCACACTTCGCTTCTCTCCCTCCCCTTCCTTACCAGGGTGCAATTACTGAACTAATACATATTAACTATATATTTTTTTTAAATTGAAGAAAAAAATGAGCTTCCCAAAGTACCTTATAGTATAGTCCCAAACCGAATATGAATGAGTCTGCTGTGCTTTTGGATATCTGTGCCCTTCCAAATGCAGATATTTGGGAAGGGATGCTGCACAGGCACCATTGGCATGGCTATTGTATCATGCTTGGTTTCCCTTAAGACACACGCAAATACTCAAATATACTTCATTTTCTATCAAACCTGCTCCCATGCATACTGTAGACAGCTGAGTAATTAGGCAGGATAAAACGCTGTACACGCTCTAAGAACATTTTCATATAAACGATAAAAGAATGTTGGAAATTACCCATCACTGTACGTGAAAATAAATAGATTTTGGTGCTTGTGAATGGATTTATATCCTCATGATCAGAGTAATTTACAAATATTTTTGTGGTTAAAAACACTAGCACTTTGCTCCTGCTGAAGATCTATAAGCATTATGTATATATAGTATGCCTGCTCTATTGAGTTTTGTTTTAAATATTGGGTCATGAAAGGGTAAATTCTTTCCTAGATCCATATTGGGAATTTATGTGTGTGTGTGTCCTGCTGGACTTTCTAGAATATTCTAAAGTGTCTTGATAAAAAATTTTAAGATTTAAATGCATCCCCAATCAGGATAAGAAATTATTCCAAACGAGTTAAAATATATTCAAGCCCTTACGGGAAAAAAGAAAGTCGTGCTTTATTTAATGAGAGCAATGTTTTGCTACAAAGGGAGTCATTTCTATGCTTCAACAACCAAATATTTTCTGTTGTATGCACATGTGATATGAATGTATAATTTGGGGCAGTTATTCAGAGTCAAGTTCCTAATATTCAGCATTGTTCTGTATCCTATCACACTGCACCCTTTCTTAATCATACTATATGTAGTTGCTCATATAAAAATTCTGTAACTGAAAAAGGGAAGAAGGAAATCTAACAGAAAATTTCTTGCCAGATGGAGAAAATTGAAACATTACCCTTGTTTCTTTGCCAGCGCAGATCCATTTTGACAAGCTGGAAATGATTTATAGGGAAAAAAACGTATTTACACTGGCAGAGATGTTATTAATTGCCATACAATGTTCACATTTTTGCATTGTTTTGTATGTGATTACTTACAAGGTTTAAATATACAGTCGAAATACGTGGCTTTTTTGCATGCTGATTATTATATGACAGACAAACTTACAATACATGATGCATGCTATAAATTTCATTTAAACCTTCACAGACAGCACTACAACAAAGACATGACAAAATAGCAAACCCACAAACAGCACGCAGAGCAAACAGGTCATTGTGTCTGTGCATTCACACACAGGCATGCACACGTGGATGCAAATGATTTCAAGTATTATGTACAGCACATGGGAGTTGATGAGTAATATGACACTCTCAACACATAACAATATTACTTTTATTACTTCTCAGGATAACTGTTGCTACATGAAACTACTACTAAAATGAGGCCCCAAAATATTTGAAAATGAAAATATTAAAGCAATATATAATTTCTAAGTTAGATAATTTTGCAACATAAAAGACTACCAGATGTGCTAACTTCCATAATAGAAGTTTGGAAGAATATTTTTTAAGCATTTTATTTCAAATGGTTTAAAAAGAATATCTTTGGAAGGTAATTTTTCCTCATGTACATATGTGGTTCTAAGAAAAAGAAAAATTAGACTATTTCGTGAGAATAAAATTGATTGCAATAACAAGGCAATTTATCATAGGCACTAACTATTAGCTGTCTACCTGTTTATTGCTTTTACAATACTGTCACTTTTTTTTTTTTTTTTTTTTTTTTTTTTGCGATACATGGGCCTCTCACTGTTGTGGCCTCTCCCGCTGCAGAGCACAGGCCCTGGACACTCAGGCTCAGCGGCCATGGCCCACGGGCCCAGCCGCTCTGCGGCATGTGGGATCCTCCCGGACTGAGGCACGGACCCGCGCCCCCTGCATCGGCAGGCGGACCCTCAACCACTGCGCCACCAGGGAAGCCGTACTGTCACTTTTTTACACTAATATAAATGGATATATTTATTACTACTTGCAATTCTAGATTTTAATCTCATATTAGAAAGGTGTTCTCATGTAACAGCTACTTTGTCCAGGAATCATTTACAATATACCTGTGTCCATTGAGGACATTTTAAGATACGCTTATTTCCAGTTGTGGAAATCAATTTCGAAGGTCTCAATTTCCAGCAGTCATATCAGCATTCTTATAAGAGTTCATACATGGCTGTCCCTTAGGTTTAAGGTTTTAGGAGCAGTCTCTCTGCAACTAGTTTTATGCTCCTTAAATGTAAATCAGATGTAAGTCTCTATAAACACTCATTCTCTATAACATTCTGCAGAGTGTTCCCATTGTGTTAGGTTGCTCTAAAAGGCAAATGATTCTAAATATGAAACAAAACAGTGTGCATGTGCCAAAACTATAATTTAGCTGCTTATGATTTACCCAACTCCATTTTCGCTTGGGAAAATGGATTCAATATGTCTATTTGAAATTAGTTCATAAATAAGAGCTTATTGTGAATGATTAATGAGTGTGGTCCTGCTTATATAAGATTAATTCTGTCCAAGGTCACTCTATCCCACTGGGAATTTGGGCATTTGCCCAATGACCCCTTGTGGGTGGTCTTCACTTTTCCAAATTGGGACACCCTATAGGAAGCAGAATAGTCCAGCTGCCAAGCATCATGTTCAAGCTTCTTCTTTCACTTCATCCTGCCTAGGAACTCTTGTAAGTTTCAATCCCTAAGGAGCTGAGGACAGGCCTGGTTTCACAGGATTTATTAGCTGCATGCTCCTGCATATGCAATCACTGGCTCAAAAAGCTTTTATTGAGCATCTAGTTTATATTCAGTACTCTACTAAGCATCATGGAGTGGAAGGAATTGTAATACAGAATATTGTTGTTGTTTTAATGAGGCTGATTGCTGATGGTACAGCAAATTGGCATCTTTTTATTTAGAGTCTTTTTTCAGCATATATCAATTCAAATTAATAGGTCTACAAAATAATTTTTAAACATGTGTTCTGGTTAATAGACAACTTAGAAAACAAGGAAATGAGGCTGAAAGAGTGAAAAAGAACACCTAGAGTATTGTTTTTCTTTTTTCTATCATCAGAAAGAACTCTGTTTTCAGACGGATGTCATTAGAGAGACAGACAAAGTATTATGATAATTAGAACAAGGGTGCTAGAGCCCAAAACTTAGCTCCACCACCTACCAGTTGTGTGAGTTATTTAACACATTTCTTAATCTTTCTTTGCTTCAGTTTCCTCATCTGTAAAATGGGGATGATGATGATAATAATGATAATGATGACGATATCTCAAAATGTTGTTACAATGATTAAGTCAGTTAATAAATGCAAAGCATTTAGAATATTGTCTGACTTATAACAACTACTCATTAACATATGCTACTTCTTTTCTACAGAATGCATTTGCTTTATGAGAGAATCCTTTTAACCAAGAGTGATTTAAGAGATAACAAGAGTTCTAACTAAGAAAAGACATTGTAAGTATATACTTGTTTTCATAACTCAACTGTGAAGTCCCTGACATTAGGACGGGTAGCTGTTCCTCTCTGTATCCCCAGTTACTAACAATTCTGGCCTTGGTAAATGGTCTGTACTGTTTGCTGTACTTAACTGAATTGGTTAAATTTTGAATACTTTTGAAGCTGAGAGTAATCACTCAAATGTTCTCCTTGCAGTCCCTGAGCCAAAGGAGTCTTAAAGTCTAACCATCTTAGATTGATTGAATAAACACATAATTCTCAGGAAGGAAAAACTTTCATTATAAAATGGCTCCTGTAACAGCAGCAAGAGGAGTGGAATGCATGCAGGGGCTGAGATTCGGAGCAAGGACACAGGCATGGTTATGTGAGAAGGGATGCTAAGATAGAATGCAGCAACAGTCATTGAGAAGTAGGAAATCCTAGCAACAGGGACCATGGAAAGAGATTGGCATATTCATTCCAGTAGCATATGACCACATGATGCGGAGACCTGAAACGGACATTTGTCAGGTATATATGTTGGCCTGCCCAGCATGCAAAACCTTCCCATTTGAAAGCAATTCCAAAAGAGGTGGGAATCAGGCTGAAGGGAGACAGGTAATTCCTTTCCTCTCCTCCCAGACTCTGGGTTGTAGATATGTGACCCGGGCTTCACATGGAGATGAAGGGGCCAAGAGTGACTGTTGGCTGTGGTTGTGGGTGGATTATCCAGAGAACCAGGGGCAAGTAGCCACTGGCAGCATCTTCAATAGTAGCTTCCCAAGTTTACTATTTCTGTGGCATTTTCTATATAATTGGCTGCCAAGTATCCTTTGGCTCCTGCCCAATTTTTGAGCCTGGTTCTTAAGAACTTCCTGGCTATTCTGTGAAATCCCTGATATCCTTCCAATACATTCCTTTTCTGCTTCAATTAACTAGAGTTGGTTTCCCTTATTTGCAACCAAAACCCTGATTAGTACAAGAACAGGGCCAAATGCCTATGTGATTGTCACCCAAAACCTTTATTGTCCCAACTCTGACATCTTGTGATACTTACTGGCTATGTGACGTTGGACATGCTACTTGTTCCCAGGTCCCAGGAATAGTGACAGTGAATATGTTAGGTTATAACAGGATTAAATTAAATAATGAATGTGAAGTACTTAAAAGAGTGAAGAGCACACAGTGCTCCATGTAGGCTGCCTATCATCTTTGGCTACTCCTAAAGAAGCAAGGGTAACAAATGAAACCCCAAAACCTTGTGGTAGTAATTTTATCCTCCTTAAGTTAGATGTCTCACTACTCCATCTCTTCATCAATGGAAAGTATTCAATCATATTTTAATGGCGTCTCGATAATTGTCTGAGGTACCACATATAAAGGAAAGATTTTTAAGGAATACTTTTATAAATACATGCATCTTTTTTCCCACATTGATGTTACACAGCCTCACAGAAATGAAAATAGAAGTTGACTTTTCTTATCTGTCCTCTCATGCTCATATGTCTCATAATTAGACTGCAGACTCGAATGAGAGGAGAAATTGGTCTTATATTTCCTTTGTATCCTCACAATGTCAAGCACATAATAGGTGCTAAATATACGCTCACTGATTGATAGCCCAGCATTTAATTTCATTACTAGAGCCATCTGAGCCACTAAGTGGTGTAGTTTGCACACAACCATCTGGAACTCCTTCTGACCTCAGTCTGGTCCCCATTAGCTAAGACCAGGGACAGAGACCACAATGTCACCCAGAGACAAAGGTGTGGCTCATAAATACCTGCCTGACTCAGGCAGAGAGGTTCCATTCAGCTTTCTCCTCTATATCCCTTCTGCTACCTTACACTGTTAAATGACGCAGAAAAAAACCGACTTCTTCAGGACAGAAGTAGCCAGGGTTCCAGTCCAGCATCCCACTTATCCAGATTACAGGCAGCTGGGAGACTTGCTCTTCTGAGTCACCTCAAGGAACACTAGAATGATGAGTTTCAGTATCATTTTTTCTCCTTCGGGAGAATACTGTCACTGATTCCTCTCAGCATACACTTTATTATCGTCTAAGTTCCCAGAGGCACTCAAGAATATGTGATTAAAGGAATTCCCTACTGTCACATATACAATAAATCTAACTGCCTTTATTATCCAGCAAGGTTTTGTTTTGTTTTGTTTTTCCTCCTTCAATCTAATGTCTCCTGGCTAGAGATGAAGCCACTCACCAAACATCCCTAACTCGACCTCACATTTCTGATGTTGAATTGAGGATATGTAGGTCAAGTGTCAAACTGCCAGCACGTTGGCTATTCAGGTCTGGTTTGCTTGAAAAGACTCTTACATGTTTAGAATATTCTAGTGTTATATGTGCAGACTGAATTCAGAATTCCCAAGCCTTCAAAGCAAAGGTTAGATTTGAGGGCAATGGTAGCAAAAAAGATCCTCTACTCATTCCTCTTTAATGCTTCAGTTTCAGGTTCCCAGTTGTAAGTGGGTGAAGAACATCTAAAATCACTCCTTCCCCCCTCCACTGGTCTCCTCACTTTCTGTCTTAGTCAGTTTGAGCTATAACAACTTACCATAGACAGGGTGGGTTATAAATAACAGATATTTATTTCTCACAGTTCCAAAAGCTAGAAGTCTGAGACCAGAGTGACAGCATGGTCAAGGTCTGGTGGCATACTGCCGACTTGTTATATCCTGACATGGCAGGGAGCAAAGAGAGAAAGCAAACTCTCTCCTATTATAAGGGCACTAATCCTGTTCATGAGAGCTCCACCCTCATGATCTCATCTAATCCTCATTACTTCCTAAAGACCCCAGCTCCTAATACCCTCTTATTTGGCATAGTAGGGTTTCAACATTTGAATTTTTGGGAGGAGACACATACATTTATTTCATAATGCCTTCTTCTCATTCTCTTACTAATTCACTCTCAATCTTCTAAGTGGTGGATGGAGAAAATGGTCAGGTCAAAGAAACTAGTCCAGGACCTTCACATCTGAACCCTGTGCTTTGGATAAGATAATACGCATGATGAAAATAAACACTCTCAGGCCCACAGGACCACTTTTCTGGTAGTTATTTGCCAGTTTGACTTGGCTACTAATTCTACTCCTATGCTACCACAACACCATGTGAACCTTTCTGTCAAAGGACTTTTCACATTCCATTGTAATTGCTGCCTATCTCTCCCATGCAAATGAGTGCTCATTATTAATTTTTATGTCCTCACTGCCTAGGATGGGACCTGATATATGATGATTATGATAGATTGCAAAAACTAATCATAAATTTCTCCCATCCATGTATGCACCACCCTACTCTTTGCAAGGGTACATTGCTGCTCCTGCCTTCAAGAGGTAGAGCTGATTTTCTTATCCCTCCCTTTAATCCAGGTTGACCTTATAACTTGTCCTCACCAATGAAATGAGGCAGAATTACAGTGTGCGAGGTCCAAGCCAAGGCCTCCAGAGGCCATGAAGTTATGTTTTCATGCTCTTGAAGTGATGCCACCAACTTATGAAGAAGCCTGGACTGGCCTCTTTCAGAATGAAAGGCTACATGGAGTCAAGATAAACCATTCCAGCTGAGACTCCTTTCACCAACCACTTGACAGAACCACTTGCTAAACACGTGAGCAAGGCCATCTAAGGCCCTCCAGATCCCTGCTGGGCTGCCATATACGACTACAACCACATGAGTGACCCCAGGCGAGACCGGTAGATGACCACCCAGCTGAGCCCAGTCAAACTGCAGACCCACAGAACCATGAATAAATAAAATTATTGTTGTCTTAAGTCATTGATGTTTGGGATTTTTTGTTAAACATCAGCAGATAAGTGATTCTGTGAGTATTCAATATAGGTTTGTTAGATGAATAAATAAATGACTCAATTAATAAAGAAGAGCAGAGAATCTCATGAAACAATTGCAATCCCTTTTCCTTATGGCCAGCCCAGCACATTAGAACAGTTCAGCATCTACTTGATGTGACAGCTTTATCTATATTTTTTCATGGCAATGATCACATGGACCTGAAGGAGCTAATTTCCTACAACATACTATCCCCTAAAAATTCTAGTAGAGTCTTACATAGAGTCATTAGAAGATTTGCCTTCTTGTCCCAAATCTGTCACTTATTAAGCTAGATGGCTTTGGAGCAGTCATAACCTCTCTGAATAAGATAAGGAAACATCCTAGTCTGCCTGGTATAATCCCAACTTAGTGCCCCTTTCACTCTCAAGCCATCCCAGTTTGGACAAGAAATTATTTGGTAACTCTATCTCTGAGTCTCAGCTCTTTATAAATGAGAAATTATGTTAAACAGGAATAATAACGGGCTTATTTTCAGAACTAAAGAAAAAAACACAGGGGTAAGTAAAAACCACTATTACTGTAATAGTAAGGCATTACTTATGAATAGTACTGGTAAATATCCTTTGAAAGCATGATGATTTGAAAGGTCAATTAAAATTCAGTTACTCCCCAAAAGTTGTCCTCCCACCTGCCATAACTATAATAGTAACTATAGTTGTACAGTGAGTGCCTACTAGGTTCCAGGCACTGAAGTAAGTAGGTTAGATGTAATATAAATGCCCCCTCACTTCATCTATTAATGAACATAAATGAATCCTATTCATGGCAACCAGTTTCTCTCCCAACTGGTTTCTGGCTTCTGTGCAAAAAAAATGGATATTTGTTTTAATGCCACCAAAGATTGTGTATATGCCCCAACTGCTTTTTGACAGTTGGAAAACAAGTATACCTGGATGTCACCATGCTAGAAAATTTTACCACTCACCTCAAAAAAAAACTCTTGCACATACCTTACCTCATTCATCTACAAATACTTGTTTTTATCCCTATTTTCCAGATGAGGAAATGTGAGGCCTAAAGAAGTTAAATACCTTGCCCAAAGTCATGCAGCGAGCAAAGGGCAGATTCAACACAAGATCTGACTCCAAAGTTCTGCTCTTAAATTCTCCTCTAAAGTCCCACGTTAGATTACTTTTTGTGAGTAAATGCCGTGTCACTACAAAAAAATTATGTTTAAAAACCATTTTCAAAATGTTATTAGGGATAAGTAGATCAGACTGCAGGCTAACACATTAGAGCCCTGCATTTTTAAGGTATAAGTCAATGAATTTTAGTAGAATGTGTGGTGAGGGGCAAGGAGACCAATAGACAAAGTATTTAGGTGGTGAGAAAGCAGTGGGTAAAAAGGAAGGGGTTGTACAGAGGTGAGATCAAGGCAGGAAAACAGTGGGGTGAGATGAGCATCATGTAGAAACTAGGACAAGTAAAGGAGGCCCAGGGCAATGGGATCTCTCAGATGGCTACCAGTTTAGAACAAGGTCTAAAAATGAAAGGGAGGAGAGCCTCAAAAATTGAATTTTTTCTTATGCTGACAGGGGCTAGCCCAGGCTTCTCCATTTTCATCTAAAAGAAGCTGTGTTTTATATCTAGTTTGTAAACAACAACACTAATGTCCTCCCATTATCCATTGATGGGTACTTTATACTTGTTTTACTGTTGCTTAATAAATAAATTAGAACATAGCTAAACTTGTTCAGCAGCCAGTCATTAGTGCAGTTAGATCTACTGTTCAGAAAACTGAAGGGCTATTGACTCTGCTCAGTTTAATGAAGGAAAATGAGTCACAGGAGATCTGGGCACGAATGACTCATAGCTACACCAGCAGCCTTCTCTCCATTGTAAACTACTTTCCATCATTTGTAGTCAGCAAGAAGCTAAAAGAATGTTGATGTTTCTTTCCTGAATGGTTAACTTCCTGAGTTCAAAGAGACTAAAACTGTGGACAACAGGAAGTCAATATTTCTACAGTAAGGCACCAATTATATAAAGAGCTAGCAGGCAGTCAGATTTCTCATTAGATTTTCAGAAATAAAGTGTGGTACTGTCCTGAGAAGAGTCAGGAAACCATCTCATAGGAGAATCGTCTGCTAACAAAGATCCTTCTGATACAGAAATAATCAGAAGCGAGAACTCTTCCCCCAACCCTACCAACATACACTGAATTCTACTCTAGTGTAATGTTACTACAAACTTAACAAGCAGTTTCTTGGCTTGTCATGAGAGCAGTTCCTCTTTTCCATGCCTCAGTCTTAGAGGAGAGATGCTGGTGACACAGTTATATATGTTATTAATAGGGACAATAAAAAAAATTGTCAATCTTCACACACAGAGGCAACGATCAGTTGTAGACATTGATCGGTGGCCTAGCAGTGGGATTCTGCAAGATAAAGCTACGGGAGATGGCAGATTCTTATAAAGAAGAATGGTGGGGCTTCCCTGGTGGCGCAGTGGTTGAGAGTCCGCCTGCCGATGCAGGGGACACGGGTTCGTGCCCCGGTCCGGGAAGATCCCACATGCCGCGGAGCGGCTGGGCCCATGATCCATGGCCGCTGAGCCTGCTCATCCGGAGCCTGTGCTCCGCAATGGGAGAGGCCACAACAGTGAGAGGCCCGCGTACCGCAAAAAAAAAAAAAAAAAAAAAAAAGAATGGTGGCCACCAGAGGACAAGGTGATCTATAAATTATATACAATTCTTGACTTAAGGAAACAAAAATGTGTGCTTGGAAAGATTCAGACCCCAGATGGTTCTCAGCGTGTGGACATAAGGTAAGTTTCCTTGGGCAATACCACATCTCTATTACTCTTGGCTTCCCCTGATCTCACTGTTATCGAGACCATCTTGAAAAATTTTTGGAATTCAGATTAGAATTTCATGTTCAAAGAACGAAATACAACCAAATTGTAGATAAACCAGTAAAACTATCTCAAACTTTTCCTGAAGAGAGAATTTTCTATAACACACCTTAAACTTCAGAACTGTGGAGCTGCTACCCTTGTACTCAAGATGCCTAAGGTGTAGTAGAGGGTACCAGCAAGTAGACAGGTAGTTATTACATACTATGGTGAGAATAATGATAGGAACTGCACAAGGTGCTGTGGAAAGAGATCTTAAGCCAGACTTTAAGAGTTGGGTGAAGCTTTCAATATAAGTCAGGGTTCTCCAGAGAAACAGCATCAACAAGATGTGTGTATATAGACTGAGAGAGGGAGGGGAGTTGGGGGAGATATTTATTTTAAGGAATTGGCTCATGTGATTGCAGAGGATTGGTGAGTCCAAAATCTGATGGGGTAGGCCAACAGGCTGGAGACTTAGGGAAGAGCTGCAATTAGAGACCAAAGGCAGTCTCCTGGCAGAGTCACTTCCTGCTCAGGGGATATCAGTCTTTGTTCTATTAAGGCCTTCAGTGACTGAATGAGGGCCACCTACATCGAGGGCAATTTACTTTACTAAAAGTCCACTAATTTACATGTTAATTCTGTCAAATTAATTAAAGTGAAAAAACACTTTCACATAAACATCCAGAATAATGTTTGACCAAATATCTGGACGCCATGGCCCAGCCAGGTTGACGCATTTATTTATTTATTTATTTATGTATAGAATAATTTCATTAATATCCAATAATATTTGTCTCACCACTAGATCCATTAAGCAGTCACTACCCATGTCCCCTCCCTTGAACCGCTGGCAACCACTAATCTGCTTTCTATTTCTATGGGTTTATCTATTCTAGATATTTCATATCAATGGAATTGTACAATGTATGACTTTTTATGTCTAGCTTCTTTCACTTAGCATAATATTTTCAAGTTCATCCATGTTGAAGCATGTATCAGTACTTCATTACTTTTTCTCACTGATTACTATTCCATTGTATGGATACCACATTTTGTTTAGCCATTCATCTGTTAGTGGGATTGTTTCCACCTTTTAGCTATTGTGAATAGTCCTTATACTGACATTCATGTATAGGTATTCATTTTTAATTTTCAATTCATTTTCAATTCAATGAGTACTCATTTTCAATTCTTTTGGGTATATACCTAGGAGTGGAATTGCTGGGTCATATGGTAATTCTGTATTTAACCTTTTGAGGAACTGCCAAACTGTCTTCCACAATAGTTGTACCATTTTACATTCCTACCAGCACTGCACGAACATACCAGTTTTTCCATAATCTTATAACACTTGTTATTTTCCATTAAAAATCCTTGCCATCCTAGCGGTTATGAAGTGTTATCTCATTGTGGTTTTGATTTGCATTTTCCTAATGGCTAATGGTGTTGAGCATCTTTTCACATGCTTGATGGCTATTTTTATATCTTCGTTGGAGAAATGTCTATTCAAGTCTTTTGCTCATTTTTTAATTAGCTTTTTGTTGTTGAGTTATATAAGTCCTTTTTACATTCTGAATGCTAGACCCTTATCAGATATATGGTTACAAATATAATCTCCCATTCTGTCAAATTTGGTTTTACCCACAGTTATATCCCCAGGACCTAGAACAATGCCTGGAAATAAATATGCGTTGAATGAATGAGGAGAAAGGCTTGTAGATAGGAAGAGTCTGTAGAAAGTTTAATATAACAAACTCAAAGTTATTGTCAAGTGCTAATCATAGCATGATACTGTGTTTATCTGAAAATTATAATACAGGAACTGAGCTTAATAGGCCATGCATAGGTCTAATTTACAAGAATGCTATGTTTGACTTAAAATATTTTTATTAATAACCTTTGATAATGTAGAATTTTAAACAGTGACATCTAAGCATTATAATACATAAAGAATAGAGCTTTAGGTAGAGTTGATAAGGACCAGCATGCCACAGTGTTGCTTTTTTTGCTGGCATGACAATAATAATATTGCTTTGTGCTTGCTTATAGAATGCGTTTTCATCTTCAAAGTGCTTTTCAATCATTAATTAATACTCATAATCCTATTTTTAGAACTTTTATTGCATCCCTACTCATACTGGCATAAAATGGTTAAGGCAGGAAACACACACACATACACACACACACACACCCTTATAGGATAGCTTCTTCTCTATAGTACTGGGATAAAAACACATTTGATTTCATCACCAGTTAATATCTATTTTTAATCTTTTCATTCCCTAAGAGTTGTTCCCTCTGGATGCAAACTACTGAGGTCAAAAAGAGAAACTATAGAAAGAAGTGAAAATGGGGCAGAGAACCAAATGTTCTCTTTGTTCTCTCTTTATCCAAACTCCATTTTTGGAACACATGTGGGTTTAGAAAAACAATTTTTAATAATATGAAGTGGAGGGGTGGAGGCAATATAGATTGGTATTTAAGGGAAAAGGAGCAACTTGAAGACATATCTCTAAGAGAAAAAGACCTGTTTAGGATACTAAAACATATCCTTATCATTTTAGGGTGGAAGCAGGATCTTTGTATTGTGGACTGAACTGTGTTCCCCCAAAATTCACATGTTGAAGTCTTAATCCCCAGTACCTCAAAATGTGATGGTATTTGGAGATAGAGCCTTTTAAAGGTTGTAATTAAGGTAAAGTGAGTTCATATGGGTAGGCCTGAATCCAGTATGATGGGTGTCCTTATAAGAAGAGGAGATTAGGACACAAGCACAGAGGGAAGACCATGTGAAGACACAGAAGAAAAAGACAGCCATCACAGACCAAGGAGAGAGGCCCTCGGAGGAAACCAGCCACGCTGACACCTAAATTTTGGACTCCGAGACTCTAGAACTGTGAGTAAATAAATTTCTGTTGTTCAAACCTGTGGTGCTTTGTTATGGCAGCCCAGCAAACTAATACACTTTTCATATAGTGTCAAACTTGCTTTATTATTACAAGACTCCTTTCCAAAGAAATTCTAGTTATATCTGGAGCAAGTCCTCTAAATACAAGTTTTTTTCCAGGTTGACTGATGTAATCAATCATTGATTTATTTTTCTAACTATACTGAATCCTCAAATTAGATCCAAGCTAGGGTTTTCATTGAAAGAATAAATCAAGAATTGGATTATTTTAAGCTCATTGGATTTTCAGGAATAATTTTAACTAATACTCAAGTATCTTTAAACAAAGAGTGTTTTTACCTTCCTTTGTTCCAGTATATGGGAGGTCCTATGTCTATGAGAAGCAGAGGGTTGCAGCTGTATTCAATGAGCATTTCTGTATACTCTTAAAAGAATACACTGTCTTATAGCTTGCAAAGTAGATAGTCCATTATCCCATTTGGTCTTTAAAACAACACTGAGATAAATCATGGCAGATGGTATATCCTTTTTTTTAAACTGATGAGAAAACAAAAGCTCAGCGAGGATAATTTACTTCCCCACAGTCACACAGCTAGTAGGATCATGGCGGAAGAGACTCTGCCATGGGCTGACCAAACCAATTCATTTTATCTCCTAGACCAATGATTTGCAAACTATGGCTCACTGGCCAAAACCAGCCTATTTCGGTAAATAAAGTTTTGTTGGAAAACAGCTGCACCTACTCATTTACATATAGTTAGAGACTGCCTTTGTCCTACAACAGCAGAGTCGAGTAGATGAAACAGACACTATATGGCCCACGAGCATAAAATATTTACTATCTGGCCCTTTACAGGAAAAAGTGTGCTGTCACTGTCCTAGACATACAGCTAAACTACATTTCCCTGAGACTTCTCTCACAGTCCAGTATTTCTCTCTTCCTTCCTCTGGGGCTGAATGCAGAGGATGTAATGGATGATTCCCAGGCTTCAGGGAAAGGCAGAGCCACTGGATGGAAGAGAGGATAGAGTGGCTTAGAGCACATCTACCCTGTAGTACACCATCAATCTAGGACCTGCATGAGAAACATTTGCTTCTTACTTGTTGTATCAAGCCACTAAAATTTGGGAGTTTTTATAACAATTAATTTATCATGGCTAAGAGGAAAGAGGAACTTGTGTTTTTTTACATCTAAATCCAGAACTGTTCCCCTTCTTGAACCATCAAAGTGGCCAGAAATGAGAAGGAATAACAAGTAAAGAACAAGATCTGGAGCTAGGCAGCATCACCCTGACTTTCAGGCAGAGTTGCCTTAGAGCACATGTGGCTGATGGGTTTCATCTCATGTGGGCAGTGGCTTATTGACAAAGATTCTGAGACCAACTCCAGGCTCCACAGAAGTAGTGGCAGGCCAGCTAGCAACATCTACCATGGACTCAGGAGTAGGGAGAGGTAAGACAGTCAGGGATTTTCCATGCACAACTCTGAAAGACACCTGAATGATGAGGAAGCCTATTCTAACTTCAAGGATGTGAAATGGATAGCTTTCAGTCTGAGTCACAGAAATATGCTGCTACTAATTAACACAACTAGAAGCATATCCTAAATACCAATTTCAAATGACTTGGTATGGGGGCAGGGGGAAGGAAGGGGAGTTGTTTAACTTAGATAATTGAAAAATTAAAATTAATAAAGACCTCATAAACTGAATTTCACTACTTAAGATATACTAGGCTTCATACCAGAAGTTTGATTGCTTCTTTCTTTCATGGAAAATGACAAAGTACATTCCAAGTCACATGGTTCACCCAAGCCACTGATTTGCTACATAGGCAGAGACTTCATAACCATCTTCCCTCATAAGCAGGAGGGGTTATTATCATTGCTATTCTTATTATTTACTTTCCTAAGCTTTTCAGCATTTAGTTGGCAGAGTCTTGGAAGGAAGATTCTCATGAAAAAAAAATTCCATTTGATCTGGAACAAGACGCAATTATGAAAAAGAAAATCAAATTATCTTTAGGTCTCCTGCAACTTGAAGTTACTGCTCAAACAAACCACGGATCTTAAAACTCTGTTCATGTCTTCCATGTTTTCTCAGGCTTTCTCCCCCAGTGAATGAAAAAATCCTCAAAAATATGGTCTGTTCTGAAGTTTCATTATGTGTCTTCCATGAGTATTTACTTTTAAGGCAATTATAGTAAATAGAATTGAGGTGGCAATAGGCTATTTTCACCCAATCCTCTTTTCCCTTATTTTGGTAACACCATTGTAGGTCATTCTCCCCTTGCTGAAAGATTTTCCATCCTGTTTTCCAGCGTATCATTTTTATATATTTGCCAGGTTGCTCACAGGCACTGTGGCACCAGTGAAAGGTTTGTGAACCGTTCAGTAAGTGGTTCCTGTTCGAATGAATTACCTAGCTTTCATGAACAGCCATGCAGAAGCAAAGTAGGCAGAAAAATAATGAATATGTTTGTACCATGGCACTCTCCCCAGCTATGAGATTCTTACAACCATACAATTTCCCCATGAGGAAAGACAAGATTGCACTGTCATTAGAATAGGTAATCATTAGATTTATCTTTTACAGAATATGTAGCATCTTAAACTATTCTATGTAGCCTCATTACTGCCAGGAGTCCTCTTTAACTGAGGTGATAAGTAAATAAAGTAGAAATTACACACAACAAGAACCTGGAATATGTTGTTTTTGTGTATGTATGAGAGCTCCCTTCAGCAAACATAATCTGCACAGCAGTTACCATTATTTCTACCTCAATGAGCATCTCCTAATTGCTGTGTTATTGCTCGTGAAGAAAATATATTATTAAAGTCCACAACTCATGACTTGTTGCACATCTACCCATGGAAGAACTTAAATTTCATCAGCTTTTAATCAGTTTCAAATGGGATGGTATGCAGAAGGGGTATATTTTCCCCTCTCTTTAATATCTGTTCATTACCATTTCCTAATGTCAATGTATCCTTCTAACAGTCAAGATGCATTCATAATTTATTCAGAGACCTAAAGATTTTATTAAACCGAATCTATTTAATTCTCTGTGAATTAGCTCAAGATGATTTTGGTGGCTTTTGTAATGAACAACAACAGTTAAAGGACTCAGAACCCCCTTTGTTAACGTTTTACACTCTGCTGTTGGTCTGCTGCCAGATAATTATCCACAGAGCATTAAAATTTTGTATTAATATTATCTTTACAAATGCAATGTTGCTCAGTGGAGGACAAAGTTTCCACAGACTTCTTTCTGTATATGTTAGGTGATTGTTAAATTTTAGGTGATATTTGAAATTGATATATTGGACTTTGGGTTAGGCATTTAAAATCTCAAGACCCAAGTTCCTCATTTCCTATTGGATATTCTAGAATAAGATAATCACATCAGATGGTTTTCAATCTATGTGAAATCAGAACAGACTTATGGGAGCTTCTGGTTGGTGAACACAGGGAGATTTGGGAAGAGTAGGGCACTTGCAGATGACATGGAAGTTCCATGCCCTTTCCCCATACTGCCCTCTGCATGTCTCTCACCTGGATGTTTATGAGTTACATCATCTTATAATCAACTGGTTATCTACCATGTGGCTGACAGGGTCCTGGTGCTCCAGGCGGGTGCCAGGCCTCAGCCTCTCAGGTGGGAGAGCTGAGTTCAGGACACTGGACCATGCGAGACCTCCTGGCCCCACATAATATCAATCAGAAAGAGCTCTCCCAGAGATTTCCACCTCAACGCTAAGATTTAGCTCCATTCAAGGACTAGCAAGCCCTAGTGCTGGACGCCCCATGCCAAAAAATGAGAAAAACAGGCACACAACCCCACCCATTAGCAGAGAGGCTGCCTAAAATCATAATAAGGTCACAGACACCCCAAAACACACCACCGGACACAGTCCTGCCCACCAGAAAGACAAGATCCAGCCTCATTCACCAGAACACAGGCACCAGTCCCCTCCACCAGAAAGCCTACACAATCCACTGAACCAACCTTACCCACTGGGGGCAGACACCAAAAACAATTGGAACTACAAACCTGCAGCCTGCAAAAAGGAGACCCCAAACAGAGTATGTTAAGAAAAATGAGAAGACAGAGAAATATGCAGCAGATGAAGGAGCAAGGTAAAAACACACCAGAGCAAACAAATGAAGAGGAAATAGGCAGTCTACCTGAAAAAGAATTCAGAGTAATGATAGTAAAGATGATCCAAAATCTTGGTAATAGAATGGAAAAAATGCAAGAAACATTTAACAAGGACCTAGAAGAACTAAAGAGCAAACAAATGATGAACAACACAATAAATGAAATTAAAAATCCTCTAGAAGGAATCAATAGCAGAATAACTGAGGCAGAAGAACAGATAAGTGACCTGGAAAATAACATAGTGGAAATAAGTACTGTAGAGCAGAATAAAGAAAAAAGAATGAAAAGAATTGGGGACAGTCTCAGAGACCCCTGGGACAACATTAAATGCGCCAATATTCAAATTATAGGGGTCCAAGAGAAGATGAGAAAAAAAAAAGGGAATAAGAAAATATTTGAAGACGTTATAGATGAAAACTTCCCTAATATGGGAAAGGAAACTGTCAAGTCCAGGAAGTTCAGAGACTCCCATACAGGATAAATCCAAGGAGAAAAACAAAAGACACATATTAATCAAACTATCAAAAATTAAATACGAAGAAAAAATATTAAAAGCAGCAAGAGAAAGGCAACAAATAACACACAAGGGAATCCCCATAAGGTTAAGGTTAACAGCTGATCTTTCAGCAGAAACTCTGCAAGCCAGAAGGGAGTGGCAGGACATATTTAAAGTAATGAAAGGGAAAAACCTACAAGCCAGATTACTCTACCCAGCAAGGATCTCATTCAGATTCAACTGAGAAATTAAAACCTTTACGGACAAGCAAAAGCTAAGAGAATTCAGCACCACAAAACCAGCTGTACAACAAATGCTAAAGGAACTTCTCTAGGCAGGAAACACAAGAGAAGGAAAAAAACCACAATAACAAACCCAGAACAATTAAGAAAATGATAATAGGAAAATACATATCGATAATCACCTTAAATGTAAATGGATTGAATGCTCCAACCAAAAGACATAGACTAGCTGAATGGATACAAAAACAAGCCCCATATACATGCTGTGTACAAGAGACCCATTTCAGACCTAGGGACACATACAGACTGAAAGTGAGTGGGTGGAAGAAGATATTCCATGCAAATGGAAAGCAAAAGAAGGCTGCAGTAGCAATTCTCATATCAGACAAAATAGACTTTAAAATAAAGACTGTTACAAGAGACAAAGAAGGACATTACCTAATGATAAAGGGATCAATCCAAGAACAAGATATAACAATTGTAAATATTTGTGCAACCAACATAGGAGCCCCTCAGTACAAAAGGCAAATGCTAACAGCCATAAAACAGGAAATCAACAGTAACACAATAAGAGTAGGGGACTTTAAAACCCCACTTTCACCAATGGACAGATCAACCAAATTAAAAATAAATAAGGAAACACAAGCTTTAAATGATACATTAAACAAGATGGACTTAATTGATATTTACAGGACATTCCATCCAGAAACAACAGAATACACTTTCTTCTCAAGTGCTCATGGAACATTCTCCAGGATATATCATATGTTGGTTCACAAATCAAGCCTTGGTAAATTTCAGAAAATTGTAGTTCTATTTTTAGTTTTTTAAGGAACCTTCATACTGTGCTACCATATGACCCAGCAATCCCACTACTGGGCCTATACCCAGAGAAAACCATAATTCAAAAAGAGTAATGTACCACAATTTCATTGCCGCTCTATTTACAATAGCCAGGACATGGAAGCAACCTAAGTGTCCATGGACAGATGAATGGATAAAGAAGATGTGGAACATATATACAATGGAATGTTACCAGCCATAAAAAGAAACAAAATTGAGTTATTTGTAGTGAGGTGGAAGGACCTAGAGACTGTTATACAGAGTGAAGTAAGTCAGAAAGAGAAAAACAAATACCGTATGCTAACACATATATATGGAATCTAAAAAAAAAAAAAAAGTGGTTCTGAAGAACCTAGGGTCAGGACAGGAATAAAGACACAAACGTAGAGAATGGATTTCAGGACACAAGGAGGGAAGGGTAAGCTGGGATGAAGTGAGAGAGTGGCATTGACATATACACTACCAAATGTAGAATAGATAGCTAGTGGGAAGCAGCCTCATAGCACAGGGAGACTAGCTCGGTGTTTTGTGACCACCTAGAGGGGTGGGATAAGAAGGGTGAAAGGGAGATGAAAGAGGGAGGGGATATGGGGATGTTTGTATATGTATGGCTGATTAGCTTTGTTGTGCAGCAGAAAGTGGCACAGTAGTGTGGAGCAATTATACTCCAATAGAGATGTTGAAAAAAAAAAAACAGAACACTGCTGGGGAGACACTAACAGGAACTGCAATAAACAAGAAGGAGCACAGGCTTCTCCCTCCTCCAATTTTTTTTTTTAATTTTTATTGGAGTGTAGTTGATTTGCAGTGTTGTGTTGGTTTCAGGTGTGCAGCAAAGTGAATCAGTTACAGATATACATATATCCATTCTTCTTTAGATTCTTTTCCCTTATAGGTCATTACAGAGTATTGAGTAGAGGTCCCTGTGCTGTGCAGTGGATCCTTATTAGTTATCTATTTTATATATAGTAGTACCTCCTTCAGTCTTGCCGTGTCCCTCTGGTGTCCCCTCATGGCAGAACCTAACAGGGAGCCACTGGCAAAGCAAAGATGTAGAAGAGTGAGGTTGGGGCTAAGAGACACTAGCTTAGTAATTGGCACACTTCCCTCTATTTTTCTGGGCAGACATCTCTGATTCCCTTTGTTTTCATTGAAAAGTATCACCTTCTTCTTTTGAAGCTAGTTTATGAATCCAAAGTCATTCTTAAGGGGATGGGGGCTGTGGTGATGTCTTGGGTACGCTCAGCTCTAGGACACAGCCCCTAATTTTGATGTGTCAAGGAACCAGGGCATGGGCTTCCCCAGTCACTGGCTAGTGAGCATTCTCCTCTTCCTTTGCAATAAAGTTCTTATCAATGCCAAAAAAAAAACAAAAAAACAAAAAAACAGCCTTATGGTCTCTGAACAAATTTGAGCAGAGTAATAAATTTAAAAAATAGAATGGATTTCATTATTCAATAACCAATTACAAATTCTTTAATGATTCAAAACAATATGGATCAAGGGCCATACATGAGGATCAATCAACAATACGGACAATGTAGGAGTGGTAGCTTAGTACATTATTGTTCACCTGTGGCAGGAATTTGGATAATTCTATCATCAACCATCAGTAAATTTCTCCCAACGTATATTCCAATAAGTATTTGATTTTTCTAGGATCCTTGAGATAATGTTATAGGTCAGAACTCAGATAAGTCTAAAATATTTACAGGAGTTGAAAAACAGAGGTAAAGTTCTCTTTGATTGAACACTCTGCTTTGGGAGTGACACAGGTGGGGTTGTAAAAGATTAGGTTGGCATTGACCTAGAGGAGCCATATTAGCTAAATCAGCCAGTACAGTTATCCAAGCCAGTGATCCAATCTTGTCCCACAGGAATCAAATGGATGGATTCATCCTATTATCCTTAAGGTTCCAGGTCAGTCTGGTTTGAAAATGGGTGATGAAGAGCTCCTCTCACTACTACCACCTATAACACTCCCATGCCCATCAAGAGCCTGGTGAACCCTGTAGATACAAATGTCAGATTGGCTTTATTCTAAAAAGTAAGGCTCTTTAAAAATAACATGAGCCTGTTGAGAAGAAAAAAAGGACAGAAAGCAAGGGAGGGAGATCCTGTAGTATTTCCTTCATTAACCTTTGCCTTCAGCTTTTTGCAAATGTTGCAACATAAGAGCTCTGCGTCTAAATTTTCCATGAAGAATGTGAAAGATATTATGTATGTTAGTAGAGCATATGGTTAAGAGAATGAGATCTGAAATCAGATCACCCAGGTTCAAATTCTGGCTCTACCATGTACTACCTAGATGAATGACCTCTTGCAATGTTTTGCTTCAGCTTTTTTTTATCTATAATGGACATAATCATAGTTCCTACCTCTTAGACTTCTTGGAGGAATTAAATGAATTATTGCATGTGAAGCCTTTAGAACAGCAAGTAAGAAGTGTTCACCAAATGTTAGTCATTACTCATTCAGTGGACAGATACTTATTGTGCACACTATGTTTTAGACATTATGTAGGCACTGGAGATTTAGCAGTGAGAAAAACAGATGGAAATTTCTGCTTTCTTAGGGTCTATTTCAAACAATAGACCGATAAGTGAAATATAAAGTATTAAAATGATATTACACCAAATGGTTTAAGTGCTTTAGAAAAAAATTAAGACAGTAGGAACATAAAAAATGATGAAGTTGTAATCTTGAATGTAGAAAGAGGAGGCTTCACTAAGAAGGTGACATCTTACTGTAGACCTAAAGGAGACAAAGCAGTGGACCAAAAAATTCCTGGAGGAAGAGTGGTTTGTGCAGGGGAAACAGCAAGTACAAAAGCTCTGATGCAGAGCACATCTCATCTGATGCTTGATGTGTTCTAGAAATAGCACAGTAAATATTAGCTATTAGTACTTTGGTTGTATTTGCATTCCTCAGCTCCTTTAAGAGTAGAGAACATACTTATTACTTCTTTTCATCTATCATAAGGCTTGGTTCAGTGCTGAGTGGAGAGTAGAGGGTGTTTCTTATAGTAAACTACTGACTCTGTATCAGAATAACAGAATTTGTTTTAAAAAAAAGCAAAAAAGCAGCCCCCATGTCAGATCTACAGAATCTTTGAGGTCAGATCCCTGGGATCTGCATTCAGGTATTATTGGTAAACACATGCTGGTCTGATTGATTCCTTTTTATTTCTATACAGATCCATGAGTCTGCTTTACTCCAGTCCTGCCCTGCAGCCGCCCTATAGATGGATGTACTTGGAACCTTCTTTGGAGAGAAATGCAATGTTTGATAAAAGCCAGAAAGCATGCTGGCATACATTTACATTGGATGAAATACCAATTCCACTTAGCTACAGTATGAAATGCTTCTTTTATTTGCATGGGAGATCAACCATATAAGGCATAATAACTTTTTTCAAAAGTTCATTGCTAGTCCCATACTAGCTTCTCCCAGCAGGGATGGCTGGGAGCTCTTCTTGCAGTCAGTGGAAAGCCATAGTCGGTCAAAGCATCAAGTGCTAATGAAATAAACAAAAACTGTCCTTACCTGAGGCAGGTGCCAAAGCCTGCTAGTCTAAGTGTCCCCACTGGACACAATTTAGACTTGCTTTCAAATGCTAAAAACAAATAGGTTCTCCTAAGTGCAATTAAAGCTAAGCCACACATTGAATCTATTGATATTGATGGAGTTGTTTTGATTCCAAGGCTCTTAAGAGTTGTTTTGGAGAATATCACATAATTTGGTAATTATTGTTTTATGCTAGTATGTGACAGGGAACGTCAAAAACATTCATGATCTTCCTAGTCTTTTTCTTAATAATCTTGAATCAAAACTATTTCTCCAAAGAACAAAGTAGTTACTGTGCCATTATAAAGCAGTATGATTTAATTTAAATGATTAAATGTGCTGCTTTAATAAGATGTATTTCCATATTAAAAATACTTCGTATCCCCTCCTGTTCTATAACTCCCCCTGTCCACCCTGGAATAAAAGCCACCCAACCCATGCCAATTATTTTACTCTTTCTTTTGACTTAATGGTTATATTGGAGAGGTTTTGTTCTCTTTTTGTTATTCAAGCCAATCTAAAAAAGCTCCCTACTCCCAAATATCTCTAGTTATTATCAGCAAAAATTTAGACTATGAGCAAACAAAACTTCTATGGCAGGATGAAAGAGGGTTCTATTAATCAGTATGCAGGACAACAGTCTTAACCCAAGGCTGCCCCCAGCAAACCAGGAAATATAGTCATCCAATCTAAAGGCATCCTTTTAGGCAAAAAGAAACAAACATAAACATTAATAGATTCAGGAATGTTTTTAACAACATTGCTTATAATGTCTAGAAAAGGCAAATTAATGTGAATCCCAGGCTCATGTTAGGGCCCCTGAATACCTCCACATAACTTTTGATTATTAGTAACTTGGATATATTAGTAACCTAGCAGAGAGAATGAAAGGCCAGCAATCCTTGCCCAGGAGAGGAGAATCTAGAATGAGGGAGAGGACACCATCTACTAGGACATCATGGTAGAAGAAAACCAGCAACTGAAGATCCTGAAGTCATTAGGTCCCTAAGTCAAATGGAGTGTGTTGAGGAAGATGCCTAGAAACAATGGTCCACAGAGAAGAGAGAAGAGGTTACTGCTGTCTTCTTCCCTAACATGGAAGAATTCAGTGTGCTCTGTACTCTATTCAAGGCCCTGAGGTCCCCCCACCAGCCCTTCCCTATCCCCATCTTCTCTTCCCACCCAGTCTCCTCATCCCCTCTAAGGTTCCCAAACCCTAAGCAATTGCAGCAGACACATCCTTCAAGCCCAGATATGACAAAAACCTTCACTTTCAGGCCCATAATGGACCTCTAAGCAGAATGTATTTCATAATCATTCTCCACACACACTCCAAGTAGCCACAAATTGACCGAGGAGATGAAAGTTACTAATTTGTGATTTTCACTCTGGCCCAATCTAGGGTCATGCCAGCTTCCATTGCCCATATTCCCTAGTGGTAAAGATTTAAAATTACACTGTCATAGGAATGGATCATAATTTAGCTAACAAATTCTCTGTTAAACACCCAGTACCTCCTAGTTTTATTAACCTTATAAGCAACTTTGCAATAAAAGATAAAGTTACTAAAATATATAAGAATATAAGCTGCACAAGATGTTAGATGAGCCTGTTCTGCTCATCTAACACAAAGCCTGGCACTTAGTAGATACTTACTAAGGATTTGATGATTGACTAATGGATAGAGAGAAAGACCATCAAGAAACACTGGAATCCAACATTATAAATGTAAAGGAGCTGAAATCATGCAGTATATAGCATTTTCAGTGTGGACTGTTTCACTCGGCAATGTGCAATTAAGGTTCCCCCACGTCGTCTCATGAATTGGTAGCTCATTTCTTTTACTGCTGAATAAGCTTCCATTGCATGGATATGCCACAGTTTGCTTATCTATTCACCTATTGAAAGACATTGCCTCCAATTGTTAATTATGAATAAAGCTGCAATAAACAACAACAAAAAAAATGTAAAGGAGCACAGATGAGGGAAAATTAATTTTACTTATAAGGAATTAGAAAAAGATACAGAGAAGAACTAACATTTGAGCTGGACTTTAAAGGGTAATTAGAAGCTTAATAGAACAGAAAAATGTGGAGGTAAACATTTCAGATAGGAAGAACAGTAGGAATAAGAATTAAAATGTAGAAGTACATTGGCTTTGAAAAAAATGTGAGTCAGTGAGCATTTTGGGGTAATGATGTAATTCTAGAAGAGCAATAGGCTAAGACTAGGTATTGAAAGATCTTGTAACCACGCTAATCTTACAAGAAAGAGAGATAGGGAGAGGAAAAGGGTTGCTTAGACACAGCTATTATACTTTTAAACACTTATTTTTGATATTAGACAAGTGTATAAAGATATTTGTTTAGGAACGTTTATCACAAAATTTATTACAATATTTAAAAGTCTAAGTAACAAAAATGACCATTAAAGGGATTTGAAAGTTAAATGAATTATGGTCCACCCATAAAATGTAACCACTAAAAATGATGATGAAGATATTTATTTATTGAAATGGAAAAATATCCACACTGTATTAAGGGAGAAAAGGAGGCTACAAAATATGCAGATCATGATCTCATTTTTGTTTTGTTCTCTTTTGTTTTAGGTGATATATGAATAGAAAAGAATCTGGAAAGATATATACCAAAGTGTTAGCAATGGTTATTTATGGATAGTGTGATTATAGAAAATTTTTATTTCCTTGTTTTTTATATATATATATATATATATATATATATATATATATATATATATATATATATATATATATATTCACATACACACACACTCATATATAGTTTTTTTACAATGTACATGTATTATTTTTATAATCAGAAAAAGCAGAAGCTTTTTAAGAAAGTTAATTTTATTGCTAAGTTTACTTACCAAATAAGACTTACTTCATCTTTCTCTTTGTTTCTGTGTCTCTGACTCTTTTAGGTCATAAATATCTATATCTACCTTTCATGGTCATCTTCACTTGAGGTCAATTTACTTAATTGTTCCTAAATGCCTGAATAGTGTTGCAAGAAGCTTAGCAAGAAAATAGTATTCTACTTGCAGAATAATAATCATGAATTTGGAATTACAGGTCTAACTGAAATCTGGTAAGAGCACTGAATAAAAAAAAAAAGGAGTCACAACAGGCACAGGCATTATAAAGACTCAGGAAGGAAAGAGAAGGACAGTCTAAAAGAGGGCATGATCGAATTGAATGATCATGTTGGGAAGGAGACCTTCACAACCCAACAATGGTTGTATAAAACTTCAATAATTATAGACAGTCAGAAAATGAGATCAGATTTGTCAGAATGCATTAACATCAACTCTTCAGAGACCAGTGAGAGTCTACAAAGACAAAAGTAAATTCAAGTCTTAAACTGGATCTATCTCAGCTCTGTTACAGCTCATATGCAAAAGAAGACCCACCAGTTCTTAAGACATAGCTGCAATACAAACAGTGGGGGAAGACATGATAAAAACTATATTTCTCAAATTTAAAAATATGACTGATAAACAGGAAAAAATGCATGTTTATAGTTCTCACTCAGAAACAAAAAAGAAAGCAAGATATTTAGGAAATTCCTACTTTTATTTTAATTATCTTAAAATGTGACAAGTATATATAGCACTTGTTTTATTATTACTTATACCACATAAAAAGGCACTTATACTTCACTACTATATCTTTAGTGACTGGAATAATGTTGGGAACATAGTAGGTGTTCAATAAATGTTTATATTATGAATTTTTATTAATGAATTTTAGAAAGAAATATGCAATTGGTTTAATTTTGTCCAAATAATCAAATCAAAGAACTCAGAAATAATGATTCTGGTGAAATATATTGTCCAAAATATATTTGGACAATAAAGACATAACGTGTGAATAATTGAAAAGTCACTTATATTTGATGCTGAGAGGTAATGACATTGAAGGGCCCTGCCACTTTAAGCATTCTATGATGCTGGGCAGGAAGGAGTTAGAAAGTTTGGAATTGGAAATCAAGTGTTTGAATTTTGAATCAACACAACACTATGATCTTGAATCAGTGAATTATTTACTCTTTTTTGCTGCAGTTACCTCATCTTTAAAATGAGGATAATAATAACATCTGCCCTACTCATGTGACTACTTCGATATTCAAACTAGCTCACATATACTGTAACTTTAAAATTCTAAATAAGAGATATTTTGATATAGAAAGGGATTTGGGAGACAACTTTACATCCATTATATTTGGCTCAATAAAGACCTTGAAAATTGAGTGGTGGAAAAAAATCAAGCTGTTGCTTTCTATTAAGCACATTATAAACATTATCTCTTTACTCTGATGTATAAACAGTATCCTAATTTTAGAGATGAAGAATTGATGTTCAGAGAGGTACAAAGACTTGCTCAATGCTACACAAGCTATAACTGGTGAAGTGGTTCAATTAGTACTAAAATGCATTTCTTTACCATGTACATTGGATGGTGTATTAGTTTCCTAGGGCTGCTGTAACAAATTCCACAAACAGGGTTGCTTGAAAAAGAAATTCATTCTCTTACAGTTCTGGAGGCTGGAAGTATGAGATCAAAGTGTCAGCAGAGTTGGTTTCCCCTAGAGGGTCTGAGCGAGAATCTATTCCATGCTTCTCTCCTAGCTTTTGGTAGTTGCCAGCAATTGCTGGTATCCCTTGCATTTTAGATACATTAATCTCTGTCTCTATTTTCACATAGAATTCTTCCCTGTGTCCTCACAACACCTTCTTATAAAGACACCAGTAATATTGGATTAAAGGGCCACCCTCCTCCAGTACGGCCTCATCTTAACTAATTACATCTGCAACAACCCTATATAAGGTCACATTCTGAGGTACTGGAGGCTAAGACTTTAACATACCTTTTGGGTGGGGGGGGGACACAATTCAGCCCATAATAAATGCATATCCTCAAAATTTCAGGTTATTGAAAATGAATCAAATGAACCACATGTTATAAAATGAGCAATTTTATAAGTAGAGTCATAAGAATAAGAACATGTAGAGGTCCAAACTTCTGTCAGAAGCCATTGTTCAGAAAAAGTAAATATTTAAAATCCAATAGAGGAAAGGTTAAGAAGAAAATTAAGATGATTTTTTAAAAAGGCATCCAGAACAGCTCCTAATTGTATTCACTTTATGTAAAAAGCACCTCAAAAAACAAAAAAGGAAAAAACCTGTAAAGTTACTAGACCTCAGTGTTAAATTCAAATAAGCATTTTAATTACTATTATATGAGCCAGAGATCTAACCCCATACATCTACCCACATACAAATCATCCTGAAGATTACTTTGCAGAGAATTGAAACCAGGAGGAGAGAAGTCCCCTCATTCTGTCATAAATGTCTGCTGATTTCAACGAAGCATAAAGGCACCCAAGCACAGGAAGGTAAGTAGTAGGAGTAGAAGTCTTGTTATTACCCAGCAGTATAGATTATATTATTGTGTCTGACCCTGAGTTCTGCATGGTCAACCTCCACTGCATTGAATACCCAGGGGATAATTCATCATAAATGAAAATGCTCTTGGTAAAGGTGGGGGAGGAGTCAGTGGTCATGGCTAGAGCTGGGATTTATGACATTATAATAAGTTAATTAACTGCTGTACTCATTACTTTTTAAAGGATGAGAATAGCATCTAAAAGCACATGCTTATTAACAAAGATATCTTAAGGTATACCAAGTGCTTGTTAGGGAAGGTATGTTAAGATGAATTAAAATATAGAGTTTTATGAGGTCTAGGCCTACACATTAGTCATGAGAACTAGAGAATTACAGGCTAATTGTGTCATAAAGATCTGATTGGGTTACATTTGTGGGTATGTGCTAAACTTGTCAGTTCAGAAATACCAAGGCAGTACTAATAGGAATGAGTTAATTTCATTCCAAAATAACCAGTATACCTGAATATTTGGAAGATTCTGAAACTAGTGAATAAGGTGTTAATAAATGGAGAGAAAAAATCTTGATGCATTATTTTGCTTTACATAAACTAAAATAGAATGCTTTATGTGAAATAAAATATATCAAAATTAGCACAATTGGTTAAAAATTAAAATAATTTGAAAAATTTGTCTGAAAGCCATATCTGAGCCCCTAGAAAAGAAACTCGGTGTCATAATATGCTTACTAGTAAATTCCTTCACTTTCATGGAACAGATCTTTGCCATGTTATATAAGCTATTTCAGAGAATAAAAAAATATTAAAAGTATTTCAGATCATTTTAAGAAAAAACATATCCTAATTTTTACAATTCTAACAAATTCCAGAAAAAAATATAGCTGAATGTCATTTAATAAAGATTTTTTTTAAACTTAAAAAGATGCTAGCAGGGCTTCCCTGGTGGCGCAGTGATTGAGAGTCCGCCTGCCGATGCAGGGGACACGGGTTCGTGCCCCGGTCCGGGAAGATCCCACATGCCACGGAGCGGCTAGGCCCGTGAGCCATGGCCGCTGAGCCTGCACGTCCAGAGCCTGTGTTCCGCAACGGAAGAGGCCACAACAGTGAGAGGCCCGCATACCACAAAAAAAAAAAAAAAAAGCTAGCAACTAGAACTCAATAATATAGGAAAAGGTAATCTTTTACTTATAGCCAAACAGTATTTATTATAGAAATCCACAAATAGTCTAAAGTTAGAAAATCTATTAATATACAGCATTAGGAGATTTAAATTCAAATCAGATACATTTTACAAGATAATCATCTCAAATAGTAGTACATCTTCTTAACATATCTTTTAAGATGTCCAATTCAAACCATCGGCCAACATTTTACTTAACAGTGAAATAATAAAACAATTCTCATTAAAATACAGGTATATGAAATAACTGTTATTATTTAATATTATTATTACTATCAATATCACCTGACAGGATGAGTTCTTATAATATGTCATGCACTGGCTAAAGGATATACATACATGTTTTTTATTTAATATCATTTCAAATGTTTTTAAGATATAAAACAAACAACACTACAAACATTAGGGGGGAAGAGACAAAATGTGTTTATTTACAGGTGACCATTTTAGAACATAAAAATAGAAAGAAATCAAATGAAAAGCTATTGGAATTAAAGATTGGCATAAAGGCCAGACAAGATATAAATATTCTCATATACCAAATAATTATATAATAGAAAAAATATAAACCAAAAAGATCCCATTCATAATCACAAAGCAAAATTTAAATATAACAGAAAATAATATCTTATGTGACAATAAGCACAATGTTTTATAGAGAGATATAAAAGGAAAAAAAAAACAATAAAGGAAGAGTCTAACATGTTTCTAAATAGAAAGACTAATTTTTACAAAATAAAATTTTTATTAAAATTTTTAGTGCATTCATTAAAATTCTACTTCAAATCCCAATGGAATTTTTCTGGAATTTGACCAAATAATTCTAAAACTGATTTGAAGTATAAACAGAAGAGTAATAATTGTTTTAAAGAGGGAGGGATTACTTTTAACAAAATATTAAAACACATAAAGCTAAACTAATTAGAACTTAATGACATATATAAGAAAAAGGCAAATGAGAGAAAATAGACCACTCAAAATACACCCCATTATCCATATGTACTCAGCATTTGAGTCGACTTGTACAACAAATCAGAAGAGAAGAAAGATTTCAACCAAAAATAATCATAACTTGTCTACAAAGAGGTATTTATAATTTAATCTATTTTAAGCCTCTAGAGAGAAAGAATTCCTAAACCAAAAGTCAATTGGAAGAGAGAAAAAGAAAAGAGAGGAAAAATCCAATGGAAGCTTTTATAAACTAAAAGAATTACTAAAAAAAAGAAAGAAAGAAAGAAAGAAAGAAATAGAAAACTATTACAAAGTAAAAGAAAAGCTTTGACTACATAAAAAGTAAAAACTGTAGCAGAAAAATTAAAAGCAGGATCAAAAGATAAACAATATGTTAGGGGAAAATATTTGTAGAAAAGGCATCAGTTCAAAGGGATATGGTCTTTATATTACACAAAGTTCATACAGAGTGAAACATATCCCCTAGGCTAGATAGGCGCCACACTGCTGAGGCTAGACTCAAATGCTGAAAGGGCCCCAGGTGAACAATGGGGACAACTGAAGAGGGCAGGCAGCCATAAAGTGCACATGAGCAACAAATGGGAGGTGGCAACCCAGTTTTGGCAGTTTTGGGGAGGCATTCTATCAGAGGATTCTCATGCTGGAATAGAATGTGGGCCCAGTATCCCCGGATCTTCTTTTCTCAGGAGAAACCAAGAATTTAGACCTTTTTTAATGCTGGCCAAAATTTTAAACAATGTGCTGACAAAGCAAAGCATGCACAGTGAGCTACATGCCATGTAATCCACCAGTTTACAACCACTAACTGGCATGAACAATTAGCTAATGAGGAAACACTATTAGTAAAAATACATGAAAAATGTGTTGAGGATCCACCACTCATCTTTTTTTTTTTTTTTTTTTTTTATTTTACAAATTTAATCAGTTATACATATACATATGTTCCCATATCCCCTCCCTTTTGCGTCTCCCTCCCACCCTCCCTATCCCACCCCTCCAGGCGGTCACAAAGAACCGAGCTGATCTCCCTGTGCTATGCGGCTGCTTCCCACTAGCTATCTACCTTACATTTGGTAGTGTATATATGTCCATGCCGCTCTTTCACTTTGTCACAGCTTACCCTTCCCCCTCCCCATATCCTCAAGTCCATGCTCTAGTAGGTCTGTGTCTTTATTCCTGTCTTACCCCTATGTTCTTGATGACATTTTTTCTTAAATTCCATATATATGTGTCAGCATACAGTATTTGTCTTTCTCTTTCTGACTTACTTCACTCTGTATGACAGACTCTAGGTCCATCCACCTCATTACAAATAGCTCAATTTCATTTCTTTTTATGGCTGAGTAATATTCCATTGTATATATGTGCCACATCTTCTTTATCCATTCATCCGATGATGGACACTTAGGTTGTTTCCATCTCCGGGCTATTGTAAATAGGGCTGCTATGAACATTTTGGTACATGTCTCTTTTTGAATTATGGTTTTCTCAGGGTATATGCCCAGTAGTGGGATTGCTGGGTCATATGGTAGTTCTATTTGTAGTTTTTTAAGGAACCTCCATACTGTTCTCCATAGTGGCTGTACCAATTCACATTCCCACCAGCAGTGCAAGAGTGTTCCCTTTTTTCCACACCCTCTCCAGCATTTACTGTTTCTAGATTTTTTGATGATGGCCATTCTGACTGGTGTGAGATGATATCTCATTGTAGTTTTGATTTGCATTTCTCTAATGAGTAAAGATGTTGAGCATCCTTTCATGTGTTTGTTGGCTGTCTGTATATCTTCTGTGGAGAAATGTCTATTTAGGTCTTCTGCCCATTTTTGGATTGGGTTGTTTGTTTTTTTGCTATTGAGCTGCATGAGCTGCTTATAAATTTTGGAGATTAATCCTTTGTCAGTTGCTTCATTTGCAAATATTTTCTCCCATTCTGAGGGTTGTCTTTTGGTCTTGTTTATGGTTTCCTTTGCTGTGCAAAAGCTTTGAAGTTTCATTAGGTCCCATGTGTTTATTTTTGTCTTTATTTCCATTTCTCTAGGAGGTGGGTCAAAAAGGATCTTGCTGTGATTTATGTCATAGAGTGTTCTGCCTATGTTTTCCTCTAGGAGTTTGATAGTGTCTGGCCTTACATTTAGGTCTTTAATCCATTTTGAGCTAATTTTTGTGTATGGTGTTATGGAGTGATCTAATCTCATACTTTTACATGTCCCTGTCCAGTTTTCCCAGCACCACTTATTGAAGAGACTGTCCTTTCTCCACTGTACATTCCTGCCTCCTTTATCAAAGATAAGGTGACCATATGTCCGTGGGTTTATCTCTGGGCTTTCTATCCTGTTCCATTGATCTATCTTTCTGTTTTTGTGCCAGTACCATACTGTCTTTATTACTGTAGCTTTGTAGTATAGTCTGAAGTCAGGGAGCCTGATTCCTCCAGCTCCATTTTTCGTTCTCAAGATTGCTTTGGCTATTCGGGGTCTTTTGTGTTTCCATACAAATTGTGAAATTTTTTGTTCTAGTTCTGTGAAAAATGCCATTGGTAATTTGATAGGTATTGCATTGAATCTGTAGATTGCTTTGGGTAGTAGAGTCATTTTCACAATGTTGATTCTTCCAATCCAAGAGCACGGTACATCTCTCCATCTATTTGTATCATCTTTAATTTCTTTCATCAGTGTCTTATAATTTTCTGCATACAGGTCTTTTGTCTCCTTAGGTAGGTTTATTCCTAGATATTTTATTCTTTTTGTTGCAATGGTAAATGGGAGTGTTTCCTTGATTTCACTTTCAGATTTTTCATCATTAGTATATAGGAATGCCAGAGATTTCTGTGCATTAATTTTGTATCCTGCAACTTTACCAAATTCATTGATTAGCTCTAGTAGTTTTCTGGTAGCATCTTTAGGATTCTCTATGTAGAGTATCATGTCATCTGCAAACAGTGACAGCTTTACTTCTTCTTTTCCCATTTGGATTCCTTTTATTTCCTTTTCTTCTCTGATTGCTGTGGCTAAAACTTCCAAAACTATGTTGAATAAGAGTGGTGAGAGTGGGCAACCTTGTCTTGTTCCTGATCTTAGTGGAAATGGTTTCAGTTTTTCACCATTGAGGACGATGCTGGCTGTGGGTTTGTCATATATGGCCTTTATTATGTTGAGGAAAGTTCCCTCTATGCCTACTTTCTGCAGGGTTTTTATCATAAATGGGTGTTGAATTTTGTCAAAAGCTTTCTCTGCATCTATTGAGATGATCATATGGTTTTTCTCCTTCAGTTTGTTAATATGGTGTATCACATTGATTGATTTGCGTATATTGAAGAATCCTTGCATTCCTGGAATAAACCGCAGTTGATCATGGTGTATGATCCTTTTAATGTGCTGTTGGATTCTGTTTGCTAGTATTTTGTTGAGGATTTTTGCATCTATGTTCATCAGTGATATTGGCCTGTAGTTTTCTTTCTTTGTGACATCCTTGTCTGGTTTTGGTATCAAGGTGATGGTGGCCTCGTAGAATGAGTTTGGGAGTGTTCCTCCCTCTGCTATATTTTGGAAGAGTTTCAGAAGGATAGGTGTTAGCTCTTCTCTAAATACTTGATAGAATTCACCTGTGAAGCCATCTGGTCCTCGGCTTTTGTTTGTTGGAAGATTTTTAATCACAGTTTCAATTTCAGTGCTTGTGATTGGTCTGTTCATATTTTCTATTTCTTCCTGATTCAGTCTTGGCAGGTTGTGCATTTCTAAGAATTTGTCCATTTCTTCCAGGTTGTCCATTTTATTGGCATAGAGTGGCTTATAGTAATCTCTCATGATCTTTTGTATTTCTGCAGTGTCAGTTGTTACTTCTCCTTTTTCATTTCTAATTCTATTGATTTGAGTCTTCTCCCTTTTTTTCTTGATGAGTCTGGCTAATGGTTTATCAATTTTGTTTATCTTCTCAAAGAACCAGCTTTTAGTTTTATTGATCTTTGCTATCGTTTCCTTCATTTCTTTTTCATTTATTTCTGATCTGATTTTTATGATTTCTTTCCTTCTGCTAACTTTGGGATGTTTTTGTTCTTCTTTCTCTAATTGCTTTAGGTGCAAGGTTAGGTTGTTTATTCGAGATGTTTCCTGTTTCTTAAGGTGGGATTGTATTGCCATAAACTTCCCTCTTAGAACTGCTTTTGCTGCATCCCATAGGTTTTGGGTCGTCGTGTCTCCATTGTCATTTGTTTCTAGGTATTTTTTAATTTCCTCTTTGATTTCTTCAGTGATCACTTCGTTATTAAGTAGTGTATTGTTTAGCCTCCATGTGTTTGTATGTTTTACAGCTCTTTTCCTGTAATTGATATCTAGTCTCATAGCATTGTGGTCGGAAAAGATACTTGATACAATTTCAATTTTCTTAAATTTACCAAGGCTTGATTTGTGACCCAAGATATGATCTATCCTGGAGAATGTTCCATGAGCACTTGAGAAAAATGTGTATTCTGTTGTTTTTGGATGGAATGTCCTATAAATATCAATTAAGTCCATCTTGTTTAATGTATCATTTAAAGCTTGTGTTTCCTTATTTATTTTCATTTTGGATGACCTGTCCATTGGTGAAAGTGGGGTGTTAAAGTCCCCTACTATGATTGTGTTACTGTCGATTTCTCCTTTTATGGCTGTTAATATTTCCCTTATGTATTGAGGTGCTCCTATGTTTGGTGCATAAATATTTACAATTGTTATATCTTCTTCTTGGATTGATCCCTTGATCATTATGTAGTGTCCTTCTTTGTCTCTTCTAGTAGTCTTTATTTTAAAGTCTATTTTGTCTGATATGAGAATTGCTACTCCAGCTTTCTTTTGGTTTCCATTTGCATGGAATATCTTATTCCATCCCCTTACTTTCAGTCTATATGTATCTCTAGGTCTGAAGTGGGTCTCTTGTAGACAGCATATATATGGGTCTTGTTTTTGTATCCATTCAGCCAGTCTGTGTCTTTTGGTGGGAGCATTTAGTCCATTTACATTTAAGGTAATTATTGATATGTATGTTCCTATTCCCATTTTCTTAATTGTTTTGGGTTCGTTATTGTAGTTCTTTTCCTTCTGTTGTGTTTCTTGCCTAGAGAAGTTCCTTTAGCATTTGTTGTAAAGCTGGTTTGGTGGTGCTGAACTCTCTCAGCTTTTGCTTGTCTGTAAAGGTTTTAATTTCTCCATCAAATCTGAATGAGATCCTTGCTGGGTAGAGTAATCTTGGTTGCAGGTTTTTCTCCTTCATCACTTTATGTATGTCCTGCCACTCCCTTCTGGCTTGTAGAGTTTCTGCTGAGAGATCAGCTGTTATCCTGATGGGGATTCCCTTGTGTGTTATTTGTTGTTTTTGCCTTGCTGCTTTTAATATGATTTCTTTGTGTTTAATTTTTGACAGTTTGATTAATATGTGTCTTGGTGTATTTCTCCTTGGATTTATTCTGTATGGGACTCTCTGTGCCTCCTGGACTTGATTAACTATTTCCTTTCCCATATTAGGGAAGTTTTCAACTATAATCTCTTCAAATATTTTCTCAGTCCCTTTCTTTTTCTCTTCTTCTTCTGGAACCCCTATAATTCGAATGTTGGTGCGTTTAATGTTGTCCCAGAGGTCTCTGAGACTGTCCTCTGTTCTTTTCATTCTTTTTTCTTTATTTTGCTCTGCAGCAGTTATTTCCACTATTTTATCTTCCACCTCACTTATCCGTTCTTCTGCCTCAGTTATTCTGCTATTGATCCCATCTAGAGTATTTTTTATTTCATTTATTGTGTTTTTAATCGATGCTTGATTCGTCTTTAGTTCTTCTAGGTCCTTGTTAACTGTTTCTTGCATTTTGTCTATTCTATTTCCAAGATTTTGGATCATCTTTACCATCATTATTCTGAATTCTTTTTCAGATAGACTGCCTATTACCTCTTCATTTGTTAGGTCTGGTGGGTTTTTATCTTGCTCCTTCTCCTGCTGTGTGTTTTTCTGTCTTCTCATTTTGCTTATGTTACTGTGTTTGGGGTCTCCTCTTTGCAGGCTGCAGGTTCGTAGTTCCCGTTGTTTTTGGTGTCTGTCCCCAGTGGCTAAGGTTGGTTTAGTGGGTTGTGTAGGCTTCTTGGTGGAGGGGACTACTGCCTGTGTTCTGGTGGATGAGGCTGGATCTTGTCTTTCTGGTGGGCAGGTCCACGTCTGGTGGTGTGTTTTGGGGTGTTTGCGGACTTTTTATGATTTGAGGCAGCCTCTCTGCTAATGGGTGGTGTTGTGTTCCTGTCTTGCTAGTTGTTTGGCATAGGGTGTCCAGCACTGTAGCTTGCTGGTCGTTGAGTGAAGCTGGGTGCTGGTGTTGAGATGGAGATCTCTGGAAGATTTTCGCCGTTTGATATTATGTGGAGCTGGGAGGTCTCTTGTGGACCAGTGTCCTGAAATTTGCTCTCCCACCTCAGAGGCACAGCACTGACTCCTGGCTCCTCAATTTGGGATGATGTGTTGTCTATTCATGTATTCCACAGATGCAGGGTACATGAAGTTGATTGTGGAGCTTTAATCCGCTGCTTCTGAGGCTGCTGGGAGAGGTTTCCCTTTCTCTTCTTTGTTCTCACAGCTCCTGGGTCTCAGCTTTGGATTTGGCCGCGCCTCTGCGTGTAGGTCGCCGGAGGGCGTCTGTTCTTCGCTCAGACAGGACAGGGTTAAAGGAGCAGCCTCTTCGTGGACTCTGGCTCACTCAGGCCGGGCGGGAGGGAGGGGCACACACCACTCATCTTGATTGTGAGTTGGTCATATGGATCTCATCTATATAGGGACTCTTCAGGATATAAGAAACTTCCAAAAAGCAAGAAGCAGTTAAAGCAGCATCTTGCTGTTTATTTCTAATACTCATTGTCTCAGCATCTCATCATGGGACCCACCCTGTGCCCAGCCATGAACATTCCTACACTACAGCTACCCTGGATTACATGCAGTTACCCAAACACTTGCAGTCTTTTGTTCCTGCTGTTGCTTCTTCCTGGAATGTTCCCTATTCTTGATAAAGAAAATCTTATTTACTTTTTAAAGCTTAGTTCAAATGTTAGTCCACTGTAAAACCCAAGGCAGAATTAAGCATAAAATCAACACAACACATCTGCTGAGTACCTGCTCCATGCCAGACAGTGGGAACTATAGCAACAAAAAAGATAGAATAATTTCTGCCTTCATGGAGCTTATACTCTGCTTTCCCACAGCACTTAGCTCCTGTGTTACGGCCCTTAACATGTTTATATTTATAATTATTAGAATAATTGGAGATTGCTTACTGTAAGCTCCTGTAAGCTCCTTCAAAGAATGACTGTGTCTCCCCATAAAACCAGCTTCTCAGTAGTGCATACATTTTACTCCCTACAATTTCAGGGTTTGTAAATTGTTTGGGTATATAATAGACATTCAGTACATGTTATCCTGAGAGGTGAACTATCCTGTTATAAAAGACCACCATGACTATGAAGACTTAAATTTTCTGTGGGAGGGTAACTCAAACTAGGGTAAATTTTTAAAGTAATTTAGAAGTCAAAACGATTCATCACAGTTCCCTAGTACTCAGTGCCACATTGCTACATTCTATTTTCCCTAAAAAAGTGACAAAAACACTGAAACATTAATCAATCCAGATATCTGCTAATCAGTTAATTTAAGCAATGGAGAAAGGAAGTCAGTATTCTTAAATTAACCCTGCAGAGACATATTAGCATAGAAACACAATGCAAATTCATTCTGACATCTGGAGTTCTGTGCAGTAACTACATCCAAAACATGAGTATATTGGTCATGTCCTCTTAAAGCAACTGCAAAATTATTTCTTCTTGGTATCAAGTCACAAAGATTTCTATCACAGGGTTATCCTGAGTCGCCATGTCTAAGGTCCACAGTTTTGGCTAGAAAAAAGGAAAGTGTTCATTATCAAGACAAGAAATGAGAGGTAGAGTTTAGAATATATTCAATGCTGCTCTGGCTTTCAGCTCCCCAGAGTACTTTGTAGGCGGTGTTATGTGACTCTTCCTGGAGCTACCTTCCTCTGTGGACTGAAAGTTCTCTGAAAGTGAGAAGACACAGAACATGTACCTTTTAGTGCCTTGGACAATGACTTGCATTTGGTAGATGTGCAGTGAAGGATTTTTTCACTTTTTGAATATGTATTATATTTTATCATATAACATGGAATATGAACACAGTGTATTTGAGAGTATGCAATGCCATCATTACCATGTTTCCAATGTTTGACTTATAAATCATCTGCATCCTATTTACAAATCCCAGTATAAAATATAGAAGATGAATGGAAGAGAGAAGACAGAGGACCTAATCAAACAGTGAGAAAGCCAGTAAGCGTGTTCCTCCCTTAGGCTACAGTCTGTTTACAGATCACCAGTGAAAGAGTAAAACTGATATGCCACAAGATATCTCATAGAGAATACTAGAAGCACCCAAGGCCACAAAAATATCCAAGTTATTTATGCTAAGATATTGACTCAATGTAATAAATCGTCCTTAAATACAATCATTCAAAGACAGGAATTGGCTCATTGTTGGAAGCGATAATCATTTGTAATAGACATTATTCAATCATTCATTTATAAAATGTTTCTGGGAGTCAATAGTGTAGGAAGATGAAGAGTCATCACTAAGAACATACATCAGACATGGTTGCTATCTCCAAAAGCCTCTAGTCTGGAGGAGGAGAAAAGATAGATATAATTAGAGTATCAGCTCCTTTTGTTAGCCAGAGTTGCATATAAAGTTGCTGACTTGGAGGTATTTACAAGGTACTATCCACATTTGCTTCTCTACTTCTCTGTGTTAGAAGGTCATGTCAGAAAAACGACTAATGCTTCATACAGTCACGAAGTGTTACAGTTTGAAGAATCCATAGAAGTCATGTAGTTCCTCTCCTGTTTTTACATATTAAAAAAGAAATTCCATAACAGTTAAGTGCATTGTTCAAAATTACACATAACAAAGCAACAAATCTTAGACAAAAACATACATTTGCAGCCCTTTCATTTTTTCTACTAACACCACAATGAGCTATCTTTAAGAGAAAAAAGGTATTATGTTTATACAGAAAATACAAATTGCTTCTAATATTAACATGCCCAACTATGCATGATCTTGTCTTTCAATTGACTTTTAGCAATTCTAGCTCAGCTATAGTCTATGACGTCCCACAACAAAATGCACATCTTCTTGTACATATTATATCATTTGTTTTAAGTTGTACTTTACAAGGTGTCTAGGCTTTTCTCTGGTATCCTGATTTTAGTTAATAGCAGAAAACAACAAGAGCAAAAATATAAAACAACAGTTCTTTATCTAGATCTGTTTAGTGTACCAAAGAAAAAAAATGCAGCAGGGCTGCAGGCACATGAAAACATGTCAATCAGATGTAATTGCTCTCCAAGAAAAACACTTTTCAGGCAAGTAAAAAAGAACTCATCCTGAGCACAAGGCTTTGTAGCAGCAACTAATGACAAGCTCAGTTTGTTATTCTCAAACTCGTTGCTCAAGATTCAACATTTGAATCATGACAGAAAAGGACAACCTGACCACGTTATAGCTCTTAAACAATTATAAAAATGATATGTGCAGGCATTTGTAGATTATGTGTTTATATACTATATAGAAAGATTATATATGTGTATATACATATATATTATAATGATATTTCATTATATCATTAATAGCTGCTGAGAATCAAAGTAGCTTGTAAGTACTTGATGGTTACTTATACCAGTGCTGACAAATATCAGAACTCTTAACACTTTTTTTTTTAAAAAGGCTTCTGCTTAATTACTCTTAAGGACACTCAACAGGCCAGATTCTGCCTGAAGACGGTAAAGCCCACATCCCTTTTGGCTAGTATTTAAAGGCTATATTTGGCTGGATGCATATAAAGACACCTTTAACATTCTTTCAATATCTTTTTCCATTATTGCAGAGTCTACTTAAATGGAAACAATAATCCCTGCAACAAAGGACAATGGCTAACTACAAAAAGAAGTTTGTGGCCTCTATGTTTGCATTCATTACTCAAAAACTGAGATGTTATATTTTTTAGAACCAGAGTTGGGATATTCACTAACTAAAAGATGTAAAAGTTAAAAAAATAAAACAAATAATGGAAAATAATAACAAATCCAATAGTAAGCCTCAGCCAAGACCTCCATTGTAATCCCAATCTAAATTTACTAAAATTGGATGCCACCCATTAAGACACTATCATTCTATGGATGCCATATTCAGGAAAGCCCACAAACTATTTGTGTATAAAATTCATTTTAAGTTTCAAAATAATAGGTTTTCAGTCAGGCGTGCAGACAGGATTGTAGGATAGGGTATTTTCTTCTCGCTACACATCATATGCCTCAATACATAAAAGAAGGCACTTGAAGCTGAACACTTGTGGATAACCTGCTCACTCCCTAAAAGCTCCTCCCAAGGGTACAAAAGTGGCTAATCACATTGTTAATAATTTGGGGTACAGATCAGCCACATTTCATTAGCAGTCATAATTGTTGTGTAATTTAAAGGTAGAGTCAGACTCCGCCCCTTTCTTTTCCTCTTCCTCACTCAGGCAATGGGATGTCTCTGCATGTGACTTTCAGGTTCTAAGTGCAGCCTCTAAGAGGCAGAGCAGCAGCTTTGCCCATGTGGACTGCTGGTAAGAGTGTTTGGTTGATAAGGTAGACACTGTGATACACAGCCCAGATGCTCCTTGCGGGAAGGACTTGTTACACCAACTCCTGGGATTACTCTTAGCTCCTCTGGGGACTGCCGTAGTCATAGAGAGCCACCACCCCCTCCCCAGGGTCACTCATCTTCCCAGGGCAGCCTACATCAAGTAACTTATTAATAGAGTAGTGTGAAACCTGGCCATCTCAGCCCACCTCAGGAAAATTCTGATGGTTCATTCTAGTTCTAGAACTCCCAAGGAGTCTGCCTAGTCTGTCCTTGTACCTGCATCACAGCTCAGCTTCATCCTCTCTCCACACCTGCTTCTTTGCTCTTCTTTGCTCTCCCTCCACAGGTGTGGATCCATGTGCACTTATTAATAAACATTCTGGAAACTAAACTTTGACTCAGAGGCTGCTTCCTGGAGAACCCAATCTGAGACAGTAAGGTTCTGATCTCCATTCTTAACGTTCTAGATTCCATAAAGTGGGACTCTCTGTTTTAGTTTCCAGGTCTAAGAGTCCTGCTGCAGCTTCATTTACCAGAGAAGTCCCTAACTTGGATGTAATGAGCACATTCTAGCTATTAATAACAATTGTATTTCATTTCCCTTTTGTATATTGCCATCATGTCAGAATCTACATGTCATTGGAGCAGATCAGAAGTGGGCAATAAAGCTTAAGCATCAAAAATCCACTCAATATCCCTAATAAGGCCTACTCCTGAAGTCAACTGGAAAGAATGCAGGAATGAAAAGCCTTCTTCTTCAAATCATTTAAACCTTCCCTCTTGAGATTTGTCATTTCCATGACAACTATAAAGGGGAAAAATTACGGAATAGTTTGTAAAATGCAGAAAAGTTGTGAAGACTGAAGAATTTAATAAATTTAATTAGTTAAATTAAATTAAGGTAAACTTTTCTTTGTTGCTTAATAAATGGAAAGAATATAGATATGAAAGTATATCTTTCCCACCCAGTCCCACCAAAAGAAGCAATAGATGCCCCATTTTTTTAAAGGACCAATCCTCAGGGAAATCTTCATTTGACTAGTTGGAACATCATGAGAACTTTCACATTTCAAAACATACTACATGGCCAGCATTTGTCGGCATAAGAGAATGATACAAAATTAATGCAAATTTCAAGTGTATATACCCATGGTCTAATATTTAAGCAACGTTGTTACCTTCATACTGCTGAAGAAAGCTTAACACTTAGATTTATGAATTCTACCTACATGAAAATGAAAGATTATATTCCCTTTACTAATGTTATCACATGATCAATCTGCAAATACTCTTGTACAAAATATGAAAGGAAAAAGTATGTTGTAAACCCACTGGGATAGCAGTCAGAATCCCTTATATTTTGATCTAGACACTTAGTCACCTGGACATTTTTTCCCATCAAATTATACAAATGTCATAATGTCTTTGTGAAGCAAGTCAGTAATGTTAGTCAACTTTACAGAAGAGGAAACCAAAATTAGATAACTTACCCAAAAAACAGCTGCTATAAGACTGAATTTTTGAGGCCTCCCAAAATTCATATGTTGAAACCTAATTCCCATTGTAATGATATTAGGAGGTAGTGCCTTTGAGAGGCGGTTAGGTCATGAGGACAGAGCCCTCATAAATGAGATTGGTGTCTTTATAAGAGACCCCAGAGAGCTCCCCTGCCCCTTCTGCCATGTGAAGACACAGTGAGAAGACAGCCATTTATGAACCAGGAAGTGGGCTCTCACCAGACACCCAATCTGTCAGCACATTGATCTTGGACTTCCCAGCCTCCAAACTCATGAGAAATAAAAGTTTACTGCTTAAGCCACCCAGAATATGATTTTTTTTTTTTTTTTTTTTTTTTGCGGTATGCAGGCCTCTCACTGTTGTGGCCTCCCCCGTTGCGGAGCACAGGCTCCGGACGCGCAGGCTCCGGACGTGCAGGCTCAGCGGCCATGGCTCACGGGCCCAGCCGCTCTGCGGCATATGGGATCCTCCCAGACCGGGGCACAAACCCGTATCCCCTGCATCGGCAGGCGGACTCTCAACCACTTGCGCCACCAGGGAGGCCCAGAATATGATATTTTTGTTAGAGCAGCCTGAATTAAGACAAGAACCAACAAGAAGATTACCTAACGTCTTAGAATCCCAAACTTCCATCCGTTTATAGGACAACTTGGTTTTTCCACCTTCTGGAATTAAATTTGATGGCATCTTTGGAATCAAAGATACTGGTCCAGTTCAAAATCCAGCAAACTTTTAAAAAATAACTTGACAGCTGAGATTTCTGTCCCTTAAAAAAGAGCTGGTGTTTTGGGAAAATACTAGAGAGGTATTTTAATTGTTCCCAGCACCTCCACCCTGGCTCTGGCAACTGTCACCTCATTGGGGCCATTAAACAAGTCTGGATAACCTTCCAGCCTCAACTCTTACCTGTGTCAGTGATCACCGAAGCCAAACTGGCCTGGAACAATTCGTGCTCCCTGTGACCATGCTTTCTCTCACTCTATTATCCTTCTTTACAAAATAATACTAACTTACATTTCAATAGCAATTTATGTAGCAGTTTTACAAACACTGTATTTTACAAATACTACATTGAGCTCTCTGCTGATCTGAAGTCTGCAACAACAGGAAGCGTGTACACATTTCTTACATGTCCTGTAAACATTTATTAAACAGGTACAGCTTTATTATTACATGTGTGTTCAAAAGTAAGTCAATAAGTACCTTGAGAATGCCATATATGTGATTTTATATCCTGAGTTTAGAACAATATCTTATAGGCATTAAAATCTTAAAATATATCTGCTATTTTGATCTGGTTGATATGAAATTCCATGATATAGCATTCTTATGCTTTTATTAAATATAAACTTGTAGGATTATTTATATAAAAATTAACTTGACAGTCTCATTAATACCATAAACTGAAAGTGTTTTGCTGAACAAACTTAAATACAAAGGGCTTATACTGCTATTAAAGTAAATTATTTTTAACTTCTTATAGGTCATTTGTACAGCTCCTTTTAGTTTATAATCCTAGAATTGAAGGAAAATATTGTCTTCAGATTGAAAAAGTCTCCTGAATGGGTATAAGAAACCAAATTCTGAGGAAAAATCTTTTCAATTTTAAATTCTGTACTCAAGCTATCATCAAATTTGAAAGAAGAATAAAAACACTTCTCAATATATAAGCACTCAGAAAGTTTATCTCTCACATATGTTCTTTTTCAAGAAAATTACTTAAGGATATATGCAAGAAAAATGATGAAATATATGAAGAAAACAGGAAATCCAGAAACAGAGGTCCAACCAAGGAGAGCAGGCAAAAGAAGTCTGAGGATAATGGCTGTACATTCACCCATCCAGCTTAAAAAATTAAGACAGAAGGCTCTGTAAAGTATCTTAGAAAAAGAAGGAAGCTTGATAGAAGAGAGAGGGTAATTTAAGGGGACTGGGGGAGAAAAATCAAATAAAGAATGGAAAAAAAGATAATTTAAGAATTCAGGGCATGTGCCAACTAGTAATCTTCAAAATATGAAACAAAGTAAGGTGATAGTTGAAACAATTGATGGTACTCAAAAAAAAAGATTCAATTTATAATTAACACAAAGAATTTTCTTCTTGTGGCCCAGGTACTTCTCCTATCAACTTGGCAATCTAGGGAAGGCAATTTAACACCCTAGTTGGACCAATATTAAACAATGGCCATAATCAAGCAAATACTGTTCACTGCTTTTCAACAAAGAGTGGAATATTTGCTTGTAAGCGAAGGACTATGTCATTAACAGTCTTAATAATGTAAAAATAAAAGTGAAGCTGACAGAGAATGGCATGTGAAAGGTGGAAGAGGGGGACAAGGATAGGAATAATAATATTTTCTTCTTACAAATTTGGAAGTCAAGAGATAATAAAGGAAATTCATGAAGCAAGAAATACTGTGTAAGTATATCATTTAAAGTTACAGAGATAAAAAATGTAAGAACTAAAAATTATATAAATGTCATATATTTGGAGGAGAGGTGGTATAAATGAACCAGATCTTCATCTTTTGTTTCAAAGAGCTAATAGATATTGCCAAGTGTATGAATCCTGAAACAGAAGCAGAAATACATTCGCTGGTCTTTTGAAAGACATATTTGTATTATTTATTGGCACATGTATATATTTGATACAAATAATTAAAGAATGAACACAAGTGTTAAATTCCAAAGGAAGAGAGGTGTGTATTTTGAAGAGCAGAACTCTCGCTTTCTCCCAAGGTAGCCCATCTCTGTTTCCAGCTTTCCCTTGGTCAGCATGTGCTCCACCTAGCTCCACAGCTCTTTAGTGCCTCCTCTCATTTCTCTTTCTTCTTGGACTCAGAAATTACTTCTAATTGGGAAGTTTGTAATGTCACTGCGACTTCCCTGACTTTTTCTAACATTCTGCACCTCTTCCTTTCACATTCAATAGAATGTGACTATGAATGTGATAGAATGACTCACGCAGTTTTTAAAGAGGCAAAATGTCTTGGTGCTTTAAGCGATGACAGAATATTCTCTCACTAGCATAAATTAATCTGAACTCTTTTGATTGCAAGTAACATAAACTAAATTCAAACTAGTTAACAAGACAAAGAAGAAATATTGACTCCAGGACTCCAAAGAATAGTTTAAATGATCAAATTGCAGGAGTAAGGGTCCAAGTACGCCTCAAAAAAATGGAACCAGGAACTTAAGCACTGCCAGGATTTCCTATCTCCATCGTCATTTGATTTTTCTCTGCATACCAACTTTATCTCCCTCACTGAAGACTAGAGTCATCCACAAATATGGGGCAAGCATGACAGCGGCAGCTCTCAGTGCTTACAGCATTCAAACTTACCATCTGAGAGCGACTTCCCCAGGTCAAGTTTTAAAACTCCTAGGGAAGAACTCTTGGGTCACATGCCCAACTCTGGATGAATTAGCTATGATCAGGAAATACTATAACTGGACATGTTGAGTTGTGTGCCATGTGCCCTCACCTCCACTGACCAACCAGCTGTTGTCAGGGACACAGGTTCATGTGAAAACAGACAGCTCCTGCTGGAACTGTATGGTTAGAACAGGGGAAAGAAACAAAAGAAGAGAAACGTGATTCCAATGAGCGGGATTGCATGATAGGTGTACTAGAAAGATAAAATAATAAGTGCTTGCTATATAGGAAATAAAACTATTTCAAAGAAATTACCTGGTGCCTAATAATTGTGAAAAAAAGATAGTTTTCACAGCAATGGGGCTTTGCTCTTGAAAAACAATAGTTAAAGCATTAATTCAACTTCATCTTTCAAAAAGGTCCATAAATGAGAAGAAAAATGCTTATATATCATCTTCGAGATTATCTAACTTTTGCCCACAACTCCCCTAAAATAATTTTATTTGAATCTCTTAAAGCTGGCAAGATTTTATTCTTAGGATGTATATGTAGTTTTAAAACAGCTAAAACTCAATTAGATATATGTGTGAGGATAAATAAGAAAGATATTCAGGCTAAAGATTTTGATTTCAAAACGTTTTAGTTTTTATCAATAAAAATAACACATGTACCACACCTTCTTTATCTGTTCCTCTGTTGATGAACATTTAAGTTGCTTCCATGTCCTGGCTATCGTAAATAGTGCTGCAATGAACATTGGGGTGCATGTATCTTTTCGAATTATGGTTTTCTCCGGATATATGCCCAGGAGTGGGATTGCTGGGTCATACGGTAGTTCTATTTTTAGTTTTTTAAAGAACCTCCATACTGTTCTCCATAGTGGCTGTACCAATTGATACATATGTACAATGGAATATTACTCGGCCATATAAAAACCCAAAATAATGCCATTTGCAGCAACATGGAAGGACCTACAGATTGTCACACTAAGTCAAATAAGTCAGACACAGAAAGACAAATATCATATGATATCGCTTATATGTGGAATCTAAAAAAAAAGGGTACAAATGTACTTATTTACAAAACAGAAGTAGAGTCACAGATGTAGGAAATAAACTTATGGTTATCAGGAGATGAGGGGGGTGGGGGATAACTTGGGAGATTAGGACTGATATATACACACTGCTATATATAAGATAGGTACCTAAGAAGAACCTGCTGTATAGTACAGGGAACTCTACTCAACACTCTGCAATGGCCTATATGGGAAAAGGATCTAAAAAAAAGAAAAGAGTGGATATATGTATAACTGATTCACTTTTCTGTACACCTGAAAATAACACATTTGAAATCAACTATACTCCAATAAAATTTAAAAATAAAAAAAAATAGGTGAACAAATTTTAAAAACAATAAAATAAAATAAACAACTATAATGATACAACCAGTTTTCCTATGTGACTCTAAAGGTAATTCCATAGAAGGATTACAAAAATCATATTTGGAGCAAGAGATGTATTTTTTAAACAAGTGTGTAGCATGTGTCTATGATCACTCTTGTTCCTCTATGCTGGGGGTTGAGAAACTTTCTCTGTAAAGAGCCAAACAAATAGTTTAGGCTTAGTGGACTGTATTATCTCTGTAAGGACTACTCAACCCTGATGTTGCTGCTTAGAGACAGCCATAGACAGTAAGTAAATGAGCTGATATGGTTGTGTTGCAATAAAACTTTATTTATAAAGCCATGTTGTTTGATTTGGCCTCCAAGCCATAATTTGCTGACCCATGCTCTATACTAAGCAAATATTCATCATCTCCATTCTCTTACTTTCTTCTTCCACATACCCTATCTACTACTTTTACTCTGTTTTAAAGCACAAATGTGATCATATCACAGTACTGCTTAAAAACTTTTACTGAAAAATTCCAGTTCTGATCATGACAGAGCAAATTGTATCAGACCATCTTCCCTGCTGAGGATATCTATAAAAACAAAATAAGTTGTAGAACACAGTTGTTTGAAGTTAAGAGACAGGGACCAAGGTACCCAAGACTTAAGAAGCCATGATCTTAAGAAGAAAGGAAGCACGTTGAGTGAAGTGAGCTGCACCTGCTCCTTCAAGTATTCCCTCAGTTCACTTTCCAATTCACAGCACAGTGCATAGAGACTGAACTGAAGGAAGCAGCATAGAGATTTGGCATTCACACAGACTTGGAGAGGCAAGTGCAAGGCCCCTGAGACAGTCAGGACTTGAGAGACCAAAATCCCAGAGAAAAGGGAACTTTCTGCACAAGTCTGCACAGCTTATGCATTTGAGGTGCTTACTGAATCTTAAGTTGCAAAGGACTGAGAGGTTCAAAAACAACTTCTGAGCTTGAATACAGCATCTTATTCTGTGCTTTGCACATTGTAAATATTGACAAAGCAAATATTTAGTCAAGAACCAAAAGACATGGCCTTCAACTTTAACATTCATAATATTATTGGTAAGTATCTAGTATCAGCAAATTAAATGGCATTAAAACAACAAGCCACAAAGAAATTAACACAGAATAATGAAACATAGGCACTGATCAAACATCAACATCTTTAGGGTCCTTCAGCCTGTTATTCTTTAAGCCTCTATGATTTTAGTTCCATCAACCCCTCTGTCAGTTCCAAGATAGAACCAATTAATCTTGTTAAATTATTTTCCTATGGATCAAGTTTAACTTCCTTGCTTAGTTCCAGAAAGTACTTTAAGACTATTCTTATCTCCCAACTCCTCAAAACTACGATAGTCATTTATGAACTGAGGTAACAAGCTCTATACACTATTCATATTTGTGTTTGTAATCTCACACCAAAAAAAGCATCAAGATTTTTTTACTTTGTAGCTATCAGTCCTTTTAAAACTATCTCTAGTCTACTACTCCCACTTGTCACTTGATTTAAACATCTTCTTAGATAATATATTTAAAGAATACTAAATGTACTATTTAGGTAGAAATAACACAAAATCATTAGGTAACAATTTTAAGCAATATGGAGCTTTTTAAAATTTAAAACTCACTTGAAATCTACCAGTTAGTAATAATTATCCTTAATATTCCTAAAATATTAAAATAGACAGATTGATAGATAGTGTGATAGGCAGAATAATGACCCTGAAATGTGTCCACATCTTAGTCCTCATTGCCATGTTATCTTACATAGCAGAGGGACTTCTGAGATATAATTAAAATTATGGACTTTGATATGGGGAGATAATTCTGGATTATCTGGGTGACCCAAATCTAATCATGAGTCCTTAAAAGCAGAGAACTTTTTCAGGTTGCATTCAGAGTGATGAAACATGGAAGAAGAATCAGAGAGATAAATCATGATAATCCAATCTGCCATTTCTGGCTCTGACAGTGAAGAAAGAAGGATACGAGCCAAGGAATGGCGTGGCCTCTGGAAGCTGGGCATGGCCAGTTATAGCCAGCAAGAAAACAAGAACCTCAGTCCTATAAACTCAAAAAACTGAATTCTATCAACAACTCAAAAGAGCAGGAAAAAAGATTCTCCCCTAGAGCATGCAGAAAGGGGCATCTTGATTTTGGCTCCGTGAGATCCATGTTAGACTTCTGACCTCAACAACTGTAGATTTGGTAACGATAGAAATTTAATGTAATTAATACATATAGGTAGATAGATGCAGGACTTTCCAAAATTGAATCATTCTATATATCCCATTTTAGAATAAAAAACACTTTATTAAATTATACATGCATTTAAAAGAAACTTAAAATTGAAATATTTCCTTATCATAAGAGATGTGTTTCTTAAAAGAAATTCATCTAATATTAAAAAAAAAGATTATGAAAAATAGTGAAAAGTTGGAAATGGAATAAGTTTTTTAAAAACTATGTTTCTGATTTAGGCAATATCTATTGTCCTTGCCATAAAAATAAATTAGTATATTCCCACTTCTTGCCATTCCTCTCCCATATCACCAAATTTTATTACTTACATTATTCATTTTACTCTATCAGAGTTTATAATATTTACAGTTTGTTCTCCAATCAATAATTCCAATAATTTTTTAGTTATTATGTCTTATGTTTCAATGCTTAAAACCAGTCCTTTTTACCGTGGCTTCTTTATTCATGAGTTTTTAATTTTGATTCATCTTTTGGTTGGCTGAAATTACCTAATATGTTTTCAAGAATTATTCATGAGTGCTGTGTTCTGAGTTCTTGCATATGAGGAATGCTTTAAACTTTAAGCTTGAAGGAGAATACAGTTGGGTATAAAAATCCTTGATTATATTTTATTTCCTTCAGAAATTTTTAGCTATTGCACCACTCTTCTCTGGCACTGGATGTTGCTGTGGAAAGACTGAGGCTAGCTTAATATTACGTTCACGTATATTTTTGTTTTATAATTTTTCTTCTCCTGATAGAAAAGGATGCTACCATTACCCCTGCCATCCTCTAGGAAATTTGTTTTTGTGGATAGTTCTATATCAGTTGTTTTCTAGGACAGAATAAACCTTGATTATCTATATATTCAGATATTTATTTCAGAGAATTTATCTGCTATTACATCATTTTTTCCTGTTTTTTTTTCCCCATTCAAGTTTTTGTAGTCCTTTCTCCAATAACTGGAGTAGTATTTTCAGTCACGTTTACTCATTTACTCATCCCTGCAATGTTTTTATTTTATCTTCCACTGCTTTTCTGATCACTACAAACTCTCTTTTTACTTCCTTCAGTTTTTTTAAATTATTTTTTTCTTTGAAGACTAGCATATTTTCCTTGAGCTCCATTTAAAGAAAGATCAGTGGCCTGCATTTTCTTAAGCCTGAAAAGTTTGTCTTTTCCTATTTAATTAAACCTGCAATATGTTTTTTCATTTACCTTCTGATTATGTTATTGTTCTCTTTTATTTTACAGTTTATGCTTGTAGGCCCCATGCTAATTTTGCCGTGATTATTACTCATCTTGAAATGTAGCTGGGTATTTATGGAATAATGTGTGAAGAGATGAAAAGAGGGTTAAATCAAAGCAGTCAATAACTTCTATGGGATATGTGTCTCAAACACTCTCTTAAGAAGTCTGTTATCGTCTGGGAAAAATGGTATGGCTAGAGATAAGCAAAGGAAATTCTTGCTCCTCCTGAACACATTTTCCAAAAAATAGCAGCTTTTCAACAATATTTTAAGGAATATGTTGAAATGATGCCTATAATGAAAAGACATTAGGGTTGGTCTGCTCATTGTACAATTGAAATGTCAATGTTCAGACTATGCTGACTTCTTAAACTACAAAGCATCCCCTTTAACCACATCTTGTACCACCCCTCTTTCACCTATAGCAATACATCCTTAGGGTAAATAATTTTAAAGTGAAAGAGTAAGATGATTTGTGGACACATTGTCTCCTTCAGTACCAACTTGAAGTTCTATAGTATTAACATTTCTACAGAGCTACTTCCCACTTCTTTCTTGGCCCACACACATCCCTAGATTTTACCTCCAATGAAAAGACCCTTAGATAATATCCTTTCAGATCAAAGATACTTTTTAGGGAAATATAGGTTCTGCTTTGGTTTCAAGATGGCATTCATGGGTAGGCTCCTTGTCAACTCCCATTCAGACTTCATACTACATAAGTATGCTTATTTATAAAAGTGTTCAGTTGTAGCTGATACTTTGTTTTTTTATAGAGAGTGTTTATTTTTCTAGTTTATATTTTTATAGTTTTTATTGGTGAATTTTGGGGGAAATAAGCAGAAAAAATATTCATACTTAGTCATTTTTAACCATGAATCTCAGATAATCTTTCCTATATCAAAATTAATAAAACCCTAGCCAAATGGTTATGGAATTGAGGTAAAATTTGGACATAGGTAAACAACTCAGATATCAGAATGATAATGATTAAATGAAAAATGGGGGGAAAGTCAATGTTCATGGGCGTTTATCATTATCATGATAAAGAAGATTTTAAAAGGCAGAATGTTCAGGTTACATTTTTTAACCGGGAACGATGTGGTAGAAAAAAAAATCTTCAAAAATGGAGTATAATTTAGACTCTTGGGTTAGCTTTTTAAACAACAGATAGATGTTCAGCAATATTCTGAAGAGGTCTTGGATGTTCTGCACAAAAAGCATGAGGGGTTTCAACTGAAATTCCAGATCATTTCCATCAAATAGGTGTGTGAGTTGGCCCATCATAGCTTTAAACCTTGTCTACATCATATTATGAGGCATCTTTTTCTAAAATAGGTGAATTTCATCTCTGTTGACAATCCATTAAAACAAATAACCTCTTTGTGATAATCACAGCAAGAGTCAGAGGGAACTCCTCAGAAGTTACAGTTTCACCTTCAATGTGCTGACCACTCACTTTGATGTTGTACAGATTGGAATAAGTTCCATCTGGGGCTTGATGAAAGTTTCATCAGTGGTACACTATGCTTAGCTTTTAGGTTCTCAAATTCTTAACCTTCCACTGAATTTACATTAAGCTAATCCTCACTGAGAATCTACTTTGATCCTCTAGCCACACTCAAAAGATTTTCCATCAATCATATTTTTTCATCTCTTGACAATTATAGTTGAATATATACATGCTGTACTTTTCACATTATGGCTGACTCACTCTGTATTTAAGAATTTTCTCACTGTCAAATGACTAATTCACAATAAATTATGATACTTAGTTATCATTGTCTCATCCCTTTCCAGTTTTTTAATTATCTCAACCCTGCATCATAACCTACACTTCTCCTTACTAGCATTTGCAACATTGCTATTATTATTATGTTGGGATTAATAATACTCCTATAATTCCTCAAAACTAAACAAGAGCACAGTCAACATGTAAGCTTAGGGCTTCCCTGGTGGTGCAGTGGTTAAGAATCCACCTGCCAATACAGGGGACACGGGTTTGAGCCCTGGTCTGGGAAGATCCCACATGCCGTGGATCAACTAAGCCCATGTTCCACAACTACTGGGCCTGCACTCTAGAGCCCAAGAGAGCCTGTGTGCCACAACTACTGAAGCTCGCGCTCCAAGAGCCCATGCTCCACAACAAGAGAAGACCCCACAATGAGAAGCTCACGCACTGCAACAAAGAGTAGCCCCCACTCACCACAACTAGAGAAAGCCCGCGTACAGCAATGAAGACCCAATGCAGCCAAAAATAAAAATAAATAACTTTATTAAAAATAAATGTAAGCTTACACAAATGATGATGGCTGAGAATAAATCAGCTACTTTTAGCCAGTATCACACCTGTTGGTTTAGGATAGTGTGCTCTAACAGGTAGCTTCTTGCTCAAATATTTGTGCAACTATACTGCTTTGAGCCTTGCAAGTCAAATTTAGTAATGTGGCTAAATTACTAGCTAATTTAGTAATGTTGCTTTTCTGGGTCAGTGGCCTCAATTAGAAATATGGGTAAATATTGCTGAATATGCTCCTAAAAGCATTAGAATATTTGGCAAAAAATGGAGACAATTGGCATTACCAGGATCTTCTTTGTATCTCAGTTTTCAAATGAGGAAAAATTTGACCTCCTAATCTGAGGACACAGAACTTGTTTTAATGATTACCAGATTCTCTTTCATATGGTAGCATTTTCTGCTTTGAAGTTTTAGAGATTTTCTGTTTAGTGCTCTTAAAGTTAGGCAATGGATTGTAATAGTCTTACTTCTATCTGCAAAACTGTGAAGGTTGCCCATGGGAACTCAAGGAAACCCTGTTGGCATCATTGACATTTAGATGGAAAGCCTATAATATTCATTCACTTCCAATTTGGTGAAATATTAAGCTCGTAGATTTAAAACATGTATTTCCCACTTTTCCCCTTCTTAGTCCAGCACCTTATACAGGGCATAAAGGCATGTCACCAAATATTTTTATGATAAGAAAGAGATTAGTATTTGATATTTGTGGCTACCACACAATAAAATGGCATTAAAATCTTCAAATTGTCTACTTAGCCTCCTTAAAAATCCCACAAAAGTTGCTTCTGATAAGTTCATCACAGCCATTAAAGATGAATGGCATATATCATGGTATCCATTTATTCCTTCCAAATATACACTTTTCCAAATGGAATATTATGGTTTTCCTAGAAAGAAAGAAATGTGATCTTTGGTATGATTTCTGTTATCCAGGATATCATTGAAATACATTTATTTAACTAAGCATTTACTGTTTGGGGAATTTGCAGTGATTGAGTTCCAGTTCATTACTTTCAGGGCTGCGATGCTATTGTCAGGGCCTCAAAATCAGTGCAATCAGTGCAATCAGTGCAATGGCCTAAGCCCAGGTCAGAGAGGCTATGATAGCACAAAGGCAATTATGCTGCAAGAAAAATGTTGTCCACTAATCAGCTGACAATCAATTACTAAGAAGAGGAGATAACCCTCTCCCCACTCAAGCTCTTCAGTATTAATAGTGCCATCGTGTAATTACTTTCGGCTTGGGCAGGTGCATGAAAGGACAGACTCTATAGCACACTGCATCGAAGATTAATGAGTTCTGTCAATTTGCCCAGCAGACATCTGATTCTCCATCTTTCTGTAGCTACTAGTTTTACACTTGCCTCAGGGTTTTTCCCCCTGAAAAAATTAGCTAGTAATTTAAATACATTCAATAAGCATACATCTTTAAGGAAGCAAAAAAAAAAAAAAAAACTCTAATTTTGCAATGAAGTACGAATGAAAAAGACTCTTCATCTGAATATTAACATAGCAAGTAGTTCATAATGGCAGTATTCTTTTAGTCATACTTTATTTTTAGTTGTTGCAATTAGTGATGTATAGGATTCAGAGGCTATATAAACCCCTCAAAGTAGGATCATGTAAACCCAACATCCCTAATATTGTCCCTTTCCCTTGCTGGCATAGAAGCTAAAAAGGGAAAAACTGTGAGAGCTCTAATAAATTACGGAATTGTTTTAAAGCCTCCTATAATACAAATGGCTTGAATAAGGGGGAGTTTTTAGCCCACAGATTTTCTGGGTAAAAGCCACTGAGACTTCCCCCACCTCAAGGAAAATGCAGCAATGGCCTAGAGAACTTGGTCACCCAGGCTATACTTTTGTGTCAGAACAGAAATTGCCTATAAACTGAAATGAATATCAGGAAGTTTGCTGTTGCTCTAAATTGATATTTTATAACCCAACTACTGTAAAATCTCATAATCTTTAAATACATGAGGTCAATGTACTAAATGGCTTCTTTATGATGTTACCTAATGGCTCCGATTTGTTTCTCATGAGGACCTAACTCTTCCTAGTTTATTGCTCTCCTCGATTGCTCTTTCAATGAGTGTATGAATAAAAGTAGGAAAAAAAATCTGACTCAGAAACATAATTTGTTCCTTTACCTCTCTGCCTCCATTTAATGTTACAATCACCCATCCATGAATTTTTTTTTCCAGACTACATTTATTGGATATTAGATTCTGCTAATTAATTCTTTGTATTAATTCCTTTTGAAGTGATGTTATCAATTGTTTCCAGGAGAAGGAAAAGAATAAAACAAAGAAAGAAATTTTAAAAAAAGAAAAAAACAGCCCAGCCACAATTTGATTTTTGCATAAATGGACTTAAGCCTATCCAAATGCTATAGGCTTGTTTATCCTTGATCCATATTCATTGGTAGATGCTGTTTAAATTATTGTTTTCCACAGTAAGAGACAATAGAGTAGGAAATACTTTTGATCTGGAAAACTGCGTCTAAGAAGATAGCAGTACCTGTGCTTCCTTAAAAAAAAAAAAAAAAGTCTCATGACTCTAAAGCTACTAATCTTCAAAGTTGGAAATATTTTGAAACCCATATCAGACAGAGAATCTGCATCAGAAAAAGATGAGATACATTATAAAAGCCATGATCTCATAGTAAACAAGGACCAATGCTACCTTACCCCTACTATGAAATGATCTTAGCTGTTTGATTTTTCCTCCCAATCATATTTTTACTTACTCTTATATCTTTATATCCATCCAGGGGTTACAAAAGAGGTTATTTTTTCCAAGTATCTAATACCATCTAACGAAGCACTTGGCAGGTATTTCATATGGCTCAACTAGAAGAGTGTCCAGCCCAGAGCTGAGAGCTGTCCTGCCTGGAGACACAGTTCTGGGATCCTACCCCCTGATGTGTGATAACCCACGCCACCATCTGTGCTGCCACAAGAAGTATCAAAGGTAGACCTAATTTCAATCACATGCATTCAAATATGTACACATGTATATATGCATACATGTACATTTAGGTAATACTTCAATATGATTCTGACTACTAATTCCTGGTCAATATTACCTGAGTACTTTAGAGACCAACATTTAAGATCTATATGACTATTCTGCCCAAAAAAGAAAATCTAAATAGTGTAAACTGAATATATAGGCAAGGAAAATAGGCAGTACTATAAGCAATCTTAGCATTCTGGTCCAAAGGAAACCTAGGTTCATTAGTCTCTTCACATCACTGCTCCATGACTGGATATATTATTGATTAATCCTAATAGGTATATTATTATTAGATGAAGAAAGACAACTCTTAGCAGACATATAAAATGTCTAAACCCCATCAACCCAGACTAGAAAGGGCAGAAGAAAAACCTGATTTAATATCAATACATCTTTAAGCAGGAGGAGATATGGAAGCTTAAGGGGTTCATTATAAGAGAACAGGGTGATTTCTCATCTCTGACCCTCATCAGTCCTGGGATGTGTTTTATCCAGATGGTTTTCTGTTACTGGTCAAAGTGCTTCTTAAGCAGGTACCACCTTTAACTGGAAATGGTCTGCTATGGCAGCCAAAGTCAAGCTTTCTTTGAGTGCACTGTAGGTGTTGGCTTGTAGAGGTATGTTTACAAAAGTATAGAGATAAGCCTGGATCTGCTTAAACGGAGGGACATTTCTTGCAAACTCCAAACCTCCCAGCTTCTTTCATCCAGGAAACAGATTTAATTAACATACCATGGAGACGTTCAAGATAGCAGAGGAGTAACATGTGGAGATCACCTTCCTCCCCACAAATACATCAAACAAACATCTACATGTGGAACAACTCCTACAGAACACCTACTGAATGTTGGCAGAAAACCTCAGACTTCCCAAAAGGCAAGAAACTCCCCACGTACCTGGGTAGGGCAAAAGAAAAAAGAAAAAACAGAGACGAAAGAATAGGGACAGAACCTGCACCTCTGGGAGGTAGCTGTGAAGGAGGAAAGGTTTCCACACACAAGGAGTCCTCTTCACTGGTGGAGATGGGGGATGGCGGGGGGAAGCTTCAGAGTCATGGAGGAGAACGCAGCAACAGGGTTGTCAGAGGGCAAAGTGGAGAGATTTCCTCACAGAGGATTGGTGCCGACCAATACTCACCAGCCCGAGAGGCTTGTCTGCTCACCCACCAGGGTGGGCAAGGGCTGGGAGCTGAGGCTTGGGCTTCGGAGGTCGGATCCCAGGTAGAGGACTGGGGTTGGCTGCGTGAACACAGCCTGAAGGGGGACAGTACGCCACAGCTAGATGGGAGGGAGTCTGGGAAAAAGTCTGGAACTGCCTAAGAGGCAAGAGACCATTGTTTCAGGGTGTGCAAGGAGGGGATTCAGAGCACTGCCTAAGCAAGCTCCAGAGACAGCAGCGAGCCACGGCTATCAGCACAGAAACCAGAGACGGGCATGAGACACTAAGGCTGCTATTGCAGCCACCAAGAAGCCTGTGTGCAAGCACAGGTCACTATCCACACTTCCCCTCCTGGGACCCTGTGCAGCCCGCCACTGCCAGGGTCCGGTGATCCACGGAAAACTTCCCTGGGAGAACACACAGTGTGCCTCAGGCTGTTGCAAAGTCACACTGGCCTCTGCTACTGCAGGCTCTGCCACATTCCATACCCCACCCTCCCCCCGGGCTGAGTGAGCCAGAGCCCCCTAATCAGTTGCTACTTTAACCCCGAACTGTCTGAGCAAAGAACAGAAGCCCTCAGGCAACCTACATGCAGAGGCATGCCCAAATCCAAAGCTGAACCCCAGGAACTGTGCGAACTAAGAAGAGAAAGGGAAATCTCTCCCAGCAGCCTCAGGAGTAGCAGATTAAATATGCACAATCAACTTGATGTACCCTGCATCTCTGGAATAGCTGAATACACAACGAATCATCCCAAAATTGAGGTAGTGGACTTTGGGAGCAACTGTAGACTTGGGGTTTGCTTTCTACATCTAATTTGTTTCTGGTTTTATGTTTGTCTTAGTTTAGTATTTAGACTTTATTATCATTGGTAGATTTGTTTATTGATTTGACTGCTCTCTTCCTTTTATTTTATAATAGATTTTTTTTTCCTTTTTCTCTTTTTTTGGTGTGTATGTGTATGCTTCTTTGTGTGCTTTTTTTCACAAAGCACCGAGTTGATCTCGCTGTGTTATGCGACTGCTTCCCACTAGCTATCTATTTTATATTTGGTAGTATATATATGTCCATATATACACTACCACTATCTCACTTTTTCCCAGCTTACCCTTCTTTGTGTGATTTTGTCTGTATAGCTTTGCTTTTACCATTTGTCCTTGGGTTCTGTCTGTCCATTTTTTGTGTGTGTTTGTTTGTGTAGCACAGTTTTTAGGGCTTGCTTTCATTGGTGGGTTTGTTTTTTGATTTGGTTGCTCTCTTCTTTCTTTCTTTTTTTTAATTACTTCTTAATTTTTTTATTTTTAATAATTTTTTATTGTAATAACTTTCTTTTCTGTTCTATTCCTTCTTTCCTTCCTTCTTCTTTTATTCTTTCTTTCTTCCTTTCTTGCTTTCCTTCCTTCTTCTTTCTTTCTTTCTTTTATTCTTTCTTTCTTCCTTTCTTTCTTTTTCTTTTTTTCTCCACTTTCTTCTGAGCCATGTGGCTGACAGGGTCTTGGTGTTCCAGCTGGGTGTTAGGCCTGTACCCATGAGGTATGAGGTGGGAGAGCCAAGTTCAGGACATTGGTCTACCAGAGACCTCCTGGCTACTCATCATATCAAACAGCGAAAGCTCTCCCATAGATCTCCATCTCAATGTTAAGACCCAGCTCCACTAAAATACCAGCAAGCTACAGTGCTGGACACGCTACGCCAAACAACTAGGAAGACAGAAACACAACCCCACCCATTAGCAGAGAAGCTACCTAAAATCATAATAAGGTCACAGACACCCCAAAACACACCACCGGATGCAGTCCTGCACACCAGAAAGACAAGATTCAGCCTCAACCACCACAACACAGGCATCAGTCCCCTCCACCAGGAAGCCTACACAATCCACTGAACCAACTTTAGCCACTGGGGGCAGACACCAAAAACAATGGAAACTACAAACCTGCAGCCTGTGAAATGGAGACCCCAAACACAGTAAGTTAAGAAAAATGAGAAGACAGAGAAACACACAGCAGATGAAGGAGCAAGGTAAAAACCCACCACACCAAACAAATGAAGAGGAAATAGGCAGTCTACATGAAAAAGAATTCAGAGTAATAATAGTAAAGATAATACAAAATCTTAGAAATAGAATGGAGAAAATACAAGAAACGTTTAACAAGGACCTAGAAGAACTAAAGAGCAAACAAACAATGATGAACAACACAATAAATGATACTAAAAATTCTCTAGAAGGTATCAATACCAGAATAACTGTGGCAGAAGAACGGATAAGTGACCTGGAAGACTAAATAGTGGAAATAACTATCACAGAGCAGAATAAATAAAAAGGAATGAAGAGAATTGAGGACAGTCTTAGAGACATCTGGGACAACATAAAACGCACCAACATTCTAATTATAGGGGTCACAGAAGAAGAGAAAAAGAAAGGGACTGAGAAAATATTTGATGAGATTATAGTTGAAAACTTCCCAAATATGGAAAAGGAAATAGTCAATCAAGGCCAGGAAATGCAGAGAGGCCCATTCAGGATAAATCCAAGGAGAAAAACACCAAGACACATATTAATCAAACTATCAAAAATTAAATACAAAGAAAAAATATTAAAAGCACCAAGGGAAAAACAACAAATAACATACAAGGGAACCCCCATAACGTTGACAGCTGATCTTTCATCAGAAAACTCTGCAAGCCAGAAGGGACTGGCAGGACATATTTAAAGTGATGAAAGGGAAAAACCTACAACTGAGATTACTCTACCCAGTGAGGATCTCATTCAGTTTCGACAGAGAAATTTAAACCTTTACAGACAACCAACAGCTAGGAGAATTCAGCAACACCAAACCAGCTTTACAACAAATGCTAAAGTAACGTCTCTAGGCAGGAAACACAAGAGAAGGAAAAGACCTACAATAACAAACCCAAAACAATTAAGAAAATTCTAATAGAAACATACATATTGATAACTACCTTAAATGGAAATGGATTAAATGCTCCAACCAAAAGACATAGACTGGATGAATGGATACAGAAGCAAGACCATATATATGCTGTCTACAAGAGGCCCACTTCAGACCTAGGGACACATACAAACTGAAAGTGAGGGGATGGAAAAAGATATTCCATGTAAATGGAAATCAAAAGAAAGCTGGAGTAGCAATTCTCATACCAGACAAAATAGACTTTAAAATAAAGACTATTACAAGAGACAAAGAAGGACACTACATAATAATCAAGAGATCAATCCAAGAGGAAGATATAATAATTGTAAATATTTATGCACCCAACATAGGAGCACCTCAATACATAAGGTAAATGCTAACAGCCATAAAAGGGGAAATCGACAATAACACATACACAGAAGGGGACTTTAACACACCACTTTCACCAACGAACAGATCATCCAAAATGAAAATAAATAAGGAAACACAACCTTTAAATGATACCTTAAACAAGATGCACTTAACTGATATGTATAGGACATTCCAACAAAAAGCAACAGAATACACTCTCTTCTCAAGTGCTCGTGGAACATTCTCCAGGATAGATCATATCTAGGGCCACAATTCAAGCCTTGCTAAATTTAAGAAAATTGAAATTGTATCAAGTATCTTTTCCGGCCACAATGCTATGAGACTAGATATCAATTACAGGAAAAAATCTGTAAAAAATACAAACACATGGAGGCTAAACAATACACCACTAAATAACCATGAGATCACTGAAGAAATCAAAGATGAAGTAAAAAAGTACGTAGAAACATATGAAAATGAAAACACGATGAACAAAAACCTTTGGGATGCATCAAAAGCAGTTCTAAGAGGGAAGTTTAGAGCAATAAAATCCCACCTCAAGAAACAAGAAACATCTCAAATAAACAACCTAACCTTACACCTAAAGCAATTAGAGAAAGAAGAGCAAAAAAAAACCCCGAAAGTTAGCAGAAGTAAAGAAATCATAAAGATCAGATCAGAAGTAAATGAAAAAGAAATGAAGGAAACAGTAGCAAAGATCAATAAAACTAAAAGCTGGTTCCTTGAGAAGATAAACAAAATTGATAAACCATTAGCTTAACTCATCAAGAAAAAAAGGGAGAAGACTCAAATCAATAGAATTAGAAATGAAAAAGGAGAAATAACAACTGACACTGCAGAAATACAAAGGATCATGAGAGATTAAGACAAGCAACTCTATGTCAATAAAATGGACAACCTGGAAGAAATGGACAAATTCTTAGAAATGCACAACCTTCTGACACTGAACCAGGAAGAAAGAGAAACTATAAACAGACCAATCACAAGCAACGAAATTGAACTTGTGATTAAACATATGCCAACAAACAAAAGCCCAGGACCAGAAGGCTTCACAGGCAAATTCTACCAAACATTTAGAGAAGAGCTAACACCTGTCCTTTTCAAACTCTTCCAAAATATAGCAGAGGGAAGAACACTCCCAAACTCATTTTACAAGGTGACCATCACCCTGATACCAAAACAAGAAAAAAATGTCACAAAGAAAGAAAACTACAGGCCAATATCACTGATGAACATAGATGCAAAAATCCTCAACAAAATACTAGCAAACAGGGGCTTCCCTGGTGGCACAGTGGTTGAGAGTCTGCCTGCCGATGCAGGGGACACGGGTTCGTGCCCTGGTCTGGGAAGATCCCACATGCCACGGAGCAACTGGGCCCGTGAGCCAAAATTACTGAGCCTGTGCGTCTGGAGCCTGTGCTCCGCAACAAGAGAGGCCGTGATAGTGAGAGGCCCGTGCACCGTGATGAAGAGTGGCCCCTGCTCTCCACAACTAGAGAAAGCCCTCGCACAAAAACGAAGTCCCAACACAGCCAAAAATAAATAAATAAAAATAAAGCAAACTGTCAACAAGTAAAAATAAACACTATAAAAAAAATGCTAGCAAACAGAATCCAACAGCACATTAAAAGGATCATACACCATGATCAAGTGGGGTTTATCCCAGGAATGCAAGGATTCTTCAATATATGAAAATCAATCAATGTGATACACCATATTAACAAATTGAAGGATAAAAACCATATGATCATCTCAATAGATGCAGTAAAATCTTACAATAAAATTCAACACGCGTTTAAGATAAAAACTTTCCAGAGGGGCTTCCCTGGTGGCGCAGTGGTTGAGAGTCTGCCTGCCGATGCAGGGGACACGGGTTCGTGCCCCGGTCCGGGAGGATCCCACATGCCACGGAGCCGCTTGGCCCGTGAGCCATGGACTCTGAGCCTGCGCGTCCGGAGCCTGTGCTCCGCAACGGGAGAGGCCACAACGGTGAGAGGCCTTGTGTACCGCAAAAAAAAAAAAAAAAAAAAAAAAACTTTCCAGAGCTTCCGGGTAAGATGGCGGAAGAGTAAGACACGGAGATCACCTTCCTCCCCACAGATACCCCAGAAATACAGCTACACGTGGAACAACTCCTACAGAACACCTACTGAACGCTGGCAGAAGACCCCAGACCTCCCAAAAGGCAAGAAACTCCCCACATACCTCGGTAGGGCAAAGCGGAGAGATTCCCACACAGAGGAGCGGTGCCAAGCGGCACTCACCAGCCCGAGAGGCTTGTCTGCTCCCCCGCCGGGGAGGGCGGCGCTGGAGCTGAGGCTCGGGCTTCGGTCAGAGCGCAGGGAGAGGACTGGGGCTGGCGGCGAGAACTCAGCCTGAAGGGGGCTAGTGTGCCACAGCTAGCCGGGAGGGAGTCCGGGAAAACTCTGGAGCTGCCAAAGAGGCAGGAGACTTTTTCTTCCCTCTTGGTTTCCTGGTGGGCTAGGAGAGGGGATTAAGAGCGCCGCGTAAAGAAGCTCCAGAGACGGGCGCGAGTCGCGGCTGAAAGCGCCGAGCCCAGAGACGGGCGTGGGACGCTGGGGCTGCTGCTGCCGCCGCCAAGAAGCCTGTGTGCGAGCGCAGGTCACTGTCCACACCGCCCTTCCGGGAGCCTGTGCAGCCTGCCACTGCCGGGGTCCCGGGATCCAGGGGCGGCTTCCCTGAGAGAACGCACGGCGCGCCTCGGGCTGGTGCAACGTCACGCCGACCTCTGCCGCTGCAGTCTCACCCCGCACTCCGTGCCCCTCCCTCCCGCCCGGCCTGAGTGAGCCAGAGCCCCCGAAGAGGCTGCTCCTTTAACTCTGTCCTGTCTGAGCGAAGAACAGACGCCCTCCGGCGACCTACACGCAGAGGCGGGGCCAAATCCAAAGCTGAGACCCAGGAGCTGTGAGAACAAAGAAGAGAAAGGGAAACCTCTCCCAGCAGCCTCAGAAGCAGCGGATTAAAGCTCCACAATCAACTTGATGTACCCTGCATCTGTGGAATACATGAATAGACAACAAATCATCCCAAATTGAGGAGCCAGGAGTCAGTGCTGTGCCTCTGAGGTGGGAGAGCCAACTTCAGGACACTGGTCCACAAGAGACCTCCCAGCTCCACATAATATCAAACGGCGAAAATCTTCCAGAGTTCTCCATCTCAACACCAGCACCCAGCTTCACTCAACGACCAGCAAGCTACAGTGCTGGACACCCTATGCCAAACAACTAGCAAGACAGGAACACAACGCCACCCATTAGCAGAGAGGTGGCCTAAAATCATAAAAAGTCCGCAGACACCCCAAAACGCACCACCAGACGTGGACCTGCCCACCAGAAAGACAAGATCCAGCCTCATCCACCAGAACACAGGCAGTAGTCCCCTCCACCAAGAAGCCTACACAACCCACTAAACCAACCTTAGCCACTGGGGACAGACACCAAAAACAACGGGAACTACGAACCTGCAGCCTGCAAAGAGGAGACCCCAAACACAGTAACATAAGCAAAATGAGAAGACAGAAAAACACACAGCAGGAGAAGGAGCAAGATAAAAACCCACCAGACCTAACAAATGAAGAGGTAATAGGCAGTCTACCTGAAAAAGAATTCAGAATAATGATGGTAAAGATGATCCAAAATCTTGGAAATAGAATAGACAAAATGCAAGAAACAGTTACCAAGGACCTAGAAGAACTAAAGATGAATCAAGCATCGATTAAAAACACAATAAATGAAATAAAAAATACTCTAGATGGGATCAATAGCAGAATAACTGAGGCAGAAGAACGGATAAGTGAGGTGGAAGATAAAATAGTGGAAATAACTGCTGCAGAGCAAAATAAAGAAAAAAGAATGAAAAGAACAGAGGACAGTCTCAGAGACCTCTGGGACAACATTAAATGCACCAACATTCGAATTATAGGGGTTCCAGAAGAAGAAGAGAAAAAGAAAGGGACTGAGAAAATATTTGAAGAGATTATAGTTGAAAACTTCCCTAATATGGGAAAGGAAATAGTTAATCAAGTCCAGGAGGCACAGAGAGTCCCATACAGAATAAATCCAAGGAGAAATACACCAAGACACATATTAATCAAACTGTCAAAAATTAAACACAAAGAAATCATATTAAAAGCAGCAAGGCAAAAACAACAAATAACACACAAGGGAATCCCCATCAGGATAACAGCTGATCTCTCAGCAGAAACTCTACAAGCCAGAAGGGAGTGGCAGGACATACATAAAGTGATGAAGGAGAAAAACCTGCAACCAAGATTACTCTACCCAGCAAGGATCTCATTCAGATTTGATGGAGAAATTAAAACCTTTACAGACAAGCAAAAGCTGAGAGAGTTCAGCACCACCAAACCAGCTTTACAACAAATGCTAAAGGAACTTCTCTAGGCAAGAAACACAACAGAAGGAAAAGAACTACAATAACGAACCCAAAACAATTAAGAAAATGGGAATAGGAACATACATATCAATAATTACCTTAAATGTAAATGGACTAAATGCTCCCACCAAAAGTCACAGAGTGGCTGAATGGATACAAAAACAAGACCCATATATATGCTGTCTACAAGAGACCCACTTCAGACCTAGAGACACATACAGACTGAAAGTAAGGGGATGGAAAAAGATATTCCAAGCAAATGCAAACCAAAAGAAAGCTGGAGTAGCAATTCTCATATCAGACAAAATAGACTTTAAAATAAAGACTACTAGAAGAGACAAAGAAGGACACTACATAATGATCAAGGGATCAATCCAAGAAGAAGATATAACAATTGTAAATATTTATGCACCAAACATAGGAGCACCCCAATACATAAGGGAAATATTAACAGCCATAAAAGGAGAAATTGACAGTAACACAATCATAGTAGGGGACTTTAACACCCCACTTTCACCAATGGACAGGTCATCCAAAATGAAAATAAATAAGGAAACACAAGCTTTAAATGATACATTAAACAAGATGGACTTAATTGATATTTATAGGACATTCCATCCAAAAACAACAGAATACACATTTTTCTCAAGTGTTCATGGAACATTCTCCAGGATAGATCATATCTTGGGTCACAAATCAAGCCTTGGTAAATTTAAGAAAATTGAAATTGTATCAAGTATCTTTTCCGACCACAATGCTATGAGACTAGATATCAATTACAGGAAAAGAGCTGTAAAACATACAAACACATGGAGGCTAAACAATACACTACTTAATAACAAAGTGATCACTGAAGAAATCAAAGAGGAAATTAAAAAATACCTAGAAACAAATGACAATGGAGACACGACGACCCAAAACCTATGGGATGCAGCAAAAGCAGTTCTAAGAGGGAAGTTTATGGCAATACAATCCCACCTTAAGAAACAGGAAATATCTCGAATAAACAACCTAACCTTGCACCTAAAGCAATTAGAGAAAGAAGAACAAAAACATCCCAAAGTTAGCAGAAGGAAGGAAATCATAAAGATCAGATCAGAAATAAATGAAAAAGAAATGAAGGAAACGATAGCAAAGATCAATAAAACTAAAAGCTGGTTCTTTGAGAAGATAAACAAAATTGATAAACCATTAGCCAGACTCATCAAGAAAAAAAGGGAGAAGACTCAAATCAATAGAATTAGAAATGAAAAAGGAGAAGTAACAACTGACACTGCAGAAATACAAAAGATCATGAGAGATTACTACAAGCAACTCTATGCCAATAAAATGGACAACCTGGAAGAAATGGACAAATTCTTAGAAATGCACAACCTGCCAAGACTGAATCAGGAAGAAATAGAAAATATGAATAGACCAATCACAAGCACTGAAATTGAAACTGTGATAAAAAATCTTCCGACAAACAAAAGCCCAGGACCAGATGGCTTCACAGGCGAATTCTATCAAGCATTTAGAGAAGAGCTAACACCTATCCTTCTCAAACTCTTCCAAAATATAGCAGAGGGAGGAACACTCCCAAACTCATTCTACGAGGCCACCATCACCTTGATACCAAAACCAGACAAGGATGTCACAAAGAAAGAAAACTACAGGCCAATATCACTGATGAACATAGATGCAAAAATCCTCAACAAAATACTAGCAAACAGAATCCAACAGCACATTAAAAGGATCATACACCACGATCAAGTGGGGTTTATTCCAGGAATGCAAGGATTCTTCAATATACGCAAATGAATCAACGTGATACACCATATTAACAAACTGAAGGAGAAAAACCATATGATCATCTCAATAGATGCAGAGAAAGCTTTTGACAAAATTCAACACCCATTTATGATAAAAACCCTGCAGAAAGTAGGCATAGAGGGAACTTTCCTCAACATAATAAAGGCCATATATGACAAACCCACAGCCAGCATCGTCCTCAATGGTGAAAAACTGAAACCATTTCCACTAAGATCAGGAACAAGACAAGGCTGCCCACTCTCACCACTCTTATTCAACATAGTTTTGGAAGTTTTAGCCACAGCAATCAGAGAAGAAAAGGAAATAAAAGGAATCCAAATGGGAAAAGAAGAAGTAAAGCTGTCACTGTTTGCAGATGACATGATACTCTACATAGAGAATCCTAAAGATGCTACCAGAAAACTACTAGAGCTAATCAATGAATTTGGTAAAGTTGCAGGATACAAAATTAATGCACAGAAATCTCTGGCATTCCTATATACTAATGATGAAAAATCTGAAAGTGAAATCAAGGAAACACTCCCATTTACCATTGCAACAAAAAGAATAAAATATCTAGGAATAAACCTACCTAAGGAGACAAAAGACCTGTATGCAGAAAATTATAAGACACTGATGAAAGAAATTAAAGATGATACAAATAGATGGAGAGATGTACCATGTTCTTGGATTGGAAGAATCAACATTGTGAAAATGACTCTACTACCCAAAGCAATCTACAGATTCAATGCAATCCCTATCAAACTACCAATGGCATTTTTCACAGAACTAGAACAAAAAATTTCACAATTTGTATGGAAACACAAAAGACCCCGAATAGCCAAAGCAATCTTGAGAACGAAAAATGGAGCTGGAGGAATCAGGCTCCCTGACTTCAGACTATACTACAAAGCTACAGTAATCAAGACAGTATGGTACTGGCACAAAAACAGAAATATAGATCAATGGAACAGGATAGAAAGCCCAGAGATAAACCCACGGACATATGGTCACCTTATCTTTGATAAAGGAGGCAGGAATGTACAGTGGAGAAAGGACAGTCTCTTCAATAAGTGGTGCTGGGAAAACTGGACAGGGACATGTAAAAGTATGAGATTAGATCACTCCCTAACACCATACACAAAAATAAGCTCAAAATGGATTAAAGATTTAAATGTAAGGCCAGACACTATCAAACTCCTAGAGGAAACCATAGGCAGAACACTCTATGACATAAATCACAGCAAGATCTTTTTTGACCCACCTCCTAGAGAAATGGAAATAAAGACAAAAATAAACACATGGGACCTAATGAAACTTCAAAGCTTTTGCACAGCAAAGGAAACCATAAACAAGACCAAAAGACAACCCTCAGAATGGGAGAAAATATTTGCAAATGAAGCAACTGACAAAGGATTAATCTCCAAAATTTATAAGCAGCTCATGCAGCTCAATAGCAAAAAAACAAACAACCCAATCCAAAAATGGGCAGAAGACCTAAATAGACATTTCTCCACAGAAGATATACAGACTGCCAACAAACACATGAAAGGATGCTCAACATCTTTACTCATTAGAGAAATGCAAATCAAAACTACAATGAGATATCATCTCACACCAGTCAGAATGGCCATCATCAAAAAATCTAGAAACAATAAATGCTGGAGAGGGTGTGGAAAAAAGGGAACACTCTTGCACTGCTGGTGGGAATGTGAATTGGTACAGCCACTATGGAGAACGGTATGGAGGTTCCTTAAAAAACTACAAATAGAACTACCATATGACCCAGCAATCCCACTACTGGGCATATACCCTGAGAAAACCATAATTCAAAAAGAGACATGTACCAAAATGTTCATAGCAGCCCTATTTACAATAGCGCGGAGATGGAAACAACCTAAGTGTCCATCATCGGATGAATGGATAAAGAAGATGTGGCACATATATACAATGGAATATTACTCAGCCATAAAAAGAAATGAAATTGAGCTATTTGTAATGAGGTGGATGGACCTAGTGTCTGTCATACAGAGTGAAGTAAGTCAGAAAGAGAAAGACAAATACTGTATGCTGACACATATATATGGAATTTAAGAAAAAAAATGTCATGAAGAACATAGGGGTAAGACAGGAATAAAGACACAGACCTACTAGAGCATGGACTTGAGGATATGGGGAGGGGGAAGGGTAAGCTGTGACAAAGTGAAAGAGCGGCATGGACATATATACACTACCAAACGTAAGGTAGATAGCTAGTAGGAAGCAGCCGCATAGCACAGGGAGATCAGCTCGGTTCTTTGTGATCGCCTGGAGGGGTGGGATAGGGAGGGTGGGAGGGAGACGCAAAAGGGAGGGGATATGGGAACATATGTATATGTATAACTGATTAAATTTGTAAAATAAAATTTAAAAAAATCTAAAAAAAAAAAAAAAAAAAAACTTTCCAGAAAGTAGGCATAGAGGGAACTTACCTCAACCTAACAAAGGCCATATATGACAAACCTGAAGCCAACATCGTTCTCAATGGTGAAAAATTGAAACCACTTCCTCTAAGATCAGGAACAAGACAAGGTTGTCCACTCTCACCACTCTTACTCAACATAGTTTTGGAAGTTTTAGCCCCAGCAATTAGAAAAGAAAAAGAAATAAAAGGAATCCAAATTGGAAAAGAAGAAGTAAAGCTGTCACTGTTTGCAGATGACATGATACTGTACATAGAGAATCCTAAAGATGCTACCAGAAAACTACTAAAGCTAAAGAATGAATTTGCTAAAGTAGCAAGATACAAAATTAATGCACAGAAGTCTCTTGCATTCCTATACACTAACAATGAAACATCTGAAATAGAAATTAAGGAAACACTCCCTTTTACCATTGCAACAAAAAGAATAAAATACCTAGGAATAAACCTACCTAAGGAGACAAAAGACCTGTATGCAGAAAACTATAAGACACTGATGAAAGAAATTAAAGATAAAAGAAACAGATGGAGGGATACACCATGTTCTTGGATTGGAAGAATCAATATTGTGAAAATGACTATACTACCCAAAGCAATCTACACATTCAGTGCAATCATTATCAAACTACCAATGGCATTTTTCACAGAACTAGAACAAAAAATTTCACAATTTGTATGGAAACACAAAATCCCCGAGTAGCCAAACTAATCTTGAGAAAGAAAAATGGAGCTGGAGGAATCAGGCTTCTGGACTTCAGCCTATACTACAAAGCTACAGTAATCAAGACAGTATGGTACTGGCACAAAAACAGAAATATACACCAATGGAACAGGATAGAAAGCCCAGAGATAAACCCACACACTTATGGTCACCTTATTTTTGATAAAGGAGGCAAGAATATACAATGGAGAAAAGACAGCCTCTTCAATAAGTGTTACTGGGAAAACTGGGCAGCTATATGTAAAAGAATGAAATTAGAACACTCCCTAACACCACACACAAACTAAAATGTATTAAAGACCTAATTGTAAGGCCAAACACTATAAAACTCTTAGAGGAAAACACAGGCAGAACACTCTATGACATAAATCACAGCAAGATCCTTTTTGACCCACCTCCTAGAGAAATGGAAATAAAAACAAAAATAAACAAATGGGACCTAATGAAACTTAAAAGCTTTTGCATAGCAAAGGAAACCATAAACAAGATGAAAAGACAACCCTTAGAATGGGAGAAAATATTTGTAAATGAAGCAACTGACAAAGGATTAATCTACAATATTTACAAGCAGCTCATGGAGCTCAATATCAAAAAAACAAACAACCCAATCCAAAAATGGGCAGAAGACCTCAATAGACCTTTCTCCAAAGATATACAGGTTGCCAACAAACACATGAAAGGATGTTCAACATCACTAATCATTAGAGAAATACAAATCAAAATTACAATGCAGTATCACCTCACACTAGTCAGAATGGCCATCATCAAAATATCTACAAACAATAAATACTGGACAGGGTGTGGAGAAAAGGAAACCCTCTTGCACTGTTGGTGGGAATGTAAGTTGATACAGCCACCATGGAGAACAGTGTGGAAGCTCCTTAAAAAACTAAAAATAGAACTACCATACTACCCAGCAATCCCACTATTGTGCATATACCCTGAGAAAACCATAATTCAAAAAGAGTCAAGTACCACAATGTTTATTGCAGCTCTATTTACAATAGCCAGGACATGGAAGCAACCTAAGTGTCCATCCACAAATGAATGGATAAGGAAGATGTGGCACATATACAGTGGAATATTACTCAGCCCTGAAAATAAATGAAATTGAGTTTTTTGTAGTGAGGTGGATGTATCTAGAGTCTGTCATACAGAGTGAAGTCAGAAAGAGAAAAACAAATACCATATGCTAACACATATATATGGAATCCAAAAAAAAAATGGTTCCGAATAACCTAGGGGCAGCACAGGAATAAAGACACAGATGTAGAGAATGGACTTGAGGACACAGGGAGGTAGAAGGGTAAGCTGGGACGAAGTGAGGCAGTGGCATGGACATATATACACTACCAAATGTAAAATAGATAGCTAGTGGGAAGCAGCCACAGAGCACAAGGAAATCAGCTGAGTGCTTTGTGACCACCTAGAAGGGTGGGGTAGGGAGGGTGGAAGTGAGATGCAAGAGGGAGGAGATATGGGGTTATATGTATACATAGCTGATTCACATTGTCATAAAGCAGAAGCTAACACATCATTGTAAAACAGTTATAGTCCAATAAAGATGTTAAAAATTTTTTTAATAAAATTCAATATAGTCTAATAGTTTTCAACTCTTATAGTAATAAAAATAAAATAATAATAGCTAACACTTTGTGTTTACTAAAGCCAGGCACCATTCCAAATGTTTTACATGTGCTAATACTTTAAATCCTCATGATGACTCTTTGACATTGGTACTACTACTATTTCCATTCTAGAGATGAGGAAACTAAGGTGCAGAGAAGTTAGTAGTTTGATCAAGATCAAATGGCTAAAACTGAGATTCAAATTCAAGGTGTTTCCCTTCAGAGTCTACGCTTTTTATCACTGCATTGTGAATAGAATTTTTGAACAATCATACTATCAAAAAAGGACAAAAATAATAGAAATTATCTTTAAATGGTATGAAATAATAGACTCAATAATGAGCCTAACATCTAGTTGGGCAATATTGTGATAGAGCTATTTAATCAACTTATCAGAATACACTTCTTGCAAGCCCAAGGCTGAGTCAATTAAATTTTCTGAATTCACCGAAGTTTGTCTTTAGTGCTCACTCTAAATGCTCATTTTTTATCAAAATAATTTTTATGGTCGGCTGGCATTGTGCTAATTGCATCATTGGATTTCATCCACAGAACACATAATTATCTGAATTTTTCTGTTCAGAGTGTCTTTGAAGATCAGCTTGAGAACTGAAGGACTGAAGCTCATCTCTTTCTTAAAGAACTTACTAAAGGATTTACTAATGACTGCAAGAAGGCATCAGCACCTCCCAGCACACTGACATTGTCCACTCATCCTTCCTCTGATGCCTCAGATATGGTAGGCTTTGGATGGAGTCCCAGGACTCATTGCCAACAGTTTAAGCAGCTGTCTTACTGTGTCATTTCAGAAGCATATTCAGCTACAGCCAACAGAAAACTGAACTTATGATGACTTAACCAAATAGAGGTTGGTTGGTTTGTTTTCACACACTAAGAGATCAGAAAATTGAAAATCCTGAGCAGTACCATGATGTCATTGGTACAACGCCTTCTTCTATCTCTGCTTCACCACATGCTTGAGGTGTGGACCCAGTCTGCATAATCTCAGACACTATGATGCTGGCACAGATAGGAGGAAGTGGGAAGGACAAGGTGAAAGGCATATGCCAGCTGGGCATGGCTGTCATCTAAGGAACTTCATTGAGAGTCCTATGCTAAGACTTTTGTTTATATCTCATATCCAAAACTGCAGCATCTTGCCATCCCCAATCAGCAAAGAAGTCTGGGAAATGTGTTTTTCAGCTGGGTACTTTGCTACCTAGAAAAATCACTGGATTATGATAGTAATAAAAGAGAGACTAGAATTGGGTTGTCAACTCTCAGTCTGCCACACTGACATTAGTCATGCATGGCAGAATCCTTACACTGATGTATCTTACCTCTGCTTAACCAATTCCAACGTTTGGAATCTGTTGACTGCAATTTTGATACGTAAGGACACTTTTAGTTATAAGTAAAAGAACTCAAAGAAGCTTACGTGTAAAAGGAAATTTAATAAGTTTACATAAATTAAAATTCTGGAGCATATTGACTTCAGGTACAGCTAAATCCAGGAGCTGAAACAATGTCATCAAAGTCCTTCCCCTCTGCTTCCTTTTCCTCTTCTTCCTCTCAGACAAGATTTCTCTAAGTAGCGAAATAAAATGGCTGCTGGCCATCCACATCCTGTACATTTAGCATTCCCAGTGGAAAGAGTGATTACATATGATATTGAGGTTCCAAAGAGGAATAAAAAATGATCCTAATACTTAAGGAGTTCACAAGTGTAGAGGAAATGCTTTAATTTTCTTGAATGAATCAAGCTATGTGAAAGTAAAATATTATACTCTCACTAATTTGAAATACTTTTTAAAAACTATTGTTCATCTCTAGTCTGTATTACCATCCATCATTGTTACATAAACATCCCTTCATCTCTAAGACCATAAGACTGGGCATGATATCCCAAGGGTATTCCCAAAAGCAGAAATCCTGTTATGTTATATAGAAAAGGGTTTCCATGCCAAATCAGTGTCAGAAACCATGCTTACTACATCTTATTCCTATATATTTAAAATGTTCATTAACATTTTAAAGTTCCTAAAGTTAGGAAACCTGAATACTTTTATATAATCCAGAATTGTCCAAACTTTACCAAACACAATAGTTTTTTTGAGTTGAGTGAATGAAATTTAGCCCTACAAAGCCAGCCCTTGGATTTGAAAGAAATTTTGAAAGGCAGAAAAGAAATGAGAATGTATAATCTACATTTTATAATGTGTCACATTATCTTCCTCTTACTTATAAAGACATAATTCCATGTTCATGCCATGATACACATCATAACTATAGCAAAAGTAAGCAGGAAGCTAAGCAATGAAAAGATGAGAGAATGGTTCACTTTAGTATGAACTGGGAGATTGAGTTATTTCTTTTAGAAGCAGCTTTGTCTTCCAACAGGAATCTAAGTGCATTTTGACAGAAGAATGCTGTATGGTTCATGTTGTTTATGATACAGTGTTTCAGTTACTTAATTATACACTGAAGTACCTAGAAATGAAATATCTCTTTTATGTACACCATGCCTAGGAGAGCGTTGATTAGATTGAAACTGCATGGCTCTCTTTGTATTCTGGCATGTTGCTCACTGGCATATACATTAATAGGCTCTCTGTATACTTGATGGTGACAATGACTATGAACGTTCAGCAACAACTAAACTGATCTAGTGACCCTCTCAGTACACTTTCTGCTTCCCTACATTCAAACCATTGTGCAAGCTATTCCTGCTACATGAATGCCCTGTTCTGAAGCTGATGAAAAACCATCCAACACCAATCCCACCTCCTCTGTGAAGTCATTCCTGACAATAAGAGTAATAACTAATATTTACTAGGTACTTACCATGTGCCATGGTCTAAGTGTTTTGCACACATTGTTTATTTGATCCCATGTAGATTAAAGCCCTATGGGGTCAGTTTAACAATTATCCCCATTTTATATGAGTCCTAGCCATCATACTCTAGTCATTTCCCAAGGACCATTTTGGAAAATTTCCATTATGTGTGGCTCTAAAATAGGACAGGAATTGTTCTCATCCCTTGACCATTTCGGCACAGCACTAGTTGTAGGAGTTTTGTGTCACACTGCAAATATCAAAGGTTACACAGAGTGTATGAACTGAGGCTGACTATTGAAGGACATGGTAGATTGTTAAAATCAAGTAAACAAGAGCTTACTGGGGCACATGGACCTTGAAAATTCTCATCACCAAATGACTCTCTAAGCTGTCTAAAGTCTGGATCAGATACTATATATATATATATATGTGTGTGTGTGTGTATATATATATATATATATATATATATATATATATATATATATATATAAAGTCTGTGACATCAAAAGAAAGATGCAGGAATCCATTCACTGAAACTGATATTGTGTTTTTAAAAAGTATTTGATTTGAGCATTTAAAATACTGTGCTCCACTGCTGGTTTAATTTTTATAAATGTTCCCCCTCTTATAGATCATCTCAATAGCCACATCAGAGGAGAGTGAAGCAAGAATAAGCTCCTCATTCAGGCTCTCAGTACACTCCTGCTTGATTGGAATGGATATTGTACATAATATGTCCCTACAGATGTTTCCTCCAGTGGGGCACATTGAATTTCATTTAAATGCCATGGCACAAAATCTAAAACAATATGACTTTAACAAAAAATCTGATGAGAAATTTGATGAGAAAATGGCAAGAATTCCTGTGGCATTTGGGTAACAATTTCAAGCCCTCATTTTAATAGAATAAACAGGATCATATTTCATTCAAATCTGGCAATGAGATGAGCTTTGGGTATTACATTGATATAAACCAATAAAGAATTTGCAAATTTGAAGCACTAATTAACAGACACAATATTAAATGAAAAAAGTTTGCTCCAGGGGAAAATATATTTTGAAGACTTTAAACTTTTATTAAAAGACATTTTTTTGAATCACTTCTTTTGTAGTTTACTCTTTTGCTGGTTTTTATAAATTATGGGAATACTGTGATATTTTCAAACTGATACCATTAACACAGCATCTAATATTCCTTTTTACCTTTTTGAGGCAATTCATCAATGTCACAGTGTCTTGAAATCTAGAGAAAAATAAGCCAAAACATGAGCTCAAATATCACAGAATAATCAGAGCAGGCTTAATTTAAGCTATTGTGTCAGTGAACAGAGTGCAACAAACTACAGGTGTTTCAAGTTGACTGTAGCAGGTACATCCTATAACCAGGGTCATTCCCACAGTAGAGCAAATTTGGCCAATTATCCCCAAGGGGAAGGGCAGGTACTCAGAAAGGCCATCATAGGGTGGAAAGCTGGAGTTTCACCACTTTGGACTGGAAGAGACCTCAAGGTTTTATTCATGTAATCAGATAACACTTAATTGCACCCACAACCATGTCAAGAGCATCCATGTGAATGCTTTTGGAACTTCTTGTCCCCCAGATGTCCTCAGGATGCTAATTTGGACCTGATTTCACCTGGATAAAAATGTGAAGGGAGGTGAAAGGATGAGTGTGAAGAGATGCAATGGATTTAACACAGGTCTTACAACAGATAAACCTTTTAAAATGAATAGCCTATTAATTTTCAACTCCATGTGAAAATTATTTCATAACAATTCTAGAGGAAGGACTCTCTGAATCTTGACTTACTGGTCACAAATTGCACTACAGAAAGAGAATGCTCTCTACCTAATTGCAGTGCTGCACAGTTACTTTCTTGAGACTACAATATCTAAGACATATGTATCTAAAGACTCATGCTTCAGAAAATGGGACTGTCTGAAGAATGTTAAAGAATCAAATACATGAGATCAACCTTAACATAAGATATTGTGGGGTGGTTCTGTGTGTGTGTGCATGTGTGTGTGTACGTGCACACATGCAATTGCACATTTTTGGTCTTCGTTTGAGTGTGTGTATTTTTAAAGAAATAGTTATTTTATCCTAAGCATGTATTCAGCAAAAGTCAGCTGGTGTTAATATTACCTGTACCAACAATTCTGCAATTTGTACACCACTTGCAGGTTTTCACAGAGAATAAATTTGTGTGCATTTTGACTAAATACCACATTCTCTAAGAGGGAAGGAAAGGAAAGGAGGATTAAGTATAGTACAAGGAGCTTTATATACATTTTATTCTTACAGCCACCTCATGACAGAAGTATTACTGCATCTACATTACAAATGAGGAAAGTAAGACCCAGAAAGATTAAGTAATTGGCCTAATATCACACAACCAAAACAATTTTAAAAAGAGCCAGAATTTCAAACCAAATAGATTTGGCTCCAGAACCCAAGCTTTTTCCTACTATACCAGAACATCAGAAAAATTGTTTGAAAAGTGAAATTTTTAATCAAATTACTTAGACCATCAAATAACCAATTTAACTTATTTTAACTCATTTTTTACTCAGAAGAAACTCATATCTGATCCAATGCCAAGAATGTCTGTTTCAATGAAAACTTTTGTTGTAGAAGACTTGGAACTAAATACGTGCTCACCCACCCTGTCCCTTGGTCTGCCATGTTATTGATTAGAACCTTATTGCTAGCTTCATTTAACCTCAACCTTTTTTCTATTTTGCCAATTTGTCATATTTTACACACCCATAGAGGTATAAGAAATGCTTTCTGGAAGAATGTATACTGTAAATAAGCAACTAAATAAATTTTCTTCTCTTGTATTAATCAATCTTTGGCAGAAATTATGGCTCAACAAGCATTTTGAGTATCATTTTCCCTCCCCCAGTTTTTTATATTCATTACCATGTCTACACTGTCTATAATACAAATAAATGATATTTTATTGTAACTTAAGATGTATTGCCTTTATATCTAACATTTAAATATTGTTAATTTTACATCATCATATTTAAGTTACAGGATATCAAGGAGAAGAGCAAACGTTATTTAAGGATTTTACCTCCTTTTCTGGGGAAGGAATTAGTTCATTTCCAGTTGTACACAGTACAGTTGTATAATGTTGGGTAGAATTATGACCTTGTTATTGTCTTTATTTGGAGATTAAGTATGGTTTAAGGAGATGCATATGGATGCCAAGTTGAAAATGGGTGGACTTGTAAGAGTTAATTTATGTGTCAATTTGACTGGACCATGGGGTGTCCAGATGTCTGATTAAACATTATTTCTGGGTGTGTCTGTGAGGGTGTTTCTAGATGAGATAAACATTTTAATCAATAGAGTAAAGCAGATTGCCCCCCCAGTGTGGGTGGGCCTCATCTAATTTGTTGAAAACCTGGATAGAGTAAAAAGCTAAGAAAGAATTTTTTCCTCTCTGTCTGGCTGTCCTCCTGGAACAAAGCCAACAGCTCTCCTGAGTCTCCAGATTGCCAAATGCAGATCTTGGACTTCTCAGCCTCTAAATTCAATCATATGAGCTAATTCCTTATAATAGATCTCTCTCTTTCTCTTTCTCTAAGATATATCTTTCATGTTTATATATATGTAATACATTATATGCTTCTGTTTTTCTGAAGAACCCAGACTAACACAGATTTTGGTTCCCAGACAGGTAGTTGTTACTGTAACAAGTACCTAAACATGTGTGGAAGCAGCTTTGGAACCGGGTAATGAGTATAGACTGGAAGAGATTTGAGGTGCATGGTAAAAATATGAACATTAAGGGCATTTCTGGTGAGGTCTCAGATGGAAATGAGGAAGATGTTATTGGAAATTGGAGGAAAAGCAATCTTTGTCATAAAGTGATATTGAACTTGGGTGGGCTGTATTTGTGTTCTAGTATTTTGTGGAAGGTAGAACTTGCAAGTGAAGAGAATGAATATTTAGCTGAGGAGACGTCTAAGCAAACTATGCAAAGTGGAGTTTTGTTCCACTTGACTGCTTATAGTAAAATGTGAGAAGAAAGAGATGCGTTGAAAGAAGAATGTTAAGCAAAAAGTAACCCAAACTTAAAGATTTGGAAAATTCTCAGCCTGTTCATATTGCAAAAAACTGAGAAATTGTGTTCAGAAAAGAACACCAAAGGTGTAGCTGGACTATCACTTGATAGAGAGTTTATGGTATTATAAGAGCAGAAGCATTACCAATTTGAACTGAAGGGGATGGAGACAGGATGAAATGAAGAAAGATGTTGGACTTCTTAGACCCTGCAAGACTGGGTCACAGAGCTATTCATCTGCATACATGCACTATCCTTCAAGAAAAGAGAAGTACCTCAAAAGCAATTTAGAAATTATTAGAGCCACTACCTCAGTTTCAATAGGCCAGACAGCCTCTGACCACAGCCTTGGAGTTGAGACCATCCTGTGGAGCCAGGGACTGGGACTCCCACCTAGAGCCAGGGGAGTGGTGCTTCTGCTCCAGTGGGTAGAGCTTTGAAAGCAGAGCATCAAAGCAAAGAGGATTATTCTCAAGCCTTAATATTTGATGGAATTTCCCTTGCTAGGCTTTGAACTTGCTCTAGATCCATCACCTGTTCCTTCTTTCCTATTACTCCTTTTTAGAATGGGAATGTCTATCTTTATTATTTTTAATAGATCTTTATCGGAGTATAATTGCTTCACAGTACTGTGTTAGTTTCTGTTGTACAACAAGGTGAATAAGCCATATGCATACATATGTCCCCATATCCCCTCCCTCTTGAGCCTCCCTCCCATCCTCCCTATCCTACCCCTCTAGGTCATCACAAAGCACGAGCTGATCTCCCTGTGTCATGCTGCTGCTTCCCACTAGGTAACTATTTTACATCCAGTAGTGTATATATGTCGATGCTACTCTCAATTTTCCCCAGCTTCCTCCTCCCACCCCGTGTCCTCAAGTTCATTCTCTATGTCTACATCTTTATTCCTGCCCTGCAAAAAAAAAAAAAAAAATGAGACGGGAATGTCTATCTTATGACTGCCCATCATTGTATTTTGGAAGCATATAACTTGTATAGTTTCACAGGTTCAGAGCTGGAGGGGAATTTTGCCTCTGGATGAATTGTACCTCATGGCTCACTCATAGCTGATTTAGACGATATTGAGATGAAACTTTTGGACTTTAGAGTTAATGCTAAAACAAGTTAAGACTTTGGGGTTGTTGGTATGGAATGCATATATTTTTCATTCAAGAAGAACATTAGTTTTAGACGTCCAGGGGTGGAATATTATGGACTGAATGCTTGTCGCCTAAATTCATATGTTGAAGCCCTCAACCAAACATGATGGTATTTGGAGATGGGGCCTTTGAAAGGTAATTAGGGTCGATTAGGTCATAAGGGTGGGGCCCTCATGATAGTATTTGCGATCTTATAAGGCATCAGAGAGAATTATGGTTTGCACTCTCTCAGCATGCATGCCCTTAGGAAAGGCCACCTGAGAACATAGTTAGAAGGAAGCCATCTGCAAGCCATGAGGAGAGCCCCCAACAAACCTGATTATGCTGGCACCCTGGTCTGGGATTTCTAGTCCCCAGAACTGTAAGAAAATAAATTTCTGTTGTTTAAGTCACCCAGTCTAAAAATTTGTTACGGAAGCCCAAGTAGACCAAGACATATTTTTAAAGGTAAGAGTTGAATTTTCCAGTTGCTGAGTATGTCTATTTCAATTATTCATTCCAGAACTGAGGAAATAACCACAAGATGGGTTTGTGTCTTAGCCCATTCAGGATGTTATAACAAAAATACCACAACCTGAATTGATTATAAACAAACACGTATTTCTCACAGTTCTGGAGGTTGGGAAGTCCAAGATCAAGGCTCTGACAGATCCAGTGTCTGGTGAGAACCCACTTTCTGGTTCACAGATGGCACCTGCTCACTGTGTCCTCACATGGTGGAAGGGGCTAAGGAGCTCTGGGGGAACTCTTTTATAAGGGCACTAATCTTATTAATGAGGGCTCCATCCTCATCTAAGGCCCCCTCCTAATACCAACACACTGGGCATTAGGTTTCAATATATAAATTTTGGGAAGACACATTCAGTCCATAGTCATTCAAGAACTCACTAAATCGACTGTGAGATAGACCTGTGGTAAAATTTCATCAATCACTTGACCTCCTTAAGCTTAAACTCTGACTGGTAGACCACAGTGACACTTTTGGTCTCCTGGAATTAATTTCATTTCAGAGGCAATGCCTAAAAATCAAAATGTGATTCTCTCTTTTTTTCAGTGCATAGTAACCTTGTTAAAAGGCCATAGATGCCTTTGAGGAGGCTGGGAGAAAGGTTAGCAGTATAAATTTTGGCATTGTAGGAAGGTTCTTCCTTAAGGAGACCTGACCTCCCTTTCATTCATGGGGTTCTTGGTCTGTAAACTGGCTCAAGTCTGGGAATTTATTAAGGGGTCATGACTCTGTTTTAATGATTCCAGTTAGACTTCTATTCACTTGACCGAGAACTCTCCCACTTATACAGATTAAGAAAGAATTTAGTAGACTTCCCATCTATGTCACTGCTAGGGACACCATGATCAATTAACCAAGGCCATAGGGCTGCTCAGGTCAAGATTATTCTGAATACTGCTTTGACTCTGTTGTCCATTATGGTAACCACACCCACCTTGTGACATGACCCAGTCACTGTGAGATTCAGTTATCCACGTTGCATTTAGTTGCCTAATTCAGTGGCAACGCTTCCCACTATAATTTCTGACCCACAAAGAAAAGTGACCACAGACGCTTCAAGGATTCTGGGGTTCTCCTCACCAATTTATTCCTTACAGTGGTGGTGAAAGGTGTGTCCTCTGGCCCATCCTGGGGTAGATGAGAAGGGCTTACATGATAAATCCATTCTAACATGCCAGAGTTGAATGCATGGGTGTGTGAGAGCATATGACCCAGAGGGGAGGGAGCAGGGGACAGTATTTAAAAATTAAAATTGGGCCTCCCTGGTGGCGCAAGTGGTTAAGAGTCCGCCTGCCGATGCAGGGGATACGGGTTCGTGCCCCGGTCTGGGAGGATCCCATATGCCGCGGAGCGGCTGGGCCCGTGAGCCATGGCCGCTGGGCCTGCGCATCCGGAGCCTGTGCTCCGCAACGGGAGAGGCCACAACAGTGAGAGGCCCGCATACCGCAAAAAGAAAAAAAAAAAAAAAAAAAAAAATTAAAATAAAACAGAACTCTTAGGCAGATTTAATAACAAAGTGTTTATTCCTTGCAGTGTAATGCTATCAAACCACAATCTCTGAAGAAAGGACTTGGTTTTTCCTTTTGGTTGAATATAGTCTTCCAAAGTTCAGGACAATTCACTACCCTTCACACTAATTTCCCTTATCCTCCAAAGATAGTGACATAACTTTTTTTTCCACTTCCAAGCAAGAGTAAGTACCTACAAATATAAATGACCCACAGCTTGCAGATGAAGGGCTTGACTGTCTTTTTAGACACTGACATGAATTAAAGCCAAAAGGGGAGGAAAATATTGCCAGTCCAGCATGATTCTATCAACAAAACTTGAAGAAAATGTAATTCTGTTTTTAAAATGCTATTAACTCTGAAAATAATCTGTCATGCAAAAATCCAAAAAAACAAATTCTAAAAGTTTTACCCAATACCCATTCTAATAGTTTAGCCTTACCACTTCAGTATACAGAGCAATACAGAGCTGAAGCTGGATTTTTTAAAATTAAACCTACATACCTTCAAATAAAAAATCATCTGGGAAAGTGATTTGCATATTACACAGTTTAAGTGCAAAGACTACAAAGGGTTAGCTCCTAGGCTAGTGCATTTGAGATGTAAACATTTTATATTTACTTTAGTGAATACTGTTTATATCTGCATTCTCATCATGTATAAGGCTATTTTTTTTTTTTTTTTTTTTTTTTTTGCGGTATGCGGGCCTCTCACTGTTGTGGCCTCCCCCGTTGCGGAGCACAGGCTCCGGACGCGCAGGCTCCGGACGCACAGGCTCAGCGGCCATGGCTCACGGGCCCAGCCGCTCCGCGGCATATGGGATCCTCCCAGACCGGGGCACGAACCCGTATCCCCTGCATCGGCAGGCGGACTCTCAACCACTTGCGCCACCAGGGAGGCCCGTATAAGGCTATTTTTTAGAACATCTCAGAAACATTGGTTTCACATAATAAAAAAAACAAATCAAAGATTTTTTTTCTGTTCTTTCACCTGTGTATACCTTTTAAGTTCATGAATATGGGTACCAGTGAGACACTGTTTCATTCAAGGAATGATATGGAAAGTTTGAATTGTAACTATCAAACCTTGTTTAGTAATTCCAACTGATATCTATGATTACATATACCATATTATTTTAATTATTTATATATTTATGTTTCTGTCTGCCCCAGTAGACTGTGAGCTTTTTGAAGACAGATTCTGTCTTACACCATTTTTCACATCCAGTAACTGGCACCATTCCTGGCATGAATCTCTATTGGCAGCGTGTTTTCAACCTAAGCACCCCCCCCCCATGCAAAGGTTTCTTCAGCCCTAATGATTGGATAGAATGCAGCAATTCAGTAGAGTATAATTCACATGAAAAACTGGCTGTGACACAATCTATCTAGCAGGTTGGCGGCTCCCTTGTCTACAACTACTGCAACCACTATTAGCATTATGAAATAATACCTTGTAACAAATTGAATCCGAGAAAATCTCTATTTCCATTCAATGTAGAGCCCAATGTAGCAGTCTGGGAGCAGAACTTCTGGGAACCCTGCTACTGCCTCCCAGACCTAAGCTGTCAAACCCATCCCCATATTCTTACTATTTTTAAACCCCTGATATGTAGAATTTAGTTACCACACACTCCAGTTTATGACACACTGCTGTCATCTTTACTAAAAAACCACATATTTTATCTTATTTTCACCCACTATATTTTTCCTTAAACATACAATTTTCCTTGAAAAGTAGAGTGCTTTATAGTTTAGATGAACTTAGAGTGTAATTTTATTATATACATATATTAATATTTAATTACTAATCACTAATAATCATATGCTGTTTCCTATATGTTCACTAAACATTATATTTTTGAGTTCTGTTCATTTTGCCAGACATAAATATAATTCATGACTTCTGACTTCTGCATCCCATCATATCCATATACCACAGTTTACTTATCTCCCTTGTTAATACCTCTTAATCCTTGCTACCACAAATAATCCTGCAGTAGATATCCTCTCACATTTCCACTTGTGGACCTTATCTCCATGCTCCATTTCACTGAGCACTGTCAGATTTCCCTCTAAGGTAGCTGTACTAGTTTATACTTCTATCCACAGTTCTTAGAAATTCTCACTTGCCCACATCCCTGCCAACACTTGGTACTATGTATTTTCTAACCTTTGCCTATTTAATGGGTATAAAATTATATCTCATAGTTATAATATAGGTTGAACATCATTTCGTATACTTTTTGGTCATTTTTTATTTCTCCTTCTTTGAATTGTTGTTTACACTCTTTATTTTTCCTTTTGGGTGTTGTGTTTGTGATATTCATTTGCAGGAGTTTCTTATATATTCCAGATTTCTTTGTTGGTTTTAGGTATTCGAAAACTCCTCCCAATCTGTGACTGTCTCCTTATTCAATAAGCATTGATACTTACTGTGTAAGAGTCACTGTCCTAGAATCTGCAGATAGAACAGTGTACAAAACAGAAAAAAATCTCTGCACTTAAAGATCTTATAGTAGGAAACAAATACCCAGAAAATAAGCAATATAAGTAAGTTACACAGTAATATGCTCTAGACCAAGATGCTGAACTACCACAACTTCTGGATCCCTCCCCAAGACCACCACACTTAAAAAATATCAAGATATTGAGAAAACTTTGAGAAAACTCCTGGAGCATTGCTGGAAAAGGTTTGAACTAACTGGTGTATGTGGAGTAGTAGCATTGGCTTGAGGCCAAAAGAGAGAGGATACCACCCTTGGGGATCTGCTCTTGTATCCCCTTCCCCTTTGCTCCTCCCATCCCCACTGCTCCTATACCTGCATAACTCACATTTCTGGTCCAGGTGTTCTCAAAGGTTAAATCAAAACAAGACAAAGTCCTCTGCTTGGGAGCTGCTGAGAGAAACAGGGGAGAAGTAACTAACCTCAGATGAGAAGCATCTCACCCTTATCCTTCCAAGCACCCAGGGCTGGTGAATTATAATTTATGTATGTCTCATCCTACAGCTGCTTCTCCCTGGGCCTTGGGGTGCAAAGTGTGAGGATCTGATCTAAGGAATTGTTTAGTAGGCTATGGTTTTCTGGTACCTGGTCTCTTCACCTGAGGTGTCTCTCTCTTACACACACACACACACACACACACACACACAAACTCCAAAACATACACACTAAAATCTTTGGAGCTGACCCTGACAAGGATCTGGCCTTCCTCTATTTGTATTACCTAACAGCATCGGTGAGACTCCCAGGGGAAAATGAACTCACAGGCCCAGATAGCAAGACAGTTAAGGAGAACAACTATTTCAATATGGATATCATTAGGAGAAATATTATAACAGACACACCAAGATTTCAAAATTGAAAAACATGTTGAAAGAAAGAAAGAAAACTATTAGCATATGGAGCAAAAACATTAAAAACAAGGCAAGTAATAAAGGGCTGGCAATTTCAAATAAGGTATTCAGGGATGACTTCACTAGAAAGGTAACATTTAAATAAAGACCAAAAGAAAAGGAGGGAGTTTGTCACATGAATACCTGGGAGAACAGCAAAGCAATACAGGCTGATGAAAGTCAAGTGCTGAGCTGGAGCTAAGACAGATGAGGAAGAGTGGCAGGAAATGATGCCAAGAGGAAATAAGGCAGACTATAGGGGTTGTAGACACCATTGTTTTGGGGTTTTTTTGGGGGGGAGCATGCAGCATGCAGGATCTTAGCGACCAGGAATTAAATCCATGCCCCCAGAGAGGAAGCATGGAGTCTTAACCACTGGACCGCCAGGGAAGTCCCTGGATACCCTTGTTAAAGCTTGCTTTTACCCTGATGGAGTCAGGAAAGCCACTGGAGGGTTTTGAGCTAAGGAATGACACAATCTATCTTATGTTTTTTTGGTTTTTTTTTGTTTGTTTGTTTGTTTTTTGTTACGCGGGCCTCTCACTGTTGTGGCCTCTCCCCTTGCGGAGCACAGGCTCCGGACGCACAGGCCCAGTGGCCATGGCTCACGGGCCCAGCCGCTCCGCGGCATGTGGGATCTTCCTGGACCGGGGCACGAACTCGTGTCCCCTGCATCGGCAGGTGGACTCTCAACCACTGTGCCACCAGGGAAGCCCTATCTTATGTTTTAACAGAATTACTCTGTTAAAATAGACTACAGGAGTGCAAAAAAAAAAAAAAAAAATTGACAACAGGAATACCAGCCAGTAGGCTATTCCAGGTGAGATTATGGCAACTAGGACTCGGGTGGTACATGTTGAGAAATGGTCAGCTTCTGGATGGAATGGAGGGAAGAAGTGCCCATTTACTGAGTTGGGGAAAACTTGGAGACGAGCAGGTTTTGGAAGAAATATCAACACAGTTTTGGCTACGTTAATTTTGAGAATGCTTAAAGAACATTCAAATGAAATGTTAATTATGCAAGCAGATATAGAAAGTCTCTATGTCAGAGGAAACGTCTGAACTAGACATAGAAGTCCTGGAAGTCATATAATATTAAAGAACTAAAAGTTCTTCAATGTGATGAATTAAGTGGGTGGAAGTTCTGATTTTTGAACAATCATATCATTCCTGGGATAAAAAGTACTCAATCATGACATATTAGTTTTAATACAATCTAGGATTCAATTAGCCAATATTTTATATGCATAGATTTTTGTACTTGTGTCCATGATATTGGCCTATAAGTCATTTTTCTTGACGATAATTTTCCAACACTTATACCTCAAGTGTTGGTAACAGGTTTTACCTACTTTATAAAATGACTTTGGCAACTTTTCCTCTTTTGATATTTTCTAGAACAGCTTGTATAAGATAGAGTATATGCCTTATAGGCGAGGAAAAAGATTTTCGGGTTTATTCCAAGTGTGATGGGAAAGCATTGGAGGATTTTGACCAGGAAGATTACAAAATTTAATTAAAATTTTAAAGAGATTAATTTAACTGCAAGGTAGAGAGGAATTATAGGGGGCTATTGTAGTAATCCAGGTGAGAGATAATGGTGACTTAGACCAGGATCATAGCAGTGGAGATGGAAGAAAATGAACAGATTCACAATATATTTCGGAGAATATAGTCAGTGACTGTGTGTATACTTGAGTTTCTGAAAGAGGAAGTGGTGACCATTGTGATGATGATGATTTCTTAAAGGTCAAAAAATCATATGTAAGAAGGACAATAGTCATACCATACACATGACATCTTTATCCCTAACCCAAATGCAAGTTAAATGTACAAATTATATTAAAATTCATATTAAAATAGGTCAGATTAATCTCAAATCTCTCAATAATATGTTTCACATTTTTGAGGAGACACTTTTAAGTGCATTTTGCATTGCTGCCAGGTGTTCATAACTATTTCAAAAAACCCTAGACTGGGATTTTTTAAATCAAAAATTAGGTTTCATTTTTGTGGAACAGGAAGATCCAGCTACCAGTCTCTGGTGAAGATTCTCACTGTGTAGAGGATGCCAAAGAGTGTAACAATGCCAACCACCAGAAGTAGGATCCCACACAGCTTGGCCCATTGCATCTTCTATGGGTTCAGAGTGGTTGAGAAGGACTCAACACACAAGACCCTGGTTGGAACAATGCTTAACTCACAAAAAGAAGAGATGCAGCAATATCATCATCTCTAGTGTGCTCCAGTCTCCCATGGCCAAGGGGTCTCTCCAGAGAGCTGTCTTGGGGCAATGAACTGCACATACCCCTCTCAGGCTGCAGAAGAGAGGAAGAGAGTGGGACTGGCCAGGTGCCATATGATGCACATGCTTAAGCAATATAAGAAGTTCACTGCACACCCAGAACAAGGAAAGATTTCTCCTAATAAGTAAGAAGAATCTAGGGTCGAGCAATAGCTTGGAACCTGGCCTCCACATAAGGGAAAGCTCCAGACCCAGAGCACTAATTGGGCAGTCCCAGGACAGGCAACAGGTCATGTAATGACTGCTTTCCCAACAATTTTTATAGGCAACTTCTATTTATTCTAACTTTTCCATTCTCAAGTACATTTTTACATCCACATGGGAAGGGATACTGATAGGAAATCATAAAACACTATTCATAGAAAGCTACCCAAGTGTTGTATGATGACTTCAAATTTTCTAATCCATCCTTCTTCTCCTATACATGTTGTTAATTAAGAAAAATTGTTGACTTAGGAAATAGTAAAATATAACTAAATTATACTGATTTGTAGTGCCTCAAAAATAAGTATATCACAGAGAGTCAAGGAGGAAATGCTCACAACAAAAATTTCATTGAAAACAAAAGTATCTGAAAAAAAATGTTTTCAACCTTTCAAAAGCAGCAGGTGGGTTATGGAATTCTACCAGCTCAAGTAATTTTAGTCTCTGTTTGGAGATGAAATTGCTTAAATCTTTACCGCCATAGTGCTTTCTTGCAAGACATATTTGAATCAGAGCAGCCTTGATATCTGCTAAGAATCTTCTCTCAAACTTAAGAGCTTATTGTCACTGGTTCCCCAGAGGACTGTTCATTTTTATGAGTTTACATGCGTTTATGCCTTATTTAATAGACTCTATCTATTTAAGAGCATCAACACAACTTGTATCAAACTGCAGACCGGCAAAAATTTAATATGCTACCAGTGAGAGGATCCATGGAAATAGACTGAAAAGGTCAAAAATAATTTACTACAGTCTTTTTTAAATTGTTGAGTGGAAAGTTGTCTATCTGTTCCTGAGAAAGAAGAGGGTGTCTAATTCCCAAGTATATAGAGCTAACATACTATGGTTTCTGAAAATCTATGAAAAAGAACACTACCCAGACTTCATAAAGGAAAAATATACTGATCCTAAAATATAAAAGCCACACTATCTGAACTTGTCACCCAGTTTGGGAGTGTAATCTAGTGTTTACTGGTATAATATTTTGGTAAACCATGCTACTATGATGTTTTGTTTTTCAATTACACTCTTGCCACATTTGTGGCTATGTATATATTTCTCTCACTTTAAAGTGAAATGTTGTTTAGGGCAGGGAATCTGGTGTAATGGAAATAAGATGGATGCCAAAGTTGGAAGACTTGAGTTTGAATCTCATGTATGACACCTTTTATGTACTGAAACTTAGGCAAGTCACTGGGCCTCAATTTTCTCTTTTTTAAATGGGGATAGCCATAATAGATTCTTCTCATGGTTTTAAATGATAAGATGTCTGATAAATGTGTAAATTATAGAGCACTATACAAATATTGATGACTATTACTGCATATCTGTGTATGCTGCAGGGTGAAGCACACTGTTTCGAACATTCAGAGCACTCAAAACCTTCTTGTTGAATGGAACACACTCAATTTGAAATAGTGAATTAGTCTTATGAAATAAGAATTGGGAGGTTTCTTCTTCATGAGACACATTACAAATTTGTGAAGTAAGCCTAGTTTTCCCTAAGACCCACAGCCTGTTTAATGATCTCAAGCTGTCCCTGTGGCATCCAAGAGCTTATTACCTGATTTAACCCAAAGCCCCCTCCGATCCTTAGTTGTCTCTTTCTCAAGAATCTTATTTCTGTAAAACTCAAAAGTGTCAGTTGGCCAAGTGGGTAAACAAAGCTTTGCAAATAAGGAAAAGAGAAGTAGAGGAAGTAGAATTATCTCAGTGTTTCCCATTCTGTGTGTATCAAATTTTCATAAGTTTTTCATAAACACTGGTCCCACTCTGAGCAATATTAAAAGACTGCTTTAAAACATTTAAAAAGTATATTCAGATTTTGTATTTAACTAATGTTGCTGTAGTCTTGCAAATTCCTGTAATTTTATGTGAACCCTAGGTTCTACCTGGGGAAGTTCAAGGTTCCAGTAGTATACTGACCACCAGTTGAGAACCACTGACCTAACAAATGAACATTAATGCCTGATAAACACTTAGGCTAAAGGAGGATATATTCTTCAGATGTATTTTCTGCAGGTAGATCTTCAGAGGTTTTGTGTCAGAGGAATTTTCAAAAGTCTCACAAATACAGTAAAATTCCATTATATGATATTCCTGATATTCAGAGTGCTCCATGTCAACTCAACAAATCATATTTAAGAATAGGGAATATGGACTCAACCAATGAAAATTTGAATATATATTACTCATTAGTTATGTGATCCTGGACAAGTTGCTTTTAGTTACCTCTAGCCTGACTACAAACTCATTGTGATGTTTAGAAAAAGCTACTCCTTCCTCAAAGTACTTTATTGTCTGCCAGAAAATTTTCATTTTATATACACACACACACACACACACACACACACACATATATATATATATATATAAAATAACTGTATGCATACAGTTGACCCTTGAACAACACAGGGATTTAGGGGTGCTGACCCTCTACACAGTGGAAAAATCTATGTATAAACATGTATAAATTATAGTTGGCTCTCCACATCTGCAGATTCAACCAACTACAGCTCATATAGTGCTGTAGTATTTACTATTGAAAAAAATTTGTATATAAGTGGACCCATGCAGTTCAAATCCATGTTGTTCAAGGGTCAACTGTACATGTATATATACAAATCTACAGTGATCACCAATGTGAATGATAATTCTTACAGTTTATGCAGGGCACAACCATGAGGTGATGATCCCTTTCTCATAAGTAAATGAGATTTTACTTTGCCATTTAAAGCATTTAGGACAATTTCAGTAAATGTCTATTATTAATATTACATACAATAATGCCCAATCTATATGTCTATTGATACAAAAAACCTAGAATATTGATATTGTCCTTCCCAAACAATAACACAGCATCACTGTAACAAAGTACCACTGTACAAATGTTTTACACTTCTAAATGATAAGGACAAACAGTGAAAGCATTAAAACCATTTTCAAAACACTTTTCAATATTTTGGAGTCTGGTAAAGTTTCTAGTCAGTCCAAAATGTTTGCATTGACTAACATATACTTTCCAATGCAACTCAAGTTTTTCTTTTTTCTGTTCATCTCTTCTCATATATCTTACATTAACAGAAAATAAGCACATAACAACAAAGTTATGCTTGTAGTTCAAATCTGGACTCAGACCCCCAGGAAAAGCAAGCACAGAAGAAATATCAAGGGGACACAAAATATATTTAAATTACATTAGGTTCCCCCTGTTGAAATAAAATTAGAATTTATTTGGAAAGTTAAAATTTGCTTGTTTGCTCTCTTTGGTTTGGTTTTGTTGATTTTATTTGTTTTTAGAGTGGAGGAGGGAAATTAAGGATTTGGAACAGGAGACAAGAACTTTCATTTTTAAACAGATTAAATTTATAGATTGATATTTGTATACAGAAATGTTAAAGAAATCTTAGCTCAGCCTTTAAGCTGAACACCAATCTCATAGCCACACTCTAGTCTAGAACCAGCTATTCATTCACATTAAATGCAAAGGAAAAGAACATGTTTATAAATGGAAAAAAATAGTTTATAATTAAGCAGAGCTGAATGCTCTAACAGACAATATGCAAGGAATAAAAATGAAAAACATTTCAGTCCTTCTTTTGCTTTCTTGGTCTAACACATCTCTCCTTGATGAGCTGGTCTGACCACAGCTGGGCTTTACATTTCTGTAATTAGCACAGCAGAAGCCCAAGCGAGGGCATAGTTTTTCCTCTTCTATTGTTTGCAAATTGGGGGGCAGGATTCTAAATGTCAGATGCTTCTTCCTATTACAAAGTGGGCCTACTGGCTACTCAAAACCAGTTTGAAAACCTCTCAAGAATTATTGAATCAGGCCCTATATCTCACATTAGATAGGGATTCTAGCAGCAGGGACTTCCAGAGGGCTTGTCAGTTTTCTTAGGAAAAAATAAGAATAGAAATAAATGAGCTTTTATGTTGCCTTGTGGAAAGCTCTGGTGTAAATTCTGAGGTATAGGACCCTGCCCCTTGATTTCATTTTCACTTCATTCTATTGAAGGAGAGATGCTTTCTCTTAAGTCAGAGGAAAAAGCTGGAGGAAAAGCCAAATCGTGACTTCTGTTTGAAAGTTTTATAATTCCTAGGCAATCATTTTTATACCTACTTACTGACAGCTAGATCTCCTAAGTCAGTAAATAACCTAAGAAGAAAGAGTTTGGATCTCGTTTCCCTGACAGTTACATAATATGTAGGCCCTGTAAACCACTAGGCACTGCTTTTATATCACGAGAAAACTGCCGGCTATCCAGACACCTAAAAGTTTTATATAGTCCTAATTACTGCAGGGTAGCGTGGCAAGGAACTAAATCAACCATCCCATTTTTTCCCCCTGTGAGTTTCCAACTCCTGGAAATAAAACTGAGGATTCACTTAAATGGGGAAGAAACCCTATGTTGCTTAGGTTATTTGAAAAGTCCATGTAACTTGGATACCACACACTTTCATCTAATTCCCTATTTTTCTAAATTAGATGAAACCCTAAAGACCATTATGCAAAACAGAAAAGTAATCATTATTCTGGGAGTTGTACAGGTCAGCCTTGTCTAAGAATCTGTGGCCCATTAGCAAGTAACAGTATAAAATTCCACTCAGCAAAGCTGTGTATATCACCACAAAACCAAAGAGCAAGATCAGATTTGTAACATGAAGGGCAAGAATCAGGGTGATGGGGGAAAGGAGGATGAGAATATTAGAATCATGTAGGCTAATGTTTCACCCCTGGTAGGTCAATGCTCCCACTCCAGACTTGAGAACCACTACACTCAACAAAATTTTCTACACCTTCCTCTCTTCTTCTATCTGAAAAGGGAGGAATTTGGTGCCACCACTGCCAGGACAGCCTTGACGGAAAGGAGGACTCATATCCAGAAGATAGAAATCACTTGACTGATGAAGGACAATTTCATTCTCCTATATCAGTAGGCTCATTAAGCAGCCAAGTGCTTAATGGGTTAGTTTTTAGTTTTTAGAAAACAAAATGAGGTAGATGATTTAAGGAGAGAAAAAGAATAATTAGAAAGAAGAGTAGCACCTGTAGTTACTTAGGTCTGGTTGATCCTTAACCTTACTTTCTACTGATAATTCTCACGACTCTCCCATGAACTTCCATAATTTCTCTTCAAACCAACACTTCATTTAGCCAATAGTAGAATAAGTATTGTGGAGAGTCACAACACAATTCATGTATTTGGCCACAACAGTGAGAGGCTCACGTACCGCAAAACAAACAAACAAACAAACAAACAAAAAAACTTCTCTAGTAGTTTTTTGACTAGAGCATGGAGGAGCTATGTCAGAGGTTTTAATAGCCCAGGCCTGGAAATAAGATACTTCCAGTTATGTTCCATTGACTAGAATTCAGTCACATACGCATCTATCAGCAAAGAAGGACAGAAATACTGCTGTGTAAATTCAGGAAGAAGGGAAACATACTTTGGTAACCAACTAATAGTATATGCCACTACCAATGATCTTACTTTTCTTTCTACATTTCTCTATTTTGAACATTTTCTATAAAATACATGTTTTCCCAAAACCAGAGAAAACCGAAGTAACTTTTATTTTTTGAAGGAGTACCACATATCTTTTCTTATGAACATACGATAACTAATATTTAAGGTTGAAATATACATTTCAGGCCCTTGAAAAGGATTAATCTGGAAACATAAGCTTTATTTATAGAAGATACAGGAAATTAGAGCTGAAACAAACATTTGACAACATCTAGTCATTTGTCAGATGTCAGTGTTTCTCAATCTTTTTTCATCGTCTCCCTCAAAAACGTTTATAAACATTTTATTTCTAATAACCTCCACTGTGAAATTTGAATACCACAGATATGCTATATGCCTGTTTATGTTATATAGTTGACCCTGAACAAAAAAACGCGGGGGTTAATCCATGTATAACCTAGAGTCATCCCTCCGAATCTGTGGTTCCTCCATATCTGTGGTTCAACCAACTATGGACTGTGTAGTACTGCAGTATTTATTACTGAAAAATTTCCATGAATCCCTGCAGTTGAAAACCTCATTGTTCAAGGGTTTTTTACATATATATATATACATATATATATATACATATATATATATATGTATATATATATATACTATATGGTGAGAGAGAGAGTAAGATTTTTCACCTTGGAGGGTCACAAAACTAATTAATCAACCAGAAATGATACTCAAGTGTCTTGACCACCAATCCAGTGCTGTGTCACTGTAGTGAATCCTCACATTAGTTAACACACATATTAGCATCACAATTGTCCATAGTGTATAGAGAAAGAGAACAAAATGAATAATATCTTATAAGTTACAGTTGCTGGTTGAGTTGTTTTTGTTTGCTTGCTATTTGGCTTGTTTATTTTATGTTTGTTTAGGTTTTCTTTTTCCTGTGTGATAAATAACTCAGACAGAGGTATACCTAGAGTTTCAATAACCATAAGTTGTAAAAATGCTGTGCAAGAGGAAATGACAATCAAGTCAAAGTAAAACGCGTACCTAGTCATCTATCTACTGACCAGATGATATATTCAGGTCACAATATGTTTCCCCTCTGAACATTTTTTTCAGTGATAAAGAATAGTGAGTGTCAGGATGGGTGGTCTATGCCTTCCAAGTACTAATCCAAAACTTGTTAAAAAAAAAAAGTGGGGGGGGGCGGTCTCACTGTTGCCAATACCAAAGGGATCAGGATGGCTGAATTTTCTAAGGAAGTAACATTGCCACTGTTTCCAACCAAGCACTAGCTAATGGAAAAATAATAATAAAAAACAACCACCACATCTCCCAAACACCTATCTGGAGCATGCTCTATGATCAGAGCGAAACACAAGGAACAGATGTGTGTCACACCAGAAATGGCTTTCCAAATCTATGAAAGTAATTTTTAGAGCTACTTTAAAATATTTTTAATATAGGACAGAAGATGGCACTGCTATAGACATCAGAATAATTTGACAAGAACAAAGTTGGTGGTCCTGATGTTGCATCGGATCGATAATGACAATTTTATCAGATTTTATTACAGAATATCGTGCCTTTATTTGAGAGTAAGAAGAAACTGAAAAGTTACAGAATTATTTTAAATTCTTTTAAAGTACCTGCAAAATAAGCATAATCCAAGTTTTCTTTCTAGTAACTGCTTAATCTTATATGGTAAGGAAAGTTATATTCTTTCCTTTTAGTATGGCAGATAAAATTGTTACTTTAGAACATCAAGCCATTAAATTTGTTTTTTAAAAAGATTATCTTTTAGATTCCATAACTCTAGCATTCCAGATAATTTTCTACTATCTTTCAAATAAAAAAAAATTCTAGCTAAAATTGCACTATCTGACCTTTGCATTAATAGTCTTGCCTCTTGCTTGTCAAGCTAATAAAGAGTTTGGGGAATCATAAGGACTCATCTGGAAACGATAGAATTTCTGCCTTTGTCTTTCTTCCCTGGACACTAATGGCTTTTTGTCAGTCGTCTTCACTCAGTGTATGACACATGAAGCCATTCCATTTTAGTTGTCCATTAACTTCAAGCATTATGACAAGAACAAAGTAACCCCTCAAGGAAACTGAACTCACTCATATTAAATTTCTCCAATTCCTCAGCTTATAAGGTGCTGTTTTCAATTGTCAATAATGTTCATAAGAGTAAGTGATATCCATTACTAATTAAAACAAGCTGTTTAAACAAACACAAAAGGTCACCAAGCCTGTAGATCAACATATTCATGCTATTGTTTGGTTTCCTGGTACATTACCATCTGATGATTTGTTTCTATCTTCTAGTCACCTATTTTTCTAAGTAACAAATATAGAGAATAAACACGCAGGAAGCAACCTTCCCCAAGAGGTGCCATGAGGCCCAGGGCTCCTATGTGGCAGTGGTTATTGTTTCCTTAAGATCAGTAATGTACATCATATCACTGCAAATGAAAACAAAGATATTTTCATTTATTTTTCCTGATTTTTAGGGATCAAAGGCATAAACTACACAGAAAATGCAGTTTTTATTAGGAAAAGTGACACCTGTAGTTTTCTGCAAGATTTTTAAACAAGCTTTTATCTATATGGCTGTGCTAGTAAGGCACAAATAAAATGTAATACCATGTCTGACATGTTGAACAATGGGTTATTTTAGAAGTCTTCTTTATTTTCATGGCACTAAATTCCCTATAAAATATTTTGAAACTGTACACAATCTTGGCTTGAGTTCTGACATTTGAAACTGACTTTTATTTTAAAATTGTATTACTTAACAGTTTATTAATTACACAGAGGATATGATCTCTGAACTAATATCAAATCAACTGAGTAAGCTGGTATAAGGAGACAGAAAGACTTTTTAAGCTATGTAATATTAAGTTGTATGATTCAATAATTATAATTTATTCTAAATTATCAACAGAAATAGAGGGGAGGAATAACTTAAATTAACAAAACTCAAAGATAATTCCCAAACTTCACTTTAGCCAGTAGTATCAACATTCTCCTCCAAAACTTTTCCCCAAAAGTTTTATGCAGATTAATTTACAGGTTTTTAATTCATTTTATTTAATTTTTTAACTTACAGATTTGTAATTCATCTTAATTTTTTTTGCCCTAAACTATTCAGATATATAAATGAAGCTTGAAGGAAGGAAGAATAGAAAATAATCTTTGTTGCTCATCTACTACATTCCTGTCTTAGCGATAAACCCTTGACATACATCATCTCATATCATTTTTTTGCCATTCTGTGAGGCTGGTAATATTATCCACAATTTGCAAATAAGGATAATAAAGCTCAAAGAGTTTACATAAATTATCCAAAGTCATCCAACCAGCAATGAGTAGAATCCATACTAAGACTTCAATTATATAATCAAGTCCAGCAGCCTGAGGAGTTGACTAAAGTCAATGTGATTCTTTGACATTAGCTAACCAGAAGGCATACTGAGTTTGAAAGTTTTAAATGGTGTTTATTTGCAGTAAATAATGGAGTTGCCTTATTTCATTCTGACCCTATGATTATACATATTGTGACTTTGCTTCCAGCTTTTACAGCATTGTAGTTCTGTGGTGCAGGGAAGCACTTCATTAGTTACCATACAGTGAAAACAATACAAGTTGGATAGCAATGTTGACTTTGCCAGTCAATGCAAAAAAAAAAAAAAAAAAAAAAAAAAAAAAAAACTTCAGACATTTGTATATAGAAAGCTACAATGTTTAGACATTTGAAAATTGTGATTCTTGTCATATTCTGCCAACTTATAAACACCACTTGAACTCCACTTAAGCATATTCTCACTTCAATGCCTGTAAAATTTAAAAGCAAGCACATTTTGGGGTACATATAACACTGTGAAAAACAAGCAACCTTCAAAGCAGAATCTATAGAATAGTGCATTGAAAGCTAAATCTGGTACTTTTCCTGCTCATCTAAGCAGTTTCTAGTTAAAAAGCTATTGTATCAAGTCTAAACTAAGCCAAAATGAACATGTTTTGCCAACTTCAGAACCCACTTAGAAATCATTATTTTGTCTTGGCAAATTCAGTTTAAAACATTTTGAATGACTAACTAAAAGCATGTGAATTGTTTCTTAGAAAAAATTAAGCTTCACAGATATTCAAAATAATATAAAAACAGAATGTTTGATTCAAGAATGAATAAATCAAAATACTGGATTAAATGTTCTTTAATAACCTTTGTTTCTAAAGTATAAGCGACATTCCCATTTTTTTTTAACTTTCTGAAACACTAAACATCGTAAAAGAAACATGAGGATACTTTTGATGACAAGAAAACAGAAGTTTATCCAACTTACTTCCTCCATGAAGACCCTCCATTGTCCTTCATTTTTTTCTCTTCCTTCCCACTTTCCTGGGCATTAACATGTTCACCAGAGCCTTATTAGGAAAAATCAAAGGAGGTGAAATTCAAATCCATTGATTCTTGCTATCTCTTAACTACTCTGATAAAAGGTTTGGTGGAGAAAATGGTTTAAACTACAAAGTAAAGTGTACCATTTGATGACATGTAAGATTAAATTTCTCCAGGCAACTGAGATCTGGCTATAGACTGTTTTACCCCTAATGATATTAGGAAGAAAGTAACTCCATTGTGAAATAGAACATATTTTGTATAATATACAGTTAGTTGTTCATTAAACCTTAGGAAAATAAAGAATTCATTAAAATAAAGACTGAATGTCAGTCCTTATAACATACTAGAAAATACATAGAACTTAAAAGAAGGCCTAGATTCAAATCCCAACTCTCCTACTTTTTAGTTATATGATCCTAGGATAGTCCTTTAGGATTTCCAAAACTCAGTTTCTTCACACATGAAGTTAATAATACATTAATTTCTTGCAAGAATTAAATGAGATAACACACAAAGTACTTAGCACATTATCTGGAACCTAAAAGATATTCAATAAGTGTCAAAGAGAATTCCGATAATGCAATTATCCCAGTAAAGTGACATGTTAGTGAAAATGATCCAATGACTTCATTTTTATCCATCTTCATGTCCCATAATAAATAATTTTTTTAATCCCACCACATGCAATTGCAGAGTATAGGAGACCAAAGGAAAAGAAGAGGAATCAGATAGGCTACAGTAAAAACTCTTAACATTTCTGCCATATGTCATGTGCACACATTCAGGGACTCATGATCAAGGCAAGGAGAAAGTAGGATAAGAACATTTGACTCAGTTTTGAATGAAAACTCAAATGGCCACTTTATTTTGCAAAAGATCTTCAGTGGCAAGGCTTACAGACTTGGTGGTTAGTTATAAATTTAACAGTGCATTGTAGGTACATATGTGATTCTGTGGTAGATTACAGACTTCTGAGCCATAAAATAATGTAACATAAGGGCACATATTATGGGGGAAGGGGTAATAGTGAGTGACTCGTGATTGGGGTATGGATTGAAAAATACAAGATCAACTAAATATTGAATATAGGTTATTTAAATGGTATTAAGGAGAAGTTCAAATATAACATTGGAAATCTGTATTTCATAGCAGAGGAGGGTGCAGTGAGAAAAATAAAGAAAACAGAAGGAAAGCTTTTATGACAAGTGATTTCAAGGCAGTAAAAATGTATAAGTATGTTCTACACTGTCATTTTATTTGTCAGCAAGATGTAATATGGAACTTTAATAAGACATTGCATTTGAGATCAAAACTAAGTTCAGCTGATAACTATACATTAGACATTAGCAGGTACAGTTAATATGGAATGTCAGAGCACAAATATTGTAAATATGATAATATATTATATATACTCACAAAAATCACTCTCAAGATGACCCTCAATGATCTTTGCAACAAAATTTTCTCACTCTGCAGTAGTTAGGGAGTCCAAAGGCCTTTTTTGTTTTGAATTCTCCCTGTCCTTTCTAGACCAAGCTGGCAGTGGTTCCATCAGAATAATTCTCTTAAAAATTTTGTGGATCTTCTACAAATCTTATTAAGGTTTACTCATTAGATAAAAGCCACACCTACAAAACTTGTTTCAATAAGTCCTTGTTTAAGTTTCCTATAATGCTGCTATAGAAAAACATCCTAAAGATTCTTAGAAGCTCTGTTGTAAAAATGAAAATTTTATGAAAAATGCTCTTAAAAGATGTACAGGGACTTTTTTCTGTTAGATGCACTACCTTAGATCTTTCTGAGTTTTTCCACAAAGGGTTCCACCTTCAGACTAGGTCTCCCTAACAGTGCCTGGATTTGATATTTATTCAGACGCCTTTTCTGATTTTCAGCATTGCTTTCTGTCTGGAGAGCCTGAGCTTGAGAAACAATGTTTTTTAAACTCAGCTCCTTAGTACTTAATGAAACTTTTTTGAACTTATCTTGCTCCTCTTGCATTTTATTCTAAACAAAAGAAATGACGAGGTAGCAATTTGAACACTCTGCCTGGAAATATCCTTAGCTAGATCATCCAATATATTAAGTACATTTTCCACTTTTAATGTAACCACAAATGATGGTGCTGAATTTTCCATAAATATATAACAATAATGCCCCTTTCTCCAGCTTACTATATAACAAGTTTCTCAAACTCTTTAAGCCCTGAGGAAAAACCTCCTCAAGGGCTTCCACTAACAGTCTCTTCAAGGCCTTTCTAACTTACACTCACCACCCAGTCCCAAATCAACTGCCACATATATTGTTTTCTGTTTCAACAACACCCCACTTCTGGCACCAAAATCTGTATTGGCTATTATGGTTGTATGACAAATTTTCCCAAAACACAGTGGCTTAGCACCACAATAATCATTTATTATCTCTTGTGATTTCTGTGGATCATGAATTTCAGAAAAGTCTCAGCTAGGAAGTTTTCACTTGGGGTCTCTCATGTGATTTCAGTCAGTTGTTTGCTAGAGATTAAGTCATCTGGAGACCTTTTTTTTTTAATTGAAAAGGAAGGATAATTCAAGAGGTGGAACCCAGAGTGCAAGAGGCCAAAGGGAGTCATTCCCAGGCAGTAGAACTGAGCCTTAATCAAAGGACTGGCAACATGTACCTGCCTGGGCTCCAGAATACTTTGGAGCAGTGACTCTTGTGTGCCTCTCACTTTTCCCAGTTTGGAATAGGAGAGTCTACAATGGTTATTCTTGCCTGAACACCATTGCATGTTGGTTGGATGGGGAATCAGATAATATATTGTTTCAGTTCAAAGGCCTTTAAATCGAGAACTATACTCAAAACATGTTAGTTGGTGAAGTTTATTCACAGCTAGACCTGAGTTAGATGACAAGATCCTGAACCTAGAGCTTGAGCCAATGCTGTAATAGATGAGAACTTTTGGAGCCTTGAGAGGGAGAGGTATATTTTACACTTGGGAGGAATGTGAATTATGAAGGACTGTACAGAGCACTGTGATAGCCAACCTCCAAGATCCTTGCCTCCTAGGGTTTATGTCCTGTGTATTACTCTCTCACATTGAATTAAAGTTGGCCTAGACGATCAATAGAATATGACAGAAGTGATGGAATTTGACTTCCAAGCCTAAGCCATAAAATGTATTTTGGTTTCTGACTTAGCCTCTTGAATCTCTCACTCTGGATCAAGCCAGTCGCATCTTATGAGGACACACAAGCAGCACTGTGGAGAGTCCCAGATGCAGACAACTAAGGCTTGTGGCCAACTGTCAGCACCAGTGAGTGAGCCACCTTGACAGTGGATCCCCTGGATTCAGTCAAGCTTTCAGATGACTACAGCCCTAGCCAACATCCGACTGCAATTTCATAGAAGATCCCAAGTGAGAACTACCCAACTGAACCCTGACCAAATTTTAAACCCACAGAAAACAAGAGCTATAATAAGTGATTGTTACTGTTTTGAGCAACTAAGTTTTGGAATAATGTTGTACCCAGCCATAGTAGCTTATACATAAATACAAGATTAATTAAGTGTTGAAAATAGGCAATAATAGAAAAGTAAAATTATAATAAAGAAAACAGATTATATTTTGTAGCAGAGAAGGTACGTCAAGAAAAAAAAGAAAGTATGGCAGGAGGAAAGATATTGTGACTCAAGAGGAAAACTTACGTGTGTTTTGCAACACATTTTATTTCAGTAACAAGATACACTATGGAACATTAGTAAGACTATATATAAGATCACTCAAGAAGCACATATGATAATTATATAATAGACATTAACTGGTACAATTAAACCAGAATTTCATGGTACAAACATTATAAATATGTCAATGTCATACATATTAACAAAGTGCACAGAATCAGTTAAAAAAAATTTATGAGAATCTAAAAATGCACACTTCACAAATGGAGACCATGTTGTATAATTTCGGAATGTAAATTCATTTTAACAAGAATTTAAAATATTGTCAGAATTTCTTTTAAATGAACTTGTATTTACTATAAACATGGCACCAAAAGTTTGTTTACTTTTATTTTGCCTGCAATAGGCAATATGTATTAACCTATCCAACTTTACATATAAACTAATTGTAGTATTACAATCCGTATAATTTAGCAGATTTTTTTTTAAATTACACCCAAGCAACACCTTTCCATATGGCCAATTAGTAGAGTCGTAAAATGCAGCAAATATATGATGCTGTATTGAACATCTGTGTTGGTTATCCTATGGGAATTTTTAATAAAGGACCAAGCAGCATATTGATGTTAATTCTACATTACCGGGACTTTAAATAAAAAACTAAAATAAATAGCATCCATTAAACTGATCATACTGTTGTAACTCAAATTGTGTTTATTATGCTAATGGAACATGAAATTAAGAAAAAGACCTTTATGCCAGTGGAATTAATTAATGAGCTTTATGAAGGCATTGGGATGTAATTTATTTCTAGATAAGTAAGTCTAATTTGCAGTTCCATGGGTCTCTGCAATGCTGATTGTAATAGTTATTCCTGCAGATGTGCTGCTCACAGCATGTCTTTCCATTAGAACTGAACACCTCATTATATAAACTGTACCTAATTAAACATAACACAGTGGTGACTTGTTAAACTGGCCTTTTTAAGTCAGTAGCTGCCTAAGCTAATAATACTGTACACAAGATTTATATCATCTTCACTGTAATACCAATATTAAAATATACTGCCCAAAGGATTGATAACTAATTTACCAGTATGTAACAGGTACATTTCTGATTCTGTTATAAGAGGTTAAAGACCAGCAGTCCATAAAAATAAAATGAATTCAAGTCCATTTGAAACTCAAGAGTACTTGGGAAACTATATTAAAGCTACATAACCATTTTTAAAAATCCATAAAATAGTCATGAAAAGAAAGTGAACACTGAAAGTAAAAAATATAAATAAATAAATGTGAAAGACTTAGGAAACTTCAGGTATTTTTCTAAGCACATACGAAATTTTTTCAGACTCAACATACTGCAGTTACATTTGTCACTTATAGTCACATATGGATATAAAATATGGTATTTGCCACTACAGATAAGGAAAATACTTATAATAGCAGACCTTGTTCTGCTTAAATTGGGGTTTTAATAGACATCCTTAACAGACACTATAATACTCTTCCTTTTTTTAATTGTTGACTAGTATGGTAAAAATATAGTCATAAGGCTTGAGCTCAGTAACACAAAGTACACACATAGAGATACTCATGCTAATTCATGTTCTTCTCCAACTCCACATTCATCTGGTTATGCTATTCACACTTCAATGCTCAACTTGGGCCTAAAATGCTCTGAAAAGCTATTCTTGACCCACCTGGTCTTAGATATCTCTTGTTACATCTCCTGAACACCACTACTTCTCTCTAATTATTTCAGGTGTAATACTGTACCATTATAAATGTCCAGAATGTGTGTCTATCTCTTCACTCCTGCACACTAATAAATTATAAGACAAGGGCTATCTATAATTTAACACTGCAACCCAACTCCTAACTGGAACATAGTGTTGCTTAATAAATATTATTTGATTGAATGATTTAAATAATCCTCATCATGTGACTTTACTTTTAATCCATTCTGCACCTAACTCTAACCACTTTACAGGGATATACCAGATAACTTGGTAAATATTTGTCAACTTAATCCATTGATGGACACTGTTAAAACCAAAGTTCATTTAATTGTAAACCATGTATTAAACATCAAACTTAGCAATTCCTCACTTCACCCAACTTGGTACTTCCAGATTGTCTCTTCCTGTTCACCAACAGCCACCTCCATTTAAAGTATATACTATTTGGGTCATGAAAGAGTCTGCTTTCAGCAGTTCCAAATATCATCTACTAGAAATACTGCAAAGCATCCATATGGCCACTTAAAACATTTAAACATAAGGCATACTAAGTGGGTTTATTTTATTTTTTTACACAGCAGGTTCTTATTAGTTATCCATTTTATACACATCAGGGTATACATGTCAATCCCAATCTCCCAATTCATCACACCACCACCCCCAACCCCCGCCGCTTTCCCCCCTTGGTGTCTATATGTTTGTTCTCTACATCTGTGCCTCAATTTCTACCCTGCAAAATGGTTCATCTGTACCATTTTTCTGGGTTCAACATATATGCATTAATATACAATATTTGTTTTTCTCTTTCTGACTTACTTCACTCTGTATAACAGTCTCTAGATCCATCCACATCTCTACAAATGACACAATTTTGTTCCTTTTTATGGCTGAGTAATATTCCATTGTATAAATGTACCACATATTCTTTATCCATTCATTTGTCGATGGGCATTTAGGTTGCTTCCATGACCTGGCTATTGTAAATAGTGCTGCAATGAACATTGGGGTGCATGTGTCTTTTTGAATTATGCTTTTCTCTGGGTATATGCCCAGTAATGGGATTGCTGGGTCATTTGGTAATTCTATTTTTACTTTTTAAGGAACCTCCATACTGTTCTCCATAGTGGCTGTATCAATTTACATTCCCACTAACAGTGCAAGAGGGTTCCCTTTTCTCCACACCCTCTCCAGCATTTGTTGTTTGTAGATTTTCTGATGATGCCCATTCTAATTGGTGTGAGGTGATACCTCATTGTAGTTTTGATTTGCATTTCTCTAATAATTAATGATGTGGAGCAGCTTTTCATGTGTTTCATGGCCATCTGTATGTCTTCTTTGGAGAAATGTCTACTTAGGTCTTCTGCCCATTTTTGGATTGAGTTGTTTGTTTTTTTAATATTGAGCTGCATGAGCTATTTATATATTTGCGAGATTAATCCTTTCTCTGTTAATTCGTTTGCAAATATTTTCTCCCATTCTGAGGGTTGTCTTTTCATCTTGTTTATGGTGTCCTTTGCTGTGGAAAAGCTTTTAAGTTCCATTAGGTCCCATTTGTTTATTTATGTTTTTATTTCCATTACTCTAGGAGGTGGATCAAAAAAGATCTTGCTATGATTTATGTCAAAGAGTGTTCTTCCTATGTTTTCCTCTATGAGTTTTATAGTGTCCAATCTTACATTTAGGTCTCTAATTCACCTTGAGTTTATTTTTGTGTAGGGTGTTTGACAGTGTTCTAAGTTCATTCTTTCACATGTAGCTGCCCAGTTTTCCCAGCACCACTTACTGAAGAGACTGTCTTTTCTCCATTGTATATCCTTGCCTCCTTTGTTATAGATTAGTTGACCATAGGTGCGTGGTTTTATCTCTGGACTTTCTATCCTGTTCCATTGATCTATATTTCTGTTTTTGTGCCAGTACCATATTTTCTTGATTACTGCAGTTTTGTAATATTGTCTGAAGTCAGGAAGTCTGATTCCTCCAGCTCTGTTTTTTTCCCTCAAGACTACTTTGGCTATTTGGGATCTTTTTTGTCCCCATACAAATTTTAAGATTTTTTGTTCTAGTTCTGTAAAAAATGCCATTGGTAATTTGATAGGGATTGCATTGAATCTGTAGATTGCTTTAGGTAGTATAGTCATTTTCACAATATTGATTCTTCCAATCCAAGAATATTGTATATCTCTCCATCTGTTTGTATCATCTTTAATTTCTTTCATCAGTGTCTTATAGTTTTCTGCATACAGGTCCTTTGTCTCCCTAAGTAAGTTTATTCCTAGGTATTTTATTCTTTTTGTTGCAATGGTAAATGGGAGTGTTTCCTTAAATTCTCTTTCAGATTTTTCATCTTTAGTGTCTAGGAATGCAAGAGATTTCTGTGCATTAATTTTGTATCCTGCAACTTTACCAAATTCATTGATTAGCTCTAGTAGTTTTCTGGTGGCATTTTTAGGATTCTCTATGTATAGCATCATGTCATCTGCAAACAGTAACTGTTTTACCTCTTCTTTTCCAATTTGAATTCCTTTTGTTTCTTTTTCTTCTCTGATTACCGTGGCTAAGACTTCCAAAACTATTTTGAATAATAGTGGTGAGAGTGGGCATCCTTGTCCTGTTCCTGATCTTAGAGGAAATGGTTTCAGTTTTTTACCATTGAGAATGATGTTCGCTGTGGGTTTGTCGTATATGGCCTTTATTATGTTGAGGTAGGTTCCCTCTATGCCCACTTTCTGGAGTGTTTTTTTCATAAGTGGGTGTTGAATTTTGTCAAAAGTTTTTTCTGCATCTAATGAGATCATTATATGGATTTTATTCTTCAATTTGTTAATATGGTGTATCACACTGATTGAATTGCACATATTGAAGATTCCTTGCATCCCTGGAATAAATCTCACTTGATCATGGTGCATGATTCTTTTAATGTGTTGTTGGATTCTGATTGCTAGTAATTTGTTGAGGATTTTTGCATCTATATTCATCAGTGACATTGGTCTGTAATTTTCTTTTTTTGTAGTACCTTTGTCTGGTTTTGGTATCAGGGTGATGGTGGCTTCATAGAATGAGTTTGGGAGCATTCCTTCCTCTGCAATTTTTTGGAAGAGTTTGAGAAGGATGGGTGTTAGCTCTTCTCTAAATGTTTGATAGAATTCACCTGTGAAGGCATCTGGTCCTGGACTTTTGTTTGTTGGAAGATTTTTAATCACAGTTTCAATTTCAGTGCTTGTGATTGGTCTGCTTATATTTTCTATGTCTTCCTAGATCAGTCTTGGAAGGTTATACCTTTCTAAGAATTCTTCCATTTCTTCCAGGTTGTCCATTTTATTGGCATAGAGTTGCTTGTAGTAGTGTCTTAGGATGCTTTGTATTTCTGCGGCATCTGTTGTAACTTCTCCTTTTTCATTTTTAATTTTATTGATTTGAGTCCTCTTCCTCTTTTTCTTGATGAGTCTGGCTACTTGTTTATAAATTTTGTTTATCTTCTCAAAGAACCAGCTTTTAGTTTTATTGATGTTTGCTATTGTTTTGTTTCTATTTCATTTATTTCTGCTCTGATCTTTATGATTTCTGTCCTTCTACTAACTTTGGATTTTGTTTGTTCTGCCTTCTCTAGTTCCTTAGGTGTAAGGTTAGATTCTTTTGAGATTTTTCTTGTTTTTTGAGGTAGGCTTGTATTGCTATAAACTTCCCTCTTAGAACTGCTTTTGCTGCATTCCATAGGTTTTGGATCATTGTGTTTTCATTGTCATTTGTCTCTAGGTATTTTTGATTTCCTCTTTGATTTCTTCAGTGATCTCTTGGTTATTTAGTAACATATTGTTTAGCCTCCATGTGTTTGTGTTTTTTTACGTTTTTTTCCCTGTAATTGATTTCTAATCTCATAGTGTTGTGGTCTGGAAAGATGCTTGATATTATTTTGATTTTCTTAAATTTACCGAGGTTTGATTTGTGACCCAAGATGTGATCTATCCTGGAGAATGTTCCACTTGAGAAGAAAGTGTAATCTGCTGTTTGGGGATGGAAATGTCCTATAAATATTAATTAAATCTATCTGGTCTATTGTGTCATTTAAAGCTTGTGTTTCCTTATTAATTTTCTGTTTGTATGATCTGTCCCTTGGTGTAAGTGAGGTGTTAAAGTCCCCCACTATTATTGTGTTACTGTCAATTTCTTCTTTTATAGCTCTTAGCAGTTGCCTTATGTATTGAGGTGCTCCTATGTTGGGTGCATATATATTTTTAATTGTTATATCTTCTTCTTGGATTGATCCCTTGATCATTATGTAGTGGCCTCCTTGTCTCTTGTAATATTCTTTATTTTAAAGTCTGTTTTATTTGATATGAGTATTTTGTTGAAGATTTTTGCATCTATATTCATCAGCTTTCTTTTGATTTCCATTTGTATAGAATATATTTTTCCATCCCCTCACTTTCAGTTTGTATGTGTCCCTAGGTCTGAAAGGGAATTACCTACAACCAAGATTACTCTACCCAGTAAGGATATCATTCAGATTCAATGGAGAAATCAAAAGCTTTACAGACAAGAAAAAGTTAAGATAATTTAGCACCACCAAACCAGCTCTACAACAAATGCTAAAGGAACTTCTCTAAGTGGGAAACACAAGAGAAGAAAAGGACCTACAAAAACAAACCCAAAACAATTAAGAAAATGGTAACAGGAACATAAATATTGATAATTACCTTAAACATGAATGGATTAAATGCTCCAACCAAAAGACACATGCTTGCTGAATGGATACAAAAACAAGACCCATGTATATGCTGGGCTATTGTAAATAGTGCTGCAATGAACATTGGGGTCCATGTGTCTTTTTGAATTATGGTTTTCTCTGGGTATATGCCCAGTAATGGGATTGCTGGGTCATATGGCATCTATACTCTGCCATCTTGAGCCAATCAATAAGTTTTTATAGTTGTAAATTGGTATTTATTTGCAGTATATAGTAGAGGCACCATAATCCCTGTTGTTAGCTCCTCCTAAAATGTTTAAGAGCCCTGCTATACTCATTTTAGGTTAGCAAAGGGCATCAACCAAAGTTTAAAAAAAAAAAAGCCCATAGGCTAGCCAAGGACCAATGGCCAATATGGACCAACTGAAAAAAATAAACTAGGTAAATGAAATTTCATTTTGGACAAAACTGGAAACACAAACAAGATTAGTTAGTTAGAAACGAAGCTGCATGTGAAAGTATTCACCAGATTGAGTAAGATCCATAGCAGACCAAAGCTATTTAGAAGCTGAAGATATGAGAGAACAGAAAAGGCATAGAGTATAAGGTGAGGAGAACTGTTGGTCAAACAAGAACAGTACAGTCGCTCATTTGGATTAGAGATGTCAAAAGAGAGACCACTGAGCTTTCCTTTATGATTTCAATCCACACAAGAAAAAGTCTTCTTTCTCTTCAGGCAAACTAAGTAGGCATCCAGTTTTTGTAGCCAAAAGAACCAAAATCAAATGCATTATTAAAGGGGAGGCATATAAATTAGTATAATGTTAGCTGCTGTAACAAACGAAGCCCAAAACTTCAGTAGCTGTTCTATTAAAAAGTATGTAGTCTTATAGATGCATTCAAAGGGCAAAGAAACCACTGCTTCCAAACCATTAACAATGATTGGACTAAAAGTGTTCATTTCAATATGAAATGAAGATATTGGCTCCACCAATGGAAGTAATAACTCTGACAAAGACAAGAAGGGTAGAGGGATTTTTAAGTTCTTCTTTTAAAATACAATTCTTACAATGCATGCATAATACCATATAATACCAGAACCAGACATGGGAGGGTAGATTGTGAAACTTGATAAATGTGAAAACTTGATTGAATATAACTGAAATTAAGAGAAAATAAACTTCATATTGCCAAACATGGAAGGAATGCTGTTTAATTTTAGATAATCTTGCTAGCAGTTCCCTTTCTTCATTGTTCTGTCACTACTGGTCTACCTTAAAGACCAGCAGCAGGACTCATGGAAGGAATCAGAGACCTGACTGAATTCTGTCTTAATAGTTATGTACCTTATAGCAAGTTTTTGGATATTTCTGAGCTTACGTTTCCACATCTAGAAATGAGATAATAATAGCAATCAAAACAATATAGAACTGGCATTAAAACAGACACAGAGATCAATGAAACAGAACAGAAAGCCGAGAAATAAACTACACATATATGGTCAATTAATTTATGACAAAGGAGCCAAGAATATACAATGGGGAAAAGACAGTCTCTTTAATAAATGGTGTGGGGAAACTGAACAAGCACACGCAAAAGAAGGAACATAGACTATTATCTTATACCATACACAAGAATTAACTCAAAATGGATTAAAGACTTGAATCTCAGACTTGAACTAAAACCATAAAACTCCAAGAAGAAACCATATGTGGTAAATTCCTTGACATCAGTCTTTGCAATGATTTTGTTGAATCTGATTCCAAAAGCAAAGGTAACAAAAGCAAAAAAAAAAAAAAAAAAAAAAAAAAAGCAAGCGGGATTACATCAAACTGAAAAACTTCTGCACAGCAAAGGAAATTATCAACAAAATGAAAAGTCAACCTACTGAATGGGAGAAAATATACATGATAAGGGGCTATATCCAAAACATATAAAAAATTCATACAATTCAATAACAAAAACATACAATTAAAAAATGGCCAGAGAATCTGAATAGACATTTTTCTGAGAAATACACATAGATGGCAAACAGACACATGAAAACATGCTCATCATCCCGAATCATCAGGGAACTTCAAATCAAAACCACAATGAGATATCACTTCACACCTGTTAGAATGGCTATTATCAAAAAGACAAGTGTTGGCATGGATGTGGAGAAAAGGGAACCCTTGTACACTGTTGGTGGGAATGTAAATTGGTACACCCACTATGGAAAACAGTGTGAAAGTTCCTCAGAGACTTAAAAATAGAACTACCATATGATACAGCAACTCCGATTCCAGGTATTTATCCAAAGAAAACAAAAACATTGATCTGAAAAGATACATGCACCCCCATGATGTTCATTGCAGCATTATTTACAATAGCCAAGGTATGGAAACAACATAAGTGTTCACTGATGGATGAATGGGCAAAGCAGTTTTGGTGTGTATATGCATACAATGAAATACTATCCAGCCATAAAAAATAGTGAAATCTTGTCATTTGGATGGACCTTGAGGGCATTATGCTAAGTGGAATAAGTCAGATAGAGAAAGACAAATGCCATATAATCTCACTTACGTTTGGAATTTTTAAAAAAGCTTATATATACAAAGAACACATTGGTGGTTGCCAGAGGCAGGGGTTGGGGATGAGCAAAATAGGTGAAGAAAGTCACAAGATACAAACTTCTAGCTATAAAATAAAAAAGTCATGGGGATGTAATGTACAGCATGACAGCAATAGTTAATAATACTGAATTATATATTTGAAAGTTGCTAAGAGAATAGACCTTAAAATTTCTCATCACAGGAAAAAAATTACCTGTAATTATGAATAAATAAATAAATAATGTTATTATCCTTAAAATAAATAGTACAGTCGTTTTAGAAAATGAGACTGTGCATGGCCTGAGCTGAGGTGTTGACGCGGCCCTTTCGCCGGAGGAACGCTGGTCTGAAGGGCCGGGCGTGAGGCCTCTGCAGCGGCATTCTATGAGCAAGTGAAACAAGATGAAGCACAAAGGAAAAAAAGGTTTCTGATGCTCATAACATCCTCAGTTCTTCTGCTCTAGCCTCCTTGTCTGGCCCCAGTTGCTGCTTCTTCTGCCTGTACTACTGCTGCCCTGTTGGCATAGTCATCCCCCAATGATTGGGAATCCAGAGCATCTTTAAAGGGAGATCTCAGGTCAGCAAGAGAGTGAGAATGCAAGTTGCAAGACCTCCAACTCCTTGCTTAGAAATGGCAGGACCTCCTATTCCTTGCTTGTCACTTCAGCTGTAAGTCACAAGAGCAAAGGTGGAAGTACGTCTTGCAAAGGAGTTACAGTGCTCAGCCATCACATACATAACAGTTGCCCTGAAGAGTTTTCCAGTGATGCAGTAGATCTTGTCTGGATACACCAGAAATACAGCTACACGTGGAACAACTCCTACAGAACACCTACTGAACGCTGGCAGAAGACCCCAGACCTCCCAAAAGGCTCGCCCCGCACTCCGTGCCCCTCCCTCCCGCCCGGCCTGAGTGAGCCAGAGTCCCCGAAGAGGCTGCTCCTTTAACCATGTCCTGTCTGAGCGAAGAACAGACGCCCTCCGGCGACCTACACGCAGAGGCGCGGCCAAATCCAAAGCTGAGACCCAGGAGCTGTGAGAACAAAGAAGAGAAAGGGAAACCTCTCCCAGCAGCCTCAGAAGCAGCGGATTAAAGCTCCACAATCAACTTCATGTACCCTGCATCTGTGGAATACATGAATAGACAACAAATCATCCCAAATTGAGGAGCCAGGAGTCAGTGCTGTGCCTCTGAGGTGGGAGAGCCAACTTCAGGACACTGGTCCACAAGAGACCTCCCAGCTCCACATAATATCAAACGGTGAAAATCTTCCAGAGATCTCCATCTCAACACCGGCACCCAGCTTCACTCAACGACCAGCAAGCTACAGTGCTGGACACCCTATGGCAAACAACTAGCAAGACAGGAACACAACGCCACCCATTAGCAGAGAGGCTGCCTCAAATCATAAAAAGTCCGCAGACACCCCAAAACACACCACCAGACGTGGACCTGCCCACCAGAAAGACAAGATCCAGCCTTATCCACCAGAACACAGGCAGTAGTCCCCTCCACCAAGAAGCCTACACAACCCACTAAACCAACCTTAGCCACTGGGGACAGACACCAAAAACAACGGGAACTACGAACCTGCAGCCTGCAAAAAGGAGACCCCAAACACAGTAACATAAGCAAAATGAGAAGACAGAAGAACACACAGCAGGAGAAGGAGCAAGATAAAAACCCACCAGACCTAACAAATGAAGAGGTAATAGGCAGTCTATCTGAAAAAGAATTCAGAATAATGATGGTAAAGATGATCCAAAATCTTGGAAATAGAATAGACAAAATGCAAGAAACAGTTAACAAGGACCTAGAAGAACTAAAGACGAATCAAGCATCAATTAAAAACACAATAAATGAAATAAAAATTACTCTAGATGGGATCAATAGCAGAATAACTGAGGCAGAAGAACGGATAAGTGAGGTGGAAGATAAAATAGTGGAAATAACTGCTGCAGAGCAAAATAAAGAAAAAAGAATGAAAAGAACAGAGGACAGTCTCAGAGACCTCTGGGACAACATTAAACGCACCAACATTCGAATTATAGGGGTTCCAGAAGAAGAAGAGAAAAAGAAAGGGACTGAGAAAATATTTGAAGAGATTATAGTTGAAAACTTCCCTAATATGGGAAAGGAAATAGTTAATCAAGTCCAGGAGGCACAGAGAGTCCCATACAGAATAAATCCAAGGAGAAATACACCAAGACACATATTAATCAAACTGTCAAAAATTAAACACAAAGAAATCATATTAAAAGCAGCAAGGCAAAAACAACAAATAACACACAAGGGAATCCCCATCAGGATAACAGCTGATCTCTCAGCAGAAACTCTACAAGCCAGAAGGGAGTGGCAGGACATACATAAAGTGATGAAGGAGAAAAACCTGCAACCAAGATTACTCTACCCAGCAAGGATCTCATTCAGATTTGATGGAGAAATTAAAACCTTTACAGACAAGCAAAAGCTGAGAGAGTTCAGCACCACCAAACCAGCTTTACAACAAATGCTAAAGGAACTTCTCTAGGCAAGAAACACAACAGAAGGAAAAGAACTACAATAACGAACCCAAAACAATTAAGAAAATGGGAATAGGAACATACATATCAATAATTACCTTAAATGTAAATGGACTAAATGCTCCCACCAAAAGACACAGACTGGCTGAATGGATACAAAAACAAGACCCATATATATGCTGTCTACAAGAGACCCACTTCAGACCTAGAGACACATACAGACTGAAAGTAAGGGGATGGAAAAAGATATTCCATGCAAATGGAAACCAAAAGAAAGCTGGAGTAGCAATTCTCATATCAGACAAAATAGACTTTAAAATAAAGACTACTAGAAGAGACAAAGAAGGACACTACATAATGATCAAGGGATCGATCCAAGAAGAAGATATAACAATTGTAAATGTTTATGCACCAAACATAGGAGCACCTCAATACATAAGGGAAATATTAACAGCCATAAAAGGAGAAATCGACAGTAACACAATCATAGTAGGGGACTTTAACACCCCACTTTCACCAATGGACAGGTCATCCAAAATGAAAATAAATAAGGAAACACAAGCTTTAAATGATACATTAAACAAGATGGACTTAATTGATATTTATAGGACATTCCATCCAAAAACAACAGAATACATATTTTTCTCAAGTGCTCATGGAACATTCTCCAGGATAGATCATATCTTGGGTCACAAATCAAGCCTTGGTAAATTTAAGAAAATTGAAATTGTATCAAGTATCTTTTCCGACCACAATGCTATGAGACTAGATATCAATTACAGGAAAAGAGCTGTAAAACATACAAACACATGGAGGCTAAACAATACACTACTTAATAACGAAGTGATCACTGAAGAAATCAAAGAGGAAATTAAAAAATACCTAGAAACAAATGACAATGGAGACACGACGACCCAAAACCTATGGGATGCAGCAAAAGCAGTTCTAAGAGGGAAGTTTATGGCAATACAATCCCACCTTAAGAAACAGGAAATATCTCGAATAAACAACCTAACCTTGCACCTAAAGCAATTAGAGAAAGAAGAACAAAAACATCCCAAAGTTAGCAGAAGGAAGGAAATCATAAAGATCAGATCAGAAATAAATGAAAAAGAAATGAAGGAAACGATAGCAAAGATCAATAAAACTAAAAGCTGGTTCTTTGAGAAGATAAACAAAATTGATAAACCATTAGCCAGACTCATCAAGAAAAAAAGGGAGAAGACTCAAATCAATAGAATTAGAAATGAAAAAGGAGAAGTAACAACTGACACTGCAGAAATACAAAAGATCATGAGAGATTACTATAAGCAACTCTATGCCAATAAAATGGACAACCTGGAAGAAATGGACAAATTCTTAGAAATGCACAACCTGCCAAGACTGAATCAGGAAGAAATAGAAAATATGAACAGACCAATCACAAGCACTGAAATTGAAACTGTGATTAAAAATCTTCCAACAAACAAAAGCCCAGGACCAGATGGCTTCACAGGCGAATTCTATCAAGCATTTAGAGAAGAGCTAACACCTATCCTTCTCAAACTCTTCCAAAATATAGCAGAGGGAGGAACACTCCCAAACTCATTCTACGAGGCCACCATCACCTTGATACCAAAACCAGACAAGGATGTCACAAAGAAAGAAAACTACAGGCCAATATCACTGATGAACATAGATGCAAAAATCCTCAACAAAATACTAGCAAACAGAATCCAACAGCACATTAAAAGGATCATACACCATGATCAAGTGGGGTTTATTCCAGGAATGCAAGGATTCTTCAATATATGCAAATCAATCAACGTGATACACCATATTAACAAACTGAAGGAGAAAAACCATATGATCATCTCAATAGATGCAGAGAAAGCTTTTGACAAAATTCAACACCCATTTATGATAAAAACCCTGCAGAAAGTAGGCATAGAGGGAACTTTCCTCAACATAATAAAGGCCATATATGACAAACCCACAGCCAGCATCGTCCTCAATGGTGAAAAACTGAAACCATTTCCACTAAGATCAGGAACAAGACAAGGTTGCCCACTCTCACCACTCTTATTCAACATAGTTTTGGAAGTTTTAGCCACAGCAATCAGAGAAGAAAAGGAAATAAAAGGAATCCAAATGGGAAAAGAAGAAGTAAAGCTGTCACTGTTTGCAGATGACATGATACTATACATAGAGAATCCTAAAGATGCTACCAGAAAACTACTAGAGCTAATCAATGAATTTGGTAAAGTTGCAGGATACAAAATTAATGCACAGAAATCTCTGGCATTCCTATATACTAATGATGAAAAATCTGAAAGTGAAATCAAGAAAACACTCCCATTTACCATTGCAACAAAAAGAATAAAATATCTAGGAATAAACCTACCTAAGGAGACAAAAGACCTGTATGCAGAAAATTATAAGACACTGATGAAAGAAATTAAAGATGATACAAATAGATGGAGAGATGTACCATGTTCTTGGATTGGAAGAATCAACATTGTGAAAATGACTCTACTACCCAAAGCAATCTACAGATTCAATGCAATCCCTATCAAACTACCAATGGCATTTTTCACAGAACTAGAACAAAAAATTTCACAGTTTGTATGGAAACACAAAAGACCCCGAATAGCCAAAGCAATCTTGAGAACCAAAAACGGAGCTGGAGGAATCAGGCTCCCTGACTTCAGACTATACTACAAAGCTACAGTAATCAAGACATTATGGTACTGGCACAAAAACAGAAAGATAGATCAATGGAACAGGATAGAAAGCCCAGAGATAAACCCACGGACATATGGTCACCTTATCTTTGATAAAGGAGGCAGGAATGTACAGTGGAGAAAGGACAGTCTCTTCAATAAGTGGTGCTGGGAAAACTGGACAGGGACATGTAAAAGTATGAGATTAGATCACTCCCTAACACCATACACAAAAATAAGCTCAAAATGGATTAAAGACCTAAATGTAAGGCCAGACACTATCAAACTCCTAGAGGAAAACATAGGCAGAACACTATGACATAAATCACAGCAAGATCCTTTTTGACCCACCTCCTAGAGAAATGGAAATAAAGACAAAAATAAACACATGGGACCTAATGAAACTTCAAAGCTTTTGCACAGCAAAGGAAACCATAAACAAGACCAAAAGACAACCCTCAGAATGGGAGAAAATATTTGCAAATGAAGCAACTGACAAAGGATTAATCTCCAAAATTTATAAGCAGCTCATGCAGCTCAATAGCAAAAAAACAAACAACCCAATCCAAAAATGGGCAGAAGACCTAAATAGACATTTCTCCACAGAAGATATACAGACAGCCAACAAACACATGAAAGGATGCTCAACATCTTTACTCATTAGAGAAATGCAAATCAAAACTACAATGAGATATCATCTCACACCAGTCAGAATGGCCATCATCAAAAAATCTAGAAACAATAAATGCTGGAGAGGGTGTGGAAAAAAGGGAACACTCTTGCACTGCTGGTGGGAATGTGAATTGGTACAGCCACTATGGAGAACGGTATGGAGGTTCCTTAAAAAACTACAAATAGAACTACCATATGACCCAGCAATCCTACTCCTGGGCGTATACCCTGAGAAAACCATAATTCAAAAAGAGACATGTACCAAAATGTTCATAGCAGCCCTATTTACAATAGCCCGGAGATGGAAACAACCTAAGTGTCCATCATCGGATGAATGGATAAAGAAGATGTGGCACATATATACAATGGAATATTACTCAGCCATAAAAAGAAATGAAATTGAGCTATTTGTAATGAGGTGGATGGACCTAGAGTCTGTCATACAGAGTGAAGTAAGTCAGAAAGAGAAAGACAAATACTGTATGCTGACACATATATATGGAATTTAAGAAAAAAATGTCATCAATAACATAGGGGTAAGACAGGAATAAAGACACAGACCTACTAGAGCATGGACTTGAGGATATGGGGAGGGGGAAGGGTAAGCTGTGACAAAGTGAAAGAGCGGCATGGACATATATACACTACCAAACGTAAGGTAGATGGCTAGTGGGAAGCAGCCGCATAGCACAGGGAGATCAGCTTGGTTCTTTGTGACCGCCTGGAGGGGTGGGATAGGGAGGGTGGGAGGGAGACGCAAAAGGGAGGGGATATGGGAACATATGTATATGTATAACTGATTAAATTTGTCAAATTAAAAAAAAAAAAGAAAAAAAAAGAAAATGAGAACACCTACTCTGCACTTATGCGTAAATTAAAAGGATAATATATAGAAAGCTCCTATTATCTTCTAGACTACAGATCTTAGCTTAATGTGGCATGGCTAGTTCAGCTTTGAAATGTAACCTGAGTAGGACACTATTATTTTGATAACATGTTTCATCTAGATTCCTTAGAGGATCAGAATTGCTCCCCTTCTGCTTTCCAAAATAATTGAGGTCTCAAGCTGTGGCTATAGCAACAACCTCTGAATTTAAGAACAAAACTCCTCAAACATGTGAGTGATCTTAGCTGTGTTAGCCATCAAACAAATAGTGCAAATTTTTCTCCAAATCTGTCCCCAGCCATTACTCATTCAGTAGAATATTAGATCCTTTGCTCTGAATGAGAAGAGACAGAACATAGCAGTTGTAATTCAAAGTCTCGCCAATTCTCTCCAAAATGCTGATAACATGAGGCTACCCAAAGAGTAACAACTCAAATTTCAGTCACCTTTGCACAATGCTGGAACTCAGCCTCCAATCAGTTCCCTCAAGCTATTTCATGGAGTGCTGGGGGTTTTATCACATGTTCTCAGAAATACAATGTCTCAGACTTACTGTATGCCTATTCGCCTCACCCCAGCCCCTGCTTCTAGATTTCTATTGCTCAGAAACTCACTTGAGGGCAGTTTTTCACTGGCATTGCTATCAGTGCTGTCCTTGAAAACAAAGGTCCCCTGCCTAGGATGCTGTCTCCAGAGTACCCCAAACTACAAGTGCCAAAGTATTAAAGTAAGGCTCTGTTCTTCACTACACTGAAGCCTCTCGAGGCTTTCATAGAAATGAACAGGATGTACCCCTCCATCACTCTATCATATGGACCCCCAAAGAGCACTACCTCTGCCTTCAGAGATAGATTCTCTCCAGGAAATTGATCTACTCCTTTCTCCTAAGGAAGAACTGTGAGCAATCTTCCCCAGGCTCCCCATTCCCTTTGCTTTACTTTGTTTCCAACAGAAGTTATCTTGTATATCTCTTTCCTTCATACAAATAAACACTAAGTGCAACATGCCTGACCAATGTTTCACACAAGCCAAGACATGGGAGAAAGTCAATGATGATACAACCAGTGCCTTAAATATAATAAAATATATAGAAATTAACATACTAAGAAAGACCCAATCAAAATACCAATGGATTAGAAGCTTGTTTCATTCTATAAATCCCCAGTGTTCATTTTTAAACAATTTAAGACTCAAGATGTACCAGCTGGCCAAAAAGCTGATAACTGGGCCCTTTAAAGATGTTTCATATAGAGATCATCACAGATTGACCAAAGAAAACCAAAACTACTAGATGGAGAGGTGTAGCATTCAACTCACAGAGCCAAACCTTCCTAAGTCCTTTAGCATCAGAAGTTAAGCTGTGCTCCCACAGATACCTCAAGCAAAATTTTATTTTTTTTAATTTGTATCCTTACCTACATCTAGAAGTGTCTGCAGTAAATCTTCTGGAGAAGCTCCTATTTGATTCTTCTAGGGTCAGCTTTCAGAGTCTATAAAAGAAGAACACTTTATAGGTATTCTTAGGAAATAAGGTTAGAAAATTGAATGTTGTGACAACATCAAGATAAAAACACAACTGAACATAATGAGGTCTCATTTCAGTACTTGAAAATGGACTATTACTATCTTGAATCTATCTATTTCTCTCCAATTCTACTATCACCATTTTTATCTAAGCCAGCCTTATTGACCATCTGAATTATTGCAACAGCCTTGAATATGCTGTCCTGCACCCTCACCTATATCCCTGTTTTCTCTTCTTTTTACCTGGTTTATCTATTCTTCAGGCTTCAATGTAAATGTCAATCCATATACAAACAAAAGCCTTCTCTGACAGTCTTTTTCTAGATAGATTAAGACCATGTGGTAGGCAGAATAATGGCCCCTCAATGATGTCCTAATCCCTAGAAATTGCTGATACTGGGAATTTGTTACATTACATGGTAAAGGGAGAATTGAGATTGCAGATGATATTAATGTTGCTAATCAGCTGACCTTAAGCTAGGGAAAGTATCCTGGATTATTCAGATGGGTCCATTGTAATCACAGCATCCTTAATATAGAAGAAGGATCAGAAGAGGTGATCAGAGTAAATGGGAAAAGGACTCATCCCACCACTGCTAGCTTTGAAGGTGGAGAACGGGATCCACAAGCCAAAGAATGCAGGTGGCCTCTAGAAACTGGAATGATCAAGGAAACAGGTTCTCCCATAGAACATCTAAACATCCAATGAGACCCATTTTAGACTTCTGACTTCCAGAACCGTAGGTAAAAAATCTGTGTTCTTCTAGCCATGAAGTTTCTGGTAGTTTGTTACAGCAGCAATATAAAACTAATCCATCCCTTTATCATAAATTTTCATTGGACAAGTTTGGCTGAACTTGTCAAAATTGTAATTACACTAATTATTTGGTCAGTGTCTGTCTCCATCCTTAGAAAGAATGTATTTCCAGTCTTTCCTGCTCATAACTGGTTTAGCTTATTGCCTGGAATTTAGGGTTCTCTGTCAATATTTGTCAAATTAGTGAACTGTGTGCATGGCAAAATATTCCCATCCAAGTAATGCCCAATCCAGACCAAAAGCTGAGTTTTTTGTGACTAAATGATATACGTGAGGCCTTAGATTTTTTTTAAATCATTTTAAAAAGAGAAACACTTTAATTTATAAATATTAAAAGGATGCAAGAGTGAGTGAGAAATATTAAGGATAGTCAAAGAAGATCCAGTATACATTTAAGTCCCTGAAGAAGAAAACCAAAACAAAGAAATAGAACAAATATTAAAAACTATAACTCAAAAAACTTTTCTAAAATTAAAAAAAAAGATTTGAAACTACGTATTGAAAGAGCATTCTTGTATCTGAGGATATCAACTTAGAACAATCAACATTAGGCATATTTTAGTACTTATGGAATATTCTAATTCTATAATTCCCTATGTTCTTAAGAACCAGATTCTCGGGGCAGAAGAAATGCAAATGTAAGAAAAAGAGTGTAAGTAAAAATCTTTTAGTTCTAAATTCAAATGGGAAGTATCAATATAAATTCAAGAGGTATTTAAACTTTAAGGACACACAAACAAACATTTCCTAGACCTGTCTACTTAAAAGGTCTAGAAACAATGATCAGCCCAGAATCAGTGAACACCACTAAAGCCCAGACTCTATCCACAACATACCGTTTCCCTATAAGAGGAACCATGACTGTTTAGACGAATGGCTAATTTCAGGTCAGGAATAGTAAATGTACAAGGTTGGCCTAGAACATCTTGATATACCAGATAGCAAGAAAATTATCAAAGACTACAAGGGTGAGATACAGAGAGAGAAATAGATATATAGATATATATCAATAGATACAAATATATATATATATATATATATATATATATATAACTTACAAGACAACCTGAAAGGAGAATACAATGGTCCAAAGACAGGACAATTTGAGCTTTAATAAGGATAAGATTGCAATGGATTGGAATCCATAAATGATGCTTAAATCATGAGTTTATAATATTTATGAATAAAAAAAATTTGATCATCTTCTGAGAAAGACAAGGAATCAATTCAGTATCTTGAAAATTAAACAAAATAAAAGGACAATACCAAGAATTAATCCTGTCTTCCTATGTGATCTGTATTCATAATAGATTATCGATAATAATAGGTGAGAGGAAGAATCTCCTTCTAAAATTATTACAAATGGCAAATGAAACAACTTGGTAAAATTAGAACACCACCACTTTACAACCCCCAAGAAATTAATGGTTCCAGGTATTGATAATCAATGGCAGTAAAAAAACAACTATAAAAAGAGCAAAAACTAGATATCATGTTCCTCCTGATGAAAAAACATAATACTACCTATAATGTTGCCAAAGGAACAAACCTAAATCACATGCTGCCTCTGGATCCAGCTGCCAATTTTCAGGAAATATAGAAGAAAGGGGAACATGCAGAACTTCTTGAGTATATAGTCAGGAAAATCCAGACTATGGAAAACTTTATAAGTCAAATGCCAGGTTTGCAGATATATATGCTGTAAATAAAAGAATGACAAATTATAAAATGTTAATTGTAGATTAAAAGATACTTAAAAGAGTTTCACAGTTTTTAATATGCAAGACTCAACTAGAGTGTCTTAGGGAAGTGATGAAACTAGGAAGAAGTTCAAAGAAGTGACAACTACGGCAGTCAGAATAATGGTTACTTTTGGAAGGAGGGAGAGACTGTGATGAGGCACTGGCGTAGCTGAAAAGTTCTATTTCTTGTCCCAAATGGTGATTACAATGGTTTCCACCTTATAATAACTTACTAGCTTTATGTTTTGGTGTGATTTCTTGTACTTGCATTTTATTTTACAACAAAAAGTTTTAAAAATATAAATGCAGTTTCTAAAAATACAGACAACTGAGAAAAAGAGAAGCAACTTCTTTCTCTCTGAGTTGGTCACGAGTATAAATAGAAATAAATTCTGAGGAGATTCAGAGTAATAGAATTTATAAAAAATTGTTTAATTCTTATGAAAATATGCTTAAAGAATGAAAGTAAGGTCAGATTCACCTAGATAGTAAAATCCTTGAGAGCCTAATCATGTTTCCCCCATAACTTTAGCATGATTACAGGGATGGGGTTTTGGGGTCTGGGACGGAGGGCAGGGATGATCATTTGTGATTGACTGACAAAATCACAAACAGCTACAAATTTCCATTAACATTTTAATCTACACTATGGAAAATTTGAGAATTTGGGTTTTTTCTCCTTAACAATGTTATTTCCTAGATTTAGCTGAGAATAGGGGTAAAAATAACAAATCAACTATTTGAACTGAACTCCATCTTATTTAATTAAATAAAGAAATAATACAGTTAACCCTTTTCAACATAATTATTAACAATTTTATACACTTATTTGAAATTATTTTAGTTCCAGAACATCAGAAAGTTGGGATTCTTCTCAAAACTAAATTTCTAAAATACATACAGGATCAATGCAATCACTAAATACAATCCATAAACAATTTAGACCCAATTGCTCTGAAGTGAAATAAAATTGGATATTGCCCTGAAAATATATTAAAATTAATAGAGACAGAAAATAGATTAATAGTTGCCAAAATCTGGGAGGAGGGGGGAATGGGTAGGGACTGCTAATGGGTATGAGACAAAAATGCTCTAAAACTGGTTAATGTAATGGTCATACAAGTCTGTGAATAGACTAAAAGCCATTACATTGTACACTTTAAAAAGGTGAATTTTATGATATGTGAATTATATCTCAATAAAGCTGTTACACACACACACACATACACACACACAAATGAATCAGTATCCCTTAGCTTTCTCTCTCTCTCCCTCACTCTTGCTCACCTATTCTTTTCCTATTTTTATTCCCTTGCCCCTTGACCTGAAAGGTAATCAAATTAATTCTTTAAAAATCTGTTATGTGTGCTTTCTCTAGATATCAGGGCATGCATAGTTACAAGAGGTTGCATCCTTTTCTTTTACTTACTTCAAATTAGAGCTTTGGAAATTTGTCATGAAGATGTATGCAACAGGGCTTCCCTGGTGGCGCAGTGGTTGAGAGTCTGCCTGCTAATGCAGGGGACACGGGTTCGAGCCCTGGTGTGGGAGGATCCCACATGCCGCGGAGCAACTAGGCCCGTGAGCCACGACTACTGAGCCTGCGCGTCTGGAGCCTGTGCTCCGCAACAAGAGGCCGCGATAGTGAGAGGCCCGTGCACCGCGATGAAGAGTGGCCCCTGCTTGCCACAATTAGAGAAAGCCCTCGCACAGAAACGAAGACGCAACACAGCAAAAATAAATAAATTAATTAATTAAAAAAAAAACCTCCTACCCCCAACATCTTCTTTAAAAATAAATAAATAAATAAAAAATAAAAATAAAAATAAAAAAAAATAAAAACTACTACTCACATTTGTAAAAAAAAAAAAAAAAGATGTATGCAACATAAGAATATGAGTGTGTTACTATTTCGATTCAGAGAAAAGAGCACTGTCATTTTAAAAACTAGAGCAAACTTACCTCACTGTTACGCTGATCTTTCTGATTTCAAGAAATAGCAACTATTTCTGATTAAAGTGCCTTCTCACTATTATATGTATTTCTAATAGACATTAATAGCACATTACACATATTACACCCATTAAGTGAAACACATATCAGCAAATTTGTGTGCTGCATGCATCAAATGGAGTAGAGATGATAGCATACTTGATTAAAATACTGGGTAAAAGTGTTTCTATCCAAGAAGTCTCTAGTACAGATATAATTTCATTTATGTATATATAAATTATACTAATTGCCTTGGTTTTAAGTGTTTAATTGTAATGCTACAATGATTTTCAGCAACATGTACCTCTACTACATTTCTCATGCCACTGTAGATTAGATATGTCTTCAAAACATAAATGTAACACCAGAATTTTATCTTATCTTTCCATGACTGCTGTGTATAAACCAAACACTTCAAGAATGTTTTCTAAATCAAAACAAGACCACTACAGTTTTTGCATTGGAAATTTTAAAGACATAACTGGGCTTTAATTGAATTCTATCTCCATATTCTCCCTTATTATTTGAAAGGCACATCAATTTTTTCTTATAGCAAATGCTTCAAGCTTAAACATTATATTTGCATTTGTTTCAAGGCCAGAGATTTATTGAAACAATATCAAAAAAACATTTTTTAAACTTTAGTAAATACAGTGTCTCATTTTATAAAGCAAAATACTCAAAATTTGTGCCAGTTTTCCTGTGGTTTGTAAAATCTGGTGTACAGTATGTTTGGTGAGTGAAGCCAAATCATTGGGATAGAAAACACAGTCCCAAGTTAATACAACACTTTACCATCTAGCATTTATCAAACATGTAGAGGAAAGTAGGAAAACAGTGCTAAACATGTTTTACATTTTAAGGTAGCAGATACATCAGGGCATTTTCTTAAAGTTAGATATCTTTGTCTAAAATAAACTAATTCCCATTCCTAAAAAAAAAAAGAGCAAATTTCTTGAAAATGACAAGAAAACAAATTACAAGAGAGATCTGTCTATCTGTGATAATTTCCTTTTTCCTTACTAGGAAAAAATGGAACATATTTACCCTATTGCTGTCCCTTTTGGCTTTGTGATTTTAGTGACAAAGATATTTAAAAAGCAGAATTTGAAATATTTCTTTAAGCCAGACAACATTAGCCTAACACCATGGCATTCTTATGCCCTGATTTATTCTCATGCCAGGGTGCTATTTATAATAAATGCTTTGACCCACTTACAGATATTCTGATGGGTAGCACTAGGGGATCATAAAGTTCATGAATCCTTTCTTTTTCCGTAGAACACTTTGTGTTTATTTCCTTTTCATTCTCAAAAGTTGTTGTTTTGCCAGAGCCTAAAGTTTCCTTTTAATTCTATACATTTTTAACTGAACTTGCATACCTAATGAACCAGACAACTTGTAACACTGACCCTCATGTTATGAAGCCACTAAACATATATGAAACCTGTTTCTAATATGAGCTGTCATTTCATAATAATATTAAGCTCAAAGCATAATCTAATTATCACACTAGTTTTATGCATTCATATATCTTTGATGTTGGCTATGACTCTCTCTGCTTATCAAGACACTGACTAAAGTAAAACCAGTATTTTATGTGGCAAGGGTTATGTCAAAATATAAAATATTCACAGTTTTATATTACAAGTGATGATTCTTCATCAAAATCAGCAAATCCTGCTAGAATGTACTCCCCATAAGGGAGAATATTTGTCTCATTTACCACTCTATCCCTAGCACCTAAAACAGGGTCTGGCATATATCATGGGGTCATTAAAATACAATAAACAAATATCTTGCTAGTGAATTAATAAATTAATGAAACTGATGAATGATTAATAACTGTATCTAAGATGCTTCATGTAAACACCTGAAATTGAATGCATAGAGAGACAACATAGAATGACTGTGAGTTAAAAAAAAGTTTAATACCCCTTGTTAGCTCCTCTTTCAGTTGTCTACATTTTTACTATCATCTACCACTGAAGCAAATGTAAAGTGATACATTTTTGGATAGCAGTTTACAATATACATTATAAGCCTTATATCCAAAAACTGTATTTTACAAATTTATCTGAAGACAATGATCAGAGATGGGCATAAATGTTTATTGACAAAGATAATAGGGTTATTTATAATAATAAAAAGTTGAAATGATTTATACATCTAAAAGTAACAGAGTAGTAAAGCAATCTACAGATTTAATGCAATCCCTATCAAAACACCCATGACATTCTTCATAGAATGAGGACAAATAATCCTAAAATTCATATGGAACTACAAAAAACCCAAATTGCCAAAGCAATCTTAAGAAAAAAGACCAGAGTTAGAGGTATCACCCTCCCTGACTTCAGACTATACTACAAAGCTACAGGAATCAAAACAGTATGGTACTGGCACAAAAACAGACAGACAGATCAATGGAACAGAATAGAGAGCCCAGAAATAAACCCACGCACCTGATCAATTAATCTATGACAAAGGAGGCAAGAATATACAATGGGGAAAAGACAATCTCTAAAAGAAGTGGTACTGGGAAAACTGTACAACTACATGTAAAACAATGAGATTAGAGCATTTCCTCACACCATATACAAAAATACACTCAAAATTGATTAAAGACTTAAATGTAAGACCTGAAGGCATAAAACTCCTGGAAGAGAACATAGGCAGAACACTCTGACAGAAATCATAGCAATATTTTTTTTGTATCTGTCTCCTAAAGCAAAATAAATAAGCAAAATAAACAACTGGGACCTAATTAAACATAAAAAGCTTTTGCACAGCAAAGGAAACCATTGACAAAACGAAAAGACAAGCTATTGAATGGAAGAAAATACTTGCAAATGATATGACCAACAAGAGGTTAATATCCAAAATATATAAACAGCTCATACAACTCAATATCAAAAAAAAAAAAGAAAAATCAAAAAAATGGGCAGAAGACCTAAATAGACATTTTCCCAAAAAAGACATACAGATGGCTAAAAAGCACATAGAAGGATGCTCAACATCACTAATTATTAGAGAAATGCAAATTAAGACAACAAGATATCACCTCACACCTATCAGAATGGCTATCATCAAAGAGTCTGCAAATAACAAATGTTGGTGAGATGTGGAGAGAAGGGAACGCTTATGCACTGTTGGTGAGAATGTAAACTGGTGCAGCCACTATGGAAAAACAGTATGGAAGTTTCTCAAAAAACTAAAATAAGAATAGCTATATAACCCAGCAATTCCACACCTGGGTACATATTGAGAAAAAATGAAAACGCTAATTTGAAAAGATACATGCACTCCAATATTCATAGCAACACTAGTTATAATAGTCAAGATATGGAAGCAACCCAAGTGTCCATCAATAGACAAATGAAGTAAATGTGTTATATATATACAATGGAATATTACTCGGCCATAAAAAATAATAAAATTCTGCCATTTGCAGCAATGTAGATGGACCTAGAGAATATTATACTTAGTGAAGTCATATAGAGAAGACAAATACTGTATGATATCACTTATATGTGGAATCTAAAAAATAAAAAAGTAAATGTATATAGAAAAACAAAAACAGACTCACAGATATAGAGAACAAACTAGTGGTTGCCAGTGTGGAGAGGAAGGGAGAAGGGGCAAGATAGGGGTATGAGATTAAGAGATACAAGCTACTATATATAAAATAGATAAGCAACAAGGATATATTGTACAGCACAGGGAATTATATCCATTATTTTGTAATAACTTTTAATGGAGTATAATCTATAAAGATACTAAATCACTATGCTATACACCTGATATTAATATACTATTGTAAATTAACCATACTTCAATAAAAAGTCAAAAAATAAATAAAATAAAATAAAAAAACAAAAGTAATGGGGTAATTAAATTATGGAATCCCCATAGAATGGAATAATATGCAGCTATTAAAAATTGTCAGAGTATTCAATAACATGAAAAAATGTTCTAGAAATACTGTTAACTTAAAAAGTCACAAAATAGCATGATCCCTTTTTTAAAAAGGTTTAATATGCATATTATTTAAAAAAAGAATGGAAAACACTTCAAAATATTCAAGGTGGTTATTTCTTGATGGTGGGACTACAGGTGATATGTATTTTTAATATTTTGTTATCACTATTTTTTTCAATATTTTCCAAATTTTCTACTATGAAAAGACATTATTTTTTGAGGTCAGGTGATTTTAATGATATTAATTTAAAAGCAAAATACAAAAAAAAAAAAGTTTGAAACCAGAGAAATCCAGGTTTAAAATTAGGCTTAGGCAAAATGTTCTTATCCTGTCCCTTTATGTATATAATACCATCTACGTTTCAGGGCTTGTATATAATACCATCTACATTGCAGGGCTTATTGCACAGAGTAACTGCTTCATAAATGATAGCTAATATGAACTACATCCAGTTAATACCACACACAGGTATCTGCAGATGAAGATTAAGAAATGTATTCTTGTAAAATTTTCCCTTTTAAAATTTTCCCATCAAAAATGTATTTCATTGCCTGTTACACAGGTCACTTCAAAGAACAATTAATTACATATGGAAGGACCATGTGAAATTACATCCAAAGCAATTGCTAATGCAGTTCATGAATGTATTTTTGAGCATTTGCTCAAATGCTTAAAATGTCATTTAAAAAAATCTATCTAAAACATTTTATAACTGGCCAGCTTTTATGACAATTTAAATTTTTCCATATGGCTAACAGCTGACAGTATTATGCCAGCTTTAGTGTTCCTCTCCTTTTTTATATAAATATGAACTTTCAAAAACAAATTTAAATTATTGAAAAAAGAACTATAAATTTTTATAGAGTTCATGTTGACCTAGAGTTTCATATTACTTAAACTAAACCTTTATATCTTTTATATCATTTTTCTCCATAGAACACATGGAGTTATAACTCTATGAAAATCTTGAAGAGGTGAGTGTCCAATTTCTTTGATGCTATTGATTCTTCCATAACAAATTTTGTGCTGATAGCCTAGCTCAATGTGAGCTTTTGACTACTGAAGGAGATCCAGATTTAGAGTCTCCCAAATATTTACCATCTACTGGCCTCAGCTCCATGAAAATAGGATTCTGGGCTCACAGGAGCTCATGAAACTTATTTTTACACTGGAGAATCACTGGCACATTAACACACTAAACCTGTGATTCTCAAGATTGGTGAGGAGGTTGGTGGAGAGGGGTAGCAACATCTGGAGGACATTATCAGAATCAACATATAGTCTCATCCTCTCACGCCACATACCCAGCAACCCGGCAGTCTTGAGATAAGGATACACTTTTGGGTCAAGAAAATAAATCTGTTTTTATTAATTGAAGTATAGTTTATTTACAGTATTATATCAGCTTCAGATATACAACATAGTGATTCAATATTTTTATAGATTATATTCCATTTACAATTATTATGAAATAATGGCTATAATTCCCTATGCTGTACAATCTGTTCTTGTTGCTTATCTATTTCATACACAGTAGTTTGTGACTCTTAATCCCATAACCCTATCTCACCCCTCTCCCCTTCCCTCTCCCCACAGGAAACCACTAGTTTGTTCTCTACATCTGTGAGTCTGTTTCTGTTTTGTTATATACATTTGTTTATTTTTAAATCTGTTCTTTAAAGGTATCTCAGAAATTCTGAAATATGGATATGTCAGAGTGTTTAAAACTTCTCTATTAAAGGTGAGAATTTCTACATTAACATATGGGCTTAAATTTTTAATCTTGTCATTGCACATACTGTTATGAGTAACATCTATTAATATCCCAGACAGCTAGCGTTCTTCAGAACAGGCCTTAGAAAACACTGCACTCTGCAATGTAAGTTAACATCATTGTAATTATTATTCACCACGCTGGCTTGAGAAAACCACCTTGGTCGAAGAGGATGTGGTCACTCAAAGATGCAGCCCCTTCATGAGACTCTGAAAGGTCTATATGAGGTTTTCAAAGGTTGCCAGTTAAGATTTATTCTGAAACTGAGCACGTATGCAATCAAAATACTCAACTAAAGGAAAATATAGAAGAAGATATCTATGACTTTGGGATAGAAAAATCTTTCTCAAAACACACACATAGCCTTAAACATAATACACAAGATTATAAGTACTCTTAGCACTAGGCAAGTCTGTTTTTCACAACTGTGTTGTCAAAAAGAAAATTAAATCCTTAGGTCTAAGTGTGCTATTTAGTCTTTCCTTTATATATTCATTCACCAAATATTTATTGCATATCTACTATGGAACAGTTTAGTGGTGATTTTTTTCAGAGACTTGTGTACTAGTTATTTTTTCACATAGAATTTCCTGCAGCGCTCATATTCAGCAGTAGGAGTTTTTAGTCACGACAGCTGGGCAAAATTTGAAATTGTGATCTCTCTCTCAATACTGTTCTTTCTACCCGTTCCTTCTTCCTCACAACATGAGGCTTCTAGTACAAAACACCACCAGTATTTACGTTTGACCTGGAGAGATTACATATTCCCCTAAAACGACAAACTGAACATTCAGGTGACAGCAATCACAATGCCTTGCACATAACAATACTATATAATAATTTAATATGATTTATTTGTTTTTTGTTTTTATTCTTCAACAAGAACAGGTCTTTTTTAATTAAAAAATAAGTAAATTTCTTACTTATTGTAAATGTAGCTCTTTTTCATTTAAAAAGTCATTAAAATACATTGATTTGTGTAAATGTGATCAATGTAGATTATGCACCATTTTATAGCATTAACGACTGGGGGTAAAAAAGATAAGACAACTTAGAAAACCTGCCTATGAAGTAGCTCGTATTTCCAGTTTATGAAGCCTCTGAAGGATATTCCGCAAGTGTTCCTGCAACCTTATGAGCGCTAAAGCAACCTTCTTATTGAGGCTGCCTCAAATGATGTGTCTTGGCATGGATGTCTTTGGACTTACACTGTTTGAGATTAGCTCAGCTTCTTAAATCTGTAGGTTTGTCTTTTGCCTAACTTGAGAAATTTCTAGCCACTATTTCTTTGAGTACTTTTTTCAGCCCCACTCTTTTCCTCCACTCTTTCTGGGACTTGGTTTATATGATTGTCAGATCTTTTGTTATAGTTCCATAGGTCCCTGAGGCTCTATTTATTATTTTTTAATCTATTTTCTCTCTGTTTCTTAGATTGGGTAATTGCTATTACTCTATTTTCAAGTTCATATTCTTTCCTCTGTTCTGTGTTAATACGCCGTTGAGCCTATCCAATAAGTTTTTAGTTTTGGTTACTGTATTTTTCCATTCTCACATTTCCATTTGGTTCTTCTTCATATCTTCTATTGGGTAGACCAAAAGGTTTGTTCGGTTTTTTCCATAAGATGGCTCTAGTAGCACTTAGTTGTCTTTAGCTTCATTCCAAACAATTTTGTTACATTGTATGTGATAGCTGTCATATCATCATGCATTTACAAAAAAGACTTATCAAAAGTGGTGAATTTTTGTGTAGCTATTTTAGTATTAAAGATGGAAGAAAAAAGCAACATTAGGCTTTATTATTTCAAGAAAGTTAAAAACAGAACTGAAACGCAAAAAAAAAGATTTGTGCAGTGTATGGAGAAGGTGCTGTGACTGATCAAATGTGTACAAAGTGGTGTGCGAAGTTTCGTGCTGGAGATTTCACACTGGACAATGCTCCACGGTTGGGTAGACCAGTTGAAGTTGACAGCGATCAAATCGAGACATTAATTGAGAACAATCAACGTTATACCACATGGGAGATAGCCGACATATCAAAATATCCAAATCAAACACTGAAAATCATTTGCACCAGCTTAGTTATGTGAATCACTTTGATGTTTGGGTTCCACATAAGTTAAAAGAAAAAAACCTTCTTGACTATATTTCTGAATGTGATTCTCTACTTAAACGTAATAAAAACTGTTCTGTTTTTAACATAAATTGTGATGGGCGATGAAAAGTAGATACTGTACAACAATGTGGAATGGAAGAGATCACGGAGCAAGCGAAATGAACCACCACCAACCACACCAAAAGCTGGTCTTCATCCAAAGAAGGTGATGTTGTGTACATGGGGATTGGAAGGGAGTCCTCTACTATGAGCTCCTCCCAGAAAACTAAACGATTAATTCCAACAAGTATGGCTCCCAATTAGATGAACTGAAAGCAGCACGTTACGAAAAGTGTCCAGAATTAGTCAACAGAAAACACATAATCTTCCGTCAGGATAACGTAAGACCGCATGTTTCTTTGATGACCAGGCAAAAACTGTTACAGCTTGCCTGGGAAGTTCTGATTCATCCGATGTATTCACCAGACATTGCACCTTCAGATTTCCATTTATTTAGGTCTTTACAAAATTCTCTTAATGGAAAAAATTTCAATTCCCTGGAAGACTGTAAAAGGAATCTGGAACAGTTCTTTGCTCAAAAAGATAAAGTTTTGGGGAGATGGAATTATGAAGTTGCCTGGAAAATGGTAGAAAGTAGTGGAACAAAAGGGTGACTACATTGCTCAATAAAGTTCTTGATGAAAATTAAAAATGTCTTTTATTTTTACTTAAAAAAAACCGAAGGAACTTTTTGACCCACCCAATATTTCTTTGTGATACTTTTCATTTTTTCATTTGTTTCAAGTGTGTTCATAATTGCTTACTGAGCCATTTTTCTGATGGGCTGCTTTAAAAACTCTTGTCAGATAATTCCAACATCTATGCCATTTTGGAGCTGTCTTCTGTTCATTGTATTTTCTCATTCAAGCTGAGATTTTCACGACTCTTGATATGATGCATGATTTTTTATTGAATTCTGGACATTGTGGGTATTCTGCTCTGAGAATTTGGGATCTAGTTTAAGACTTCTGTTTCAGCAGACTTCCTCTGACACAGCACCAGCCGGGAGAGGGAGAGCTGCCTCACTTCTTCCAGGTGGGAATGGAAATTCCATCTCCCTACTAGGTCTCCTCTGATATCATCCCAGCTGGGAAAAGGCAAGGTGCTTTATCAGTGCTCCACACATGGCATCCACTAACACCTCAGTTCAGGGACAGTGGCTCATGACCTCTTGGGGGAGGAGCAAACCCCATAACCCCACTCAGCCTCTCTGGCACAACCCTAGTGAGGAGTGAGAGAGGTGCCTCATTACCTCCACGTGGGAGTGGAGGTCCTGGCTCCCCACTCAGCCTTTGCTGGCAAGGGTGGGAGGAAGACCACCATTTTTTCCCATGATGTTTGGCTAGAGTAGGGGGGCTATTTTCTAAAAGTTTTCTGTCTTACTAGGTGGACGCTTCTGGGACTTTTGCTAGAGAGAGCAGACTTTTGGGGGGACTTCTTTGGTTTGTAATGTTGGCATTTCTATGTTCCTGGCTTCTCCAGCACCAGTCTGGGATATTTGTGGCAAACATAAAACCCACGAAACTCCTCACCATGCTGTTCCTCAGGCTCCAGAGTTCCTAACTGGGGTGACTTCCTCTGCCCATCTTTCAGAATTTTCTTACATTTGTTTCATATGAAATTTCCAGAGTTTTAACAGTATTTAGCAGGAGGAATAGGGAAGAGTACAGGCATCCTATCTTTTCCAGAACCAGAAATCAATATATTTAATTCTAATATTCTGTATGCTGTATGTATGTTATTTCTCCAAACTTTTTGTGGCCTGATACTATTGTGATTTCATTCATTTGGAGGCTCACTTAGAAATGTTTTCCATAACTACTATATCTTTGCATATTTCTCAGAGAATTTTTCACTGCACCATTAAAATTTTCTTAATCTGCAATGCACATCCAATTGCATTTCTTATGCAAACCTATGTTTCTTGGAAGGTATAACATCCACAACCACAAAACCCAATTTTAATGAAAGTACAAAGATAGCATATGATCATTCCACATGGGCGAAGAATGAGATTCTACTCATCATATCTTTCATAGACTTTTTCCAAATGCACACAACCAAAGCCTGATTATTCTCTTAATTTCAGCCTCACCTGAACAGATGTTCCTAGTTGATATTCTTCTACTTGTGCACTGATAGTCTCATTTATTCTGATTATCATTTTGTGTTTTTATTGAGCATGATCTTCTATTTGCTCATTTTCATTCCCCATTCTTGTCTGAGCAACTCCATCATCTTTCACACAGTTTGCTTTTGATGACTGAAAAAGCCAATAATACCCACAAATCTGCTGTGGCTCAGATGCTCACTACAAAAGTCTTTTCCTTTTCAGTCCATCTCCTGAAGAGATTTTCCTGGTAAGCAATAAAACAACTTGGGAGAAATAATGTCTCATTTACTTCTCTCCACTTAATTTCATTTTTAAATTTTTTCTCACCTTGGGAATTTGTATGAGAGAAAAACATTGTTTTGGGCTTGTCTCATGAGCTAAACATAACCTTTGACAACATTTCAGGGATACAATGCTCATTTGGATATTTTACTAAAAATGTAAAACCTGTTTGGTGTAGCATGGCATGCTAAACCATTGTTATTTTCACATCTGCACTATTTTGAAACAAAGATTGTAAAATCCAAGTAATCTTGTCCCTGACTGTTGTTTTGGTTAGCCCTGGGGTTTCATGAAACTAAATAGACAGGTAATATAAGTTCACACAAGTAAAACTAATTCTTATCCTGATTTGAACTCTCTGTACCACCACGCCTTTTATTTTCTGCAGTCACCTAAGAAAGGATTTTTTTTTTAAGTAAAGAAAATAGGGTTTTGAAAAATCATAGAAATACTAGGCCTGCAACTTTGTCTTTTCCTCCTCTTGGCATGTGTAGAATTGCTACTGAAATTCTTTTGGCTCTTATGATGTCATTATAGAAATGCCATCTTGCAAATCCTTCCCATTTATCTCCTTCACTGCCTGCTCTGTAGTTGAAACAATTCTTTTCAAAATAATTTATAATTTGTTTTGTATGACACCAGTGACATTTATTACAGGTGTCAAGTTCGGCAAAATATACCCAATTATTTCTATTTATTTATCAAATGCTAAGGCTATAGCAAGAATTTAGAGGTCATGTCACTTAGTATCTCACAGTAAAGAGGATGGTTTTTTTCTCAGTCAGATGAAATAATTTGGAAGGCCTTGGTCAATAGGAAATCTTCCAGAGAAGGAGGACTGGTGGCATTGAACAGAGAGGTTTTGGGCAAAGGTCAAAGAGTAACCACAGTACAAATAGTTGATTTGATTTGCTGTCATTATTTTCTTTTAATTTTATTAAGTGGCTATTTGTCATGATTTCTTTAAAGCTATTTTACTTTTTTTTCAAATTGTTATATTACATGAATAAAAGTGATTCTTTGGAGAAATCTGACTCTTCAACCTCAATTATTATCCAATTGGTATACTACTATACACAAGGTGGGATTAAATTTGAAATGCAGGTAGAAACCATGTTCAATTTTCCTCCCTTTACTGCACACCATAAAGTTTTAATGCAATGCAAGTATTTCCCCTAAATTATTTCTCTCCATTGAAATTTTACTTGAAGAATTTATCATCACAAAATGGAGCTTATAGGACTCTGCATCTGTCTGTTGGACAATAGAATTCCTTGTCCTTCATCTTTGCCTCTACTCATATGAGAGTATATTTAAAACCATAGGGATCTGTCTCTGCTTTAGTTTCAATCACTCCATCCAGTATAGGGAAACAACAATTTTTGGATAAAACTGTAGTATCACTCTTTTATTAACTTCCATTCTTACTGTGTTTATAACTCTAGCTGAAAAACTGTCCATACTGGTGTTTTAGATGTAGTGATGCTCAAACTCAAAGAAGAAAGTATTCCAAATTTGTGTTGAATGACACCTTAAATTGAACTTTTTTTTAATTGAACTATTTTTAACTCATGTTTCAACATTGATTATTATTAATGTATTATGGGTGTTACAAATCTACTCCAAAAAGAAACAAAAACAAAACCATTATTTGGGCAGAAATGAAGCTCTTCACTAGTCCTTACAAATAAGAAAAGATTCTCAAATTGATAACCAGAAAACGTCTACATTCTGGGAACTTGGGGAATGTGTAAAACACATGTCATTTAGAATTGTAACAAAGACCACTAATGAGGGAAGGCCCTTACTAAAGTCAGCTGAAGCACGCTATTCAAACAGATCTCTGACTGGCTAGAGAGGGCTGGCAATCACACACTGTCGCATCATCATATAAGCTGATCTTCAACTGTTAGTAAGAATCCTCCACTATATGAACCTTACACTGGCACCTGCACCCTAGAGTCTTCCCTTCTTGCAGGATAGGAAAGTAGAAATTATTCATTTTGAGATGCTTAATGCATTCATGTTTAATTCTTCACATACTATTCAAACATTTGCAAATTGATAGCACCTTGAGGTCTTTGGAATTTACTTTTGTGCATTTTCTTGTCCCTTGGCCCACGTATTCCCTTTTCTTCATCCATCTGACTCTATTTCTCCCACAATATCTATCTATATCTTGCAAAGAAATGGGACTTTAACATTTTCCCTTGCAGTACTCCTTCCCTAGAGTCAGTGACAACAAATTGCAACCATTGACGGGCCCTGGTGTGCTCATACGCTTCTGTGCCTCACCACTAGAAACAGTAAGAAACAACAAGCAACCGCAGATCGAGCCTCTAGTGTGGATATAGAGCTAACATCCACCACTTGGCAAGCCGTGTTTAGGGAGGCTTACTTAGCTCTCATCCCAGGATTATTATAAAAATAAATCTTTTAACATTTGTTTGGGATTAAAAGTGAGGGAATCTAGACTCACATTTTAAAATGCACATCCTGATGAATAATAAATACACTTAGTAAATATACATTAAGGGAGAATTATATTTTCTGCAGCTTGTTGTGTTTTACTGAAAGCATTCTCCACATAACAATGAATTAACAGAACCCAAATATCAGATGAAGATTGGAGTAGTGAGTATAATTTGTATCATCTAGTAGAAATGAAAGGTTAAAACAAGAGCAAATCAAAATGAAAGGGCTCTGTATGAGAGGAAAGAGGAGTGGCCTGCAGGGCAATCCGGGGCAACAACTGAGAGGCTGCCCAGGGTGTGCTGGAGAGAGCCCTGGGCTCAGGGTAAACAACCGTGAGTTCTAACCTTGGCTTGGTCACCAATCCCCTGCCTCTCAGGTTCCTCAGCTGCAAAAGGGAATTAAAATGTCTGTGAGGATCACAAGACTTCATGGCTCCAGAATTACATGTAAACCATGTAATGACAAGCATGGAGGAAGGGCAGAAGTCCTGCAATTTCAGGATCAAGGAGACATCTGAGAAGATGATTCCATCAGGTCGGCCACAAGCAAATCTGTGAAATTAATGTTCTGCCTCCTTCACTCCTCCCCTTTTCCATGATCATGTCCACTAGCCCTTCCCTTCCAAGCCGCCAGTGGTGATCAGGAGCACACCACCTTCTCTCTACTTAGTCTTCCCTTCATGCATACTCCCTCATCTGTTGGACACCTTCCCCAACTCACCACATCAAAGTTTAATTGTCCTGTACCCTCATTTTTCTGGACCCCATTCTCTGTTGATACCATGTAGGAAGAACACACGAGCTCAGGAATCAAAGAATCGAGGTTCAAACCTAGCTCTTCTGCTTGTGAACTCTGAGACTTGGCAAATAACTTAACCCCATGTGCCTTACTTAGCCTCCTCATCATAGCCGGAAGATCATAACAGTATCAGTTTTGTAGCACTCTTGTGAAGGTAAATAATAAGGATAAAATCTCTGGCACAGTGCCTGGCTCATAAATAAACACGTAATAAATGTAAGTATTATTTGATCGAAAATGGTAAGAAGAGACATCAGCTTAATGTTACTCCTCCAAAGCAAATCCTGATTTTACCAGCAGCCTTAACTTACAGGAGAGCATGGTCATGTGATTGTTAAACACTGTGACAAGGTGCTGGGGGAGATCCTTTAGGGAGGGGGCAAAGGGTCCCTTAGGACAGGTTATTCCAACCTTTAGTACCAGATAATCCAACACCCCAGAGCAGTCCACTAGCTGCTCTTCCCATTATGTGTCCACACATCCCCTGCCTCCTTTTCAGAATAACAGAAAATGCAAAGGTCTGGACCAGAAGACAGAAGGGAAGATCTATCAGGACATTGTTTACCCTGAGGCCTTGTCAAATGATCTGTTTTTATCCAGAACTGGATAAACAGAAATACTTTTGCAGAAACAAGTAAACACTGAACTATGCAGTGATTTCACAAACCATTATTTAATAGTCCATCACCAGCTTTTCCAGACAAGTGATCACTGAACCTTTTCTGTGGAAAGGGCGGTCATTGCTTTGTTTATGGCTTGGAAGGTGGGGTGGGGGGAGGCAGGAGGGACAAGGGAGGTGACATTTAAATTACCAGTCCCTCTTTAAAGTTTTCCAGGTAAGCTGTGCCTAGACTCAAGGACAATGTGTTAAGACTGACTCCTGTGTCACCCCTGAAAAGCCCTGGGAATTTTAATTGAAATTACTTTTCTGCACTGGCACGCTGCCTTATTTGCAATTTGTATTATGAAGGACAGTGCTAAATAGTAAGGGTGACTTTTTTTTAAATACAGACTCCAAAACTGTATGTTGGCTGCCCTCCCCTCCCCACCTAAGAAATAAACACAAGATTTTTTTTGTTTGTTTTCACTAAAGGACAGTATACATCTTTGGTTATCAATATTCAAAAGCCAAACTAAAACAGCACAGCAAGCTGTAGTGGGAGATGGTCCCCAAAGCAGACAGCTATTCATGGAAATGGAAACAAGCAGAAGAACAAACAGAAAAAAATCTCCCTGTTTTCATCCTACATTTCAAAGCTGCAGTAAAGTCACAGTTCCTCTCATTGCAAGACGTTTCCTAAAAATTCATGAAACGGCCATAAAACAGGAAGTTCAGACTATTACTTTCTCAGTATTATTTTCCCTTTTCAATTCAACTTTAGTTTATTCACTAATTTAACAGAATAATATTTTTTGAAAATGAAAGCTGATAACTTCGCATGAATACCTTTCCTGCCAAGGCCCCCGCCCCTGGTTCTCATTTATAGTGTTCTAAGCTGGTGGCCGTGCTGTCTTCCTGTGACTTAAGAACAGTTTTTTCCAGTAGGAAATAGAACACTAAACAAGATTTATCTTTGTACGCGGGCCTCTCACTGCCGTGGCCTCTCCCGTTGCGGAGCACAGGCTCCAGACGCGCCGGGTCAGCGGCCATGGCTCACGGGCCCAGCCGCTCCGCGGCATGTGGGATCCTCCCGGACCGGGGCACGAACCCGAGTCCCCTGCATCGGCAGGCGGACTCCCAACCACTGCGCCACCAGGGAAGCACAAGATTTATCTTTTTAAAAGTGCAACTAAGTTAGAGAAAATTATGCTTACCTAATTAAGAGATATAACGGTATCTTAGGGGGAAAAAAAATCAAATCCTGCCCTTGAGAGGAGACAACCTCGATAAACATTCCAACTTCTCAATGTAGGAACATGGAAATCCTTTCTCAGGGCCCAGATATGTGCCAGAGATAATATGCCAAGAGAAACATTATTTTCCTGGGATGGGCTACTGTGATTATCTATCTCATTACAAGTCAAGACCTTGAAAATCCAAGGTAAGCAGCAGTTAAACAGCTATAAACAGTGGCTTATGAGAATTTTGAGGAAATATGATGAGGTGAAAACACTCTGAAACCCACTGCAGAAATGAATCCCTCAGTATGAAAAAATGTGTCCTAAATGTCACATACTAAGCTCTCTCTCTTTTTTCTCTCATGATCCTTTCTCTCTTCTTACCATCTCTCCCTTTCTTTTTCCTTCTTTCTCCCAATCTGTGTTCATTTTTCCAGTTTATTTTTCTCTCTCCCTACTTCCTCTGCCTCTCTTTCTCTGCCTCTCTTTCTCTCCCCATCTTTCTCTCTTCCATTTTCCCCTTTTCTCTCATTTCCACACCTTTTATTATTTCACTCCCCCAGTGACATGTCACAGTACTGCATAGAAATTTATCATAAGAACATTTGGGTTCCCTGTTGTTATGTTTTTAATCAGTCAAAGTTCACTCTTTTATATCACTCTTTCTGTGTCCAAAAGGAAACCAAGTTAAGATGCTTTTGATTTTCATATGATATGTCTCTTTACATGAAAACCATTCACCAATCGTGGGGAGAGGGAGGAGGTGAGGAATAGACTATATGATTCTTATCCTCAAAAAAAAAAAAATGCCAAAGCTATAAGGAACTCTTCAAACTAGATTCCTTCTATTCCATCTGCCTTTTCTCCCAGCTTTTCTTTTTTTTAGCATCGGCTCATCCTAACTTTATTGAGTACTTAATGTTTGCCAGGAAGTTTAAGCATAGGAACAATAGGCTGGTGGAAGGATTACAAGGAAAGGAGAAAGGTCCTTCTACGGTTCCTCCTAAATTTTTCCCTTTTCTTTGTGAGAAAACCAGGACAGAAAGAAACAAAAGGTCAGAAACAACCCCCTACACATACACACTCTCTCTCTCTCTCTCTCTCTCTCACTCACACACACAGACACACACACACACACCCCTCAAGTACAGGAACTTCTGCTTTCGTCCTTTCCCCAGCCCCTGCCTCATTGTAGCCCTCACCCTGAGACGTGACCTTTCTTCCAAGCACACTAAAGGAAAAAACTGAGAGGCAGGCAGTATCCAGAACTCAAATTCTTCCCTTCCCAAATCTAAAGAACTTTGGGCAAAAAGTGCAGATGTGTATTTAGTTGGTGGTAATCTAACAGGTATATACGGCCACCTGCCCTGCAAGGTAGATACTATCATTCTTTTTTTTTTTTTTTTTTTTTGCGCTACATGGGCCTCTCACTGTTGTGGCCTCTCCCGTTGTGGAGCACAGGCTCCGGATGCGCAGGCTCAGCGGCCATGGTTCACGGGCCCAGCCGCTCCGCGGCATGTGGGATCTTCCCGGACCGGGGAATGAACCCGTGTCCCCTGCATCGGCAGGCAGACTCTCAACCACTGCGCCACCAGGGAAGCCTGATACTATCATTCTTGAACGTTGAGTTTCTGAGAGGTGAAACACTTGGCTCAGCAAGTAAGTATCAGATTCTCAATCGGTTATCTGACTACAAGGCCCACACTCTTTCCACTCTAGTCCACGGCCGCTTTCGCTGCCTTGACAAACTCCAACTGGTTCTTTAACACTCAGTTAAGTTTCCTTCCTACTTAACTGATCATTCACCCTCTTTCCTCAGAGCCCTGACCCTACCTCCATTACGTATTACTACATTGAAGACAATTATTTACTTCTCGGTTACCTTAACCACCACATCTGAGCTGCTTCACGGCCAAGTAACCATCCTGTTCATCCTTGGAGTTCCCAGACCCTCCATGTAGCACCTTATACTGAGGGGTTCAATAAATGTTGGTCACATCAAATTAAGTGGAACACCAAAATATGGTAAAGCCTGTTGGGTTTAGAAAAACTACCTTCTCAAAGAATGAATGGCAAAGCAGTTTGAAAGAAAAGAGACACTAAATCCAAAATAGCACTTACGTTGCTTCAGATTGCAGGGCAGTTCAAGAGAAACAATTTTTCAAGCAGAACCCACGAGAGACACAAGGACAAGGACCAGAGAACCCAATGGGTGGATTCGGGATTGAGAAGAGGATAAATGAAGCAGAAAATGTGTATTAGTCAAGCCTAACAAGGCAAGGGCTAACTTACCAAGGAGAAAGGTAGAGAAGACATGTTCTCTCATCAGTGATTCCAGAATAACCTCTACCAGTTGGGGCTCTGAAACCATGGGTTAAATCCATGTCACCTGCCTTCACTAATTAAGGTTGTTTTGAGACTTACTTGTCCTCCAAGCTGCACATGGCCTAAACAATAATGCCAACCAGAGTTATTTTCCAGGACCCTGGAGTCAGCTGTGCCTAGATGAGCTGAGCTGGTTAAGACTGGATAGGACCACCGACCCTTCAACTGGGCATGCGTGAGTACCCACTAGGTGACCTTTTGACGTCAGAGGGTGGAGTTTGCTGAAACTCCATCTTCAGAACGTGCCTGTAGCCTAGTCACACCTGTGCAGAATGACAATTACCACACCTTTTCCCAATCACTTTTCCCCTCACTCTCACACGCCCCACACCTTGGACCCCTCTGCTTCTTTATTCATTATCCTATTAATACCCCAGCCCCTTGAGATTTGTTCTCCTGTCTCCTTGCTTGGCTGCCTTGAGAATAACCCCTTTCTGCTGCAAAATTTTGGCATCTCAGCATTTTGGCTTGTTGGGCGTCGGGCAAAACAAACCTGGTTCGGTTACAGTTCTAACATTATACCCAATTAATGGGTCATTTAAAATGCTTATAATCTCAGACTCAGACCCTCCTTAGACATAGAATGTTTCTTAGCCGGTATTTTTGTTTAGTTTTATTGAGGTATAACTGACAAATAATATTGTAATATATTTAAAGTATACATCATGGTGATTTGATATACTCTTACACTGTGAAGGGATCCATCACTTCACACTTATGTTATACTTGGAGGAGTTGAGAACATTTAAGTTGTCTCTCAGCAAATCTCAATTATATAATAGTGTTAACTACTATGGTCACCATGTTTTACATTATATCCTCAGACCTTATTCATCTTATAGCTGAAAGTTTCTACCCTTTTACCAACCTCTCCCTATTTCCCCCACCCTCTCAGCCCCTGGCAACTACTTTTCTACTCTATGTTTCTATGAGTTTGACATTTTTAGATCCTATGTGTAAGTGACCATGCAGTATTTATCCTTCTCTATCTGGCTTATTTCATTTAGCATAAGGCCTTCAAGGTACATCCATGTTATTGCAAAAGGTAAGATTATTTTTTAAGGCTGAAATAATATTCATAGATATACATAAGATCACATGTTTATCCATTCATCTGTTGATGGATACTTAGGTTGTTTCCATATCTTGACTATGGTGAGTGATCTTAGCTGATGTTTTAATTCAGCTTAAGCTAACATGTAGAGGAAAGTCCCCACCCTTTCCAACTGAAGTTTGGGCAAATCTTTAAATAAAGTTCTCTTTGAATTGCATCAACCATAGATAACAGATACAACCTTCAGTATGAAGTGACAGCACTTGTCTTATGGCTTTTGTATGGATTCCTATACTTTAAAATATTTCTAAAAATTTTTTCAACACACGGTGATGAACTCATTGAAATTATGAAATTGTGCCTGAGATTTTTTTAATTTGGAAGAAAATGTCATTGATTTTCATATGAAATGCATTTGCGTATGCTATGTTTTTGTGTATGCTATGCTTTTGTGCATGCTTAGTTTTCTAGCACAGAAAATTGAAAACCCAATTTTATAGGTCTGAAATATAAAATAGATTTAGTAAGCTAATTTACTTAGAATGGTCAGAAATGTGGCATTTTGGTTAACTCAATGTTTTAGTTAACTGAACTATCCCTATTCACCATAAGAAAGAGACTGATTCTCAAAACTTGGTGCAATATTCTAACAAGACAATAAGATTTTATAAATCTATCTTGATTTCATTGGGGTCTTGAGTTCTTAGAAAGTCATCATTACAAATCATCATTATAAATTCTCATTATACAGTGTGACCAGGGTAAAAGTTATAAAATTCTAGCCATTATCCATGAACAGAAGGTGCACAGATTATTTTAATGGCATTGTTGGAAGAGACCTACCTGGGTCCTAGGCAAAGCTGTGAATAGTTCATTTCAGGTACCTCCTTCCCACCCTCATCAATGTCTCCATTCTTCTTTTCTGCTTTCCTCCTCCCATTTCCTGCCCCTGTTCCATCCCCCAAATTCCTCTAACTTGCTTTATGTTACAGCTAATAACTAAGATATTAGTTAGTAAGGGATGAGAATGAGATTACCATGATCCAGGGATATTTGTCCTCTCATGGAAGCTGCTTAATTAGGTGTCCCCAGACCTCCCCCAACCCCCTCCCCCCCCCAGACAAAGTGGAGAAATGACTTATGCTTAATTTAATACAAAAATCATTTAACTGGTCTGACCCCTGGCTTTGTAGTTCAATCTCCCTGGAACAAACCTACTGCCAGCTTTCATTCCATTCCATGCCTCCTCAACATCCCACATGCTTTTCCTTCTACCTGGTAAAACCTCACTTGCATCCACCACACCCCACCCCATACCACCATCACCTTCACCTCAATGACTGCCCTTGGAGGTAAGGCTCAAGTAAATACTGCATGGAGCAGCTTTCCCAGGCCTTCCAGTCCACTTTAGATGTCCCTCCTCCATGCACCCCTGGCGCTCTAGGTGCTTTAGAACACTTACTATTTCAGAAGATAATTATTGGTTCCTTTCTGGTTTTCCCACTAGCTAGACTGTAATCTCCTTACAGCATTATCAGTCTTCATATTTTCAAGGTCTAGCAAATTGCTCAGGACTCACAGCTCATTAAGGTTGAACAAATGAAAAGACTGCAAGGAAATGAAGGAGGCTTAGGATACAGTGTTTCACGGAGGGTGGAATTTTTTAAAGCTGGAAATACTCATTTAAAATGTTGTCAACCTCCACTGTAGAATACAGGACTAGATATGCACAGAGCCAACAGCACTATAAAGTTTCCTGGGTTTTTTGTTTAAAAAATCCCTGATACTAGCTTATTAACTTTTCACTTGTTCCCTTCTCACTAAAGAAGAGCACAAAGCAATCCTGTTGTTTAGGCTTCCCAACTGTCTAAGTTCCAGATAAATAGGCTTACCGGGTCTGTGTGTGCTTTTATGCACTTTAATCAATATATTTCCCAGTTCGAACAAGACAATAAATTAATTCCTGTCTTTCCTAAACTAGTTTCCACTTACTCAAAGATGTCACTACACAACTTGGAAGCAACCTTGAAGAGTGAAAAAACAGATTCCTTGGAGAAGTTAGTACACCTGCAAGTGTTAGTCCTGGCTCTGACTCTCTGTAATTTGGCTTTGGGAAAACTACATAACATTTCTGGGCCACAGTTTCCTCACTTATAAAACAAAGGAGGTGGATCAGTTGATCTTTAAGCACCCTATCAGTTTTAAAATTCTATTATTGTATAAATCTTTAATTCTAACATACAGCAGGTGGACCCTGAAAAGTACTAGAAATAATGTTGTACTGTCACACAAAGTAGATAATATCCATCACATGCAATTCATTTTAAAATTCATGACAAAGTCAAATTTGTGCACACTACATCTGAGAAGCTAAGGGTAATAAACGCATCTATGGAAGGAGCAGGAAGCAGGGGGGAGGAGACACATGCACTGTGTGAGACAGTATACAGCCTAAATGTATTTTCTCACACTGATGTATTTTAAATTTGTGACTATGAATATACCACAGTGAACAGCTTGAAGTTCTTTGGAACAAACATCATCTCTTCTAAGGTCACTCCTGAAGGAACTGCAATAATAACGTTTGGCATATGTAGATAGAGTGCTTTGCAGACTGGAGCATGGAGAATTATGCTCTGCATGTTCCAGAAAAGATGATCCATGATTCAGGTGGAAAAAAAATGTCAGGTACATGTTTGACAGTGGCAGCAAACCCAGGCAGTATAACCATACAATCAATATGGACGCCCTCATTAAAATCCCCAAGTAGCTGTGAGTTTGATTTTCAGCAGGTCTGGACAGAAATAATGGATTTGGTGGCCTGGAGGAACATTAGAGGTTTTAATAAAAGGAACTTAAAATTACCAGTGTTGGCCCTGGTTCCAAGGAAGTCCTGGCTCTGTCTCTGCAGCAACACAGGATGAACCTAATTCCTTGCCTTGGATTCTCGCTGTTCAGTTTAAAATGCCATTTTATATACAGCCTGATAATTTCTCCTCAAAAATACACTCATAAAAATTGCTTTAAAATTCCTGATCAATGTTTTCAGTTCATATAGATATTAAACCGAATTTCCTAAAGCCTGAAAAGCTAATTATGCATTCAATTAGAGTTTCTTAATAAAGATTAAAACTCTGAAGTCTATTATAAGCCCATATTTAATTCAACTGCCATTTTATCCATGCCATGGAAGTGTAAATGGTAACAATGAATATAAATTATAATACATGCCATAGAAAGAATGCTATTTGTCCAAGTACGTTGCTATAAAGAATTAAATTTTGCTATCAATTCCACGATCTAGTTAAAATTGGTATTCTTTATTTGGTCTTTCAATGTAGTCCAATTTCCTACTTTGAAAAACAAATTCTAGGGAATAAAGAAAAGAGATTAATTTATCATTAAGACTCTGCTTAATTGAAGTCAATTCCGAACAAACTTGAATTCAATTTCTGCTCATTAAATTGAATGTGCTCTGCGTTCCTCTCTGCATTGCTTTGAGCAAGCAGCTGAGAACAAGGGACTAACATCAAAATTATTAAATTGAGGAGATTTTATTTGGTCTTCACATGCCAGAGCCGCTTTGATGAGGAGCTGTTTTGGCACTAAAAGGAAAGAAGAGCAGCTGGAGAAAAAATCAAATGAAACTAAGCCTTGGAAAATTGAAGAAAACGCAAGCTTAATAATATTTAATAATTAAATTTCCACAAACAATAGCGGCAAATGAAGTAATCTGCAAAGTCTGTGAACTCATTTGCATAATTGATGCCGGTCCCCTGTAAATGAATAATGAAGATAATAAAAGATGTTGCTAAAAATGGGCACAATAACAGCAAATTTCATCAAGCCGCGCTCTCTGATTAATCTGCTCTTGCAAATCAGCAGCGAGAGGGGAGCGCGTGATTAACCGCGCAGAGGCCGGCAGCAGGCGGCGGCGCTGCCCTTTCTCCGCGTGTCTCTGGGCGCGTCCCGCCCGCTCCCCGCGCAGCCAGCGCGCCTCTCGCCGCAGCTGCCACTGGGGCCGCCGCGGGCGTCGCTCACCGGAGGGCGCCTTCGCCGCCCGCCCGCCCGCAGCCCGGGGTTCGCTCCGTGGCCGCGTGCGGAGCGATGGCCGCCCGGCGCCCCGGTCCCTTGGCATCTCCGCTCCGGGGGCTTCCCGCCTACGCCCCTGTTGGGGGGAGGCCCGGGAGGCACCCAAGCCCAGGCTCACTTTCCCGAAGCTGAATAAACTAGGAATCAATTAGCAAGCCGGGTGGGAAGGTGGTGGGCGACTCCACCAAGGCCGGTGGCCTGCGTGCCCCCCGCGCTCGAATGGGTCTGGGAGTCTGGGCAGTTGGGAATTTCTGATTAGGAAAGAGGGCGAGAGGTGCCGGGTGGGCAGGCGAGGGCAGCCGCTCTCGGAGAAACCAGCAATGGCGCTGTTAAACGCGCGGGCCCTCTTCCTCCCTGCTCCCCGTCACGCACAAAAAGGATGGGCCTTGAAAGGGATGAGTTTATTATCCACTTTTAAATGACTATTGAGAAAAGATCAGGAGGCACAATTAAAAAAAAAAAAAAAAAGCTTCCCACTCCATCAATTCCCTTGCCTTGAAGAAAAAAAAAAAAAGAGAAAGCAACCCACAAAGGTAAAGCTGAGCACTTAAAGATTTTGTGGTTTTTGCTTTATTTAGTTGTTTTTTGAAGAATCAAAATAACATTTTCCAGTTTGCGACTTACATTTTCGTGTTTTTTTCCTCAGGGCCAACCCAAGGGGCTAATAAAATCTCTGAGAGCTGTTGTGCTCAAATACATGTTGTGTGGGAGTTTGTGAAAGCAACTTTGCTGAGTACAAGACCTAGACGATGAAACTGAAAATACTTCGAAAATCACGCGATCCTCTTCCAATCATGGCGCCGCACTTTTCCAGCACTCTAGGATAAAGTTGTCTCAGGAAAATAAAACCTGTTGATAAACCATGATTCCAGACTGTTACTTATTTTACAGCCCTCGGTTTGCAATCGATCATAGCTCGGGCCTAACAGAACTGACTCGAGCTTTTCATTTGTTTATAGGGTGTGCAGTATTTTATGCCTCAAATGTACCATGTCAGCAATGTAAAATAGTGCATTATTTTCGTTCACATCCTGGATCCACCTCCGCAATGGTTTTTGTTTAAAATAAAAGCCGTGATTATTTTCCATTATTACAGAATGGAAACTTCGATCCTACACATCTAACATGTCTTAAAAATCAAGTACTGAGTTGGGAAAAGTAGAGAGGAGCTCATGTTTACTCCATTTGTAAAGTGCAATTGACTTTGTTTAACTTGACCAGTTTTAATCCAATCTAATAAACCACTAGCTTACTTCTGCTTCAAAACAGCTAGAGCCACCCTGAGCCCCCAATCCCATCTTTCACAGTGCCAGTGACATCAGGTAAACCTTTTTTTTTTTTTTTTTTTTTTTTGCGGTACGCGGGCCTCCCACTGTTGTGGCCTCTCCTGCTGCGGAACACAGGCTCCGGACGCGCAGGCTTAGCGGCCATGGCTCACGGGCCCAGCCGCTCCGCGGCATGTGGGATCCTCCCGGACCGGGGCACGAACCCGTATCCCCTGCATCGGCAGGCGGACTCTCAACCACTGCGCCACCAGAGAAGCCCCAGGTAAACCTTTGATTCCCTTGTTTTTGCTAAGTTAATAGCTCATGCCATGGCAGTTAATTTTTCTGGTGCAACAATCACATTGTAATTTTCCCTAATTCCCTTAAGTACAAAGAAGTCCTAAAATCTTGTGAGCCAGAGGCAACCTCCTCACTTTATATGGGAAGAAATGGAGACTGAGAGAAGTTAAGTACTGCCCATTCTCCCAGGGGCTCTCCTACCACATTCCAGGTCTCCCTACTCCAAGCAGGTGGTCTCTCCCCACCCCCAGCCTCTTGTAGAGATCAAGGGAAGGAAACTGGGAAAGGACTCAACAGCAACATTTCAGGAAACACAGGGAAACCAAGGGAATGCCGTAACAGAATTAATGGGATGTGGGAAAGTTTAGAATGATAAATCCAGGTGATAAAATGAGTTTCAAAGACTCAGGAGCCAGATGGTAATAGTGAAGCCATGGGAAGGGCAGAGGCTGTATAAAAAATAACCTGGCAAAATAAGGACTGTGGAGAGAAAATAAGTGGTTTTTAAGATGTGTCAAACATGGGATCAAAGTTAGATCAAGAAAGGAAAAGTCCATGGAATGTTTGTAGACAGGCAGAAGGAGAGTATAAGTGAACTTGGTGTCCAAAAGATTTGTTCTGTGTGATGCTTCTGAGGAAGAAAGGGTGATACACTGCCCTCATGAGAATGAAAAAGGGACCAAGAGACACAGGAATGGCCTCAGTCAAGGTGAATTGTAGGCAGTTGTAAGAGTTTCATCCCAGGAGCATGATGAGAATGCCAGGGGCTGACCCACATCAAGGGTACTTTATCTACTGGGACATGGAGAGTGTCCTAAAACCCGTCAACCCTTAGATGAAAAAGCACACTGTCCAATGTCACCCAGCAGCTCCACACCAAGCATAGAAAGTTCAGGCTTTCTGATCCCCATCAGTGCATGCCCCTGGTGATGCCACTTTCCTTTCTTAGGATTTGGATTTGTTCAATTGGATAGGGCTCTGAAAAGATGCCCTCAGAGTTCTCTGCTTTTTCCTGTTTCAAATCACCCTGATGTATAAAATAAAAATGTATTCTACAGTGTTCCTCAATTTATTAGCTCTTGCGTAAGAAATGAATGACTCTTGTTACTACTTGAAAACATCCACATTTTGGAAATGTCCAGGCCACACAGAAGTAATAAAAATAGAATTTATTTCAGTTGGTCAGTTTTGAAAGTACACTGACCAGTCATACTTTAATTATTCCTGGATGACATTGAAGAAGTAGAAAAGTAGGCAAGGTTTTATAGCCAAAATTCTTTGGTTTTTATCCTTACTGTCTTTTTTTTTTTTTTTTTTTAATAAGATTAACCAGCTTGAGCAAGGGCCTAAAGCTCTAAGCAGGTAAACTTTGCAGCTGTGTTTCTGAAACCCTGGGTTCTGGAATACTTTATGGCCCTTCATCTCCTTTGAGAGCGGTCCTTACGAGGCCAGGAATCTAGCTGAGTTCCATGTGGGTAGAAAATGTAATGCTCTGTTTGCCTTGTTGCTCTGGTTAACTGATGGTGACCACATACAATATAAACCAGTGTTGTCTGATTCTTAGAAACTTCAAAGGTTGTTGAGGAGATGCCATCTCTCTTTACACAGAGCAACAGGCAGAAATTGTTGGTAATCTGACAAATGAAAATATTCATACCTTGTGATGTTTACTGTCTGTTCATAGACTGAATCTGCACACAATCTAGAGTTATCACTTCCTCACAAATAATTTATCTCTAATGAATAATGATGTCTTTATTGTGAGCCCGGTGGTCCAAATAGCAAGTTTTCCATAATCATAATTATCTACAACTCATACATTTTCCCATTCAGTTAAACTTTTCTTACAGCAACAGAACATTTTATTAAAATAGTCAGAAATCATTTAAAATTAGCATATAAACTAAAAAGCAGTGTTTAAGTAGGAGACCCATAAGGCATTTAAAGCATTGTTTATAACTATATAGACATTTTAAACAGTTAGGCTTTTTCCCCCACTGGTTATTAATTCTTTTTAATGATAGTTTTGCTCTCTATGTTCCTCCCAAGGTAAAAAGCACAAGTTATTTATCTTTCCTGGTTTGTCCAAGATTTTCCAGGATTTACAGCCCCCTAAAAACAAGTGTCAAGACCACTACGTCTGCCCTATTTCTATTCACTCTACACTTCTCTCTAGCTGGAAAGCCATAGGAATAGGAATTAAAAATAAAAAGCATGCAATTCAAAATTCCTTATTGGCACTCTTTTTTGATTCAATCAGTATGTGCTGAGCACCCACCACACGACAGACACTGAGGAAGTAGGCAAATAAATATGGTCCCAGTCATCCAGCTCACAGCCACCAGGGAGGTACTGCATGTACACAGATAACGTACATGTAGTGTAGTAAGTACTGTAAGCACTTAGCCCAGCTTCAAAACTCTGGGATATTTTCATAAGAGATAAAAAATGGGGAAAATTGATAGCTTAATTCACAATCTCCTTGTTAACTTCATGATGCTCTCTTTCCAACTACAGACATCATCTTATAATATTCCCCATCTCCAATAGATATTAGAAAGGTTCACTTATTCCTAATGCCAGTGGGCTATTGGCAATCACAATTTAATTCTACATGAGCCCACAGAACACATTTTTTCCTAGGGTTTAAGTTTTAAAAACATCCCAGGAATACTTTGTTCAGTATTGAGCTGTATGACATTATTTGTTAGAGTGCTGTATAAGAGATGTTTTAAATATGTGTATGTGTACACCTGAATATATACATGTTTCACTCTGGATATTAAATTACAAGTTTTATGGTGACTTGAGATGCCATTAAGAGACTGGTCTAAGAAACCAAATACAAAAATTATCAATTAGGAACTGGTGGAAGTTCTTGGCCTTTATGAATGGCATTATAAACATCACTGTAGCCTGTGAGGATTAGCCAACAAACGTATGACCAACAGCCAGAAAAAACTTTGACTGGAGTGTGTCATGACTCCAGGGGATGTGAAGAGAATGTAAGAGTGACTGCCAAAGCAGAGTACGAGGAATCTGTATTCTCAGAAACTATAACAAACCTATTGTATCACAATCTATTGTTTTCACCTGTTTGGAACGGGAACCCTACTCAACTAGCTTAACCAAATAGGAATTTGCTTTCCACTTAGTGGGAGGCAGGCCAAGACTAGTTCAGCGGCCCTAAAATTGCACAAGAGTTTCAGTTTCCTCTCTTTCCTGTCTATCATCCTTGATATGCTTTCTTTTTGTTGTGGTCACAAGATGGCTCCTTTACCATTGTATAGTAAATAAAATAAAGAGATGTTTTACTCCGAGGTCTCTATTCCAAGCAAAAAAAAAAAAAAAAAAAAAAAAAGGAAGGGCAAAAGGTATGTACCAGCTGAGTTTGTCCCTTTTTTATAGGAAAATAATAGTTTGCCACAAGCCTCACCCAGTAGAGTTCTGCTTACATATCATTGGATAGAACTAGGTCTAGGTCATATGGCTTTAGCTGTAAAAGAATCTGGGGAGGTGAGAAATTTTAACTGGATTCATAGCTGTCCCAAGCAAATCCAAATTATCTTGGTAAGTTAAAAAGGAAAACTGGTTACTGGGAAGAGAGCCAGTGCTGATTCCGTGAGGGTCTGCAATTCTAGAAGGTGTTGCCCCACACGCTAATGCATACAACTACCCTGTATTGATATACAATGTAACATTGTCGTAAAATAAAGATATCAAATAATTTTCATATCTCCATATAAGATATGGCATCTCCATATTTTCCTTGGGTAAAGAGGTAGTATATTTATAAATGTATCAAATGGTCTGACAATTTTTAAAGGCTGTCAAGACACCCAATATTACTATAAAGATATTGTACTCCACTTCATGCTGAATCTTCATCACACACTATGCTATATTTTTAAAGGGTTTTGTGTCCTTACTGCTGGAAGTTTATTTGTGGGCTTATCACAGATGTATGGATAATATAAAAGTAATGCTTTAATGCACAAGTATAAAGGCATCTGAGCAACCTCAGGAATTGGGATCTGAAATCAGTCATATAAAAGGAAGACTAAGATGAACAATATATTTTTATCATCATATATCCTTATCATTAAAAACATTTGTTAAGCACCAACATGCATATATCACAGTTGTCAAAATAAAACAAAAGGATGTTTTGCTCCAATCAACTCAACTTTATTTATCCTGGTACCCTATGTTTTGCAAACTCTTTTTCCACTCAGCAGTACCTCAAACAGAGTAAGAGTGGGGGTGGGAAGGAGACAAACCTCAAACCAGTCAATCTAATCATGTTATTAGCTATAGTTAAAGGTTTGCTGAAGGAGGAGATTGAAGCTATTTGTAAAATGAGGTTTGTGTTTGTCTGTGGATTTCAATTACCCATGCTTTCCTCGTCCCTATTTCTATGGATAATCAAGAGTTGGATGAATCTATTATTTTGGAGCAAGATTTGGTTGCTGTCAGAAATCATAATTTGTGTAAAAAGCATTTATCCCACCCTACTTTTATACCAGGCATTGTGCTAGCTGGGAGCAGTGGGGACATTTGGAAAAAGCAATGTTATAGCAGTCCTCTTACTACATGCGCATTCTCTTAGAAAAAGCAACTAATGAGTACATAAGTGTATAAACTTCAACATGATGGGAGGAAAAGTACAAGTATTCTTTCCCTCAATAATTAGATTCAGATTCTTAGGAGTCTGGCTGAAGGCATCAGCAGACGTGTATCATCTCATCCAGTTATCCCAAAAGGGAAGTTTGAATGTTCAATTCACACAAATGTGTTGACTTAGGTTTTGCAAATGAAGGACTTTTTTAAAACATCTCCTGCTGTGCTCCACGTCAGGCCCTGCTATTAGTCTTCCTTCCATTGCAGTGCAAAGAGACTCAGCTCTGCCAAATTACTACGTGACCTTAGGCAAATTACTCACTTAACCTTTCTGGGCTTCCCTTCCTTCATCTTTAAAATGGGGGCAACAGGGGCCTCCCTGGTGGCGCAGTGGTTGAGAGTCCACCTGCCGATGCAGGGGACACGGGTTCGTGCCCCGGTCCGGGAAGATCCCACATGCCGCGGAGCGGCTGGGCCTGTGAGCCATGGCCGCTGAGCCTGCGCGTCCGGAGCCTGTGCTCCGCAACAGGAGAGGTCACAACAGTGAGAGACCCGCGTACCGCAAAAAAAAAAAAAAATGGGGGCAACAAAATCCACTCTGCGGAGTTGTGATGGGGAAGAAAAAAAGGTGACTTTGGATGCAAAATCACTGTAAAATGTAATGTGCTAAACTAATATAAGGTATATTATTGTTTCATTAATCCAAATGTACTCTTGAGGAATCTTTATCTTATGTGAAAGTCACTGAGCATTTGAATAACTTTGAGCTTTGCATAATTTTGTTGAAGTACCACACAGTTTCAAAGACCTGCTCATTAGAAAATGTCTGGTTTTGAAGTGAATGCCAAGGTATTATATAGTGCACTTCTGCTTCAGAAATCCTAACAAAACATTTTGCAGGTTTGCTGAAATAAACTGTCCTCAGCCTTCAGAAAGAACAGATAGGCAAGTAGATATAGTCATCATTCATTCATTTAGTGTAGAGTGTTACTAATAGCTATTAGATGTTTCAGAAGAAACCTTCACATTTTATGTGCATTTTTCCCTGTTAAGGAATGCACTAACTAAAATGAAGCCATTGCTCAAATGGGTGTGTTAGTCTTCACAAATTGCTACCACCCAAAATCTGGTTATTGTTATTGTTTCCTCCTTTATAACCTAAGTTTCAGCTTTGTCCAACTCAAGAGACCCCCAACGATGAAAATACTGTGTAATTCTTGCCTAATATTTTGCATTAAATAATCCATGTTCTTTCAACACTTTACTTGTTGCTATCACTATAAATCTTCTCTTGGGTACCCAGTACTTATATCAAGTATATATAAATTTCACAAACATTCGATGGAAAGGTTTTTTTAAGTTATTTCTTTCTAAAGTAATGCTCAGTTCTTCTAGTGATTTGTAATGGTAGGTTCATGCTAAATAACATCACGTATTGTGCTAAACTGTTTTCCAATGCACACTTCCAAATATTTGTGGGTAATTTCTAAAATGGATTTTGAGCAGAGGGTCTTAGGGAAAAGTATCATTAGTATCTCTCCTCTGGTAACTTAGCCAAGTACTTTCCACAACTCTCCCAACCAGTATATTAAGCAGGTGTGGTCTTTGTCCACCTAGTAAGTTGAGTGAGACCTTTCAACACCCTGCAGTCGTTTTATCACTCAGCTGCCAAGTTCCCTAGGGTAATCATAGACAGCTTGTCAATTTAACTGCAAAGAAACAGGCTTTCTTGTGACCATTCCAATTTTAGCTGTTACTTTAAATTGTACATGAGAGTTCTTCCATGCTGTCTGCCCTTTAAACAGTGTGGATCTCTGCAAGTCTCTTAATGGTGATGGAAAAAAGAGGCAAGTCTGAAAATTTGGCTTGCTGATAGAGCCTATAACATACACGTTATTAAGTTGCTGCTTTAGGAAAGGAAGCTTTTCCTTCAGTCCTGTATGTTGCCATTACAACGCCAATGCTAAATTATTATTTTTTTCTTTTCAGTGTTCCACTTTCATGCACATTTTCTTCCTTTCTGGGTGATAGAGGATTCATAGGCCATCTGGATTCTGAAACATCTGGACACTGAATTTCTGCAGAGGAGAATCAGAGGAAAGAGATGATCAGTGGTATTGGGTGTCTCCGGAGAGATTTAAATCAACGATGGTATTTTGGTTGTCTCCCTTTTGGAGAGTTAACACAAAAAGTGAAAGGAAATAACAACACATCATAGGAACCCAGTGTTCCAAGAATACCATGAGTATATAAGAAGGTAGGACTTTTAGATATGAATTTAGGTCAGTAACTATTCAGTTACTCTATATTAGATATCTCTATATTAGGTAGCATTTCTAGAATTTCCCCGAATTTTTCAATTGCCATGCATTTTTGGATTTAATTTAGTTAGATATACTTTTTAACAGTTCTAAATTTAGATGGTGCATCATTAGAGCACAACATATTTTACCTTAGATTGTGTATAATTCAAATCAATAAACTTTTATTAATCAAGTATTATATGTATGTTGATATGTTCAGCTTGATAGAAAGATGAGACAGGGGCACCACTGGGTAAATCAAGAAGAGTTACTTTTCTAACATACACGGAGGAAAATTAGAACAAAGAGAGGAACAGTGATTCTCAAGACAGTGGAGTTGTAAGCTTCTGAACCCAAAATTCCAGAAGGAAGATGGTAACATAAAAGGGAGAGAGGGTCCCAGCAGAACTTTCAAAAGTTCAGCTGCCCACCAGCAAGCTCAACCTTGTGTGCAAGCATGTGGTGTGTGTGTGTGTGTGTGTGTGTGTAAGGGTCTGCACAGAGACAGAGGCGCTTCTGGAAATGTGCAGGAGACCAACTCTTCTAGACCATCAATTTTGGTGTCATACCATATATAGTATGACTACACAGTTCAGTATAGTACAGTGCTTATTTATCACCCTCACCTTTCCCCGCTAATGCAGCCTGGACCACAGTCTTCCCTGAACTTGAGATTCAGAACCAGAACAAGGGCTAGTTGCACAGACTGCTCAGCAACTCACAGCAACAGGCCCTTAGATCAGTCTTAAAGCAAAACATCTCCTTTGTTCAAATGTACTAGACTTAGCTGTCAGGCAAGTATGAGAAGATGTTTAGATCCTGTGATTTATTTCCCATGCTAGTGCAAAGTTTTATTTTTTCTTTCACTATATTTTCTCTGGTTACTGTTTGGGCTCTTAATTAATAGATGTTCTTTCCCCAGAAAAATTGCAATTGCTACAGAGTACTCTTAAGAGATATGAGTTTGAAGCAACTAATCTTATGCACCTTTATGCAGTTTTCCTGAAGTATGTGGTACTCTGCCATATATAAAAAGTTAGAACTGTCAGTTTAAATTGATTTCTAGGAAACCAACAGTAAAATTTTAGTAACTATTTGAAAGAAAAAGAATCCAACTGTAAAATTTTAGTAACTATTTTTTAAATTAGACATATCTACATTTAAATACAATAACTCTCAAATAAGGGACTACAGACATATTCTCTGGTTTCTGACAGTTCACTGTGTCCTTAATTTCCTCTGACTTCCTCGAACTGCATCTTCCCACAATGAAGTACAATATTAGATGTTCACTTGCATGATATCAACCTTGTATGAAGAGAATGAATACAAAATGTAGTTCTTAGCTGTGATCTATTTCAGATTAGCAATTTTCATTTATAAAACTGTTTATTTTACTTTGTCAGCTTGAAGGTCAATCTAACTTCAAATTGCATATTACAGAATTTCAACAAAGAAATGAGGCCCATCTCTTCTTCTTTCAAGACTAAAGGTAAAAAGCTGAGTCTTAACTGGAATATTAGGCAAAGCTTCATGAAATGGACCAGATCACATTGATATAAGACTGGCAAAGACATTTCATTGAAATCAAAGGATCAGGGCCTGGACAGGGTAGCAGATGACATCAGGATTAGCAAGTATTAATTGTGGACGGTAACCCAGGACAAGCTGTAGCAGCAAATTCAATGAAATAATTGTCATACACCAAGGAAAGAATAAACAACAATCATAATAGCTACCATTTATTAAATACTTACTGTGTACTAGGGACTATTCTATGCATTTTAGATAGATTATCTCACCACATCTCTACAATAACTTTTTGAGGTAGATACTATCGTTATCACATCTTACTGATGAAGAAGCTAAGGGACAGAGAGGTTAAGAATCTTGGCCAAGATCACACAGCAAGTACATGAGGGAGCAAGGATTGAAACCCAGGCAGAAAAACTCCAAAACCCGTATTCTGAATGACAAGGCTATGTGTTTATGTGTGTAAAGTACATAATGAAGACCACAACTCAATATGCTCAGATATTGGCCTACGTTTTTAAAAAATCCAGCCCCTCCTACATATTCCCATAGCACTCTTATATTGTCCCTCTTTACTATCTCACACCTGCCCCACTTGATTGTAAGCTTCACGTGGACAAAGACCATGTCTGTTTTGTTCATTTCTATAACATTGGTACCTAGCACATTACCTGTCGTGTTGTGGCCATTTGATTAATATGTATTGACTAAATATTTAATAAATAGATTTAGTGAATATTTATAGAAATGTGGTTTCTTGTGAGACACTGCCCACTCCTTAGGGTGACTTTAAATAAGGCCACAGAATCTAGTAAAAAGAACATGGGATTCAGATATAAATAACTTAGGTTCTAGGCCAAACACTGCAACATCCTAGTTCTGTGGTCTTGGACAAGCCACTAAACCTCTGGAGTCTCAATCTTATCCTCTGACCAGCAAACACAAGAAAGATAAGTTTCTTAAGCAAGTTTTTGGTGCCATACAAATTATCATTATTATAACTATCTGTTCTTCTATTTGATGATGAAATATCAAAAAAGATAGATACAAATATGGAAGCCAAAATTTTGTGTGTGTGTGTGGATCCTGGGGACAGGAACACAAAATAGAAAGCCACAAATGCTAAATGCCCATTTCATTGAAAAGACCCACTGTCCTCAAACTTGGCCTGAATAAGACCTGGTTGATTTTCTTGTTACATGCCCCTTCTACATGCACCAGAACTCATTCAATCTCTCTACTAGTGAGGACACAATATAATGGCCATCTACAAACCAGAAAGAGAGCTCTCACCAGAATCTGACTATGCTGGCACCCTAATTTTGGTACTTGTTCTGAAACAAACGGCAGCCTGGGTATGCCTCTGGGATTAAAGCATTTTATAACTGATTCGGGTCATCAAGCCTTCTGCCCCTTTAAACAGTTTGGCTATTTAAACATTTTAAAATGCATCCTAAATTCTTTGTCCAGAGCTTAACTCCCCAAAATCATCTTAGAGCTCTGACTCTAGCAGACCTTCTCAACATTCCAACCATGCTTCCTGAAGATACTGCTTCCTCTTAGGTTGGCTTATTTGGGAAGCAGTCTTTTGTCTCCAGCAAAGAAAATAGTTCTGCATTTTGGTTACATATTTTCCTTTTCTGACAGGCCAAGTTCAGAAACTATTGTGAGGTAAAACTATAGATACACTCTTTCATATGGAATGAACTCAGATTTATTATTTCTTTGATGGGAATTTTAGCAACGCCCACAAAATATACAGCTTTCCTAAATCAGTCAGTTACAAAAAGGAAGTATGTCTGTATTTGGCAAGTGAATTAAAAAATGGATTTTCATATAGTAATCCATTTATAAGTGGAGTTACTTATTAAAATTATTTTACCACTTTACCCTTACCTTACACCAATTAAGAGCCCATTCAGCCCCAGCTGAAACCCACAACTTTTAAAATAGTCTTTAAAACCAAAGTTTACTGTAACAAAAACTATGAATAATTCTTTGTTATTAGGTATAATAATAGCTGACATATTTTTTATGGTCATAAACATTGCTAGTATAAAAATATTTTAGGGACTTCCCTGGCAGTCCAGTGGTTAAGACTCTGCACGTGCACTGCAGTGGGCATGAATTCAAACCCCAGTTGGGGAATTAAGATCCCACATGCCACGTGGCATGGCCAAAAAAAAAAACCACCAGATTTTAAAATTGCAAACACATCTTAAAAAATGAGGAGTTCTTAACTGGTGGTCCATGCATAGAATTAAGAAAGTCTCTGAATTTGGATAAGAACAAAAATTATATCTTTATTTTCATAAGCTCTACTTAAAATGTTGCCTTTCCTTCCATTATGTATACCAGGAACCAATCACAATAGTATTAGCAGTACTTGTGATTTGGTCACCAATAAAAATAAGAAACATTTAAAATTGCATTACAGTTACTGCACATATTTCAAAATATTATTTTTACACATCACTACATCAAAATTATGGTAGTTATTAGATAAACTAGTAGAGCATGTTATTTAATGTGTTAATAAAGAAACATGTATTTCTAGATCACAATGTTTTAGTATTTTGCTAAGTACCTTTCCATACAATTGGTTTCCATTGTAATGCTATGTAATTTACATTATGTATTTAAAATTTTTCATCTGAAAGGGGGTCCATAAGCTTTACCAAACTGCCAAAGGGGTCTTGGGCCCCCCAAAAAATTATGAACCCTTATTCTAAAACCATATTAAATCATTCAGAGTATGCTACAGACTGAATTTATCTCCCCCAAATTCAAATTCGCATGAAACACTAACCCCCAATGTGACTGTATTGGGAGATGAGGCTGTTATGGAAGTAATTAAGGTTAAATGAGGCCATTAGGGTGGAGAGGTGATCCAATAGAGTCAGTGTTCTTATAAAAAGACACACCAGAACTCATTCAATCTCTCTACTAGTGAGGACACAATATCATGGCCATCTACAAACCAGAAAGAGAGCTCTCACCAGAACCTGACTATGCTGGCACCCTAATCTTGGGTTTCTAGCTTCTAGAACTGTGAGAAAATAAATTTCTGTTGTTTAAGCCAGGGGTCCCCAACCCCCAGGCCACAGACTGGGACGGGTCTGTGGCCTGTTAGGAACTGGACTGCACAGCAGGAGGTGAGCAGGAGGTGAGCAAGCAAAGCTTCATCTGTATTTACAGCCGCTCCCCATCGCTCACGTTACCGCCTGAGCTCCGCCTCCTGTCAGATCAGCGGCAGCATTAGATTCTCATAGGAGTGCGAACCCTACTGTGAACTTCGCATGTGAGGGATCTAGGTTGGGCGCTCCTTATGGGAATCTAATGCCTGATGATCTGAGGGGGAGCTGAGGCGGTGATGCTAGTGCTGGGGAGTGGCTGCAAATACCGATTATCATTAGCAGAGAGGTTTGACTGCACAGAGACCATAATAAATCAACTGCTTCCAGACTCATATCAAAACCCTATCAGTGAGTAGCAAGTGAAAACAAGCTCAGGGCTCCCACTGATTGGGTATTATGGTGAGTTGTGTAATTATTTCATTATATATTACAAAGTAATAATAATAGAAATAAAGTAACAATAAATGTAATGCGCTTGAATCATCCTGAAAACATCCCCCCCGCCCCCGATCCCTGGTCCGTGGAAAAATTGTCTTCCACAAAACCGGCTCCTGGTGCCAGAAAGTTTGGGGACTGCTGGTTTAAAGCCACCCAATCTGTTAGATTTGTTATAGCAGCCCAAGCCCACTGATGCAAAGTAATACCAGATTTCCCCCTTTTTTTTTTTTTTTTTTTTTTTTTTTTTTTTTTTGCGGTACGCGGGCCTCTCACTGTTGTGGCCTCTCCCGTTGCGGAGCACAGGCTCCGGACGCGCAGGCTCAGCGGCCATGGCTCACGGGCCCAGCTACTCCACGGCATGTGGGATCTTCCCGGACCGGGGCACGAACCCGTGTCCCCTGCATCGGCAGGCGGACTCTCAACCACTACGCCACCAGGGAAGCCCCAGCTTTTTCCCTTTTGAAATCTTCCGTGCTACTTCCTTCTGTTGCAAACCTGGGTGCTATTGGGTAATTCACTGTACTCCTTCTCCAGGATTCAAAACCCAGAGCCACTTTTAAGCGAAAAGTACTGTGAGTTGTTATTTAAATAAATATCATAAAAAGGAACCAGCCTAATAGACAATAATAAATAACATTTTAAATACAGTTGTCATTAGTTTCAGAAGCAGGTGGCAATTGCTGCAACAGCTATCAGAGTCTACTTCCATCAGCAACGTTTGTTTTTACAAGTCCTCTGTGATCTAACTCCCTTCTGAGACACTCAACAGCTCCTGCTTTACACAGTGACTTTGCAGGCCTCTGCCCCACAGGGAACTCCACAATTCACCCAATTAGGCAGCTGGACGTCCCAACTGCAGGTGGCTAATGGTGAAAGGGATTTTTGTTAAGGACCCATATTTCTACATCAGTACTTATAACCTGTTTCAGGAACACACCATACCATTTCTGATTAACCTTAAAACAATCACATTAAAATAAAGAGGACTGTCAGTAGAGCAATTTTATAAATAGCTAAAATTAAACAGAGCAGTCAGACTGGCAGAGCTAATACATAAGCAAAGAACTGACTTCCTGCATTTCATCGAGAATTCCTGATAACAAACTGCAGTGTGTTTATTATACATTAATTCAACACAGCATTCAAAATGAATTCATGCCCTGGCTGAAGGGTGCAATATTGAAACTAAATATTATTTATTATCTTAATATTAGTAACCATACTAAAATGATTGTTAACAATTCAGAGTGTTTATAAAGCTAAGGATACCATAGCTCTACTTACCAATCAACCGCTCTTGCCTTAATTTATGCAAGTGTAGCCTATAGCTAAAAGCTTTGTATATTTGTTTCCCCATGGTATTAGTGCTCAAAAATAGGGCACTCTTTCAAGGGCACCTTATAAACACAGAACTATAATTTATTTGGCAAATTAAAGTTTGTATAAAATGTGCACACGGAGGTACAGATTAACATATTTAATTTCAATATTACCTGCAAGCCTATTTTTTCCCATACACTGTTCTAATTAGTCATATAAAATCGAGTGTGTGTATTATAAGCAATTATTTTACTGGAAATAGAAACTGGATCTGACTTAAATATATTGTAAAAAGATAACACTTTTATGGAAATGAATATATCCATTTGTACCTAGAAAAATGTGCTCTATTTAAATGGCATGAAAATGTTGAGCGTTCGAAACCTGATTACAGGAAAAGTTGAGATTTTTATGATTTAATAATACAGAATAATATGCAATCTTGGTAATACACCAATATTTATATTTGATGATATTTCCAAGTTTCCAAGTCCCTAGTAACCATTACATTCACTTTATGCAGTGGAATTTTTCCTGTTATGAATATTCACTCCCCCTACAGTTGAATGTGCAAATTGTTTGTGAATGTTTTGTTTCACAAATGATTATTTTCCTATTAGGCCTGTACTAGGAATTTTAGTGGTGTAGGTATCAAGCTTATGTTGCATTAAAATTGTTGCAAATTGATGTTAATAAAGTATTATGCCTGTAAGTAAATAGAATCTATAACTTTAGTGGCAGGATGGTTAGGCTTTCTAAAAGTTGTCATAAACTAATATTAAGGCTTCACCGCTTAAGATTTTTGAAAAGAACAGAATTAAATTGAAACCACTCAACCTAACACAGGGCATGTGACTGGGGATGACCTCAGACTATAAGCTTCTCATTCTCAGGTCAGACTTAACCTCCCCGGAGAAACCTTCCCTGAACCTCTGACCTCAGATGACTCCCCTGCTCCAGCCCAACCCATTACTTCCACCTCCCCATGTGCTCTTTTACTTCCACGGGACCAATCAAGCATTTAGCACTGCTCCTGGCGCCAAGAAGGAGCTCAGTTACCATTTTTTGAATGAATGAATGAGCAAACTAATGTGATTTTTCTTGAAGACATTTCTATAAGATGAATTAGTATTTAGTTGTCAAGAACTGTTAGATTTCTTAAAAGGTTTTTAAGATATTCCCTTTGATTCAGGATTAGCGGTCCATTATATTCACACAGAAACGGCCTAGAAGAATCATGTCCTTCCCCTTCTGTTTACCTTCCCGAACAGATTGGAATCTGCCTCGCAGATTTTGTCAAACTGTGTGAGGTGAGCCCGCAGAACTCCCTGAATGATACCCTGTTGTTTTTTCAGCTTCCCCTTATGGGCCCAGGTAAGTCTTCCTGCAAAATAAACTTCCACAGCTCAATTCTACCTCCCTTCTATGCTAACTACACTAACTCTCATCACTCCCAGGCCCCAGGAATGGTTTCCTACTTTGGGCCAATTATAGCTAATAAGTTCAACTGGCAAAACAAAGTAAGATTCACCATGGTTACTTGTTTTAAATGTTGTCAACCTTCAGTCTATCCAGCTTCTAAAGACTTTCAGAAGAGGCAAGCACACAAAAATCATTGTAATGTATTATAATGTCAAAAAATTCTTCCACCTACCTCTCCTTAATCCTTAGTAGAGCCTTTTTTTTTCTTTTTGGATTCTCTGGGTAGATAGAAAACAGCTTGTCACCATTCATTAACCATGACCTGTTCTAACAGTACAACACGGGACAAACAGACCAGCCACCTGGTCTTTTCCATATCACTCATTATTTTACACACCTGGTTCTATTCTTTTTTCCAATTTAAAAAGGCTTTCGCAACTCTCAATCTGAGGGTCATACCACTAGGCACACCATACCTGGTTTTGATTATTCCTCCCCAGCCTTTTGTGTTTTTTTATATCTTTTTAAAATAAAATAACAGTAATATTAAATATTACAATCCTACCTTGTTTTGGTTTAAATCATTGTACCTCAAAATCTTGTTCTACAACTTTTCCATTCATCCTGCTTTCTCCCATGTCTTTCACATACATTTTAAGCAGAAACTTCCCTTACACTGTCCATGAAACACTCATTAATAACTTTTTTCCAGCTGAAGTCTTCTAACATGTTGTTTTATATGATTGGTTTGTTCTTCTTAGCATTTTGAATGGCTTCCCATTGCTCATAAATTCAAAATCCTCAGATGGCCTGTAACCCCTTGCTCAGTCTGGCCCCTACCTCCCGCTTCAACCTCAGTGCATATCACCTGCCCCTGGCACACAAAGCACTTACCACACTCACCTGTGCTCTGTTCGGCGAGCACACCAGGCGCCATCCTGCTGCCGGTGTGCTATCACTCTGCCTGGCTCTCTTCACCCAACCTCTCCTCCCTTTTTCAAGCTCACTCCTTCCTACTCATCCTTCAGGTCTTTTTGAAAGTGCCACTTTCTGCAGGAGGCTTGCTCTGACCATCTTACACCTCAGAGCCCCGTGAGGTTTTCTTCCGGGTGCTTTATCACAATTGCAATTACACGTGTAGTTCTCTAAGTGTGTGTTTAATGCTTGTGGCATTGAAGTCCTCCTTTCTCTCTCCACTCTCACTGCCTTAGCAGTCTCATCCATCCCAGGGCTCTAAATATTTTCAACATGCTGACCATTCCCAAATGCATGTGTCCGATCCAGACTTCTCTCTCAAACTTCAGATTCATACATCTAATTTCCTGCTGAACAGTTGACCTAAATAGACTTACAGACATACCAAACAACACATGTCCACCTCTAAACTCCTACCCTTCTCCCAAAACCTGTTCCACCTTCAGCCTTTTCCCCATTTCAGTGGACGATTACTCCGTTCTTCCAGGTGCTGAGGGCAAAGAACCTTGGAGTCATTATTCACACGTCTTTCTCTCTGATCTTCATCCAGTCTCTCAGGAAATGATGTTGGCAATTCTTTCAAAAGTATGTTCAGACTTTGTCCAGTTCTCACTATTGCACTGCACCTTCCCTGGTCTGAGCCACTTCACCTGGATGACCGCCTCCACCTGCTGACTGGGCTCCCTAATACCCTCGCTCTTTACAGTCTATGTCAACATAGCTGGGTGGAACTTCTATTTTTTTATATTTTTTAACATCTTTATTGGAGTATAATTGCTTTACAATGGCGTATTAATTTCTGCTATATAACAAAGTGAATCAGCTATATGTATACATATATCCCCATATCCCCTCCTTCTTGCATCTCCCTCCCAACCCCCACCTTGGGTGGAACTTTTAAAACCCAAGTGGAATGGTATCACTTGTTTACTCAAAATGCTGCAATGGCTCCCCCATTTTCCTTCAAGAAGGAACCAAAGACCTTACAATGGTCTGCATTACCTCTTTGACTTTAACTCTTCTCCACTCTGTGCCAACAATACCAACCACTTTGTGTTTCCTCAAATGGCCAGCCCGGCTCCTGCCTTGGGGTCTTTGCACTGACTGACCTTTCATCTTGGAATGCTCTTCACCCAGCTATCCCCATGAATAAACCCTCACTGCCTTCAAAGCTTTTTTTTCTTTTTCCATAGCACCTATCATGTTCTAACATCCTGTATAATCCAGTTATTTTTTACATCTATTATTTATTGTCCATACCCCCCCACACACACAGAGTGTCAGCTTTATGAGGTTGGGGACTTTGTTCATGGATATATCCCAAGTAGTTGAAATATAATGGGTTCTCAACTAATTGTGAGATGAATGTAGGGGAACTCCTGTACAAACTGCAGTGTACAAGTGTTTACAAGGTTATTTTAAGGATAAATGAAATAGTGTCTGTAAAAGTTCTTTGTAGGCTAAAGTCTCCTTTGATGAATCTTTACTCCTTCCACAAAAGTCACCAATACATCAACGGTGCATTTTTTTTCATTTAATCCATGTACATATATGCATAAAATATAGTACTATTTAATATAAGCTTTTCTAATAGTGAATAGCATCATGATATTGAAAAACAAAAACCCTTGCAACCTGTAAAGTTCTATATGTGTGTGAGATTATTGTTACTTGGGAGTAGGGATTAAGGGACTCTCAAAACAAGTGATGAATTAGATTTTTGCGGTAACCCTGTACCTTAACTCCAGCATGACCCTTAAATATGTCTCTTCTGAAAAGAAAGTATGCTACAAAAATAGGAACAAATGCAATTTCCTTAAGGTTGAGGCAAAGATTGAGGAGATAAAGTTCACTTTTCTAAGAGATAGTTTATTTGGTTTGCCATTCCCCATGTGTTCTGAGGGATTCTGATGGGATTTATATTCAAATTCTGAAAAAAATGCTGAGAGTTCTAGACTCAAAAAAAGTGCAAAAGAGGTTATGTTCTCAATCTCCTAAATGTTTAATTCTTACATCTACTTCTAATTTCTGACTTCAAAGTTGATGTAAATTAAAATTTATTGCTACTTGTTTCTAAAACATTTGACTATTTTTAGACCACCTAACTTGCTGAGTATTTCATCTTTATTGTCCACATATAATAACAATACAGCACTAACTTCAACATTTTCTTGAATGAAAAACATTAATTTGTTCCTTTGAAATGTTTTTCCCTACTGTATGCTGCTTATTTACCTTAAAAGTAGATGATTCCACTTTCTCTTTCAAAGACTTTGTCTTATTGTTCGTTTTTATACCTTTGCCAATTTTCATATAATTTTTGCAGTCTCCATCAAGATTTTTTAATTAATTATGATTTCTAAACAAGTTAAGATAGACATATAATAGTTTCATTGTAGTTTAACCCAATAAATCCAGCAAGTAAAATTGAAAGTTTGAGTCAGTGAAGCCAATCTGGGTTATCACTGCGAATTTCGCTATCAAAAGTAAACCATTATGATATAGTTTATTACAAAGTACATTTAACACATTAATTATTAACCCACAGTCCAAAGCTTTTACAAAAAGCCTGTCCTTAATTTCTTTGTTTTCTCAAGTAGTTAGATTCCACTATTTTGTAATCTAAGATTAGTATTTGGCGCCTTGATCAAATTCCCAAAGTTCTGTAATGTCTCTTTTTATTGCCAGTAAATCCAGATGGAAGCGGCTTTTAGTGTTGTTATTAAGTGTGAGTTTATTAATGTTATTTATTAAGCCCACACTGCACATTGCCCATATAAGAACTTTCATAATCATACTTGATAAACGAACCATACAAGTCCAAAAGGTTTAAGAACAAAATGAAGACTCTAGTTTATAAACTAAAACACTTTGTTGGTGCTTAAAAAGCATCTTGGACACAGAGTTCTGACTCATTAATTATATATTAGAGCAGAGCCTCTCATCAATAAAGTTTTTAAACTATAAGCACAAGTTCCCAAAATGGACTTTAACTAAAATTAGGGGAGGAGGAGAGAAATAAAGCCAGTCAGAAAATATTAGCTCCTCACGTGGGAGGACGGGTGAGGGATGGATTGGGCCCTGCATCAGAAGGCAAAAGTAAGCTGAGCTGCAGGAATCATCTGCTGTTATAGAACATTCCTACACAAGAAGATCAACAGAAAATTAACGAGCCAACTCCTACAGAATTGCCCAGAAAATAACTTTCACAGAGGCAGGTATATATTCTCCAACTGTTGATAAAGACCCAGAAAAAGTCACTCTATTCACTTTTTGAAAAATTAACTCACATGCTAAGAAAAAAATAAAATCATCAATAGATGGAACACTTAAAATGTTTGTATGTCCCCCAACTTTTCCTGATATTATTTCCTTGAATAATGAACAAGTTGTTCATTAAAAAAAGAAAAAATCAAGTTGTTCATTTAAAAAGCTAAAATCAAACCTGTCTGGGGCTCTGTCTGACGGGCAGTGGGATTGGAGATAAGCCTCATCATTCTCTCATCCCCCAGAATGTAGACTGTGAACTCAGTGGAAAGCAGGATAGTGTGGATGGAGGATCAGGGAGGCACAGGAGTCAGGCTAAGTTCCAGCCTTAGGGCAGGGGCTAGAGAAGAAGGTGGTTTTTAGAACAGCATGTGAAGACCAGCAGGATAGGCCTCAACCTGCACCCTACCCTTTCCCCTGGGTCCAAAGCCAAAACCACAGATATGAGAACCTGTGATGAAGAGTATATACATAGAACAAAGCCCCGCATTGTTAAAGTCTCTGTAAGAGACAACAAACAAGCAGAATGTGTTTCATTGCCTAGAACCAGGGTTGACACAGATGAGAGGGAGGTATGCTTCCATTTTGACAGAGGACAAGGAACTAGCATGGGTGCATGGCTATGGCAACATCTCAAGTGGTGGCGGTGTCACAGTTCCCTCCCAGGCCTAGGAGCACCATCTGGGAGCAGAAAGAGGTGATGTCACAGTACCGAAGTACAGGAGATCCACTTCCTTTACCCCAACCCCACCCAAGGACTTCCTATAATCATCAGAAATGATTTGGAGCAGGAGTGGAAGTGTTGAACAGAAATTTACTTTTTGACTCTTCTTGGGACCCTATTACACACCCTTGACTGTGTGACACAGGACATTCACACTCTCCTTTGCCTCTGGGACACGTAGCATCCTTTAGGTGCACCTAACTGAGCATTCAACCCAAAATGTGGAGACCAAACAGAATCCCCAGTTAAACCAAAACACAGCTCCCAGAAGTTCCATGCTCCGGGGGTGAGAAAAAGACCAGTAAACAGAGTAAAGTATTCCACTCCAAATATTTTCCCCCAGTTAGATATACAGTAACACCCTTTTATCTTTGAGAGACATATTCCAAGACCCCTAGTGGATGCCTGCAGCATATGTAGTAGATGTGCTGGACAAAGGGATAATTCATGTCCCAGTCCCAGAAGAGACAGAGCAGGAGGACGCAAGATTTTATCACATTGCTCAGAGGGTGTGCAATTTAAAATTTATGAAGTTTATTTCTGGAATTTTCGATTTAATATTTTGGGACCACGGTTGACCACAGGTAAATGAAACGGTGGAAAGTGAAACCACAGATAAGGAGGACTACTGCACCTAATAGGTGAAAGTCAAGTAGAGTAAATAGCTATTTAATAGTCTCTCCTACCCACTGATTTGTGCAAGTTCTTTACATCTTCTGTTAAGAAAGCCCAATGTAGATTCTTACCTGCCTCTCTGAAACATTGCAGAGCGTGGCTTAAAGTACGGTCATAATAAAAAGTTGGGATGACCAGTTTCTAAATCTATCTCCATCCTTTGCTTCTCAGTTTTCCAGTCTTTGCTACTCATTGACAGTTTTTAGGTAAGGGATCATTTATCTAAAAATAGTCAGGATTTGTTACTTGCACTTTATCAACAAAATTCGCTCCCAGCGTATTAAGTCTGGGCAGCTGTAGGTGACCTCTCTGGCCATCACAAGGGTAAAATGGACCCTCTCTTTTTATTGTAAAGGAACTCAAGATATGACAGTTGAACCAATGCCTCGCCATAGAGTGCAAGGGGAGTGACAGAAAGAGTGACAGACATATTAAAGAGTAAGTTCTGTTTAGCAATTTTGGGTGAGAGCACTTAAAATTTTTAGCTCCATAGTTGTTTAGGAATGACAGTATGCTGCTGAGAAAGGCAGCCTACCCATTATAAAAAGGAATTTGTGTGCGATCTCAGAAAAAGCAGTCCTCAAAACTGGGAAAAAAAAGATTCTTTATATATGTTATTTAAATAGTAACCCATTAACATTTTACACAGTCTTCAAATCATCTATTGCCACATTTGCTCATCAGCCCAATGTTTGAATCAAGGCTTCTGGACAGATTTTGTTTCACCAACCCTATAGAATGTCACAAGAAATTGGATTTCACATACATTTTTGTTATTGCTGTGGTCGTTGTCAACAGTGTTGTCATTTTTCCAACCAATGAACTGTGCTGTCACAAAGATCAGCTTCAAACTGGAAAAAGGTATCAAGATGAAGTCTTTCCTTAGGAAGATGCTCACTGCATGTGATAGCAAATGGCACCAAAATTTGCATTGATCTCATGAGGGACAGTAATCACTTAATATGTACTTATTGTATACTAGAAACTGTGGGCATCATCTGTGTCTGACATATATAATGGACACTCAATAAATGTGTGTTGGTGGGGAAGAGGAAGGACTAAAGAAGGAAAAAAGAAAAGAAGGAGGGAGGGAAGGAGTGAGGGAAGAAAGCTTCATTAGAATTTATAACTTTTACTGAGCATTGACTTTTTTGTAGGTAATTTTAAGAACTTGAAAAACAAGTTCTTGAGCAGGTTGAAATATGCTTTTTTTTCCCATTGGGGTGTATTGAAGCAGGCCTCAAACCTGACCAGAAACACGCCCAAACTGCCTTTTTATTTTTGCAACTTACAGCCTTCAATCATAGCTAACTTGCTGCCAACAACTAAGAATAATAGCTCAGGAGTAAAGAAGTAAGCAAGGCTGTTTTCCTCACTTCAGAGAAACTCTGAAATGAATCCAGTTACCATAAGCTCCTTGCTTCCCCTTTTCCTTTCTCACACTGAAGATTTGACGTCAAGAGGCAAAACCCCTAAAGTGTAAATGAGAGTTTCCTCACAGATGGTATAAACAGAAGATGGATGCAAAGGTTCAGGCCAGAACCCAGTTGTCATCTAAAGAGAGACATCAATCACCTCCAAAGCCTTTCCAAACATACATTACAAACAGGTTTCAGAATGCTTTATATGGGTTTGAGCCAGGTTTTTACCTTGTGCATATCCTAAAAGATAATCCATCCCAGTGCCAGGAACATTCAAATAACAATAGAAATTATTTGATTATAAGAAAGAAGAGGAAAAGAAAATGACCAAGCTTCCAATGACTCAAACAGAGCCTGAGCAACAGGGTCAGGTTGGCCCACTGGAGAATCTATGCCATATTACAGATTGAATTCCAACAAGCTATTTAGCATGATTTTGTGACTAAGCATGAAATCGGATTTATACTGTCTCCCATGTCAAATTGTTGTGGACAATTTCCCTTCATTATTTCAGATTTTTTTTCTCTGCTGGTGCTTCATATAAGCTCACAAAATAACTGTACTTTATAAGCTACAAAAGGAAATCTATGTCCTTTTATTTCTATGGTGTTGGAAGGATTTAGCGGGGACTGTTACTGTTAACGATTAGTGATCATGTTATTGTTGCTGTTATTATCATTATTACCAGCTTTAAGCTTGTCCTCCACATCCACATACTTTTCATCTGCAAAACAATAAAGGCAAACAGCCATTCAAATGTAATTTGTGCTTCTTCCTTTGTTCCCAACCCGTTTTGATTCCAAACTAGTTGCCACTCACCTCTTAACCCACAGCCTAAACTTTCAATTCCTGCTGATTGCTATCTCTGGGGCTTCATGTTGGAGGAAAAATCATAATTATCTTAAGAAATGCAGGGAAAAAAGTATTTAATACTCATTCAAGTTTAATTTTTAAATACTTTAAAATTATGACTTGAAATAAACTTTCTTAATCTGAGAAGTGACATCATCATAGACCTATAGGAATCATCGTATTTAATGATAAAATTATAGGATAATCCCCATTTAAATCACAAATGAACAAGATGCCCACAATCCTGCTATCAATGCTTCTATTCAATAATATCCTGAGGTCTTACAATAATGAGGTAAGAAAGTAAAATAAAATATATAAAAACTAGAAGAGACAAAATTGCCTTTTCCACGTGACATGATCATCTACAGAGTATATTCAAGATAATCTGCAGAAAAACTATTGAAACCAATAGTAGAGTTCAGCAAAGTGGTTAGATGAAAGTAATTTGACTAGCTAAACATACTGAATTTTTACTGTAAGCTAGGCATAGTTCTAGGTACTTTCCATATATTTTTAACTAATAATATTAACTAGTTTGATACCCACAACAGCCCCAGAAAGTACAATTACTATTTCCAAGGAAAATTGATATACAAAAAGGACGACTAATTTACTGTAATAGATTGATTTGCATTCCCCCAAAGAAATGTTGAAGCCTTAACCCCTGGTACCTGTGAATATGACCCTATTGAAAATCAGATACTTGCAGATGTATTCAAGTTAAGATGGGGCTGTTAGGGTGGGCCCTAATCCAATATGACTGATACCCTATAAGAAGAGGAAAATTCAGATACAGACCCACACAGGGAGAAAGCCATGTGACAACAAATTCAAAGATTGGAGCTATGCAACCACTAGCCAAGGAATGCCGGAGATTGCCAGCAACCACCAGGAGCTTGCAAGAGGAGAAGAAGGATTCTCCCACAGTTTTCAGAGTGAACAACACCTCTGACTTCAGACTTCTAACACCCAGAACTGTGAGACAATAAATTTCTCTTGTTTTAAGTCACTCAGTTTGTGGTCCTTTTTTAGAGCAGCCCTAGTAAACTAATAAACTTGCCAAGAATCCACAGCTAGAAAAGTGACAAAGATCAGCATACCAAAATCAATATACTCGGGCTTCCCTGGTGGCGCAGTGGTTGAGAGTCCACCTGCCGATGCAGGGGACACGGGTTCGTGCCCTGGTCCGGGAAGATCCCACATGCCGTGGAGCGGCTAGGCCCATGAGCCATGGCCGCTGGGCCTGCGCGTCCGGAGCCTGTGCTCCGCAACGGGAGAGGGCACAACAGTGAGAGGTCCACGTACCGCAAAAAAAAAAAAATCAATATACTCTAACATGATAAACATAATTAACACTGCTGTATGTTAGATATGAAAGTTGTTAAGAGAGCAAATCCTAAGAATCCTCATCACAAGGAAAAATATATACTTTTTCTATTTCTTTAATTTGTATCTATATGAGATGATGTTCATTAAACTTATTGTGATAATCATTTCATGATGTATGTAAGTCAAATCCTTATGCTGTATACCTCAAACATATATGGTGCTGTATGCCAATATATTAATAAACTAACAAACAAAACTTAAAAAATAAATGGAGTTAGAATATGGTCATGAATTATATTATAATTGTAAAAAATCATAATTATATAAAATTATAAAGATGTAAATTTTACCACAAATTCATTCCAGCAAAATGCCAAAGAGTATTTTTGAGGAACTTGACAAGCTGACTCTAAAATTCATAGGGAAAAATAAAGAACCAAAATTCACTAAATAATTTTGAAAAATAAGGTAAGAGACTTATTCTACCATATATTAGAACTTAGAATAAAGTTATATTATTTAAGATAGCATGATTTTGACACAAGGCTACACAAATAGAACAGGGAAACAGAAAAGAGAGACCAGAACTGACATACACTTATATAAAAATGTTGTCTATGTCTGAGATGATGTTACAAACCAGTTGAAAAGTATCAGCTACTCAGAAAATATAGTCAAGAGCAGTAAGTTATCCAGGTATAAAATAAAGAAATAGATTCTTACTTCACACCATATCAAAAATGAATTGGGAATAAGTGAAAGACCCAAATGTAAAAAGAAAATGTTTAAAATATTCAGAAAAAAATAGAGAAGATACCTTAATAATTTCCAGGTAAGGACAGATCTATTTAGTAGTACAAAAAAAACCACAAACCATAAAAGAAAAAATTAATACATTTGACATTAAATTTTAAAACTTCTGTTCAATGAAAGACAAAGTTAAAATGCAGTCTATAAGACTGGGAGAAAGTATTTGCAAAACACATAATTAACAAAAAATTAACATATAATACTTATACAGAAATTGTAGAAATGCATAAGAAAAAGAAAAAATGGATTAGAGAAATAGACAAAGAATATGATTGTACAAAAGGTACTCAACAGTATTAGTAATCAGAGAAATGCAAAACTCATTAAATTTCATTTCATACTCATTTGATTGGCAGAAAAGAGAAAGTCTGATAATCCCACTTTTTGGTAAAGATGTGAAGGAACAGAACTTTTAACACTTCTGACGGAAATTGAACTGGCAGAACACTGAAGTCAAGGCTATGAGTATCCTTACTCTCTACAATTCATCTTGTAGTCATAGCCCCCAGAGAAACTCCTTCACGTGTGCACAAGCGGTTATGTATAAGAGTGTGCATGGCAGCTTAATTTGTAACAGCAAAAATCTGGATATTACCTAAATATTCATCAACAGTAAATTCAATTAATTATGGTTATAACCATACAATAAAATACCACATAGGAGCTATAATTGTATATATAAAAAATAAAATTCAGAAAGATATGTAAGAATTCCATTTATATAAAGTTTAAAACAAAGTAATATCATATACTGTTTATTGATAGATACATGCATGATAGTACAAAACATTCATGGGAAAAATGAACAACAAGTTTAGGATAATAGTTTTTTTTGGCTGGAACAGTATTGGGAGGACTAGTCAATTATATCTACTATTTAGTATTGTAATTTTTAAATCTGTAGCAAAAATGGTAAAAGGTTAAGAGTTAACACAAGAGAGACTTGTGGGTGGGTGTTTGTTGTAGTCTTCTCTATAGTTTTCTGGGTGCTGGCATTATTTAATTTAAATAAAAAATGTTAATGTCTGTTGAAATTGGAAGGAACTCAATGTCAGTTTAAGTCCTAAATTCAGCACTTGCTGTTAAAATTTAGAGTCTGCCATCAAGTTCTATAAATAAGATAATAGAATGTAGGAATTATACTTAATCCTCTAATTACTCTCAGCTTTAATCAAGCCTTTATTAACATAATGTGTCTAGCTTGGGGTCTTAAAACCTGAGAGGTGATTTAAGGAAGAGTAATCAAAACAATGAAAAATAAGAAGGTGATATAAGGAAAGGCAAAGGGAACAGCGATGGTTTAGACTAGGGAAAGAAAACGAAGAGGGAAATACATTGAGTAGGATGCACAGTTTCCTACTTTTATATTGATGTCTGTGCCTCAATTAAGGCCTGAATAAAATTAGCTGTTTTTGATCTCTATTGCTATGCAACAGATCACTCTAAAACATAGTGGCTTACAGCAATAATAATCATTTATTTTGCTCATGAATTGTCATTTGGTCAGGATTTCAGTGAGGATGGCTCTTTGCTGCTCCATGTGGCATCAACTACAACGGCTCACCTGCAGCTGGATCATCCACTTTCACAACTTGCACGCTAGCAAGTTGGTGCTGGCTATTGGCTGGAGCTACGCCAGCACTGTGGGCCACAATCCTCAGTCCCTCTCCTTGTGGGGCCTCTCCATGGGTTTCTTGAACTTCCTCACACCATGATGTCTGGATTCCAAGAGAAAGAGCCCCATGGAGGAAGTGTGTGGCATTTTTATATGCTATCTTTAGAAGTCACAGAGTGGCATTTTCACTGACCTCTAATTGATCCAAGGTAGTCACCAAGACCCATCCAGTTTCTAGGGAAGGGGGTATACACTTCACCTCTTGATGGGGGAGTGGCACAGTCATAGAAGAGCTTTGGGTGGGAAGATACTGTTGCATTCATCTTTGTAAAATACAGTTTGCCACCCTGACCTCCTTGCACAAATCTCTCTCAGGGTCAATCTATTTTTCTCACTGCTCCCAGAAAGAGATCTGATCATACCATTCTCTTGTTCAACATGAGGGAGAGTGTTTTCTGCTCGTCATCTTGCAAGTCTTCATAGAGTCAGAAGGTATATATAATAACTCATTGAGGACTTTGAAACATTCTCTTCTGTGACCAAAACTTAGGCAAGGCTGACCAAAAATACTAATGGTTCAGATGCTTTTCCTCTTGAGATTAGTTAAATAATGTGACAAAACATTCATATTTCATGTAACCTGGTGTCAAACCTATGTGCAGACATATCAGCAACACAGGTGAACTTGGAGGAATTCAGACAGCAGTATTTCTGCCACACTCTAGACATTCAAACAGAATGCCATCAATCAAATCAGATTTTTAAATAATTTTTAACTCAGAGAAAGACAAGAGAGGTCTTGGAAAGTTTCTCTTTGAAGTTCTTTAAGTTACTGATTTTTTTCAGCAAAACAGTCAAAAGTGATATTTGTCAGTTCAGAGATCTGATAGTTGGTCACACCATTAGATTTCCATTTTCACTGTACCCACCAAAATATATTGCCTTCTTGTTTTTTATTTTTTTAACCAAAATTGGAGAATTAAATGCCATTTTAAGCCATAACAAGTTCTATCACTTCTTTCTTGCTGAAACTGTTAAGCATGCTACCTGAGTGGATACCACCTGGAGCTGACTGACGTGTGATACTAGGTTGCCCTAGGGACAAATTTGACTAAGATGGTTCTTGGACTCTAACTCTATTAAGCTGAACTACATTAAATTGCTGAGAACCAAGCAGTGTTGGCTAACAAAAAAATGGGAACTTCAAATGTTTCAACATACATGCATTATCAGATTGAGAAATGACCCAAGAAGTCAGAGATTTGATTCAAGGTTGGTCTAGAATGAACCCTAACTGAAGATTCAAATGGCTTTTCCATGTACACAATGTTCTGATGTAAAAGCCCAGGAAAGTGGTACCACTGAGTCTTCAGTGAGTCAACACAAAGGTAAAAAATAAGAAACTCTTGTTTATTTGGACTATTTTTATGCTGCTGTGTGAACTAGTCAATAAAATTTAAATATGACAGCCTATAAGAATAGGTTTGATGTTATTGGATAAAGCCTTTGTGGATTTTTTTAATAGACTAAATTTAACTGGAATGGTTAAAGATTTTTGTTTCTAAACTGTGAAGTGGAAAACTAATACTGATTTATCCCAGAAGGTAGAAGTAATGAGAAGGATCTTTAGCAATACTTAATAAGTACTTAATACTATAACTTGATTTATGAAATAGATATCCACAAAAAGTATAACCAAAATGATTGGGAATTATGATTAGTATGACATAATAATGTCTGTGGCAGACTTTAGAAGGTAACCACCTATTTCAATTTCTAAAAAAGAGAAAAAAAAACACCATATGCTAAGAAAATTAAAATTAACATCTTTATTGGAGTATAATTGCTTTACAATGGTGTGTTAGTTTCTGCTTTATAACAAAGTGAATCAGCTATACATATACAGATATCCCCATATCTCCTCCCTCTTGCGTCTCCCTCCCACCCTCCCTATCCCACCCTTCTAGGTGGTCACAAAGCACCGAGCTGATCTCCCTGTGCTCTGTGGCTTCTTCCCACTAGCTATCTATTTTACATTTGGTAGTGTATATATGTCCATACCACTCTCTCACTTTGTCCCAGCTTACCCTTCCCCCTTCCCGTGTCTGCGTCTGCATCTTTATTCCTGTCCTGTCCCTAGGTTCTTCAGAACCACTTTTTTTTTTTTAAGACTCCATATATATGTGTTAGCATATGGTATTTGTTTTTCTCTTTCCGACTTACTTCACTCTGTATGACAGACTTTAGGTCCATCCACCTCAGTACAAATAACTCAATTTCGTTTCCTTTTATGGCTGAGTAATATTCCGTTGTATATATGTGCCATATGTTCTTTATCGATGGACACTTAGGTTGCTTCCATGTCCTGGCTATTGTAAATAGAGCTGCAATGAACATTGTGGTACATGGCTTTTTTTGAATTATAGTTTTCTCAGGGTATATGCCCAGTAGTGAAATTGCTGGGTCATATGATAGTTCTATTTTTAGTTTTTTAAGGAAACTCCATACTGTTCTCCATAGTGACTGTATCAATTACATTCCCACCGACAGTGCAAGAAGGTCCCCTTTTCTCCACACCCTCTCCAGCATTTATTGTTTGTAGATTTTTAATGATGACCATTCTGACTGGTGTGAGGTTATACCTCATTGTAGTTTTTTTTTATTTTTTTAACATTTTTATTGGAGTATAATTGCTTTACAATGATGTGTTAATTTCTGCTTTATAACAAAGTGAATCAGCTATACATATACAGATATCCCCGTATCTCTTCCCTCTTGCATCTCCCTCCCTCCCACCCTCCCTATCCCACCCCTCTAGTTGGTCACAAAGCACCGATCTGATCTCCCTGTGCTACGCGGCTGCTTCCCACTAGCTATCGGTTTTACATTTGGTAGCGTACATATGTCCATGCCACATTTTTGGATTGGGTTGTTTGGTTTTTTCTGATATTGAGCTGCATGAGCTGCTTGTAAACTTTGGAGATTAATCCTTTGTGAGTTGCTTCGTTTCCAAATATTTTCTCCCATTCTGAAGGTTGTCTTTTCATCTTGTTTATGGTTCCCTTTGCTGTGCAAAGGCTTTTAAGTTTCATTAGCTCTCATTTGTTTATTTTTGTTTTTATTTCCATTTCTCTAGGAGGTGGGTCAAAAAGGATCTTGCTGTGATTTGTGTCATAGAGTGTTCTGCCTATGTTTTCCTCTAAGAGTTTGCTAGTGTCTGGCCTTACATTTAGGTCTTTAAGCCATTTTGAGTTTAGTTTTGTGTATGGTGTTAGGGAGTGTTCTAATTTCATTCTTTTACATATAGCTGTCCAGTTTTCCCAGCACCACTTATTGAAGAGGCTTCCTTTTCTCCATTGTATATTCTTGCCTCCTTTATGAAACATAAGGTGACCATAGGTGCGTGGGTTTATCTCTGGGCTTTCTATCCTGTTCCAGGGATCTATATTTCTGTTTTTGTGCCAGTACTATACTGTCTTTATTACTGTAGCTTGGTAGTATAGTCTTAAGTCCAGGAGCCTGATTCCTCCAGCTCCATTTTTCTTTCTCAAGATTACTTTGGCTATTCGGGGTCTTTTGTGTTTCCATACAAACTGTGAAATTTTTTGTTCTAGTCCTGTGAAAAATGCCACTGGTAGTTTGATAGGGATTACACTGAATCTATAGATTGCTTTGGGTATTATAGTCGTTTTCACAATGTTGATTCTTCCAATCCAAGAACATGGTATATCTCTCCATCTGTTAGTATCATCTTTAATTTCTTTCATCAGTGTCTTAGAGATGTATAATTTTAAAACACATTAACTTCATTTGATATCTTTGCTAATAAATATGAGTTTAGGATAAAGCCTTTGTGAGTGTTTTGGAGGAGTACAAAGTTTATCAGAATGGTTAAATGTTTCTGATTAAGTTTTAGCATTTCTCATGTCTTTTTATAAAGCCTCAGTTCTACTTGATGTGCTCCTAGTTGAGTAATTTAACAATGAAAGGATAAAAATTACATGGAGTTTAATATGCACAGTATACTACTCTAAGCTTCTCTTCCAAGTGCAGCAAGTAACTAATAGCATAGCCCTCTGAGTATGTGCAGAAAACAAGCTGTTTTTTGTACCCAGCCATGCAATTTCATCCCAATATTCTTCTCTCCAACCACAACAGTTTGTCCAGAGAGAGAAATAGGAGAAAAAATTCACACTTATTTTTTCACAGGTAGTGAAAAGAACCCCATGATCACTATCTCACCCACCACATTTGAATCTGTACTGTTCATATTTCTTTGAATTCCAAAAACTTATATGTAGTTTGCTCTATATTATCTTTAGGTAACACATTTATCAGCATTTCTGCAAGTGTGCTCTGTGGAAGTCTAGCTCCACAAGATGTTAATAAAATTATTATGACATAAAAGAGTGTCCTGTCAATGCTGGGTTAAGCAAATTTATTTATTGTTATTCTCATCAGAATTTTTGTATACCAGTATACATTATAAATCTTCTAGGGGTTATATAGCCTGTATAATTTCTCAAAGTTGTTTCAATCATGGAAGCCATTTTGCAAAAATACCTCAACAACTAGAACACAAATTTAAGTCATTTCTTATAATATTCTTCATACCAATGTGAACTATGCATTTCTTAATTATAGAGTTCCTGTCCGAGATTCTTGTTTATCCCCCTCTGATTCTAATAAAATCTAATCATTTATTGGGGGCTTTATTTATTCAATAAATACTTATTAAATTAGTATGAATTTAATAAGGACATGATCAAAACAATAGAAGAAAAATATCCAGGTGTACAAATATCTTGTACACCTATTAGTTAAGGTTAAATGTCTGGATGGATTCACTGTACCTGCCAACTCAACTGAAGTTCCTTTAGCATTTTTCCTGGCAGGACAGTTCTTTCCGTTGTTGCAGTCTCTGCTTCAGTGTCCTGGGCTGGCATTTTCTCAATTAAAAAGAAAAAAAACCTATCAACAGGATTCTATTTTCCTTCCAGCTTCCACAAGTTTGTTGAAATACATTACTCACAATTGGCATCCCTCTCTTTCTCTTGTTTTATTCCTTTGTATTTCCTATATTTTCTTTTCTTTTCAGACCTACTAATTCTCCAAGTACTATCCTGAGTTTTGGAGACATAGAAATGAACAAATTTTAAAATACCCCTTTGTAGAAAACAAACTTATGGCTACCGAAGTGGAAAGGGGTGGAAGAATAAATTGGGAATTTGGGTTTAACAGATACACACTATTATATACAAAAATGATAAACAAGGACTTACTGTACAGCACAGGGAACTGTACTCAGTATCTTGTAATAACTTACAAAGGAAAAGAATATATATATATATATATATCTGAGTCACTTTGCTGTACACCTGAAACATTGTAAATCAAGTACACTTCAACTAAAAAAATGAATAAATAATTTTTAAAATGTCCCTTGCCTTATGGAACTTACATTTAGTTAAAGGATGTATCAATTTACACATAAATAAATAAATGTCAAGATTGCAGATAACAATAACTGTTAATGAAGAAAAATAAAAACAAGATGATGAACTGGAGAGTTTCTTGGGGGTGAGAAGAGGGATTGTGGCATTTTAGAAAGTTGATCAGCATGATTTCTCTGAGAAGGTGACATTTGAACTAAAGGAATATGAAATGAATCTTTGTCCTTTACAATTTATCTTATCATTTGTATTGTTTTTAATCAAAATAATGCTTGTATATGATAAATATATATGTATACCAAAAAGTTGATAATAAAAACAATTTCTGCCCTAACCCACACCATCCTAGCTCCAATTCCAGAAGTATCCCCTTTTAATAGTTTATGATTTTAGTTTTTCTGACAATTATCATTATACAAAAGCCACAGGTGGAGGTTGACAGAGCAACAGATGGAAAGATCCTGGGTTCCTCAATGATCTTGAAGCCACTATATTAGCCCTGAAGCTCCTTCTTTCATGTGGGAGAAAAATAAATCTATCTTAAGCCTCTGTTATTTGGAGATATCTGTTACTTGTGGCCAAATCTTAAGTGATACAGGCTCCAGTGTTATAACCCCTGGCAACTCAAAGGAAAATACTCCATGCATCTAAGTCAAATGCACTGTTTTCTATCTCTAGAGTAATTGCTCAAAATCATGCTACATTTTTGCTTGCTTTCTATTTGGAGTATGACATCCCTGTACAGTTTTTTGCTTGTTTCTCTTTTTTTAATTCTCTTTTCTGTTTTCTTAAAAGAGAAGAAACATACCTGCTTCACGCTGTCTTTCATGACATCACCTTTGAACCTATCCTACTTAATCTTTGGAATCTGTTCCTTTCTTCTACTTTGAGTCATGTTTCAAGTGGAATTCAGAAGCTTTTAGGACAACTGTACTGTTGCAGTGTCTTTTCCTTGGACTCTTGGTTGAGTTCCATAGTTTATTTTATGCCCCATTTTTCTCTTTCATGGATGTTATCCTCATTGTTCCAGAGTGCACCATAAAGTAATTTTCTAAGCAAGAGCGCCTGCAAGTAAATGTCCCAGGTCCTTGTACGTCTGAAAAAGTCGTTTTTCACTTCATACTTTGATTGATTGTTACTTTTTCATAGAATTTTGCAGGCTTTGTTTTGTTCTATTGTCTTCAAGATCCCATACATTTGGCATTGCCAAATGTCAGCCTGATTCTTGTTCCCTTATTTTGACCTGTATTTTCTCTCTGGAAACTTCTCAGACATACTGCTTATTCTTGATATCTGAAGTTTCACGATACTGCATTTGGATGTGGAACTCTTCTTGTACTTATTTATCTCAACACTGGGTAGGATTTTTCAATAAGAAAGATTTTGTCTTTCTATTCAACTCTGGATATTTTTCTTCTATTGTTTTGATCATGTGCTTTCCTCTGTTCTTTCTTGTACACCTATTAGTTAAGGTTAAATATCTGGATGGATTCACTGTACCTGCCAACGCAACTGAAGTTCCTTTAGCATTTTTCCTGGCAGGACAGTTCTTTCCATTGTTGCAGTCTCTGCTTCAGTGTCCTGGGCTGGTATTTTCTCAATTAAAAAGAAAAAAACCTATCAGCAGGATTCTATTTTCCTTCCAGCTTCCACAAGTTTGTTGAAATACCTCACTCACAAATGGCATCCCTCTCTTTCTCTTGTTTTATTCCTTTGTATTTCCTATATTTTCTTTTCTTTTCAGACCTTTGTGTTCAGTCTGCCGTCTTGCCAGAACACTTTAAGTTTACCTTAGGTGACAGAGTTGACATAAAACGGCTGCACCAATTTCTCAGCAATGCTATTTTTAAATACAAGCATGTGTTGGACAACTTGAGTAACACAAAAGCACAAGTTTAAGTATTTGAGTATTTTATCATTGTAAAATAGGATACGAAGGGCAAAATACAAACAGCTTTTCTTTTCTTTTCTTTTCTTTTTTTTTTGCGGTATGTGGGCCTCTCACTGTTGTGGCCTCTCCCATTGCGGAGCACAGGCTCCGGACGCGCAGGCTCAACGGCCATGGCTCACGGGCCCAGCTGCTCCGCAGCATGTGGGATCTTCCCGGACTGGGGCACGAACCTGTGTCCCCTGCATTGGCAGGCGGACTCTCAACAACTGCGCCACCAGGGAAGCCCACTTTTCTTTTCTTAGAAAATAAAACAATGAATAGAGTGCTATTCTTCTGTTATTTTTCATTTTCATGTAGAATGTAGCTCTTGAACTTACATTGCTTCTAAAACGTTTTTTTAAATTTAGGTGATATCTTAAAAGCTTCTATGTGAAGAAGCTTAAATGATGCTCAGTAGAGATTTTCTGTGTCCTTGGACCATTTCTGATTCCTTTAAGACATGTTACCCACTGTGATATTAACGTATTACTATAAGAGTTGTAACAGCAGGAGACAGGTTTTTTCCTTCCTCAAGAGAGATGGAAGGGATGTGTGCCTACACTCTGTATGAGAATTTCCTTGACATCTAACTTATATACTCTTGGCAGTATAAGTGCTACAGTAACACTTCTACACTTGAGTGAACTTCTAATGGACTTAAGGATATGTAAGCAAAATGTATTTTTATATGTCTATAACTCTCACAACTAGCTGTTTATAGATGACTGGAATATATTTATTCAATAAATATTTGTGCTGAGCACTATGTTTTGCCCAGGGATACCACAGTAAACAAGAGAGTATGCCCTTGAGGGGCTATTAGGTATAATGAAGGGATACAAATAACTACATTGCAAATTTCTAATACATGTGATAATGCTATTGTGGAGTAATCATAAGAGGCCATAAGATCATATAAAAGTAACAGTGAACCACATGGTAAAGGATGGGGAGTTTAGGTGGGAGATGGCCTCCTGAGAAGGTGACTCCTGAGCTGAAACTCAAAGGATCAGCACAAATTAGCCAGGGGAAAGATGTTGAGGTAGACAGGATAAATGGAACATTCCAGGTGTTTGGAAAAATATATGTGAAGGCCAGGAGGCAGGACCAGTTGTGAACCGCAAACAAAGATGGCAGGAGATGAAAGTGATGAAAAAAACAAAGGCCAGACTCTAAAACGTTTTCAGTGTACCATATCAAAGAAGGTGAACTTTGTCTTAAAACCAGCAGAGAGAACTATGCTCAGTATGGGCTCTAATCCTTCACACTCTCTTCGAGCAATGACTGATTTTTTTTCTACAGATGAGGTAATAATATGACAAACTTTCATGACACGCTTCATTACGAATTTTGTGTGCAAGATACTATACCTGGCAGGTAGGAAGTAAAAGCATTCAATCTCAGGAATTAATGTGAAAATAGGTCACTGCTACGTAGCCCCAAACATTCTGAAGAGAAGGAAACATATATAGCAGAAGCACGGGGTGGTAGAAGATAAAACTGAAATGTTATGTTACAGCCTAACATTATAGTAAGGATTTAGACTTTACATAATAAATATGCTACCCAAGTTTTATTGAGCAAGGATGAGACCTGACTGCATGTGTGTTTTACCCAAAATGTGTATTCCTACTCTTTATTATACAGCACATGTCAGGAAATATATCACTTGACTTGAAGCAATTTAAGCTTTGCTTTTCTTTTAGTTAATTAAGGACCTGGGTTGTCTAAATGAGCTGCTATGGCTTAATTTAAATATTGATCTCTGCTCAGCATTCTCTCCAAATTCAAATTGAACATTTATTCAACTTGCCCTCAAGGAGCTCACAGTCTAAAGTTACAGCCAAAAGTGGATTTCACAAGCCCCCATCGTATTTTTCTCTGTTATTATTCAATGATGGTGAGACTGGATAGGCACCAAATCTCATGGTAACCCCATGGTTCTTTCTACGTTTCTCCATCCCCTTCTCTGGGCTTCTCATTTAGTAATCAAGTTAAAGGTAGTGGTTTAAGTCAACCAATATTCCTTCTCCCACAGAAACTATTAAAATACCGTTTGTTTTCTAAAAACCAAAAATCCCTTTCTACCTCCTTCTCACAAACATGAGCAGATTCAGTTGTGTGGACACGGACTTTACTCGTTTGGGAGAGGAAAGAGAACTCTTTAAGAAAACAGAATACAAAATTATATGTACAAATTCCTAGCTTTCCTCCTTGGAAGAACTTGGGAAGTGTCCTTACAAGCAAATAGTCAAGCTTTATTAGTTTCATGGGAAAATTTTCCTCTCGTGAAGAGCAAATATTTAAACATGCAATGTATTGTATTTTCAAGAGTTATCAATAAAATTACACCTACATTGGTCACTTGGGTATAAAAAATATATCAGAAACATGAAGGACTGTTAAAAGCCCCTGCTTTCTTCCATAATCACCTACATTTTCCAAAACCTTGACATGTCACAGGGAGCAGTTCTCATCTGAAAATTCAATCAATAGGAAAATTTTTATGCATGGCCTCTCCTCTCCATCTAGCTCCCTGTCTTTTAACTATTTACTGATCCTAGATTCCAGTCCCCAGCATTTTAGCAATGAACCTTTGCTCCATATCTATCCTTTCAATAAGTTCTACCCAGAGAGGGAGGCCATTTTCAAATGCTGGCACCGAGATAGCTGAGATAATAAGGTAGACCAGATGTGTTTTATCAGGTAGAAACAAAACAACAGGGGGAAAAAAAAACTGTTTGGGGCAGTATCTTTAAAAGTCTAGTTCTAAAGCCAATGTTGGCTGCTGCATTTAGCTGCTTAGTTCCGTGGAAACAAGTTGTATGACTCTGCAGATGAAAGGCTGTAGACCTCTGGAATATAAGCAAGTAGCACCTCATTATACAAATAGAAGCAACTCAACTATGCATGCCCTCAAACTGAGCTCAGTGTTCTGCTGCATTTCAAAAATATCTATCTGTTCCAAGAGAAGAAACAGGAAGTTTTGTTAATTATCTCTCACAACCCACCAGTTAGTTTCCAGAAAAATCACTAAAGCCATCTTTCCTGAATAAATTTAATAAGTAAGTTACAAGATGCAGCACAGTAGATAAACCTTACATTATTCCTTTTTAAATTAACCAAATCTATCAGTTGGCCAGTTGCACACTCGCTGCCCCTAAGCCCCTTCCCATACCTTCAGCACACAAAAGACATAATTATTTTCTGTACACAACTTTTTTTATATGACAATATTGATTAATAAAGCAATATCACACTAGACACATGTAAAACACTAGATATTATGCAAGCACTTGAGAGATATTTTCTGATTTATTAGCACTGAGTATAATTAGCTTCAGGATTTCATTAAAATATCTCACAAATTTTCACACTCTTAGACAAAATAGATTCATGGAAAATATTTTGCTGTTGGTTATTAGCTAATTTAAATAGGTATCTCTAAAACTTCTTCCTCAGTCTAATTATGTCTTCTTAACTAAGATTTCATAGCAGAGAGCTATAATAGTATTAAGGATACACATGCCCAGTTGGACTCCTGCCATTATTCTATAAATCATTGCCAATTATGCCAATAAAGCAGCCTGGACATTGATTGATTTCTTAGTTATGCTGTCAGCTGTTCTTTGACGCTTCATTTTCCTTCAAATGTCTCAACCATGGTCTAGTTTCCTGAAACCATGATGGTTTACATTCCTCCCAAAGAGACAGTGGTACACATCTGTTGGTGAGAAAAAAGAATTTAGAAATTCAGTGAAACCTCATTAATTCCACCTAGATGTTGGGGAGGATTACCCAAATTTGTGAAAACTCTAAATTGTGAAAGATTTTTTTAAAATACAAAGTAGGGTTTTTTTCCCTACTTTTGTATATCCATAACAACTCAAATTAATCTAACAAAGAATCCCTTTTTGAGGTGCTCAGAGTCTGTGAAATGTATTGTAAGTTTATAAAAATGTAACAAATATTTAGCATTATTATGACAATTGACAGCAAACTAGGGTCACATCCTCACTAGCAAAGAGAAGCATAATATTATGGAAACTTTGGTGCAATAGCTCTTTTATTTTTAGTAGAATTAATTATTTGCCAAAACTTAAATGTGTTTCTGATCAAATATCATAGTTCAAGGCTGGATATTTGATATTTATTCAGATATTAGCCAATAGACCCAGCTGGAAAACAAAGTGAAAGAGTGGGAAGCCAAACTTGGGTTCAAATCCCAGGTCTAACCTTCACTAGCTCGATAGGATTTATCTATTAATTCAGTCAACAAATATGTATTTAACAGCTACTCTGGGCTACAGATTATAGTGGTGGTGGTAAGACAAAGTCCCTATTTCGTGAAGGTTAAATTCTCTAGATGGGGAGAAGAAAATAAATAAAGGAACAAAATAACATCAGATAATGTTAAGTCTTAAAGAGTGAGTGGAGTGACGGTTGGAGTGGGAAAATGTGTTAGGGAAGACCTCAAGGAGCAGATGATGCCCCACTTGAGATCCAAAGACATGGAGGGCCAGTCACACAAAGGCTAGGATGGGGCAGATTATTCAAAGCAAATGGAACAGGACAATGGTCCCGAGTTGGAACAAGTACGGTATGTTTAAAGTAAAGAAATAAGACTTACTCTCTCTGAGTGACAAATATCTTCAGATGTGAGATGGATATAACAGTAATGCCAATTTTGCAGGATTATTGTAGAGATTTTGTTCACAATGTCCCTCAGCAGTACCCAGTACATCTTAGATACTCAAAAAGAGTAAATATTATTATTATCATTATATTTGATGTTTGAGGCACTTTATCTACAGTGCCAAAACTGAGTTTTGCTTTATCTCCTAGAAGTTTTGCTTTATCTCATAGAAGCAGATACTCATATTTAATTTCAAATACCTGTGAGTATATCTTTTAATTTTAAATACCCAGGAATATATGTCTGCCATGTTCAAAACATTTTAATAAAAACCAGCATTGAAATGTGCTCCACAAACCTTGCAAACATGCAGTAAAAATTGACACTGATAAAGTGGCAAAGTGTCCACCCGGGTCATTTAAAAATATGCACATTCTCTGCACTATCAATACAAAAATGTTCAAAGGTACAGACTGTGTCAGAATTGCTGCACCGCTGTAACTAGAATTAAGTGTTCATAATACGCTTTCTAAAGTAGCAGCTAAACCTGTTAATTGTACTAAGCATAATCAAATTCATAAGCATCCCTCTTAACATTTAACTTTAAGTCACCCCTAGGTGATAACCAGCTCAGTCATACTACTTCATAATCATTGCCCTAATATTTACTAAAGCCTAAGCTACTTAATTCTTCCAAATAATAAAAATGTCCATACACCAACAAAGCTACATTCAAATACAGTTCAAATCAAATAGGCAAAACCTTGGGGTCATAGAAGAAATAAAACAAATAGTTTCTAATTCAGTAAGAAATATTACTAATTAAAAGAATCCATCTTTTTTATTTAAAAATTCTCCAACACAACATTGTAAATCAACTATACTCCAATAAAATTTTTTTAAAAGAAAAAAAAGAAATGCTAGTTGTCTAGAGATAAAATGAAAACTTGCCGACATGAATTACCTTCTCTCTCTGGGTTCTTTGAGATCCACAAGCCACAGAGAAAATAAATCATCTCATTTTCACTTAAATGTCTGTGTCTCAAAATCAAAAATCAAAAATGAAAATAAATTTGGGGAACAAAATAAAGCAGCATTGTATTATAATCCAACATATAAAATAGATATCCATGAGTCCATAGCTATATAAATAAATGATTAAAAAAATAAATAAATGGGGGAGAAGATACAAATCTCCCATGAAGAAGATTTCCAAATAATTTATATAGATACTCTCTCCACAAGGAGATGAAGTATAACTCTTCACTTCTTGAGTGTCGACCACACATAATAACTCCCTTCTAAAGAGTGAGTATGGGAAGTAGACCAAAGAGTAACTTGACAATGGAGAAATCTGGCAAGTGCTACCTGAGCCAGGTCAGGTAATCAAGGTCAACGTCAAAAGTGTTGAGTCATACTAATAGCATGCACCTTTGAGACGATGCTCTGAGAAATGATGTGTTGAGAATGGCCCTTTACCTCTGTGGTCTTCTTCCTAAAAACCCATAACCTCAGTCTAATTATGAGAAAAACATGACAGAAATACCAATTGAGGGACAATCTACAAAATACCTGACCAGCACTCCTCAAAACTGTCAAAGTCATCAAAAACAAGGAAAGTCCAAGAACTATCACAGCCAAGAGGAACCTAAGTAGACACAGTGACTAAATGCATGTGGTATAATGGATGGGATTCTAGAACGCAAAAAGGACATGGGGTAAATACTGAGAAAATCTGATTAAAACATGAACTTTAGCTTAAAAAAAGAAAACAATGTGCATTCACAAGTCTCCTGAATCTTTTGAAATGACGCTAAGAGAACCAGGAGTAAAATACACTATTTCCATTAATTGATTTTCCCTTTTCTAGCACATATTATTGGTTAAGTCAACATAAAAACACTATTGGAGGCTTCCCTGGTGGCTCAGTGGTTGAGAGTCCACCTGCCAATACAGGGGACATGGGTTCGTGCCCCGGTCCGGGAAGTTTCCACATGCCGCGGGGAGGCTGCGCGTCCGGAGCCTGTGCTCCACAGCGGGAGAGGCCACAACAGTGAGAGGCCCGCGTACCGCAAAACAAACAAACAAACAAACAAAAAACACTATCGGTCTTCCCTGGTGGCACAGTGGTTAAGAATCCGTCCGCCAATGCAAGGGACACGGGTTCGAGCCCGGGTCCGGGAAGATGTTCGCCACATGCCGTGGAGCAACTAAGCCCGTGCGCCACAAGTACTAAGCCTGTGCTCTAGAGCCCACAAGCCACAACTACTAAAGCCCATGTGCCTAGAGACTGTGCTCCACAATAAAGACAAGCCACTGCAATGAGAAACCCGTGCACTGCAACGAAGACCCAACGCAGACTAAAATACAATAATTAATTTTTTAAAACTCATTAAACTAAAACATAAAAACACGATCAATAACTGAGAAGTAGCATTTGAGGAAAGCATCAGAGTTATCAACACTGTATCCTCATAAGATGTCTTCAACATTTACTGATTTATATAGCAATGGCAATATTTGTGAGTGATCTATTTGTAGAAACAAGAAGAAAAGCTCAGGAATCTCAAGTACCCCCTAGGAATTGCTCTCCTTCTGTGGAACTTTTCCTAGTGTGAAACATTATGAAGAAATACTGATATTAAATATTGGCAGACTTTTATTTAGTACTTCCTCTATGCCAGGGACCATTATAAATCCATATATATATATATATATATATATATATATATATATATATAAATTTATTTAAGTCTAATATCATCATCATTATTGTTATTATGTTCATTGTAGTAATGAGGAAATTGTGGCACCGAGAAGTTAAGAAACTTAGCCAGTAAACAGACCAGTAAGTGACAGAGCCAATTTTTTAACCTGGAAAGTCTGGTTCCAGAGCATGTGTATTAGTTTTCTAAATGGGCTACACAGCATCCCCACTTCTTTCCCCTGAGCCTTCTATCTGAGCTTCTGGAAGTCTGCTGTGACAGCCTCCCTTGCCCTATGCTGAGTACTCCCTTTGTCAGCCACTACCACAAACTTTGGGAAAAGTTAACAGGATTTCTGAGTAGGCAGATCAGTTTCTTGTCCATGGCAGCTTAGTTCTCCAGGAAGCCTATTCTGATACAGAGCTTAGTGTGCAGGATGTTTATTAAGGAGTGCCCAAGGGACCAGCACGGGTGGAAAGGACTGGTTGAAAGCATGTGTGGGCAGAGGGAGAAGCCAAGCTGTGATGCAGACCTAACCAACCTCCACCAGGGCTCTGGGTCTAAAATGACCCTTAGAGTTATCTTCAGGTGGGCTGAGATGGCCAGACTTTCAGAAATTGCATGATAAATTACCTGGTCACCCTACCTGAGGCCCACCACAATCAGTGCAGAAGAAACAAACTCTTCAGTTCCCTCAGTAGCTGTGCCTATTCTAGAGCATGTGTCCTGCGTTCTCCATGGGTAGGGCCCATTTGGAGTGTGATTTCATCAGACAGTTATCTCCATCTCTACCTAAGCATGAATTTCAAGCATGAAGTTTAAAATTCCACCATCAGGGGCTTCCCCAGTGGTGCAGTGGTTGAGAGTCCGCCTGCCGATGCAGGGGACACGGGTTCGTGCCCCGGTCTGGGAAGATCCCACATGCCGTGGAGAGGCTGGGCCCGTGAGCCATGGCTGCTGAGCCTATGCGTCCAGAGCCTGTGTTCCACATATGGGAGAGACCACAATAGTGAGAGGTCCGCGTACCGCAAAAAAAAAAAAAAAAAAAAAAAATTCCACCATCAGAAATTCTAGTTTTTTTCTATTTTAAAGTTTTGGTCATCAAAACACTGTAACCAAATTGCAGATACCTCTCCGAAAAGGCAATATAAACTATTTTCAGCTAATCTTAGTGGACTTTAACTGATTGTGGCTGAAAGCAGAAAAGAGAACACTTAGAAAGAGAAATGGGGCACTAAAAAAAGAAGTAAGAGAGTGCCAAAAATAAATACTATCTTACTTTACAGCTTTACTGAGAGTTAACTCTGCCCCTGAGTTCTCACAAAGAGGTTACTCTCTTCTCTTTTCCTACATGTCATTTTAGTGCCCTCAGGCCTCTAGAAAACAACATAAAGACATTTTATGGAACATCATATGTCTCATAATTGCACTATGGTGCATAAAATAGAGTCTATTTCACTGAAACTGATCTCTTCCCAATTGGACAATGTTTATTCCTACTTGGATCTTCTTGATTTCTGTTGCATAATGCCAGAGATATCTTTGACTCAAACTTCCTAGCAGATTGTGAGCTCCACAAATATAACTAAGGATTTAATATGTGCCCTTATATTTACAGATGTCAATGCAAGTTGAAGATGTGAAAATTACTGGAAACCAATTTACAGCAGCTGAAGCAAATTAGGACTTTAGGGCTCATTGCAAACTTAAAAAAAAATTAAAAAGAAAGAAAGTAATGAAACAACCAGCTCTAGGCAAACCATATGTGCCATTCCAAATCTGTATTAATGGAACTATAGCTATACATTAAAGTGAATTTAATTTCTACAGCAAAGATCCTAATAGTGATATGTACATATTATAACCCTTTATTCTCAGTGTGAGTTCCCCAAAATTTGTACAGTGATTTAGAGGTAGGTTCTATAGTGGCTTTACACTCACATGTTTAAAAGACCTCTACATTATTTGCTACACTGCCCAAAAATCAATGTTCTTTTTGAAATTCAGGAAAATGATAAATTTTATTTTGCCAATATTGGAAAACTTAACTACCTACAAAGAACATTCAAAGTAGTTGGCCTATATACCTTGACAACAACTGAGATTTTTAGCAATTACCAAAAAGGTATCAAAACTTGAAACATTGGCAATAGGTCAAAAGCTACCTTCTTCCAATATTAATAATAATCTAATGGGGTCATAATTTTCATACATATTATGAAACTGGCTAGAGACAGTGGCAGCTCTGAACAAAAATGAAGGTCCAAAGGAATTTTCTGCTCAGTTGACACCAAAAACGACCCTTCAAATGAGCAAATCATGCACCAGCTCTCATCAGCATACAACAGAGGCAAAAAAGATTATGTGCAGGCATGTCACAAAGGTCCACTTGACCTCACCAAGTTTTAGCGACTTGGATTGTGACTCATAAGCCTTGCTCAACTCTCAGAACTGATCCACCATTTCAGACTTTCTCTGAAAGATTCTCCATCTCCAAATACTCATGTTTTGCAAAGTCAGTTTAGTGCAAAAGAAACAAATATGGAAAAATCACTGTGGATGAGAACTGAGTCAAGACCTAATATGCCTTATCCTCAGTATGATTTTCTTCTGATTCTCAACCACATTCACATGTTTAATTTCCTCTGGTTAAACTTTTTAGCTTCCAAGTGGTTGTTCCATACGTGAAAAGAGAGCCAAATTGCCAGGTTTCTCTTCAACTTACCTCACCACTGACCACACTTAACATTTTCAAACATGTTATTAACAACTACAGTTCACTATTACCTTGAATTAAAGGACCATTAAAGTAACATTGAAAAAAAAAATGTGGATTACCCAATTATCCCGAATATTTGTAAATTGCTATTATGAGTACAAATTACCATTCCTATAATAATGCTCTGATTTTATCTACCATATTTGAAATGTACTTGTTGATATTCTTATTGTTACCTATGATTTAGGATGAAACATTATCAGAGTTTGACCCTGTAACTTGTTTTCTAAAGAAGAATCAGCTGCTCTTTGATTCCTCCAATTGCTGGTGATCAAGGTTGCTCTTAAACATTTGAAGATACTGGCACAAAAATCTACCAATCACTAATCATCCATATACATGTCTCTCTGGAACACTCCATTATCAGAGCAATAAAAAATGATGGTGCTTTTGAGTACAGCATCAGTATTTATATACTGTAGATAGTTTCACAGTTGAACATGTCATGTATATGCCTAGCAGTTACAGCAATGTTCCCTGTTTAGTGATGACATACTAATAGGAGAGTACTCATAGTAAACTGATGAGAAGTAATTCACACACTATTATCATGAGATGGACACTCTGACACTAAAAATCCTATTAGTAACAACATTAAATGATCCTTTGTATATTACTTACTCTAGGATTAGATGCTCTGAGGTCAATTAATTAAAAAATTAGACTGCCTCACAATTATACTAGCCCGTTATTCCTATTTAATATGTTGAATGTCCATGTGTGGTTTTAATTATTTTACATCATTAAGTACTCAACATGTACTTTACATAAATTGTGATGGTCTAAGAAGTTTTGATCCATGAGATATACTGATCACTTAATTGCCTTGTCATGTAATTCCCTTAGTAGGTCTCTTGCAAAGTTCTCTCAATTTCTTCATTTCCCTCCATGTGTGTGGTACAAAATTCTTTCAACACATGGTATGCACCTATCAGAAGTTTCACTACTTGTTTTATTTAAAGCATGGAAGGTGTGATTTCCAATCCTTTATAATTTCTGGATTTACTAATTAAATTGCTTCAGTCACGTCAAGGCACTTTTTATCACTTAGAATATTAAAATCAGAACTTTTTGGAGAACAAAGTCAATCAGAAAAATTCTAAAAGCATGAAAAAGTGTTTCCTGTGTTCGGATGACTTAAAAGGAGCTCAAAGGAAATTCACCAAATTTAAATAAAAATTCATTACCCTAAAGAAAATAAGCAGGCAAATTAAAGCCACAGCAGCCAGCCCCCTGAAAACAAGCGTAGGTAAAAGGCAGCCCCACCTACAAGGGACACACTCTCCTACTATTCTTATTATCATCTTTTTGCCAAGCCCCTAAATCTGTTGACATGCATAGTAAATTCTTTATCTGACATGGTCAGGAAACAGGGTGTTTTGATTAACGTGTTGCACCAGGGAGACTGGAATTAAACATTTTCAAACACCTATATGTGGCAAGCATTGTCCAATGTATTTTATATCATTTAGACCTCACTCACTGCAAGGTAGGCATTGTTATGCCCATTTTTCAGATGTGAAGACCAAGGGTGAGTGATGTTACATAACTCTTCTGGAATCATTGGGCTAGCAAATGAAGAGCTGTGATGTAAATCAAGTTGTTTGATTCCAAAGCCCCTGCTTTTTCATTTGCCATGTTGAACATATACATCACACTATTTACACTTTCCAGAGAATTATACTATAACTAAAATAAATTTGGATCATGAGAAATACAATTTATTCCCTTTGAAGATTCAAAAGCATTTAAGAATTTTGTCATGCCTCTGTGTCATCATTAGAAACCTTAGTCATCCTTTCATTATCTATATATCAGAAGTGCCTATTAACAGAGGTTTCTGATGAATGGATGACAAGGAATATACCGTACATGTACATTCTTTCTATAGGAACATGACAAATTTCAGACTTCCAAGACTATCTGAGTAACCATTTCCCTCATGATTGTACATTAAAGTGTGATTTCTCATTAAGCATGATTATATGGAATAGTTTGCACATTGCCCTCACATGAAGACTTTAGAACTTATTCAATGCACAGAGCATGACATGCCCCTCATCATACTTGCCCTTTAAACTTCATGGCACATTAGGTCCAAGCTTCACATCCAAATTCCCAGAGAGCTACTGTTTTTCATCTTTAATTAGGGGATGGTCTCAAGTAGCTCCTAACATCCCCCCAAGGAAAAGATTGTTTCCTTTGTTTTTCCAATTTGTCAGACTAAAGATAACCTTAAACAAAGTCACTTTTATCACATTACCATCCTAGGACCAAATACTGCTCAGCTCCTTTAGGTGGAATTTGGATTTTTTAAAAAGTTCTTAATGATTGAAGTTTTCTGGACACAAAACATAGATGCTCTAACATTAGTTTTTCCAGCCCTGGCTGTGAGTTGCGAAGCAATTTGGAAGACAAAGAGGCCTCCCTGGGCTTCCTCAGCTCTTCCCAGCATTTGGATAGCTGCCTGGTCCACTCAGCTGAACCTGATTTCTCGCACCCTAAAATTGAATCTCAGTGGACACCCGATCTCGTGCCAAATACAAAGTTTCAATCATTTCTGTTTCGATATCTTTGTATTTCTGCATTGCTACAGAGGGTCAGAATGGGCAAGCTGATAAGGCAGAAAAAAAATAATGTGCAATCTATGCATATTCACAGTCTATGTGAATCTAGATCTATTGGTGTTTTCTCCCCAAGTTGCATTTTAAATGGTACGGATTCATGCCATAGATGGAAAACCTTCCTCTTCCGATGACATAGCTAAAACTAGGATAAATACCATTCTGATTTACAGGAGCTTCCTGAAATATCTCCTATTTGATATGCTGCAAAAACTAGGAAATATACAGCTGTTAATAACAGAGAAGGAGGTAATCTGGGAAAAATCATATGGTCCGATTTATGTGGTCTAAGAGGTGCAGTGAAAGCAAAGACTTGAAGCTTTGTATGTAATACGAAGCTTAGGATATATTTCAAACTTTCAAGGGCTAATGATATTTGGAAAGGAAGAGTAACAATTTGGAAAATCAAGGGAGTTGTATTAGTTTGCTGAGATTGCCATAACAAACTACCACAAACTGGATCATTTAAATAACAGAAATTTATTTTCTCACAATTTTGGAGGCTGCAAGTTCAAGATCAAGGGTTGGTTTCTTCCAAAGCCTCTCTCCTTAGCTTGTAAATGGACATTTATGACCTGTGTCTTCACATGGCTTTCCATCTCTGTGTCCCTGTGTCTGAATTTCCTCTTCTTATAAAGATACCCGTCGTATTGGATTAGGGTCCATCCTAATGACCTCATTTGAATTTAATTACCTCTTTAAGGACCCTATCTCCAAATATAGTCACATCCTGAGGTACTGGGGGATAGGATTTCAACATATGGATTTCAGGGGGATGCAACTCAGCCTGTAACAGAAAGGACATTAAAAATATAATCCCATTCCAAGACTGCCTGTGCCTTAAGATGATTTCTGTTATGAATGATGCAGAGGGAAGTGACCAATTGTGGAAAGAGAGGTCAGGACCTGAAGTATAGATACCAAAGATGTTGCCATAGTTACATGAAAAAGACAATATTAAAAGCAGTCTGAGTAGATGGGGCAACAATTTAATCATGAAAACTTTCAATAAAATGTGAGGTTTGATATAAATTTTCTGGATTTTTTTTTTTTTTTTTTTTTTTGCAGTGCGTGGGCCTCTCACTGTTGTGGCCTCTCCCGTTGCGGAGCACAGGCTCCGGACATGCAGGCTCAGCGGCCATGGCTCATGGGCCCAGCTGCTCCGTGGCATGCGGGATCCTCCTGGACCGGGGAACGAACCCGTGTCCCCTGCATCGGCAGGCGGACTCTCAACCACTGTGCCACCAGGGAAGCCCAATTTTATAGATTTTTAAAGAAAAGAAAGCACATATCTATTCAAAATGTGATTCTTATGTTCAAATATACATTACAGATACTTTCATTCATTCATTTTATTCTGTCCATGTCTAATATTAAGAGCCTACTAAGTGCTGTGCTGGAACCAAAGCCCAAATAATAGCAGGTGTTGTGTTTTCTGGTGAACAATACCTATTCAAAAGTGAGCCCTTTGGCAAGTCAGTGTTAAACTAGGTTGCGTTTTGTTTTAATTGTTTAGTTATTTCTAGTTTCTATCAAGACTAAGCAACATAAATTTTAGCCAGTTTTTAAGTGCAACATATGTAGGAAATAATTACACATGCATATGTATACCATCACCCTTTGTAGTCAAAAATACCATGACTAAAGCAAAGATTTCCCAGGTGCTTCCCTATGTTTAGAATAATAATTATTAATGGGTGACCTTTTCTCAGGGGCAATATTTGTGTTAGCAACAGTCGCTACCAAGATCAGGAGTCTTCACTGGTGTCATGAAATTTATATTCAGATTGCGCTACTTAATGACTCAGAATTCATATCTGACTTTTCCCTTAGCTCTAGATTTGAATAGCACTTCTAAAGAAAATAACAAAAGAATGTCTGTAAAGCAAGACATCTTCCTGAAGAAATTTATCCTTATCCTAAAGGGAAGTAGTAAACAGATAGCCATGACTAAGGCAGGGTCTTTCAGGCTACCAACTGGCTGCTGAAAATTCTGTGTCATAGGTTTTCAGGTAGTTAAATCCAATTTTCAAAGTATCATCTTCAAACACCAAAGCTAGGTAGGAAAATTGCAAAACCCATAATGGCAGAAATCACTATAATACAGGTTGTGTCTGTTCATTCTTAATGGACTCCTATTACTTAAACAGACCATGTGACTTGGAAAGTCTTTGTCTGCATTAAATTGGAGAGTGGTTTGAATATAGTACAGATGCCATGGAAAGCAAAGATGGACATTTTTCAAATTGAAAACATGTAATGGTTGCCTAGTACAGGGATAAAACTTGGCTGATGAAGTAACCCAAATTGACTTGTAAAACTCTTGAAAACAAACAACATTTCATTACACATCTCATTTCTCATCTACCAGCTTTGGCAGTGAGCATCCTTTCTTTGGAGAGCTGGTCTGATGAAGAAAGGTTTTTCTGCTACATTTCATGAAAACCATTGTTTGTGTTTCTGAATTCAGAGAAAAGCCAAAATTGTCAAGAGAGCAGGAAGAGTTAACATGTGAGAAGGCTCCAAAGATCCTCTAGAGATTATTAGTCAGTTAGATGAGAGCATTGCCTGTTCTCCATGGAATCTTTTTCTTATAAGTGAAGCAAGTCTGGCATTGCCAGCAAATGTCAATGCCATGCAGAGAGAATTAGATAAATTTAGAGTAAATGATTTCCCAGTTAAATAGGGACCAACAGCGAGTTTATAATAAAACAATTTGCACACAGTTTGGAATATGACAATGGTAATTGTTCTTATGTTGAAAACAACTTTTTCCTAATGTGTACTTATGGCAGAACAGGGCATGTACTAATAGAGCCCTTTCCACATCTATAAACAGTACCAGGAAGGCCATTCAGTAATAGTAACCTAGGCCAGCATACCAAAGAGCATAACACATTGGGAGGCATGATTACACACAAGAGTTTTCAAACACTTATTTTGAGCTGGAAATACAGTGTTTAATACCATACACTTGAAAGCAGAGAAAGAATGGAACGTTCTTTCATTTTCAGCTGGTGGTTGATATTCCTGTTATCTGAAACTTCTGAAGATGTTTTAGTCCTGCCAGAGTACTCACTTTTACCCCGGCTGCACAAAGAAACCACCTGAGGAGCTTTAATAAACTGATGTCTGGAATACAACCCCAGAGATTCTGATTTAAGTGATTTAGGGTGTGACCAGGCATTGGAATTTTTAAAAGCTCCCCAGGTGATTCTAAAGAACAGACAAGGTTCAGAAAGACTTAAAAAAAAAAAAAAAAGGAAACTATCAGATGACATTTTGTCATTTATAGCTGCAAAAGTTAAATCTTCCTAAGTAGTTCATATCCTATTTTTACTAGCAACATGACAATCATCCAGATCATCATAGAAAATGTGAAATAATAGAATATTTAAGTAGAAGATACCCAAGAGATCATTTAGTACAGGGATTCTCTAACCAAGAATTCTTGGGCTCCCAGAAGTCTTTTAGGTGGTATATCAATCCTTTGAAATGGCAGGTATGCACATTTTTCTGAGAAGAGTATCCATAGATTCCATCAGCTTCTAAAAAGAGCTTCTGGCCTTAGGTTAAGAACTACTTATATGGTATAAATCCCTGTATTTGCAAACTAGAAACTGAAGACCAACATGAAAACAGAAAAGAATATATTCTTTACCAACTCCTGTAGGACATCTCAGAACCAAGTCCATAATGGCCCATATGTTTTTGCACAAAACTGATTAAAACCCTAAACAAAAAGTGCAGCCTCAAAACAGACTGACATTTTGACTAAATCAAAATTTCAACCAGGTAGCTAAAGTATCCAGAACCACAGAAGTGGTAATCTTTTTTACTTCCCTAGACTTCACAGAATGGGGCCGCTAAGAACTTTCTCCTCAAGGATTCATCAAATTAAATATAGAGACAGGAAGTGAGCAAATGTTAGCCAAGCCCAAGCCGAGATTATCTAGTGCTCCCAACATGGCACTGTAACCTTAACTTGATTCCTCCAAAGTTTGTAGCACGTTTAATTTATACTGTTCCCTGACCTTAGTAAAGCGTGGTTCCTATGTATATTCATTGATGATGACCTCTTGTGAGTCCACAGCCATTCATGAAAAAAAAAAAAGATTCTCTAAGGGAGGTCACTCATATGTCTTATATCACTTACATAGCACATTATGACTTTGGGTGACAGAAAACAGAGGAAGAGAGTTTTTTTCTGTAACAAAGACTTGACTCTAGGCAGAATCAACATAGGAGAAGGTAGAACTTTATATGACATTTTTTATCTTTAGCTCTTGGTGAGACCATGGGGAATTACTCTGATATATAATTCCTCCAATTTTCTGAGTCTGGCATATGCTAGCAGAATTTTTTAGGAGTTCCCACTGGTCAGGTATACACAATATTAAATACTTATTATTAAAAGCTATTCTTGTTCACTCAGTATCCATATACAGAGAGTTCATCAGGCTAAACAGGTGTAAGTTAGTAAGGGTGGGAGGCTGGAGTCAGCCTGTGTCCAGCTGATTCCCATAAAAATTATAATATAGTTCTGACTACAATACAGTAAAATAAGCATGGTTATTGAAATCAAACTTAGGTTCAAATCTCAGTCCTGCTACTTATTAGATGTGTGACCCTAGGCAAACTACTTAAACGCTGTAAGCTTCAGTTTTACTTCTTACAAAATAGGATTAATTGCACCTTCACCTGAGGGTTGATATGTTTTTGTAAAATACCTAATACAGTGCCTTGAATATTACAGATACTCGAACGTGATCCACGTTCTCCCACTACGTTCTAAAGCTTGTGTTCTTTGCACCAAACCGAGTACCTTTCAGAACTTTTCCTATTCTTCTTACTCACCTCAGCACCACTAACAAAGATGAGCATATTTTTTTAATTCTTCAATCATGGCAGGCTCACTTAAATGGTCTTTGATTTCTTGATTGTTTTCTAGATAGAATTTACATTTATTCACTGAAGCTTTTAAAATCCAGTGCAGCAAATATTGCATTGAATGAATAAAAGATGTTGAATACTTTATTCTCATCAGGAATCAAAAAGAAGGAAGGGGGAAAGAAAAAAGGGCCAAATTTATGGGAAAAAATTAGGAGAAACTTAGGAGAAAGAAAGGTATTTTGGCACCTAGTTACAGTTCTAGGCTGAGGTTTGTTTAAAAAATTTGTTCTCTGAACAAATTAATATGAGATCAGAACTATGTGAGGCTGAGTATGGGGTGGAGTGTCTGATAGATATTTTACAGGACATCATTTTGGCCTTTGGGAGATTTTTTTTATCATAGAGGGAACATAAAACTATTCAGCAAAAATGTAAGGACATATGTGATTTTATTTAATGGATGATACAAACATTAAATGATGTAATTATTCATAAAAAAAAGAGGAGAGAAAGCCGGGGGAAGTAGCCCTTGAAATGAGCTCTGAATGACTGCAAATATCAATCTAGAGGATACAAACTTTGGAGCAACTGGAGGAAGCAAATATTAAACAGAGGCCTAAAGGACCAGAAGATGTCAACGGTGAAGCAAAGTTAAGAAAAAGTTCCATGCAGGGGCATTAATCCTAGGGTTGAGACTCATTCAAGGGGCATTAAAGAAACTAATCTCTACCAGATGGTGTTTTGGAGTCCCAAGGGATAAAATAGTGGAAGGATTTCGATGTCATGACCATGTTATGTAGCCCTTGGACAATTTTCTAAGTCTACTAGCATATTCAGCAACATAAGGAAGAAATAATTAATAGTAAAAACAAAATTCTTCAGAAGTTCTCTAAGAACCTAAAGAATACCTAAATAAAGATTTAGATAAATAAAATAAATAAATCTAAACATGGCCCATTTTAGGGTTCTCTTATGTAAAACATGTAGCCATTTCCCAATAATTTGTAAAATGCTTCAGAATTTCAAACAAACATGACTACGCACATAAACAAGAGACAAGCCTATGTTTCTGTTTGGTGATTCCAGGCTTGATATATAATTACTGCTCAGCATTCAACTGTTAAAGTCACCTGAACATATTTGTGTCATTTTCTAATCTATCCATCATTTTTAAAGTAGCAGACTCAAAATTGTTCGCCAAAGCACACAAGTTCTTTTTTTTAATAATTTTATATTATTCCACTTGGCAAAAAGAGAACTTGGTTATTGATCCCATTATCCATAGTTCTTAAGGAACAGCTAATACTTTCCCAGTGATTCTCATCCCTGAATTTCCTATACTAGTAACATTCTACGTTGGAGATATGGCTCAGTCAGACCTCCCAATACTGTCTATGCCTAGAATACTGTTAAGGGCTCATTTAAATTTATTTAAATAATAAGACTTAACATGAATAATTCCTGTATTTACAGAAGAGAAGGGGACTAAATGTTGTTATTTTCCTCTTGGCCTCAAGCTTAAGGTTGGTTGCCAAGGGAAACTGGCCCTACTCAGTTTCCCTTGGAACTCTATGTAAACAGCTTGAAGCCACGGGAAATCAACTAATCCTAGCTAGTAAGATCAAGGGTTATGTCCTTGTCCTGGGAATGCTAGCCCACCCTGCCTATGATGGAACATCGAGGAAAAGATCCAATATTATTATATGAACTCCTGCTTCTTCCTTGTGGGTGGGAAAAATCAGGGGAGCAAGAACAAAAAAGATAAATAAATAAAAGGAAAGCAAGAGTAAATAAGCAGAAACAAAGTTAAATATGAAGGGAAGGAAGATGGTCAGAAGAAGAGTAAATAAAAGGTGAAAACTTCATGCTAACAGAAATAAAAAGAATGGTGGAGATCCAGATAATGATGCTTCCTGAAGTCTTACTACTATTTTTTTCTCTTACTTAAAACACCCTTGGGACCTTTGCAAAAGCTGCCATCTCTTCCCAAAACAGAGTGCAACTTATCCTAAAGGCATCTTTCTGGTTAATGCATCTTTACAATAAACTCTCTGCAAAGTGTAAAGAAGTGAAGAAATGAATTGAAGTGGCTTTTAGTGGTGGCTGGGATTACCAGATTGACAGCTTTGGAAATGGATGGCTTTTTTTTCTCCCAAGAATAGATGCAGCCCGATAAACAGAGATGTAAGATTGCCCCAACTGCTTCGCCAATGTGCCTTCGCCCTGACAAAGTAATGGCTGCAAGAAAAAAAGAACAAGTCACCTTTTCCAGCCAGTTCTCTGCTGACACTGCTCAAGAACTGCCATTTAGCACCAAGGTGATAGGAGCATATTCCTTACTACCAGCAAAACAGAGGCACAACTCACTTATTTCACTTGGAACTGTGAACAGTCAAATCAGATAGTAATAACTTTTGACTACCCTCAGCTCCACTGGATTCAAGACACTGAACTTAAAGTGAAAACTAACTTGAGTTTCCCATTACAATTTCCCCTAGCCCTCCACAGTCCCCAGCACTAAATCAGGTAATGCAGGATAGTGTAGCTATTTTATCTGGTTCTCCCAAATATATTTGAAATGAGTATTCTGCCATCCATGAAATCAAATGACTCTCAGGGACATTTCTATTTATGCAGTGTGGGGGGGATCTTTCAAAAGAGAAAGGAAAAACATATAAAAGGATGTGGAATGTTTCCAAGAGAACAAGTAACATGCATTTTCCTTTCTGAAAGAAAAGCAGCAAATATGTATGAAAAATTGAGGGGCATAAGTTAAAGTGGAGTCTTAACATCATTTATTTATGTACTGAACCACTGAAGTCATCTTCATCACATAACCTTAAAATGAGCAGAGACCAATATAACACGACTATCAGATTACAGTCAGATGTTAGAAAACATATGCTTTGTTTATCTTATGCTTTCCTAAACAATCATGCACAGCTTTCTTTTGTTCCAGGAGTCATTCAAGCATATAATAAGAGTTCCAGCAAGTTGAAACCTCTTGTATCTGGTTATTTTCAGGAAGTTGTAAACCTGCTGCAACCAAGTCAGTAGTTGTCAGCAAGTATATTAAAAAATGCCATCATTCCAACTCTCGTTAGCAAAAAGCTCTCCATCTTCAGTCCCTTCCATTAAGTATCATTAATGGTTTGCATTTACTGTTTTTTTAAATAATTTTTTTTTAATTTATTTTTGGCTGCGTTGGGACTTCATTGCTGTGCTCAGGCTTTCTCTAGCTCTGGTGAGCGGCGGCTACTCTTTGTTGCAGTGCGCAGGCTTCTCATTGAGGTGGCTTCTCTTGTGGAGCACGGGCTCTAGGCGCGAGTGCTTCAGTAGTTGTGGCACACGGGCTCAGTAGTTGTGGTGCACGGGCTTGGTTGCTCCGTGGCATGTGGGAATCTTCCCAGATCACGGCTCGAAACCGTGTTTCCTTCATTGGCAGGCGGATTCTTAACCACTATGCCACCAGGAAAGTCTCTTCATTTACTTTTAAAATAATTTTTAAACATCACTGAGGCTTTCAAGGTAAAAACCAGTCACAATGCAATCTGCAGTTTCACTTATTTCTCCCTCAGCTTTGATAGTTTCTCACCCTGACTTTCCTCTCTTGTATCTCAGAGCAAATCTCCAATCATCAGCCTTCTGGATCCTCAACTGGTTTTCCCATACAATTCAAATATTGTCATGTCTTCACTCACCTGTTAGTTCATTCACGCTTTCTTTCTTTCACTTAACAGGCATTTACATAGCATCTCCTCAAGCCTTTACCTGTCCTACATCCATGGTGAATCAAATCCAAGAGAAAATATTATGCAGTTGATAAAGCACTAGAACAGAAGCCCTGGATTCTAGTGTCAGCTCTGTCATACACCAAGTATGTGACCTTGAGCAAGTCACTTCCCCTATGTATACCTTTGTTAATAGGGTTGGACTATGTCATGTCTAAGATGCCTTCCAGTTCTGAAATGCTACCATTTCATTGTCACCCCAGGAATCCAGTGCAAACAGACAAATCCATACCACAATGTTTAATAACTTTGAGATACCAATTTCAGGATATATACATTTCCAGTGGTTGAATACAGAGGTTCTCCTAAAGGGAAGTAAGGAAATTCTAACTTTGGTACTTTTGGCACATTAATGGGCCAACGGAGGAGTACCTGAGGAGAGAGGTATAAAATTCCATGTAAGAGACTAGTTTTGACCACCAGTCTGTTTGCTGTCTCCAATTCACTCCCTTCCATCTCCCTTTACCCACTCCAAGGAGGCTTTCATTCCTACACAACCAATAAAACCGCTCTCATCAAGGTTACCAAATGACTTTCACAGAGGTAAATCTCATAGTCAACTGTCACTGCTCATCCTACTTGGCCCATCATTAGCATTGACATATTTGATCACCCTCCTTAATACATTTTCTCCACTGGGCATCCATGACTCACCCATTTCTCCACCTACATCACTGGTCACCCCCTCTCAATTTTTTTGCTGGTTTCTTTTCTTCACCAGACCCCCTAATATTGAGCCTCCCGAACACTGAGTTGTTGGTCCCCTTTTCTATGTGCACTCACTCCTCTGATGATCCTATCCAACCTCATGGCTTTAAATTCCATCTATATGCCAAAAAAAAAAAAAAAAAAACAGAAATTCATACCTCCAGCCAAGACCTCGTTCCTGAACTCCACACTTGTATATCCAGATGGCTAATAGACCTTTAAAAAAACAATCCCTAATGTTCTTGCCCAAACCTAATCCAACCAGTTCAGCTTAAGGAAGCTCCATCTGTTAAAAAAGTCTTCAGGGCATTCTTGGTCCCTTTATTTCTCTCACACCCTACATCAAATCCTCTAGGATATTAGCTCTAGAATAAAAATATATCAGAATTGAACTACTTCTTATCTCTACGGCCATCTCTGCCCTGGAGTTGCAGTAGCTTCCTAACAGTTCTCCCTGCTTCTATCCTTGCCCCTTAGACTCTGTTCTCAACACAGAAGTCAGAGTGGCCTTTTAAGACTAACTCAAGCTCTTTACTGGATCACCAAAGTTTTCACAATGGCCTACAGGCCTAACATTATCTGGCCCTCATAACCCCTCTGATTTCACCACCTACAACTCTCCCCCTTGCTCACTCCACTCCAGTCACACGGGTCTTCTTACCTCAAGCATGACAGGCATAGCACTGGTGCTAGTTCTTCTTCTGCCTGCAGGTACCTCCATGGCCAATTCCCTCACCTCCTTCAAGTCTTTGCTCAGTTCCCACCTTTTCAATGAATCCTCCCTTGACCATCCAACCTGATCAGGCGCCCCTGATCCCCCTTACCTGGATCTATCTTTCTTTTTCCATAGCAGTTATCACCTTCCAATGTTCTATACAATTTACTTAATATATTTATTGCTTATTTTCTGTCTTCCCATGCTAGAATGTAAGCCACAGGAGAGCAGGAATCTTCCTCTGTTTGTTCATCAATGTATTTCAAGTACCTGGAACTATTAAATGAATGATAAATCAACAAATCACTGAGCAGATGTATGAATAGGTAGGACTGTTCCTATAGCTATCAGATTATAATGAACATCATGAGAAGCTATATATGAAATAATAAACCTAATACTGTCTCACTCTAATTATCCAATCAACGCTCAATCTTCCTGCCTCTTCCTGATCATTTGATGCCCCTGATGGATAGAGAGTCTTTGGAGTTCACATCTCCCCGTTGTGGAGACCCTAGACTTTCACCTACCAGAATCCTCAGAACAAATTACAATCTCGGGCTGAAGAGACATGAAGAGCTCTGTACCCATCCTGAGTGATTTACAACAAAGCTTATAAAATAACTACCTCACCTTTCTGTTGTAAGAAGTACAAAGGAGAAGAATGAGAGTTAACAGCTACTTAGACCTAACTACATGGCAGACACTGTTCTAGGGCTTCACAGGCATCAACTCATTCCTGCCTTGCAACAACCCCTACCTCCCAACCTCACAGCTCTCTCCCAATGATTGGATGTGATCCATCTAGACAACATTCAGAAAACAAGAACCCCTACCTCCCAACCTCACAGCTCTCTCCCAGTAATTGGTTGTGATCCATCTAGACAACATTCAGAAAGCAACAAAAATGCAAATGGATCAGAAAGGAAGATACAAAATGGAAGAAGTAGACCATGGCCTTTAACATTCCTAAAGAAAACTGTTATCTCTGCAGGGCACAATTGTCATATTGCCTTGAAGCCAGGATGACAAAATGTTTATGTTGATACATTAAAGGTCAAATATTCAAGGGTAATTAGATTTCTCCAAGGTGAATCATGGAGATGACCTAGTTAGAAATGGATGTAGAATTTGTGCAGTCCAGCCATAAGTCAGCACTGACTTGCCAAATACACCTAAGCACATTTCTAAGTATTTTTGCTTGTAGTTTAATCAATTATTGTCCATATTTTCTGTTACTAGTCTTTTACAAAATTGATTAGCATGACAAAAAAAGGTACTAGTTTACCCATGCTCATCTCAGGATCATTTATTGTTCTTTTTAAATTATTTTTTATATAAGGTTTCAAATGTTATTTTTTTTCTTTCTTCTTTATTATTTTATTTATTTATTTTTGGCTGTGTTGGGTCTTTGCTGCACGCAGGTTTTCTTCTAGTTGCGGCGAGCGGGGGCTGCTCTTCATTGCGGTGTGTGGGCTTCTTATTGTGGTGCGTGGGCTTCTCATTGTGGTGGCTTCTCTTGTGGAGCATGGGATCTAGTCACAGAGGCTTCAGTAGTTGTGGCACGCAGGCTCAGTAGTTGTGGCTTGTGGGCTCTAGAGCTCAGGTTCACTAGTTGTGGTGCACAGGCTTTGTTGCTCCGAGGTATGTGGGATCTTCCCGAACCAGGGTTCAAACCCATGTCCCTTGCATTGGCAGGCAGATTCTTAACCACTGTGCCACCAGGGAAGCCCTCAGTATCATTTCAAGGAGCTTTTTATTACCCTACTTTCCCATCTCCATAAATACAAGAAAAAAATGTCATTCCAACTAACTTCCTTGAAGTCAACCTCTACCTGCTTCTAATCATGTTAACCTTCTCAGAGTTGAACACCTTCACTTCCCCCAGATATTTTTGTCAACTCATTCAACTGAATGTCTACTGAATTGTGGTTACAATGCTAAACATTAAGAAGTGTAATCCATAGTCCTTCGATCAGAGAATTTAGTGTCTAATGGCAAAGGAGAAACCAAGCCTCTGAAAAAGCTTTATAACTTTTATAACTTAAAAGTTTCATAAGAACCCTAATGTCTGTAAAAAGAGGACTAGATAAATAAGACATTTAGGATCATGAAATGAAATGCTACAATTTAAGTGAATAAATTAGATTTAAATGCATAAATGTGACAATTTTTTTAAAAAATACCAAATTACAAAAGCAAATTTTCAAAAGACATATGCAGTAATTACACTATGTTCTCTTACAAAAAATTACAAAATGACATTATATATTGTTTACAAATATAAGAATGTGTAACAACAACAACCAAAAAAAGCCTAGACTTAGAGGTTAGGCACCAAACTCAGATTAGTGGTTGCCTCTGGAGAGGGAGAAGGTGAATGGGATTGGAAAGTGTATAATGTGAATATCACTTTGATCAGTAAGGTGCTATTTCTTTATTTAAAGCAAAGTATTTGAAGCCAATATTTTTAAATGGTAAATTTTACTAATTTGGGGTAGTAGGGTACATGGTACTGTTCTATGCTTTAATTTTTTCCCTAATATCTTCCAAATTTATAAACGTGAGAGAGAGAAGAGAGGGAGAGCATCACACTGAAGTGTGATTGACAATAGATGGGAAGTACCAAAGGCCGCGAGGATCACGCCAGAGATATAAGCAGGTGCTAAATGAGCAACACGGTAAGAAGGGCAGTGAGGTTACACTCAGGAGAGACCAATGGATGGGAATGTCCCTGGACATTCCTTCCTAAAAATGGTAGACTGGAGTCAGGCTTAAAGAATGAACTTAAAGTCATACAGACTGAGATGAGCAAGAAGAGTATTTATTCCAGGAAGAAACAGCTGCTCAGGATTATGTAACAAACTAAAGGAGAAAAGAATTTGAAAAAAATAGATACATGAATATGTGTAACTGAATCACCTTGCTGTACACCTGAAACTAACACAACATTGTTAATCAACCATACTTCAATATAAAATAAAAAGTTAAAAAAAAGAAATAACTGAAGGAAAGACAAAGATGCAGGAAAGAACATGGAGCTTTCAACAGAGACAGAGCCTCAGGAGACAGCCTTGAGCCTGAATTTTAACTGTGCTCTTTACTAGCTTAGTGACCTTGGGAAAGTCACTTAATCTCTCTGAAGTTCTTTCTTCACATTGAACATGGGATAATATCTTCTAAGCTAAATTATTGTATAAGCTAGAGAAAATGTATTAAAAGATGCCCCACACATAGTAATACAGTAATTGCTCACAAATGAAGATTATGATTAATGATTATTTACTGGACTAAGACTCAGGTCTCCTGATTTCCTGAGGCAGTGATCTTTTCATACACCTAACTGCTGATTTTGTAATGCAGAATTATCCTAATTTTGTGTGTCTGAAAATTCACAATCATAAAGCAAGAGAACATACTGGAGCCCTGGGCAACTCACTGGTTCTGAATCCATAAATATGCCCACTTGTGTCATGTACAACAGGTCCACACTGTACTTTCACTCTGTGCTGTTGGTTGTTCTCTAAGGCCTGACACTTCTGATTATTGCTTACATCTTATAGATGACCTTGAAATAATCAAATCAAAGCTGGAACTTCTGGAAAACGGGCTTCCCAATTGTTGAGTCAGTTGCTAGCTAAATTTTGGAATACAAAAGTTGTCTCAGCCAGGAAATTAAAATAGGAGGGTTACATGTTTAATACCTTGAAATAACTGGCCTCCAATGTTTACAAAAAACCTAAGTGCCCATGACTTTGGTCACATTGCTGTTATTGTTAATGCATTCACAGATTTCCTCAACAAACTCTAATAACATATTTTCCATTTTATTCAGGTTGTTATGAAAGCAAGTTTAAATAGCATTAAAAAAAAGAAAGAAAAAAGCTTCATGAGACTTACACAATGCTGTGTTATGTGAATGGTATGCTCTCTCTGAAAGACCCCAGGACTCTTTTATCATATCCAGTATCAGTGAAGGCAGGCTGCATCCACATGATTCCCAAGCATGACACCTCTCTCCAAAGCAGATTGATGGTCCCTTGCCACTCTACTGAGCCAGCTGCAACATGAACTAAGCCCAAATTTGGGCAATTGAATTATTTTTCTCAGTGAGGTTTTAGCAACCATTATCACAATCCCAGGAAATTGTTCATTCTTGGAGATAACTTGCCATAGGAAACTATGTTTTTTCTTTCAGCACATCTTTCCAAATTTCATTTCTCTGCATGGAGGGGAAGAAGCATATGTTGCTTCTCAACAGCACTCACTTCAAACAACTGAGAATTGTAGGGTTATTGAGGCCACAGGAGCAATGGATACACACCATCCAGAAATCTCCTTTTGTGTGACAGGCTCAGCTAAAAATGTCACAAACTTGCATTATAACATGCTGTTTTTGTCCATCATCAACCCACTACCATTGCCATCAACCCTTCAAAACAATATCAGGACTCTCAAATATCCTCACCAATCTCCCACCCTTCTCCTATACCTTTTCTTTTGCCTCCCAAAGAACAGAGACTGGTGTACGATTTTATCAGGTTTAAGTAACAATATTTATTAAAGGCACTAACTTTAACAGATTGTTTTTGGTTTGCAGTAGTGTTGTCACGAAGGGGATTTGAAATGAACTAAGATGACATGGTAGCCCTTGAGGAAAAACCCTCACAACCACTGGTTCTAGCAGTTGATATGCGGGTCTACACTCTAAACAAGAGAGCCAGATAGAGGATAGGCCAAGAATCAATAATCCTTTTAATCCAATGTCCTTCCAAAATGAAGGGTAGTAGAATGTGCCACCCCAAAATATATCTCTGTGGCATAAGAATCATTTTGAGATAAAGCCAACTGAGAAGAAACAGATACAAGAAAAGCTCTCTTCCATCCCCCTGTTTACCTAAAACCTGATGTAAATTTGTAAAGATGTCCCCGCTCCCCACTCTACCAGGAAGGACAGACTTTACTGAAGACAACGTTAGACCTTTATCAGCCCAGAGAAGTCACCAGAAGAATCCACATAGCAAATTTACTAACTTGCCCTTATCTTCCATTAGTTCCCCCACAATTTGCCACCCTAGAAACTCAAAGCCCTTTTCCTCTATCTTGCCACTTCTCTAAAAATGTATTGTTCTTTTGTTAAGATGCTATATAAGCCCAAGTTCTAACCACTCTTTTGAGTTACTATCACTGAGTTCTCCCATGTGAATGCATGATGCACATGTTAATAAACCTGTTTCTTTTTCTCTTGTTAATCTATCTTATTTTGTTAGTCTAATTTACAGGGTCCCAGCCAACCACCTTAAGATGGGTAGAAGGAAAAAGAGTTATTTTACTTCCCTACAAAACACACTAGAGGACAAGAAGGGGTGTAAATCACTTTTCTCTATCTGCTCTAACCAGAGACATTACCCATCTTTAAGATTGTTGGTCCAGTGTATTTTATGGTTACAAACCTCCCAACCATTACAGATAAGGGATAAATGAAGAAGGGATAAATGAAGATAGGAAGAGCCGTGATTTTCTTTTCATTTTCTAATTTTGAAAAATTCTAAAATTAAAGGAATCTTTTTCTTCAAAAGAAGCAGAGACCAACAGTCACAGTACATCTAATGATGCATGAAAGGTAGCATTTTGGAGTTCATCCCCAAAGACAAACTAGGCAACAGAAGAGAAATTTATGGGACTTCGATTAGCCATCACAGTTATTCATTTTATTTTTTGATTAACTTTTTTCATGCATAGCTGAGAAACACTAAACAGAATGAAAGGGAAGTTTTGTAATTAGACTAGATTGCCCAAGGCAAGAGAAAAAGAGAGACAGGCAAATCCTGTAATTCAGCTCCTGAGTTTCTTCATACATTTTTAAATCAGGTGTTAAAGTTTTGCGTGTATACATTAAATGAGTGTTTCTGTTGGGAAAATATATTATTTTGCAACAAGCCTTTCATTTTCTTTTAAACACACCTTTTCCTCATATTTTTAAACATATAATACATAGAAATATTTGGAGACAGGAAGGAAAGGAAAAATATCGTGAGAGAGAAATAGATGCTAAAACTTACATGTGCGCATAAAGCTCTTTCAAAAACACTATTCATTAGTACATACATTAACTAGAGTATGAACCAAATCATAGACTCTGGAATAACAAATAAAAAAACTAATTGTTGTATGCTTACTACATGGCAAACAACTCAACTCATGTAGAGAAACATCTGATGTAAAACAAAATACACTTTAATTTGCAAAGCTTTTCATGTTATCTTTATGGTCAAAATGGAAATATGTGGACTGCATGATAGAATAGTTAAACAAAGGTACCCAAAACAACATTGATGAGTGGATCGATGTCATCCTGGAGCAAGGTTTCTCATAGGTGACACAGCTCTCTATCTTTGGACTATCAGCATTTCTCATCAATAAATTATATGAAAGAAGAATATTCTTAGCATATTAGTAACAAGTACACAAACTGAAAGGAATAGCTAAGATGATAAAATAACCATATTAAGTATCCAGAAGGACTCAACAGGCTAGAAGCATAGGCCAAAACTAACAAGATATAATTTCATAAATATAGTGGTATAGTTCTACATCAGGATCAAAAACTCAGGTACAAAATTAGAAAATAGTGGGAAACCAGGAACTAGGATCCCTATTTTTAAAAATCCCAAATATAGAATTAGAGCACACCTGTGGCTACCATCATTTTAAGTCTCATATCTCTCTCTGCTTTCTCATCTAAAAGTTGGGCAAAACAGTATCTACCTCTCAGCCTTGTTGGACATTTTAAATGAGATAGCAAGTGAGACAGAGTCTTACAGCAGTCTGTGTGGACCGAGGACTTGTGAGCCCGTACACAATGTCAGCATCAGATCAAGCAGTGTGATATGCTTGCTACTGATCAAACCAAGGTTTAGGGGCCTCATTTTCAGAGGAATGGAGGAAAGGTAGAAAGCATTTATTGCATATCCACTTATGTGTCTGCTTCGGGGATACTCAAGTGATGTCATGGTCTCAGCTCTCAAGAAGCTCCCAATCTAGAAACAAATGATAGGATTGTTTATCCAGAAGAAGGTGGTGTGTGTGTTGACGGTTCTGTAAGCAAAGTCAATGAGAAATAGTTGTCTGAATCACCCTTACATCACCCACTGCATCTAACCCAGCGTTTGCTCATGTATCTACTCAGTAAACATCTTTTGAAAGAATGAGTGATGTAAGTTTTGCCTAGAAAAGAGAAGATTTAGGGAGAACAAAAAAACTCTCTTTAATATTTTTGAATTCTAACTTAACAGAGGGTGGGCATATATTTGTAGCTCCAGAAAGCAGAACTGAGGCAAAAGGGCAAGGGGACAAGGAGGCAGAATTTGAGTTTTCTATGGAAAGATGTTCTTTCTTCTATGGAAAAAAGTAAAGCCACCAAAACAGAAAGACTAGAAAGAACGAGTGAGTGCCCTGTTACTGAGAACATTCAATGAGAGGCTATATAGGGCGATCAGGAGGCTGTAGAGGGAGTTCTTACCCTGAGCTATTGGAAGTTGGACTATATGAGATAAAAATACTTTTCTTTGAGATGCTGATCTGAGGATTAGAAGACTATAGTCCTGATAATACCAGTATTGTAAAGCTTATCACACAAGGTGTCGGGAAATTAAACTGGACAATAGTATTTGGTTTAAACTATCAAAAATTTTTAAAAAACTAACAAGAGGGAAGATGACAGTTTAAAAATTAGCTCAGGTTTTAACGAGGGTTCCACTACATGCACAGCATCTGATATTGGTATGTAGAGATGTACAGCTCCGTCTTCATGCAATTTGACTTCCCTAAGTCCTTGGCTCCACCGTGGAAGACTGAATTGGAGCAACTGTTCCATAGTTGGTTAAGTGCATAAAAGGAATTCTCGCCACTTGGCTCACAGAAGAGTTGTAATTACTTCATAGGTAACAGCATATGTAACAATTCCCAGATTCAGGTGCAGGTCCTCCAAGATGGCAGCTTCCCTATGCCTTGAATAAAATGAACCGAGTCAAGTTAACTCCAGACCAGAGTGAAAAGTGTACTCATGTCCTCTTTTAGGGCTGCCCTCCGAGCCCTAATATGTGAACCCCTCAAGCTAAATCAAGCTAAAGAAAATTACTAATACCAGCACTACTGGTACTCAGTCGTGGCAAACACCGGGAATGTTCAACGATAAACATTATTCTATAACAACAAAGAGATTTATTGCTAAAAGATTAATTAAGGTTATTCTATTTTATCTGTGTCTGAAAACCATAAAGCTTGGACTCTTTTGTGTATCTCTATTCAAAGATCACAAGCCCTGGTGTCTTTTAGTGAGACATTTGCCTTCATAACTAGGACAAACTCTCTGAGACCTTAAAGAAAGAGTTGATAGTAGATCTAAATTATCTTTGCAGGGAATTTGTGTGCTTGTCCTTCTCTAAAAGTTATATTTCTCTGCTTTAAAAAAAAATCCATTCGGAATATTAAAAAAAAAAAAAGCTGGATCTTTTTCTTACTAGCCCTCTTAATTGAGATCCAGGGTTTGTAAATATCTGACAATTTGCAGGATCCTTTGCCCAGTACCCTGCTCTTTTATGTTTGTTACTATATCAAGGAACACTGATCGTATCATAAAACTAATATATTTATTTATGGTTCTTAATGGCTGTATCCATTGTTGCTTCGCCTCTGTGCCAATTAACTAGAATCAAAGTAAAAAGCACAATCCTCAGTTTTCTATCCAGAGCTGCATGTAGAGGCAAAACCAAAGGCTCAACACAAAAGAGAAGAAAACTGTGAAAAGTCCATTTCCAAAATTAACAAATAGAGAAAGCCTGAAAACCACATACCCCAGGGCTCCATTTCATCTTCAAGGAAAACCAGGATCTAAATTTTCACTCAAAAGTTTCCAGCCCAGGCCACTTCAGCAACACAACATTTCAATTCTAGTATTTAAGGAATGGTTTGAAATATTCCCCAATTCAGTTTAACACCTCCCAGAGCACATTTCCACAGTGTGTAATGCACTGCCAAACAGCCAGCCCTGCTGCAAACACAGGTAAAGAGCCTCCGGGCCAACAGAAGAGGTTACATTTGTTTGGCAACTTCCTCCAGGCTATTAAAGTTGAGACTGCCAGCAGCTAAAATGAAAAGTGCTTCTCGATGTTTGCAGCAAACTAAGCAGAAGAGCAAAGAGCACAGCCCAGGGCCTAGAACAAAGGACGAAGCAGGAGCAGTGATGCTGTCTGGGGCCCACGGCTGCAACTTGAAGCTGCAGCCCCTCTGAGTGAACGCCAGGACCCAGCCCAGCAGGCCACAAACAGTGACTTTACATACCTCTCCATTCTGCACTTAATTGTTTCAGTAAACATGGTGAAAGATAAATGAGGTTGTATTTCAGCTGTCAAAGGCCTCAATCTTACCTCTGCAGAGGACTCTTGACTAGTTGACTCCACCCTCCTGCTGCCTCCGTTTGCCACAAGTTGTTTATAACAGGTTCAGGCTCAAAAACGCTTAGGCTGTAATCCACAGTCCATCTTTTCGTTTAACTTCTAAACATTAAGATAAATAGAAACTTCATCAGTAAACATTGTGACAGTTATCTTTTTAACTGTCGTTCCTATAAACTTACATGCATCCTTTTCTAAATCACACTCAGATGTATCAGTTGTTCAAATATAAACATATTTAGCAGAATTCTGTCATTTCCTCACAGGTATCTTCATTTGTGAATGACTCACTTCATACATCTTCATAAACCTGAGAAACCATCGTCTGAGTAATTCACATTCTCAGGCGACGATGCTGGCAAAGTCCAAAGCTGACAAGGTCTGCAGGGTCAGCTGTGGGGAGAGAGTAGCCAGAACTCATGGCTGTGGGATTGTTCTAATCTGTCTTTGGGTACAAGAAATGTCACAGAGGTTCTCCCGAAATGAAATTATCCCTTTCTCTTTGTTTGTTTTGTGCCACCTAATCCTCCAACTCTTGATTAAACATTATCTTTCCCATCTGCTCTAGGGAATGTTCAACACCTTGTGGACCACCTCCCTGCTGATTGGTTTTTATGGGCAACCTGATCTCAGTTTTTTGCACATACTTAGGACTATCTCAAGGATGAAGAGGATGAACAATCCATTAGCTATAATAAGGAACCACACATCTCATGGTAGACACAGCATATATTTGATTTCAAAAGAAAAGGCTGAATTAAAATATGTCTGTCCAAAAATATCTCACCTCCCATATACAGAAATAGCAGTTTCTGTTCTCCCCTCGGGTGAGAGATAATACTGGAAATCACATCTCGGTCCCACTCAATCAGACTTCCCAGCCCTTAAATCTTATTTTAAGGTCTGACACTACAGCAAGATAAAGATCCTCTCGAAAACCCTCTCCATAATGATCTGTGGGCAAAGCATGCAGAATGTACACACACACACACACACACACACACACACGCACGCACTTTTTTAAAGGAAATGCATCACTATTGTTTTATGTGGAAAACATGTCTTTAGAGGTACATGTATCCCATTGCTTAAATTTATAAAACATCAGTCTTGAAAATTTAGTCAAATACAGAGTTATCTGAGAAAGCCAATTTATATTGCTAGCCAGTGCTAATTACAGACATTAGAAAATCATTGCTGTTATTTACATCAATATTTAATTCAATGTAGAGTAATCGACCAGGACCTCATTTACCCACCTCCTAATTTAAATTGAACATTATTGTAAAAGTCTTTGCTCACTTGATTTTCAGGAGAATTCCTTATAAATACTCATCTCTCTTTGCACCCCTATTTTATTGATGAGCTCAGTTTGTTTTCTTGGCTGACCTTTCAAAGAAAGGTATTTGCTTTTTCTGTTTCTCTGCAGCTTTATGATCCTGTAACAATTACAATTATGATGGCATCTGATCACACTGCATATATTAATGACAAGACATATCTGACCACATGTCTTCACAGCTTACTGATCTCATGGATGAGAGCTGTCAGGCTGCCTCCTCGCAACTTGTATCTCAAGGTAATTAAAAACTAGCTTTTTTAGCAGTTTGAACTTGGTTTTGCAGTGAATTGGAAATATCGCATGCTGCAGAAAGAGAGAATGTACCAGTCACCTGCTCTGCTTTATGCAACAAAAGATTTGAAAGACAGGTACAGGAGTTAATCACGTACCTACAGTGAGGGCTTTCAAGCTCTTGAATATGCTTCTTTATTCATTACTTAGCTTAAGGAAAGAATGCCAAAGTGCAAAGCTGAGTGTCATCTTCAAATTGCAATTTAGGCCCTGACTTAACAGGTCTAAGTCAAGGTCAAGCCAAGGGGAAGAACCAAACAAGCATGCATAAACGGGCACAGGCTGTCCAGAAGAATGCAGAAGCCAGGGGTGGTGGCCTCTGGAAACAGAAGAGGAGGGGTGAGGGTGACAGGGAGAATTACTCTTCACTGTGTTCTCTTTTGTTCCACTTGAACATTTTACCTGATGTTCGTATTACTTTAAAGGGTATTTGGCAAATGACTAAATAATATTTGCCCCCTCCAAGCACTGCGATAACCCTCACTGACTCCAAAACTCAGCACTAGTGAAATAGCGCAGTAGCAAGGGTTGCCCCCCAGAGGCCCAGCCCCTCACTCCTTTTCCTCCTTATCCCTCAAGAGGGTCCCCCTTCCTGCCTCCACCCTCCTTTCCTCGTAGCCTCAACCAGTGTCCTTCTTAGATTTTCACCCTGTCAAAGATAGTTTCCAAGAAACCATCTGATCTATTGAATACAAATGAATGATAACAGTTTTGCTTTCATACCCATATGTAAAAGAGCAAACTCAGACAGAAAGGAACCATTCGAATCCATTGCGATAACATTAGAAACAAATTCCACTAGATTAAACTGTTGGGGAAGATGTCTCTGTGAGCTCTGTTTTGGGACAAGGAGGGATATCTCGTCAGGGAAGGGAAGTAGTGCTGAGATCATTAGCAGAAGGATTAGCAAGTGTATGGGATGCCGTGTTGGAGAACAGCCCACAGCGGGGCCTGACTGACTACACCGCTGGGCAGGATGCTTAGAAAACAGGATCCTTGCATCCAGCCCTTCCCGACTCTACTGGAACCCTCGGGCAATGATATGCGTAAAACACCACCACTGGGTATCTTCAAAGTGGTACAGCAATCTCACCTAGCAGGACCCTGGGCTGGTGAAAATATGTTCTGCAGGGTTCTTTGAACACTCTCCATGAGATTGCTCTAACCTTCCTCAGCTGCCTGACTTTTCTCTCTTCTGCTTTCTCAATGCCCCATTTTGATACTACCTCAAATCCAAAGTTTCTCCTTCTCTTCACACATACAGGTTAGAACATGGTAAGACAAAAGATTGCCTACTTGAGAATTAACCGTTTCACCTTTAAGTGGTTAGTAAGGCCAAACTCATTCATCTTCTCCTATTTGCTGTTTTCTACAGTATAATTACATGGCACCAACCAGCAAAATTGCTGGTTAAAGGCTTGTGGGATGATTCTGTGGCTGCCCTGCATGCCCATGTCATTCTGTAGAGAAGTTGACATGGGAATACTAGCTCCCATAACTGAAAAATCTATGTAAGATCTACTTAAAGACATTTGCATTTTTGTCAGTACGGAAAATTACTACATTAACATTAAGCATCGTTGACCTTTTTTCCCAAGATGGAAATACTTTTATGGCTTTTTCTGGGCTTAAAGTAAATAATACCTGTTTTACAAAACCCTTACTCAAGAGAACAGTACAAAATTGTAAATGAAAGTCCTCTTCATTATCTTCCCTGAATGGGATATCCACTGTTACCAGTTTGGTATATATCTTTAGAGATATCTATTATGCACAGACAACTAATGAAAGCAATCTGTACATGCTATGTCAGAACTCTGTTGTAAGTGGCAAAATCGAATTCATACTAGCTTGAGCATAAAAGGTCTCACAGATTTAAAAACTCGATCTAGAGCTTCAGGTATAGCTTGATCCAGGGACTCAAATGTTATCACCGGAACTTGGTTTCTAACCATCCCTCACCCTTGCCATTCTCCATGTTGGTATTACTCTCGGGCTCCATATGCTGTCCACAAGTAGCTCCAGGTTCACCCATCCTCAAGGTAAATTCTAGCAACAAAAGGTAGATCATTTCTTCCTGCTCTTTCTTACACAAGTCCTATGATTTGTATGGGTCAACATGGCTCAAATATTCATCTCCAAGCCTCTTAATATGACCAGGAAAATGAAATATTCTGATTGACCAAGGCTTGGGTCTCACATTTACCCCTGCAGCCACCTGTGAAATTAATTCCTTCCTAAACACATGGACTGTGGGCGATGCCTCCAGAAAATGAGGGACTGTTGACAGAAGAGTGAATGAGAGCTGATAAACAAAAGTAACAGATGCCCCCAATACATTTGCTTCTTTCACCATTGGCATCAGGGCCAGCAACCTAATTTGTGAGGCTCAGTTCAAAATGAAAATATTGGGCTCCTTCTTCAAAAAGCAGTAAAAAAGTGGCATTAATGGTACTAAAATATAAAATTATTTTTGTTCTTCTGCAATCTCTCCTTCAACCTGTCATGGTATTTGGTTTTTGCTCTGTAATGTTGTTCTAAGAAAAACTAAAAATTCAAATTATTGTTATGAATATTATCACTCACACATATATTTTTCTATCTCAGGTTTAAATGCAAATACAAAGCTTTTAGCTCGTATATGGGTCACCAAAATTACACAATTTGTATTTTGTAGCTCACATGTGCATATGTGTTTCATTCTTAGCAGAACAGTGGAAACTAACTCAACCATTTTAATTTCCCCTCCTGAATGTACACCCTGTACAACATTGTCTACCTTTGGCTTACTGATGAGTTAGGAAAGACTGAAAGGACAAGTCATTATGCGTTGCTCTTCTTTCCCTTTACTTCTATATCATCATTTGTAGCATAAGTGGCTGGCAAACACACATAAGTAACAGAAATATGAAAAGATATGACAGGGTGTCTTGGTCATTCATGATTCTTAGAATGCCATTACCTTGTTTCTGCATTCAGAACAAGTTCTGGTTTGAATGGAAAGCACAGCCTTTGGGGCTGTCAGGGACCCTGCTTGCTCAGCTATTGATGGAACTCCCTTACCTTGTATTTACCTTGAGTCTCACTGACTCCCACATATGGTGGGTTAACTGGAATTCAGTGCTCAGGGCATCAAGAGTGCTACGTGCAGATGGGGCAGCAAAGAATGCAGACACACATTTCATTTACAAAATGCAAATTCGAAAATAAAGTTCTTAAAAATTCCAAGAAAGCAACTTGTTGAGGGCCCTTAAGAATGCAGGCCTTGTGCAATGGCACAGGTCACAGGCCCACGAAGCTAGCCTTGGGTCTCAATAAACAGAATGAGACTGTTTAAATAACGAAAAGTGACTGAAATTCTGCAAAAAGAATGAGAAGTGGCTAAGGAAGCCCACTGCTCAGAAAGAAAGATAGGTTTCACAGACAGCAATGATAACAGTTACTGGGAAAAATGGAGACCATTTCAAATGTCTGCCCTGCAGTCTATGACTCCTCAATCAAACTTATTACACATGCACAATTCATTCATTTTTAATGGTTTTGTAGTATCCCCCTGTATGATTGCAATATAATTTACTTTAAGCCCCATATTAACATATAGATTCTTTCTAATTTTTCAGTAGGACTTTTATGAATATTCTTGAAAATGCAGATACATTTCTGGGAGTAGAATTGCTGAGTCAAACAAGATACATGGTTTAAATATTTTATACACATCATCAGATTGCCTGTCAAAATGGTATATGAGTTTATACTAGTTAGCAGTGTTGGAGAAAGCCCCAATACCCAACATTGGATATTATCATTCTTTGAAAAATCTTCGCCAATCTGACCTGATATCTGAAAACTGATATCACTGTACATTTCTTGAATCAGGGCTGAGGAAAAATATCCTTTTCATGTTTATTATTAAATTTTATTTTTAACATTTCTGAACATTCAAATTCTATTTGAAGCCCCTGTCTCACACTCTATGAAGGAAAAGGAATGAATTGAAATAATACACTATTATTTCCTACCAAAATAGGAAATAATAATTACAGCAGCCAATTATTAAGTGCTTACTACATATCAATCATTTTATATACATCATCTCTTTAAGTCCTCACGATCTCATTGAATCTTGACGATCAGAAAGATCTTTATTATCCCCATTTTACAGAGGAGAAAACAGAGGCTTGGAAAGTTTAAGTGACAGTTAAGTGGCAAAACAGGGACTATTGTTCGAACATGGGTCTATCAGAAACCAAAGTACTGCTCTGAAGACTGTACTATACCACTATATGTTCCTAAACTCAAAATGATGTTTCTAATTTTCCTATTAATATGGCAAACTGTCCTGCATCTAGTTGAATTAGAGCATAAAATAATCCTTAACCACAGAATGGCATTGTTTAATACCTAGCACACCCTGAGGATGTTAACCAAAAAGAAGAATGTAACCTAAACTTTATCTGTCTGGCCAGGAGCTGAAAGGCAACTAGGAAAACTGAGTATGCATCATTCATCTTGAAGCCTCGTAAAAGAAGGGAAATTGTATTTGCAAGTCCAATTTCTGAATGTTTGAGGAAGCCTCACAGGAACACTGCAATGAGGAGTTAAAATGAGGGCCTGAAGAGGGGATGTGGATAATATAGTGCATGGGGCTCTCCACTGCAGGGTATGTAAATACTTTGCACACTAATTCAATTACATTTTCAGATTACGCAGGGACACTGATTTAAGCAACAGCCTGCACCATTGTCCCATCACCCAAGCATACATGCAGGAGAACAGAGTTAAGAAAGCTGGGCCTATATTAACTCTGGGTTTCTTGACTTTTATGGGCTTAAGTTGGAACTTTAATGTTTTATTAATGTCAAGTTTTCGGATTTGGTATTCAAAATGTTTCAGACAGAGATATGATGGGTCTAAAAGACCTGGAATCTGTTCACATTGGCAGGTAGGGTAAAATATATATATATATATATATATATATATATATATATATATATATATATATATCCCCACTATTTTAGACAAATCATCAACCACTCAAAGAACTCGGTGGGATTATTCTTGCATAAATTATTAACCCTGCAAAAAGTGAAAATATTTAACTTGCAATTATTAATAAATGCATAGGCAATGTATATAATTATGACTTTTGAAAATCCTTATTCCAATTTATAACTAAATTCATTCTTAAATTGATGATCTTCAGAAAAAGGGCAATAAGAAACCATAAAAATAAAAGATTTGCTTCAAGCACAAAAGAAATGAGCTAACTCTTGTAAGTGCCTCAAAGAGTCAAGAAATTCTAGATTGTCTTTGATATTATTTATATCTTGTATTTATTTATGCAAGATGTCCCTTCCAAAACCTTAAGGCCCTGGTTATACGTGTGATTTTCTAGTAGGAAATTCTAAAGATTACCCAATTTCCAATAATAAAAACTTTTCTATTAGACTGATTCTCTTCCATTTCAAAGGTTTGGCCTTTGGGAAAAAAAGTGAGATTTATAAAATATGTTTTTCAGGGAAGAGGAAAGAATTGCACTGAGGGTTAATTTCAAACTTTTTCTTGCATTTGAATAAATAAATATATTGATAGTCTATATTTTCCTTGAAAATATTATTTAACAACACATTTCTGTTTTGAAAGATCAAGGATCAATGTGCTATAAAAATTCTAAACAGATTGCTACCATTAATGAGTAATAACACTTTTTCTCAGTGTTACTTCTGTTTTTGCCACATTAATATGACTTGATTTACCTACTTCCCAGTTCATTTGCAATACTCACAGGTTTTATGGGGGAGATTTTAATTTTTCCAGAAACTGAAGATTTTGAGTTACATGTTTCCATATTCATAAATGTCTTGACTCTGAAGAATATAGTGAAAAGAGATTTAAACTGGACAAAATGCTGCTTATAAAACAGTCAGTCAGGAATAATCATCTCAACTAAAGAAACTGTTTGTGCAAAAACAAAAGGGGCCAAATATTGTCCTTGAATGTGCACACACAGCTCCTATTAGCTTTTGAAAACAGCTTCGTGAGAGTAGCCAAGGACAGTGTTTAGCCCAATTTGGTCTGCTTAATCCAGACCACTATAGCCATGAAAGATAAAGACAGATTACAAGACATTTTGCATGCCAGTACAGTAGCATGCTTTGTGTTTTTCCAGTCCCCAGGGTTTCCTTCATCAGGCCAAATGTCAGGGATCACATCTGAGAAGTTTGAAAAGCCTATAGATGAAATTTATTTGCAATGCTACTTGCCGCTGTTAGCAGCCCTATCTCAGAGGATGCCATTCTTTCTGTGTTGGGTGCCAAACTCTAGCAAATTAAATTTACCAAAAAGAAACAGTCTTAGTCATATGCAAATGAAATTAAATGCTAAGATAAAAATAAAAGGACATTGATTTTAAACAATTTTTTAAGACCAATCAAGAGATATCGAATTAATATGCTTTAAACAGTCTCAATGCCCTAGTTTATAAGATATATTCCAAGGAGAGGGTGTTTTTATAGTTTGCTAAATTAAATTCCCATCAGAAGTGCTTATACCTATATACATAGTTATCTACAATGGTTATTTACTTCAAAATGGGGCCATAAGTCTCAGGACTGGTTTTGTCTAAGCCAATACTTAGTAGGAGGGTGAGAGAAGGGTTGATTTCCCTGCCAAATGGCTCCCTCTGGGCACTACACACATCTTGAATAACAGAAGACACATGCCTATTATACAATATTATACAATTATCCAAATATGAGACCACCAGCCTCCCTTTTTTTTCCTTTCTTTGACATTTTATCCAGAAACAGGAAAATTTTGGCAAACTATTTTGTAATCCTATGTCAAACACCACATGGCTGACTGCACCCCATTTACTACAGCTGATGGGTACCCAGGGGTGTTTGGTCTCAAAGTGGACACTTATGTGACACCTTGATTCCCTGGTACCCTTAAAATGCTTCTTGCCTTCCTTATGTGTCTGGGGTCCTGATCCAGGATATTTTCTAAGAGTAAAATTCCTATTGATGGGCTTCCCTGGTGGTGCAGTGGTTGAGAGTCCACCTGCCGATGCAGGGGACACAGGTTCGTGCCTCAGTCTGGGAAGGTCCTGCATGCCGCGGAGCGGCTGGGCCCATGAGCCATGGCCGCTGAGCCTACGCATCCAGAGCCTTTGCTCCACAACGGGAGAGGCCAGAACAGTGAGAGGCCCGTGTTCTGAAAAAAAAAAAAATTCCTACTGATGTCAACAAAATGCTTGACATGAATGTAAGATGTATTGCTAAGGCCATATCAGAACTTCTTGGTACATCTCAAGTACACATAAAGGGAGGAAGAGAGATTTCTGAGTAATTTGTCATGTTTCACAAAACATGAGCTGATATTTTACACAAATGTTCTACCAGTTTCTGAAGGGAAAATAATGTCAAATACCATGAATCTGGCTTGCCGATGGCAATGCATGTTTATGTGTGTGGTTGGGAGGAAATACACCTGTGTGTGTCACAGCTACACTATGTGCTCAGACCTGTCAGGTTTACTTTACAGCAGAACTTGTGCAATTGGCTCAGTAAGCTTTAAAAAAAAAAAAAAAGTTGAATCTTTTGGCTGAAATAAGACAACTGAATGTGGTTTTCAATTATCCATACTGTACTTAGCTCTTTTCTGAAGATAACAATGAGTTCGACTGTCAAACGCCAGGTGAGCAGTGGGTTAATAATGATGGTATATTGGAGAAGGGGAAGCGCAATAAGAGTATCAACCTATACCCTCCTTCTTCCATCAAGAGAAGTAACATCTGACAGTCACAGAAAGATAGACAAGATGAAAAGGCAGAGGGCTATGTACCAGATGAAGGAACAAGATAAAACCCCAGAAAAACAACTAAATGAAGTGGAGATAGGCAACCTTCCAGAAAAAGAATTCAGAATAATGATAGTAAAGATGGTCCAGGACCTCAGAAAAAGAATGGAGGCAAAGATCGAGAAGATGCAAGAAATGTTTAACAAAGACCTAGAAGAATTAAAGAAAAACAAACAGAGATAAACAATACAATAACTGAAATGAAAACTACACTAGAAGGAATCAATAGCAGAATAACTGAGACAGAAGAACGGATAAGTGACCTGGAAGACAGAATGGTGGAATTCACTGCTGCGGAACAGAATAAAGAAAAAAGAATGAAGAGAAATGAAGACAGCCTAAGAGAACTCTGGGACAATATTAAACGCAACAACATTCACATTATAGGGGTCCCAGAAGGAGAAGAGAGAGAGAAAGGACAGGAAAAAATATTTGAAGAGATTATAGTCAAAAACTTCCCTAACATGGGAAAGGAAATAGCCACCCAAGTCCAGGAAGCACAGAGAGTCGCATACAGGATAAACCAGAGGAGAAACACGCCGAGACACAAAATAATTAAATTGGCAAAAGTTAAAGACAAAAAAAAATTATTGAAAGCAGGAAGGAAAAAACAACAAGTAACATAAAAGGGGACTCCCATAAGGTTAACAGCTGATTTCCCAACAGAAAATCTACAAGCCAGAAGGGAGTGACATGATATACTTAAAGTGATGAAAGGAAAGAACCTACAACCAAGATTACTCTACCCAGCAAGGATCTCATTCAGATTCGATGCAGAAATCAAAACCTTCAGAGACAAGCAAAAGCTAACAGAACTCAGAACCACCAAACCAGCTCTAAAACAAATGCTAAAGGAACTTCTCTAAGTAGGAAACAAAGGAGAAGAAAAGGACCTACAAAAACAAACCCCAAACAATTAAAAACATGGTCATAGGAACATACATATCAATAATTACCTTAAACGTGAATGGATTAAATTCTCCAAACAAAAGACACACGCTTGCTGAATGGATACAAAAACAAGACCCATATATATGCTGTCTACAAGAGACCCACTTCAGACCTAGGGACACATACAGACTGAAAGTGAGGGGATGGAAAATGATATTCCATGCAAATGGAAATCAAAAGAAAGCTGGAGTAGCAATACTCATATCAGATAAAATAGACTTTAAAATAAAGAATGTTACAAGAGACAAGGAAGGACACTACATTATGATCAAGGGATCAATCCAAGAAGAAGATATAACAATTATAAATATATACGCACCCAACATAGGAGCACGTCAATACATAAGGCAACCACTAAGAGCTATAAAAGAGGAAATTGACAGTAGCACAATAATAGTGGGGGACTTTAACACCTCACTTACACCAATGGACAGATCATACAAAATGAAAATAAATAAGGAAACAGAAGCTTTAAATGACACAATAGACCAAATAGATTTAGTTGATATTTACAGGACATTCCATCCAAAAACAGCAGATCACACTTTCTTCTCAAGTGTGCACAGAATATTCTCAGGATAGATCACATCTTGGGTCACAAATCAAACCTCAGTAAATTTAAGAAAACTGAAATCATATCAAGCATCTTTTCTGACCACAATTCTATGAAATTAGATATGAATTACAGGGAAAAAAACATAAAAAACACAAACACATGGAGGCTAAACAATACATTACTAAATAACCAAGAGATCACTGAAGAAATCAGAGAGGAAATAAAAAAATACCTAGAGACAAATGACAATGAAAACATGACAATCCAAAACCTATGGGATGCAGCAAAAGCAGTTGTAAGAGGGAAGTATATAGCTATACAAGCCTACCTCAAGAAACAAGAAAAATCTCAAATAAACAATCTAACCTTACACCTAAAGGAACTAGAGAAAGAAGAACAAACGAAACCCAAAGTTAGCAGAGAGAAAGACATCATAGAGAACAGAGCAGAAGTAAATGAAAAAAACAAAGAAAACAATACCAAAGATCAATAAAACTAAAAGCTGGTTCTTTGAGAAGATAAACAAAATTGATAAACCATTAACCAGACTCATCAAGAAAAAGAGGGAGAGGACTCAAATCAATAAAATTAAAAATGAAAATGGAGAAGTTACAACAGACACCACAGAAATACAAAGCATCCTAAGAGACTACTACAAGCAACTCTATGCCAATAAAATAGACAACCTGGAAGAAATGGACAAATTTTTAGAAAGTATAACCTTCCAAGACTGAGCCAGGAAGAAATAGAAAATATGAACAGACAAATCACAAGTAATGAAACTGAAACTGATTAAAAATCTTCCAACAAACAGAAGTCCCGGACCAGATGGCTTCACAGGTGAATTCTATCAAACATTTAGAGAAGAGCTAATACCCATCCTTCTCAAACTCTTCCAAAAAATTGCAGAGGGAGGAACACTCCCAAACTCATTCTATGAGGCCACCATCACCCTGATACCAAAACCAGACAAAGATAATACATAAAAAGAAAATTACAGACCAATATCACTGATGAACATAGATGCAAACATCCTCAACAAAATATTAGCAAACAGAATCCAACAGCACAGTAAAAGGATCATACACCATGATCAAATGGGATTTATCCCAGAGATGCAAGGATTCTTCAATATATGCAAATCAATCAATGTGATACACCATATTAACAAATTGAAAGATAAAAACTATATGATCATCTCAATAGATACAGAAAAAGCTTTTGATAAAATTCAACACCCATTTATGATAAAAACTTTCCAGAAAGTGGGCATAGAGGAAACCTACCTCAACATAATAAAGGCCATATATGACAAACCCACAGCAAACATCATTCTCAATGGTGAAAAACTGAAAACATTTCCTCTAAGATCAGGAACAAGACAAGGATGTCCACTCTCACCACTATTATTCAATATAGTTTTGGAAGTCCTAGCCATGGCAATCAGAGAAGAAAAAGAAATAAAAGAATACAAATTGGAAAAGAAGAAGTAAAACTGTCACTGTTTGCAGATGACATGATACTATACATAGAGAATCCTAAAGATACCACCAGAAAACTACTAGAGCTAATCAATGAATTTAGTAATGTAGCAGGATACAAAATTAATGCACAGAAATCTCTTGCATTCCTATATACTAATGATGAAAAATCTGAAAAAGAAATTAAGGAAACACTCCCATTTGCCATTGTAACAAAAAGAATAAAGTATCTAGGAATAAACCTAGCTAGGGAGACAAAAGACCTGTATGCAGAAAACTATAAGACACTGATGAAAGAAATTAAAGATGATACAGACAGATGGAGAGATATACCATGTTCTTGGATTGGAAGAATCAACACTGTGAAAATGACTATACTACCCAAAGCAATCTACAGATTCAATGCAATCCCTATCAAATTACCAATGGCATTTTTATAGGACTAGAACAAAATATCTTAAAATTTGTATGGAGACACAAAAGAGCCTGAATAGCCAAAGCAGTCTTGAGGGAAAAAAGTGGAGCTGGAGGAATCAGACTCCCTGACTTCAGACTATACTACAAAGCTACAGTAATCAAGACAATATGATACTGGCACAAAAACAGAAATATAGATCAATGGAACAAGATAGGAAGTCCAGAGATAAACCCACACACCTATGGTCAGCTAATCTATGACAAAGGAGGCAAGGATATACAATGGAGGAAAGACAGTCTCTTCAATAAGTGGTGCTGGGAAAACTGGACAGCTATATGTAAAAGAATGTAATTAGAACACTCCCTAACACCATACACAAAAATAAACTCAAAATGGTTTGAAGACCTAAATGTAAGACCAGACACTATAAAACTCTTCGAGGAAAACATAGGAAGAACACTCTTTTACATAAATCACAGCAAGATCTTTTTTGATCCACCTCCTAGAGTAATGGAAATAAAAGCAAAAATAACCAAACAAAAATAACCAACTGAGAGCTAATGAAACTTAAAAGCCTTTGCACAGCAAGGGAAACCATAAACAAGACAAAAAGACAACCCTCAGAATGGGAGAAAATATTTGCAAACAAATCAATGGACAAAGGATTAATCTCCAAAATATATAAACAGCTCATGCAGCCCAATATTTAAAAAACAAACAACCCAATCCAACATTGGGCAGAAGACCTAAATAGACATTTCTCCAAAGAAGATATACAGATGGCCAAGAAGCACATGAAAAGCTGCTCAACATCACTAATTATTAGAGAAATGCAAATGAAAACACAATGAGGTATCACATCACACCAGTTAGAATGGTCATCATCAGAAAATCTACAAATAACAAATGCTGGAGAGGGTATGGAGAAGGGGGAACCCTCCTGCACTTTTGGTGGGAATGTAACTTGATAGAGCCATTATGGAGGACAGTATGGAGGTTCCTTAAAAAACTAAAAATATAACTACCATATGATCCAGCAATCTCACTACTGAGCATATACCCAGAGAAAACCATAATTCAAAAACGCACATGCACCCCAATATTCACTGCAGCAATATTTACAATAGCCAGGTCATGGAAGCCACCTAAATGTCCATCAAGAGATGAATGGATAAAGAAGATGTGGTACATATATACAATGGAATATTACTCAGTCATAGAAAGGAATGAAATTGGGTCATTTGTTGAGGCATGGATGGATCTACGGTCTGTCATACAGAGTGAAGTAAGTCAGAAAGAGAAAAACAAATATTGTATATTAACGCATATTTGTGGAACCTAGAAAAATGGTACAGATGAACTGGTTTTCAGGCCAGAAATTGAGACAACAGATGTAGAGAACAAACGTATGGACACCATGGGGGGAAAGCGGTGGGGGGTGGGGGGTGTGATGAATTGAGCGATTGGGATTGACATGTATACACTGATGTGTATAAAATTGATGACGAATAAGAACCTGCTGTATAAAAAATAAATAAAATAAAATTCAAAAATTCAAAAAAAAAAAAAAAAAAAAGAGAGAGAAGTAACATCCAAAAGCTTCCATGGTTCTTTTTGTTTTTCTTTCCCCTGAATTTGCAAAAGTTAGATGGAAAAGTCTACTCCCAGTATTTAAGGATGAAATTGGCCATCTGGATCATGAGTAAGTGCAAGACAATGGTCTGTGAGATGCACATCTTGTGAAAGGGGAACCAAGGTCTCTGCAGACAATAAACCAAGAATTTCAGACTTCAAAGACACAGGGAGTCAGACACAGCTGCAGGGATCAAAGAGTTAACAATCCAAGAAATTGGGCTATGAAGGTGTGAGTTGTTTGCTCCTGTGAGATATTAGCATCATCCCAAAGGGCACTTTTTTCTCTGCTCCCATCTGCCCTTTTGCTGAGCATGAGTAGTCCTGAAACCACAGGCAGAAGAGTGAAAGGACTCTTCTGCTTAGTACAAAGACAGGTGTGCTAACTCTATCAGGAAGTTTCACAGATGCCACACAATGAATTGGACAGTCTCAGAACACTGAGGCAGTCCCCTCAAGGTCATCATCATGTAGGAGGCAGACTGGAGTTCAGTGGACAAATCACACAGCAAGGGATATGGACACCTGACATTTTCTTTCTTAATTCTGTCTTGGAATCAATGTTCTGCATATTTTTTCCAATTTCTTAATCTCTTCATCGACACTAATGATAAAGCTACTAAAGTGTCTTGAGCTTTTATAGGAGAGTTTGAGAAGTATATAAGAGTGTTATTTTGTACATAAACAATAATAATAGCAGTAATAGCTTCCTTTCTTTGAACACAGACCATAGGCTACATAATGTACTAGGTATTTGACACATTATTTTGGGGTAACAATTCACGGAAGTAGGTTTTATTATCACAATCATATAATTTTTTTTTAAATTAAGGGTCCAGAGAAGGTTAGAAACATGCTCAAGTTCACACATAAGTGATTCAAGGGCAGAAGTGACAACGTTGTTCCTCCTGCATGAAAACTGGTCTCCAAATTTGTGTTTATGAGATGTGGACATAATACGAACCCAGGGTTAAATACTCATCAAGAAGCATGCTGTTTTTGGTTATATGTCTACTCTTTCTTACAGTCATCAGAAAGATTCCTGGTTCCACAAATATGAATTCATCTATTTCCTTTTCTCAGTATCTTCGTGGATATAAGTGTTTTCTGTTCCCTATAATATTAGGTGTTGTAGTTTTTTTGTGGTTTTGTTTTTCTTTAAAAGAAAAACAAAAGAAGAAGAAATCGAGAAATATACATAACATGTTTGTATCGACCAATAAAGCTGAATTGAGTTGGTAATAAATGGCCTCTCAAGCATGGTTTTCATTTGTTAGTGCTACACCTAATGACTAACAATTTCCTCATCTTTATTCTCGAACAAGCTCAATGGCATTGTGTGAAAGAAAGACAAAGTCAGGAATTTGCTTTATTTGATTGTCAAACTGATTTTTCAAGATTGGCAATTTGTATTCACACCTTGATATTCTTTGGAAACTCATCCGGTGCCCCAGTTATACCAAACAAGGTGATAACACAAAACCAAAGAACTATTAATGGTTTATTTGACACTAGGTGTGTCCCCAACATGCCATACAAAAAACTGGAACTTTGTCGGTTGAATTTTTAAAGTCATCTTTAAAACTTTCTCCTTAGGCTTATTGTTTGTAATTTCTCCCTTTCCTTATGTCAAACCTTTTGAAAAAAGAAAATTCACCAGTATTTAATCAGAATAATTTTCCAACCCTATCTACCTCTGTGGGCCTATATTCCCGCTGAGTCAAATTGGTCAAGGCATCACTCCTTTGAGTCCTTCCTTGAGCCCTCCAGAATTCAAGGCTGCTTTTCAGGAAGAAAGGAAAATTAGTATGGACAGCTTTCTGAGCACTTGGGTCCCTGTGAGTAGAGATGACAACACCCTGTCTCTCCTCTTTCTGCCATTTTAATCCTTTGTTCACCAAAGTACAGGGCAACAAGAGGAAGGTCTGGGAAGACAGGAATCTGGCATGCCTTATGTAACACCCTATTTCCAGTGCATAGGATAGTGCCTGAGAACCAAACAGACATTCATGAAATACTTATTGAGGACTTCCCTGGTAACGCAGTGGTTAAGAATCCGCCTGCCAATGCAAGGGACACGGGTTCGAGCCCTGGTCCAGGAAGATTCCACATGCCGCAGAGCAACTAAGCCCCTGTGCCACAGTTACTGAGCCTGTGCTCTAGAGCCTGTGAGCCACAACTACTGAGCCTGTGTGCAACAACTACTGAAGCCTGCACATCCAGAGCCCGTGCTCCGCAACAAAAGAAGTCACCGTAATGAGAAGCCCACGCGCCGCAACCAAGAGTAGCCCCCGCTTTTTGCAACTAGAGAAAGCCCGTGTGCAGCAGTGAAGACCCAACACAGCCAAAAATAAATAAATAAAAATTTTTAAAAAAAGAAATACTTACTGAATAAATAAAATAGTCATCTCTGAATATGGTGGTTATCAGGAAATTTTGATATCTAAAAAGTTGTCATTCCCGTTCCTCAAAATAACAAAATCATGTAATTAATATGATTATATCAGGCTCACGCTGCCTCCCCTCCCCTTCCCCACAGCATTTCTACAAATGTTTCAGGCCAAAAATCAGATTTTCTGCATCACTGGGACATAACTATCCAGGCATCTTGGTGTTGACTGAAATAAAAAATGCACAACATGAGACCTGTGCCTTTCAGTTTTATTTGGGGACTTACTGAGGATGATAGCCTGAGAGACAGCCTCTCAGAGAGCTATGAGGAACTTCTCTGAAGCAGTAAAGGGGGAGGTTGGCGTATACGGGATTTTGGAGCAGGGGTATGTGCAAACAAGCATATATCTTGATAGAATTTTACTGCTAATCATGAAGCACAGATATCTTAGTTAATGATTTTATTGCTTCTCAAAATATGGGAAGAAGCAAGAAATTTCATAACTTTCTGGGTTTTATAAAGCTTTCTCCTGAAAATATCTAACTCTCTGAAAGTCTGTTCTGCCAGTTTTTCCAGAAGCAGAGAGTGCCTCATTCCTGATCTCCACCCTGAACTCCTTTCAGGGTGTGTTGAAGGTCAGTGACTGCAGTGGCTAATGACTCAATCCTTGCAAAGCCAGGTGGCAAATGATATTCTTTAGTTGGCCTTGACTACTGAAAACCTGATCCTTTCCCCATTTTACAGAATATTTTCAGGTAGAAGGCTGGGTAGGTTAAACAACAAGTAAATCTAAATTTTCAGTAAGTAACAAATGAGATATGTATAAAAATAAAATAGATGGGACACTTATTCAGAAAAAATTATGCCCACCACTACTGATTAGTTCACAATATGACATTATGGTGGTTCCTTCTTATTATATAATTTTTTCCAATTTAAAATAAGGATGTTGTAGACAGAATTTCTAAAATGGAATTCCAAAGATGTCTCATCCTAATTCCCAGATTGTGAATATCACACCCATGAATATGTTATATTACATGGCAAAAGGGCCTCTGCAGATGTAATTAAGGTTACTAAGCAGATGTACTTAAAATAAGGAGATTATCCTGGATTATTCAGGTGGGCCCATTGTAATCACGTGAGTCTTAAAAAGCTGAGAGCAGGGTTAGAAGGGGAAGTCAGAGAAATTCAAGGCATGAAAAGGACTTGACTAGGTATGGAAACAACCTCAGGGTCCATCAATGGATGAATAGATAAACAGAATGTGGGATATAGATACAATGGAATATTATTCAGCCTTAAAAGAAGATAGAAATGCTGTCATTTGCAACAACGTGGATGAACCTAGAGGGCATTATGCTAAGTGAAATAATCCAGACAGGAAAAAGCAAATACTATATGGCATCACTTAGGTGTGGAACTTTTAAAAAGGAAAAGTGGAACTCCTAGAAACAAAAATTAGAAAAGTGGTGGTGAGGGGCTGGGGGTGGGGGTAGGAGAAAGAGAGAGGTTGGTAAAAGGGTACAAATTTTCATCCATAAGATGAATAAAGCCTGAGGATCTAATGTATAACATGGTGACTATAGTTGATAACATTATACCGTATAGTTGAAATTTGGTAAAAGAGTAGAATTTAAGTGTTCTCACAGAAAAAAAAGGGAGGTGATGAATGTGCTTTAATTAACTCAATGAGGGGAATCCCTTTACAATATGTTTACATCAAATCATGTTGTACTTTAAATATCTATAATTTTATATCTACAATTTTATATTTAATTATATTAAATATCTTACAATTTTTGTCAATTATACCTCAGTAAAGCTAAAAAAGGGACCTGACTCATCCCTGCTGGCATTGCTGGTTTGAAGATGGAGGGGCCACATGAAAAGGAATGCAGCTGGCCTTTAGCAGCCAATAGCAGCCACTGGCTGACAGCCAAGAAGGAAACCAGGCTTTCAGTCCTACAACTACAAAAAACTGATCTGACCAGCAACCCAAATGAGCTTGGAAGCAGATTCTTCCCAGAGTGTCCGTGTAAGCTCTTCCAAGATATCAACTGACATCTTGATTTCAGTTTTGTAGTACCCTGAGCATAGAACCTGTTGAGTCTACCTGACTTCGGATCTACAGAAAATGTGAGATAATACATTTCTGTTGTTTTAAGCCTCTAAGTTTGTGGCAATTTTTACAGTAACAGTAGAAAGCTAGTAAAAGGACAATAAAGCATTTGCCTTCACATCATTAAAGATAATATTTATAAAGAGCTTAAATGTAAGAAAAAGTTTGTTTTGTAACTTTGTTTTCAACTTTCAGTAGATGAAGCAGCCTCTGTGGTTGTAAACTGTATGGGCAGGTGTCAGTGGTGCGGATGACAGTCTGGCAGAGGTGTATGCTAAAAACTAACAGTTAACATTACCCAGGGAAGTTGAGTCACTCAGTCAACTGAGCACTTATTGTTTATCTGCTATTCACAAGGCATCATGCTGAGCAATGGAGATAGAGATGAATCAGACAGGGTCCTAGTAATAGATCCTATAATAGAAAAATAAACTAAAATGTGAGAAATGCTATAATTTCTGTAGGTAAGAATGTCATGCTGGGATAGCAAGGAACTGAAGACAATTACAGGGGATAGCTCAATCAATTACCAAGTCTTTTCCATTATTTCTCCTTAATATCACTAAAATCATCACTTCTTTTCACCTTTTTCTATCCATACTACCATTCCCCTGTATTGAGACAGGACCATCTGGCCTAGATTTCTGCCACAGCATTTTAACCAATCTCTCTGCCACCATTCTTACCAGCACCCAATTCATTACCTACTCAACAACCAGAGTGATATCTCTAAACTATGATTCTGATCATGTCACTCCTCTGTATAATACTTTTCAGCAGCTTCTCATTGTCTTTACATAATTTCCAAACTCTTTAAAATGGCTCATGTAGCCTTCCATGATCTGGACCCTGCTCTCTCCAGCTCCATTTCTCACAATACACACACTAAACCCTCTGTTCCAACCACACTGAACTTCTTGAAGTTATCTGAACATTCATGTTCTCTCTCCTTTGTACCTTGGTGTATACTACTCCTTCTTCCTGGAACTCTCACCCGTGGCCCCATCCGGTAGAAAGAAGTAAAGTCCTCTTTGGCCTTATGGGTACAGAGATGAGTACTCTTCTATGTGTAGACTTTATTTCCTGATTTATACTTGCCTATTTACTTTCCTTTCTTCTCCCCTACACTGTAATATACTTGGAGGCAGAAAACAGGTATTACTCCCTTTTTATCTCAAATATCAGAGCAGTAGGTGCTCAGTAAAGATATATATACAGATTGGTGTTCTGGAAGCCAGTGGAGGGAATGCATCAAAAAGTCAAAACAGTCAACAGTGTTAAAAGCTGATAAAATGTTGAAAACTGGAAATGGACCACTGGACCATTTGGACCAAATGGACCACCATCAGTAACCTTAGCAAGACCAGGTGGTTAAATGGGATGAGAGGTGAGTGGGAGCTGAGGAAGTAAAGACCATTCTTTCAAAGTGCTTCATAGTCCAGGAAAACATCTGAAACCCCCTTCCCTGGTAGAAAGGGCCAAACTTTGGCCCACTGGGTCAGATTAGGATAAATGAGGAGGTACATGAAAGTTACAACCAGGGAAACACACAAGACCAAAAACTGAAGACCCAGAAACAGCTCTCTAAAGGCAGGGTTAAGAATGAGGAAAGAGAGAACAAGGATGATGAGGTAGAAAAGGAGAGTAAATGGGCAAGAGCTCCCAGGTGATTACCTGGAATAGGTATGATCTACTTTTCCTAACACCCAATACACAGTGAATGGGGGTGGGGCAGCTATAGATGGAAAAGACAGTTGGCTGGGCCTCCCTGGTGGCGCAGTGGTTGAGAGTCCGCCTGCCGATGCAGGGGACGCGGGTTCGTGCCCCGATCCCGGAGGATCCCACATGCCGCGGAGCGGCTGGGCCCGCGAGCCACGGCCGCGGAGCCTGTGTGTCCGGAGCCTGTGCTCCGCAGCGGGGGAGGCCACAGCAGTGAGAGGCCCGCGTACAGCAAAAAAAAAAAAAAAAAAAAAAAAAGAGAGTTGGCTGCACCCAGAGGGCCAAGAGTAGATAAGACAAGAAGGGAGGTGGGGGAGGTTAAAGTGGTAGTAGATGGTGAAGACCAGACTTGACCATGTCTGTAGGCTGAAGAGACGGAAGCAGAGGAGAGGGAAAGAAAGAGATTGGTCTCTAGAGGAGAGGACAGAGGAGGCAGAATCCAATTCACCCAAAAGGTTAGTGTTAGAATGAAGGTACAACCTTCTTCCTTCAAGACTAAGAGAAAGAGAAGTTAAAATATGTGTGTTTCTGTAGATGAGTCTGTAGGTAGAAGCAAGGAAAATCCAATGAGACTGCTCAGAAACTGCGATATTTTCTGTAAATTATGAAGCAAGGCTAAAGACTGAGAATGAGTCTTCTCATGAGGATTAGAAGAATGACACAGGTTTAAAGGTTTGGAACAGATGCCTCATGAAGAATTCTAGAGGAAGCCAACCAGGGACAAGTAAGAGGATTGCCAAGCTGCATTGAAAGCCCAGCTGAAGTCAGATAATTAGAGAATAATGATATTTTCCTGAATTTTAATGTCTATACGCATACAAAAAATGTCCTGCTTGCATATGTTCCTACTTCCACAAGAGAAAAAACTAAGTTTGAAAGAAAACCTGAATGAATTTTTTATTAATTCCTGTATTTAAATGATTTTGTAGGTATCAGTGATTGAATTCTAAATATTGGAAAAACAAGCATTTTTATAAATCTCGACCATATGTATTTTCTGCTTTTGTGTGTGTGTGTTTCTACCTTTTCACATTTGGTTAAAAAAAATTACAGGTGGGGGGAAAAGCATCAGCCAACAGGGTTTTGTGGATCACACAGCTCCATGCAATTAAGGCGCCATTGTTAATTTTCAAATTGTCATAATCCATTTGAGAATTTAAGACAATTCAAAAAACAATTATGACTGAATGAAAAGTGAATTGGGCAATCAACTGAGATGAAATTCAGCCCAGAGAAACAAAACATTGAGAAAAAAAACCTAGAATAAGGGAAGAATGAAAGGCATATGGAAGAGCCTGATTGTGCAGGGACAGACTTTAAAGACCAAGTTTACTTGACAAGAAGGTGGTAGGGGTTTGTTTTATACTGAATGAGATTTAGCTATTTTGCTAATGCAGCAGATCGGGCTTTTTCATGTTTAAGTTGCATAATAAAAATGTTGAAGCCTACCCGGATGCACATAGATATAGCTATATGTTGTTTACCTAAGACTGTCGTATAGCAGCAAATAAACAAAACCAGTCCCCACAGACATTCTGGAGCAGCTTGCAGCAAAACAGAATTTCGATTGCTTATTCTGAGTCTATGAAGGAAGATTAATTTGTTATGCATCTAAATGAATTATTTTACCCTAGATCAGCAAGCTCAAATCATCACACCCTGTATCTTTTATTTTTTGAATTTGAAATAAATGTAGGTAGCAGGATCATCTTCATCATCAAACAACCTCAACAAAGCACCCTGGAAATACCTTGTGGAAGGCTACATTAATGTGACCTGAATTTTTTTTAAATACTTGATCTCTAAAATCTTACATTCCACCAAAGCCAGTAGGTCCACAAAGAAGAGTCAAATATTATTGCATTATGGCTCTTGTCATTTTTAATTCTTCTTGCTAAACCTTTATTCTCCTCCAAGTCATTTCCTCCTGTTCCAATCTTTAGTCTATGCCTTTTTTAAAGGCATTAGCCAAGATTCATCTCCAGTCCGATGCTTTCCTAAGTAAATCACATCTCACCATCATCTTTCTCAGGGTTTAAATTCCCTCTGAACTCATTCATTCATTCACTCACTCATTCATGCATCATTGTTCATCTACCATATGAGACCCTCACAGCATCAAGTTCAGTGTTCTCCACTCAATCAAAGTGCATATATTCTATTCCTCCATAGGGCCCTGGACCTATGCTAGGTGCCACAAAGTTTATAGAAAGAAGAATATGTAGTTATCTATTTCCTTCAAAAAGATTTAAAGCAACTGGCTGTTTAAAACAAATTACAGTAACATAGTCCACAAAATAAAAGAAAAAAATCAAGTAATAAAGAAGGAGGAAATTATATCAAAACTTTCCCCTGAGTTTCTAGCATCTAAAAGGGAAATTAAATGGATCATAAAGCTCTCATTCTCTAATGAAAGAAATGCTAATGAAAAAAGATTCTAAGTTGAGCAAGGATAATAAAAACATGGCTGTGCTGGCATTGCTAATGACACAACCTCAGAATCTTTCTTTACACAACATTCCAGTGAACAGCGGTGAATTCATCAGAGATGCCACTCAGAATAAATCCTCATCATCTCTTGTATAAATGATGTTCTTTTACCTCAAGAAATCTGCCATTTAAAAAAATAATAAAGCATGCATATCTGTGAAAATGGAAGAACATTTTAGAGCTAAACTGTGTGGTGCTAATTGATTAACTCATACTTCTTTGTATCTCCAATAGCACTGGGTATAGTCCTTGCCCATAATGAGCACATAAAAACCTTTGCCTGATTGACTTATAATGCAATATGAATTCAGAGAAGGAAGAGTCTAGTAGTGAGAAATCTGCCATGGAGGAACAGAAGCTGAGCCTTGAAAGATGAGTGCTTGTTGAATGAGTGAACTCAGATTTTGAATCAGTTAACCTTTTGAAGAGACTTCTTTTTAATTATAAATAAACCTAATGAATCTATACTCACTGAGTAACTTCTCCAACAAAGCTGCATTTTCTCCCATAATCCTTTGTTCATCTCATATTGAACCCTGCATTCTTCTCCTTTCGGACTTTAGTACATTAAAAATTCATAGTTCAAAACTCAGCTTATTAGCCTGTATTAGTCACCAACTCAAGAAGCTGGGGAGACTTCCCTGGTGGCGCAGTAGTTGAGAGTCCGCCTGCTGATGCAGGGGATACGGGTTCATGCCCCGGTCCGGGAGGATCCCACATGCCGCGGAGCGGCTGGGCCCGTGAGCCATGGCTGCTGGGCCTGCACATCTGGAGCCTGTGCTCCGCAACAGGAGAGGCCACAACAGTGAGAGGCCCACGTACCGCAAAAAAAAAAAAAAAAAAAAAGAAGTTGGGGGTGCTTTGTTGGTGTCCTCAACTTTATCTTTCTGAGATCTAAACAGGTTTGTCTCATCTAAGGAAGTTGAGGTTCCTTGTAGAGTTAAGAGTTCAAGGATCAAAAAGGTCACTGATTGCATCAATAATCCACTAGACAGCACCTTTAGATTTGTCTGCTAGATCATCCTTTCAGTTTTCATCAAAAAGGAACACATTCTCATTTCCCTCCTGTTGCTACTAGAGGTTGCAATATTCAAAAACCTATATGCTGTAGCCCTCAAATCAGTAAGTACTCAAAATCGTGTGCAAAATATGAATAAAATATTCATTTCATCAAAAATGTTAAGGACTACTTAATTCAAAAACATTTTATATGTTTGCATATTTATTTCTAAATTTGCATATTTGTTTGCATATAACTTGTAAAGATGAATGTTAATTATACTTTAAAATCATTTATAAATTGTAACTAAGAATGTTGTATGAATTTTTAAAACTGCTAAATTCTCAAGTACCACTAATTATAAAGTGTCACGTGAAGTACACTGGAGCAGACCTCATATTGAAAAAATATTGAGATCCTGACAAATGGAAAAGCAGAACTGTTAACTGTGCTTGCTGATTCAAGGATACCTGAGGCAAGTGAAACTTAAGTGACACTGTGTGCTTTTCCAAAGCATCCGTTTACCTTCACTGAATTATGATGAGAAACTCATGCCCCTAACCAGACAAATATTTTACCTGATGCCTCCACATTATCCCATGTTTGAACGTGAGCTTCTAAGAATTACTCCATATTTTAGCTGTACGTATTCATATTCTGAAAGTGACAAAGAATAAGTAAATAAGAATCACAATAAGCAGTAAGGCTGTCTCAGCAGTGTCCTGTGTCAAACGAGGTGAGTTGAGATTTGTGCACACTAATTGGATTTGTAAAATGTTTCAGAGTAATTTAAAAAACATTTCCACAAGGTCAGATCTGAACTGGTTTCCAAAAAGAACCATAAAGAAGAATGAAATGTTCAAGGAATTACACTGCATGTAGATCTAACGCTTTATCTATTAAATTGGGCATGAAATTGGACTTTTTTTTTTTTTTTTTTTTGCGGTATGCGGGCCTCTCACTGTTGTGGCCTCTCCCGTTGCGGAGCACAGGCTCCGGACGTGCAGGCTCAGAGGCCATGGCTCATGGGCCCAGCCACTCTGCGGCATGTGGGATCCTCCTGGACCGGGGCACAAACCCGCATCCCCTGCATCGGCAGGAGGACTCTCAACCACGGCGCCACCAGAGAAGCCCTGAAATTGGACTTTTTTAAAGTATATTAGGTCTTAGACTATAAATCTCTAGACAATTTTCTCTATTTTTGGTAAAATGTTTAATTATTGTAAGCACAGATATGCAGAGATAGGAGCTATTGCTCATGTATCATTTTTCCTAAATTAGCAACTACTGTAAGTGAATTTCTTTTCACCAATTTTTAAAGAGTTGCAGCATATTAAAAACTGACTAACTGGATTTCATCTTATTCCAACATCTACGGTCTTGCCAATAGAAAGCAACATACTGTTCCCAGTTTCCCCTCCTCCACCACCACCATGCCCCTTGTCTCTATTAGTTTAGGGTTGATTTGTAAACATCTTACTACAGGAAATAATTATGCTAAATTATTCCATGTTGTTATATTATCAGTGTCCTATCTGAATCCATACTAATATAATTAGAGATAAAGTCGACACTGAAATAACAAGTAGCTCTTAAAGTTCCATGCATGTTAAGTAGCATTTGCTGTGCTGGCAGAACAGAACTTAGATCTTGAAAAATAATTTGATATTAAAAGACAAAAGTAAACAAATTAGATTGTAAGTTTGTTTTTTTCCCCTGTGTATTAATCAGCCCTAGTAAACCTTGTATTATTCTCTTCAAATCTGTGTTAATCAGAATTTAGGTTTTGAAAGGCAAAAGGAAAAAAATTGTCTCCCTCTGGTGGGGAATATAACAAGTTTTTCTTTCTTTCTTTCTTTCATTTTTTTACTTGTAATTTTTTTTCCTGTAATTTTTTTTTCCTGCAGTCAATGTCAGATAAGTTTTATGATACTCTAAAAAAGTACTCTTGAATAACCAGATTTTATCATCTTTTGAACACATTTTACTATCTTTTGAACATGGCCAACACTCAGAAAATTCAGATTCAAAAATGACCTTTACTTCTTTCACTTTTTTTCTGAAGAAAATAAAAGGATAAAAGAAGGAATATATAAAACCACCTTCAAGAAGTAGGAAAGCATCGTATTTACATGAAATACCCAGGTTCTAAAAACCCAGGTTGCAAAGGTTCACTTTAGAATCTGTAGTTTTGAACAAATGTCACTGAAAAAGCAGTTTCAGAAGAGGAAAGTCCTAGAAGGCCCCCTTATCCCTCCACCAGATCATCTGTCAAGAGTTCACTGGACTTTCTTCCTTCTCTGTGATCCTGAAACACTCTCCCACAGCCCCCATTTTATTACCTATTGCCTTTGAGTGACTTTGAGTGTCAGTCACTTCAGTAGGACTACGGGCCTCTCAGGGTAGAAACCATGCTTTATGCATCTTCAAGTCTGGTGACCAGTGCTTTGCTGGGCTTTCAGCACAAGAAAAACTTACCTCTGTACCAGGCAGTGGGCAAAGTCAAGGGCATTAAATCATGGATGAGATATACCTGATCCTTGCCTTCATAAAACTATGATCTAATGGGAAATAATGGATTGATTTGGGGTACAGTTTACCATAGAAACAACATGTTTAAATCGTAGCCACCAGCCAAAAAATCCTACACAATCCATATTGTAGTTTAAATGATTTTAAATTCCCCATTAAATTGATTCATCCCTAAAAGTTCTATAGGGTTATTCTCATTGTGATTTGTCAAAAGAATTTTTAACTAAAAGTTTGTATGTCTGGACCCATTCATTCAGCAAACATTTATCAAGTCCCTACTAGGCGTCAGGCACTGTGCCAAGCCATGGAAACACATTCTGGTAGGGAAAGCCAGATAACAAATGAGTAAACAAATTTTTTAAAGGTGACTATAGCTTGTAGTTTGTGCTATGAGGGGAAAAGGAAAAGTAAGGTGATAGAGGATAGGGTATAGTAATCAGGGTTCGAGCATGAAATCGATTTTATACTTAATGGAGTAATTCAGGAGGGTTTAATAGTGGGACTGTTTAGAAGTTGTGGGCGATATTAAGGTAAACCGATAAGGAACATTGAAGTACCTTGGGGCTAATAAAAAGTGGGGTCAGTACTACCCCAGGCCTAATTGGACAAAGGAAAGGAAGACTTACCAGAACCTAAATAGAAAGCTATAGCTAAATGAGGGTCTCCCCACAGGACCAGTGGTTTTCCCTAGTGAACACAGCCACCGATGACTTGCAGTCATCTTACCAGGCTACCACAGTAACAAATGCACTGACCTCCTCTCCTCCTGCCTGCCAATACCTGGACAAGTCTCCCATCTGCCAAACCCAACCAGAAGCCAGAGGGCAATGGAGCCTACAGATGTTGTCCCTAAAGGTCAGCTTCCTGGGGCAGATGGAAAGAGGCTCTAGAGGGGCAAATGAAGAAGATGTTTATAGAGCATCATTAGCTCATCCAATGTTAAGAGTTATCATTGGAGCTAAAACCTGGATGAGTTTTGTTTTTGTTTTTGTTTTTTTAATGGAGACTACAGCCAAGTAGAGGTTTTGAGGCAGGATAAAGCTTGGTGGCCCAACTCTAGAACTGACTAGATACATGAACTTATACCAGTCACTTCATATTTTGAGGTACGTCAGTAAAATGGACAGGCTGGACTGTGATGATCTCTAAGTTCCCTTTCAGCTTGAACAATTTAGGAGTCTTTGAATTTCATGATTCCACTTCCTCTCCCATGATGCGTCAATGGCATGAGTGCAAATTGAATGTTATAAATTAGGGTCTGCCTTGATCTTCTGAGAGGTGACAGTCCCAGAAGTGAGGAAAAAGTGAAACTTAAAAACTGCCTATACTGATCTCACCCATGGAGTTTGGAGCAAAATCTCAAGCCCATGGATGAAAGCCAATTAGGAGACCTGGCTCATGTCACACACAACCTGACACTGCTTTATGGAAAATGATTTAATTAAAATCATCCCAAGTACATCATTTACTCCCTTTGAAGAGTTCACCAGAGTTTTTCCATTTTTAATCAAAACTCTTTACAAATCACACTTTAGAGTTAGTGAAAGAAAGTTCAAATTACATGGATCACCTTTTTCTTGCAACTAACATACATTGGTGTTTTATTGTGAATTCACAAGTGAAGTGCACTAAATTAAATGATTATTCCCATCCCAACTGACTCATTGGGTGGGAACAAGTTCACACACCATACGTGGGCTGATCCACATGATTGTATCACTGAAAAAAACATAAATTACCATAGTATTTATGTACCAACTGACTGAAGCTGGTAGACTTTTCTCTTTTTTACCTTTTTGTTTGTTTTCATGTAGACTAGCTTATACCTGGAGTTCTATCAATATATAACATGTCAGGATGCAGTGGTAGAAGGATAGACATTTTTCAGCCCAAATATTATTCATTCATTCACTTATTCATTCATCAATATTGATTTACTAAACACCAGGCACCAACGTTTGTGCATGTAATGGTAAAGATTAGTCAGTACTAGTCTTCATGGAGCTAATCCATCTAGTGGGAGCAACCACCACCAGATGTCACTAACTCTACCCCTCCCAGCATTGGTGAGTATAAGAACATCTCTCTAACACTAAAAAGCTTCATACTCACCTGCATATATACAAAAATAAGTACATTTTAGTGTCTGTTAATTGCAAATATATAAAATGATACAAGCTACTATGAATTTACTAATCCTTTTGATAAATTTGTATGTATTCATCATAGTGTTTACATACATTTGAAACAGAATATTGCATCCATTTGGGAGATATACTATTTTGCCCATCTACGATACATTGTATGCATATGGAATTGTGGTTCCTTGCCACAGAGCTTAACCCTTTACCCAGGAATCTACAGCCTTCAGATACAAAGAGTCTCTGCTAAAGCCTGTGATGAACTAAAGCCAGACTGTGATCTCTGCAGTTCCAATGCACTTGCTGAATTATGCCATTAGAATAACACCACGTCCACACAGTGTTACTCTGTATGTCAGTTCCAAGCAACACTACTTTCTTATCCCAAAAATCTCACAGAGAGTTTGTATGAAAGCCGTTTTCAGATGTTTTAGTTATAGCCTCTTCCACATCCCACCACCTTCTATTTCAGACACAACTGGATTGGGGTAGGAGGAAGGCTGGACTCATAAAGGAAATCCACCCTCCTACCACAAAGGTAATGTGTTTTGCACAAAGCTTGTGTTTCTGATTCTGTATTTACCCAACCTTATCCCTTGTGCCTGAGACTTCTCCAACCCTTAGATAAATGAACTCCTAAAAGGTTCACCTCACAAATATGATACATATGCTCAGAAATGTTCAAATCCTGAAGGAAGACACACTTTGATCTGCCACTAGGATACTACCCCATGCTTGACAGTAATTAACAAGTACCAAAGAGATGTATGACCAATGTGCTGGCAGAAAAGTGAAAAGGTGGTACTGATTCTGATGGGGGGGCGGGCGGTACTCCCAGAAAGTGAACTGACCGGGACCTGACAAAGTACGTATGCTTTGAACTCTTGGTGGAGAGAGAAAGATCATCCAGGCTGGGGAAAAATGAGACTAGAAGGGATCTGGAACATAGCAAGTGGCCTAGAGATTAGGGTTTCTTATTAGGCTACAATTATTGGCTTAAGCAAGTTATGAAGTCAGTGGTGACTCTTGATCATAGAGATAGAGGGCAAGCCAGTTGGGAAAAACAACGTCCCCAAAGGAGCAGATGGAAGAAGGAGATAAATGGCAGAAGTGAGCTTTTCCTCATTCAAAGCCTTTGGTGTGCTTCGTTCTACTCATATGATACTTACCACGGATTACCTTACTGTCAGTCCTTTATATTGTTGCCTCTTCTCCTCTATTAGATTGTAATTAAATTCACACAGTGGGGCAGCAATGTGATACAGTAGAAATAGCAAAGAATTTTTAGCCAAACAAGTAGTTATGTTCAATTACTAGCACTTCCACATATGTGACCTCAAACAAATCTCCCAATCTCTCTTAGCCTCTGTTCTTTTTTTTTTTTTTTTTTTTTTTTTTTCCTTTTTTTTTGCGTTATGTGGGCCTCTCACTGTTGTGGCCTCTCCCGTTGCGGAGCACAGGCTCCGGATGCGCAGGCCCAGCGGCCATGGCTCACGGGCCCAGCCGCTCCGCGGCATATGGGATCCTCCCAGACCGGGGCACGAACCCGTATCCCCTGCATCGGCAGGCGGACTCTCAACCACTGTGCCACCAGGGAGGCCCAGCCTCTGTTCTTTATAATGGCAATGCCTACATCTTAGAGTTGGTTTAAAGATTAAGTGAACTAAGTAAGACATATGAAGTCTAACATACAATAGACACATAACAAATATATTTCTTCCCCAATCCCATCTCCATGTTATACGCTTAATATTTATCTTCACATCTTTCACATAGCTGAGTGACCATTATGCACTGAGTGCAAAGCAGTTGCATTGCATTCCAGATCACTCCAGATAATACTGCTTTGGATAATTTGGCTTGCTTTGTAGTCTACATAAACTCTATTCCAAAAATCATTTATTAATCACCTTCAATGTCTGGCACTGCTAGGGCCTAGGACCATAAATGTATGTTCAACATGGGCCCTGCTCTCAAGGAGTTCAAGTTTAGTGAGTTATTCCTTTGATGACTCATCCCTATGGAAGGACTTTTAAGGAAATAAGCCAATGGTATGCTGAATGAAGCCATTAAACCTGAGTCATCTAAGAACATATTTTTAGAGCCAGGTAACTCCTTCATGAGAACACTCTGTTAATGTTATAAGGGCTTTAGAGAAAAACTAATACCATAGTTAAAATCAAGATCCTTAACAGAAGAAAACTCTGGGGAGAAAAGATTTTATTCTATGGTCACAAAATTGTGTTTGATCTTATTGGTGAGTTTGTCCTTTAGGTGTAACAGGGATAAATAGATTTAAAACTGGCTCAAGGACGCAGCAAAACGCCTGTTTAAGTATTTGTATAACCTCAGCAGCTGGAACATGACAGCCCCAGATTGTGATCCTAGATGAAATTACTTTATTTAAGGTAGCACCAGGCAAGCTAGAAGCTTAGAGGAAAGAGGTCCAGTGACAGACACCTCAAGCAGTGGCCGCAGTCATGTCCCAAAGACAGATTTCCCACCATCCTAGAAACAGCAGCACTAAGTGAGGTGCTAATTATGGACAAACACAATAACCTAAAGAGGCAGTGCAGCAGGAAGAGCTATGAAAACTCAAGTATGCCTTAGATAATCGAGACTAAGAGACTGTAATTTGAACTGAAGTGGTTCAAAAAGAAAGTTAAATTAGTCACTAAACCCCATTTTCTCTCCTCTGCTTCACTCTCCAGGATCTTGATCCATTCCTTTATCTTGTTCTATATCTTTACAGAGACAATGTTTACAGAAGCCCTCATATAGGCCAGGTACTGTGAAAGGCATTTCACACACTGTATCTTTTTCATCTTACAATTAGCCTAGGAATTAAGTGTTGTTATTAGCCCCACTATGCAGATGAAGAAAGCAAGGCTTAGAAAAAGTCTTTGGATTCACACACTACTCAGTGGAAGAGCCAGGATATGAACTCAAGTCTGACTGAGGACAGTCTGTGCTTCTTAGACTGTTCAAGTTTAATGCGTTATCCCTCAAACAGATAGCTACATTTTATAAATTCATCAGTGTTTCTTCAACTTCAATTTATTAGATGCTCTTGAAAATGAAAATTCCATTTAGACCCAAAAGAATAAATTTCTAGTGATGAGATTTCAGCTGAAGTCCATGGATAACTAGAGGCTAGAGAGGTAAGATGGGCACTAGGAAACCATCCTTAGGGAACTCAGATTTTACCCCATAAGTGGTTAATGGAACCAAGTCACAGAGCTAGACATGAGTAAGAAAGAAAATGTTTATGAACTTGGAACAGTGTCTCAAAGTGGTAAAGCTGAAGGAGAATGATAAGGTCAGACAAAAGTATCTCCAGTTTAACCTCAGAAAAGGGAAAAATGTGGGGATATGCTTCAGAATGGGGATAAGAACTGGATATATTGGTACTGGGTTTCCCTCCTCTCTAAAATACATCCCATGACTGTACTATTCATGAGTATAAATGTTGTCTGGGATAATCCCAGTTTTAAAAGAAAAAAAAGCAATTTACCATATCCTTTTCACCAGTTTAATGTTGAGCTATTATAATCTCACATTCCAGTGGCCTTCTAACCGCATGGTTATAGTCTCCTTACACTTACTCTGAAATTGTTTTTTCCATTGTTATCTTACATTATAGTCGTATCATAATGTCATGTTTAAAGATTCCCCATACACTTGTAATGAAATCGTTTTGTAGTTCAGAATGGCATCATATTGGCACTTTAAGCAGGGTATCCATCACCCTGTATTGATAGTTTTCACAACAAAACACCCTATTTTAGTGACTGTGAAAGTAAATAGCTGTTGCCAGTGATCTGTTCTTCCATTTCAAACTTAAATGGTCTCATCTGTTTTATTTTACCTTGCAATTTTCACACCCACTGTGGTATGGGCCGAATTTATACTGTATGCTTTCAAATGAGGACTGTCATTCCATGGGCTCATAAATGTTTATATGACAAGCCACTTATCTGTTTTGGTGTGGCCTTTGTGTCATAGATAATTCCTTACACTCTGATAATCAATATAGTTTGGCCACTCCATTTGCAAGGCTAATGTAGATAAGTCTTCTGCTAATTGAAATCTAGAGGCAAATTATTTGGTAAATGTTTTCGAATCAAACTAACTGCATATCTAAAAGTAATGTATGCAATTACTTTATTACACAATAACAGCAAAAAAGAATTCTATTCCCAAATAGCCACATGTGAAAATTTTGAGTAGTGGTTAAGGCAAAGGCTTAAAGACAGGAAATTTGAGAAGAGTAAATGTTGTATTATTATAATTATTACCAAGAATCAGGCATTTAATTTTTTAACACCATCATCACACCTGGGTGGTTAAATTTTGAGAGGTTAACAATTTGATTCAAATCTTCCCTTAAGAAATTAAATGTTACCCAACCCAAGTCTAATCCAAACTAACTCGAAGTTGGAAGTCTGCCAGGACAGGCGCAAGTCTCCCGACAATAGGCTTCACTTTGAGATCTTTCTCTGCTCTGCTGTTGAAAGAGCCATTACTACCTCTGACACAACTTCTCTACAGTTGTTTTGACGTTTCTTCCCAGGTCCAGGTTGAAGGCAGAAGGGCAAAAAGAGAATAAAAGTGATACATTTTTACAAAAAAGATTTCTGTTAGCATTTTCATATTCAGAGAAACTTGACATTCAGTTGGAGCTGAGAGCAAAGCTTCAGATAAGCCTTTATTTTATACAAAACGATTTCTCTGTTTTTAGGAGTTAACACAGATAATGATGATGACACAGCCAGCAAATCATCTGGGCCCAAGTGTTAAATACTGTAAATCCTCTTGTTTTAGGTGTTTGTGCCTGAGCTAATGCTTGAATATATTTTCTGCCAGGAAGCAAGTGGCAACACCTGAAGCAATGATTTTGGTTCTTGGATAATCCAAGGTGCCCAAGAAATGATAATAAATTCCTTAAAATATTCCCCCAAATGTGAATTTGCTTTATTTAAACACCAAATATATGTTCTCCACAAGAGAATATGGCATGAATTGGAAAACGAAATAATATATGAGGTAGGGGTAAGGATCACTCCACAGTGCCCAGGCCAAATGCCATCATCTCGGTGTGAAGTCCTCCCAAGTCTCATTTCAAAATTGCATTTGAAACGGACCCAAAGAGGAAAATGCATATTTGAATGACCACACATGAAAAACTTGACTGCATATTTAAGATACAAGCTTAATTATAGACAGCTAAGTAGTGCCTGAAAAAAACTTCATATAACCTTGCAGAAGGGCATCACACACCTTCATGGTCTCTGAAATTCTCTGCCCTCTGGCTCTGATAAGCATTTTATCTGCTTATAATCATCTCCCTCTCACCCTCCTGGAAGTAACTGTTAATTCCAGACATCTCCAGTCTTCTCAGAAGCTCAACCCTGCACCTCTCACTCACAGCGGTTGACGTTGCCTCCCTCCTCACTGGGAAAATTGAATCTGTAGGTATGATCTCATCCCCCAGATTTCCACTCCACTGTAGCCACCACAGCCCACAAGTGTGTCTACAGCCACACGCACTGACCCTTTTCCTCCGGACTCGGAGAATGAGACAAGTTTTTCTTTAAGACTCCTCTCCCTCTTCTGGGACCTCATTTAATCAGTTGAACTCTCTCACACGTTTATCTCAAGTTAACCTCCTCTCTCCCTACTGTCTCTTCTTCAGCCTATAAACAACTTCAAGCTGCTCTCATCATTTGAAAAAAAAATTGTTAAATCTCCCCTGATTCCATATCTCCTTTGTCCCTAAATCTCCCTCAGCTGTGGCCCAGCCTCTCTCTTCCCCCCACCATATCTCCAGCCAAGCTTTTCAAAAAAGCAGTATCATTCATTTTCCCTCACAGCTCCACTGCAACGTTTTCTTAACACTCCTTTCTACTGAAACTGCCCTTGTTTCAGTAGTTATATTTCTATATTTCACTGCTACACTGAATTATGTTGATAATTACTTTCTCCTCAATGAAACTCTATCCTCCCTTGACTTTAATTCTACCATCTTCTCTTGATTTTCTTCATTTCACTCTGCCTAGTCCTTCTCTCCTTTTGACATGGACTCCTCTTCCTCTGCCTACTCTTTCAGTGGTATTTCTTCACCTGCTGAGCGCTAGTCCTCCTCTGCCCTTACATAATCTCTTCCATCCTTGTGACTTCAACTATCACACAAAAGTGGGTGTATTCTCTACCCCTGCCACTGACTTCTCCCCTAGACTTCAGATTCATACATCTAATTGCCTCATGAACAACTCTACCTGGATGTCCTGTAGACCAGCATAAACTGCATGTCCAAAAGGGCATTTATCATCTTCTCCCAAATCCATCTCTTCCTCCTATATTCTCTTTCAACATTGATATCACCATAATCCCTTGAGACACTCAAACTAGAAACTTGGGAATCATCCTTGACTGCCCCCTTCATTCTTTACATCAATCAAATATTTCTGACTTAGTCAATTAAAATTGTATTGAATACCATAGCCTCTTTTCCATTCCCACTGCTGCTCCCTTATTTAAAGCCCTGGTAATCAGAAGCCAGTCTACTTAACAGTCTCTATGTCTGTCTCCCTTTATTTAGTCTTGTCGCCCTCAAATGATCTTCTTCAAAACAATCTGCCTAAAACAATCTACCCATATAATTCCCCTTCTTAAAAACCCTCTAATGGTTCCTGCAACCATAGGTATTGTCCAAGCTCCTTCACATTTTATAATTTGCCTCAGCGAGCTTGCCTCACCGACCTCTCCAACTTCATCTCCCACTTCACCCTGACTCATATTTTATGGTCTAGAAATACTAAACCTTTCACAGTTTCTCCAAATACCACACTGCTTCACACATCCATGACTTTATTTGGACTCTAGGGAAAATACCTAGGGTCCTTTCTCTAAGCTGACCTTGATCTATAGGTCAAACAACATTATTTTTCAGGTTTTTCAGATGGCACACTCAAATTCCTTCAGTTAAAGGGGCTTTATTGTAACATAACTGGGGAAGTAAGAGACAGAGCATCATATAAAAGCCTCATAGAGCCAGGCCTGTGGGAGAAATGGAAGATCATTCTAGACACAGTAGCAAGGAACACTCCAGTGCTACTCATAGAGTCTCCCATCCAAAAGATGTATCTATTGCTCATGACTCAGTTGGTCCACCATTATAGTGGCCCAGCTGTTCATAGTGGTTCTGCTTTCCTGTTTTTAGCACAACTGATTTATTTACTATCACCATATTATGGCTCCTCTCTACCCTTCTTTCTAACCCATGGGTGCTCATTGCCTTCTTTCGGTATATCTTTCTGTTTTTACCACCCTCCTGCCTTATTTTCTATATGACTAGAATTTAAGTTTCTGATTGGTTGACCAGACGCTGTCTGTATAGATGCCATAGATACTTCTTTGGGCAGCACTGTGTCTCTTGACCATTGTGAGTGAAATGTCCTTTACTGGGTGTGAGGGTAGAAAAATTGTGAAGATTTCTGAAGAAGTCACCACCAGGAAGACTATAATTATACCCTGACACCTCTCAAAAGGAGGTAATATAACTGGCAGAGACCCTCCATGACTTAAAAGCTCACTTTTTAAATGCTTACAATCACACCATCATAATAACACTCACCATTTATTGAGCAACTACTATGCGCCAAATACTTTACATACATTATTTTTAATTCTTACAAAAACAGAAATATAGTGACTACTAACACCTTGTTGAGAACCAGCAAGGATAATTAACATGCTCGAGTTTGCACAAATGACCTAATAAATGGTAAAACAATTCGAATGCAAAAATGCTTGGCTCCAAGGCTAATGTTATTCCCTCTGTACCTGGCTTTATCTAGACCATATTCCTCCAGTCTCACATCTGTACTTTATTACAGACCACTCGGTAATACTAATGACTTTATTTCTCAGTCATGTCTTTGAACAATAGGAGAATGAAGTTGCATCTTTTGACACATGATAACTCAGTCTCACTGTCTAATATATGTAAGAACTTCCTCTCCAAATTTCTGTCTGTATCATGCTCAGCCAAAAATTGATCAAAGTTGAAAACTGACAGTCCTATGTCCTCATTAGGCCAGTTCTTTTCTCATTGAGAAGATGGCTTCAGTGTAGAAATTGCCCAGCAGCATTTTTTCTTTAGAATGTGGCTGTACATTAAATATATAAATATGTTCACATCTAAGTCTTTTTAAAAAGAGAGAAATGAGTGTGAAGTTTTAACTTCTGTTGGCTCAGTAAGGAGGATGGAAGAGTTTATATTTTTAATAAATGTATATAACATAGAAATGCACATTTGAAAAGGGAAGCAAAAATGTGTACTGTAGTAGGAATGCAAATATTCCCTTCTTTTTTTCTATGTGGAATTTTTAAAACTGAAAAGCTAAAGACCATGAACAACTACACACACCCCAGCTTAGCCCAGTTCAAATAACATTCAGAGGTGCTGAGCTGAAAGGAACCCATCCTGGGATCAGGATTCTATACAACTAAACATGATTTCCAACATTTTATTTCCACCTTTCTTTTCAAATCATTTTTACTTCCACAACTGCTCCCTTCTGTTAAAGGTAAGGGCCATAGCATCTCTTCTTTTAAAGCAGCAATGATATTACAAAAGAAAAATAGTCAAAGTTTGCAAATTTCTTTTGGAATTTTCAATGGAAACCAGTCTCTAACTTGTCCCATAGCTGGCATCCCCCAAATTACTACCCAGGAATAATAGCTTACAAATTTTTACATTAAATAAATGTAAAGCATTAGAACTGATGCAAAGTTCCATTATTTTGACATACTCTAATTTGAAAAGGGTAAATCAATTTAAACCATTTTTGTTTAAAATCAGCTCCTTAGGCTGTATACTCATAATGGTTACCAAGTTTCAACCCAAAGTGAATGTTAAGGTCTATGTTATTAACCCTTGAGAAATGAGCTCTATCATGGAAACAATGACAGCCCTGGGGACTACCAGGTGCAGCTGCTGAAGCTGACATCAGTCAAGTAAGAGTAATGCATGGTTTCTTCATATGCAAATCACATAACATGTGCTTACCTTTAAAGGGCAATGTCAGATTATTGTAAAATTGTTTAGATATAAATACCTTTTTTGAAGAAACTAAATTCATTTATATTGAACTCTCTATGGCTGACATACCATGATGAATCACCTCATTACACAGGAAGCCACAAATATGGCTACTGAGGATGAGTATGATTGTAAATGAGACTGCTGGAATTCTACTGTGGCTTGCAGTGACCCTCAATAAAAAGATACCTGTAGACCACGGCAACGGTTTCCCTTGGACCTATCTTGAAATACTCAGCAGCTAATACCCTGAACTTACAATGCTATCAAAATTAATTTTCTAGGGCTTGGATTTTGCTTCTTAAAATGAACCTATTGGGGTACATTTTTCTTAGCAATGTCTGTGAATTAAACAACTATAAGCCTTCTTCTAAACATGTTGCAAGAGATTAGGAAGTACAAATTGATGAATTTATATGCTGGGAGGGGTCACAAAGTAGCCTTCTGGGATGTTAAGGATATTCTAAATCTTTATCTAATGGTCATTACAAGGAGTATGTGTGTGTGTGTGTGTGTGTGTGTGCGTGTGTGTGTGAGAGATCATAAAGCTGTACATTTAAGATTTGCACACGTTATTCTATATAAATTATTTCACAATTTTTAAAAAAGTTAAAAATCAAAGGAAAACAAAAACATTCTGACATCACTAGGTCATTTTTTTAAGGGACAGCCTAAGATGAGAAGTGCTAATGCAAACTCTAAGTATCGCTTCCCAAATTGGAAATCCATGTCCTGCTCTCTGGCCCTTGCCTCTCAAGTCCTTTCATATATTCTTCAAGTATAAAAATGTCAAGGCAGGGGGCTTCCCTGGTGGCTCAGTGGTTGAGAGTCCGCCTGCCGATGCAGGGGACACGGGTTCGTGCCCCGATCTGGGAAGATCCCACATGCCGTGGAGCGGCTGGGCCTGTGATCCGTGGCCGCTGAGGCTGTGCGTCCGGAGCCTGTGCTCTGCAATGGGAGAGGCCACAGCAGTGAGAGGCCCGTGTACAGCAAAAAAAAATAAATAAATAAATAAATAAAAATAAATGTCAAGGCAGAATTATTTCTGGTGTGAATTTACTATTCAAATCCAAAAATATTCATGCTAAAGTGAGGTTTCCAAAAATTAGACTGTAGTGTCTTTATAAAGAAGAAGTAAGATGAGAAGTTGTTCAGACAGCTGGCCAAAACAACAGGACAGAGAGAAGGGGAAATGTAGAATGTCCTGAAGGGTATACAGAGCTGGAGATGGAAGATCCCTGGCTTTTCTATTCTCAAGAGTCCCCACAGGCTTCTTGATCCTCAGTTCATCGTTCCCTACTATTCATAATCTTATAACCTGTGCGTCTCACATCTACCTCACCCCCTCTCACCTGCTCAATTACCAGGTGTAGGACAAAAGTCACTGAGGAGTCCCCAGCTGTGCTGTCTGCCCGAGGCAATGGGTTCTGTAACAATAGCTCAGACTCATGTTTAAAAATTAAATCATCCATTTGATTTTCAATTTATTTTCAAGTTAGGAACTTTTCTAGCTCTTAGTAAAGAAAACCCAAAGCATGTTCAATATCTGCGTTTATACAGCACGCGGACACTTGAGTATATAGTAAATGTAGTTTCAGTAGCACACATCATTCCTTATTTAATTCATCCAGTCTGACAGAGTTGGTGGGAATGAATGCAACAATAGTAATATTTCATTTTGTTCCACAGGCATTTCTCACGATGTACATTAAAAAGATATAATATATACTATGAATGTGAGAACAGTAGATACACAGACATGCATTTTACTCAAAGGTGCATTAATAGAATGGTAAATTCCATGTATTAAATCTACAGGAACAAAAATATTCTGAGTTAAGACATCTGTACAGAATTGGTACCAAATGAAATGTCACAATCAAATAAAACATCCCATTATGAGAATCAAAAGCTTTTTTTTAGAGCTAGAAGGAACCTTTGAAATCATCCAGTAAAACTTACTCATTGACAGACATCTAACCTGAGCTTAAGAAAGATTAAATGACTTAAATAAGGTCACACCTAGCTAGCGGAAAAGCCAGGACTAGAACCTTCCTTCTCCAGATACAATTCTCTTTCCACTACATCTTTAGCAGCAACTACTTGTGAAACAAAAATATGGAGGGGCTCACCACTGCATCCTCATGTGCTCATTTCAGTGTGTGCAAGGATGTTCTTTGATGCATGTTGACAGCGTATCACACTTCTGCTAACTTGGACAACCTCCTCTCTTCTTGAAGACTGAGTCTATAACCAAACTGCCTTCTTCATAGTACAAACCCATGGATCCTGTGGGCACTCAAATAGTTGGTGATGGAGTCAAATATTGGCCATTTATATTCTATGTGGATATGCACACAGAGCCCACTTCAAACAGAAAAGATCGAAATAATATTTATTTAATATAGTACCTCTATCCTAATTAGACCAACCTAACCTGAGAGCTGAAATTAAAGTATCACAGCTAAGAATGTCTCAACTCAGAGCTCAGAACCAGGGTAGACAGTTGCTAGGGCAGTGGGGAGTATAAGGGAGTGATCATTTCAAGTTTCCAGAGCACATTGGGTGAACCCCCATCAAGCCATGTTCACAAAAAGGGCTCCAAACTGAATCATGGGTTTAAAAGTTCTTTGAAGTCTAATCTCTGAAAAGAATATGAATATCAAAACTGCAACACTTCACCAAATATCTGGCATGAGATTACCAAAGACTCAAGCTGAAGGCCAGAGAGAACATTAAAACAAACATCCCACATTGCTCCTGACCAATTTGCCTTTGAGAAATTGAGTAACACAAACCCCGGTTGACCTTCTGTACAGCAGCACAAAAGTCAGCATCTGTGCCTGTATCTCAGCTGAAATTTTGCATAAACTAAGCACAAGGGAGCAAACTCCAGCTTAGACAACACATTCTTAAAGCAAATTTTATCACAAGGACAGTGAAATACCACAGTAGGAGCAGGCTGCTAGCTAATACAAATGATTTTAAGATTCAGTGTAAATGATTGAATTTAGAAGATTATCAAGGAAGCAAAAAAGACCAAAACATAAGGCTAACACAGGACTGGTTGCCTTTTGTTCTTTTGTAGCAATGTGTAGCTGGAAACCACTAGCAGCACTGCTTTGGACACTAGTAAAATTCCTGTAGAGTGTTTTATAAAGGTAATGAACTTGTATGTGCCTCACTGAACAGGCCTGCTATTAAATCTTCCTTTAAAAATGGGACAGATTACTGGGGTGTTTTGTGAGAAATGTGAGCTTTTCCTGTAGCAGAGTCAGGAATTTTAATCTCTGGCCCCAAAATTATGATTTTCACTAAGCAAAATAAAACAGAAAACAATCCAGTACACACTCCACATCATCAATTTTTAATCTACCTTATTTTTTAAGATTTCCCTTGTTAGGAGTAGATTTGGGGAAAAGAAGTAAAGAGGAAATATCAAATGACAAATGTCCAGCCATGACAACCCAATCACAAACAAATTAAATGTCCATCTCTGTCACAGCTGGCAACCCCAGCCTGGCCTGGGGAAAATCCTCCATTTAGTTCCAAACAAATATATTGGAGGCTAATCAAAATCTAATAATCCCTCAGGAAAATAACTTCCTTAGTCCACATCTATAAGAACTATACTCAGTTTGGGGGAGGTATCTACCAGTTGTTTTCCAGTATAGCAACTGTTTTGAAAATAACAGAACTGGACACCACCAAGAAGATATTTCAGCCAAGTCTATTATTCAAATCTATGTCTTCACTCACCAAAGTGTCAAGGTGATGCATTTGTTGATCTGTCTCACAATTCATTTTATTACAGATATGTAGAGATTGAGAAGACCAGAGGAGGAACAGGCAGAGCAAAGGAAAGAGAAACAAATTTTCACTTCCAGACAAAGCCTGCCTGTGACTAGTTGGTCTGACTAACTCTGCCAGTTTCTCTTGCCTAAACGGATGAAAAGAAAAAAAAAAAAAAAAAAAAGAGTCTGATAAGAGTGAATCTGGAACATTAATTTAACCCAAGGAAAACCAGAGACGAGAAAAGGGCAAAGAAATAAGAAAAATGCACCAAGAGAGTTATCATCAGCATGAAGCAGATTTGTCCTGAATCCCGATTCTTTTCAGGACCTTTCACTGCTGGAAGACAAGCTCTTTCAATAAAAAATAAAAACTATCAAAATTATATCCGATATTTCTCACATGCCTCCTAGGCATCACTTTACACAATTTATCCCTAAATCTCATGATCACCTGGCAAGGAAGGAGGTATTATCCTCATTTTGTCGATGAGGAAACTGAGCTTCAGAGAGGTTCAAAGTTTGCTGAAGGCCAACCACAGAGCTATTAAATAGCAAACCAAAACGCAAGCCCAGAGCCTGAGCTGTTCTGCCTTCCCACAATCAAATCCATTCCTCTCCTCTTCTCTCTCTGGTCTGCTCAATAGTTTTCTTTCTCAGGAAACCCCTATTGCTTATTGTTCCAAATTTAAAGCAAGTTAAAAGCTGCCTCATACCAAATGCATCACTACTCCAAGCCACGTAATCAGCAAGATAGGTAAAAATCACTTGGCTTTGTCACTTTGCAGATTATATAATTAGTCAAAGCAAAGTGGGACCAAGGCATGTGGAAGCAAAGCGTAGTTTAAGGCTACACTTCTCTCATGTATATTCAGCCTTTGCACCAAGACTTACTGTTCTCACCTTTTTTGGCAGATAGAAAAGTGCTGGGTTCCAACATCACTTTAAATCTCACAGTCTCTGGAAGAGTTCAGATGAAAATGAGGCAACATCCATATGGTCCAGGGATTTTTTTCTTTTTCTTTTTTTTTTTTAACAAAGAAGCCTACTACACACCTCTAATTAAGGTATATACATTAGCATTGGAAATAGCAATTAAAGGATTTTACACACCTAGGGTCCTCTGACAACACACTCATTCACACTACTATTTAAAAGTTTGATTTGTTCCCACGGGAATTTACAATTTAAATGCTATTTTATGGTCCATTCCAAAGGCATGTTTCAAAGGGGGGTGGGATGTCTTTGGAAAAAACCTAGGAATCTAACTTTGGGTTGAAATGATGAATTTTTTTTTAATTGTCTGTGATCTTTCTGAGAACTGTATTAGTAATCTTTGTTAAGAGCCATTTTGGTGTCTACATTTCAACCCCCTTGGGGACAGTATGATGTCACCAAGTGTCAGCGTAGCATGGGAACAAGAGTCTGGAAACTGGTGTCAGATATATAACAAACAGCTTCTCTTCTTACTGGCTGTTGACTTGGGGCACATTATTTAAATTCCCTTAGTCTCAGTTTCCTCCTGTGTAAAGTGAGATCAATGTACGTTTCACAGGGTGGTTTTAAGCATTGAATAAGGTGAAGCCTACAAAATCCAACAGATTGCCTTGGGACAGAGCAGGGTCAAAAGCCTTTCCACTCTATATTTTGTTTTCTAGATTCTAGTAACAAGATTCATTCATTCATTCATTCAGTGTTTCAACAAATGCTTTTTGCACTTTTCCTAGGTAACACAGCACAATTCTAAGGCTCTAAATACTAAAATGGGTAAGTCATTGTCTTTTCTTATTCTTAAAGAGCTTATAGACTATTGGAGGAGTTATTTACATATTACTTACACATATAGAAAAATGTTTTTCTCAGACATTGTATGTTAAGTAAAACTAATAGCTAATATTTATTGAGTACATTCACTGTGCCAAACACTGTGATTTATACTATTTAATTCTGCAACCTTTATGTTATGAGAGGTATAAGTAAAGTGCTATGAAAACCTAGAGCACGAAGTTATTAATACCAAGAAAGGAAATCACAAAGGCTCTTCCAAAATACTTACAATAATTAAATCAGTTCCTGAAGAAAGAATAGGATGTTAACGGCTTGACATGTTTAACAGCCTAAGAGGAGAAGCCTATTCCAAGTGGAGGGGGAACAGCAAGAGCAAACATAAAGATCATGGGAGCACTCAGTGTGTACAGAAAACCCAGAGTGGCCACTGGACAAGGAGATAAAGCTAGAAAGATTGGCTGCAGAGAGCACAGAGGCCACGCTAAGGACTTCAGATCATTCCCCACCAGAGAACCTGTGAATTGCCTAACCAGATCTAAGTTTTAAGAAGACCATGGCAGTCGATAGGGCAGATTAGAGAAAGGACTAACAGGATATAGGGAGCCCCATTCTGAGCCTAGAAGTGATGGTCAAACAGTGTGTACGTTCAGTGCTATCCCTGCCAACAAATGGGGGTAAGTATAGTTTTTTCCAGTGATATTGGTCTGTAGAGGGGGAAATAAATGATTCAAGCTAAATTTGTGGCTGTCATTGTCTTCATGAAAAGTCAGACTCCTAACAGCCTAAACTTTGGATTTAAAGGGGCCTCTTGTAAATCCAACAGGCAAATAAAAGTTGTTTAACAGAATTTAGGAACCGGAGAGCAGATATGAGTCAAGTCTAGGTCTCTGGAAGACTTGTACTGATATTTTTTTACATATCTGAGCCGTTTTTAGCTACACATCACACTAATATTGATAAAAAGCCACCAGCAGAGCATCATTCCTTAAAGACTTTAGAGCCTTTTTTCTTTTTTGCAGTGTGTAGAAGGGAAGTGTGTATTGCCTGTTCAATACCCCTCAGCTCCTCAAGGAGAGGTTCTGTTTATTCTCATCCTTGTTCCCCCAGCTCCTACACAGGACATGGGACATGGAAGATGGTGCACAACTCAGCAAACCTTTAATTATTTAATCAATCAATTCAAGGCAAGAGATCATAATAGGCTAAACCAGACTTCAGCTGGTTCCAGTTATACGGGAACCATCTCCTTAGAATTTCAGATAAGGGGAGCTCAGTAAGGAGCTGAAGTCCATTTCTAGGCAATCCCTGCATCTATAAAAAGAGGATTCCTAGGAGAAGGCTATTTCCTCCCCCAGACCCTATGATATGTATAAGATAGTACCAAGTGCAACAGAATCTTTCTTCCTAAACAGATATTTTTCCACTCCTGTATACCTTCTAAGCATGGAGTATTGGCATTTGTGTGAACTGGTTTCTCCTAAACAGGCAAATGCCTGAATATGATAATATATATGAATTATGTGTCTTTTTAGATAGACAGGCCTATACCTGAAGTCTAGAAGTTGTTGAAAAACTCATTTTCCTCCTTGAGTCTCCCATCATTCAATAACTGAGTCCCTCCTCTCTGGTCTCTCTCTGTCTTCACCCTTCATTTATTCTTAACCCCTCTGCACAGTATCCCAGATCTTTACTCTTAACCTTGGACATGGGCTTTCAGTCAAATGGTTCTATCCAGCTTTCTCCCCACTGGAGCTATGTATGGCTCTTCAAATCCCGGGGTAACTTGAGAAAACAAAGGAAAATAATCATTCCTAGTCCAAGCTCAGAATTAAATATGTAAAAGACAAATCTCTCTTTTGTTTGATATTAAATCAGAACTCTGTTGTTATGCTGATAGAGTCTTTCTGACCTGCTTATTTTTTCAAAGAATATCTTCTGTCATCCTTAAAAAGTATGAGCCAGAGCTCCAGAAAGTATGAGTAGAGCTGCACTCCAAGAAAGAAGTAGAGAAGACAATTCTGTCTTGATACAATATTATAAAGATGTAAAGTAACAAAATAAAACAATTTTCATGATGGGATTTTTCATATTTAAAAATTACTCATCTATCTACCAAATACTGCTCATGGCTCTACTATGAAACTAAGCTTAACCAGCTGGGACATATCATGAACAGTGCTGACATGCTTCAGTTGAAAACATGGGCTCTGACATGGCCTTAATTTCCATGAAAGGACACAAATTATTATGAATATAATCTGGAGACAAAAAAGGCTGAGGCACAGAGGACTTTGGATGAATTATGTTCCATGAAATATGGCATTACTTTTAATTTTGCACTTATTGGATACTTTGTAGGCCTTTTTTTTTTTTTTTTGACAAAGTATGATTGCTGAATCATCTCCAATTTTAAAAGAACAAAACCAAAGAAAGTGGAGCTAAATTTCAATGGAAAAAACTTGGACTAAGCATAAAGCAGAGTTTCATGGTAGAATCTGAGGGTCCTTCTTTACCGATTAAGATGAAGATAGGGGCTAGTCACAGACAGGGCTTCAAGTCTTGTAAATATTCAAATATTGTTGCATGACACAAGCAGATGCAGGAAAGCAGTTCCTTGAACACACCAGGCTTCTGCAACTACCATTCCCACTGCTTAAAATACATTTCCCACCTGGCAAACTACTACTCATTCCTCAGAACCCAGATCAGATGTCACCTTCTCAGAAGCCTTCCTTGTCTATCACCCCAGTTATAGTTAATCACTCCCCTCTTCTGTATACGTACTTCTGTTACTGCACTTACACTAAATTATATTTGTCCATATGTCGGCTTCCCTACCAGAAATATTAATTCCTTGAAAGTAGGCCAATGTCTTATTGATCTTTGAGGAAGTAAAATATCTGAAACAACAAGCACATTTTTCACTTTGTGGAACTGAAGAAACAAGGACTAAAGGTGCAAAATCGCTACGTCTTTCTTCCTGGAACATATTTACACAGCCTGAGAAGTCACACAAGAGTCCATCTTCAGCACCCTTGCTCTCCTTTGGTGATTTCCTTTACTCCCTTGATTTCAGCTGTTTTTCTTATGATTGCCAAATCTACTTCTCCAACCCTGAACTTTTGTCCAAGTTCTAGACTCATATCTCCAACTTCCACTGAACATTTTCACATGAACAGCCCATGAAGATCTCAAAATTTCAATATACCCAAAAAGAGCTTATAATTCCTTTGCCACAAATTTACCCACCTCGCTTGTTCTCTGTTTCAATTCATTTTCCCTGTCTGACATCTTCCCTTTGTGACAAGGTAAACACTTAGAATCAGCTTTTTTCTCTCTGTTCCATCATTTACTCTTGTCAGTCAGTCACCAAGTCCTTTCAGTATGCCCATCCACTGTCCCTTGCTTAGGTCTTCTCTTTTCCACTTCTACTGAATTACTTCAAGCTCTCAATATATTTCTCCTGACCAATGCAATGAACTACTAAAAGTCTTCCTGCTTCCAGCCCTTTTAACCCAACTCCCATTAGACTAGAAATTACTTTCCTAAAACAAATATATATTTGTGTCAACTCCCAGCTCAAAAACTTCACTGATGGCTCCCCACTGATACAATTCCTTTCTCTAGCATGCCAAAACCTTCACAATCGCTTCTCTTCCCATCCATCCATCATTTTCTCATCCTGCCCCACACGGTGCACACTCTACACACACACACACACACACACACACACACACAGACACACACACACAAAGGCCTTAGCCATACCTATCTACTCCTCAAACACTCAGGGCCCAGAGGTAAAATTAAGGGGATTTGTGAGCTTGAATATAAGAAAAATTACCTCTTGATTTTCACTAACTTCTGGCAGAAGTGTAGCATTTCCTTCTATTATGAATGTAGGCAACAAACTATAGAAATTTTAGAAGTACATGTGACTTTGTCACACATAGAAATCAGATATAGCCATATCACATTACAGTCACTGCAGATACCATGAATTAACACTTATGCTCATCACTACTTTGAAATTACAATAGTTATTAGACTTGCAACTGGAATTTTTTATTTAATGCCTTAACAAAGAAGTGTACTTATTATGATTTCACAACTTTTTGGTATTTCAACAGCTCTGTTTCAATTAAATTGGTTTTTGCTATTATCATTTGCGTTTTATTTTATATATTTCAAAACATTGTTCTGAGAATGGGTCAATAAGTACAGAAAAAGTTGAGGATGCCTCTCTGGGTTTATCCCAAACTTTACCTCTTTAAGAAGTTTTCCCAGATGACCCCACCCTCACACCACACAGTTTAAATTAATATCTCCCTCCACTGTGAAGTCATCAACTGGTTGAAACTCCCTCTTTGGTGCTCATCACCCTGCCATCCTTTATACTGACTTATTAGTCATTTACTAGTTTTTGAGGTCCTGAGGATAGGAACATTTAATTCCCATTTTTGAGTGTCATGGAGTTTGTGTTCATGGTAGGTGATGAACCTGAGTTGTACTGAACGTTTTCCTTTTCTCAGGGAAGGGTTTAGATTAAAGGAATTCAAACTGAGAAAATAGACATGTTGTTGATGCATTTCTGTGGTTGAAGTGAGCTTGCCTAATTGTAACCTGAACTGAACAGGCTCTGTCCTCCTACCTGATTTTAGAACAAGACAGGGAAACATGGGCAAGGACAGAAAAGATGACTCTAGAAATTTTCCTTTAGGAATCCAGACATATGGCAATGAATGATTATATATATATATATATGGTTTTCTTTATAGCGCCATCACAACTAACAGTTAAATTGAGTTGTATTGGGACTTCCCTGGTGGCGCAGTGGTTAAGAATCTGCCTGCCAATGCAGGGGACACGGTTTCAAGCCCTGGTCCGGGAGGATCCCACATGCCGTGGAGCAACTAAACCCGTGTGTCACAACTACTGAGCCCACGTGCCACAACTACTGAAGCCCATGCACTTAGAGCCCATGCTCCGCAACAAGAGAAGCCACCGTAATGAGAAACCTGTGCACCACAACAAAGAGTAGCCCCCACTCGCCGCAACTAGAGAAAGCCCATGCACAGCAGTGAAGACCCAATGCAACCAAAAATATAATAAATAATTTTTTTTAAAACTGAGTTGGATTTGAACACTCACAAGATAACAAGAAATCATTTGGAGTACTGACCATTCAATGACCATCTATGCTTCAGGGTCAAAAAAGTATTTTTTGAACAGTGACTTTTATTGTTATTTGCTGTTGCATGGCATAAGGTCTTTGTGTGAGGATATAAAACACTTCTTTCTCAATTAATGTATTTTGTGTTCAGTGATATCCAAATCCATAACCTTAATATAGTGTGCTTTAAAGAAATAACGTACGGTAACACATTCATGGGACACTCATCTCTGAACAATTAACTGAGATTGATAAAAATCAACACTAGGTAAACACTCTTTTGACTGTGGGCCTCATTATAGGTTGCTTGAGAGAAGCAGGAGTTGTGAATGATAAAGAATATACAAAAGAAAATGCTACATACGTTTCCAGTTTAATACAGAGATAAGTATTACAGCTATATGTTTAACCAAATAATCAGGAATTTAGCCATTCTTCTATTTTATTCCTAGTACAGAGCCTAAGACACAACAAACGGTCCCAACACCATCTTCTAGGAATAGACATCCGCATGCTGATTTTTTATAATTTTTAGTTACTTATGCAAGCTCCCTGCTCTTCTTCTTCCAGTTTTAGCCACTTCAGTGTTCCCTGACACACTCCTGCTTCTTATGATGACTGGCAAGGGAACTACTAATATTAGTAATAATGACAATAATAAAAAAAATAATAAATACATCCATGTCTGCATAATGTTTTATAGCTGTCAATATTTTAGCTACTAATACATCAGCTTAATTCTCATAAGTACACTGTGAGGAAGACAGGACTGGTATTATACAAAATATAGAGATAAAAGGACCAAAGTTCATGGAGGTCAAGTGGTTTGCCCCAGTCCCACAGCTTGTGAATAACATAGTCAAAGCATGCAACCAGGCCTACTGAGTCAAAATTCAGTTCTCTTTCCATGTTTCCATTCTACCCAGGGAAGAGTCAAAAATCACATAATTCCATCTGGGTGATGTCTGAATCTAGTTTCAACTCTTCATCAATCATTTGTTAAGGGCATGACTGACCACAGGTATAGTGTAGGCACTTAATCATTTGTTCATTTATTTATGCAACAAATAATTCTTTAGCACCTCATATTTATCAAGCATATAAAATCAGTTGACAGATCCAATTGTTCTTAAGCACTTAGGGTATTTACATTACAAGGGAACGACTTAGATTGGTACCTTTTTAACCAGAAGGGAGTCAGCAGGGCAATAATGTTTTAGTCATCTGCTTCATCCTTATACCCATCCTGATCGTAAAAGGTGGAGGGTGGAGAAGGACACCACAGGGGCAATGAAAGGATGTAGCGAATGCTCTGGTGCACCCCCAGATACCACAGGCCCCCTCACGGACCCATGTACTGGGAGTGTTGGCGACCCATAGCTTACAGCTGAGTGCCTCTCCAGATATTGCCCTTAGCTAAAGAGAGTCACCTCAACCAAAGCCATGCTCCCTCATCAGGGGCAGCCTGCATCTAATAGCTGGTCTGTACTCCATAGTTACCATCAAGTCAACTGTGCCAGATAATCCCCAGCTCCCCCCACAGGCTGGATGCCCACCCCTGCTTCTTCTGTCATAGATGTTAATCCCATGGTACAAGAAAGAAGACTTATAAGTGGGATGAAGGAGCTGAATTACCCATTGGCCCACTGGCATTGAAGGTCTCCTCACGGGTGGTAGATGGAGCATAGGTAGCCCATGACATGTGTTAGCATGACATTGTTAAAACTTTCACCACTGGGAAACTGAAATGTTAATCAAGTGGAAGGGGATGCAGTGGTGGGTGTATTAGCTCATACACTGGAGAAACGCAGGAGAAGTTGCATATATAAAGATAATAGAATCAGAGGCTCTTTCTGGGGGGCAATCAATGCTTTTGGAAAAAAGAGGTAATAAAAGGCTGAGGGTGATTAATTAGCAATTAAAAGCCAGCTCTCAAAGTTAAAGCTCTCTGCAGCTTATGAACAGACTCATCTCCCGCAGCCAAAAGACAGAAAAGGCTGAAGACCATGACCAGGACTTTACTATACAAGTCACAGAGGTTCAGAAAAGGCTGAATTCTCAGCTGCAGCAGGTCTGCTTTGTGAAGGCCAGGTCTCTGATTGGGCACAAGTGAGACCTTGAAATACGAAATGGAAAATCTTCAAACATGAATTGCCAGGTTCTCCTGAACTCTCTGGAATTGAGGAAGTGACCCACTCCTCCCTGTTAAGATCTAGCACTCCCCCCGCCCCCATGCTTGAAGATGCTGCAGAGGCCTCTGCTTTGCAAATCAACATGGATCCCCTCAGAATATTCCCCCACCTCTCTCCCTGGTTACACAGCCATAATCTAATATTAAGCCACAACAAAACCTAGTTGAAGTTGTGTTCAGCCTTCTAAGGGAAAGAGACTATATCTGGAAGGAGCTGCAGGATCTAGACAACATGTACCAGCAGGAGGCAAGAAAGTACATGCAGGATAGATTCTGAGTGTACCGGATCAAAGAAGGTAGTACAAGAAGTTGGATAAAAAACATATTGATTTGAGAGACCAATCTCAAGATTACACATCTAGGCAAGAATCTTGAAAAATCTTGTCAACACACTACTAGGATGACCTTTCGTTTAAAGAAAACAATGACCCCTACTAAGTCTAGTAGATATGCCACAATTGCCCTGGCAGACCACAGAAGAGGGATCAAAAGGCTTAGAAAAATGACTATGCTAGAACACAAACACTGAGTAAGGCCAGAAAAACCACCAGCTGATTACAGCCTTCTAGGAGGTCCAGAGGATATTCTGTAATCAAAGCAATAAGAAATACACTGCCTGAGGGATATAAGAATCACTGAGAAGCTCAGTAGTGGCTGTCCATTGTTGACCAGAGCTGACAGTAAGAGATTTCATTATGAAACCAGACCCCTTGATAACAGATGGAATGATAGGACCCCAGAATAACAGAAGCCAGGCGGTGGAAGTTAACCATTAAAAGTAAAGTGGACACAGCAGCAAGACTGGAATGTTAGCCTGCAGGGTCTGACACACAGAGAGTTATAGAGGTGATTAATAGGACATGGTATCCATAGGGGCAAGATATATGGGCAACCAAAAAGGTACTGCTCAATCTGTACAATCAAAAAAAATCAGAGATAGATGATCGAGAAGCTGAAGGCATGTAAAGAGTTATAATCCCTTGCCCAATTTCTGGACCTGAGCCAGTTTTCAGACCCAAACTGATTGACTGAAAAATACACCGTGTCCCCAGGAGGAAGGCTCCTGCAACACTATGCAAGCATGCCTGGTAATGATTCCTCAGTCCTTCCTGAAAGGGACCTAAAGCAGTTTACTTGGGGACACATATACTGGAGACAGGGTAATATCAAATATTTTGAAGATTATTGGATCCAGCGTCCATGTTGACATACTTAAGGTCCTGAAGCACCATTCACAACTGCCTATTAGAGCAGAGGTATGTGGAGACCAGGTAATTTTAAAAAGTCCTGCTCACAGAAGGTCCACTGGGCCTGTGGACCCACCAGTGGGTCCTCTAATTGGAAGACTTTCTTGGTAGCTGGTACAACTCCAACATGGGTTTCTTGGCCAACTGAGATAGTTAATCAAAAAAAAAAATATTAGAACCTGTGGAGACTGGCAGAGGTTGGTGCCACCCTTAGAGACCTAAAGGACTTAGGGGTGGTGGTCCCCATCATCTCTTCATTTAATTTGCCAGTCAGGTCTCTGTAAAATCAGATAAATCCTAAAGGATTAGAGTAAACTGCCACAAACTCAACTAAGCAGAATCCTCAATTATAGCTACTGGGCCAGGTATATATTTTTGCTGGAGCAGATTAGCACAACCTCAGGTGCATGGTATGCAGCCATTGACCAGGCTTATGCATTTCTTTCCATTTCTATCAGAAACAGTTCTCATGACAGTGTATATCCACAGTCTTGCCCCAGGACTATGCTAACTCTCTCACACTATATCATAACGTGGTCCAAAGGGAGTTGGATCATCTGAGTACCCTGCAGAACATCACATTTGGTCTGCCATATCAGTGATAAATAAACGGGGCCAGAATATCAAGAAGCAGCAAGTATGTTGGAAGCTTTAGTAATGAACATAACACTCTCACGAGTAGTGATAAATCCTACAAAGATTAAGAGATCTGCAGCATCAGTAAAATGTTAGTGGTCCAGTGGTCTGGGAGCATGCCAGGACAGCCTCTCAAAATAAAGAAGAAAGTATTGCGTCTCCTACCTCCCACCTCAAAGAAGAAAGCAAAATGTCTGGCAGGTCTTTTTGAGGGCCTGGAAAAAGCATATTCCACACTTGGACTATTATTCTGACCCATATACCAGGAAACACGAAAGATGGCCAGCTTTGGCTACATCCAGAGCTGTAAAAGTCCAGGTCATGGTACAGGTAGTCTTGCCACTTGGGCCTGAGGACACAGCAGACCTTATGGATTTTCAGGTATCTGTGGGAGGGAAAGACACAGTGTTGAGTGTATGGCAAACTCTAATATGAAAATCACAATGAAGAATCCCAGAATTCTGGAGCAAAACCACCCCACAAGAAGTGGAAAATTAGACAACTTTCAAAAGCACACAGCTCTTGGCATGCTACTGGGCCTTGGTAAAACTGGAGTACCTGATCATAGGACTGCAGTAACCATGCTGTCACGACTGCTCACCATGGGCTGGATTCTGTCCAGCCTCAAGACCAGCTGAAACAGTGGGGGTTGGGATTCATCCCATTCACCTTTCTCTTGAAAGATTTCACCAAGGAAAAGAGGCCCACAAAAACCCCAAAGGAGCAGTCCCTAGAACTTTTACAAGGCAAATGGATTTCAGGGGCACAAGGAGAAGACTTCGGTAGGCATTTCAGTGTGCTGCCCAGATCACCCTCTTCAGTCCTGAAGCACTCATTCTCCCAGCTGCCCAGAGTGTCAGCTAAGGAGAGCCACCTCTTCCAATGCCATGTTCCCTTCCCAGAGTAACTTGCATCCAATGATTGGTCAATACAGGGTAGAAAGGCTCAATCCCTTTGGCTCCGGGCCCTTTCAGCTCCAGAGCTCCTGATGGGTCAGCTGAGATCTCTGTTGTGATGACATCAGCTCTTCCCTCTGCCCCATCCTGCATTCTTCACTCCCCTACAGGAGGTGACCCAAGAATGCTCCCTGGTAAACTTTCTGCATGCTAATCTCAGAATTTTCTTCCCAGGGAATCTTACCTGTAATAGCTGTACTTAGAGTGGGCAACCTTTCCTTGACATACTCCCTTTCACAAGAAGAGCTTTTCTGAGAGTTTTAAAGAACAGAACTAATGGTCAATCCACAATTCAGGAGTGTTTTGGGGTTTGTTTGTTTGTTTGGGGCCACACCACACAGCATGCGGGATCTTTGTTCCCCTAACAAGGATCGAACCCATGTCCCCTGCAGTGGAAGCATGGATTCTTTTTGGGTTTTTTTGTGGTATGCGGGCCTCTCACTGTTGTGGCCTCTCCCGTTGCGGAGCATCAGGCTCTGGACACGCAGGCTCAGCGGCCATGGCTCACGGGCCCAGCCGCTCTGCGGCATGTGGGATCTTCCAGGACCAGGGCGTGAACCCATGTCCCCTTCATCGGCAGGCGGACTCTTAACCACTGCACCACCAGGGAAGCCCAGAAGCACAGATTCTTAACCACTGGACTGCCAGGGAAGTCCCCAAAGTTCAAGAGTTTAATCTTTCCAGTTGCCTCTGAAAAACTAAAGTTAAAATTAAGAAGCCATCTAGAACATATAAATATCTATACTTTATATCTTCATAGCTCTTTATTTAAATAGCTGTTTCATTACTTTATAAACATATTTTCCCACTCTATGAAATCAACATTATTGTTATATTTTCATACCTTTTTTCTTTCATAAAAAGAAAAAATTGGGCTTCCCTGGTGGTGTAGTGGTTGAGAATCTGCCTGCCAATGCAGGGGACATGGATTCGAGCCCTGGTCTGGGAAAATCCCACATGCCGCGGAGCAACTAGGCCCGTGAGCCACTACTGAGCCTGCGCGTCTGGAGCTTGTGCTCTGCAACAAGAGAGGCCACGATAGTGAGAGGCCCGTGCACCGCGATGAAGAGTGGCCCCCACTTGCCACAACTAGAGAAAGCCCTCTCACAGAAACAAAGACCCAACACAGCCAAATATATATATAAATAAATAAATAAATAAAAATTTTTAAAAAAGGAAGATAAAATCATCGCCTCCTATTTCTCAACCTTTAAATCTTTCTACTGAGAAATAATTATAAATTCCTAAAACTCCAGTTGCCAATATTACCAGTCTGCTAGAGCCTGATGGTGAAAGCAGACATTAAACAAATATAACATAAATAAGCATTTGAATAACAATTGTGATAAGTAATCTGAAGGAAAAGCCAATGTGTTCTTTGCACATACAACAGAAGACCCTAACATAATCTAGGGTACCTGGGCTTCCTTGAGGCTGTGGTATTTATGCCAAGATACAAAGAATGAATGAGATTAGCAAGATGGATGAGGGGGGAAAGGGATGTACAGCACAGACAAGAGAATAAGATATGATAAAATTCAAGATGGGTGGAAGAGATGGATATCTCCCTTGGTACTTCTTTCTTAGCCCTTCACAGTATGTTTCAAAATACTGAACACTTAGGTTTAGGGACCTCATAAAACTAGTGAAAGAGTACTCTTTGGTCTTTGGTCCCATGAGCAAAATGGTATGAGTCATTATTTCCTTTTGAAATACAGGAAATGTCCCCATGTTGTTGGGTTTTAGAGTATCACTGCCACAGACCCACTTTGACCGTGTTACATTTTTGTAAGCACAGGCTTTAATTGCTTAAGAGAAGAGTCCATTGTCTATATTCTAGTAGTTTGAATGCCAAAGAACATTATACAGATGTAGAGACGTTACCTCACATTTACTTCTCTGCATCAGAAGAGAATTTCATCCCACCCCTTATACACACTATATTTCTTAAGGACAAGAATCATACAAGAACCAGGTCTTACCCAGCCCTGCATTCTCAGCACTTAGCACAGTACCTGATACATAGTAAATGATATATTTAAATCAAAGCCTTAATAATATTCATTTGTACTGAATCATATATTCAAATAATAACAGTGATGGAGCATAACAAGACAAGATTTTATCAAGTTCAAAATTTAAAGAATCTTTGAAACATTTTTTAAACAGCCAAGCTTAATTTACAATTTTAAAAAAAGCTTCCATGCAATCATTTGTGAACAAGTATTATCTGAGAGTACAAGTAGAAAGATATAGGAAACATCTAACACTTTCTCTTGAAATTAATCTCCTAAAATGGATCCAAGCTAGGATAGTCCATCCTGTTGATATCTTAGCAGAGATTTCAGTAAAGAACTCCTGACTAACATACAGGAACTCATATCATTTCAGCATCAAGCGATGCTAGGGGAGGCCTAGCATACCTGGGTGGTACTTCAGCTCCTCACTGCCTGTCCATCGCTCCACCAACAGATGACAGGTGCTTGTCTTCTCAAAGTGCCACCACACCTTTATGCCAGCTCTTTCTCATGTTTGTGAAAGTATGGAAACTACCGCTACATGATTTCAATCATTGTCCTGTCATCACATTCTCAGCAAGTTACTTGGGGGCCCAAGTGGCATTTTGTACTTCTATATATATTTTGGCAAAGTGTGATTCTCCTTATTAGTGACTGTGCAATATAAAAAAGTATCACAGAAGAGATCACTATGATATTTTGATAAAAGAAGTTTATATTTTAAGGGAAAAGAGAAAAATCACTGCAAAAGTGAATGCATCTTCTCTTGAGAACAAAACAAAAAGTAATTATGACAATGAGAGCACTGTACATTGAGGATTACATCAGGCAGTACCGTTTCACAAAGTAAAAATCCTATATCAAGTATTAACTCTAAATGCCTATGTCCTTCGAATTAATTATTAGCAACTGAACTAGTAAGCGAGCAATGTCAAGTTACTGCTCTTACTCTATTAATGATAAACTGTGAAACATCTTAAAATAATGTTCTAGACCATAATTCTGTGAGCCTGTACTAGCATTAAAATCATGGACAGAAAAATGTAAGAATAGAAGTTACCGTGGATGATCTGTGCCCTACTTACCAAAACAACTAATAAATAATATTTCTCTCTCTCATTCTAACAAATATAGTAACAAGTATAATATATTGTACATATATGTGTTTAATATACACATACTGATTTAATAATAGATGCACAACTTGAAAACATCCTAAAAATTCATTTAGGGTGTTCTGTTTTAAAACTTTAACGTAACATACTTTTAAGACTGGGGAACTTACTGTCACACAGGAACAATTATTGAAACATACATTTTTTAACACCGGGGCAGAGCAGACTGCTTCGATTAGGAAACCTAGAGGATATTTCATTTGATTGCTCCAGAGATGAAAAGGCAAGAAAGAAAAAGGATGAAACAATTTCAGATGCTTTCAATGCATTTATCAAATCAGAATGAACTGCTTTTGACGGTGCATGTAGTAAGTCAGAAGGCATTCACTAAACCAAAGGCAAGAACTTCTTTTCCACTGTGACTAATTCAACTTAATGAAATTATTTAAAAAAATAAAAACTACACACATGAGATATAAGAAGAAAAGGGAAGATGATAGAAAGGCAAGCAACAGCTAGTATATTTCATGAAAAGACAATAGCCACAATTTTGAACCGATTAATGTTAGAATTTCTGCCTGACCTTGAATTTGACAAAACTCACTCTAAAGGCCAAGCTTATAAAAGGACTTCAATTATAAGAGGTTATCTAAAGAGTGTTAAACTGGTTTTCAAGATGAAATACTAACTGAAGTTTGTATTTGTTTCGTAAACAGCCATGTTAACCTTCCTATTTGTGCTGCCAATGACATCTTCCCAAGACTATAGAATCCCTCTACTATAAATCTTTATAGATAAGCAGCTCATTCCTTGTTTGTCAAACTATGGTAGGAAGTTGTACCAGGAAAATAATATAGAAATGAATCAAATGCAATACTGTATATTAAAGAAACAAAATATATTATAGCACATGCCACATAATTCATAATAATCTTTTCTCCCCTAGAAACAAAACTGACATTACAGTAACCAACACTTATACCTCTGAGAATGGTCTTAAGAGCTAATAAAATATAATAATAGCATTAATAATCCCTTGCATGTGTTTATTGCTTTATAGTTTACAAACCTCTTTGCCAGTGTTCTATCAGTTGATCATTACAAGAGTCCTGTGAGACAGGTAAGGCATCTGAGACTTAGGGAACTTGATTTGCCCAAGGTCATATGGCTAATAAGAGGAAACTTAGAATTCAAACACAATCTAGTTTTTTTGGCAACTATTTATCTGAAGTTAATATGGCTGTTCAGGGATAGGAGATATGCAACAAGAAAATATTGCAGTGTCAACACTCATAAAATTTTATTTGATCTATTATAAAAAAACAGAAAGCCACAATTCTTTCAGCATTTAATATTTCTTCAAATTGTCTTCCACAGATTTAAGATTTTAATCAAGCAATATAGCGTAGAATTCCTTATACAGTAGGAGCCTTCTTATCAAATGTAATCAGGTCCAGTATTAGGGTGCTAACTGAAGAAATCAGTGGAAGTATGAAATCACTAAAAGATAATAAATACTTTAAATATTTTATTTTGTTAAAACCTATAAATGTTTAAATGTTTTGTATGAAACATTATATAAAATATTTATTCACCACTTTTTTAAAATGTAGAGTCAAAGACTTTTGTTTGAGAATGGGCCCAGTGATTGTCATCCTAAATATCTGTCTTATAACAACCCCATCTATAACTTACCATGTACAATTTTCAGTTTCAATTTATTCAATTTAAAGCAAGAACTTAAGTACTTGAGGAGAAACTGGATTTGCCTAACCCCAAAGTATCTCCCCCAAGAAAGATACTAACTAGAAAGGGAAAAAAAGAAACTTTACAACAGAGAAACCCATCAGTCATCCCCTTAAGCAAGTGATCACTTCACCAGCAGTAAAATGTATCAACATCATAAACCCTTTGATATGATACACTGAGAACAGCAGAACATCACTTCTGTGGTATTTTTGCCCAAAGTGTGTAAGCTCATTCCAGTTATAAGAAAACATGAGACAAACCCAAATTGAGGGGCATCCTACAAAATAACTGATCAGCTTTCTTTAAAAGTGTCACGGTCACAAAAGACAAAAAATGATTGTGCAACAGTCACAAATTGGACAAGATTAAGGAGAAATAAAGGCTAAATGCAATGTGGGATCCTGGGCTGCACACTGGAACACAGAAAGGAAACTAATGGGAACACTGGTAAAATTCAAACAAGATCTGTTAGTAGTTAGTTTAGTAATATTGTGCTAATGTTAATTTGGTGGTTTTGTTGATTGTGTTATGGTTATATAAGATTAACACACTAGAGGAAGTTGGGTAAAGGGTATACAAGAACTCTATGTACTATATTTATAAATTTGTAAGTCCAAACAAAATTAGTTCAAAATAAAAATTTTAAAACAACAAAAACACTTGCAAAGCAATCTGACTGCAAATGAGTAGAAAGGCAGTCAAACCCCAACAGGAAAAATAAGCAAAAATTAGGGAAGCAAGTTGTAAAAGAAAAGGAGACAAATGGTCAGCAGTAAACACAAAGAAAGAAGGTTCTTAACTTAGTAGTTAATCAAAGAAATGCAAATTAAAATGAAATATTTTTGTCTTCAAATTGGCACATTGATTTTACCTAAAAAATTCAGTGTTTTACGTATACAGTTCAGCGTGTGAAGATACAGGGAGAAAAGCATTCATAACCACTACAGGTGGGAGCATAAATTGGTATAAATTTCTCTGAGAAACATTTTTTAAATTTAAGTGTCTATATCCTTAAGACAAGCATTTCCATTTTCTAAAAAATTACTTTGAAGAAATAAATGTCAGGAATACAAAAGACGTTTATTGCCTGAAAAATTTTAAACAACTTAAATGTTCATCAATAGGGAAAGGTTAAATTATAATGATATACTCATATAATAAAATATTAAGAAATAATTTTAAAATATAATCTAGATTTATATCCATTGACATAAATAGATATACATGAATTATTATTATGTGACTTATGGTTATAAAAGAACATTTATAGTAATTGTCAATCATAGTACAATTCATAATACAAAAAACATTTATAGTATGTATGTGTATATACATATACACCTGATTTACTTTTTTCTTTTTTTCATATTTTGATCTTCTATATTTTCTAAAACTAACATGTATGACTTTTGCAATAAAACTTTTTAAATTCATGGCCCACTCAAACATTATTTACTTTTCAGGGATCTTTGTGTGAGGAGGGTCACTTGACTCCATTCTGGGATGGGATAGAAAACCATCTATGGGATATGCCTGCACTTTTAGGAATTGTCACTAGGTGGTACACTGTTTCTCTAGCAGATATTCAAGACATTTTAATTTAAGTTTGCCATACATACTTAGTACTATGACCCAGAGACAATAACCCAGTCCCATACAGGCATACCTCGGAGATATTGCTAGCTTGGTTCCAGACCACTGCAATAAAGCAACACTGCAACAAAGCATGTCATGAGAATTTTTCGATTTCCCAGTGTATAAAAAAGTTATGTTTACACTGTACTGTAGTCCATTAAGTGCACAATAGCATTATATCTTTAAAAAAAAAGTAGATACCTTAAGTAAAAATAGTTTATTCCTGAAATTGCCAACCGTCATTTGAGCCTTCAGTGAGTCATAATCTTTTTGCTGGTGGAGGGTCCTGCCTTGATGTTGATGGCAGCTGACTGATCAGGGTGGTGGCTGTTGAAGGATGGGGTGACTGTGACAATTTCTTAGAATGAGGTTTGCCTCACTGTTTGACTCTTCCTTTCATGAATGATTTATCTGTAGTGTGCAGTGCTGTTTGATAGCATTTTACCCACAGTAGAACTTCTTTCAAAACTGGAGTTAATCCCCTCAAAACCTGCTGCTGTTTTATCAACTTAGTTTATATAATATTCTAAATCCTTTGCTGTCATTTCAACAATCTTCGCAGCATCTTCAACAGGAGCAGATTCCATCCCAAGAAACCACTTGCTATGCTCAACTATAAGAAGCAACTTCTCATCCGTTGTAGTTTTGTCTTAAGATTACAGTAATTCAGTTACATCTTCAAGCTCCACTACTAATTCTAGTTCCCTTGAAATTACCTCTTGGTCCAAGTGCTGCAGAATGGACGCTGGGTTAACAGGCATGAAAACAACCTTAATCTCATTGCACATCTTAATCGGAGCTCTTGAGTGACCAGGTGCATTGTCAATGAGCAGTAATATTTTGAAAGGAATCTTTTTACTAAGAAGTAGGTCTCAACAGTGGGGTTAAAACACTCAGTAAACCACATTGTAAACAGATGTGCTGTCATTCAGGCTTTGCTGTTCCCATTTATAGAGCACAAGCAGAATAGAGTTAGCATAATTCGTAAGGACCCTAGGATTTTCAGAATAATAAATGAGCATTGGCTTCAACGTCAGGTCACCACCTGCATTAGCCCCTAACAAGAGAGTCAGCCTGTCCTTCGAAGGCTTGAAGCCAGGCATTGACTTCTCCTCTGTAGCTATGAAAGTCCTATATGGCATCTTCTTCCAGTAGAAGGCTATTAGATGAAATAGAAACTAGATGAAGTTGAAAATCTGTTATTTAAGGTAGCTACCTTCATTAATGATCTTAGCTAGATCTTCTGGATAACTCGCTGTAGCTTCTACATCAGCACTTTCTGCTTCCCCTTGCATTTTTATGTTATGGAGATGGCTTCTTTCTTAAACCTCATGAACCAACCTCTGCTGACTTCAGACTTTTCTTCTGCATCCTTCGCACCTCTCCCAGCCTTCAAAGAATTGAAAAGAGTTAGGGCCTCACTCTGGATTAGGCTTTGGCTTAAAGGAATGTTGTACCTGGTTTGATCTCCTATCCAGATCACTAAAACTTTCTCCATATCAACAACAAGGCTGTTTTGTTTCGTTATCATTTATGTGTTCACTGGAGTAGCACTTTTAATTTCCTTGAAGAACTTTTCCTTTGCATTCACAACTTGGCTGTTTGACACAAGAGACCTAGTTTTCAGCTCATCTCGGCTTTTGATATGCCTTCCTCACTAAGCTTAATCATTTCTAGCTTTTTAAAGTTAGAGATATGCAACTTTCTTTCACTGGAACACTTAAAGGCTATTATATGGTTATTAATTGCCTAATTTCAATATTGTTGTGTCTCAAGCAATAGGGAGGCCAAAGGAGAGGGAGATAGGTGGCAGAATAGCCAGTCAGTGGAGCAGTCAGAACACACAACATTGATCAGTTGAGTTCGCCATCTCACATGGGCACGGTTTGTGACACCCCAAAACAATTACAATAGTAACTTAAAAGATCTCTGATCAGAGATCACCATAACAAACATAATAATAATGAAAAATTTTGAAATATTTCCAAACATTTCCAACATAGGACAGACACAAGGTGAGCAAATGCTGTTTGGAAAATGGTGCCAATAGATTTGCTCGATGCAGGGTTGCTACAAAACTTCAATTTGTAAAAATTGCAATATCTGCAAAGCACAATAAACTGATGTGCAATAAAACAAGCTGTGCCTTTTTTTCATTTATTTAAAAATTATTTTACCTTCTCCCAAATCTCTGTTCATTTAATAGTCAGTTGCTCCATTGCCTTACAGTAGGCATTCAAGAAATCATTGTTGGGCAAAAAAAGACATAATTAAAAATAGAAATGACAGACATCAAAAATTGAGAAATATCTTCACATAATTTTGTTCTTTCTAAATGAAGTTGAACTGTTTTCATGAGGGCCTTTAATATGATATTCTGCATTGTGAATCTACATTAAAGGAAAGGATTAGCATTTCTCAAATGTATTTCAATTCCTTTTTTTTCATAAAGTATCTTTGAAGGAATGACATTCTAAGGAATATGATTTGGGAAATCCTGACCTCAACACTTGTCCATCTTGTTTAATGTAATCACCCTAGCATCAACCCAGCTGAAGTTTCCATCTTCCTCACTCCTTGTTGTGGATTTCACCTTAGCTGTGCTCATATTCCCCACAGCAATCAGGTCCCATCTTGGCACTTGCTATCATGTTGCCTGCTGGGTGCTGAAGTCTCATATACAAACTCTCTGTACTTAAAGCTCCTCTCTCTGAGTGTCAGTGGTCTCATCACAGGTGTTGATTAAGTAGATCTCTTTCCTATTCACACCTGATTCCAGTCTGAACTAAACTCAATTCAAAGGCACAAACATGCCACCTCCCCAGCCTCCAGTTCATGTGAGATAATAGAATCTCATTTCCCTGAAATGCTTACGAAATAGAGTTAAGTAAGTTGATTTACCACTCATCAAGGCAAACTTTGAAAATGTCCTCCTTGTCTAAAGAAAAGAAAAAATCAACCAGGAGGATAAACATCCTTTATCATACATAGTAGTGATAGACTTATCGCTACTAAGAAATGGTTTACAGAAGCAATCATTGTCTGGGTACTTGTTTGTCTCTCACACTAGACTATGAGCTCAGTGGAAATAGGAAATATGTATAGTTCATCTCAGTATCTCCTACTAACTACCATGGTATCTGAAACATTGTAGGCCTTATTATATATTTGAAGAATGGATAAATTAATAAATAAGTAAATGAGTGAAAACAGTGATATGTTTGTTAGTAAATACTAGAAGGAGCAGCTCAGTTCTAAAAATACCAAAATTAAAAACCTGTATTAAATATGCTAACATCAAAATGACTTTCTCACTCATTCATTCACTGATGCAAAAAATGTTTATTAAGTACACAGTGTATTGCAGACACTGTGCTAAGGATACAAAAATGAATAAAAATAATTCTGCCTTCAATAAGTGCACAGTGTAGTAGACAAAAATAACTTATGTTTATTTAATACTTCAAATAGTTTCATGTCAGATATTCACAATAATCCAACTAGACTGATATCTTTCCATATCTACATTTTAAATCTTTTAAAAGTCATGTGTAGCAAGATGGCGGAGGAGTAAGAGGTGGAGATCACCTTCTTCCCCACAAACATATCAGAAATACACCTACATGTGGAACAACTCCTACAGAACACCTACTGATGCTGGCAGAAGACCTCAGACCTCCCAAAAGTCAAGAGACTCCCCACGTACCTGGGTAGGGCAAAAGAAAAAAGAAGAAACCAAGACAAAAGAATAGGGACAGGACCTACACCTCTGGAGGGAGCTGTGAAGGAGGAAAAGTCTCCATTGACGAGGAAGCCCTTTCACTGGCGGAGATGGGGTGTGGCGGGGTGGGGAAGCTTTGGAGCCACGGAGGACAGCACAGCAACAGGGGTGCAGAGGGCAAAGCAAAGAGATTCTCACACAGAGGATTGGTGCTGACCAGCACTCACCAGCCCATGAGGCTTGTGTGCTCACCCACTGGGGTGGGTGGGGGCTGGGAGCTGAGGCTCCGGCTTCAGAGATCAGATCCCAGGGAGAGGACTGGGGTTGGCTGCGTGAACACAGCCTGCAGGGGGCTAGTGCACCAAAGCTAGCCGGGAGGGAGTCTGGGAAAAGCTTGGACCTGCGGAAGAGGCAAGAGACCATTGTTTCCACCTAAATGAGCTCCAGAGACGGGCACAAGCCGCGGAAATCAGCATGGACACCAGAGATGGGCATGAGACGCTAAGGCTGCTGCTGCAGCCACCAAGAAGCCTGTGTGCGAACACAGGTCACTATCCACACCTCCCCTCTTGGGAGCCTGTGCAGGCCGCCACTGCCAGGGTCCTGTGATCCAGGGACAACTTCCCCGGGAGAATGCAACATGCGCCTCAGGCTATGCAATATTACACAGGCCTCTGCCGCCACAGGCTCGCCGTGCATTCCATAACCCCTCCCCCATCCTGAGTGAGCCAGAGCCCCCTAATCAACTGCTCCTTTTACCCCGTCCTGTCTGACTGAAGAACAGACGCCCTCAGGAGACCAACACGCAGAGGCAGGGCCAGATCCAAAGCTGAACCCCAGGAGCTGTGCGAACAAAGAAGAGAAAGGGAAATCTCTCCCAGCAGCCTCAGGAGCAGCGGATTAAACCTCCACAATCAACTTGATGTGCCCTGCATCTCTGGAATACCTGAATAGACAATGAATCATCCCAAAATTGAAGCGGTGGACTTTGGGAGCAATTGCAGACTTGGGGTTTGCTTTCTGAGTCTAATTTGTTTCTGGTTTTATGTTTATCATAGTTTAGTATTTAGAGTTTATTATCATTGGTAGATTTGTTTATTGATTTGGTTGCTCTCTTCCTTTGTTTTATATACAGATGTATATATTTTTTTCCTTTTCCTCTTTTTGTGAGGGTATATGTGTATGATTCTTTGTGTGATTTTGTCAGTATAACTTTGCTTTTACCATTTGTCCTAGAGTTCTGTCTGTCCATTTTTTTTTTAAATAATTTTAGCACTTGTTATCATAGGTGGATTCTTTTTTGCTTGGTTACTCTCTTCTTCTTTCTTTCTTTTTTTAACTACTTTTCCATTTTTTTATTTTTTATATTTTTTTATTTTTTATTTTAATAACTTTATTTTATTTTATTTATTTTTTTTCTTGCTTGCTTGCATTCTCTCTTTCTTTCTTCTTCTTTTTTTTTCTCCCTTTACTTCTGACCTGTGTGACTAACAGGGTCTTGGTGCTCCAGCTGGGTGTCAGGCCTGTGCCTCTGAGGTGGGAGAGCTGAGTTCAGGACTTGGTCCACGAGAGACCTCCAGGCTCCATGTAATATCAAAGAGCAAAAGCTCTCCCAGAGATCTCCATCTCAATTCTAAGCCCCTGCTCCACTCAATGACCAGCAAGCTACAGTGCTAGACACCCTATGCCAAACAACTAGCAGTAAAGGAACAAAACACCACTCATTAGCAGAGAGGCTGCCGAAAATCATAAAAAGGTCACAGACACCCCAAAACACACCACCGGACATGGTACTGCCAACAGAAAGACAAGATACAGCCTCAGCCACCAGAACACAGGCACCAGTCCCTTCCACCAGGAAGCCTACACAACCACTGAACCAACCTTAGCCAATGGGGGCATACGCCAAAAACAACGGGAACTATGAACCTGCAGCCTGCGAAAAGCAGACACCAAACACAGTATGTTAAGCAAAATGAGAAGACAGAGAAACACACAGCAGATGAAGGAGAAAGGTAAATACACACCAGACCAAACAAATGAAGAGGAAATAGGCAGTCTCCCTGAAAAACAATTCAGAGTAATGATAGTAAAGATGATCCAAAATCTTGGAAATAGAATGGAGAAAATACAAGAAATGTTTAACAAGGACCTAGATGAGCTAAAGAGCAAACAAACAAGGATGAACAACACAATAAATGAAATTAAAAATTCTCTAGAAGGAATCAATAGCATAATAACTGAGGCAGAAGAATGGATAAGTGACCTGGAATATAAAAGAGTGGAAATAAATACTGCAGAGTAGGATATAAAAAAGAATGAAAAGAATTGAGGACAATCTCAGAGATCTCTGGGAAACATTAAACACACCAACATTCAAATTATAGCAGTCCCAGAGAAGAATAGAAAAGGAAAAGGTCTGAGAAAATATTTGAAGAGATTATAGTTGAAAACTTCTCTAACATGGGAAAGGAAATAGTTAATCAAGTCCAGGAAGCACACAGAGTCCCATAAAGGATAAATCCAAGGAGAAACACGCCAAGAAACATATTAATCAAATGATCGAAAATTAAATACAAAGAAAAAATACTAAAAGCAGCAAGGGAAGAGCAACAAATAACATACAAGGGAATCCTCATAAGGTTAACAGCTGATCTTTCAGCAGAAATTCTTCAATCCAGAAGGGAGTGGCAGGACATATTTAAATGACGAAAGGGAAAAACCTACAACCAAGATTACTCTGCACAGCAAGGATCTCATTCAGATTCTATTGAGAAATTAAAACCTTTACATACAAGCAACAGTTAAGAAAATTCAGCACCACCAAACCAGCTTTACAACAAATACTAAAGGAACTGCTCTAGGCAGAAAACACAAGGGAAGGAAAAGCCTGATAAAAACAAACCCAAAACAATTGAGAAAATGGTAATAGGAGCATACATTGGATAATTACCTTAAACGTAAATGGATTAAATGCTCCAACCAAAAGACATAAACTGGCTGAATGGATACACAAACAAGACCCTTATATATGCTGTCTACAAGAGACTCACTTCAGACATAGGGAAACATACCCACTGAAAGTGAGGGGATGGAAAACTATATTCCATGCAAATGGAAATCAAAAGAAAGCGGGAGTAGCAAATTTCATATCAGAGAAGACAGACTTTAAAATAAAGACTATTACAAGAGACAAAGAAGGACACTACATAATGATCAAGGGATCAATCCAAGAAGAAGATATAACAACTGTAAATATTTATACACCCAACATAGGGGCACCTCAATACATAAGGCAAATGCTAATGGCCATAAAAGGGGAAATCGACAGAAACACAGTCATAGCAAGGGACTTTAACACCCCACTTTCACCAATGGACAGATCATCCAAAATGAAAATAAATAAGGAAACACAAGCTTTAAATGATACATTAAACAAGATGGACTTAATTGATATTTAAAGGACATTACAACCAAAAAAAACAGAATACACTTTCTTCTCAAGTGATCATGGAACATTCTCCAGGATAGATCATATCTTGAGTAACAAATCAAGCCTTGGTAAGTTTAAGAAAATTGAAATCATATCAAGTATCTTTTCTGACCACACACTAAGGGACTAGACATCAAGTACAGCAAAAAAATCTGTAAAAAATACAAACATATGGAGGCTAAACAATACACCACTAAATAATCAAGAGATCACTGAAGAAATCAAAGAGGAAATCAAAAAATACCTACAAACAAATGACAAGGAAAACACAATGAACTCAAAACCTATGTGACACATCAAAAGCAGTTCTAAAAGGGAAGTTTACAGCAATACAGTCCTAACTCAAGACACAAGAAACATCTCAAATAAACAACCTAAACTTACACCTAAAGCAATTAGAGAAAGAAGAACAAAAAGACCCCAAATTAACAGAAGGAAAGAAATCATAAAGTTCAGAACAGAAATAAATGAAAAAGAAGTGACGGAAACAGTAGCAGAGATCAATAAAACTAAAAGCTGGTTCTTTGAGAAGATAAATAAAATTGGTAAACCATTAGCTTAACTCATCAAGAAAAAAAGGGAGAAGACTCAAATCAATAGAATTAGAAATGAAAAAGGAGAAGTAACAACTGACACTGCAGAAATACAAAGGATCATGAGAGATTACTACAAACCACTATATGCCAATAAAATGAACAATCTGGAAGAAATGGACAAATTCTTAGAAAACACAACCTTCTGAGACTGAATCAAGAGGAAATAGAAAACATAAACAGACCAATCACAAGCACTGAAATCGAAATTGTGATTAAAAATCTTCCAACAAACAGAAGCCCAGGACCAGATGTCTCCACAGGTGAATTCTACCAAACACTTAGAGACTTCTCAACCTCTTGCAAAATATAACAGAGGGAGGAACACTCCCAAACTCTTTCTACAAGGCCACCATCACCCTGATACCAAAACCAGACAACGATGCCACAAAGAAAGAAAACTACAGGCAAATATTACTGATGAACATAGATGCAAAAGTCCTCAACAAAATACTAGTAAACAGAATCCAACAGCACATTAAAAGGATCATACACCATGATCAAGTAGGGTTTATGCCAGCAATGCAAGGATTCTTCAATATATGCAAATCAGTCAATGTGATACACCATATTAACAAATTGAAGGAGAAAAACCATATAATCACCTCAATAGATGCAGGAAAGGCTTTTGACAAAATTCAACACCCATTTATGATAAAAACCGTCCAGAAAGTAGGCATAGAGGGAACTTACCTCAACATAATAAAGGTTATATATGACAAACCCACAGCCAACATTGTTCTCAATGGTGAAAAAATAAAACCATTCCCTCTAAGACCAGGAACAAGACAAGGTTGTCCACTCTCACCACTATTATTCAACATAGTTTTGGAAGTTTTAGCCACAGCAATCAGAGAAGAAAAAGAAATAAAAGGAATCCAATTGAAAAAGATGAAGTAAAGCTGTCACTGATGAAAGAAATTAAAGGTGAAACAAACAGATGGAGAGATATACCATGTCCTTGGATTGGAAGAATCAACATTGTGAAAATAACTATACTACCCAAAGCAATCTACAGATTCAGTGCAATCCCTATCAAACTACCAATGGCATTTTTCACAGAACTAGAATAAAAATTTTCACAATTTGTATGGAAACACAAAAGACCCTGAATAGCCAAACTAATCTTGAGAAAGAAAAACCGAGCTGGAGGAATCAGGCTCCCAGACTTAAGACTATACTACCAAGCTACAGTAATCAAGACAGTATGGTACTGGCACAAAAACAGAAATATAGATCAATGGAACAGGATAGAAAGCCCAGAGATAAACCCACGCACCTATGGTCACCTTATTTTTGATAAAGGAGGCAAGAATATACAATGGAGAAAAGATAGCCTCTTCAATAAGTTGTGCTGGAAAAACTGGGCAGCTACATGTAAAAGAATGAAATTAGAACACTCCCTAACACCATACACAAAACTAAACTCAAAATGGATTAAAGACCTAAATGTAAGGCCAGACACTATAAAACTCTTAGAGGAAAACATAGGCAGAACACTCTATGGCACAAATCACAGCAAGATCCTTTTTAACCCACCTCCTATAGAAATGGAAATAAAAACAAAAATAAACAAATGGGACCTAATGAAACTTAAAAGCTTTTGCATAGCAAAGGAAACCATAAACAAGACAAAAAGACAACACTCAGAATGGGAGAAAATATTTGTAAATGAAGCAACTGACAAAGGATTAATCTCCAAAATTTACAAGCAGCTCATGCAACTCAATATCAAAAAAACAAACAACCCAATTGAAAAATGGGCAGAAGAACTAAATAGACATTTATCCAAAGAAGATATACAGATTGCCAACAAACACATGAAAAGTTGCTCAACATCACTAATCATTAGAGAAATGCAAATCAAAACTTCAGTGAGGTATCACCTCACACCGGTCAGAATGGCCATCATCAAGAAATGTACAAGCAATAAATTCTAGAGAGGGTGTGGAGAAAAGGGAACCCTCTTTCACTCTTGGTGGGAATATAAATTGATGCAGCCACTATATAGAACAGTATAGAGGTTCCTTAAAAAGCTTAAAATAGAACTACCATATGACCCAGCAATCCCACTACTGGGCATATACGCTGAGAAAACCATAGTTCAAAAAGAGTCATGTACCAAAACGTTCATTGCAGCTCTATTTACAATAGCCAGGACATGGAAGCAACCTAAGTGTCCATCAACAGATGAATGCATAAAGAAGATGTGGCACATATATACAATGGAATATTACTCAGCCATAAAAAGAAACGAAATTGAGTTATTTGTAGTGAGGTGGATGGACCTGGAATCTGTCATACAGAGTGAAGTAAGTCAGAAAGAGAAAAATGAATACCGTATGCTAACACATACATATGGAATCTAAAAATAAACAAAAAAATTGTTCTGAAGAAACTAGGGGCAGGACAGGAATAATGATGCAGACATAGAGAATGGACTTGAGGACACATGGAGGAGGAAGGGTAAGCTGGGATGAAGGAGAGAGCGGCACTGACTTATATATACTACCAAATGTAAAATAGATAACGTGGGAAGCAGCCGCATAGCACAGGGAGATCAGCTTGGTGCTTTGTGACCACCTAGAGGGGTGGGATAGGGAGGGTGGCAGGGAAACACAAGAGGTAGGAGATATGGAGATATATGTATATGTATAGCTGATTCACTTTATTATAAAGCAGAAACTAATACACCATTGTAAAGCAAACATACTCCAATAAAGATGCTTTAAAAAAATGTGTAAGGTATACTGTATAATGACTTAATAAGCTTCTGTGTAGGCTCCACCCAATTTAAAAACAAGAACATTTAGATCCTCCATCTCCCCTTTTATTCCTCCTGAGAGGAAATGGAAACCTGAATTTTCTCTTTACCTTTTTTTTCCCCACTTTATATTTAACCATGTTGGTTTTATCAAGCACTATATTACATAGTTTTGCATGCTTTGGACTTTGTACAAGTGGAGACATACTGGAAGCTTACTATTTCCACTCAACGTTGTAGTTTTGCCTTGTACTTGTAAGTCTTAATCCACATGTATTTCATTTTTTTCCATTTTTCATGTTGTGAGATATGTTTCTGAAGTCATCTTTTCACATTCAGATTACCAGTTGTTCCAATTCCATTATTGAAAAGTTTATCTTTTCCTAACCAATGTGTAGTGTCAATGTCATCTCAGTCAGAGATAAATTGTCCATTTTTGGTATTGGTCTTGGGGTTCTCCTTTCTATTTTTTGGTCAATATGTATAGCCCTGACCTAATCCCAGACCATCTGAAGAAATAGAGCTGTATAATAAATTCTTAATTTCTGATAAAAAAAAATGTCCTTCCACCTTGTACTTCTTCTTTAGGAATGTCTTATTTATTCTTAATCATTTGCTCTTGCATATAAATGTAAAACTCAGTTTGCCATATCTCCTTTCACATGTAATTGAGCTGTACCTCAAAGTGGTTCACAGTGAATTGTAGTGAAGCCAAAGTTTGAACCCATTCCATGGCTCCTTCCATATAATACTGAACATTTCAGAGATCTACTCTTAAATATTCCAACAAAAGACAAGCTTGTAAAGCTACTTCAGAACGTGTCATGCAACTAATTCATCAGGAGACTCATCAAAATGTAAAATGTTCTTTAAAATAAAGGGTTCCCTGGGCCCTTGCTAAGGTTTTTCAAAAGATAGTTACAGCAAGACTGCTAGTGTTGATTCAATATCCATTCTCCCATTGTTCCTCACTGACAGAAACTTTATTTTCCTGGGAGATGAGAGCAAAGTGCCCAGCTAATAAAAACTAAATTTCCCAGCCTCCATTGTAGACAGATGTACACATGAACAGAGACATCCATGTGTCAGAGTTCTGGCCAAGGAGAAATAAGTAGGTATGTGGAGGCAGGAAAAATAAAAGTATGTAAAGGAGGCGGGGACAGACTTAGCTGACACGTCCTTTCTACCCTTTGTGACCTTTGTTCTCTCGCCTTCATGCATCCTCAAGTGCAAGCATGATGGCTGGTACTGTAGCAGCCACTTGCATTTGACCACAAAGGAAAGGCTAGGAGTACCTGCAAAGATCTTACAGACTTGATATACTTGAGCTTCTTACCATGCCTGCCTTCCTGCATACTTTTTGTTTCATGAATAAAAATTAAGCCCCTGTCTAACTCAAGTCACTATTATTTGGGTATTTTACTGCACACAGCCAAATTTAAGCCCTACTTGATAAAAGAGTAATCAAAGTGCACATTTGCTCTAAAGTTATACCTACGTACAGTTATCTTTTTCATGGTATATAGCACAGAACTTCAGGGCTTCAAGCAGCCATTAAGTCAAAGCTCTTTTCCAGAGCACAAAGGAGCCTCCAAGTACAGGTACACCTACCACTCATGTTTATGCTCAGGTGGGTAAGCCACCTGTATGCCCCATGTAAACTTTCACTGTTATTCCCTTTCAATTTCCCTCATTCTTGGGTTTGACATAAATGACTCTACTTTAGTAAGTGCATATCAACACTTCAAGTACTTTTCAGAAGAGTCATAGGCCCTTAGAGGTAGGCATAAGGGTAGAATTTAGTACAACCTCCCTTGCAATGATGGAAGCACAGATCTCTGTCATTCTAGACATTGACCATCTGGAAAAGCATCACACTAAAGGTTGTAAGGGATTCAAACATTTAAGATATAGCCCCTGTCCTGAAAGAGTTTATAATGTAATAAAGAAAATAGACTCACTAGATGATTAAGCCTTCTGAGGTTGGGACTCAAATACTTGGGATATGTGATTGAGTGTAAGGTCAAGGGGAACCTGTTCATTTCTACAGCTGCCATGGACCCAGAAAAACAAAGAATTGTGGCAACATTTTTCTTATCTCAGATGTCAGAGAGTATCTATTTCCTTAATTTTACCTATAAGATCTCTGTTCTCTTTTATCCTTATTTCCTTATTTTGCATAATGAGTACTATCCCCATTAAACCTGTAAGTCCCCAATTCCTTTTGAAAAAAGAACATAAAACTAATCTATGTGATATAGTGCAAAGACCATTTGTTTTTTGTTTGTTTGTTTTTATTTGTTTGTTTGGTTGTTTTTTTTGCGGTACACGGGCCTCTCACTGTTGCGGCCTCTCCCGTTGTGGAGCACAGGCTCCGGATGCGCAGGCTCAGCGGCCATGGCTCATGGGACCAGCCGCTCTGCGACATGTGGGATCTTCCCGGATCAGGGCATGAACCCATGTCCCCTGCATCGGCAGGCGGACTCTCAACCACTGCTCCACCAGGGAAGCCCAGACCATTTGTTTTTGAAGACAAATATTGATTCCAAGACCCATTAGCTATGTGATCTTGAGTAAGCCATCTAATGTCTCTGAACACCATGTTTCTCCCCACAGCCTGAGTGTAAAGGCGCTTACCACTCAAAGTTCTTATGAGGATCAAATGATTAAAAATGTGAATTCAGCAAAAAAACAATTCATTGTAAGTCTATCATAAACAAGCACTATTCAAAACATAGTGAATAAAAAGATACTTCCTGCCCATATGTAATTACAGCATATATAATAGTATCAGTAGTGATACTGTTAATAGCAAAAATAAAGTAGCGTATGTAATTATCATTATAATTGAAGATACTGCATTATTGGGGGGAGGTACCTTTTTTGGTAGGCTCAACAGAGAGGAGCATCATTTTAGCAGAGTCCTAAATGAAGTGAGAGAGAGACCATGCAGGTATCTGGAGGAAAACAATTTCAAACAAAGAGACAAAAAAGGCAAAGGCCTAGAGGCTAGAGTGTGTTTGGCCTGTCAAGTACCCAGCAGGTATCCAGGACAGAATAGTTCCTTAACAGAAGTGGAAGTTCCAGCTGCCCACTCTTCAACAAAGTTGCACCACTTCTTCATCTCCTTTGCTCTGGATTCTGTACGTGGCACAAGCTCTATCTTTCTTCTAGATTCCCATAACACAAGCATTCTCTCTCTTCTTCTTCTCTTACTTTCAACCTGAGCCTAGATTCTCCCCCAAAACGCTTAAAGTGTTCTCTTTTTTAAAGTTAACACATACTGAGAGCTAAATATATGTCGAGCACTTTACTAAACTGTTTGTGTATCTTAAGTTATTTGATTCTCAGAAAAATCCTAGAGTGTAGCTATTATTGTGTTCCAAATATGGAAACAGCTTTGAGAGGTTAATACGGTCACATTCACATAGCTAATCAGAGCTTGAGTTGGAACTTGAACCCAAGCCATCTCATGTTTATGTCCAACAAATTAATCACTATCCTATTCTGCTTGCTTGTAAATTGAAGAAGGACCCTGCAAGCCTATTGATGAATAGATTTGACATAGTATCTTTCAGGGAAAATCAATTTTCCTAATAAAATGATTCCCAGCCCCAGCCTTTCAGAACAACCAGGATATTCACATTCATTCATCCAACAGTTCTTGCACACCAATTATGTGCAAGGACTATACTGGGTTCTGGGGACAGAAGAAGCTGCTAAGAGTTGCGTCTGTCCTAATGAGTCAAAAGAATGTCAAAACCCTGAAAATGAAGTTCATTTTCTCCCTTTAAGAGCACACGATATCATACAAATAAAATAACAAAATAATTATAAATAAACCATTACCACCAAGGTATCTTAACTACAAAGAAAAGTTGAAAATCACCTCTCTAAAGAAGAGGTGGAGTCTAAAGTAGTCTGTCCTGTCACAATCAGGTCCTATTTACCATCCCCAAGAGACTTCTCTCTACAATACATTTTCAAGTATCCCATTATAAGAATTAAGCAACATTAGGTCCAAACGTGTTCTTTATTGTTTGAGGGTCTCCATCTATGTGCATTTTTATTACTACTTGGGGTTTGACAGGCTTCAAACTAAATTTCAAAAACCATAAAATCTTAAAATGCTATTAACTTCCAGTGAACTAATTCCTTCATTTCCTGCCTCCTTCACCCTTACTGGAGTTTCACCTTTTCTCTTTCCTCTCTGCATACCGGGCTCTGTGTTCTTATGTGGGTGAGTGGCTAGCAAGCACCAAGACTATAGTGATTCTGTTCTTATGCTCCACAGAAGATTAAGTCCTGTCCTTCAACTATAGACTACAGGCTGGCAAAGCTGAGGAGCAATCAGAATAGCACACTCTGTTAGGCAGGAATGAATTTTACGAAGTTTAAATGATCCCTGACGACTTTGGGGGACAAAATCCAAGCTAACACAATCAGCACTGTGGAACAGAATTTTCTGGGATAACAGAAATATTCTGTGTGTACTGTTCAATACAATAACCACTAACAATGGTGACAGAGCATTTGCAATGTGGCCAGTGTGACTGAGAAACTGAATTTTTAAATTTCATTTAACTTTAATTAATTTAAATGTTAAAACCCACATTTGGCTGGTGGCTACCATATTGGTCAGCACAAACACATAAGGAAAAGATTTCCCATGATTTTCAAATATTCTTAATGGCATGAAGACTGCTAAAATTCTTAAACTGACTTCTATCATAAAACAATCATTTCATAATCCTCATCTTAGGTCCTCTACTGCTAATAAAAAGTGGCAGTAACCTGATTTGTAAAATTACATTTTCTTCTTGAGTGGCAGCTGCAGATTTTATAGTTTGTTCATTAATGCCACAGACCTAAATGCCCTACTTTAAATGGTTTGTATTTATTTAGTACAAGATTTGAGGGCATATTTTAAATGAGACTCCACCTAAAAGACAGAAAAAAGCATTTCAGTCCACAGTGAATGAAGGGATAAACAAAATGTGGTATATACTTAAAGTAGAATATGATTTAGCCTTAAAAAGGAAGAGATTCTGACACAATCTACAAGTGGATGAACCTTTTTTAATGTTTTTTAATATCTTTATGAGAGTATAATTACTTTACAACATTGTGTTAGTTTCTGCTGTATAACAAAGTGAATCAGCTATATGTATACATATATCCCCATATCCCCTCCCTCTTGAGCCTCCCAGCCACCTCCCTATCTCACCCTTCTAGTTCGTCACGAAGCATCGAACTGATCTCCCTGTGTTATGCAGCAGCTTCCCACTAGCCATCCATTTTACATTTGGTAGTGTATATATGTCAATGCCACTTTCTCACTTAGTCCCAGCTTCCCCTCCCCCTCCCATGTCCTCAAGTCCATTCTCTGCTTCTGCGTCTTTATTCCTGTCCTGCCACTAGGTTCATCAGTACTGTTTTTTTAGATTCCATATAAGTGTGTTAGAATACGGCATTTGTTTTTCTCTTTCTGATTTACTTCACTCTGTATGACAGACTTTAGGTCCACACACCTCATTACAAATAACTCAATTTCATTCTTTTTTATGGCTGAGTAATATTCCATTATATATACATATATGCCACATCTTCTTTATCCATTCATCTGTCGATGGACACCTAGGTTGCTTCCATGTCTTGGCTATTGTAAATAGTGCTACAATGAACATTGTGGTACATGACTCTTTTTGAATTATGGTTTTCTCAGGGTATATGCCCAGTAGTGGGATTGCTGGGTCATATGGTGGTTCTATTTTTAGTTTTTTAAGGAACCTCCATACTGTTCCCCATAGTGGCTGTATCAATTTACATTCCCACCAACCTTTCAGGAGTGTTCCCTTTTCTCCACACTCTCTCCAGCATTTATTGTTTGTAGATTTTTGATGATGGCCATTCTGACTGGTGTGAGGTGATACCTCATTGTAGTTCTGATTTGCATTTCTCTAATAATTAGTGATGTTGAGCATCTTTTCATGTGTTTGTTGGCAATCTGTATGTCTTCTTTGGAGAAATGTCTATTTAGGTCTTCCACCCATTTGAATTGGATTGTTTGTTTTTCTGATATTGAGCTGCATGAGCTGCTTGTATATTTTGGAGATTAATCCTTTGTCAGTTGCTTCATTTGCAAATATTTTCTCCCATTCTAAGGGTTGTCTTTTCATCTTGTTTATGGTTTCCTTTGCTGTACAAAAGCTTTTAAGTTTCATTAAGTCCCATTTGTTTATCTTTTATTTTATTTCCATTACTTTAAGGAGGTGAGTCAGAAAGAGTCTTGCTGTGATTTATGTCAAGGAGTGTTCTGCTTATGTTTTCCTCTAAGAGTTTCATAGTGTCTGGCCTTACATTTAGGTCTTTAATCCATTTTGAGTTTAGTTTTGTGTATGGTATTAGGAAGTGTTCTAATTTCCTTCTTTTACATGTAGCTGTCCAGTTTTCCCAGATTCACTTCTTGAAGAGGCTGTCTTTTCTCCACTGTATATTCTTGACTCCTTTGTCGAAGATAAGGTGACCATAGGTGCGTGGGTTATCTCTGGGCTTTCTATCCTGTTCCATTGATCTATATTTCTGTTTTTGTGCCAGTACCATACTGTCTTCATTACTGTAGCTTTGTAGTATAGTCTGAAGTCAGGGAGCCTGATTCCTCCAGCTCCGTTTTTCTTTCTCAAGATTGCTTTGGCTATTTGAGGTCTTTTATGTTTCCATACAAATTATAAAATTGCTTGTTCTAGTTCTGTGAAAAATGCCCTTGCTAATTTGATAGGGATTGCATTGAATCTGTAGATTGCTTTGGGTAGTATAGTCATTTTCACAATGTTGATTCTTCCAATCCAAGAACATGGTATATCTTTCCATCTGTTTGTATCATCTTTTTGATTTCTTTCATCAGTGTCTTATAGTTTTCTGCGTACAGATCTTTTGCCTCCTTAGGTAGGTTTATTCCTAGGTATTTTATTCTTTTTGTTGCAACAGTAAATGGGAGTGTTTCCTTCATTTCTCTTTCTGATTTTTCGTTGTTAGTGTATAGGAATGCAAGAGATTTCTGTGCATGAATTTTGTATCCTGCTACTTTACCAAATTCATTGATTAGCTCTAGTAGTTTTCTAGTGGCATCTTTAGAATTTTCTATGTATAGTGTCATCTGCAAACAGTGACAGTATTACTTCTTCTTTTCCAATTTGGATTCCTTTTATTTCTTTTTCTTCTCTGATTGCCATGGTTAAAACTTCCAAAACTATGTTGAATAATAGTGGTGAGAGTGGGCACCCTTGTCTTGTTCCTGATCTTAGAGGAAATGCTTTCACTTTTTCACCATTGGGAATGATGTTGGCTGTGGGCTTGTCATGTATGGCTTTTATTATGTTGAGGTAGGTTCCCTCTATGCCCACTTTCTGGAGAGTTTTTATCATAAATGGGTGTTGAATTTTGTCAAACGATTTTCCTGCATCTATTGAGATTATCATATATATATATATATATATATTTTTTTTTTTTTTTTGTGGTACGCAGGCCTCTCACTGTCGTGGCCTCTCCCATTGTGGAGCACAGGCTCCGGACGTGCAGGCTCAGTGGCCATGGCTCACGGGTCCAGCCGCTCCACGGCATGTGGGATCTTCTCAGACCGGGGCAGGAACCCATGTCCCCTGCATCGGCAGGAGTACTCTCAACCACTGCGCCACCAAGGAAGCCCTATCATATGGTTTTTAAGGGTGGATGAACCTTGAAGACATTATTCTAAGTGAAATAAGGCAGGACAAATACCATATGATTCCACTTATATGACATACCTAAAGTAGTCAAATTCACAGAGATATAGAGTAGAGCAGTGGTTGCCAGGGGCTAGAGAGAAGGGGTAATGGGGAGTTATTGTTTAATGAGTAGAGAGTTTCAGATGAGGAAGAGGAAAAGTTCTGGAAATGGATGGTGGTGATGATTACACAACTATGTGAATGTAGTTAATGCCACAGAACTACACACTTTAAAATGATTAAAATGATAAATGTTATGTTATATATATTTTACCACAATAAAATATTTTTAGTAATTCTACAAAAGAAGCATTTCAGATGATGAGCTCTTACAGAGTAAATCATACATTACAATGTAGTTAACCCTCTATCTGACTGAAGCTCATAAAGATAAAGTGCAGCTCAGATTCAGCAAATAGTAGACAATCCCAAATTCTTAGTAACTCAGACATTCTGCTTAATTTGAGAATGTGTGACTGGGTGATTTTTACTTTTTGTCTTGGGACCATCTTCATCAGTAGGATTGGTCTACAGAAATACTGAATTGCCTGAGTATACACCACTGACAGCAACTGGTAGCAGAGAGATTCTGGTCTAACTTAAGACTTCCAATGAAAGAATGCACAAAGTACATAATCCACAGACTGATAATGTGGAGAAGGAGGGAGCTGTTAGATTGGATAAGCCAGGGTCATGTCAGTGGTGTTCACAGCTGCAAATCTGAGACCCAGAACATGCCTTTATGTAGTAGACACTTAGTAATTGTATTGATTAAATGAAAATAATGAGTTAATTAATTAATTAATTAGTCAAGATCTCCAGTTTCAGCCTTAAACTGGATGTCCACATGTTTGGGCTGGTCAGGAAAGCATACGGTATATTATACCTGAATTCTATTCATTTGTGGGACTGAGAAATAATTTGGGGAAATAATTCTGCTATGGGTCAAGCATGTAAGCATGACTCAGTAACAATGTTTCAATCATCAGAGAATGGAAGAATGATTTTGAGAACATTGGGTTTTGTGTTACTCAGAACTGTCTTCCATCCCAACACCCAGTCTTGCTGTGAGCCATAAGGAGAGAAGAAGCCATGTGGAAAAGCTCGATTCACTAAAATGTCTATAACATGTTGGAAGATCTCATCAGTACTTCATCAAGACCAAAGATGGGCTGGGAGGTGATTTAAAGTGTAGCAGGATGGGTGATGGCTTGAGTTGGCACCAATGGCTTTAGCAGAAATGGCAGGCATAAGGCTGCACCAACAGCTTTGGAGAGAAAGCTTTGAGAGTGACTAGAAATTACACTTGACACAGACTTCAGTGCCCTCAAAATGGGCACCAGTGAAAACATCATTTGTAAAACACCTACATATAGTTTCATGGATTTCCAAGTTTCCCATAGCTGAAATCTAAAAGGATGTTAACAAATATGAAATCCCAAAGAGTTTCAGAAAGATTTGAAGGAAATTTTGTGGAATCCTGGAGGTGGATGAAGGCGAAACCTAAATAATTATTGCCTGTTATCATCATTGTGCCTCTAGGTTGATGTTAACAAAGATGGCACACTTACACTTGAACACTGTGACTAAGAAGGTTAATAGGCTCATTCTTGATGGCACAGAGCCATCAAGAAAAAAAAGAAAAGGATCACACTTCCCAGTCTCCTTTGTAGCTATGAATGACCTTATGACTCAGTTCTAGCCAAAGAATATGCGCAGAAGTAAAATATGTCCCCCTAGTGGATATTTGGCAGGTCTGAAGTCATTTTCATTGACACTACTGGGGGTAAGGGAGATGCTACTGGCATCTAGTGGGTTGAGGCCAGGGATGCTGTTAAACACCCTACAATGCACAGAACCTCCTTCCTCAACAAAGAATAATCTGCCCAAAATGTCAATAGTGCCAATGTTAAGAAACTGATTTAAAGAAAAGAGACATATCCTCCCCTTCTTTGCCCCTTCCACTGGAATTGGGACATAGTAATGACCCATGTTGGACCATAGAGCAACACCCTGGAAAAGACAGAGCAACACCCTGGTCCTTTCCAATTTTACAGTGCAGAACCACTACACCATTTCAGACTTTAAACAAGAGTGAAATACACTTCTATCTTGTTTAATATACTGTTATTTTGAGTCTTTATTTCATGCACCTGAAACTATATTCTAACCTAAACAGAATCTAAACTTAACTGAAAGTCTTTATCAGGTAGAATGCCAAAAAATAGAGAAGAAAAAAATTAACGGTGGCAAAAATCCTTTCTTTGCTCTTTAGCTTCCATTTCCCTATTCATCCAGAAGCAAAATTTCCTTTGGCAAAATCCTCCCAGCATGAGTATCTGCCAACTCAGCTGAGTGGGAAAGATCCCACCCCCATCCCCACCCCCGTGGAGGACACTAATTGACTTAAGCAAAACCTCAAAACCCCAACTCCCTGGCCATGGTGACCAACTCGCAGGAAGAGAAGCTTTCACTCTTCCACTGGATTTTGTAGGTGAAGATATGAAGGTTAGAAATGCTGCCACCATCTTGTCTCATTAAAGAAGCAACCCCAAAAAGAAGCTGGCACACCAAGGAAGAAAGAGCTGAGAGGTGATGAGAAACCCATCATATGATCTCCCACATCAAACTGCATCTCTGACAAGACCTACCTCTGGCCCTTTCAAATATTTGAGCCAATAAATGTTTTGCTTACACAAGTTTGAGTTAATTATTTTGTCACTTGCAACTGAAAGATTTCTAAGAGACATAGAAAGTTTTATGGTAGAAAAAAAATTCTGGTAACAGAAGGTTCACAGTTAAGACCTTTTCATTTTACTCAAGGGTTAGGACATCCTCTGCAAAGTTTCCTGTAGCAGGAAAACAACTGCAACAGAAGTTTTGCCATTGCCTCATGTATGTGTACTGGGGGAAGTGAGTGTGAAGAGATTGGAATCACTAATGTTTCTTGCTGTGATATATACCTCATAGACTTTAGTCTACTACTTTCATGTATGACATACCTGCTTCTCTTCCCCATACTTAACTTACCCAGGTATCTAAATAATCAGACTGGAGAGGGACTCTATTTTCTTTCTTGTTGTTATTCTTATGATTAGTTGTTAGTCAAGGTTAGAGATGTTTAGCAATCATTCTGATTATGTTTGATTGCTCAATTTCCCTAGGAATCATAAACTGTCAGCCTATGTAAATAGACTTTTATATTTGGGTTTCTTAAACTTCCACTTCATTTGTCTTTTTCTTATTCCTCAGTTCCAAGTTCCTATCTTTACTAAGCATTGCCTGGGAACTTCTTTTGTGCTCAACAAGTTATCGACTTTAAGAGAATTTTAGGAGAAAATTCATGTTCCCAAGACTTAACTACTCTAATAATAGGATGTTAGGAAGGAGCGATGGCAGGTGATATTGTCGGTGTTTTCAGACTAGAAGACACTCGAATCAGACAATGAATATGCTTGTGTCTATGATAAGAGTTTTAGTTCCCTGGTTGTCCTGTATTTTTACAGGTAGTAGTCAACCTCTGTGGTTATTCTTGATTTTCATATATTTCAGTGGTCATGTTGCTCTTGGTTCTATATGTGGAGAACATTGTTGCCCCAGGTCTAGCCTATACTCGATATAATAACCGTGACTTAATGGCTCTGTAATCTCTGGAAAGGTATATAAACTCTCTGTGACCCAGTGTCTTCCCTTTAAAATGAGAAGAGATGAGAATAATGGTATTGAGTATCACTGATAATTGCAGTGTTTCATTTCAAAGAGTCATATCTTAAAAACCAAAGGCTTTGGAATCATACCAATCCATTGTCCAAGGGTTTATTTTTTAAAAAAAGACCTAGAGAGCTGTCAGGCATGGTACAATTCCATCTAAGACTTGAGGCCAAAGAAGAGTTGCAAATAGATAAAACTTACTACTTTCATACACCAGATATTCAATGGAACTAACTACTATATTTTTCATAAACAATTCAAGTGAGGATTTCTTACCTGGCAGAGCAGCTATCTTGAAATTTTTATTAAACTACACTGACTTTTGCCTAGGGCCTTTGCACACAGTGTTCTCTCTACTTGGGACATTCTATCACCTCTCTGCCGTGCTCTTACCCATACTTCCCGTGAGACCTCAATATATCTCATATTTTCCCATGAGAGCTGAAGGATCAGCTCTCACCCTAGACATCACTTTTTTGTGGAAAACCTTCCCTAACCACCACCCTACCTAATCTAACCATCCCACAGTTTTCTTCCCAACTATGGTCTTTATAAAACTGGATTTAAGTTGTCTATTTACTATTTACACAAGAGTATAAGTTCCATGAGGACAGGGATCTTATTTGTTATATACAAATACTAAGTGCTCAATAAATACTTGTTGGGAAAATAAAGGACGGGAAAGACAGATTGATGGATAGTTGAATCTTAGGAAGGATGAAAAGATTGGTACAGTGAATTTCCTCATGGTTGCCCCTTGCAAATCTGAAAAATGACAGGCCCACCTACTACTGCAATGCATTTTTAATTTTCAAAGTACTTTCTTTATATTACTTTCCTGAGTGAGAAAGAAAACAAAGGACAATCTATCTTTAACATGTAAGTGTAAAGATTGCTTAAAATATAAGAAAGTGCAGAGAGTTTTAAATGACTTAAGAAAACATAGCTGTATGGAAATCTAATTTTCTGAATTCTAGCTCTGTATTTGTTTTGTTTATCCACATTCCTCTCCGGGCTTTGAAGCAAGGGCTTGAGAATAAAAAAGGCCACTGAGAAAACCGAATAGTGTGACTCTCTATACACAATAAGAAGTTATTCTACTGCCATCTTAATATCTTCAATCATTTGCATTAGCAAAAATGAAGATATACTCAATGATGATATCAAGAAAACAAATGAGGTTAATTGAATATGACCAACCTGTAAACGTATATGATTGCTTGGACTGCACACAATGGCCATGTGTTTTGCATATTGTTGTTTTCTAAGGGGCTGTAGATTGCAGTTTTGATTAATTGTACTAATTCTCGGACTTAGAGTCAAACTGAGAGCTATGTAATTCTTAGGCCCTTTCATGTCCTTTATAAACCTTCTTTGGAGGTCTTGAAAATGACTTTCAAAAACTGAAATTAATTTTCTTTCTAATCCCCTAGAGATCAATGCAGTGAATTTCATCATGCCATGATGATTAAAAATGCTGAAATGAGTCATGATATAATTAGGAATTTCTTTGTGCAAATCAAGCCCCATGAACTATATCTAACACTGATTCCATTTATAAAAATCAGTCTGTTCCTCCTGATGCAGAAGACAAATTTTGGCAAGGAGACATAAAAGTCTCATAACTTTAAATATATTTATTAATCGGTCAATTTCTTTAAATGGTACTAAAATATCTCAGTAAATTGGCAGCTTATGCAAAGACATAGTAGCAGAGAACAAGGAATACTATGAGAACTGCAGGAAAGCCAGTATGGCTGAAACATGTGTAACAAAATGAAGAAACGTTTACTCTCTTAGCATCTGGTAGAATAATTCCTCTAGGAGCTTAACACAATATTTTTAAATAAACAGTTTAATAAGCTATTTGGGATGAGAGGTGAGACTACAAGGGACATATTCAAACTAAAAATAGTGGCACTAAGCAAGAATGGAATCTAGAAATAGAAGGGCACTTTGTTTTGTTGAGCCCTTGGATGGAGTTGGGAATGTACGTTTATAATCAGGGGCTGGGGCAAAGCCAAACTGCTCAGTATAATAAAGGGATGAGTGTAAAGAGCTGGGGTGGGGGGCAGGCATGAGTAGATCCAGGAAGACTGTATACCTTGGGGGAAAAGTAGAGACAAAGAAAAAGAAATTTCCTAAGAGTGCCACAGCAGAAAAGAAACTTTGGGGAAAAAATGTCAAATGGTGAATTGGAGGTTGTTACTATACCACATATGATAGAATATTCCCTCATCTCCCCTGTGAATTTTGTGTTTCTCACTAGGACTTTTGCAAAAATGGATTTGGTAACAGAATGTGAAGACATGTAAGAGTTCTATGTCCACATGGGTGTAAGATAAAAACAAAGGTTGCTTTTATAGAGGAGACAGATGGCCTCTGGGCTTCTATAAATTGCAAGAGGACAGTGAGAAAGGATGAATCTGGAAGAATAAGCAGGGTGATTTTATGAGAGGTCATGTGAGCCATCTAAAAATGTGTGCATCTTATCTCAGGGCAAATAGGGAACAGTTAAAAAGATTGAAGCAGAAGAATGACATCATTAGGTTTATAGTTTAAAAAGATTAGCAACAATTCAGAGAATGGGGTAGAGGAAGCAATGATAGAGGCAAAGAAAAGTTACAAAGCTTTGCAGCAATCCAGACAAGAAATGTTAAAGCCTTGTACTGGTAGCAGTGGAAATGGAGAGAACTGGACAACTGGACATATTAAAAAGTTAGAGTCAGTGGATCTTGATGATTGACTGGATGAGGGGGAATGGGTGATCAGCCTCCCTGGTTTGCCCAGGACTGAGGGATTCCCAAGGTGTGAGACTTCCAGTTTTAAAATGGGGACAACTCCGGGCAAGCCATTCCAGTTTCCATGGATGTGGGACCCTTTACACTAAAACCCAGAAAGTCCTGAGAAAGCTGAGATGAACTAGTTACCCTAATGGGAGTTGAAGTTGTGGATGAGTGAGGATGACAGCTAATTTCTGGCTTGGGAATGGAGGTACCAGTCACTGAGACAGGGAAGGCAGGAATAGGAACAAATTCAGTTGGGAAGGAAACACTGAATTTAATTTAGGGGCATGTTTCAGGAGCCTATAGGACATTAAAGAGAGAATATGGAAATATCCAATAGACAATTAGAAACTTTTAAGAATCTGGTACTCAAGAAAGAAAGTTGGATTTAAAATATAGTGTTGGTAGTTACTGACATATAGATGGTACTTGAAGCTATGTGAATGAATGACACTGCCCAGGGCTAGTTTATACCAGAGAAGAAGAGAAGAGGAGAGGAGGGAAGAGAAAGAGAGGGGATAGAAGGGGAGGGGGCTGAGGACAGAACCCTGGGAAACATCAAGACATATTTACAAGACATATAAAAGGTGACCGAGATGGAGCAGCTACAATGGCAAGATAAAAACTAAGAGTGCGCTGTCTAGAATTCAGGGCAAAACAATGTTGGAAGGAGGTAAGGTAAGTGTCAAGTGCTACAGGCTGATCAAGTAAGATAAAGACTGAAAATTATCCTCTGGATTTAAGAATAACAGATCATTATTGATCTTGGTGAAAACACTTGTAGAGAAATGGTAGAGAGAATCTAAACTGAGGAATTAATGGCAGATAAGAGAACAGAGATAAAGAGTAAAAAAAAAGTCTATTTCAAAAAGTTTCAAAGGAAGAGAGATATAAGTGGAATGGATGGAGGAAGATGTGGGTTTGAGGACAACTTTTTTATAATCAGTATCTTAGCCCACATCCTCTAGGAAACAGAGCCCGAAGTAAGGATTAAATCACTCTTCTTTATTTGTGAAATGTGAGTCCAGGGAAGTAAGGGTAAGGAAAGTGGGAAATAAGGCAAGGAGAGATGCAAAGCAATGTGATGAGCTGCTTGAAGAACTGATTGCCAATTTATAATGATCCACAAAGAAACATGGGCTGCTCAGCAGGTGTATCTGCAGGGCTTTTTGAAAGGCTGTTAGAAGAAATCACACCTCAGAGTTGTCTGCAAAGGGGAAAGATTTGGGAATTTATTTTATCCTTTCCTACTCTTGAATCTCAGTGGTGAAGTGTCATCCCATAGGCAACTTACTCCTCCACATTCCGGGCTATAACATCTGGCCTTCGCAGTCATCAGGAAGTTAAATCCCGTGCCCACAGTGTAGTTTTTAATCCGATCTGAATGAAACATTAAGGGCACCCTGGAACAGAGGACAGTGTGTGAGCCAGGAGAGCCAGGCAGGTCTAAGGCTCCAACTCAGACTGCAGCCTGTTCAGAGAATACAGCAAAGGAGAGTAAAGGTGCTAGTGATGGCAGTGGTAACAGCGTGGTCCAGGGGCAAGCAGTGTCTTTGTAAAGAAAGTAACCGGGAGAATCTGAGAAGGTGCCCAAGGTTTGTGTTTGAATTAGTAGAAAAGATTTAACACATTTAAATGTCATTGGGATGGAATCAATAAGAAGAGGTTGAAGGTACAGGAGAGAAGGTATCTCATTGACTGAAAGGTTTGGGTATTAAGAAAAAAGTAGGTGGAGATAGAAGTAATTTCACAGGAAAGTTGAAAGGAGATTGTAAATTCCCCACATAAACACTATTAAATTCCCTCAGTCCTGGAGCATATTTATTTAGTGCTCACCTCCTTGATACTATTTGAACTGGGTACCAAGAAAAAAATCTACACTATAGTCCACCAACCTTAATCTAGTCTTCCTCTGCCTTTAGAAATCATATGTAATTTAAAGCCCTGCACTCTTTGGGGACAGAGACAAAGATATAAGGTGGAATAAGCTATATAATCAAATGTCAGAAAACTGACAACCTGGATAATGTCATCAAGGAATAAGGAATGACACACTTTCCTGGGAAGGCCCCCTTGGAGAAAGATTGGAGAGGCTGGCAGTACACCATCATTTAGGCTTTTAGCACTTCTGTAGGACCTGGATGCTGATCTTACTTTGTCATCTATTGATTGTATCTGCCAAAATTATTGAAACTTTTTAAGTCTTAGTTTCCTCTTCTGCAAAATGGAGATGACAATAACAATTTCTAGTATTTTGCACTGGTGAATTAAATAATATATGATAGGAAAATACTTTGCTTAGCACCTGGAACATGCTAGGCATTATTATTTATGGAACCTAAAGCTATGTTAAGTATTGGGGATACCATGATGAACAAGTTACAGATCCCTAAACTGGATAACATTGCCAAGGAGGTAAAAAGGTTCATACATGGAAACAGATCATTGATGGGGAAGTCTCTGCACTCCCTGCTTCTGCCCCACTCTTGACACCCCTGCCCTGGCTCTAAACACATAGAAATTCTGGACACAATTTAACAAAAATGGCAAACTTTAAATGCATAGATAAATTGTGAGCAAGAAAGAAAAACTATCTAGGGGTTAGAAATAAAGACAGATTTCAAAATGAGAACTGTAAGCAGAAACTGAAGGCAAAATTTTAAAAGGTAATTAGAAAAAAAAAAAGAGGCCTGGGGGCTGGGTCTTTAATACCTACCTGAGGGACAGAGATGTCTAAGCCTCAGACACCTGACCTCGGAGACCTGGGCCTGAGCTACATGCATGAGCCTAGGGATGAGGAAGGCAGCTCACTATGTAACATGGACCTCGAATAGGTTTATCTATGCTAGAGGCAGTTCCCTCTGTGGTGCAGGAGATTAAAAACTTCTAAAAAATATTAAATACATGGTCTAAGCTGCACAGGGGCATGTGGTCTGAATTCAAACTACCTATATGGTGAGGTATCCTAAGCTAGAAAGTTGACATAAAAAAACTGGTCCAGAACAGATGGAACTCTTAAAAGTAAAAGCAAACTTGAAACTGTTCATAAGAAGCTCTCCAGGACCCAGGATTCCTATGAAAAACTACTCACAGGAAGAAGCAATCCACATTAAAAAAACAAACAAACAAACAAAAAAAAACAGGATTTTTATCTTTAAGAGCTAGAGAAAAATTAAAATCTGAAATAAACTTCAAAATAAATGAAGTGTTTACAATTATAAAAGAAGATATAATAAGGCAATAAAAGAACTATGCTTCTATAAAACAACAGATAGACTTTTTAAGATAATGAAATAAAAATTCTGGGAGTGAAAAATACAAGCACTAAAATTAAATACTTAATGGATAGGTTGAAATGTAAAGTAGACACAGCTGAAGAGAGAACTGATGAATTAAAAGATAGAACTGAGAAAATCACTCAAAATGCAGTTTAGAGAAAAAGAGATGAAATACATGAAAGCAGAATTAAGAGAAATTATGGATAAAGTGAGAAATTCCAACAGACAGTCAATAGAAATTTCAAAAGAGTGAGAATCAGAAAGATGTAATATTTGAAGATAAAATGGCAGGAAATGTTTTAGAACTGAAGAAAGATCCATGTATCGAACATGAATGGTATATATACCATTTTAGTGTGTGTCTCAAGCTTGTCCGTCTCAGCCTTACCGTCTCTTTGAACTACTACTGCAGTGATTGACTTCATGCAGGCACAACCCTTACCTCATCCCCATGCTGCACACTTCTCACTTGTTACCTTGAGGCTTCTGTATTGATATCAAGGCCCAGATGCTACAGTACCCATACATGCATACCCCATGAATGAAAGGGAATTAACACTACATGGGGTGAATCTCTGATATCAGCTAAGTTGTATGCTTATCAAGAATCAATTTGTGGTGTGTTTTCATTACTAATTGCTTTACTGAAATAAAACTTTTGTAAACTGATGAAGTATGTGTGAGAAAAAAGAGAAAAATTTTTAATGAAATTTAAGTGGAATACTTTGGTAAGACTAGATAAATGACTAGATAAAATTGTCATCGTAAGTGTAGGTGAGACAAGCATAAAAGATTGAGGGAAAAAATTAAAATCTTAAGGGATAGTACACTAAGATTGTTTTGCAAGTATCTTTAAACTTTTTTTTGGCTTTCAAGAAAGCAAAACTGGAAATCACAGACAATGTATTATGGTTATGGTTGTAGCAAAACAAAAAAACTTAGAACAAAATAAGGTCTTAACCTAACATCAAAATATTGGTGCATATATGTACATCTTTGGGTTTTAATATAAAGTAAAATGTTAATGTATCATTTTGAATGATACCCTACTTTAACTGACTCTTTAAAATGATTACCATTCTCAGTAGCCTTCCACTATACACCACTTGCATGCTTATCTTCCAAATGCTGTGTTTGTTTCCCAAATCCAACCAATAAACTAAACCCTGTGGTTTAACAAATTCTACATAATTTTACCTAACTTAATTTTCCAATTTTATTTTCTAATTGTATACCTTAACTTTAACTCAATTAGACCTATAATTCTCTGAACACATGCTCTAATGTTAAGCTCCTGCTAGTCTCTTTAACTGGAAGAAAAGGAAGGAGAGAGAGAAACAGGAAGAAAAGAAGGGAAGGAGGAAGAAAGGGAGATGAGGGAGACAGAAGAAAGAAAGAGAAAGAGGGAAAGATTGAGAGAGACATGAAGGAAGGAAGAGAGGGAAGGAGAAAGAGAGGGAGGGTGGAAGGGAAAAAGGATTAGATGGATGAGCTAATTTCATCCCATCACAGATGCCCTGGGACAGATGCTCCCAGGGCATCTGCCCTCCCACTCAGTTCTAGCTACCCCACTTATTACGTATATCAAAATCTATGGATTCACAGTAATGTGCTAAAGTGCTATTAAATGTGGCAAGTATAGGGACTACATCAACCCATGAAAGAGTATAAATGAAATCAATCTTGTGAAAGAAAGCAGAATTCAAAAATTCTATAAATAGAATGTATGTAGCTAAACTTTAAAAGGACGGATGTAAATTTTGAGTGATGCAAAGAGCTAATGTTCATTTGACTGTTTTATTCTATAAATTTGCTTCAGTTCACAATCAAAATAATTTTATAAACATACACAAAATCTACAAGATGAGATTCACTGCGAAGTGAATTAAAGGAAACTAAACCACTCTGAATTGGGAAGGAAAAGACAGGACCCTCTATTAGTTTACAGCTAGTTGAGCCCCAACCAGGAAGCTCTAGAACAACCAATAGACTATGTGATTTCAAAATAATTTCTAAATTAACAAATACTTAAATTTTTGAGTTTCTTCACTTCTTTCTTACTCCTGACCCAAGAGAGAATTAATAATTTGATTATTTCCCCCTTTTTTTGTATTACATTTCTGCCTGTAATTTTATTTTTTTCATTGATTCAATGACTTTTTCTTAAAAGTGACAGAATTATATAAACTCTAAGCTGGAAATGACCTTGGGCCATTATCTTCCATTTCCCTACTTTCAGACAACATCACAATAATGCTATCCCAGGCAGATGAAGAGCTATGTTATTTTTTAAGCTCCAGAGAAGATTCTATAATCTCCCAACATTAACACCTCTCACTGTCAGGAAATTCTTCCACATATAATCTAAGTCTCTCATGCTGCTGTTAAAATCAGTTTCCACTTGGCAGAGCTGAGTCGACATTGAGAACAGCTGGTCTTCAGCCTCTATGTAGAAATTCTTCATTTGCTGCCACTGTAATGTAATGGGGTTGGATTTTCTGTATAACTTTGATTTAGTCCTTAGCTTATATCCTTCTCCAAGCTGATTAACCTCAGTTCCCCAACCTCTCCGGAGAGTTCATTCATGCTCTTACCTGTATTCCCACTTCACTTTGTAAGCTTCTCTACCAGAACATTATCACAATTCAGTGTAATCATATGTTTGCAGGACTGTCTCCCCACACCTCCTCCTGTCTTATTTGTGTGCTTGTCTCTGTGATTGACATATAATAGATCCTCAATAAATGACTATTGAACGAATCAATGAAATGGCATACAGATAAACCATTTTCTTCCAACCATTCAGCCATGGTTGTGGCCATCTTGTGTTAGCTAAATTTCTTTTGATAACAAGTCATAGAAACCAACTCTAGTAGTATGAGCAAAAACAGGGAACTGGTTGCAAGAATACTGGAATATCTTACAGAATCTAAGGAAGAATTAAACCAAGGCTCTGAAAGGGTAGGAACTAGGGCAACTCCATGTATTTCTTCTGTAGGAGGCTGTGGGCTTTTCTCTCAGAGCACTGCAATGTGTCTCAGCTGCCAACAACTTCCAATAACACTGATGCTTTTCTTGCAACGTTTCCAGTTCATGGGAGAAACAAATTGATGGGCTCACCTTAGGTGAGATGACAGACCAGAAACAATAAGCTACGGCCCAGGGGACACTTTCCTAATATTGAGATGGCTGTCAGGGCAGGGGCAAAGAGAGGCCCTATCTGTGAATCTTGGCAGCTCCTCAGAGAAGGGGAATCCTGCACTGTGGATCCACCACAAGAGGTGTCCACTCAGGCTCATTGTCACTGTTGAATTCTTGTGAGGATGTCACAGCTAAATAAATAAGGTAATTCAACCTTAACTTTTTTTTTAACTATTTTCTTTAGGCCTGCTGGTACCAAGATTTAAGAAGGTAAAAAGTTGTCTTACTGTGTTGGAGTGTAAATTTCCTTTGCACTATGGATCAGTACTTGAGTTAATGACAAACATTATCACAAGACTTATGGCACACAGAAAAATCTTCCTTTCTGAAATCCGATTCAATTTATGCATCATTGAATTGGTAACAGACTCATACATGAAATACTGAATAGCAAGGAACAAATAGGTAGTGGCCAAAGCCCCGAACATGCTCCAATTGTCTCGGTATGCCTGCAGTATCCTGTCTTGAACTTCCTCAAGGGCATACCTGCCAAAAAGACCCTGGAGAAGGAGAGAAGGAACAATGGGTCATCTACATGACAGTAACACTCTGCAATGATTCAGAAGTTTCCCATTTAAGTCTGATTCTTTCATACCTCTTACCCCATTTTGTAATTGAGTTAAACACCTATGATAGATGAAAATTAGCCACCAATTCTTTCTATCTAGTCTCATGAAGAGGAGGAAATTTCCCCATCCCTTGAATAGGGGCTGGCCTTGAGATTTGGTCTGACTGAATGAGGAGGAAGTGACATTGTGAGAATTACAAGCCTAGGCCTCAAGAGACCTTGTGAACACGCCAGATAAGAGGATAAGAAACCATGTGGAAATTTCCAGATTTGGGGGGTGGGGGGGATGCAGACACAGATAACATACATCACAAAACTCACAGCTAATTTCAGACTGTAATAAGAAAATAGGGATCCAATAAGGCATTATATTAAATATATATTTACAAGTACCTATTGCCTTTTATTTGGTATGACACAAATATATAATCTTCCTTCAATTTTTTTGATATTTTTTTTCTTAACCCATCAAATTTATAAGCAAGTTAAGCTTGGTTTCCTAACATTTTGGAATGATGCTCATACTTAGAATTTAGCTAATTCAGATCATTCTTCTCCAGGTTATTTAAGACATTCAGACAGTCTATAAAATCTTTTTCCAAATGTAAGACTGTTTTCAAATTTCTTGCAACTCTTTTTGCATCATTTACTGAGAGAATTAAACTTACGTTTTATATGTTTCCAGTTCTGTTCTCCTGAGTGAGTTATCTGAAAGTTAACCAGGTAGTTGAAATCTATGGTCCATCTCCCTGGATGTGGAGATTTGGCTTTGTTCCACTTCATCTTCCCTGACTTCCTGATTTGGAGATCTGTCACAAGACCCTGCTGTGAGATCTTTATTCTGTTTTCCTTTTATCTTTACCCAGAGACTTTCAAGAATTCTTTCTTCCTCCTATTTCCATAGATACTATGGTATTTGAATACTTCCTATGTCTCATCCTGCTAGAGAGAGAAGTTTATGGATGCTTAGTTTGAATATGGAATGAGAGCTGGGATACTTCATAATTAGCACAGAAGCCAGCCTAGAAATTCCCACAGCTGGCCATATAATATACCCTTCTGTACTCATTATTTTTACGATGTTTTTTGATAATATTCTGCTTCTCAAAGACTAAATGAGTCACAGTTTCTTGCCTTAAAAATATTCATTTTATATGGTTCTACCTTTTATTTATTTTTAATCTAATATCTTTATTGTCCTTATGTCGGTTTCCGGTTTCTGATTTTCCTCTCTCCCCTGATGACTATTGGGTTTTCTATACCTCACTTTCTCTATTCCCCTTTCTTTAAGTCTAGCTTCTCTTTTTACCTCAGAAAAGAGATAATAATCACTCTGATAAACAGTAGACAGAAAACTAAATTCTATGGAGCAAGAGTCAGAAGATTATTTTAAGAGATTTCTTCATTCCTACTATTTTCCAGGCACCAGTATACTAGGTGCCTCTATTCATATTCACCACTTGCCCTTCTAAAAGAAATAATGCTTTTCTGGAAGGTTGGGGAGAGGGTGGGAGGGTGCTCCATCACAAGATCAGAACATTATTGCCCGAAAACATCAAAAAGAAACTCTAATCCTTTTTATAGGGAGTTTACACTGGGGAGGGGAGAGAAAGACAAATATTTGATCCCATTTTTCAAAAAGCACTTATTGAGCACCTTGGTAATACAGTTTACATCTTCATGCCTCAGTTTCCAATGTGTTTCATGTAAAGTATCTTATATGTGAGGTAAGTAGGCAGATAATAAATGAGTTGTACATGAAACACTTTAATACACTATATAAATGCAAGAAAAAATATTTCCATTTTACACATAAGCAAATGGGGGTCTCAAAGAAGTTGTGAGACCTATCTAATCTGATATGCCTGCTCTCCTGACCACTATAAACTTCTGCATCACACTCTCCCACTGTGAGTCTCCTCTGTGCAAATGTCTGACTTGAAAGAGTTTACGAATCAGTTATGGGAAAATGAAGTACACATAAAAGAACAAATAACATCACCATCACCACCACCATCATCATCATTTAGTGATTACCTTGTGCCAGGCATTGTTTTACATGCAATGATTCATTTAATCCTCTCAGAAATCTTGTTAGATAGGCATTATTTTTATCTCAATGTAGCGTAGAAATAATTAAGGTGCAGAGAGGTTTAGCAACTTGACTGAAGTCACCAGGATAGTGAGCGAGAGCATCAGGATTTGAAATCAGTTGCCTGTCTCCAGAGTCTATGTGTTGGACCACTATACGCCAATGCTTTTCTACAAAACAGTATATGGAATTCCATATTCATGATAGAATGAGTGTGGTAGAGTGTCAGAGAAATTCATGTTGGGGAAAAGAAAGAGAAACGGTGGTGGGGAGGAGAAAAGAAGGAAGGGAAGGAGGAAGGAGAGGGAGAGAGGGAGGAAGACAAGAATTTGCCTCACAAAAAAACTAGTATACAACAGAAATTTAAGTTAAGATTTACTTAACTGGAAGAAACTAAGAAAATATCATAAGCAGAAAAGAAAAAGAAAGTCGGTGCTTGGCATTTTCAGGAACTGCCAATGGAACCGTTCTGACTAAAGCAGAGGATTTAGGTAAGAGCTTAATGGAAATTAAGACTGGAGTATTAGGTGTGAATAAGTTGTGGCTGGTCTATAATGAAGAGCTAACTTTGGACTCAGTAATAAACAATAGGAAACCACAATGGCTTTTTAGTAAGGGACTAAAATCCTCAAAAATTTGTTTCTCTGTGATAAACAGAACAGATTAGGGAGGGGAAGACACAAGACCTGTGGAGATGAGCAACTCTTGCAGTAGTCCCTGGAGGCGTGAGGTCACAAGGGCTTGAACTAGAGTGATGTGGAGAGGAAGGGAAGGACAGAGAGGCCAAGAGGACATCATTCACAGAGGATTCACAGGTTCTGGTGACTGGTAGGACGGGGAAAATGGGGATCTCAAAGGTGACTCAAAGCCTGTGTGAATAAGAAAATAATAATGCCATTCATGGGAACAGGGATGTTCAGAAGGGAGCTGATTTGGAGACACGTTAGATTTGGACATAGTAGATTTGGGGTGGCAGGATGATATACAAGGGGATACATCCAGGAGTCAATCAACAAATATCTATTGAACCCCTACTTTGTGTTAAGGCAATGTGTTGAAGCCTCGGCTAGTGCTGTGACAAGACAGACAAGGTCTCTATACTCGTGGAGCTTGGGGTATAACCTGGACAGTTAGAGGACTAGGAAGATTTGAAGAAAAGTCGGGGACAGAGAGGAAGATTTAGAAGCCTACCTATTCAAGGTGGTGACTAGAACCAGGATGCTGGCCTATTTTCTCTTATTCTCTCTCTGGTTCTTTTTTTATTTTTATTTTTAAACCTTCTAAGAGATTCAGTTATTACTATTTAACCTCTTACTCCATCAAATGATTTACTATGAAAAGTTGTTTTTCTTCACAGAGAATTAAAATTTTTAAATGCTTACTTAGGAACCCCAAAGAGGCAAGGAAGTATTCAGGTCAAGAACTTGCTTGAGTTTGCTACAGATGGGAATGATCAGGCTCCCAGTCACAACCAGCATCAAAAAGAAGAGAAGGAAAGAAAAAGGTAAGAGAGATCATTTTTTTAAAATTCTACACAGCAGTCTATTTGCTGATAAATGAGCTATGGCCCCTGATGTTGGCCACATGGTCCCCAGGCCAGTGACAACTGTTTGCAGATCATATCTGTGCATGTCATTGGACCTGGGACTTAGTTGCAGAGCAGAGAAACCAAGAGCTTGGCCATTTTTAATGTATGGGTCAGAGGTTGCAAATGGTGCCCAAGGGTTAGATTGGCCCATAGTCCTGTTTTGTTTGGCCTGCACAGTGTTCTTTTAAAATTTGGGTCAACATTTAAAATTCAGCTTTTGAATTTAGAGGTTAAACACAAAACTCAAGATTTCCAAATGCTCTTGAAAAATCAGAGTATCTGTCAACACTGGGTTAGCTTTTCTGACTGACAATATTGGGATGGAGTTAAGTCAGATCTGTTCTTTTGGACACAGCTCATACCCTCGCACAAAAAATATAGCCTCTGAAATGTGTAGTTCTCTGGGGAAGTTCAGCAAAGGCACTTGTCTGCAGGAGATAGTAGACCAAAGATCTGTGGCCCCATCCTAAACTGACATACTAGGAGGAATAAAAAATGGAGTTGTTCAATAACCAATAGGAGGCTTTTTCAGGAGAAAGGGGCTTTGGTCATTAACAGCGACACCTTGAGCAAGTAATTTATATTTTCTGAAACTCAGCTTCCTAATTTGTAGAATGAAACTAATAGAATTTACCTCAAAAATTCTTGATGCCATTTAGTGAGGCCATGCTACACAAAACCCTTAGCGCAGTGCTTAGCTTCAGGTGCAAATACAAGCTGGTTTTTCTATATATTTTATTCATGCATGTTTATTGTGCACCTCCTGTGGCTCTATCCCTATACAAGACATCAGAAATATATAAGAATAAGTCTTTGAGGAATTCCCTAGTAAGAAGTAAAAGGGTTAGAGAAAAATGTATTAACAAGAGAAAAGAGTTTCTGAAGTGTACAAAACCATCTAAGATGAAAAATTAGAAATAAATGACTGGAAAGAGGCAAAAAAAGTTCAAGACCAGAGTATATGGAAAAATGTCACAAAAGGTGAAAGCGAAAGAATGTTTTAGATTATGTTGAATTTGGAATTTCTAGAAAGAAACAGCATTCGTGCTCCACAGAATGAGTATCTTCAAACAATAACTCTGTAACAACTAACTCCTATATCACTTACTACTTACCAGTCACTATTCTAAATGCTTTATATAAATTAGTTCATTTACTTTGCAGAACAATTTTTGAGATAGGTAAAATGATTTCCCATTTACAAATGAATAAACAAGGGCCCACACAGGTCAATAATTTGTCCAAGGTTATCTACTATTAAATGGTGGAGCTAGGATTTAAAACTAGGCATGTCCATAGTCTATGCTCCTAAGGGAATCTGCAAATAGATCCAGGAAGAATGAAGGTATGTTCATGGTAGACACCTTTCCAAGGAAGGTATGTTCACGGCAGACACATTTCCAAAGAAAATATGGTCTAACTTAGTCAACCCAGTGTGCTATTTTCCTGGAATACGTATGCAAGTAGCTTTATGGAAACTTTTCTTCTTCTTTTTCTGATTAATTTGCCATCAGGAAAGTTTGGCTTTAGTGCCACACCATGGTTTTGAAGATTTGAGGAGGAAATTATCAGACTTTGGGAATGCCCAGGAGCAAGCACACCATCTCTGCTTTCCAGGTGAGTGCTGAAATCCTGGGAGAGAAACCTGGATTTGGAAAGTGAATGACTGACTATATAAATAATGTTGCAGGATGGGATCTGGGTGCTGTCACACTTACGATATTGCAGTGAAGAGACCCTCCCTCAGTGGGAACACTTCACTGACTCAAGGAAGCAAGAGATTCCCAAGGGCTTGCCAAATGGATACCTGAATGCTTGTCACAATTCAATTACCCACCAAATCAACACACAGAAATCCACAAATACACAAAAGGCAGTAATAATACTAGGAAAATTTTATTGGGTATTTATTCTGTGTCAGATATAGTCCCAAGTGCTTTCCATGCAGTACCTAATTTAACCTCCATGAGAGGGGTAGTATTATTTTCATTTTATGGATGAAGAAACTGAGACACAAAGGCCTCTCTGGCTAATAAGTGCTGGTGCCAGAATTTGAACCCAAGTAGCCTGACCTGGAGCCCATGTTAACCACAGTTTATTACATTCAAGTACACATGTAATCTTTATTTCTAAATACCTTTAAACTAGATTGATATTTTTCACACAACTCAGAACAATTTTTAGGCCTTATTAAGGCCTGAGTCAAACTCATGCTCTTAACTTCAGAAGGGCTGATCTTTCTACTAGCATTTCTCTCCTACTAATCCAGACTATCCCTAAATTTTCTTATATTTCCAGGATAATATATGGATTTTTAATGTAGGTATAGACATAGGTATCAGTGCTAGTTCCTAGACTGACTGAGGAAGAAATAATTATTTGAAATTTGACTTGGTTAGCAAATACATCTTTAAGTCTATTTAGATTAGGTAGTGATGTTTTCTTTTTATGTGGAATAATTCTTTGTCAATTAAGTGGCATAATAAGATAGTGAGTCTATTAAATGCTTACCAGACCAAAATTTGAATAAAATCTTCGCCATGAAAAACTATTATAAAATCTCTTCACTAAAGTTATAAAGTCTTCACTAAAGTTTACCACTAGATGGAGCAACTAAATTTTATATTTTTTCACTCGTGGCAAACCTTGAAGCTTGTTCTGAATTTAGTCTGGATTTTAGGTTACTTATTAACTGCTCTCGTTTCTTTTTCTTTATCAGATGTTTGTACATTTATTATAGTCTCTAGTAGAGAAAAGTTAACAAAACAACATTGCTATTAGTGCATTTTATGCTTGTAAACTTAAAGCTTTGTGAGAAAAGATTGATCATAGACAAAAGTTCAGAATTTCAAGCAAAATACATAAGAAATTCAAATTAAACAGATTTTAATATGCTTAATAACTACATTAGCTGCCCTCCTATCTGTAATCTGCTACCGAAAAATGTGACCCATCCAGTCAAACCAAGCAAAAAATACCTCTGACCCACCAGAACAAGTGCCACAGGGTTGGTTTATAGACGGCTTCATGCATCAATGGTTTTGTGTATGCATTAAACAGTTCAAGTCCTGGCTGGAAGAGCCAGGATGCTGTTTGATAGTGTGGCACAGGAAACACAACAGTTTAGAGCCATTGATTTCTGCACAATTGAGGGTCATTTTTCTAGACCATGTGTGTTATTCTCTTCCCACCGAAAACCAGAGCCATTATCCATTCATTTAATATTTACTGAGAGACTGCTATGTACTGTACATCATAATCTCCACTGACTTTCATCTCAGAGACAGAACCTTGTCTCAGAATTAGGCTGAGGCTGACTGGGCACTGGAAATTTCAGCATTACATGGGGCTGTTCTGGAGAAACAAGAAGGAAGGAGATCTAGAGTGGATGAAACAAAACTGCTGAAGCTTGTGAAAACCAGGATGATGGAAGAAGAATCTAAACTGAATAAGGACAGAGACATTTCTTCACCCACCACTGACTAAGGGGGTCACCATTTCCTGGACATAGAATATTAGAGATCAACATCAAAACCACACAGAACATTAAAGTTTGTTCTGAGCATTGTTGTTTAATACACTCATAAGTTATGTGCTCATATTTCAGGCTCAGCCATTTCCATATAATTTTTAGTTGTCATTATAAAAACCTGAGTTAGAGAATACTTTTATATATAACATTAAAATTCTCTCTTGACCAATAATAAGAGTCAAGATTCTGTTGATCAGAAAAAAGCAGGTCAGGTAAGCAGTGCCTCTTAACAGAATGATGCCTCATTAAAGCTTTTTCCTGCCTGAATGGGCCAGCTGCAGTAATGCTGCCTTTCCTTATAAGCTAGTTGGTTAAGCATTCACTCAAATAAAATTTCATTTTATCTTATTTAGAGTTTGAATAAGCCTGATTATCTGGTTTCCTAATCCTTAGCAGATTTCAAATAACAAATGAGAAAGAGAATAACAATAACAAACATTTATTGAGCATCCATTATTTTTCAAGCATTGTTTCTAAGCAGTTTTTTTGTTTTTTGTTTTTTGGTTTTTTTTGGCAGTATGCGGGCCTCTCACTGTTGCGTCCTCTCCCGTTGCGGAGCACAGGCTCCGGACGTGCAAGCTCAGCGGCCATGGCTTACGGGTCCAGCCACTCCGCGGCATGTGGGATCTTCCCGGACCGGGGCATGAACCCGTGTCCCCTGCATCGGCAGGCGGACTCTCAACCACTGCACCACCAGGGAACCGTCTAAGCAGTTTTATTTCACTTAATCTTCATGACAACATCACGAGGTAGGTGCTATTATTATCTGCCATTACATACATAAGAAAACTGAAGAGCAGAAAGGTTAAGTAACTTACCCAGGGTTTCCTGCTCTTATGTGACAGATCTGAGATTTCCACACAAACAGCCTGGTTCTAGACTCATTCTTAAGACCACAACCTCTACTGTGAAGAAGGGCTATTAGCTGGCAGGCCCTAGACAGAAGCAAGAAATGGCCTGACAGCAAGGGAAGAGAGGACTTGTGAAGGGCAGCCGAACTGATTTAAAATGCACAACAACCTGGGGTCATTTAAAACACCAGCAAACTGCTCTTTGATTACATGTTTTCTGGATTTTTCAGGACACTTCAGATTTTAAGTATTTATTTCCATAATCCCCATAGGGACACTCAAAATTTTCAAACTGTTTTCCCTAATTTTCAATTCAGAAAAATAGTTACTATACCCCACCCAATCTTACTTAGTATTAAGTACAATCAGTGATGAAATGTAGCTTAGAGATTGTGAGAATTAGTGTCAGAATGTGCTTGTGTCCTGGAGGAAATGTCACCGATCCCAGTTCTATTGAGTCATTTGTGCTCCAGGTACTAGGGACCATGATTAGGGGCCAGGATTTCCACGAATGAGAGCTTGAGTCTAAAGAGTACATGCAGAGGGCCTCTGCTAAGGGGAAGGCTTAGAGAGAAGCCACCATAAATCTTGTTAAGGTGGCAGGTCATGTGCCCCAACCCAGCTGGAGAGCTAGTTACTGGACCTGCAGGTGTGCATACTAAGGAACCAGTTCTCATAGCCAGTCCTGTGACTCAGCTCAGATCACATGTCTCAGACAAGAAGATGTGAAAGCTGTGATAATACAACCCCCAACCCCCATCTGTAAGACAAGTGGACACAAGGGAACACTGAGTACTACTGCCTGGCTGCCCTGGGATCAACATCCCAAGCTAAATTTTCAGGATATGTCTCTTTTTTCTAAGAAAGGAAGAACTAGAAAGCCTTTGGGGAGGCTCTGTCAACTTCTTATAGGAAGACAAAAATAGTGTAAAATAAAAAGTTCAGTATGTAAATGATGCTGAGAGAGTAGGGTAGGTATAAGGGTGGGTCCAGGTTTTGTCCTGCCTGATGCTAACACAATTTGGGAGCATCTTTTAAGAAAAGGAATAAAAACTTATGAATTTAAAACACTTAGGGTAAAAAATGAATATTCGTATAGAATAAGAAAAGAAATGACAATAAATTACAAACTTTGAAAAGCTGAAAAATATCACAAACATCCCTAAATCCAGAAAAATAACATTTTAATAATTAATTTTATGACATAAACTAGAATATTTTTCTATATTTTTTGACTGTGTATTCTCCGATAACAAATTGTTTTTTAATTAACATCTTTATTGGAGTATAATTGCTTTACAATAGTGTGTTCGTTTCTGCTGTATAACAAAGTGAATCCGCTATGTGTATACATATATCACCATATCTCCTCCCTCTTGCTTCTCCCTTCCACCCTCCCTATTCCACCCTTCTAGGTGGACACAAAGCACCGAGCTGATTTCCTTGTGCTATGTGGCTGTTTCCACTAGCTATCTACTTTATATGTGGTACTGTTTATATGTCCATGCCACTCTCTCACTTCGTCCCAGCTTACCCTTCCCCCTCCCCATATTCTCAAGTTCATTCTCTACATCTTCATCTTTATTCCTGTCCTGCCCCTAGGGTCTTCAGAACCTTTTTTTTTTTTTTTTAGATTCCATATATATGTGTTAGCATACGGTATTTGTTTTTCTCTTTCCGACTTACTTCACTCTGTACGACACACTCTAGGTTCATCTACCTCACTACAGATAACTCAATTTAGTTTCTTTTTATGGCTGAGTAATATTCCATTGTATATATGTACCACGTCTTCTTTATCCATTTATACAATGATGGACACTTAGGTTGCTTCCATGTCATGGCTATTGTAAATACAGCTGCAATAAACATTGTGGTACATGACTCTTTTTGAATTATGGTTTTCTCGGGGTATATGCCCAGTAGTGGGATTGCTGGGTCATATGGTGGTTCTATTTTTAGTTTTTTAAGGAACCTCCATACTGTTCTCCATAGTGGCTGTATCAATTTACATTCCCACCAACAGTGCAAGAGGGCTCCCTTTTCTCCACACCCTCTCCAGAATTTACTGTTTGTAGATTTTTTGTTGATGGCCATTCTGACCAGTGTGAGGTGATACTTCATCGTAGTTTTGATTTGCGTTTCTCTAATGATTGGTGATGTTGAGCATCCTTTCATGAGTTTCTTGGCAATCTGTATATCTTCTTTGGAGAAATGTCTATTTAGGTCTTCTGCCCATTTTTGGATTGGGTTTTTTGGTTTTTTTGACATTGAGCTGCATGAGCTGCTTGTATATTTTGGAGATTAATCCTTTGTCAGTTGCTTTGTTTGCAAATATTTTCTCCTATTCTGAGGGTTGTCTTTGCGTCTTGTATATGGCTTCCTTTGCTGTGCAAACTTTTAAGTTTCATTAGGTCCCATTTGTTTACTTTTGATTTTATTTCCACTACTTTAGGAGGTGAGTCAGAAAGGATCTTGCTCTGATTTATGTCAAAGAGTGTTCTGCCTCTGTTTCCCTCTAAGAGTTTAATAGTGTCTGGCCTTACATTTAGGTCTTTAATCCATTTTGAGTTTAGTTTTGTGTATGGTGTTAGGGAGTGTTCTCATTTCATTCTTTTACATGTAACTGTCCAGTTTTCCCAGCACCACTTATTGAAGAGTCTGTCTTTTCTCCATTGTATACTCTTGCCTCCTTTATCAAAGGTAAGGTGATCATATGTGCGTGGGATTATCTCTGGGCTTTCTATCATGTTCCATTGATCTATATTTCTGTTTTTGTGCCAGTACCATACTGTCTTCATTACTGTAGCTTTGTAGTATAGTCTGTAGTCTGGGAGCCTGATTCCTCCAGCTCAGTTTTTCTTTCTCAAGATTGCTTTGGCTATTTGGGGTCTTTTGTGTTTCCAAACAAATTGTGAAATTTTTGTTCTAGTTCTGTGAAAAATGCCATTGGTAGTTTGATAGGGATTGCACTGAATCTGTAGATTGCTTTGGGTCATATAGTCATTTTCACAGTGTTGATTTTTTCAATCCAAGAACATGGTATATCTCTCCATCTGTTTGTGTCATCTTTAATTCCTTTCATTACTGTCTTATAGTTTTCTGCATACAGGTTTTTTGTCTCCTTAGGTAGGTTTATTCCTAGGTATTTTATTCTTTTTGTTGCAGTAGTAAATGGGAGTGTTTCCTTAATTTCACTTTCAGATTTTTCATCATTAGTGTATAGGAATGAAGAGATTTCTGTGCATTAATTTTGTATCCTGCTACTTTACCTAATTCACTAATTAGTGCTAGAAATTTTCTGGTAGCATTTTTAGGATTCTATATATATAGTATCATGTCACCTGCAAACAGTGAAAGTTTTACTTCTTCTTTTGCGATTTGGATTCCTTTTATTCCTTTTTCGTCTCTGATTGCTGTGGCTAAGCTTCCAAAACTATGTTGAATAATACTTGTGAGAGTGGGCAACCTTGTCTTGTTCCTGATATTAGGGGAAATAGTTTCAGTTTTTCACCATTGAAAACAATGTTGGCTGTGGGTTTGTCACTATGGCCTTTATTATGTTGAGGTAAGTTCCCTCTATGCTTACTTTCTGGAGGGTTTCTATCATAAATGGGTGTTGAATTTTGTCAAAAGCTTTTTCTGCATCTATTGAGATGGTCATATGATTTTTCCCCTTCAATTTGTTAATATGGTGTATCACATTGATTGATTTGTGTATACTGAAGAATCCTTGCATTCCTGGCATAAACCCCACTGGATCATAGTGTATGATCTTTTTAATGTGCTGTTGGATTCTGTGTGCTAGTATTTTGTTGAGGATTTTTGCATCTATGTTCATCAGTGATATTTGTCTGTAGTTTCTTTTTTTGTGACATCTTTGTTTGGTTTTGGCATCAGGGTGATGGTGGCCTCGTAGAATGAATTTGGGAGTGTTCCTCCCTCTGCTATATTTTGGAAGAGTTTGAGAAGGATAGGTGTTAGCTCCTCTCTAAATGTTTGATAGAATTCACCTGTGAAGCCATCTGGTCCTGGGCTTTTGTTGGTTGGAAGATTTTTAATTACAGTTTCGATTTCAGTGCTTGTGATTTGTCTGTTTATGTTTTCTATTTCTTCTTGGTTCAGTCTCAGAAGGTTGTGCTTTTCTAAGAATTTGTCCATTTCTTCCAGGTTGTCCATTTTACTAGCATATAGTTGGTTGTAGTAATCTCTCATGATCCTTTGTATTTCTGCAGTGTCAGTTGTTACTTATCCTTTTTCATTTCTAATTATATTGATTTGAGTCTTCTCCCTTTTTTTCTTGATGATTCTGGCTAATGGTTCATCAATTCTGTTTATCTTCTCAAAGAACCAGCTTTTATTTTTATTGATCTTTGCTATTGCTTCCTTCATTTCTTTTTCATTTATTTCTGATCTGATCTTTATGATTTCTTTCCTTCTGCTAACTTTGGTGTTTTTTTTTGTTCTTCTTTCTCTGATTGCTTTAGGTGTAAGGTTACGTTGTTTGAGATTTTTTTTTCTTAAGGTAGGATTGTATTGCTATAAACTTCCCTCTTAGAACTGCTTTTGCTGCATCCCATAGGTTTTGGGTTGTCGTGTTTTCATTGCCATTTGTTTCTAGGTATTTTTTGATTTCCTCTTTGATTTCTTCAGTGATCTCCTGGTTATTTAGTAGTGTATTATTTAGCCTCCATATGTTTGTATTTTTTACAGATTTTTTCTTGTAATTGATATCTAGTCTCATAGCATTGTGGTCGGAAAAGATACTTGATATGATTTCAATTTTCTTAAATTTACCAAGGCTTGATTTGTGACCCAAGATATGAGCTCTCCTGGAGAATGTTCCTGGTCAGAGCACCAAAACCCTGTCAGCCACATGGCTGAGAAGAAAAGGGAGAAAGAGAAAGAAAGAAAGAAAGAAAGAAAGAGAGAGAGAGAGAGAGAAAGAAAGAAAAAGAAAGGAAGAAAGAAAGGAAGGAAGGAAGAAAGAGAAAAGAAAGCTATTAAAATTAAAAATTAAAAAATAAAAAGTAATAAAGAGAAAAAGGAAGAAAGAAGGGAGCAACCAAACCAAAAAACAAATCCACCAATGATAACAAGCGCTAAAAACTATACTAAAACAACAACAACAAAAACCAGACAGACAGAACCCTAGGACAAGTGGTAAAAGCAAAGCTGCACAGACAAAATCCCACAAAGAAGCATACATATACACATTCACAAAAAGAGAAAAATGAAAATATATGTATATATATATAAAAGGAAGAGAGCAACCAAATCAATAAATAAATCTATCAATGATAATGAGCTCTAAGTACTAAACTAAGATAAACATAAAACCAGAAACAAATTAGATGCAGAAAGCAAGCCCCAAGTCTACAGTTGCTCCCAAAGTCCACCGCCTCAATTTTGGATTGATTTGTTGTTTATCAGGTATTCCACAGATGCAGGGCACATCAAGTTGATTGTGGAGATTTAATCCGATGCTCCTGAAGCTGCTGGGAGAAATTTCCCTTTCTCTTCTTTGTTCGCATAGCTCCTGGGCTTCAGCTTTGCATTTGCCTTGTCTGCGTGTAGGTCACCTGAGGGCATCTGTTCCCACCCAGACTGGACAGGGTTAAAGGAGTGGCTGATTAGGGGGCTCTGGCTCACTCAGGCCGGGGGAAGGGAGGAGCACGGAGTGTGGGGCAAGCCTTCGGCGGCAGAGGTCGGCGTGACGTTGCACCAGCCTGAGGCTCACCGTGTGTTCTCCTGGGGAAGTTGGTCCTGGATCACGGGATCCTGGCAGTGGCGGCTGCACAGGCTCCTGGCGGGGTAAGTGTGGATAGTGACCTGTGCTTGCACACAGGCTTCTTGGTGGCTGCAGCAGCAGCCTTAGCATGTCATGCCTGTCTCTGGTGTCTGTGCTGGTAGCCATAGCTCCCGCCCATCTCTGGAGCTTGCTTAGGCAGTGCTCTGTATCTCCTCTCTTTGCGCACCCTGAAACAATGGTCTCTTGCCTCTTCGGCAGGTCCAGACCTTTTCCCGGATTCCCTCCCTGCCAGCTGTGGTGCACTAGCCCCCTTCAGACTGTGTTCACAGCCAACCCCAGTCCTCTACCTGGGATCTGACCTCGAGCCCGAGCCTCAGCTCCCAGCCCCCACCCACCCCAGCGGGTGAGCAGACAAGCCTCTCAGGCTGGTGAGTGCTGGTCTTCACCAATCTTCTGTGCGGGAATCTCTCCGCTTTGCCCTCTGCCCCCCTGTTGCTGCGCTTTCCTCCATGGCTCTGAAGCTTCCCCCCTCCTCCATCCTCAGTCTCCACCCGCGAAGGGGCTTCCTAGTGTGTGGAAACCTTTCCTCCTTCACGGCTCCCTCCCACTGGTTCAGGTCCCATCCTCATCCTTTTGTCTCTGTTTATTCTTTTTTCTTTTGCCCTACCCAGGTACGTGGGGAGTTTCTTGCCTTTTGGGAAGTCTGAGGTCTTCTGCCAGCATTCAGTAGGTGTTCTGTAGGAGTTGTTCCACATGTAGATTTTTTTTGATGTATTTGTGGGGAGGAAGGTGATCTCCGCGTCTTACTCCTCTGCCATCTCAAGATTTCAGGTCCCCTGAAAGCATCTTTAAATGATGGTGATTTTATAACATTACCTATAGAGGGAATTAAAAGATAATTCATCTTTCCTCTAGAATGGTTGATCAAACTTTTTTTTATTACCGATAGATTAGAAAAGTGTCTTTCAGGTTCACAGCTCACTATTCCCAATGTCATTTTAGGACTGCTGTCAAATTTTGAAAATATCAAATTTTTATCATAAATCAATGACAAGATTTTAGGGCAATTCAAGGTTTTTTGGCAGGAACTTTGTTAAGTTACTCTTTGAATTCACAACATTCAATTAACCATATTGCTGGGGTCTTGGAAGCAGCCTAGACAGGTGGTGAGCCCTGAAGCTTAACCTTCAATAACTTCATGATAAACCCACTTCTGCGTGAGCAGACAATTTCAAGTTCAGATTTGGGAACCTGTAGAAAGTTCAGTGGAAGACATCAGTGGCAGCAACGGCAGCTAGCTAGCTATAGTGGAACACTCCCACAAGTGGCCATTTGAAGACTTTGGGAATCACTTCCAGTCTCAACAGCTAAGCCACACAGCATCAGCAACAACACAGAGTCTTCAGCTGGGGGATAAATCTCTGCCAGCAAAATAAGGAAGCATCACATGAATTTGACCATGTCAGTCAGTAGTAAGAGTGGCCTGAGCTATTATACATTATTGCTCAAAGGGAAAACATACGCCTTCTATTTCCTTTCCCAAGGCCTGACTCCTTTAGAGGAAGTTTAATAAGAATTCCGGGGGAAGAAAAAGGAAGAGTTCATCATAATAGGTGGTTTTCAAAAAATCACTACTTTACTTCATTTTAGAGGAGACCTAGGAAATATGGTATTGTAATTAATGGTGTTTGAAGGTCACACCTGATAAAACAGTGTATGGGTTTTGGAATGAAGCAGACTGAACCTCCGATCTCATCACCCACTTTCAAAATTTATTAACTCGTGCTAACCTGGTTTCTCGCATACCCCAACCCACACCCAACCCCCTTCACCTCCAAGTAATTTTAAAAACAAATTCCAGGAATCATAACTGCTCACTGGCAAATATTCTAGAATGTATCTCTAAAGGAAAGGACTTGTTTTTTTCAGCTTGGGCTACTCTAACAAAATACCATAAACTGGGTAGCTTATAAGCAACTGAAATTTATTTCTCACAGTTCTGGAGGCTGAAAGTCAGAGGTCAGGGTGCCAGCACATCAAGTTCTGGCCCTCGTCCAGGCTGTAGACAGCTGACTTCTAGTTGTAACCTCACATGGCAGAGCAGAAAAAGGAAGCAAGCTCTCTCCTGACTATTGTAAGGGCATCATCCCATTCATGAAGGCTCCACCCTCAATTCCTCTTCTGACCCCACTTTCCCAAAGGCCCCATCTCCTAATACCATCACATGGGGGTAAGCGTTCAACATATGAACTTTGCGGGGACACAAATATTCAGTCCATAACAGGACTCTAAAAAAATCATAGTAACCATAACATCACTGTCATACCTTCAAAACTAATAGTATAATATCAAGAAATATCTAGTCATATATTTCCTTTACTAATGTAAAAAACTGAAAACTTTAAAAGTTAAGAACAAAAATAAAACGAAATAAAACAATGAACCAACAGTGAAAAAAATTATGTTTAAATCTTAGTTTTGTCCAGTATGTATCCATGGCAAATTCTGGACTTCGATTTATAGCTCATACAATGACGAAAATTCCTGCCCCACTTAACTCTCATTCTCTCATCATTATTACAAAGAGCAAGTTACTTAACTTCTTGTAGCTTTAATATCTCATCTATAAGATGGGAATTATAATAACCACATTTAAAGTTGTTATGAATATAGGAGGAGACAAAACATTTGAAATATCTGGCACACCCACCATTCAAAAAAATATATTAGTTCTCTTTCACTTCTGAATCCCAAATTCAACTTCAAACAATACTGCTACATTTCACAGTGTACAATCCATGCTATGATTTTCTCTCTCAGGTATTCACAACAATCTGGAAAAGTAAATAGCTCAGGTTGTGTGTAATCCAAGGCCCAGAGAGATTGACAGACTTGTCCAAGTGCACAGCTGTTAAATGATGGAACCAGAATTTGCATAGAAAAAGCTCCTTAATCTCCTGTGTCTCTTCTTCTTTTGAACCTGTGACATCAAGTGAAAGCTAAGTTTTATTCTGAATGTTGGTTCACAGAGGCATGTATATATAATAGTCTTAAGGAAAACTTCCATCTAAAATGATTATATATTTAAAGTTTTTTGAACTAATGGAGAAAACTAAGTTATCTCAGAAACTCATTTCTTAGGTGTTCAGGACACCAGAGGTTTCAGTTTTACTCTATGTGAAAAAGAGCCACGTGAAGGTTTTAAAAAACTTAACTTTTTGAAGCTCAAGTGTCCAATTAGTTACATATTTAAAGTGCAATTTTTTAAAGCTGAATGTCTATTGGCCTTAAATAAATAATCACATTTTAAATCTATCAATGAGAGTCCACAATGATTTTTAATTTCTTAACAAAAATGCCTATATTTTCTCGTAAAATAAAACTAAAAACTATTGCCTGCAAGAAACACTGCAACCTGACCTAATGCTCATTATTATTAGCATGTCTATTGTAATTTGGGTTGCAGGTGGCCCAATACCTTCCAAATACATCTTCTTGATTTGGTGTATTTAGAAAGTAGCAAGTCACAAAGTGGTGTGGCTTCCCAACAGCAGCTCTTCCGCTAGAAACACCAGCATCCGTTTGCTTAACTCACTCACTATAGTGCCTCCTGGGTGAATGCTAAGTCCTTCTCAGCTACAAAACCTGTAAAAGAAATTATTTTATAGCTCAATAGTCCTGTATTTTTCTTTACATGAGTCTCACATGATTCTTCTTAAGGTTATTTCTAGGTATTTTATATAGTTTGTTGCTATGTGGGTGAAATTACCCTAAAGGGATTTTCTCACTGATATTTGTGGATATGTAGGTAAATTATTGCAAACTTAGTGTGAACCTGGGTGAGAAGATAGAAGTGATGCTCCCAAATATCTCTGGTTCAACATCATTAATCATTAGAGAAATGCAAATCAAAACTGCAATGAGATATCATCTCACACCAGTCAGAATGGCCATCATCAAAAAATCTACAAACAATAAAGGCTGGAGAGGGTGTGGAGAAAAGGGAACACTCTTGCACTGCTGGTGGGAATGTGAATTGGTACAGCCACTATGGAGAACAGTATGGAGGTTCCTTAAAAAACTACAAATAGAACTACCATATGACCTAGCAATCCCACTATTGGGCATATACCCTGAGAAAACCATAATTCAGAAAGAGTCATGTACCAAAATGTTCATTGCAGCTCTATTTACAATAGCCAGGACATGGAAGCAACCTAAGTGTCCATCATCGGACAAATGGATAAAGAAGATGTGGCACATACATACAATGGAATATTACTCAGCCATAAAAAGAAATGAGATTGAGTTATTTGTAGTGAGGTGGATGGACCTAGAGTCTGTCATACAGAGTGAAGTAAGTCAGAAAGAGAAAGACAAATACCATACGCTAACACATATATATGGAATCTAAGGAAAAAAATGTCCTGAAGAACCTAGGGGTAAGACGGGAATAAAGACAGAGACCTACTAGAGAATGGACTTGAGGATATGGGGAGGGGGAAGGGTAAGCTGTGACAAAGTGAGAGAGTGGCATGGACATATATACACTACCAAATGTAAAATAGATAGCTAGTGGGAAGCAGCTGCATAGCACAGGGAGATCAGCTCGGTGCTCTGTGACCACCTAGAGGGGTGGGATAGGGAGGGTGGGAGGGAGGGAGACGCAAGAGAGATGGGAACATGTGTATATATATAACTGATTCACTTTGTTATACAGCAGAAACTAACACACCATTGTAAAGCAATTACACTCCAATAAAGAAAAAAACAATATCTCTGGTAATGGATAACCATTAGCCAAAAGGTTGCATCAGAATTCAAAATTACCTTGGATAATTAGAGAAGTGTTAGAAACAAAGAATATAGTATTAAGAGGAGCAGGTGCAACACAAAACAGCAACAACCAATTTTTTAAAAAGAAAGGGATTGTGGCTATACAAAAGCATGTCAGCAAAACATGTAGGGTCAAAGTGAATAAGTAGCTGACCATGAATAAACAATGAAGCCCTGCACTTTTTTCTGATCTGTAAACTGGAATCTGGTACATGAGGAACACCAGGCAAACTCCCTGGTGTGTTCAGTGCTAGTGCAACCTCTACCACGAGACACATTAATGCTGACAGCCACCACTTTAAGAGCAAGGTAGAGATGTTAGAACCTAAGTTGACGTGACAACTCTGAGGATGCATATAAAATTTAAAAAAATTAGGGGGCTTCCCTGGTGGTGCAGTGGTTGAGAGTCCGCCTGCCGATGCAGGGGACACAGGTTCGTGCCCCGGTCTGGGAAGATCCCACATGCCGCGGAGCGGCTGGGCCTGTGAGCCATGGCCGCTGAGCCTGCGCATCCAGTGCCTGTGCTCCGCAACGGGAGAGGCCACAACAGTGAGAGGCCCGCGTACCTCAAAAAAAAAAAAAAAACAAAAAAAACTTAGAAGATGGAATTCCCGAAAAGATAAAGGAAAGGTCCTATAATAATAGGACAGAGACCAACTATAACCATGTACACTAATGACAAAAGATAAAACAGGCTTAACCTACAACTTGAAGTCTTGTCATAAATGGCAATGTTTTTGGATAGCAGGTTTATTAGTTGTTAACATGGATTAACTCATGAGATGATCAAATTTTCTGTTCTGGAAATGTAATTTATTAAAGTTTTCTACTGTGCTCCTAGATTCTAAGAATACTGACAACTTCAGTGACCTCAGGCTGTTTTTGAAGATGCTAGTGGCTAAGCTATCCACAGCTAAGAAAGTAAATAATTCACCTTGTTCCTGAATACAAACAAAAGGACTTTATAGTCCAGCTAGTGAGTGACTGGTAAAGAACAGAATGTTTATCTTACAGTGCTTAGTGGAAGAGGGACACGGGGTGTTTGTTATACCCAGCAACCATCCCGGTCTAGTCTGTGGTGTCTGCTGTGTTTCACAAGAAAAGACAAAGAGAAGCAACTTGGAAGAAAGGTAGGATCTTGTTGGGTCAAATACACACCTACCGGGCTTCCCTGGTAACGCAGTGGTTAGGAATCCGCCTGCCAATGCAGGGGACATGGGTTCGATCCCTGGTCCGGGAAGATCCCACATGCTGCGGAGCAACTAAGCCCAAGCACCACAACTATGGAGGCTGAGCTCTAGAGCCCGCGAGCCACAAATACTGAGCCCGCGTGCCACAACTACTGAAGCCCAAGTACCTAGAGGCCATGCTTCGCAACAAGAGAAGCCACCGCTATCCACAACTAGAGAAAACCCACACGCAGCAACGAAGACCCAACACAGCCAAAAATAAATAAATAAAAATAAATAAATTTATTTTAAAAACCCCAAAAACCTACCTGCTAACCAGTTCAGAGAACAGGCAAAAAAAAAAAAAAAGAGAGACCCCCAGCATGTGAGAAACAAGCCCCTAGTTGAGAGGGACAAATTCATTCAAAGAGATTTGGGACCAAGGTATGTGAGTTTAAGGTTGGTGTATCCTCTTAGAGAAAAATGTTAAGAACTGGCAGGGGAAGACAACAGCAGTGCTAAAGATGATAAGAGAGCCTAGGGCTTCCTTGGTAGAGCAGTGGTTAAGAATCTGCCTGCCAATGCAGGGGACACGGTGCGATTCCTGGCCCAGGAAGATCCCACATGCCACAAAGCAACTAAGCCCGTGCGCCACAACTACTGAGCCTGCGCTCTAGAGCCTGCGAGCCACAACTACTGAAGCCTGCATGCCACAACTACTAAAGCCGGCATGCCTAGAGCCCGTGTTCTGCAACAAGAGAAGCCACAACGATGAGAAGCCCATGCACTGCAAGGAAGAGTAGCCCCTGCTCACTACCAATAGAGAAAGTCCACACACAGCAACAAAGACCCAATGTGGCCAAAAAAATAATAATAAATAAAAACAAACAAATAAATAAATTTATTAAAAAAAAACGAGAGAGAGAGAGCTTAAAGAATTATTCTATGCTCCATTTAAAAATAAAAGGATTGTACCTTTTCTTTGATGGTGTATTCAGGACTATTTGAGATATGGCCTCTTGAACTGCCCTAGGTCAGTACTGACGTTTTTACTCACCTCTTTCTAGACCCCCATGATGACCATTGTTCAATTTTTTGTACATACCAGTATATTTTCCTTTCCCATAATCCTATATGTTCTTTCGTTTGCAATATGCTCTCTTTTCTTACTTACGACTTACTCTACAATTCATTACATGTATGCTAAAGGCTGCTTCCTATTGTCTTAAACTTCGCCTCATGAAAATGTGCAGACAAATCTGTAATGCAAACTGACTCTTCCTAAATTGGCTATCTTACGCTTTTCCCACTTTATATCATTTCTTGATCTATAATTCACTACATTAGCAGTGCAGAGCAATGACACTGGGTAAGGCTGGATGAGAAACTGGAAATACATGTGAAAGAGTCAGTCTACTACTTACAGAAGGAAACTATACCTAAAAATCTTACAGTACAGAGGCTTGAGTTGGTGTAGGTTGGAACAGAACATGTGTTCCCATCTTGAATACAAGGAAGTAACACTTTTTTCCTTTGAATTTCTTTCTCAAACTTTTCAGGAGACATCCTTAGAATATCAGATTAATGCTGACCTGAGACAGCAGAGAAGGGTTTCCAGTTCTTACTTCCTGCTGACAACAGATCTTTACACATGGATAAATTATAGGATGTCAACATAACTTTTCTGCATAGATAACAGTGGCACACTTTTGTTTTGTTCACAGGGAGTCCTTGGTTTGGTATGAGTTAGGCTTTAATCATTTTCAAAACATTTTATAAAAGCCCCAGATTTTACAATTAATAAACACTAACAAGATATTATTTTAGGGCCATTTTAAAAAGATGAAAATAATACAATATTTGATAGTTCCATGAACTCTAAAGCTATTGCATTTGAATCATTTGAGATTTGGCAGAAATAGCAATAGATTATTACTCTGAATAATCTAGATCACAAGGGGCCTTGTATGACATACAAATGAATTGGACTTTAACTGGGAGGTAATGGGGAGCCACCTTAGAAGGAGTAGCAAAAGCTGATTTGCATTTTATTTTATTTATTTATTTATTTATTTATTTATTTATTTATTTATTTATTTATTTATTTTTGCTGTACACGGGCCTCTCCCGTTGTGGAGCACAGGCTCCGGACGCGCAGGCTCAGCGGCCATGGCTCACAGGCCCAGCCGCTCCGCGGCATGTGGGATCCTCCCAGACCGGGGCATGAACCCATGTCCCCTGCATCGGCAGGCGGACTCTCAACCACGGCGCCACCAGGGAAGCCCCCTGATTTGCATTTTAGAAATGCATTTCCAGTGGCAGTGTAGAGATGGATTACAGAGAAAGTGAGGCTAGAGACAGGAAACCCTTTTAGAAGGCTATTTCAGAAGCCCAGAAGAGGTAACAAACATCTGAGGAAGGACCCAAAGGCAATGGCCATGAGGATTATGAGAAGAAAACTAATCTGAGGCATGTTAGAAGAGTAGGGTTGACATGACTAGTATTAGATGAGAGGTAAAACACAGAACTGAGGACAATTCTGAGTTTTCTGGCTTGCCCAATTAGGTGGCTAGTGGTGCCATTAACTAAAGTAGATAATATAGAAGGAAAAGCAGATTTGGGAAAAACAATAAAACGAGCTTGGTTGAAGATATGTGGGGTTTGAGCTAGAAATACTTGGTTGTTCTTAGAAATATTGTGTTGATTAGAACAAAAATATGAGCAGGATACAGATATGCATAAGTATTAGCCTAATTAATAGGAGTTGATGAGCTGGCCCAGGTGTGAAACACTGGTTCCTAGCCATTTCCCAGCCCAACACACCTGCATGATATATCACAGCCCCATTGGTGACTGTGGCAATATCGTGACTTTATAGGCACATGCTCTCAGCACTCTCCCCTTTGAGTGTTGAGAAACATAAAGTGACGAATCCCTAAGAGTGGCAATACTTAAGGCACTACTGCTTCAACTTCAGTGTGTGTAGAACACCCAGTAAGCTTGTTAGAATGAACATGATTAGACCCACCCCCAGAGACTTTGATTCAGTGGTGTAGGACTCAGGAATCTACATGTTTAAAAAGCAACTTCGGCTGTGTCTTATACACACCAAAGTTTAATAAGTTCTTTTGGAAGACCTAATAAAAAGGAAGAAGAAAAAGTAGTCAGAGTTGGATATGTGAGTTTTGTCTTTAGAATGACCATGTATTTTACTTGAATCAGATTATTTCTTTTGGTTTTAAAGTTCATGGTTTTAGTCAAAATCTAGAGAATATTTTTCCTGGAAAAGTTTATAACAACTAAATTTGCCTGCTTTGATTCATAACAGCATGATTCCATAGGCTTAACAAAGAAAAAAAATGTAAAGTTAAAAACAAAACAAGCAGTGAAACGCAACTGGTTTGCAAAATTTGAAAATGACTAATTTAAAAATTTGGACTCATTATGCTTAATGGAAAGGGTGCTGGATGGAAATTCAGAAAACCTGCATTACTTGGCATTAGTAACCTTGGACAAGTCCTTTGAAGTTTCTAGACTTTCATTTTCCCATTTATCACAAGAAAAAGTTGGGCTGGAAAAGTCTCATAAGATTCTGGATAAAATTGAAGTGTGGTCTTTTAACTGGTATAGTAGGTTGAGCCAAATGAAAATGATGATATTTAGCCATTTTGACCTACAAATGGTAATTTCATATGGTTCAACATATCTAGGATCGAGCTGATGCATTAGGCATGAGCAGCCCAGGGGCTCTGTATCACTCCATCTCACAGTCAGCTTGCTTTATGTTCTCCAATTACAACTAGTCTTTCTCCATGGCCATAAGCAGACCCACCTTTCCATCCTTCATCCTCTGTGATTTCAAAGGGCAACAACCTTTTTATCTCTAAATGGAAGACTCCTAGAGAAGGATTCAGATTGACATGGCTTGGACCATACCCTCACCTCAGCCAAATGCTGCAGTCAGAGTACTATTACTAGCTGGCAATGGATCACTTTCCTACCCTAATGACCAGAGGGGTAGAATAGCATGAATGGCCACCTTTAGTGCCTTAAAAGAGGTGTGGTACTGAACAGGCAAAAACTAGATATCCTCTACATGTTTGCATGTCTCTGGGTGTGTCATGATTTAAAACATACTTTATTCACTGAAAGTAGACATTATGACTAAACTAAGCCAGAAAGAAGATTTGGATTCAAAATCCTTATGACTTGGGAAGTTATTTTCTTCTTTTGAATCTATTTTCTCATCTGAAAAAATATATTATAAATACCTCAAAGGGTTATTATGGGATCACATGAAATCATGTGTGTGAAATTTTGAAAATTGTAAAGCACTGTAGAATTTAAATAATCTTTCATTCCATAAACATCTATTGAGTGCCTACTGTGGCTTGTGAACCTTATTAGGTGCTGGGAATATAAAGATGAATAAAATATGATATTTTTGCCCTCTGTAACATCACAATAGGTTAGGATAACATTCAGTATGTAAATCATCTCAGTGCATCTTTTTAAATATTTTAAATAAATCAAATGCTTGACAGTCAAGTCAGAGAGTACAGTAGTTTAACAAATGGACGAATAGTCAACATATTAAAGAATAGAGATATTATGCAAAATTTGAGTATAAAATGAATTTCTTCAAAGCAAACTTTTCACTTGTTTTACCTATATTGATAACACTATATTTGGTTCTGTTCACCTCTTCAACAAATGATTTCTTCCTCAAGATGAACACTTATTGCCTCAAAACTGGCTTTTCTCAAATATGATCCTGTAGCTAATATTCTACTCAATGTGTCTTGTCTCTATACACACTTAACCTGAATACAGCAATTCCTACCATGTAGTCTCCCTCACACACTATCTTCAAACTCTTTCCCGAACAAGTCAATTTCAAACTTGATTCATGTTAGCTTTTATTTTTATCTTTTCTTGGCACAATTCTCTTACTAAATTATGTTTTCCCACCCAAGCTCATGCTTTGGGAAAAGGTTGATAAAACTGAGACTTGTCTATAAAATGATCTTACAATTGTCCTGTCATTCTGAATCTAAAATTACCAGTATCACTTGGGGCAGTCAAACGTTTCTCATGGTGGTTTACATTCCCATCATCCTGAAATACATTTTGAAATGTGAGTTATTAAAAATGTTAACAAGATTAAACAATAAATTATAAGAGACTTTTCAGGAATGTCCTGCTAAAAAATATTTGCTTGTTCTGCACACAGTTTATATGCCAATCACATATTTATTCAGCATGAACTGGCCACATTGCAATGAGTTCCTGTCACCACCAGAACTGTACAAAATTCCCACGTCGAAGGCTAGTTTAGTGGTCATAATGCCACTGTTTATTGCTGATACTTTATACCTATTGCTCAAAGTTTTGTCATGGGTTCCTAGCCTGCTCTTCTTGAAATTCTTTGCCTGGCTTTCCTTTTTCATTTCTTCAGCAAATACTTACTATATCTTCGTAGGGTAGGTACAAAATTAATAAGGCACAGTTTTTGCCCTCAAGGTCCTTACAAAGCAGTAGAGGAGACAGAGAACTAAAAAGACAATTCCAATGCAGGAGAACAGTGGACTGTGGGAAGTACTGTTTGTGTTTGTCTCCTCCTAGTTGCTTTAGGCAATTCTTCCTCAATGCCACTGATCTGAAAGAGCCAATCGCATGGGTTCAAGGATGGGCATGAAACTGTCCCAGGTCAATGAAAGTCCTCCTCAGAGCTTTCCTGCTGGAGTTAGAAAGGGAGTAGTATCCTTATGTTGCTTTTGGGTCACAAGCTCCAAGTGTGGAGCCTGAAGCATGCAGATGATTGCACTGTTCATGTTAAGTGTGAAATGAGAAGTAGCACTTTTCCCACCATATGGAGAAAATAATCCAAGAGATACCAAAGGAGGAGCAAAGGAAAGCAAGGCCTGAGAGATGAAGAAAGCTTGTCGATCCCTGGGTCTGGTATGCCTGAAGCTGTCACTTGCCTAGACTGACCAGTTATGTGAGGAGGTAGGCAGTCCTGTGACAGTATGGTGGCTCCATAATCATCAGGGATCCAGGCTCCTTCTGCCTTTCTGCTCTGCAATCCTTAACATTTGATTTCCATCCTCAAATAGCAACTGCACTTTTAGATGCACTTTTACTGAAGTCCCCATCATTTCTTAATATCTCCCAGATACTGTGTTCTGTGCCAGTTGTCATTTATCCTCAAGCTTATAGTGTTGTTTTCCTTATGCTCTGCCTAGATCACTCATAAACATAACCCACTTAGCCCCTGTAAGCTTTGAAAGTATGGTCCCTGATCAAAATCAAAAGGGACATCTACTTAGGTACATCCCTACTGAGCTCAAGCAAGAAGTCTAACCACTCCTTTGTTGTAAATCTTTTGAAGAAAATAAAGACCCACCAATGGCAATGTTCTCAACCTCAAGGTCATGGGACAATGGTGTATCTACCTATTGTGAAGGATATGAGGTATATCTCAAACAATTCTTACCAGATAGAGATGTGCTTTTTTTTTTTTTTTTTGCGGTACGCGGGCCTCTCACTGTTGTGGCCTCTCCCGTTGCAGAGCACAGGCTCCGGACGCGCAGGCTCAGCGGCCATGGCTCACGGGCCCAGCCGCTCCGCGGCATGTGGGATCTTCCCGGACCGGGGCACGAACCCGTGTTCCCTGCATCGGCAGGCGGACTCTCAACTGCTGCGCCACCAGGGAAGCCCGAGATGTGCTTTTAAAGTTTGCTAGCAGTGCTCTCTTTTTTTAGAGACTTAAGGTCATTTTTATGATAACATTATTTTCTTTCTCTTGCACTCTTGAATGCTTTATAAAATGGGAAGAAAAATGATCAGAATTACTGGTTAATTCACAACATTGAAGCTTATTTAAATATATTAGCAAGTGTGTCACAGATTTGAACTTCATCCTTTATATGTAGCAGCAGCAGAATGCCTAAAGTGTAACCACAAAGCAGATAGACATTATGGTAAAGCTTTGAAGGGGACAGGGAGTAGAGACCAACTGTCATCACTAAACATGCAAGTGATTTCACTATTCATGTTAAGTGCCAAATGGAATTCGTTTGTTTGGCCAACTGGGGGCCTATGTGAGCTTTAGTATATGTCAGTAGTCTCCAGGGAAAGAAAGTCCCACTTTATAGTTAGGAAGAGAAGACTGAAGGTAGGTTAGGGATGGGGTGCTGTGAGTAAGAAAAGAGAATGATCTACTCAGACCATGGCTCACTCCTCTAGTAATTCAGAAGGAGCAAGCTGTAAACATAGGGGATTTAAGACTAAGTGAGAATTTCAAATCAGAGATGGTGCTGCCAGAAATGTGGGCTCTGCTACAAGATTTGTCATAATAGAAAAACAGAAGGAATCTAGGCCTTCAGGTGTAGCTGTTAGCCTCAAATGATGAAAAAAAAAAACCAGCCAAGAGAAAAGTGCTTGAGAGAACGTAGAGAACAATATGATGGTGGTGTTGACAGCAATAAGCAGATTCTAGCAGCAGAAAATGCAGCAGCCAATTTTGTAGGAACAGCTCATCCAAAAATCCTGTGATTTGGGAGAATAATTAATAAGAGATATTATGAGCCTATGAGATATATTGGAGACGATAACTAGGGAAGTGATCTTAGGAAAAAAATAAGAGATGGATGTAAGAAACACTAATGAAGTAATAAACAGACAAGACTTCGAAATTGACAATGGGTGAGGTGGGAAAGGAGTAGAGAGTTAAGGAGTCAAAAATCACCTTGTGATTTTAGGCCTGAATAACTAGAAGAATGAAAGTAATCTTCATAGAAATAAAGAAGCCTGACAGAGAGACTATTTTAAGGGGAAAGGTGATGTGTTCAGCTCTAGATAATTTGAGTTTGAGGTGAATGAGAAATATTCAAGTGGAAATATTCAGAATAGTCAGTAGGTGTAAGAGATGTGAGGCTGAAGTTAAATGAGAGAGGTCAAGTCTACATTTCTAGATTGGCAGTTATCTCTCAGTGAGGTCAGTGGAAGCTGGAAAAGTAGATGAGTTAACCAAGGGAGGTGCTAGGAACCAAAGTTTGACATGTGAGGTTGTCTTTTCCTACATATTAATCTTAAATATGTGGACTGAGGATATTAAATTACTGCCTTGAACTGGTGATCATTTATTGCCTGTCATCTGAGATATAACAAAACACGGCACTTGATTTGAATTTGAATTTCAAAACTAGATTAGTTCAATCAAGAAATTCAAATATACAGAGTGAGAATATTTGAATACCAAAAAGTTGCTCCTAACTTGGGTTATAAACTAAGTCTCATGTACATTAAAATGTAAACTTGCTAGCCAAAATCTAATGCACAGGTTGGCCTTCACATAATATTTTTCTTTAAATCTATTGTGGTATGTTTTCCAAAGAAGAATTTCCAAATCATCTCTGAATGTTCTTAATTGTATGGTTTTAAGCTAGGCGAATGAAATATGCCTTTTCAAATACCATGTTGAAGAGTTTAGTATACTGTATAATCCAAAGTATCTGTGTTGATGTTTAATTGTATAAAGAATGTTATGCAAATATTTAACTGAATAAGGAAGTAAGATATTATTGATGATGACTTGTGAGTATAATTAGAAATGAGTAATTAGGAAAAATACAATAGTAATAATGAGTTTATTTCAAAAGTAGTACACTGGCAATATGAAAATAAGCCCATTATATGTCCTTTATGTACCAGTAGAACATACATATGGTGTTCCTGCCTATGAAAATGATTTGAAATGAAAAGGTAGGAATGAAAGGATCATAATGGTCTCCTATCCTCTGAGTAATTTTAATATTAAATACTATATTCTATCTATTACATAGATTTGAATAGACTAGAGATCAAATAAAATACATTCCTAGAGAAAGCCTTATTCTCTGTAGAGCAGATTATAATCTTATCTTCCAAAATCACATATAAAAAAGGAGTTTTGAGGCTGGTAGATCAAGATGGAAGAGTAGGAATATTCTGAGCTCACCTCCTCCCATGGGCACACCAAAACTACAACTACCTATAGAAAAATTACCTCTGAGAATGACCTGAAGTCTAGCAGAACAGATTTCCTATAACTAAGGATATAAAGAAAAGGCAATACCGAGAAGGGTGGGAGGGGCAGAGATGTGGTCTAGTCAGAGCCTGCATGCCCAGTATAGTGACCCACAAGTGGAAGGGTTATCGCAACTGTGGAGGTCTCCCCTGAGGAGAAAGGGGTCTGACCCTCACACTGGACTCCTCAGCCTGGGGAACCTGCACCAGGAGGATGGGCCCACATAGCATCTGTCTTTAAAAACCAGTGGGGCTTATATCTGGGAGACCCAGAGGGCTGTGGGAAGACTCCACTCTTGAAGGACTTGCACAAAAACTTACTCCTTCCAAGTCCCAGCACAGAGGCAGCAGCTTGAAAGTACATGGGTCATATGAGAAGGAACTTCAATGACTAACTTTAGAGCATGTGCCAGAGGGGCATGGATCTGATGGAACTCTCTCCAGGGATGGAAGCATTCGTGGCACCATTTTTTTTTAACTCTCCATCCACCTAGCTGGCATAGTGCTGGTAGGTGCCATTTTTGTCACTTTCTATCAACCTAGCTAACACCATGCACCTTGCCCCAGCATTCTTCTGAGGACAGCCCTGCCCAACACACCTGCCCAAGCAGGCCTCTCCAAAATGGATCCTGCCCCTCCTCACCTGGTGGGCAGCACTGGCTGGAACCAGCAGTATCCCTCCAAAGTAGCTCCTGCTCTGGGAGGTCCAGCCCACACATCAGCATGCCCACAACAGTTGCAGCTGGACATTGCAGCCAGTCATGCTGGGGACTAGTCCCGCATATCAGTGTGCCCACAGTCATAGCAGGGCTTCTCAGACAGCCAACCTAAAGGCCAAACTCACCCACCAGCATGCCTACAGCACTCACAGCCTAACCACAACAGAAGGACACATGCAGCACATACAAGGGATACCCCTGGAGCACCTGGCTCTGGTGACCAGGAGGGATTGTACCACTGGGTCCCACAGAACACTTTCTACATTAGGCCACTCTTTCAAGACCAGGAGACATAGCTGACTTACCTAATATTGATACATAGAAACAATCACAGAGAGTTAGGGAAAAATGAGAAGACAAAGCAATACCTTCCAAAGGGAAAAATAAGACAAAAACCTCAGAAAAGGAACTAAAGAAATGAGGATAAACAAGTTACCAGAAAAAAAGGTCAAAGAAATAGTCATAAAGGTGCTCACCAAACTTGGGAGAAGAACTCAGTGAAAGTGCTGACAAAGAGATAGAAAAGAGCCAATTGTAACTGAAGAATACAATAACTGAAATGAAAAATACACTAGAGGGAATCAACAGCAGATTAGAGGATGCAGAAGAATGGATTGAAATTTGGAAGACAGGGTAGTGGAAATCACCCAATCAGAACAGCAAAAAGAAAAAAAGAACTTAAAAAATGAGGATAGTTTAAGGGACCTCTGGGACAACATCAAGCATACTAACATTTTCATGATAGGGGTCCCAGAAGGAGAAGAGAAACAGAAAGAGACACTAAATCTATTTGAAGGAATAATGGCTGAAAATTTCCCTCTCCTGGCAAAGAAAACAGACATCCAAGTCAAGAAAGCAAAGAGAGTTCCAAATACGATGAAACCAAAGAGACTTACACCAAGACACATTAGAATTAAAGTGTCAAAATTAAAAAAATAAAGAGAATCTTAACAACAGCAAGAGAAAAACAACTAGTTATGTACAAAAGAACTCAACAGCAAGAGAAAAACAACTAGTTATGTACAAAAATCAGCTGATTTTTCAGCGTTAACTTTACAGGCAAGAAGGGAGTGGCACTATACATTGAAAACACTGAAAGGAAAAAAAACTTACAAATAAAAATACTCTACCTGGCAAGGTTATCATTCAGAATTGAAAAAGAGAGAAAGAATTTTCCAGACAAGCAAAAGTTAAAGAAGTTCATCACCACTAAACTGGCCTTATAAGAGATATTAAAGGGCCTTCTTTAAATGAAAAAGAAAAAGCCATAACTAGAAACAAGAAAATTATGAAGAAAAAATTTCACTGGTAAAGGCAAATATAAAGTAAAGGTAGTGGATCAACCACCTACAAAGCTAGCATTAAGGTTAAAAGACAAAAGTAGTAAAAAATATGTATATCTAAAATAACTGAGTGATATACAAAATTAAAAGATGTAAAATATGATATAACAAACATGAAACAATACAAGTGCTTTTTAGAATGTGCTCAAACTTGAGTGACTATCAACTTAAAATAGCCTGGTATGTACATAGGTTGTTATATAAGAACCACATGGTAATCACAAACCAAAAACCTATAACAGATACAAAAAAAAAAAATAGAGAGAAAAGAATACAAACATAACATTAAAGAAAGTTATCAAATCACAAGAGAACAAGAGAAGAAGAAAGGAACAGAGAAGAACTACCAAAAAAATTAAAAAAAACAGAAAAACAATTCACAAAATAGCAATAACTACATACCTATCGATAATTACTTTAAAAGTAAATGGACTGGGCCTCCCTGGTGGCGCAAGTGGTTGAGAGTCCGCCTGCCGATGCAGGGGATACGGGTTCGTGCCCCGGTCTGGGAGGATCCCATATGCCGCGGAGCGGCTGGGCCCGTGAGCCATGGCCGCTGAGCCTGCGCGTCCGGAGCCTGCGCGTCCGGAGCCTGTGCTCCGCAACGGGGGAGGCCACAGCAGTGAGAGGCCCGCATACCGCAAAAAAAAAAAAAAAAAAAAAAAGTAAATGGACTAAATGCTTCAATCAAAAGACACAGGATGGGTGAATAGATTAAAAAAACAAGGCCCATATATATGCTGACTACAAGAGACTCACTTCAGATCTAAAGACACACACAGATATACACACAGAAAGTGAAGGGATGGAAAAAGATATTTCATGCAAATGGAAATAAAACTGGGGTAGCAATACTAATATCAGAGAAAATAAATAAAACAAATACAGACATAAAGGGAGAGATTGACAGCAATACTTTAATATCAGGGGATTTTAGGGAATTCTTTAGTGGTCCAGTGGTTAGGACTCCACCCCTCTACTGTAGGGGCCATGGGTTTGATCCCTGGTCAGGGAACGAAGATCCCACATGCTGCTCAGTGCACCAAAAACAAAATAAAACAAACAAACAAACAAACAAAAATAGTAGGGGATTTTAACACCCCACTTACATCAAAGGATGGATCATCCAGACAGAAAATCAATAAGGAAACATTGGCCTTAAACAACATGTTACATCAGACAAATTTAATAGGTATATGCAGAATATTCTACCTCAAAAGAGTAGAACACAGATTTTTTTCCAAGTGTAAATGAAACATTCTCCAGAATAGATCATGTGGCATGCCACAAAATAAGTCTCAATAAATTTAAGAAGATTAAAATCATATCAAGTATCTTTTCCAACCACACAGTATGAAACTAGAAATTCATTACAAGAAGAAAACTGGAAAAACACAAACACATGGAGGTTAAACAACATGCTACTAAACAACCAATGGATCAACAGAGAAATTGAAGAAGAAATTAAACAATACATTGAGGCAAATGAAAATGGAAATACAACATTCCAAAATCTATAGGATGCAGCCAAAGGAGTTCTAAGAGGGAAGTTGATAGCAATAGAGCCTAGCCCAGGAAACAAGAAAAGTCTCAAATAAACAATCTAAACTTACACCTAAAGGAATTAGAAAAAGAACAAACACAATCCAAAGTTAGTAGAAGGAAGGAAATAATAACAATCAGAGTGGAAATAAATGAAATAGAGACTAAAAAAAAAACAATAGAAAAGATCAATGAAGCTAAGAGCTGGTTCCTTAAAAACATAAACAAAATTGATACTCCTTTAGCCAGACTAGAAAGAAAAAAAAAAAAAGAGGGCCCAAATAAATAAAATCAGAAACAAAAGAGAAGTTACAATCAACACCACAGAAATACAAAGGATCATAAGAGATTTCTGTAGACACTTATACACCAACAAACTGTACAACCTAAAAGAAATGAATAAATTCCTAGAAACATACAATCTTCCAAGACTGAATCAGGAAAACACAAAAAATCTAAACAGACAAATCACTAGTAATGAACTAGAATCAGAAATCAAAAAAACTCCCAACAAAGGGAGATCCAAGATTAGGAGGCTTCACAGGTGAATTCTACCAAACATTTAAAGAAGGGTTAATACCTATCCTTCTCAAACTATTTCAAAAAATTGAAGTGGAAAGAACACTTCCAAACTCATTCCGGGAGGCCAGCATAACCCAGATAAAGACACTGCAAAGAAAGAAAATTACAGGCCAATGTTCCTGATGAGCATTGATGTAAAATCCTCAACATATATTAGCAAACAGAATTCAACAATAAATTAAAAGGATCATACACTATGATCGAGTGGGATTTATTTCAGGGATTCAAATGTCAAAGCTGAAGTTCAGCATTCACAAATCAATCAATGTGATATATCACATTGACGAAATGAATGATAAAAATCATATGATCTTCTCCATAGATGCAGAAAAAACATTTGAGAAAATTCAACATCTATTTATGATAAAAACTCTCAACAAAGTAAATATAGAGGGAACATACCTCATCATAATAAAGGCCATATATGACAAATCCATAGCTAACACCATATTCAATGGTGAAAAGCTAAAAGCTTTTCCTCTAAGATTGGGAATAAGACAAGGATGTCCACCACTGCCACTTTTATTCAACATAGTATTGGAAGTCCTAGCCTTGACAGTCAGAGAAGAAAAAGATAAAAGTCAGCCAGGTTGGAAAGGAAGAAGTAAAACTGTCACTATTTGCAGATGGCATGATCCTATATAAAGGAAACCCCAAAGACTCCACCAAAAACTATTAGAACTAATAAATAAATTCAGTAAAGGTGCAGGATACAATATCAATATACAGAAATCTGTTGTGTCTCTACACACTAATAGCAAGCCATCAGAAAGAGAAATTAAGAAAACAATCCCATTTACAATTGTATCAAAAAGAATAAAATGCCTAAGAATAAATTTAACCAAGGAGATGAAAGACCTGTACTCTTAATACTATAAGACATTAGTAAAAGTAATTAAAGACCACACAAACAAATGAAAGATATACAGTGCTCATGGACTGGAAGAATTAGTACCGTTAAAATGTCCATATTAAAATGTTAAAGCAATATACAGATTCAATGCAATCCCTAACAAAATACCAATGTCATTTTTTACAGAACTGGAAATAGTAGTCATAAAATTTGAACGGACCCACAAACAACCCTGAATAGTCAAAGCAATCTTAAGAAAGAAGAAAGAAGAACAAAGCTGGAAGTATCATGCTCCCTGATTTCAAACTGTACTACAATGCTATAGTTATCAAAACTGTATGATACTGGCACAAAAACAGACACATAGATCAAAAGAACAAAACAGAGCCTAGAAATCAACCCATGCTTATATGGTCAATTAATTTATGATAAAGGAGCCAAGAATATACAGCAGGGAAAAGACAGTCTTTTCAAATAAATGGTGTTGAGAAAACTGAACAGCTACATGCAAAAGAATGAACCTGGACTATGTTCTTATACAACATACAAAAATAAACTGAAAATGGATTAAAGACTTAAATATAAGACCTAAAACCATAAAACTTGTAAAAGGAAACCTAGACAGTATGCTCTTTGACATTGGCCTTAGCAATATATTTTTGGATCTGTCACCTCAGGCAAGAGCAACAAAAGCAAAAATAAACAAATGTGACTATATCAAACTAAAAAGTTTTCCGCAGCAAAGCAAACCATCAACAAAATGAAAAGGTTGCCTACTGCATGGGAGAAGATATTTGCAAATGATATATTTGAAAAGGGGTTAATACCCAAAGTATAAAAAGAACTCAGTATCAAAAAAAAAAAAAAAAAAAAAAAAAAAACCCCAATCCAATTTAAAAATGAACAGAGGGGGAATTCTCTGGTGGTCCAGAGGACTCAGTGCTTTCACTGCCATGGGGCCCAGGTTTAATCCCTGGTCAGAAAACTAAGATCCCACAAGCAGTGAGGTGCAGCCAAAAAAAAAAAAAGAGGGCCTGAATAGACATTTTTCCAAGAAAGACACACAGAACACAGACGGCGAACAGACACATGAAAAGATGCTCAGCATACTCTTGTGCACTGTTGATGGGAATATAATGTGGTGCAGCCACTATGGAAAACAGTATGGAGGTTCTTCAAAAAATTAAAAATAGAACTACTGTACCATCCAGCAATTCCACATTTGGGTATTTATCCAAAGAAAATGAAAACACTAATTTGAAAAAACATGTACATTTCCAAGTTCATTGCAGTATTATTTACAATAGCCAAGATATGGGAGGAACCTTAGTGTGCATCCATAGATGAATGGATATAGAAGATGTGATATATATACACAATGGAATATTACTCGGCCACAAAAAAGAATGAAATATTGCCATTTGAGACATTATGGAGGCACTGGGAGGTTATTATGCTAAGTGAAATAAGTCAGACAGAGAAAGATAAATACTGTATGATTTTACTTACATGTGGAATCTAAAAGACAAAACAAATGAACAACAAATCAGAACACAAGCAGCCTCATAGATTCAGAAAATAAACTGGTGATTGCCAGAAGGGAGGAGGTTGGGGGGTTGGGGAAATAGGTGAAGGGAATTAAGATGTAAAAACTTCCAGTTGTAAAATAAATAAGTCATGGGGATATAAAATACAGCATAGGGAATATAGTCAATAATACCGCAATAACTTTGTATAGTGACAGATTATTAATAGATTTATCATGGGCATCAATTTCTAATGTATATAAATGTTAACGACTATGTTGTACACTTGAAACTAATATAATATTGTATGTCAACTATACTTCAATAAAATATTTTATGTTTAATTTTTAAAGAAGTTTTGCTGCATTTTATCCAAAGAGGAAGATTTTATTACTATCAAGGCATATGATGTCAATAAATATTAGGTATCAAAATTATGGCCCACCTATCTGATACTTAGCCCTAAGACTGAACCATTTGGTCAGGAGTCAGAAAATAAAGTTTCTGGCCTATCATTCTTTTGCTCTCTTCTAGCTCTGAAAGCTCTCAGGCCTCCCAGACAGTGAATCAACAACAACAAAAAATTTTTGAATGACTATTATGAGTAGGTGTAACAGGAAGAACAAAATAACCCAAAGGAGGGACTTCCCTGGTGGCACAGTGGTTAAGAATTTGCCTGCCAATGCAGGGGACACAGCCTCGATTCCTGGTCCAGGAAGATCCACATGTTGCGGAGCAACTAATCCCATGTGCTGCAACTACTGAGCCTGAGCTCTAGAGCCCGCGAGCCACAACTACTGAGCCCACGAGCCACAGCTAATGAAGCCGTGCACCTAGAGTCCATGCTCTGCAACGAGAGGCCACCACAATGAGAAGCCTGCGCACCGCAATGAAGAGTAGCCCCCACTCGCCACAACTACAGAAAGCCCACGTGCAGCAACGAAGACCCAATGCAGTCAAAACTAAAATTTTTTTTTTCCAATTAAGGAAACCATCACATTTAAAAAAAAAGAAAAAGAAAAGAAAGAAACCCAAAGGAAGTATCCAGTATGGTACCACTCTCATTAAGAACTTCACAAAAAAATCTGGAATTAATTTAACAGTGTCCCAAATCCTCTTTTTCTAGTAACTGCCTCACTCTACTTCTTTGGTTTCTGTACATGTGTTCTGCCTCAATCCATTAATAAATAGATTTTAGTGTTCATAGTTGCATGAGTGAGTGTTAGCATTAAGAGAGCATAGGCTCTGGAGCCAGACAACTTTGAATCCTGGTTCTGCTTCTTACAGCTTTGAAGCCTTGGGCAGTTCACTCAACTTCTCTGAGCCTCAGTTTCCTCACCTATGAAACATAAGTACTAGTAGTATTTACTTTGTAGGGTTGTTGGGGAGATAAAATATAAGCATTCAGAATAGTACTTCTCATAAATGTTTATTATTGTCATAAGAGATATATTCAAACCATGCAAATATGCATACATACATAACACATACACGTTATATTTTGTCGTATGTGATGGTTGGGTACAATGAGTACCAAGGCAAACAGGTAGACAGAAAGAGAATCTTCACTTCAATCTCGATGAGTTAAACTTAGAGCTAGTATGGGTCCTCTGGAGAGAGGTAAAATTGAATGTGTGTTTTATTTAACTTCTTCTAAGTTCTGCTGTTGTTTCATCCTCTTTGCTTCTTTGTTCCTTACTGTTTTACTCTTTGTGGCTCAATTAAACAGATGCCACTATAATCACACAGAGAAATACAAAACAGTGCAACACAGTCATGTAAAAACAATAACAATAAAATTGTAGCGGCAATTTGAACTAAAGCTAGAACTCAAATCTTAAAATCTCCCTGTCTGAAATGAAAAGGAAGAATTTTCTTTTCTGCAGTTTGTCTGGTCATATTGATAAGGTCCACAGGATAATTCAAATTAAGAAGCAAATGGGACCCTAATACATTCCTTTGATATTTAAGAAAACTAAATTTGGATCACATGTAAACAGATTGATAATTGCTGGACAGAGAGTTGAATAAGTCATCCACTTAATTTAATTCTAATATATGCATATATCTGTAAATTATTTCTTTTGTTTTCAATTGCTAAATGTAAAAATCAGACAGTTATTCTATTTTTCAAGTTGAGAATGGAGAACTGACAATTTGACTGAAAAAAATGTGTAGATTTGACAAAAGGAAGAATTTTAAGATTGTAATATATGGGGAACAGATGGATTATTTTCTTTTGGAAATTTTAAGGTTAGGATTATTCTCTTGGGATAGGTTATGTACAAAACACTTCAGAATTAATAAAATTTTTAAAGTATATATATGGACAAAAAAATCTAAACCCTGAAATTAACTGATGTAGCTGTGGGATATTACCCTTATTCTACATGTCTTACTTCACCAATCCATTCCAACTAATTTCTAACCATGTGAGGTAAAGAAGGAGGTGAGTAAGGGAGGGCAGGGGGTCTATGTCAGGGGAAAAAATGATGGTATATTGAAAAGCATATTTTGCCACTTATAGATATAACTACAATTTGTCTACAAGCCATCTCCATCAAAGAGACACATCGATATCACAGCAAGTGTAGAAGGAATGAATATGTAGAAAACCCTGACTATCTCACTTCAAATCTTTCTCAGGAATGTCCTATCTTTCATTAATTAACACTGCCTTAGACAAAGGATGTTCTGTATGAACTGCATATAGATAACAAATCAAATCTTTAATATTTTTTAAGCTTTGTTTTTCATAAAAGTTTTTATAGCTTCTGGCCTCATTTAATTTTCAGAGAAAAACAAATAAATTGAATGTATTATTATAGCTAAGAAATTTAAATTATTTCACATTTAAGGGATAGGAGAAGGCCCAAACTGAAATCACCTATCACTTGGTACCTAGGGCAAGTAAAACAGGTGCTAATGAAAATGATTCACTCAGAGCTGTCATTACTGGCATTGTTCATCTATATCACAAGCCAGTGGGAGGAGAAAGATGTATTAGAAAGTTGATAGTTTTAGAATGACAGTTCAAAAGTGAAAATTTGAGGTAACATAAAATTTGCTAAATAATCAATAGGCTATAAAAAGTTATTTGCTTTATTATTCTGTTAACTATACTCATATAATGCCAAAAAAAGAAGTTGAAAATAAAATCTAGCTTATCTGTTGGTTTTATTAAACAAATATAGCTGATTTTTCTACACAGTGAGCTATAAAATATAGTCATAACCTAAATAATATCTTTTAAATAACTGAAAAAAATTAAAAATGAGCATTTATTTCCCCTTATGTATCTCCTCTATGTATCTATATTCCTTTGTCTTTATTCATATATTGATGAATATAGTGAATTTCAAATTTTAATATGGTTTGATCAGTATCAAAGGTTATAATGTAATTGATTAATGTAACATTTTAAGTGTCTCAGTACAGAGAATTGTTTATGAAATGTGTTTCAAGTCAGGAAGGCATGCATTTCTTAGGTGAATAATTACTCCAAATACAGATTTTATCAGCATAAGAAAACAGTGAAAAAGGATATTGATAATATAGATAAGCCATTTACCACTATTTAAGAAGTATTTATACTAAGTAAATATAACCTGGAAAAAAATTAAAAGTATGTCATGTTCTTTTGAGTAAAAGCCCTTAAAATATGTTTATACCTAAAATAGGTTGCATAATATCATTGTATCTCCATCTTTGGTAAAAACCTAATTTATAAGGTCAGTCATTTTCATTCTTTGTTTTAATATAAATAGTTCTGAATAGCTTTCCATTCTTAACAAGTAAAAAATAGGAAGTGTTTTTCTATGTAGCAAACGAAATCGTGAGAATATCTTCTCTGCAGCCTCAATTTCAAATCAATAGACTAAGTGCCCACATTGTTTGCAACTAAGTCACAGCGGTCTAAAATGCTTCAGAAATGTTTAGCAGATTGCTTTATAGCAGGATAACACAGTTTGAACCATAGTTTCCTGAATACATCTTGCTGAGAGCTTATCTCATTCAAATGATGAAAGCAGCTGAAGCATGGTATTTGAATCATCGACATTTTGTTCTAATAAAGAGAACTTTAGGAATCTCTAGTTGTGATAGGCAACAGAGTAAAGCAATTGAAATGTGGATGTTATATTTTACACCATTCAAACTGCTTGTGTATGTGTGTGTGGTGATAAGATACTTTAAAAATAAAATTTCATTCGGTGAGAAGCTTACAGTTAAACGGTAAAAGCAATACACAGATCATGTGAATTGCCAGCATGTAAAAATAAATATGCAAATGACGGCAATACATACTCTTTTCCAAAATAGCATCTTTAATAGGAAACCCTTCATAAGAATCCTTATAAAGTGACATATTTTAAAGTCATTTTTATAATTCATAAGTACTTATAACTAGTAGTTCTTACTTTTAATTAGAAAATACACATCTCTTCAGCCATACCTGACTAAACTATAGGTATGAACACGAAGAATGGGTACATATATACACTTCTATTATAAATTTTAAAAATTCTTATAGATCAAACAAGTTCTTATCAAGTACTTTCTACTCATAATGAGCTTTACATATACTAGATGCTGTGGCGATTACAGAAGTCTGATATATATTAATTTTTTTTTCACTCAAGAAGCTTAAAATCTACTTGGGAAACATAAGAGTGAATATAACAGGGTCCTAAGATGTGTGGCTTACAGATATAACCCCAGCAACTTGTAGATACTTCATAAATATTGTCAAATAAGTGAATGAATTATATACAAGCTAAACTTTGTTTTTAACTGATTAGAGAATGTAAATTAAATATTTCAGAAAAATTCTATCAATGGGAAGTTTGAGAAGACTTATCTAAATATCCAGCTTGAAATGTATGTTCCAATTATCTATTCCCATGAATATCTATTGCTCCCCCACCCCTAAAACAAACAATTTTATTATGCTCGCAAATTATAAATTCAGAAATTTGGGCAGGGCATAGCAGAGATCATCTCTTCCCATAATGTCTATGGCCTCAAATAAGATGATTCTAACAGCTGGTGGCCTGAACAAATAGGGGCTGGAATAGCTGAGACAAGATTTGTTACCAAAATGATTTCTTCACTCACCTGTCTGGTGTCTCGGCTGAAATGATTTGAAGGCTGGGCTTAGCTGGGACTATTGACCAGAATACCTACATATAGCCTTTTGGTGAGGCTTTGGCTTCTCACAGAATGGTGGCTGCATTCTAAGAAAGCTCAGACTAAGAGGGAGTATTCTAAGAGAGCAAGTGTTTTAACATAGTAACACTTGCTATAAGTGTGAAAGAATTTATGGGGCTTTTTTTAAACTGACACAATATATATTTACTCTAGTGACAGACTAAAGAATCTGATAGTTACAGATACGGAGCTTGCATTTTAAAGCCTGAGAAGTAGAACACTTTGCTGATTACAAAAAATCATTGACTAGAAAGTCTATGTGATGGATACTGTGAATTGTCCATCAAAATCCAACTTGTTCTTCTTGTTCATTAAAAGAGTTGTGGCTTGGCCCATGACTAGTTAGAGAGTACACTTCTCAGCCTCATTTGGGGCTGTGTGGTCAAATGCTTACATTCTCAAATGGAATGAAAGCAGAAATGATATGTGCTAAGTTTGAGCCTGGGCCTTAAAACACAGGACATATCACCCTTCATGCTCTCTTTTCCTTCCTGCAAGGTAGATTGTGGAGTTGCTTGACCCAGCTTCAACGATGCAGTTGAGAATAATGCCATGGTGGATGGCAGAGAAGTAGAACAGAAAGCCCCTGAATCTCTGGATGGCCTCACAGTGCACAGCCAGTCTGATAACTTGGATTTCTTACCTTGTGCAGTCCCTGCGTGTGAGGGAGTAACAAATTTCAGTGTTCTTTAAACCACAGTCTTGTGTCTCTTTGTTAAAAGTTTAGCTTAACTCTAATTCAGAGAGTAGATGCACATTATTCAATAATAGCTGGAATGATGGTAGGGAAAGCCCCCTCCCTGGTGTTCACCTCCCAAACCCTTTAAAATGTTTGGTATGACTGATACTACGTTCTTTGTATCCATTAATTTTTATTGGTATTTTGCAGTTGCAGAAGAGTTTTCCTCTAGAGGAAGTGCCAGTACTAAAACTGTCATGATTTACACAAATTTTTTCATACTATATTCCTATTTCATTTTGACAAGGACAGACACATTTTTTTCATGTACCACAGCAATGTTTCACTTGAAAAGTCCAGAAGTTTGTAATTATTTTGGCATGGTAGTAGATCTTAAACTCTGGAAACACAGAAATCACATTCCCATATTCACATGCAGAGAAACTGTACTAATTCAGAATCATCAGAGGTAGGCTTATAGATTAGAACAGCACTTCTCAAAGGGGGTCTGCAAGGTCAAACCTATTTTCATAATAATATTAAGATGTAATGCACCTTTTTCACTTTTATTCTCCCACAGGCATAAGGTAGAGTTTTTCAGAGGCTAAGTTCATAGGATGAGGTCATCACTCTGATGGCTAATGAAATGTGAGCTTGTATATTCTTGTGCTTTAAAAACTATTCAGTTTTAACTTCTAATACAGTGAACATTAGAAGATATAACCCACATAAACGAAAGCTCTTTAGAGTCTTTGATAATTTTTTTTAGTCAATAGAATTTTAATTTTTAATTATTAAAATGTATTATGGAATACTTTATACATTCCAAAAGAACAAAAAGTTAACAGAAATCTATATGTTAACCACCAGGTGGTTTGCTGATTGTAGAGTACATTTACTTAAATTATGTAATACATAAAACATCTACTTTTTTGCAACAGGCAAATGAATGCCTGCAGACTAAATTTTTTCTCCATTAATTTTTTAAAATTGAGGTATAGTTGATTTACCATGTTATATAAGTTTCAGGTTACAACACAGTGATTCACAATTTTTTAAGGTTATATTCCACTTATAGATATTATAAAATATTGTCTATATTCCCTGTACTGTGCAATATATCCTTGTAGTTTATTTTATACATAGTAGTTTGTACCTTTTAATCCCCTGCCCCTATCTGATCCCTCCCCCTTCCCTCTCCCCACTGTAACCACTAGTTTGTTCTCTACATCTGTGAGTCTGTTTCTTTTTTGTTATACTCACTAGTTTGTTTTATATTTTAGATTTCACATATAAGTGATATCATACAGTATTTGTCTTTATCTGTCTGACTTATTTCACTTAGCATAATACCCTCCGAGTTCATCCATGTTGTTGCAAGTGGCAAAATTTCATTCTTTTTTATGGCTGAGTAGTATTCCACTGTGTGTGTGTGTGTGTGTGTGTGCGTGTGTGTACACACTACTTCTTCTTTATTCATTCACCTGTTGATGGACACTTAGGTTGCTTCCGTATTAGGTTGCTATGAACATTGGGGTGCATATACCTTTTCAAATTAATGTTCATTTTCTTCAGATAGACACCCAGGAGTGGAATTGCTGGATCATATGGTAGTTCTATTTTTAGTTTTCTGAGGGACCTCCATACTGTTGTCCATAGTGGCTGCACCGATTTACATTCCCACCAACAGTGCACAAGGGTTCCCTTTTCTCCACAACCCTGCCAATATTTGTTATTTGTGGTCTTCAATAATTCTTAAGAGTATGAAGGGATCCTGAGGGTTAGAACAAAAAGTTTAACTTCTCAATGGTGGTTAAAACATTTGTTTTCCATTACTTCAAATACATAAAATTAAAAATGTTACCATTCATTTGATGTCATGTACCAAGCTAGGAAAATGGTATTTTCTGGTATCCTTTTCAGGAGGACATTGCATATTTGGGGGAGAAATTTCCAAACAATCTTATTTGGAATAACAGTTGAGAATCAGAAGGACCATGAGTATGGTCAAACTCTAAAAGCCTTGGAAAGGAGCAGGATTTGCTTGTTAATCTGTTGAGGGTGGAAAAAGAGAGGTAGACCCAGTGTCAGGGGGAAAGTCATCATATCCTATAGTGTGACCCCTCTTAAATCTTTGGTATGAAGTTAATGAATTAATAAATGCTTGAGAACAGCTTGTATTGGGGATAACTGGTCATGGGTTGAGCTTTAGGTGCATGTCAATATAGGCAGAAACAAGGGCCACAGACAGTAGGGAGTAGTTTTGGGGGTGTTTGTGGAGGGACAGAGAAGGAGGAAAGCGTGTGTAAATAACATGTCAGAGTCCCCAAAACTGGACTGGGAGAAACAGAGTCTCTTGACTTTAGAGGCTATGAAACTGGGCATTCACGGTAAGCTTACCTAGCAGACAGTTATCCTAAAATATTTCTGTAATACATACATAAACACACCTACACACATAATATCTATGCATAAGAGAACTATACTAGGCCCTATAGACACATGGACACTCTTTAGGTGGGCTTAAGTCTAGCAGGAGAAAAATATTGTATACAATGACTTGACAAAGAAGAAATTTAAGTGCCCAAATAGATGTATCAACAAAGTGCTGTGGGGAGGTTCATATTAGGTTTAATATATACTTGTTTATAATTTGTATATTTGCTGGTGTCAGAATCTTTGGGGAATAATCAGTAGACTGGATAGAAAATGAGTCATTGAAAGAGGAGACAGCAGTAGTTAACTTGTGTTGCTTGTCCTACCCACTTCTACCCTATAGCCAGAATGATGGTGTCATTCGTTCTCTGATGGTTCTCACCTTGGCTTGATGTCTTAACGTCTGCTTTAGAGTGTGTGTGTGTGGGGGGGGCACACACACACAGTAGCTTAAGCAAAAAGAAAGACTTATTAGGGGAACACAGGAAACCCCCAAAACACGAGAATAGAGTAGCTGAACTTCCCAGAAGACTGGAGCAAGCAAATAGTAAGACACTGGGAACCAATTCGCCTACATTTCTTCCACTGTCCTGGTGCCACAAAGTCTCTCACCTCTGCTTCTCTTTCCACATCACCAGATCCTCCTGTCTTTTAAATCTCTTGGCTTCTCTCCATTTCCAATGCCATGACCCCAGTCTAAACTACTATTCATTATTTAATCCTAATTTTTCTCCCCCAGCCTACTCTTGCCCATTTCTAATCTTGTTGTCACCATAGCCAGAGTGATTTGTTAAAAAATGGAAAATTTATTCAATGGTTTTCCATTGCTCCTAGGATAAACATCAAAATCTTAAACATGGTGTGGAACTGGATTACTATTCACCTACATTCAGTGCCCATCGTTGTGGTGTCCCTCTCTGTAGGAGGATTATACAACCCTGCCCCTTGTTGCTTTCAGGCACAGCAAGTTTGGCTGATGAAATGTGAAAGAAATATGAGCAAGCACTTTAAGAAACAGTGGGTGATTTACCACTTTTCTTTTCCTTCTGACATGACAATGGCAATATTCCAGATAAAGCCTGCACTGTTAGCCTGAGTCCAGAGTGAAGATGACATGGAGCAGAAACTTGGTGGCCATGTAGCATGAAAAATAAATAAACCTTATTGTTGGCCACTGAGAATTTTTGGAATCATTTGTTATTCAACATAACCTAGCCCATCCTAACTGATACACATGGTCTATAAGCTCCTGCTTATTGCTCTGTTTCTTTGCTATAGTCCCACTGGCCTTTCAGTACTTAAATAAGATGCTCCCTCCCATTCTAGAACATTTATCTAAGTTATTCTTTCTCCTTGGAAAGTTCTTTACACCTTTTTTGTCCAGTTAACATTTACTCACCAGTGAGATCTCAGCATAAGTGTGAGTACTTAGGAAAGAATTGCCTGACCTTTGTTCAAAGTACCCTGAATTCACCTTCTTTGTCATTATGTCTCTTTAACTAACTATAAGCCCCATCAAGACAAAGACCAGTTATGCCTCAATAACCATTATATTCCCAGTGACAGGAAGGAAGAACTTCTTTTCTCTTTTCAAAAACAGCTTTTTCTGCATGTTTGGACACATGGCAAAAAATAGCCATTCTAGCCCTACAACCATAACCCTCCCACCATTGCTGGTCTAGGGCCACCAATTGACCAGCATTTCAATATTCTATTTTCAAATTCTTGGGGAGATAATCTGGTTAGCTAAACTTGGACATGTTCTATCATGGCCCACCCATAATTTGCTGAAAGATCTAGATTAAGCCAAATCAACATGGCTACAGAGACTTCTTTTCTGGTGACAGAGGTAATTCTCAGAGAAGTGAATGTGGGCTGAGCAGACACCTCCAAAAGTATCTGCTATAGTCACTACAACTTAACTCTACTGTGCTCTCAACTTTAACAATCTTGTTCTCAAAATTACCTTCATAGAGCTTGCAAGGGAACATCCCTGCAAGGGGTTTCCTAAGGAAGAAAAAGGTGGTGACCAAGGAGTTCTGACTGTCTCTCTGAGTTGCCTCTCCTTTGGGAGTCTCTTACTTTGATTACCACCGCTACTCTACTTTTATCCCTTGGGAGTAGGGAGTTACTTTTTTTTTTCTTCCCACTAACTTGCAAAAACAACAATAAGAGGGGCTTCCCTGGTGACGCAGTGGTTAAGAATCTGCCTGCCAATGCAGGGCACACGGGTTCGAGCCCTGGTCCGGGAAGATCCCACATGCCGCAGAGAAACTAAGCCCGTGCACCACAACTACTGAGCCTGTGCTCTAGAGCCCGTGAGACACAACTACTGAGCCCATGTGCCATGAATACTGAAGCCCACGTGCCTAGAGCCCGTGCTCCGCAACAAGAGAAGCCACCGCAATGAGAAGCCCGCGCACCGCAACGAAGAGTAGCCCCTGCTCGCTGAAACTAGAGAAAGCCCACGCGCAGCAACAAAGACCCAGTGCAGCCAAAAATAAAAAAGTAATAATAATAAAAAACAAAACACTATTTCTACATGTTTGGTCATCTCTACTTCTTAAAGACCTTTAAAACATCTATGAAAAAATTTAAAAGCTACCTGCAAAATTAGTGACACAATTCAGATATTTTTTATGTCTTTAATTTCTTACATGGAAATAAGTAAAATAAAATAATTCCTCTTTTTCATTGTTAATATAAATTAGAACATAACTTGAGGTGAACTATATTTAGGATTCCTTAAAAATATTTGCAAGTAGGGACTGAGTATAGCTCATCTGAATCAACATGATATATGTTTCCATTAAAACTTTTTCAAGTATGCTTCATTTTGATAAATATATTCCATGTCCTATTATTTGTTCTTTTCCCCCACTTACCACCCCCCACCCCCTGAACATAGACTGTGATCTGGGTAGTAGTTTTCAGCTTAAGCTAATTTACTGTTTAAACCATCACATTTTCCAGATTCTCAAGCAGTTTTATATTGTCTTGGCTCTCTTTTGTATTGTACTACTCTCCCCAACATAACTAATCTCAGAAATAATTCCTCTAATTAAAAAAACTTTTTATGCTGGTTGCTTACATTTACATGTGATATATAAAATTAAAATTACTATTAATACTTGATTTAGCACTAGAAATATGTAAAGTTTGAAATCTTTTTCTATGGTAAAAAATTTGAGAGACTATAATGTTTTGAGTTCACTTTTTAATCTATTTTAAAGTACTTATAGCAGCATGGTTTAAGTTTAAACAAGCACAGGACTGGCAATTAGGAGATTTAGATTGCAGTTTCCATCTCTGCCACTAAGGGTAATAATGTTCCCATGCTCCTAATAGTTAAGTAAATTATGGCTTATTTTCTTCTACGTATAGTAAGTGTTGGACAACATTTTAAGTCTCTTCTAGCTTTAAAATACCATGGTACTAAAAGGTGAACATCTTTCTCTTATATCTACATTTATTTTTAAAAAGAATGCTCATTCACTATATTTCTAACTCCTTACATAGGTACTTTTAAATTACATCATTATTAAGCACCTACTATGTGTGCCAGCTATCTCAAATCCATTCTGGAGTAAGGCAAAAGAAAAATAAGCAAAATATATCTGCATGCATTTAATGCCACTGAATTGTATACTTAAAATTGTTAAAATGGTAAATTTTATGTAATGTATTTTTATTACACACAAAATATGTATATCTATCTATCATCTATCTATCTGAATGCAGTGGTCCCCTAACGTTTTGTGACTACCATTTAAAATTGCACTACAGTTGTTTGGACACAAGTCTGTTTCTCCAAAGGACACAATCACTCCAGGGACAAGGACTCTTTCTTAGAACACTGTCTGGCTCTCACCAGGGAGGGCATTTTTATCCTGGTTTTTCCAAGTGTTGTTATAGCATATATTTTAATTATCGTTTTCAACCAAGGCTATGTATTAAACATATAAACAGTTTTTAAACTTTTGAAAGACTCACCAGAAAATTTCTCTATCACATGAATTGGAGTTCAGAAAATGTGATCACAGAACTCTAGACAAGTGTTTGTCAAACAAATGCATTAGACTTTAGAAGGTAAAAAGATAAACTTAAGTCCTAGCATCAGCCCAACAGATCTTACATGCAGCGTAAGAGGTTCATGATAGCATACTTAAGAAGTATGCCAACTAAGCCATTCTTCAAGTAGCTATCTAACTAAACTATCCCTATCACTTTCCCTAAGTAGTATTTAACAAAGCCATGGCATCTCAGCCTCAAATAATCAAAAGTTAAGCAGGTGCCTAAAATATGCATTCACTCCTCAGACAAAACAAAAGCTACGGGATGGAGATTTTGTTGACATTCCCGAATATTATAGTGTCATTTCGTAAACCCCCAACTTAAGACTACTTAGCTACATGTTACTAATAGGTTAACCTGGATGTTTACTACAACAGGGAAAGTTGGCTTTTACCCATTCATGGGGCTAATCCCGCACCACCGCCTTCACTTTAAATTCAGTTAAAACAATTCAAGAAGCCAACTAATTAAATTCTAAACTCAGTGTAATACTAAAGCCCAAACCACAGTAGTGCAGCGCTTGGGAAAAGGTATCTTTAAAAAACTGTTCATTAAGAGTTGCCAGAGGTCGAGCCGCTAACATTTCTTGAAAAGTACAGACCACACCCCACTTTCGCCAGCTGTGCACCTTACTGGTCGCAGAGGCGCGCAGAGGGTGGGTGCGAGCAAAAGGCAAGATTAATAGCTTGGGCTGGGGAACATTCTATTAGGTTTGAGTTCCGAAACTCTTTGGGTTGTGGAGGTTAGAAAAGAGTCCGTTTACGTTAGGCCTAAACTGTGGCAAGCAAAGAGGAAAGGACCTGGGGAAAAAAACAAAAAGGAACGAGTAGTTTCCCGATTTCCAGCGTTCACGGCGGGGCAGTTAAACGAAGCAGGAAAGCGGGCGTGTGTTTTCTTCTTCCTCTTCCCGCTTCCCAGGAGACGCGAGCACAGTCCGCTCCCCCCTTTTCACCCTCGCCGGGTCCAATGGCAGTCCCCGCCGCGGAGCCTGATCGGAAGCCGCCCCGCCCCACTCCCGCCCTCTGGGTCCCCTCCGCCCCACCTCCTTCGCCCGGCGGGAGGCGGCGGCCGCGGCTGTCACGTGCCCTGGCAGCCGCCAAGTGAGGCCGCTTTTGCGACGCGGTGACAGCCAAATGGTGCGACAGGAGGAGCTGCCGCCGCGGCCTCACAGCCCCGCACCGAGAGGTTCGAGGCGGCTCCTGGCGTCGCCCTGAGGCAGCGACTGAGCAAGAGAGTCCAGCGCGGGCGGGCGGCGGCGAGGGGGAGCCCGCTACGAGTGTCCCGGCTCCCCGCCGCTCTCCAAGAACCGGGCGAAATAAGCCGCGCCTCCAGCAGGGGCTGCGCCTCCATGAATCCCTAGGTTTTTTTCTTTCTCTCCCCGCTCCTCACCCCCCACCCCGGATCCCGTCCCGCCTTCTCCCTTCGCCCGCCAGCAGCGGCCGCGTCCAGGTGTGGAGTCCAGAGCGGAGCGCAATGGCGTCCAACCCCGAACGGGGGGAGATTCTGCTCACGGAGCTGCAGGTAAGGGCCGCGGCCCGTGCGCAAGGCGCTGGCGGAGCAGAGGGAGAGAGTCTGGCGCGGGGTAGGGGGCCGAGGGGAGCCGTGCAGCCGCCGCGCCCCTAGCCCGCTAAGTGAGGAAACTCGGGGATGTCACTCGGGAGCCGCTTCCTTCTGGAGCCAGAGCCTCTGCCCCCGCCGGAGCCGTGGCCTGCCACCAACTTAATTTGACTCTGCCTACCAGAGGGACCCCATCCTGCGGCCGGCGTCTGCTCTCACCCGGTCCCCGGGGCGGCCAGTTCGCCTCCCCCTCCCTGGTGTCAGAGCCGCCCGCGGACACCCCTGGCGCCCCCTACCTCCTGCGGGCCGGGCCCCGCCCCGCCTTTCCCTCGAACACCGCTCCTTAAACTCCTTTGAATGACTCCCAAGCTGTTTTCTTGTCCCTCCCCTTCCCCTCCGACTCTGCACAAAGAGCGCCCCCATAACTTCCAGCCCCCAGACAAGTTTTTTTTTTTTAAAGAAAAAACAAAAAACAAAAAAAAAAAGTGTCTCACCAAATGCTGGCTTCACTTCACCAACCCTCTTTAGGTGACTAGATTTCTTTCTTTTATTTTGAGGGCTAACCCTTTTATTTCTTTTTTACCAAGTGATAGTTGCATGGTCCCCTTCTCAGCTACTCCCGGCTCAGATCCGGAAGCTCAGATGCTGATGCTTTTCAGACTTTCATTTTCCCTCCTGTTTGAATACCAAAAAAAGAACTACAGAAGTAGTTTACAAACGGCAAAGCAGTCGACTAAGGGAAAATGTTGGACATCACATGCTTGCAGAAGATGTGAACAAAATAGATCCCTTAATTAAAGTCCACGTTGAGTAGCAATATTATTCTTCCCATTTTCCAGCTAAATATTTGATGATGTAGGCACGATTTTGGTGTTTAGGTCTCTTTGATGTGCAGGGTACGTGCGCTACCTTGTTGGGTTTATTTTTCTTTACTTTGGAGTTTCCCAGAGATGTTTACATCTGGATTAAAGTTTCATGCTTGTCCTTTGACTTAAACTTATTTTGGTTTGTTTAAATATGGTCGTCTTTTAGCTACTCGAAGATTGATATGGGAGTTAAGAGAAAAAAAAATAGCCTACTTACATTCGTTTTTGTGTGTTGGGCAGTTAATTTTTTTGAGAAGGCTGAATCTAGACACTCTGAAGGGCTCATTCTTGATGATTTCAAAATTCAGTTGCTTCTAAATTTTTTGCTGTTTAAATGTATTTTCGATAAATTCCTATATTAGCTTGGTTTATTGTGCAGTCAGATGTAAGCTTGAAGGCATTGTTATAATACTCGATATTTCCTCCATAAAAATAGATTTCAACAAGGTATATCAATGCACTTTTGCAAATTTGGAATCCTTTGGAAATGCAAGGCTGAATTTCATATTATTGAACATGTTGCTATATAGTGTTTTAATTACTCTTAGCCTTTTCTAAGGAAGCCTTGTAGCATACCAATTTGCTAAATGAATGGAATTTATTGTTTTATTACTTTACGTGAGCTTTTGAAATGAAGTTTGAGGCACATCAGAAATGCTTTCCATTTCCTAGTCTTGAAATTTGAAAAGCATATTTTACTTCTGACTGAAAAAAAGCCATGAAAATAGCAGGAGAATTTTTCCTTGAGTGGAGTGGCTTCAGAATCATAAAGTATTTGGCATCCTTATTTGTATTTTATAGAAAGTTGACATAAAAAACTCTTATTTTGGTACTGAATGTGAAAATATATTTTCATGTACATTAAAATATAACATTTAGGGACTTTTAATAAAACCATTTTTTACAGTAACAAAGAAGCAAGTCAAATAAATAGGAATATTTAAATATGAGTATTTTAAAAATGGGACCAAACTAGGGGAACGTCCAATCTAAAGTTAGACTTTTAAATAAACTAAAATGTAACCCCCTCCAGAAAAAGAATAGTTTTTAATAAGTGTTACATTTTAGGTTGTCATGTATATCCAGGACATTTTTCTTGGTGTATTTGACTCCCAATTCTAATAAAAGTTATTGCATTTGGACTTTATCATGTTTATTAAAATATTATTTATATCAGCACTCAAGATGAACCATGATAAAATTTGCTTCACCAAGTATATGCATCTGTTCAAACATTTTATTATTTCATTGGGTCATTAAACTAGAATATAGTAACCAGATATTTATCAAACTTGTTTGGAGACCTTCTGAGTTGTTTGAATTTATTGAAATTTAAAAGTTGTTTAATGTGAGTTTCTTAATGCTTTTCTGCCGTACAGATTTTAAGTAATTAAATAGTAATTTGTGTAGCAAGTTATTAAATTGTTTAGTTGAAATTGTTACCTTGCCATATCTTTTCTCACTCTGAAAGTTACATGTTACAACTTCTTTTAATGAAATTTATACTTATTTAGAAACATTGTATATCCAACATGTAAAAAATTATTTTTCGAATTATATGGCAGAACTTGAAATACTTTACTTGAGGTGGAATTGGCTTATTAATAATTTTTGATTGTGAAAAGACAAAGAAAATCTGAAACCACAGTCTTGTTAATTGTAATATTTCTATATAATGTAATGTTTCTAACTCTTGTTAGTAATTTAGGAGACATTCAACAAGGAATCATTAATAAGGTATACACAAACTTTGAAGGCTAGAGGCTTCAATGTGTAAGGAAGAATATTTGTTGTGGTAAAAATAAAAATAGGCTGTTAAAAACACAAACTTAGTTGGCAATTTATAATTTTTATCTCTTGTAATTAACTTGTTATGTCAAGTTCTCTTTTTTATTTTAAGTGTAGTGGGAAAATGAGTGTGATACTTTCATGAGGCCAAAGAAATTAAAGTTTATTTTCAAGGAAACTGAGTTAATGAAAACTATATAAAGAATCTCAAAATGAAAATGTTGGCTACAACAGTAATTTTGTAGAGTGCAGACCCAAATATTGAGTAGCATACTTATAAAGTTACCTTGTTGATTATCGGATATTCATCTTCATCAAAATAGCCAATAAAGTGTTGGGAATCTTGAATTCCATTCTCAGCAGAATTTATTTAGGTAGAGGTGACTTGCTCAAGTGGAAGGTTGAGGTAGCTGGTCTTAAGTTACAGGGATTCATTTCAAGAAACCTTTATTGAGTATAATATACCAAAGGTATATTGGAGGGCATAAAGATGACAGGATATGGCTTTCACTTTCCAGAGGAGAGTACAAATAATGTTTATTGATTATCTGCTGTATGTTAGACATTGTACTTGGTACCCTGTGTACCTTATGTAATCTTTAAAACAATCCAATAAAGTGAGTGTTGTTATTTCCATTTTACAGATCAGGAAACTAAGTTCAGGAATAGTTAAAGTCAGTCATTCATGTTCACAATGTAAGTCTGAGTTTGAATTTGGATTTATATCTTTTCCACTACACCATTTTGTAATATGTGGACCCATAAATGTTTTGCATTCCAATATTGTAAATGTGTGAACTTTCTAAAAATTGGCCCAAAATGTAGTTAACCAGAGTTAACTTTAATATAAACTTTATACTACTTGTTAGGTTCCTCTCTGACAAGGAAAAGTGATTTCCACATTTTATTTGGTAGTCTATAATTTAACAGTGCTTTATTATTGCAAATAAGGTATAACATTCTACAAAGAATAAGAGTACAATAACATTTTTGCAGATTTTCTTCATTTAACAATTAATGTTTCTGATGAAAGTTGTCAGATGTTCACCCAAAACCTTCCAGAAGATTTCACGTTTCTCTGTAGACTGTCCATAAAATAAACTTTGCTTTAAAATTTTAAGCTATGTAACCAAGCTATGTGTTTGGCACTGAGTAGGCACACAGTACATTGATGAGAAGGCTCCATTTGTTACCTAGGATGAGAAATGTCTTGACTGTTAAAAGTTGACTATGATCATTGACTTAAATTACTTAGTTTTCTTTAATTTACATTTCTAATCCCTTGTCCCAAAAATATTCCCTTAAAAAGTTCAAAAGGGATTTCTTCACTAGTTATGTTATATCTACATACAGCACCCTCTTATTTTACACATTTGATGGGAAATTAGGAGGTGGCATCTAATTTTGCAGTGATACTGGAACGTAGAAGGTGTCTGTGTTGGGAGGATTAAGACTAGCATGAGTTGGGGGAATGTAGCATGAGAAAGTAGGTAGATGGGTAAGACACATTTTACAGTTTTTTTTCAAATTATCAATGTAATACAAGTGTATTCTAGAAAATCTGGAAAATGCAGAAAAGCATCAAAGAAAATAGAAGGTGCTCATAGTTCTATCAGAGTAATTGACAAGCTTTTCCAACTTATAAGTCCCATGGCATTTGAGTCCATTTCCTCTTTTTCCTCCCTTTTGTAAAAAAATTGAGATATATTTGACATACAACGTGTGATTTTAAGGTATACAACATACTGATTTGATATTTTTCCTCCCTTCTGTATCCTATTTTACTTATTAGAATTGTAAAGAGAAATGAGGTTCATAGAGTTGTAAGATAGAAATAGCTGTAGGTTAAAAAAAAATTGCCACTAGTTCTAGATAAGTGGATCAAACTAGCTTTATTGACTTTTTTATCTCACAATATTTTTATTTTGAGTAAGTCTTTGTGCTGAAACTAGTATTATAAAATGATGGCTCTAAAATTATCATGTTTTTCGATCATCTCTAGTTAATAGAGAGATGAATATCACTTAAAATAATGTTACGTCCAGAAGCATATATGATATTTGAACAGAGTAGTTAATTTTGCATCATTTTCTAGTACTGTGTACTCTGTTGAACAATTGTCAAATGTCTACTGTATTTCAAAAACCAATTTTACTCTAATTAGAGTATGACAGAAATCATGTAACATTTAATACGAATAACTTTTGGTATGCAGCAGAGTTCAAACTTGGCAACAAAGAAAGTCGAAACTAGTTAAAAGCTTTAAAAAGATACTTAAGGGGCTTCCCTGGTGGCGCAGTGGTTGGGGGTCCGCCTGCCGATGCAGGGGACGCGGGTTCGTGCCCCGGTCTGGGGGGATCCCACGTGCCGCGGAGCGGCTGGGCCCGTGAGCCATGGCCGCTGAGCCTGCGCGTCCGGAGCCTGTGCTCCGCAGCGGGAGAGGCCACAGCAGTGAGGCCCGCGTACCGCAAAAAAAAAAAAAAAAAAAAAAAAAAAAAAAAAAAAGATACTTAAAATCTTGCCTGAGAAAAACATACTAATGAAAAAGTAAACTTCTAATATCTTAGAAAAGCAGAAATAGAGAACACTTATTTTGATACATGTCTAGTTTCTCTTAATTTTATCTAATGAAATCTTATTTGAAACTAGCTCTGTTGTCACATTCAGTTTTTCACAATTTCAGAAAAATTAAATTTGTGTAATATTATATACATAAATATTGTCTGTTAAAAATGAAGAACAGGAAAGCCTGGGAGGAGTGTATTTGATGATAAATACCTTAGATTTGAAGGTAACTGTTGGTGTCATGTTATAGAGATGAACTGATAGACAAGAATTACATAATATATACTGTTATTAGGATTAATCTATTTTAGGAACTTGGCAATGTTTACTTTTTCTAATTGGTTGAAGCTTTACTGCCCTGGCTTACAAACATCATAATTTATTGGAAAGTTGTTATTATAGAATTTAGAATTTATTTTAGATTATAGAAAATATACTTACCACCCAATACATATGCTAAATATCATATATTTTACAATTAATCATATTGTTTTCCCTTTCCTATAGTTGTTTCCTTAGAGATTCTCTAAGGAGGTGCTTTTTTTGTCTGTTTCAGAATTTTCATTGAACAAATTTCATTAAATTTTCAGAGTTTTTTTTCCCATTTATTAAACCTTAGGTACACTGGTTTGGATTAATCATTATCCATCCATATATCGTTGTAATAAACACCCAGGGACCACCACTCACTCCCCAACTCCCCCTAAAAGCTAGGAACTTAACCTATACATGGTTTTTCTTCATTCCATCCCCCTTCCTCCACCTTCTTGTCATCCAAAGTAACCATCATCCTGAGTCCTGTGTTCATTCTTTCTTTGCATTTAGTTTTGTTGGATATACAATTCTAAAAGTTATATCTTTTATTTTAGTTTTTATATAATTGTGTTCAATATAATGTCTCCAAACTTGATTTTTCACTTATTATTGCTGATTTAACCATATTATTGTATGTTGCTGTAATCACTCATTTTAATTGCTGTGTGATATTTCAATGAGTAAAATATTCAGCTCTCCCCTTATTGGTTATTTGGATATTTATCCACTGACTTTTCCTTGTTGGGCATTTATTTATTTTCTGGTTTTTGTAATTGTGAACGATGATACTATGGATGTTCTGTGCATTCTTTCTTATTGCATATATGTAAGAGTTTCTATTAATTATATAGCCAGATGTAGAATTGTTGCCTCACAGGGTAATGCCCAGCTTGCAGTGTGGTTGTGCCAATTTATAGTCATGTCAGCAGGTAAGAGATAAAAGATCCCTTGGTCATCCATCCTTTCTGACATTTGCTATTGTCTTTTAATTTTTACAAATCAGAAGACTGTAAAATGCGATCTCATCAAATGGTCTTGATTTGCATTTTCCTGATCATCACTGATGTAGAACTTTTTTTTTTTAATGTTTCCTGGCCTTTTATGTTTCCTCTTCAGTGAAATTTCTGTTCATGAGTCTTGCCTATTTTTCTGTGTTTTTAAAATAGAGTTCTTTATATTCCTCATATAAATCCTTTGTGTGTATTGTGAATGTCTTATCTCAGTTTGTAACTTGTCTTTTCACTTTCTTTTGGGGGTTTGTGGGAGGGACAGTTTTAAGTGTTTTACCTTTTTGGTAAATATTGAAAATCATTTACATCATTGTGATCAGCAAGCCTGCACTTAATATCTAGTCTAGGCTTGGTATAGAAAGGGTAAAGTTACACAGTTTATGACTCATGGATTTACAAAGTATCCACGGGAACAACTATAGGAAGTTGTATAAAATATTGTATTGTTTAACACATACTAGGCACTCAAATGTTATTTGACTCAAAGGGTAAATTTAGAAATAAATAGTGTAAATTATCCATGTAAATAGTTCATCAGTTGCTTATTTTCCCATTCCATATCTTTTCAGTGCAAATTTATTACTATTACTAATTATTAATATTTTATTCTTTCATTTGAAGGACAATATATTCCAAGTCTAGAATTATGTGAATTGGTTATTCAGTTATATGCATAGCTTGTCAATAAAGTGCTGTAGCTGATCAGGTTTAATACTGGATATAAAATAGAAAATAATCATCTCTTGCAGAATTTGCTGGTATTTACAAACCTGGAATCCTAAATGCAGTTCTTGCCATTGCTGTGATATCTGTTGATGAAAGAAAATTTAAATTTAATTTTTGTTAAATTTATTGATGGTATGCCTAAAAAACTTTTGACTAATTGGGCACTCCTTAAAATTCCACTAAGAAAAATGTTTTTCTTGAATATATAAATATATTCATATCATATAATCAAGAAGACTTTTGCTTAAGGTACATTTTTAATAAATAAGTAAATTTAGTGATTGGTCATGTAGCATTTTGATCCATTGGCAAATTAGCCTACTTCTCATTTTGCAGCTCCTGTGATTGAATATATCATCCAATATAGCAGTTAATTGTTAAATTATATGTGTGTCTCCCACTTTCAGGACAGGAACTAGGTCTTACTCAGTTTTATGCCCCTAGCACCTGACATATGGCTTTCACTTGAAATATGCCTGAATAAATAATGCTTAATAAATAAATGACTGATTTCTATGACTAATTCTATGACCCGTTTACTACACCTGACTTGTCTGTATTTCTGAAGGTGATCATTCTTTCTCTTGTTGCCCGTGTTAGAAAGATCTGCTGGTCACTTTCATTTGACTGCTGTCTCAGCCTCCTCAGTTGATTCTTCTGTTTATGTAAATTGAATTCATTCATTGCTTTGCCACTGCCCAAGTTTGGGCTCTCATTATCATTTGGATGATTACAATATCTTGATATTCCACCTCTACTTCTTCAGTCTCATTCTGTTTTTGTTTAGACTATGTATAGCTGCTAGATTCAGAAGTTGTCTGTAGCATTCAGTGACTCCTGACTGCTTGTGAGATACAGTCCTAATTCCTTAGCTCAGAGCTGAAAGCTGTCATTGCCGTGGCCCCAGAATACCTTTTTTTCTTTTTAATTAATTAATTAATTTTTATTTAATTTATTTTTTTTTGGCGGTACGCGGGCCTCTCACTGTTGTGGCCTCTCCCGTTGCGGAGCACAGGCTCCGGACGCGCAGGCTCAGCGCCATGGCTCACGGGCCCAGCCGCTCTGCGGCATGTGGGATCTTCCCAGACCTGGGCACGAACCTGTGTCCCCTGCATCGGCAGGCGGACTCTCAACCACTGCGCCACCAGGGAAGCCCTTTAATTTATTTTTGACGCAGGTGCAAAGGCAATCCTGTGGAGGATTTTCTTTCTTTCTTTTTTTCTCTTTTAATTAATTAATTTATTTATTTTTGGCTGCATTGTGTCTTCATTGCTGCTCGCGGGCTTTCTCTAGTTGCGGCGAGCAGGGGCTGCTCCTTGTTGATTCTCATTGCAGTGGCTTCTCTTGTTGCGGAGCATGGGCTCTAGGCACACGGGCTTCAGTAGTTGTGGCATGTAGGCTCAGTGGTTGTGGCTTGTGGGTTCTAGAGCGTAGGCTTAGTAGTTGTGGCACACGGGCTTAGTTGCTCCACAGCATGTGGGATCTTCCCGGACCAGGGCTTGAACCCGTGTCCTCTGCATTGGCAGGCGATTCTTAACCACTGTGCCACCAGGGAAGCCCCCCAAAATACCTTTTTTTTTTTTTTTTTTCCTGTGGTACGTGGGCCTCTCACCGCTGTGGCCTCTCCCGTTGCTGAGCACAGGCTCCGGACACGTAGGCCCAGTGGCCATGGCTCACGGGCCTAGCCGCTCCGCGGCACATGGGATCCTCCCGGACTGGGGTGCAAACCCCTGTCCCCTGCATTGGCAGGTGGACTCTCAACCACTGCGCCACCAGGGAAGCCCCCCAAAATACCTTTTAATTCTTAACTCTTTTCATGCAAACAGCCTATTTTTTAGGCACAGCATGATTAGTGATTTTTCCTCACCTATATTCTGTCTGTATTTTATTGTTTTATTTTTTCAACTGGAATGTTTCTTTAGGGCCTAGTTTAGATCTGCTTTTTAATTTTTTTCTTATTTTCCCCAAGTCATGTATAATATCTCCTCAAAACTTACGTAGGATATTTTCTATCTCATGACTTTTACCATACATTGTATTGCACCATAGTTGTTTGCATCCTGCCTCATTTTCTCTGCTGTGTTGAATGCTTAAAATCTTTGACAAAAAGAACTATATGTCCTGTCTTCACCTTTACGCCTTTAGTTCTTAGCAGAGCAACTTGTACATAGTAGCTACTTGTTAGTGTCTGTTGAATAAATAACAGGCTCATGTCTAAAAGTCCCCAGAGTTTAAATTTATTACCTAAAACTTTTTTCCTGCTTTTGTTATGGTCTCTTTGAGGGAGCAGAACTGCATCGCGTCATTTTTCTTGGGTAGGGCCACTTGACACGTACATGATTTTAAGTTTATTACCTTTAGTCGTAATAATTTAGTTCCTCATCTCAGACCGAGAATTTTCTACTGGCAGAAGGAACAAAGTCTAGATACAACTGAAGCAAGTAATAATAAAAATAGCAATTTTTTATATTATTAAAAACAAATTATAACTAATTTATATTGATGTTATTTCACTGAATCCTTAAGACAATTCTACTGAATTTGGACTATTATCTCTACTTTATAGGCAAGAAAGCAAAAGTTTAAAGGAAATAACCTCCATGGTCACATAATTGGCATGAACCAAGATGCTCTTTGACTTGAGAGGACAAATTCCTCTTAACCCATGTACTATAGTTTCTCTTTCTTCTTTTGGCATTTTTCTCTGTTCCTCCTTTTCCCAGACTCACCCCACTCCAGTAACCACCCCCTATCTCCTGTCTGCTCAAGTTCTTAACCTAGCCTTTCACTTTGTGCAGCATCTCTTATTTTATATCATTACTTATCTCTCAACAATGCCAATGTTTGCTTTTTCATTAGGATTATTCTTGATGACTAGCTAGTTGATCTGAAGGACAGATCTTACCTTCAAGCTCTAGGTAGGATAGGCTTGAACCCACAATCTTATGGCCTATGGAAATCCTAAGTCTCCCCAAGATTTGTTTTCCTGGTGGGAAGCACTTAAATTCTCAGGGCACCCTATGCTTCCTGGGTTTTTGTTTCTACACATGTTTATAGGCATGTAACAACTTAACTGGTTTCAGCAAAGATACTTATATTTCACTTAGTCCTCTCCCCCATAGTATACCCAGTTTCATATCCCATGGTTGGCTCCTCTCTCCTCAACTTCAGGTCTGTTCTTCAATCCTTTCTTTCTTATTTGCCATCAAAACTCCGAATTCTTCTCTCCCTAAAGAAGAACAGTTCAGTTCCCTCAAATTCTTCCTCTCAAAAGGCAGAGCCAAGTTCCTCAAGTGTTCATCAAACAAGACCTTATATATTAAAAGAATCAGTCCTCCTTAGAAAACAGGTATACTTGTAAACAGCAAAACTTATTTCTTGCTGTATCAGTAAAAGTTATCTAATTTTCTGTTCTCTTGGGAGCCTTGAGGAGAGGGAAAGTATTCTTTTATCTACTAATGAGCCTGTCAGTTAGAAGTGTCTGTGACAATAAAGATACTTGACTCTATCAGTTCTTGATGCATTATCAGTTTGGTACATAAAGAAAAGGAAGCGTTGAGTTTTAAAAGTATGCATTTTTTTTTGAAGATACTTAAGCATGTTACAACTAGTAGGTCATGGACCAGTGCTATTCATGATGATATTTTCACCCTAAGGACAATGTTGTATGAGTATGTATTCTGTGTATGTCTAAATAAAGTTGCCAGTTTATAAGTAGAGATGTGGACTGTACTCCATTCTGAGATTTTGCTGTTTCTGCTTCTCTTTATATCCTTCCATTCTTGATGTCAAAATGTACTCTTTTAAGAAATGATTAGAATAATTGATAGTTATATTCTAACTGGCAAAATAATAAATCAGTAATCTTATATATATCTGCCAAATTTCTTTTTGGAAATTTACTGATCAATAATTTTAAAGCCTAGTTGAAATCACCAGTCTAGTAGGTAAAGTTTTGAAATCATACAGATCTAGGTTTAAATCCCATATTTAGCACAAATTAGCTGTCTGACTTTGTGGGTTATTTAGCTCCATGAGGCAAGTTTTCTTATAAAAATGGTGATAATTTCTGGCTCAGGGCTATTGTAAGGTTTCTTTTTAATTGAAGTATAGTTGATGTGCAATATTATGTAAGTTACAGGTGTACAATATAGCGATTTACACTTTTTAAAGGTTATACTCCATTTATAGTTATTATAAAATATTGGCTATATTCCCTATGCTGTACAGTATATCCTTGTAGTTTATTTTATACATAATAGTTTGTACCTCTTTTTTTTTTCTTTTGCGGTACGTGGGCCTCTCACTGTTGTGGCCTCTCCAGTTGCGGAGCACAGGCTCCAGACATGCAGGCTCAGCGGCCATGGCTCACAGGCCCAGCCGCTCTGCGGCATGTGGGATCCTCCCGGACCGGGGCACGAACCTGCGTCCCCTGCATTGGCAGGCGGAATCTCAACCACTGCGCCACCAGGGAAGCCCTAGTTTGTACCTCTTAATCCCCTACCCCTATATTGCCCCTACCTCCTCCCCTCTCCCCACTAGTAACCACTAATTTGTTCTCTATATCAGTGAGTCTGCTTCTTTTTTGTTATATTCACTAGTTTGTTGTATTTTTTATATTCCACATGTAAGTGATATCATACAATGTTTGTCTTTGTCTGACTTATTTCACTTAGCATAATACCCTCCAAGTCTATCCATGTTGCTGCAAATGGCAAAATTTCATTCTTTTTTATGGCTGAGTAGTAGTCCATTGTATATATACCACAGCTTCTTTATCCATTCATCTGTGGATGGACACTTAGGTAGTTTGCATATCTTGGCAATGGTAAATAATGCTGCTATGAACACTGGGGTGTATGTATCTTTTAGAATTAGTGGTTTTGTTTTTTTCGGATACATACCCAGGAGTGGAATTACTGGGTCTTGTGTAGTTCAATTTTTAGTTTTTTGAGAAACCTCCATACTGTTTTCCACAGTGGCTGCACCAATTTACATTCCCACCAACAGTGTATGAGGGTTCCCTTTTCTCCACATCCTTGCCAGCATTTGTTTGTTTGAAATTTATTTTATGTTGGAATATAGTTGATTAACAATGTTGTGTTTCAGGTGTACAGCAAAGTGATTCAGTTATAAATATACATGTATCTATTCTTTTTCAAATTCTTTCAAATTCTTTTCCCATTTAGATTGATGCATAATATTGAGCAGAGTTCTCTGCACTATACAGTAGGTCCTTGTTGGTTATCCATTTTAAATATAGCAGCTTGTACAATCCCAAACTCCCTAACTCTCCCTCCCCCACACCCTTCCACCCTGGTAACCATAAGTTAGTTCTCTAAGTCTGTGGTCTGTTTCTGTTTTGTAAATAATTTCATTTGTATCATTTTTTTGTTTGTTTAGATTCTGCATGTAAGCAGTATCATACGATATTTTTCTTTTTCTGTCTTTTGTTATTTGTGTTCTTTTTGATGATAGCCATTCTGACCGGTGTGAAGTGAGATCTCATTGTGGTTTTGATATGCATTTCCCTGATGTATTTTTTTAAATGATGTACATAAAGTTCCTGGTATATAATAAACAGTAATCCTTCCCCTGCAGGTTTATGTTTTAGGATTACTTCATTTTTCTTTAAATATTTAAGTTTTGTGGTTGACAGGCTGGCTGAAGTGGGGCATAAGAGATCTAGAGAACTGATCATACTTCATAGGTTGTTTTCCCCTCTTTTCTTTCCTCTTTTGCTTCATAGAGGATATAATGAGGATAGCTATCTGAAAGATGTGCGTATTTCCATGATTGTCTTAATTTAAATTATCAGTATGCTGAAGTTATGTGTGTAAGAATAATAAGAAAATGATAGTTTGATAAATGATGAACTTCTAGGATTGAGCTTTCATTTAAGAGTCTGTTATTTGTCATGCAAAAAATACGCATTGTAAATATTGAGCAATAGAACAATTCAGAGATTTCATGAAGCAGTTTAAATAAGTTCAGATCCTTATTTTGTCCTTTCCTAGAGGCTTTTGGACTTTTTATAAATTTGAACTAAGATTATATATCTGCAAATTCCAAAATGGTCCTTCACATTTCAGCACTGGAGAAACAGACTTGTGGTAATATACTTCTGAATATTAATAAATAATATCAACTCTAATTGAATATGTTTGAGCTTTGATGTGTAAGTTATAGTAAATGTCCAGTTGTTTGTTGCTTATTGGTAAGGATAATTGACTTTTCATTTTGTTGCTATGGAAACCTTGTCTTTGCAGTCCAGCATCAGGAGAGTTCATTTTACTATAAATTTTTGTTCTGGTGTATGTTTTCATTGTGTTAAAACCTCATAAAACTCTATACAAAATTCTACACTTAGTTTTGGTTTGTCCTTTTAAGGATTGGAAATCTTAAATATCAGATCTAAAGTAAAATTCTTACTTATCAAATCCCTAGAAAAAACCACTTCACTAAATCTTAAAAAAAAAAAAGTGGACCTTTCCTTTCCTTTTCTTTGAATTTAGCAAGATGGCAGATAGTCTTTATTTTACTGTACTGTAATGGCAATTATAGAAATGAAACTGGTGTTGGTTGGTTACCTCATACAAAATAAAGGAAGATGTTGAAAAAATATGAGTAATATTACTAATAGCAATATCACTCTATGTTTGTGAAGCATTTTTGAGTTATAAAGCACTTTTATATGTATTATTTCAGTTGATTCTTAAGATGACCCTTTTAGTTAGGCATAGGAAGGAATTATTATACCCAGTTTACAGGTGTTCATGTTTACTCAGCCAATGCCTGCTTTAACCTAAACCGTTATCTTCTGACTCCTGTCCCTCATTTTAGTACTCTATACAATTCTAGTTTTATTAACTTTTAAAGTTGTAATCTTTTTCTTTACTATGCTTAAAAAATGGTTAACATTTTTAAAGCTATTTTAAAAATGAATGTCATTTTTTTTTCAAGAGAACAGAACGGCTATAAAGGCAATATATAGTTTGCCACCTAGTTGTGAGTATTCACGGTAGTATCAAAGTCCTTTGTAGAATTTTTATAACATAAAAATATTGTAGAGGCACAGTGATTCCAGCAGTAGTAGTGTGTAACTTCTGGAGAGTTTATCATGGTTTAAAGTTCATACATAATTTAAAAATCATTTAAAGAATTTATTGCTAATGAAGTTGAATGATGTTTTCTATATTTATAAATTATATATGTTAAAATAGGCCAATCATGTTACCCACAATATCGACTTGCAAAGTGAGTATTTTATATGCATGAGACATATTAGTGCACTGAAAAATTACTCATTTTATATCTTTTAAAGGAATAATATATATCTCTCTGATGTTAAAATTTAGTCTGCACTTATTTCTAGTTTGTGGGGGCAAATATCTTATAAACTGCTTTAAATAAAAAAGTTTTTAAAACACCTTAGAATAAACTTCATTTTATAAGCCCTTTTCTACTTGAGCATCTAATAACTTTCCTAAAATATTTTGTTTTAACATGTTAACACTTCTAGTGAGCATAGCATTTGGGCCTAAATACATTCAGATAGATTTGTGAGAAAAAGGATGATCTATTTGTTTTTGTTATCTACATTAATTTTATCCCCCTTTCTTGTGCCTAAGTAATTTCTTATTAGTGGTAGTATTCTTATCCCTACCCTAGTTTTTCCTTGCTATGCTCTTTACAATCTGAGAACTGTACTTTTATTATGTCCTACCACTAAAATAGAGTTCATCTTATCTTCTAAGGAAGTTAAAAATAGCTATACAGTTAATTGAATGTATTTCTGGGTTTTATTTTTCTTGTTGCTCAATATGTGACTCGCTCAAGGCCAGCTCTATTGCCAGTGCCTAAAACCAAACCAAACCAAACAACAAAACACTAAGTATCAATACTTTGCAATTCAGCTTTGACTTTACTCTGTCTAACCTTGTGCCTTCTTAAAAAAGACAATATTCTCTGTCCACCTAGATCCTGTAGAAGTAAAATGCTCAGCTCTTGGCTATAGTGGGATAATGTAATACAACTTGATTCCTAATGGGGTTACTATAACTTTTTTTCAGCAAATCTGATGTTTTCTTCTGTAAAAAAAGCACTGTATTTCCTTTTTTGGTGACTTTAGATTTCCAGTTAGCTCTTTTATCAGAAGTACTTATTTGGTCAGATTATGATGCTTTTAAAAAAGTTTTTTAATTGTGGTAAAATGCACATAACATTTACCATGGTAATCATTTTTAAGTGTATAGCTCAGTGGCATTAAGTACATCCACTGTGTTGTACAACTATCACCACCATCCATCTGTAGAACTCTTTTCATCTTGGAAAGCTGAAACTGTACCCATTAAACATTAACTTCTCACTACCCCCTTTCCTCAGGTCCTGGCAAAAACTCTTCTACTTTCTGTCGCTATGAATTTGACGTATAAGTGAAATCATGCTGTGTAAATCTTTTTGTGACTGGCTTATTTCACTTAGCTTAATGTCTTCAAGGTTCATCTTTGTTATAGCATGAATTCCCTTCCTTTTAAAGCCTGAATAATATTCCATCGTATGTATATACCACATTTTGTTTATTCATCCATTAATGGACACTTGGGTTGCTTCCTTTGATGCTCTTCTTTTAATATATATTGCACTGAGGTATTGTACCTAGTTGTGATCATTTGATAGGGTATAACTGTTGTTCAGTGCAGTAGCCACTAGTCACATGTAGCTATTAAAGTTTAAATTAATAGAAATTAAATAAAATTTAAAATTTAATTCTTCATTCACATTAGCCACATTTTAAGTGCTCAGTAGCCACATGTGGCTAGTGACTGCCATATGGGTAGCATTGATACATAGAACATTTCGATCATCACAGAAAGTTCTATTGAACAGTGCTGTATAATGAATGCTTATTTTAATACCTTGAATTTAAGGAAGACAGAAAAGTTTCTTGTGGATTATGGAAATATTTTTATTTATATTCGAATAAAGAAATGTTTTAGTTTTGTTTAGAAAAGAATTATGTCTGTTTAAAGACATTTTTTGCAGTGAGTCAAGAGGTTTGGGTTCACACTGGAAAGTATTAAAGTACTTTGTGCTGAATGAATGTTAAATTGGTTTTCAAGTGAAGTAAAACAATGTCTTAGAAGTTTAATATATTAAAAATATGTAAAGTGTATATATCTGTATATATCAGAGATTTACAGGAAAGTAGACTGAGTTTGAAATCATATTTTATATCCATTATTCTCTTAGGAGAGTATGTGTTGTGTTTGCTTTTAGGAGTTGGAGTTTAATTGATCTCAGGTGTAGAAGACAGCAAACGATGATTAGTAGTAATTTGTCCAGTTTCTTCATGTTGAGATCTTAAAACAACTTATTCTAGAAATTCTGTATTTTAAATTTTATTTTTTAATCAGGATATAATTTCAGTATAACATTGTAATAGTTTTAGGTATACAACATAACGATTTGATACATGTATATGTCGCTAAAAAATTATCACAACAAATCTAGTTAACATCATCATCACACATAGTCACAAGTTTTCTTTTCTTGTGATGAGAACTTCATAAGATCTCTCTTAGCTACTTTCTAATATACTATACAGTATTGTTAGCTAGAAATTCTGTACTGTATTCTTAAGCATTTTTACTATCACTGAAATTAGATGAAGCTTTTTTTTTTGCTGACAACCTCAAATGCCATCTTTAGAGAACTGGAGGGGCAGGTGGTGTGTGTGTGTGCGTGTGCGTGTGTGTGTGTGTGTGTGTGTGTGCAGCATTCCCTTTATTACTCTGTGTTGTGTGTTTTTATTAATACCAGTTTATCGACTTATCTTTTTAGATTACTTTTTAAAAATGTATCACAGGATATTTTAAAATGCATGAAACTGTTTTTGAACCTGCTGGCTATGTTTAGAAATTATTTTAATTGCTGAATAAGTGCTTGAGCTTGAGAGCTCATTTAAATCTAGCATTTTAAAAGTAATTTTTAAAACATTTTATTAATTCCATGAGTATCTTATTTGAAAGACTGTAAGCCAAAAATAAAATTCCTCATTTCTTAGAATAATGGTTCATGTATTTCTTTTCAGAAGTAAAAGGAAATTGATCTAATCTAATTTTAAAAAATCTATCAAATGACTTTTTCCATATCAGAGCTTTTAACTGTTATTGCATTAGTTTAAAAACAATTTTTAGTTAGAACTAGTATTAAGGTGCAAAAACTTAGGCTGTTGTTTGTTCTGATCTTGTAGAAAGAGAAGGAAGGGAGTGATACTGACAATAAGCAACTCTGGAAAAGATATCCTTTTAGGCTTAATTATTGGAGTTGAGCTAAGAAAGGATACCAGTTCACATTCCACCTCTTTGTAAAACAGAAACTTTTGTTTTTCTGTTAATAACTTGGCTTTCTGCAGTTACAGATAAAGAGCTGGTGTGATAATGAGAAGTGGCTGAAGCTGAGGAAAGTAGATAATTTTTAAAATCTAGTGTATGTAGATACCATAAAACACCTACAAATAGCAAAAAAACAAATAACAAATATTTAGTTCAGGAAAGAGTTATAAAACCAGTATTTCACAGTTCACTATTTCACTATTTGAACACTAACATTTTGTTTTTATCTGATGATACTTGCAACAAGTTTTTTCATATCTAGGCAAGGATATAATTCATTAATTCAGTCAGTAGGAATGCCATTGTGTACCTACTGTTGTAATCATATTTGAGCAAATGAATTTTGGTATTATTGTGAAGTTAAAATAGACACATTCTCTTTGTTTCAGTAGTCCCAAAAGGAACGTTTTTAAAAAATTAATTTCAAAAGTTACATTATTAAGACATGTATTTGAGAGGCTCTCCCTGAAAGGCGATTAATTCTTATGATTCAGGTATTGCCAACTAGACACCGTATGAAAATTTCTTATTCAGAACCTTTCGTTTATGTAAAAAGAACAGTTTACTTAAGGGCTTGCATTGTTGAAAGGATTATGTATCAAACTGGAGCCATTCAATTTAAAGTACACTATTTATAGCTTTAGAAAACTGATCAAAATTAATTCTTATATTAGTTAATAAAAATAATTTTAAAAAATTTTTATTTATTTATGTTTGGCTGCATTGGGTCTTCGTTGCTGCGTGCGGGCTTTCTCTAGTTGCGGCAAGTGGGGGCTACTCTTCGTTGCAGTGGGTGCTCGTTGTGGTGGCTTCTCTTGTTGCGGAGCAAAGGATCTAGGTGCACAGGCTTCAGTAGTTGCAGCACGCGGGCTCAGTAGTTGTGGCTCACGGGCTTAGTTACTGTGCGGCATGTGGGATCTTCCCAGACCAGGGCTTGAACCTGTGTCCCCTGCATTGGCAGGCGGATTCTTAACCACTGTGCCACCAGGGAAGCCCAAAAAATAATTTTTAAATGTCCATAGAATATAGAGCAGACGTTGCAACAGACGTCGCAACTAACATGCCTTCAGGATCTAGGCAAGTAACAAAATAGAGAAGCAGGTGAATGTAGGGAACATACACACAATGTGGAATCGAGAAGTATAAAAGCAGCTGGTGTCAATCATTTCTTGGCTGTGGTTGTTTCCATATGGGCTCTCATTGCCTTTTTGCAGGGAGATATACTCTAAATTTTAAAATATTTGTTTAAATTCTTAAAAGACTTCTAATCAAACAAGACATGCTTGTAGGACCATCTCTTTCACTACAGTAATTTGTCTTTATTAAATCAAATATTGAAGTGCCTACCATATCCAGGTACTATGTTAAGAACTGTGGTATATACAAATGAACATTGGACCTGGCCACTACCCTTTAGAAGAGCATTCTTCAGTAATACTTCCTAGGATGGTAGAAATGTTATATATCATTTTGTTTATTGCCCTATATAGTAACTACTGGCCATATGTAAATTGTGGCTAGTGCAACTGAGGAACTGTCTTTTTAGTTTAATTTAAATTTAAATATACACAGCTGCATGTGGTTAGGGACTATTCACTGACAGTGGTGCTCTAGAACTAAATTGAGTTGCTAAGACCATCTCATGAATAGTTACCGGTCCAAGATTGAAATTATATTTCAGGATAGCAATGGAAGAGATGACTGGAGGTCACACGCAATTTCTAAGTGAGTTGTACAGGTAGTTGCTATAGGACTTCAGAGAAGGGAGTGGTCACTTTAAGATAAACTTTAGGGAGCAGGTGAAATTTAAACTGGCTCAAGGGATAGGTAGAATTTTATTAAGAGAAAAAGATGTTCTAGGAGAGTGGGATAATGGGAACCAAATGCATGCAGGCAGGGGAAATTAAATAAAACTTCCTATTTTTCATTTAGAAAGCTGCCCAAAATTATGTTTCTTGGGGTTTTTTTTTTTCTGTTTTAACAGGCACATTATTTAAAAATTGAAATTGGCCTTGATACATTTGCTGGTTCTAAACTTTTGTCAACAGCTTGAGAAATAAGGCATTGTGCTGCTTTTATTCTTTGAGGTCAACAGCCAAAAAGATGTGAAGAATGTAAACTTTTAAAAAATATCTTTATGAACTTCGACTCAATTTTGCTGTGAACCTAACACCGATAAAGCCTATTTTTTAAAAAATAGCTTTCCTTTATATCATATTTACTCCTTTTACTTGGAATATGCAGATTTCACCACTTAAAAGTTTTTTAGTCACTTATGACTTCTTTCTCGTATGATGCAAGATATTTTAACTCAAAGAGCTAAGAGAAAAGCAAATGAAAGCTCTCAAATGCTTAGTTTTCACAAGGTATCGTAGTTTCAGTTGAAAACTTTTTCTGTTTAATAGTTGTTAGATCTTTTCTTTGGGGGAATTTAACTTGCAGCATGGTGTTTGAAATATTTTGTATTCTGTTCATGCATACACCAATTTAAAGGGATGACTTCTTAAATTGTTTAGCCGGGGAAATCTTTGACTACTGATGCAGTGATATTTTGAGTAGAAAAATGATTTATGAATTAAAATATACTAAAGTCCCTGTTAAATAATACCTTATGAGAGAGAGAGCATTTCCTTGATTGTCTTATATAAAAGTAGCAGTACTTCCCACCCTACCTTCCAGCACTCCTTATCCCCTTTCTGCTTTCTTGGTTTATTTATGTAGATTACATGAAATAAAGCATTTATTATTTTATGTGCCTGATACTTAGTGGGCACTCAATAAGTATTCTTGTCTAACCTTCCTCATCATCATGAGTAACCAAATTCTTGTCTTTTAAAATGTATAGTGAGAGATACTTTTTAAAGTGGTAGTTGTTTTAATTTATGCTAATAATATGGTAATTATTTTCATGTATTACAATAAAGTCTAAAGCATGCAAATAGTTTTATAACTTTTTTAAATGACTTTTCCCTCTCCTTCCACCCCTCACCTCTGGTAACCACAAATCCGATCTCTTTTTCTATGAGTTCATTTGCTTGTTTTTGAAAATATAATTGACCTATAACACTATGGTAGTTCTTGTTACACAACATAGTGCTTTGGTATTTCTGTACATTTCAAATGATCACTGCAATAAGTCTAGTCAGGATATGTCACCATACAAAGATATTACATAGTTATTGACGATATTCCCCAAATTGTACATTTCATACCTATGACTCATTTATTTTGCAGCTGGAAGTTTGTACTTCTTAATCTCCCTCACCTATTTTTTTCCTCCCCTTCACCCCCTCCCGTCTGGCAACCACCTGTTGGCTTTCTGTATCTATAACTCTGTTTCCATTTTGTTGTTTGTTCATTTGTTTTATTTTTTAGATTCCACATATGGGTGAAATCACATAGTATTTGTTCTCCTCTGTCCTATTTCACTTAGAATAATACCGTCTAGGTCCATTCATGTAGTCAAAATGGGAAGATTTCATTTTTTTTAATGACTGAGTAATATTCCATTATATATATATATATATATATATATGTACACACACACACACACACACACACCCCTCATCATCTTTATCCATTCATCTATTGATGGGTACTTGAGTTGCTTCCATATCTTGGCTATTGTATATTGTATAGGCATAGAGAAATAAAATTACTTGTTCATGTTACATAGCAAGTTAGCCCAACTGGAATTTGAAACTAGCTCTATCTAAATCTAAACCGATGCTCTTTTCACTATATAGTTTATATTTTAAACAATTATAGAGGTTTACTGTTGAATTTTATAATAAACATTTTCTCCCATCACAGATGTGACTTGATTTATTATAGAATTCTTGGAACAACATAATATGATAAAAAGCTGAGGCTACTAGTCTATAGATCCACAGAATATTAAGTGAGATGGGCATATATCAACTTAGCCTAAACTCATTTTACAGATAAGAAAAATGAGACCCAGAGAGGTTAAGTGATTTGTCTGCCATCACTAAGTAAGGGAGCTGAGACTAGAACCAAGATATCCTAACTTGAGTAGAGATTTTTAATGAACAACCTTGAATTTAATAAAAGGAAAATATGACCATGTCTACAATAGGGAATAAGATAATTAAAAAGGCTTTCTCTTTTAAAAAAAAAAAACCTTTCTTTAATGAAATCTAATTGACATTCAATAAACTGTACATATTTAAAATACACAATTTGATAAGTTTTGGCACACCTCTACACTCATGAGACCATTACTGCAATCAACAGTGAACATGTCTATCACTCCCTGAAGTTTCTTTGTGTCCCTTTGTAATCTTGCCATTACACTGTCTTCCCCAATTCCCAGGCCTAGAAAACTGCTTTCTATCACTATAGATTCATTTGCATTTTCTAGAGTTTTACATGAAAGGATCTTACAGTGTGTACTTTTTTTTAAAACATAACTTTGTACACTCCACATAGTGATTTTTGAGATTCTACCATGCTTTTGTATATAGCAATAGTTTGTTCCTTTTTATTGCTGAGTAATATTCCATTGTATGGATATACCACAATTTGTTTTTCCATCTACCTGTACATGGATATTTGGGTCGTTGCCAAGTTTTGATTATTACAAATAAAGCTGCTATGAACATTTGTGTGCAAGTATTTCAGTGGATTTATGCTTTTATTATTCTTGGGTAAATGCCTGGGAGAGAAATAATTCATTTTGGTGTGAAAAATATCTCATTATTTTAACTGCATCTCCTGACAGAGGTTTGGTAGTTTTTCATTTGCTTATTGTCCATGCTGAATTCTACCTGGTTGTTTTTTTTTAACCAAAATATTGAGGGAAAGCAACTCTAACATTTCACATTTGTTTACCCTAGAGTGCTCTAGATAATGGCAAAAGTAATCCATGAGTAATTTACATTTGAATTACTATAGTACTTGGGTCAGTAATTGTTCTTATATTTTTCTTTTGATGCATTTTTACTTGTTTTGTATATTTGAAGGAAATCCAGCTTATTGGACAGTATATAGGAACAAAAGTTATTGCCATTTGGTTACACTCAGTAGCATGACTAACACTAATGCTGATTGACAACCTGGAGTGGGGGAGGGGAATCTCAAATTATTATTATTGTTATTAAGTGTTTCCTTTATACATAATGCCTTAGTGACATTCTATAGATCTTCAGTTATAGCCTACCTGTTATCCTCTAACTGTTTTTTTGTGGTTCAGCCTGTCTAACCTGTAGTTCTTGTGTTAATGTGAATAGATATGAAACTAGTTATGGTTATTGACTGGTTCTCTGTAGGTTTTTGTTATCTAACCCCACCCATAATGGAACATGTCATTTTATAAACTCTGTTCTATTTGGTAGTAAAGAATAAGATAGCTTGAAGTCTTATTGTGACTGTTTATTTTCCTTTGGGGTGCTCCTTATACCAGTGGAAAAGTTGGTTCTTCACTTTGGAGAATGTGACCTAATGTGTTGTGATACGATATCAAGTCATACTTCAAAGTTACCAATTTTAAATTGTGATTAAAATGTAGTTTTCTTTTATTATGTATTCAGTCATATTTTAATGTCTCATCAATGGGAAATGAAGTATATTTTCCAAATAAAGTATTCTTAACCCTTTAAATATAGGAAGCATTGATTTTTAACATTGTTTTTAGAAATTACATTTATGTAGTGTATGTCACATTTTGCTTCCTGATTTACATAACATACATAGAAAGTTTGACTCTTTCTTGAAATATGTAGTACTCCTTATTCCTGTACCAGATGACTTTAGTGGTTAGTATGATTCTTTTTTTTTTTTTTCTTCTTCTTCTTTTTCTCTCAGGTATTACTTCTCACTCAGTATGTCAACTTTGAGCAGCCATTTCTCCATTCAACAAATATTGACTGAGCACTTTCTGTATTCGAAGCATTATTCTGGGACCTGGTCATAAAAGAAGGATCAAAATGTTTAATAGTGATCAAATATACTTCCTTCTCTCAGGGAACTTAAATTGTGGAAGGAAAGATACACGTTAAGTAATTATACAGGGATATTGGGACTTCCTGCTAAACTTAGATAATGAATGGGGGGAAAAAGGAAGCATACAATCCGAAATCATCATGACAACAAACGTTGTTTATAGGATTCATAATGGATATAATGTAAAGTTTGAGTTAAAATTAGAGCTAAATGACTGTTTTAGAAAAAAAATATTGAAACACAATTTAAAAATTTGCCATGTGTCTTATAGCAAATCAGTGACAGAACCATGACTAGAATTTCGGTTTTCTTATTCATAATCTCTCTCTCTCTCTGTTGCCTTTAATATCCTACCTTTGCTTAATCATTATGGATAGTTTTGGTTGTGAAAAGTGTTTCTGTGTTGGAAGCATGTGAGAGCCTGAGATTTGCACATGCTATTAAAATAGGTATGATTTTTAACTATATTTTTTAATTGAGATGTCATTTTTACCAATAATAATTTTAGTAATATTAAATAGGAGATATGATTGAGCTGAAACAATGATTTCCATATTAATGAAGTGATTAAATCATAGATGTTTAAGTTATTGCTTTGGATATACAAGGCATTTTAATAAAATGTATATACTTCTAGAATGCTTGTAAAACACTACACTTGTAGATAGAAATGTGATCATTTTTATTGCTTAGGAAGTAGAGAGATGAAATCTCCATAATTTCAAACCTATTGGATTAAAATGAGGTTTGAGGAATGGTAATCAAAATTTGAGGAGGAAGGAACTGTGTTTTATGTAATTTTCTTTCATTGCCCTCTACAGTTCTAATATAAACATATTTATGATTTGGTTGGTTTATAAAATTATTATACTTGGTATATTTATATATGTGTAGGCCTGGTAAGAAAATGGATACAATGTGGAGAAATTATTTTTAACCTACTTCTTTTTCCTGTGCCTTCATAATTCAATTGCTAAGATGAGTAAACTTTTGTGACACATTATTGGTTTAAAAAGTTATTTCTGGGCTTCCCTGGTGGCGCAGTGGTTGAGAGTCCGCCGGCCGATGCAGGGGACACGGGTTCGTGCCCTGGTCCGGGAAGATCCCACATGCCGCGGAGCAACTGGGCCCGTGAGCCATGGCCGCTGAGCCTGCACGTCTGGAGCCTGTGCTCCGCAACTGGAGAGGCCACAACAGTGAGAGGCCCGCGTACCGCAAAAAAAAAAAAAAAAAAAAAAAAAAAATTACTTCTGTTTTACATATACTTTAGTGGCTTAAAATTATGTTTTTTAAGATAACATGACTAAAATTTTTTAAAAAGTTATATTAAAGTAGATAATGCTTCTGTGAACTTAGATCTGAGCCACTACTTTATAGGAAGAGTGGCTTGATCATCTTTATATCATCAGTGTCTAGAATAGAACTTTACACATAGTAGACATTTAATAAATTGTTGCTGAATGAAACAAATTTTAAAACACAAACTTGTATGCTAAGTTATAGGACAGAAGATATATGAGAGTTCCTACCTGTCAAGACCCGAATTATGGTTTATATCTGAACAGACTACTGTTGGCTACTGCTACTTCTTCCCATGTATGTTTTTGTAGTACCTCATGGAATATGACTTTTGTAGGAGGAACATGCTTGCAATTATGATTATTATATACTACTATAAAATTAAGAGAACTAAGCACTCCATATTCTGAATTGTTAAGAGTGTAATGTGTATGATTCCTTCAAATGGGTAATAACCAGGGTTTGTTATGAATTATTAAAAACAGTATTATTAAAATAATATACCATAAAGTATAAATATTTTAAATTAAGGCTGTAATTCAGAATGCATTTAATACACCAACTTGACTCGTAATACATTTGTGCCTTTTTTTTGTTTGTTTTTTTTTTTGCGGTACACAGGCCTCTCACTGTTGTGGCCTCTCCCGTTGCGGAGCACAGGCTCCGGACGCACAGGCTCAGCGGCCATGGCTCACGGGCCCAGCCGCTCCGCGGCCTGTGGGATCTTCCCGGACCGGGGCACAAACCCGCCTTCCCTGCATCGGCAGGCGGACTCTTAACCACTGCGCCACCAGGGAAGCCCCCATTTGTGGCATTTTAATTGTTTTATCTGATATATTAATATTTGTGGACACCAGCTTTATATTATGAGAAAAAATCTGTGAGATAATACTGAAAATGTAGTTAAGTAATAGCTAAGAAACTTCATTTTTAGGAATTATAAAAGAAGTTTATGTATTACATTGGTCGCAAATTTAAATATATACTTAATGTTTCTTAGGTATTGAAATATACCCAGTAACATGGCATTTAAACTTAAAAATTCTTATCATGTTTTTAAGAAAATGTACTCTCAGACTAGAACAATTTTAAGAGGTTGAGAGGCCATTACCTTCGAAATTCCAGACGGGGGACTATCCTACATTAGAATTCTATAGCCTTCCGAAACTACATTCTCAGTAATGAAATCCAGTATCTTTACTATTAGATAGCACTCTCCTTTAGTTTTTTGTATCATTCCTTTCTCATTTTTTAATAAAATGTTATAGGCATACCAAAAGGTACATAGGGAGTAATAAAACACCATTGTATTCACTACTGATTTAAAGAAATACACATTACCAATACAGTCGAATGAAGCTTTCTGGATACCTCTCTCTGACATTTCTTTCCCTTCCCATCCCTCCACCCCCAACTACTATACCAAATCTGGTATATTTATAAATCACTTCCTCACCAGAACTTGTTTCTTGATGAAATCTCTAGCTCTGAAACCCTCTTTTCCTTGTGTCGTCAGCAGACATGAAGACCAATATGAAGGACAGTCGGAAGGTTGCTCTTGTTTTCTTTCATGTACCACATTTCTATCAATTTGCCACTAAAACACTTTATCACTCACTAATTTTTAACTTGTTTCAACCAAGTCTCTTGGCTCTTATTGTTTCTATTTGTAAATAGCTGTTACTTATCTTGCATTGACTAATTAGTTTTACTTCCTCAGAGACCTTTTGTATTCTGTGTAGTTTCATTGCTGTGTTCCCAGGCCCAGCTCTGAGAAACTGACAACTTGTTCTCTATTTCTTCATCCTAATCAGTGAAATAAAACATTTAATGAGAGCCCCAGTCTGATTCCCTCCTTCCCTTTTTCCCTCCCTCCCTCTCTCTTTCTCTCCATGTTTGTCTGTCCGTCTATCTATCTATCTGTTTATAATCTTAGTTTGGTTGCCTTTTATTGTATACTTTCAAACAACAAGAGCATCTCTGGGCTTTTCCTTTGCAGTCTTTTTTCTCATAATATCTCTTTATTCTGAAGCTCCCAAATTCTTAACACTGTGCTTGAAGTAGGTATGCTACATGTTATCTATTTCATTTATGCTTAGTCATTCTAAAAAATGTTTAACACTTTAGCACATTGGAGCTTTTGTGTGATAGATCTGCTCTAAATTAAGCATGACAAATAAAAATTAGTTTTTGTCCCATATTTTCTTCAATTTGATATCCTACTATCCTTTGCCCACTTTTTGACTGTTTTTAGTCATAATGGTAATAATTGAACAAATGTCAGATACTGTGACAAAGATTTTTATATTTTACTAATTTAATCATTTTATATTCCTTTGAGAGAAAATCTTGATTGATCTTGATTATTCTGATGTACTTGTAGGTGTAACTATTTTATTGGAGTCTTTTGGCTTTCTATTTCATAGTATCTGGCTCTGCCTGGTCACTTCCCTGCCTATCATCTGCCTCTATCCTATTGTCATCTTCACAACCAGAATTTCCAAATATTTCCAGAATGATCCTAGGAGGTGATAAAGTCCCTCACAGAAGTTCTGGCTAGGGGAAATGACTTGTGGTTCACATTTAGAGATGAAAGAAAAATATAATGTGTAAATAGCCCTTTAAAAATTTTTTTTACACTTTGTTTTTAAGAGTTTCAGTTAGAGTATAATGGTCAGTAATAGGTGTTTGAAACTATTATCATTATTTCTTATACTGTCAGGACTGTGTACACAAAACAGGGTTTGTATGTTTTATCTCCTGGGAAGCTCAGGAATGGGGGAGGTTCAGAACGAAGATCAACTGTTTTACCTTCAGAAATGTGAGAACAAATAGAATCTAGGCACTGAGAAGGATTTGTTTCTCTGGTCATCTGGAGCTCTGCTTAATATAATTTTTGAAGTTGTTTAAATTTTTAACATGGTTGATTTTATGTAAAGGAGGTATTCTGGGAAGTCAGTTAATCAAGGTCTTACTGTATGCCTTTTCTGCGAATGTGGTATATTTTCCTTAAAAATCTTTTTTGCTTATTAGGCTCCTAAGAAATAGCTAATAGCTGGAACTGGTTGACAAAAGGCTAGACCTACATGGGTTCTGAACTTGGGATGCTTAGATTGGCTTGGGGATTTGTGAACCCCTTAACCTCCTGCCACTGTGTGTGTGTGTGTGTGTGTGTTCCACACATGGAATTTTCTGAGAGTCCATTGCTTCCATCTGTATCCCAGAGTAGATCTGTAATCTGTGCCCCGCCTCCCATCACCTTCACCTCAGTCCACATAAACAAAAAGATTTTGAGAACCACTGCTGGAAAATTGGTAAAATTGATCAGTGGAATGGTGATTACGCTATACTAGTTTTTCGTAGCTCTAGTATCTGTCACTTGATAATGAAACCTAAAAGGTTCTAAGAATTTGAATAAATAAAGGAAAAAAGTAACAAAGGAAAATTAACCTAAGTCATTAAAAGAAGTTACTAACAAAATTCAGATTTTACTCACTGTATAATTTTTTTTGTGCTTGAATATATATGACTTAATTGAAAAGAACAAAGACTTGTGTCTGAAAGCCCTTTCCATATTATAAATTTGAGGATTTTCTTGATTTTTGACTCTAGCTGTTTGTGTGTTTCAATACCTTCCTTTTCTTTTTGCCTGAAACTTTTTCTATAACTAGAGCTTTTGGTGGGGGAGGGTAGAGTTTTGGGTTTGGATATGGGGGATTGCTAGTCTACTTAGGAAACTTGAAGCATATTCTTCTTTTTTTTAAATTCCCTTAAAAATATTTATTAATTACCTATGATGTACCAGATACTATGCTGGGGATACAGTAAAGAACAAGACAGATAATGCCTCTGTACTTAGAGAGGGCTTGTCTTATTGTCAAGCAGGGAAGACAAACTAAGTTGTTATAAGCAATATGATAGGGTATGTGCATGCATACTATGGATCATCTCACAGGAGCATCTAAGCAAAAATTATTAAATGGTATTGTGTTTTTAACTTTGGTGTCCACATGGTCATTGTCAGTACACACAAGTATGATCGATTTTTGAGTGTTCTTGTATCCTGTGATAGTACTGAACTCTTTTATTCTAGAAGTTTCTGGTAAATTTCTTGGGATTTTCTATGTAGATGACCATGTTATCTTCTAATAGGGACAGGACAGTTTTATTGCTTCCTTTTCAATCCATATGCCTTTTATTGTCTTACTGAAGTGATTTGGATGCCCAGTACTGTGTTGGATAAGAGTGCTGAGAGTAGACATCCTTGTCTTGATCCTGATCTTAGGGGAAAGAATTTAGTCTTTCACCACGAAGTAAGTTTGTAAGTTTGTTGTAGATATTCGTCATCAAATTGAGGAAGGTCTCTATTTCTAGTTTACTGAGAGTTTCTAATTATGAATGCATATTGAATTTTGTCAAATGCTTTTTCTGCCTCATTATGAACTCATGTTTAGCTTAATGTAGATACGGATGTCGTTTTTTTTTTTTTTAAACCACTGTATGTCCAATGTTGAGTACAGCATCTAGCACATGTAATAGGTATTCAGTAAATATTTGCAGGATGAATGGATCAATCATGTTTGGCCAGGATGTGGGTCAACTCTGGTTTAATTTAGTGAGGTGTCCATCCTTAGATCATTCAACTGTGGCCACAGATCTATAGGATCATGTTAAGAGCATTGAAGACCTCACTAGACTCACATGGTTTGAGTGAGATCAGAAATATTTCCCAGGACTTCCCTGGTGACGCAGTGGTTAAGAGTCTGCCCGCCAGTGCAGGTGACACGGGTTCGAGCCCTGGTCTGGGAAGATCCCACCTGCCGTGGAGCAACCAATCCCCTGTGCTACAACTACTGAGCCTGTGCTCTAGAGCCCGCGAGCCACAACTGCTGAAACCAGTGCGCCTAGAGCCCGTGTTCCACAACAAGAGAATCCTCCGCGATGAGAAGCCCACGCACTGCAACAAAGAGAAGCCCGCGCACTGCAAAAAAGAGTAGCCCCTGCTTACCACAACTAGAGAAAGCCCACTCACAGCAACGAAGACCCAACACAGCCAAAAATAAATAAATAAATAAATAAATAAATTTATTAAAAAAAATTTTCCCAGAAGCTCAGGGGAGAAGAGTATGCAAAATAAGATGAAAAATTACTAGTGGCATCCTTTGGAACAAGGGTGGAAATGTGACCCTAAATTCAGTTCTGTGGTATAAAATGAGACTAGAGTGGTAGAGAACACAAACACTTATAGGGGAACATTGGTTTTGATATTGGAAAAAAATCATATATATATTGATCTGGAATTGCAGGTATCTACTAAATTACAGAGATAAAATTTCATGTTTCAAAGCAGGGAGCTAGACCTATCAATATTATTTGGGACTCTTATTTGTGGTAAGGGAAAACTTAAGTCAAACTAACTTAAGCAAAAAATGAATTGGTTGGCACTGTGATGAATGAGTTTAGGGGCATGGGGCTATGTTTGCTTTAAGCATGTTTAAAGATTTAAGGATTTAGATGCTCAACCTGTGTCCTTACTGATTTTCTCTATCTACGTCTTCTCAAAGTGTTGGGATGGAGAGGTATAAAGTGGGAAAGAAAAGGAAAATTGTTTTTTCTTTTTTAACATAATGATAATGTTATTCACACCCCCATCCCTACTTTTTATCTATTGAGAGTCAACAAAAAGTAATTAATAATCAAAATTGGGGCTTCCCTGGTGGCGCAGTGGTTGAGAATCCACCTGCCGATGCAGGGGATACGGGTTTGTGCCCCAGTCTGGGAAGATCCCACATGCTGCGGAGCAGCTAGGCCTGTGAGCCATGGCCGCTGAGCCTGCGCGTCCGGAGCCTGTGCTCCACAATGGGAGAGGCCACAACAGTGAGAGGCCCACGTACTGCAAAACAACAACAACAACAACAACAACAACAACAACAACAACAAAATAATGAAAATTGAAGAGACTGCTTAGAGCTATCATTATGGCTCTAAGAGCTATCTTGTCTGGATTGCTGCAGTAACCTCTGTATCATATGTCTATGGTAGTGTAATAAACTCATCTCAGAATTCTGTAGGTATAAGAGGTGTTTCTTCTTCTAGTCTTGCCTGTGCTCACTTATGCAGCTGCATTCAGCTGGTGGCTAAGCTAGACTGGAATGTCCACTGTGGCCTTCCTCACAAGTCTGGTGCCTCAGCTGGAATGGATGAGACAGCTGGAGTGCTTTGGTTCTCTTCCACATGGCCTCTTTCCACATGGCCTCTCTCATCCTCCAGGGTCCTCTCTCTCTAGCAGAATAATCTGGACTTCTTTAAATAGTAGCTGAGTTTTCAAGAAACAAGACAGAAGCTATGAGGCCTCTTCTTGAAGCTCCCTGTCCATCATCAGAATGTCACTTCCATTACACTATTAGTCAGAGTAAGTCAGAAGGCTAGCTTTGAGTCAGTGTGGAAGGAGGCTACATGATGATATGAATGTAGGAAAGCAAAATTCATTTGAGTCCATTTAGTAACAATCTACCATAGCTTCATAGCCGTTTTCCCTGCCCCCTCAAATCTGTTAACACAGGAGGTCATACAACATCACTTCCTTCCCTAAGCCCTACACCGTTTCATTCAGAATAAAAGCCAGTCTTTATATTGGCCTACAAGGCCCTATATGATCCTTAGTGAGAGAGGGATTTATAGTTCATCTGAGACAAGAAGTCCAAAGTAGGCAGTCTAGGACTTGTGTAGCAGTTCAGTAAAGCCATTGGGGTCCTAGGCTCTTCCACACTGCTTTGTCATCCTTGTTGTTTCTGTCCTATTTGCCTATTACACCTTTAGACTTTGGGTCTGCATTCTAGGCAAAAAGAAAGGGAAAATTGGAAGTTTTCCCCAAAATCCTGGGCTTCCCTTTGCCAGGAATTGTCATGTAACTACTTCTAGCTGCAAGGGAGTCTGGTGAAGTGAAAATTTTATCTCAGCACTTTGTTTCATCTACTAAAATGGAAATTTCCTTAGTGAGGAAAAGGGGGAGGCTGGATATTATGTAGGCACCCAGCACTATCTCTCAGTATTATGTGCCAGGAAATATACTATTGCTATGAAAGCATACTTCTTATTCCTAGGCATAGCCATTATGAGACTTAGAAATAATACAGTCAAGGTAGTTGTAATAATTCCATTTTACAGAAAAAAGAAATGAAAGCTTTAGCATGGTTGCAGTATCAGAATTTATACATGGCCAGTCTGACTCCAAATACTTAGTTCTTTCCATCATACTACATTCTAACTGAGCTTTCTGTTAAGACACATGCAGAAACACGCACACACACATACACACACACAATATAGCCTACATTTGTGTAAAGCTTTACTGCTTCAGATTTTGTTTGGTATTCATGTCTGCTTTAGTAAATTGAATACCTGAAAGAAAGCAGGATTGTGTCATTTCCATTACCTAGCATTCAGTGAATATTTTGAATAAAGAAGTTTTAAAGAAACTAAAAGGTGGGAGAACCAAACATAATTTTGCAGATGGGCAAACAGGTACAGAGATGGAATAACATGCTTGGGTTGCATAGCTAGTGACAGAGAGCTGGTGTAAGAACTGGTTTCTTGCTTTCTGGTGAGAGCATTCTCCCCTTAGACCAGAAGGTTGGATTAGGGTGATATGAGAGAATAAGAGGAAATATGTCCTGCCAGTACCCCTGAATTAAGGCACATAATATCCCTTAATTAATGCAAATAAGTTAGGTCAAGGTGTAGTTCAAATAAAGGGAAATGGATAAGAAGGTGGTATGGAGTAAAAGAGCACCAAACCAGAAGTTAGGAGACTAGTATGCTAAACCCAGCCAGTTCACTGACTTCTCTTTGTGACCTTAGGCAAGTTGCATAGCTGCTTTGAACCTGCTTTCCTCAAAACTAAAATCAAGGGAGTTACACTACATGATCTTTGAAATTCCTTCTAGCTAAACAGTATATGAATCATTGTACCCACTGAGTTTTTATGGGTGCTCTAACATTTCTTGGCATCTATCAGGTCAGACTGTTTTATATTTCTATAATATAGAGAAAGTAACAGCTTTTTCACTTCTTCTCTGGGAACTTGGCCAGTGAGAAGTAAACATCCTTTCCTGTCTCTCCCTAAATGAAGTACTTGGTCATAAGTGACAGACTTTTTTCTTCATTTTGTTCTTTGAATCTGATCCTGTTCTTATTTTAGTGTTTTTCTTAACTTCACTGTGAGTTTGTTGAAATGTAGTAAATAGAAAATGTCAATTTATATTTTATTCTACAGATCAGAATTTCATTATTTCATAAAATAAAAATAGTTGTATTTATCAAATATATATTAACACATTTGCATACTTGGAATACTTGACTGGCATATGACGTGGTCTAGTTATAATGAGTGGAATGTGTAGTCTCATCCTTTGCAGTAGAATTGTATTGACTTGAAATAACCTAGTAAATAATAGCGAATATACTGTAGAGTGTAAAGTATCATTATAAGCTTTTGCATTTACCAAAATTGAAATAAAGTGAAAGTTACTTTTTTTTTTTTTTTTTTGCGGTATGCGGGCCTCTCACTGTTGTGGCCTCCCCCGTTGCGGAGCACAGGCTCCGGACGCGCAGGCTCAGCGGCCATGGCTCACGGGCCCAGCCGCTCCGCGGCATATGGGATCCTCCCAGACCAGGGCACGAACCCGTATCCCCTGCATCGGCAGGCGGACTCTCAACCACTTGCGCCACCAGGGAGGCCCGAAAGTTACTTTTGATGTCTTTAAAAAATGTAATTCCCTCCTATTAGACAGGCAGTATATATTAATTGCTAAAAAAGAAAAAAATTTGAGAAAATATGGAAAACTTGGAAGAACAAAATGAAAATCTTAGATTTTTTACCCAGAGATAATTATTGTTAATATTTTAATCTCTTTCCTCCCAGTCTTTTTTTGTCCATTCTTATTTTAAACATAATCTGAAATAAAACTGTGTGCATAGTTGCAATACATTGGGCTGGACATACTGCTGAGGAATAATAAAGACTATAAATAAAAGAAACCTTTCCTTATTCCCTAGACTGTTTGAAATTCTTTTGTTATGACACTTATATCCTGAACTTTCTCTTTTCTATAAGTTGGTTTAAAGCCCTGCTACTTGTAAGTTTTGTAAGGGAGTCTGTCTGTGCCCAACATATATTATTTTAAAAATTATTGCATTTACCATTCTATATAGTAATAATTCCTAATTATCTTATTAGTTTACATTTCTAGAATTAGAATTACTGGGCCAAAGGGAATCACTATTTTAAAGATTCTTGTTATTATAGTTCCAACTTTTATAAAGTTTTACAGCTTACATCTGGATTATTGCCAACATTACGATTAGAAAACTTTGTCAATTTAAGAGGTAAAAATGGTACAGTCTCTTCTGCCATAGCACAAGTTTTTTTCCTTCAATAGAAGTGAACATATACATGAAAGTAAGCAGGGGAATGATGTAAGTGTAACATGGGCACTGGGTTAGTTCATCTGTCATTTCCCCAAGAATGTTAATATTTTGAAGCAGCTGGTTTTTAATTTTTTTTTAATTTTGGAGAAAGCCTTAGCAATATATGAAGATAAAGGCTGAAAATCCTGTAGAAGTTTGATAGTTTGGAACCTTTGTTGTTATTAAAGAATAGTTTTCTGTTGATCTAATTATCATTCATTTGTAGATAAAAATGCTTTTTCTCTCTGTTTACTTTGTAGTTGCTGCGTTATTTTCATTTATCTTATTTGCAACTTGGTATGACCTTCCAGTCTAGGGATATATCATGCTTCAACTCTGGAATATTCTCATCCAATTATCTCTTCATGTAGCACTTCTCCCCCGTTGTCTTTATTCTGTTATTCTGGAGCTCTTACTACGTGGATATTGGATCCTCTCATTCTGTCTTCCATGCCTTTAAATTTCTCATATCGCTGTATGATGAATTCAGAGTAATTCCCTCAAGTTATCTATCTGCCAGGATACTAATTCATTAGCTTGGTCTAATCTGCTATTTAACCTGTCCACTGAGTTTTTAATGTATTTTGGTTCCTTTGAACTCCATCTAATTTTTACTCTGTTTCTTACTCATTGAAGTCTCTATTCCTTCTTTTATTTATTTAGCTGCTCGAAATCTACTTAACCTAAAAATCATTTCGATTGTACTACTATAAATCCTGAGTGTATTAATTTCAATAATGGTTTCCTTGTTTTTGGATTTGGCCCATCTGATTTGAAAGGCTGCATTAAGGATATAGATGATATAAAATACATTAAAAATAGGTAGGATTAATCATGAAAGAGTTGAAATATTTTTAAACATGATGGTGGATTTAGATTGATAGTGAAAGGAATAGGGTATAAGAAAGAAAGACAGGGGTAAGAGAATATAACAGCAAAGTGTTAGATTAATTTGATTAGAAAGGAGTGGCTAACTAAGCTTGCTGATTTCAGTGATAAAAGGTTTGAGAATTAATGGGGTTTCTTTTATGTATATATGATTGGTAGAGAATCATGAATACTACTAGGAGTTTAGTTTTATGTTTAGGATTACTTTTGTGTTTTTTTCCTTTCTTTCATCTCTTTCTGAGCATATTAATGAATTTAAAAGGGAGTTTGTGATTAGAGGTTGGATCTAACTTTGCTTGGTTTTGAAAACATGAGAAAAGGTATCTACTGTTTACTTTTGGGGGAGGTGTGAACTTTATTATAGAGTACAAAGAGTTGAATGGTGGATGAAAGGGTAAAGCTTGTAAACATAAATTACCATAATGTTACTATTGCCTCTAAGAGAACCTGCTGAGACAGAGATTATCACTGAAGATTTTCACTGCTTAAATAGCTATTTTTTTTTTCTGAGACTGATTTACTTTACTGTGTCAAGAATATTATTACATTGCCTAGTACTGATTCCATTTATGATATAATTGCTCTTATTTTTTTTTAGGGTAGAGACATAATTTAATAGATGGAATATCTCATTTCAGTTGTTCCAAATGCAAGAAAATTATATTTTCCAATAACTTTCACAGTTTATTGCAACTAAAAATTTTAGGAAAGGAGTAATAGAAAGTACTGTAACCTTTCCTGTCTGCTGTCAGGGGGCATAGTTTATCTTAAGTTATTGATTATGGTGTATGTATCTCCTCCTTTCCAAAAGGTATTTGAGCCGTGTCACAACAAAAGATGGGAGTAAAAATATGGTTACTAAAAATTCAGGCCTTTTAGGAAGAGGAAGCAAACATGCTAACCACATATGATTTATATCTAATATCTAATTTTAGCCAGTATAGTTGCTATGATTGAATATCTATTTTGCCTTAGAGCTTCCTGGAGTATGAGTTCTCTTTACCAGAAAGAGGAAAGCATGACTTCCTTAGCAGTGATAGATTTTCCTGAATTCTAAAAGAAGAATATTAAATAATGTAATCAAATAATTAAGAAAACAGAACAGAACCACTCTACCAGGCATAAGCTCTGCCCTCAAATTGCTCACAGTCTTTGGAGTTGTCAGATAAGGAAAGGAATACTTGTTTAAATAAAATCCACATTATCAGAGCACACAGGAGAGAGGCATTTAATCTAAATTCTAAGAGAGGGCATAGGCAGGAAATTCTTTCCTGGGGAAAAAATTGTGGTAAACTTTGAAACAAAGTAAAAGTTAACTAAGAAAAGAAAGGACTAGGAAGAGATAGTTGAAGAAAGAAGGGTAAATATGCATCCCAAAGGTGCAGCATGCATAGTAGCTGAGCCAAAAGAGATTGTCTCTGGCAGTAAATTTCCGTAATTTGATATGATTGGCATTTAGCGAGCAAATTGAAAAGTGGCAGTTGAAGTAGCCAAGGGTAACAGTGTTTTTTGGTTGTTGTTTTTGTTTGTTTTGTTTTTAACAGCCTTTAAATATTAGTACCATGGGGCCTCCCTGGTGGCGCAGTGGTTAAGAGTCCGCCTGCCGATGCAGGGGATACGGGTTCGTGCCCCGGTCTGGGAGGATCCCATGTGCCGCGGAGCGGCTGGGCCCGTGGGCCATGGCCGCTGGGCCTGCGCGTCCGGAGCCTGTGCTCCGCAACGGGAGAGGCCACAACAGTGAGAGGCCCACATACCGCAAAAAGAAAAAAAAAAAAAAAAAAAAAAAATTAGTACCATGATTTTCAAACTCTGCAACAAGGCTCTCTGGAGTGCCTCAGCAAGCTCTCAGGATGCTGCAGTGTATTTTAAAAATTTCAGGGAAACACAGTGACACCATTTGTTGGATACCATGTGGACTAACTAGAGTCAGTAAAGTTTCAATATTAAGGATATTCTACAACCCCCAACCCCTTTGTACTGGCAGAATAGGATGAAGGTGGGAATGTGCAACTGATTTCAAGTTTTGAGAAATTGTGAAGTACCCAATAGCAGACATATATCCCATTAATAAGTAACTGTGGCTATTAAAGAATGAAATACAAATGTAATTTTCTTTCAATTTGTATTATTTCAAACAGCTACTAAGTTGTTATAAGTATTGATTAAGTTATTTGGACCTTACTACTTAATAAATGGAATTGTTAGGTATTTCTTTTAGCCTATGCATAAAGAAAAGATTACTGAGACACTTAAAAAGGCTTAGTACCTAATATCAAAGTACAGATTTGTGAAAGCAATTCATGTAGGGTTTTTTAAGTTTATAAAGATAGAAATAAAAATATCTAGAGGAATGCATTTAGCTTAAGCTTTCTCATTTAAGAATTGTTTGCCTCCGTTCCCTTTACCTGAAGGTAGACAATAGAAATTTGGGATTTTATCTTTTGACAATAGTCATATGTTTTTGATAAACAGGCAAAGGTGGATTTATAAACTTTGGAAACTGAATAAATGGATTGATAGGACTTATAGTCCATTTTAAATAGTGAAAAGCTTCAACATTATTTTGGCCCAGATAGGAGATCATTCTATGTTCGTATAGATAAGAATCAGAAATTTAAGGCCAATAGGTGTAGATCACCAGTTTCAGGAATTTTTAATCTAAGATCTATGGTACCTGGAAATAGTACATACAAACATGAAATTTTCTTTGTTCTACTCTTTTTTTGGTCAGTTTCAAAGGGGTTGTTGGTCCTAAAAAGGTTAAGAACAACTTTATACATCAACTACTTCATTTTTTGCATAGTATGCCTGTCGGCACCAGGTAAATTGGTACCAGTGCCAAGACTAAATCCTGTATTCTCCCATCCATTAACTCACTCTTTTGCAAAATACATGTTTTTTAGAGGTGAAGAATTAGACGTAAAGAGTATTTGCACCAAGTATTTAAATAGAACTTATTTTATAGGTGTGATGAATTCCCAAAGAAGTTAAAGAAAATCTTTTAATTACTTAGGTCTGTGGTTCAAAAGATACATAAAGGGTGCACAGTGAAATATAAATCTCTTTTCTGTGTCCTTCACAAGCTCGATTCCTCTTCCCAAAGGCAAAAGTTAACTCTAGTTTCTTGTGTTTCAGAAATTAAAAATTTAAAAACCAATAGTATTGTAGTAATGGAGTTTAAAATAGTGAATGATATACAAATAGCCAGAACATAACTTTGCCGGTTTTAAATGTAGATTAGATGTGCTTACCTGATTTGATTTTCATTTTAAGATGAATAACTGATACTGTATACTCTCTTAGCTTCTGTCAGTAGGACATAATTTAGACATTTTTTAGTAGTGATGTTTATGTAGGCAGTCAACCAAATTATCAATTGGGATAGATAGTCATGAAATATATGAATAGAATTCTGAAATTAGTCTTCCCAAGCCCTAATGCATTTAATTGCTTAACTAAAAAGTGGTCATAAGGATATAATTTTATTTTATTTTTGCCAATATTAGTTTATTTTTAAGAGGTTTCTTATAGAAGATAAAATAGAATTTTATCTCACCTATGGAATTTAATAATAATCTTCACTTATTAAGTGACTATAGTGGGCCAAGAATTATATTTGGAGCTTCACATACAATATTTTGAATTACCACATTATCTCTGAAAAGTGCCTAATATTATTATTTAGATTTTACACAATTAGATTGAGTATTTGAAAGGTTAAATAACTTGCTCAAGATTCACAGTGTAGGTTTTGGAATCTAACTTGGGTTCATGGAATATCAAAAATTCATTGTCTGTTTATACAGCCCAAAGATGTCTTTGTGTATAGATGTGTTTATTTTAATATAAATTTGTCAGGTAATGCTATTTAGTTAGTGGGCAGAGTTTTTGAAGAATTGCTTTAAGTACAGTTGTATTCTTATATGGCATATTTTACTGAGCAGCTAACTTTCCTAAACTCCCACATTTGTGTGTTTATTTTTTTTCTGTAGGGAGATTCCCGAAGTCTTCCCTTTTCTGAGAATGTGAGTGCTGTTCAAAAATTAGACTTTTCAGATACAATGGTGCAACAGAAATTGGATGATATCAAGGATCGAATTAAGAGAGAAATAAGAAAAGAACTGAAAATCAAAGAAGGAGCTGAAAATCTGAGGAAAGTCACAACAGATAAAAAAAGTTTGGCTTATGTGGACAACATTTTGAAAAAATCAAATAAAAAATTAGACGAATTGCATCACAAGCTACAGGAACTAAATGCACATATTGTTGTATCAGATCCAGAAGATGTTACAGGTATTTTATTTGATGTTTATATAGTATACTAATAAGAAATGTATTATTTTAAAAATAATAAGATTTGTGACATGTATAGTCTTTAGCTTTTTTGAAAGTACAGGGATTGTATTTTCTCCTACAGTTAAGGTCTTATTTATATTCTATTCAGAAGGTGCAGTGAGTTGATGAATATGAAAATTAAAACGTTTACTTAGAGATGAGTAATTCTCTGTCTACTCTCTTACCCTCTGTCACTAAGACATTACTTAAAGTTATTTTCCAGTACTTATGTTTTATATTGAGTCAACCACATGCCCTTACCTGATTCATCCTTGAGATCAGCAGCACGAGTTTGCCAGATGACTTTTTAAAGTTAAAAATGCATTCTATGACCAAGGGATATTTTTATTTTTTGCAAATATAGTTAATCAAACCTATGACCTTTGTTCTTTGAGTTCTAAGCAACTGAATTAACAACTACACTACCAGGCATTTTGTTTAAAAAAGAAGAAAGTTTAAAAAAGAAGAGAATTTAAAAAGCCAAACATTACTTTTTTTTTTCTCCAGTATAGAAAATGAAAATACAACCTGTAAGTCCAACCTAAGAGCATAATTTTTAAACAGTAGAATTAACATGTTCATGTTGGAAATTTTTCAATGGTACAGAAAATAAAAATAGAAAAATGACCTCTATCCACTCTAGGCCCACTCCCTAAAGGTAACATTACTAAGTTTTTTGTTGTTATGTTCTTCCAGAAAAAAAATTCTATATTTGTATCAATGTCCATCCATTCATATATACATTCTTTCTAAACCTTTTTACTTAACAAATCATATAAGACACATTTGATCTAATAGTTTTGTCTTTGAGGATATTTTGAGCTAGTTATTTAATGTCTCAATCCTTAATTTCTTCATTTGCAAAGATAAGGAGTGGTATACGTAGAATGATGTATCTAGCACCACAGAAATTTTAGAAGAACCTGTATGATTAGCCAAGAAAAAACAGATATAAGTAAAATTAAATTTGCTTAAGAAAGTACATAAATTTGACCAAGAAACACAAATTTCCAATCTTAAAAGTTGTGTACAATGCTTCTGATATTCAGTGTACTTATAGAGCTTGTTTTAATGCATTACTTTCAACATCTGGAACTTACCTTAGGGGTTTCATTTGGAGACTGTCCATGTAGAGATTTCAATCTTGTAAGAATAATTAAATCTTAGAAGTGAAAGAAATAAAGAAGCCAGCCTTCTTATTTTATAGCTGAAATAATCCCAAAGATGTGAATTAATTTGCCCAGAATTACAAAACTAGCTAAAGAACTCTTCAATCTAGTATTTTCTTATCCACAAATTCAGTAATTACATTATAAATGGAAATTTGTATTATGAAATGCTTTTTCTTTAGCAATATCATATAAACTTAGATATAGCCTATTCTGTTGGAACTCTGACGAGCTCTATATTCTTTGCCCATTACTTTTTTAGGAGAGGTCTAAAATAAGAAACTGTGCTGGAGCTTTAAACTCAGTTTAGAGAAAACATTTTTGATAATCACAGAATACCAATAACTACCTTGTAGTTGGAATATAGAAGTGTTTTTGCCACCCAAAGAGTAGCCCATTTGGTTTCCCCAGTCCCTTGTAAAAAATTAACTTTACTGAAGTATATAAATTACATATGATAAAATGCACATATTTTAAGTATATGATTTAATGAGTTTTAACAAACGTATATACCCAGGTAACCATCACTACAACTAGGGATCCTGACCATCACTTCAGTTCTCTTGTATACATACTTGCAATCAATCTCCAGTCCCCATCCCTGGCTTTAGGTAACCACTGGTCCGCCTTCTATCACTTTAGATTAGATTTGTCTTTCCTAAAGTTTCCTATAAAGAAATGACCTTTTAGTCCTACTATCAAATTCCTTTTCTACCTCAAAAGCCAATTTGGATATCTCTGTGAAACCTTCCTTGACTTTCTCTGATTATCTTCTCTATTCTACTTTGTCCACTCATTGTTGTATTACAATTTATTTCTGTACATTTTTATATCACTTACTAAACTGTATGATCCTTGAGGACAGGACCATGTTTTCATTCATTTATTTTCAAGGTTTATCATAAAGCCTGGAGTATAGTAGGTATTTAGTTGAGAGTATTATATCTCAAAAAAAAATAATCCCAGCAAATAAAAACCTTGTATTAGTTTTTGTAATTAATACCAAAGCGTAATTTATCATGGTACTTTAAATATTTAATACTTGGGGAATAAAGCCTTAAATAAAAGTTTTAGGAGAAATAATTCCAGAAACTTTCTTTGCTGTTATTGACTTATCAGATAACTGCAGGGCGAATGTTATATGAAATACAACTTTCTACTGTGACTTCTTAATACTTCAGTTTGTTTGGAATGAACTTGACAAGTTGGTTAAAGTTTGAATATATTAAAGAAACAGTTCTCTTTGCAAATGGCATATTCACACATCTTGGTAATAAGTTGTTTTTTGGTTTTTTTTTTTTTTCTCATACTAATTTGACTGCATTAAAATGAACAACACCACAGAGGGTTAAAGGTAGTTCAATGTTAATTTTAGGTCACATTGCCATAAAATTTTATGTTTTACATTGTGTGCTAAAGTAGGCAAAATCATTTAATTTGATTAGATCTGGCATAAAGGGTCAAGGGCCTAGCATTTTGCTTTCAGTTCTCTAAAGTATGTAGATTAATAAGTATGTTCAGAAGTATTTGGCTAATTCCTGTTGTCTTGGGGGTATGTAAGCAGAATGAATGATTCAAGGAAAGAGGGACAGAATTTAAATTTGCATTGTATATATGATTACCATGTAAGCAGTTAGGAGACCTGTTCTTAAATCACTTCTGCAATAAGTAACTCTGTTAACCATTAGGTTCTAATTTGTAAAATAAGGACTTTTATCAAATGAACTTTCAGACTTTTAGCTATAAAACTCTCTGAAATGTTGCTTATTATAATGTCAAGATCAGATAATTTGGGACTGTTTGATGTTCTTTTCATGCCCATGATACTCTAAGCTTCCTGTTCACCTTCAATATACTTCAAGAATATTCTCATGGAGTATTATTATTATTCCCACATGGAAATTATAAGCATATTATAAAATGAGGCTGAACGCACCTTGTGAAAAAAGTTATTGGAGCTCTGTAAAGTGCATTAGTAGTCTAAGCCTTAGTTGATACCTGAGACTCTGAAAGGAAATATTTAAGAAACAACTAATTTTCTGAATCTTTGGACTCATATATCATCCCTAAAGCAGAGGACAAGAATATTTTTCATATTAGGTATAACTAATAATTTGTGTAGTATAATTCCCTCTGTTTTTATCTTACTTCCTTCTCTTGTACCTCTTCCCATTTCCATTTTCTCAGACCCCACCAAGCTTAGATTGACTTTTACCTTTTGAGGTAGTGAATGTTTCCTTTAATATATAGAGTGTTGAGAAAGAAAATATTGATTTAGTATAGAACTAATAGTGTTGGAATTTTGTGTGTGGTTTTTTTGTTTTGTTTTTGTTTGTTTGTTTTGGCTGCACCACACAGCATGTGGGATCTTAGTTTCCTGACCAGGGATCGAACCCGTGCCTCCTGCAGTAGAAGCGCAGAGTCCTAACTAATGGACCGCAGGGAATTCCCTGAAATTTTTTGGAGTTAACCTTGGAAATTCTTCTAAATCCCAGAGATATACCTATATTGAGGGAGTCTTCTTAATGATTAAAATGTAGTTTATGAAGTCTTCCTTGAATGAGTAGAAGTGAGAATTTAAATTTCTTTTTATTATTGGCCTATCCACCTAAATGTAGCATAGAAATTATAGTTGAATTTTATATTTATTAAAATCTGTGTGGCCTGGTTTATTATGCAGTTTCTACATATTCCTTATTTCTGATTGAATTTCTCATTTTGAGGTAAGCATATTTTGTATTAAGTTGTATACTCTTTTTTTTTTTTGCGGTACGCGGGCCTCTCACTGTTGCGGCCTCTCCCGTTGTGGAGCACAGGCTCCAGACGCGCAGGCTCAGCGGCCATGGCTCACAGGCCCAGCCGCTCCGCGGCATGTGGGATCTTCCCAAACCGGGGCACAAACCTGTGTCCCCTGCATCGGCAGGCGGACTCTCAACCACTGCGCCACCAGGGAAGCCCAAGTTGTGTACTCTTAAGTAAAGGATTGCTGTTAAGTAGGTAACTATGATCGTTAATTAACAAGGCACTTTTAATGCCCCTGGGTTTGTTTTCTCATCTTTAAAATCATGAAATTAGGGCTTCCCTGGTGGCGCAGTGGTTGGGAGTCCGCCTGCCGATGCGGGGGACGCGGGCTCGTGCCCCGGTCCAGGAGGATCCCACGTGCAGCGGAGTGGCTGGTCCCGTGAGCCATGGCCACTGGGCCTGTGCGTCCGGAGCCTGTGCCCCACAATGGGAGAGGCTGCAACAGTGAGAGACCCACGTACCATTAAAAAAAAAAAAAAAAAAAAATCATGAAATTAAATGATTCATAGACACCTAATACTTGAATTCTTTGATATATATATATTTTTAAAGTTAATATACAGTAAAATTGATTCTTTTTGGGTACATCATTCCATGAATTTTAATATACATATAGGTTCATCTAAACACCACCACAGTCAGGAAAAGGAACGGTACTATCCCTTTGTAGTCACACCCTCTTCCTATTCCATATCGCCTGTTAACCACTGGTCTGTTTTCTGTCACTTATAGTTTGCTTTTCAAGAATAACATATAAATGGAATCAAAGTTTATAACCTTTTGAGACTGACTTTCACTCAACATATTGCTTTTTGAGATTCATCAAGGTTGTTGCATTTATCAATAGTTTATTCTTTTTTTTATTGCTGAGTGGTAGTCCACTGTACAGATGTACCATGGTTTACTTATCCATTCCTTCACCAAGAACATTAGGGTTGTTTTCCAGTTTTTGGCAGTTATCAGTAAAGCTGCTGTAACTACCCATTAACAGGTTTTTGTGTGAACATGTTTTCAGTTCACCTTGGTAAACACTTAGGAATATGATTCCTAAGTCATATGTTAGAATATGTTTAAGATTATAAGAAACTGCTAAAATGTCTTCCAGAGTGGCTATATTATTTTTCATTCTCACCAGCATTATATGAGAGTTCCAGTTGTTCCACATCTCCTCCAGCACTTGGTATTGTTAATGTACTTTTTAACCAGTCTAACAGGTGTATAGTGGTTGATGATATATATTGTAATTAGGAGGAGGAAAGAAGAAAAATAAAGTAGCACCATCTTAAGGAGAATTTATGAAAGAACTGTGCATGCCCTAGGTACAGAGTTATATACAGAATGAAGAAGTCTTTCCTACCAGAGATATGCAATATGCAGTTTTTAAACATTAAGACGTAATGTAGCATTGATCTGTATTTCTGTTTTTGTACCAGTACCATACTGTCTTGATTACTGTAGCTTTGTAGTATAGTTTGAAGTTGGGGAGCCTGATTCCTCCAACTCCGTTTTTCTTTCTCAAGATTGCTTTGGCTATTCGGGGTCTTTTGTGTTTCCATACAAATTGTAAAATTTTTTGTTTTGATTCTGTGAAGAATGCCATTGGTAGTTTGATAGGGATTGCATTGAATCTGTAGATTAACCCACACACATATGGTCGCCTAATTTATGACAAAGGAGGCAAGAACATACAATGGAGAAAAGACAGCCTCTTCAATAAGTGGTGCTGGGAAAAGTGGACAGCTACATGTAAAGAATGAAATTAGAACACTCCCTAACACCATACACAAAAATAAACTCAAAATGGATTAAAGACCTAAGTGTAAGACCAGACACTGTAAAACTCTTAGAGTAAAACGCTCTTTGACATAAACCACAGCAAGATCTTTTTTGACCCACCTCCTAGAGTAATGAAACTAAAAACAAAAATATACAAATGGGACTTAATTAAACTTGAAAGCTTTGCATAGCAAAGGAGACCATAAACAAAACAAAAAGACAACCCTCAGAATGGAGAAAATATTTGCAAATGAAGCAACTGACAAAGGATTAATCTCCCAAATATACAAATAGCTCATGGAGCTCAATATCAAAAAAACAAACAACCCAATTAAAAAATGGGCAGAAGACCTTATTTCACCAAAGAAAACATACAGGTGGCCAAGAGGCACATGAAAAGATTCTCAACATCACTAATTATTAGAGCGATGCAAATCAAAACTACAACAAGGTATCACCTCACACCAGTTAGAATGGCCATCATCAAACAAGCTACAAACAATAAATGCTGGAGAGGGTGTAGAGGAAAGGGAACACTTTTGCACTGTTGGTGGGAATGTAAGTTGATAACAGCCACTATGGAGAACAGTATAGAAGTTTCTTAAAAAACTAAAAATAGAACTACCATGTGACCTAGCAATCCCACTACTGGGCATATACGCCAAGAAAACCATAATTCAAAAGGACACATGTACCCCAATGTTCATTGCAACACTATTTACAATAGCCAGGACACGGAAGCAACCTAAATGTCCATCGACAGATGAATGGATAAAGAAGATGTGGTACATACATACAGTGGAATATTACTCAGCCATAAAAAGGAATGAAACTGGGTCATTTGTAGAGATGTGGATGGACCTAGAGTCTGTCATACAGAGTGAAGTAAGCCAGAAAGAGAAAAACAGATATCGTATATTAATGCATATTTGTGGAATCTAGCAAAATGGTACAGATGAACCTATTTGCAGGGCAGGAATAGAGATGTAGACATAGAGAACAGACATGTCGACATGGGGGGTGGGGGAAGGGGAGGGTGGGACAAATTGGGAGATTAGGATTGACATATATACACTACCATGTGTAAAATAGGGAGTTAAAACCTGCTGTATAGCACAGGGCACTCAGCTTGGTGCTCTGTGATAACCTAGATGGGTGGGATGGGGGAGGGGGAGCAGTGGCAGGGAGGTCCAGGAGGGAGGGAATATAGATATACGTATAGCTGATTCACTTCATTGTACAGCAGAAACTAACACAACATTGTAAAGCAGTTATACTCCAATAAAAAAAAATAAAAAAATATATTCATTATATAAAAAGCCAGTTTTAGTCACAACACTGTAAATCAACTATACTTTAATAAAAATAATTTTTTAAAGATATAACATATAGGCAGTTCTGAAATTTTAATGCCTAGGTTGCTTATTTTACCTTAAATGAAAAACACTACAACCCATAATCTTATCCATGCTATTTTTGTAAAATACTAAGAAAGCTTAACCAAAGGTTGCGTTAATTATAAAATATTTCAGCAAAATTAGTTCAGTTGGTGACATCTGACATAGGTCATCCTGAGTACACAAAATAACTGATGAAGAATCCATTAATAATTAGTGAGCATTTATTATAATCTGAGCAGTTTCCAGATGACTATATAAGGTAAGCATATCTGTTTAAACAAGAAAGATGGGGCTTCCCTGGTGGCACAGTGGTTGAGAGTCCGTATGCCGATGCAGGGGACACGGGTTCGTGCCCGGGTTTGGGAAGATCCCACATGCCGCGGAGTGGCTGGGCCTGTGAGCCATGGCTGCTGAGCCTGTGCGTCCGGAGCCTGTGCTCCGCAGCGGGAGAGGCCACAACAGTGAGAGGCCTGCGTACATCAAAAAAAAAAAAAAACAAAAAAAAAACAAGAAAGATGGATTTGGGGTGAAATATAAACAGTTAATATAATTGTAACACATGTCAAGAATCTGGAGTGGCTTATTTTTAAAATATCTGTATATAAGTACTAAGTGAAAACCAAAATGTTGACCAGTGAACAGTAACTACGAGACTTATAGATGGACGTTTGTGGAGATAGTTAAATAGTAAGATAGTGTTTCAGCATACTACTACCTTTATTAATTTAGATTTGGCTAGATTTACTTCAGTTATATTTCCTCTTATTTTTTTGTGAATGAAATAAATAGCCTTGTTCCATAAACAGACATCCTGGCTGTACAGGTACCACTTTATGAATATTGAGCATTGGGAATCAGCTAGGTATAAACTAAAGAACAAAGTTTCTATAATCCAAGGTCTCATTCCAGCTGGATCATTACGTAGTTATGTGTTTGTGTATCACTTGCAACCCCTCCAGTCCTTTCTTTTCTCGTTCATAAAGAGAATAGAGACTTTATATGCTCTTTCTATGGTGTTTTGTGAACAAGGGTTTTAATAGCTTGAGGAAAGGTCAAGTATGAGGCATTTAAGCTTTTCTAATTCTGAACATGAAACCTCTGGATGTAAGTAAAATCTGAGGAAGCTTTCCTGGGGCTAGGAAGTAAAGATTAAAGGTCAATTACGTTACTAACCTCCATGAGAATGAAGTAACCAGTTTAAGGCTAAACCTTATTTAGGAGCCTTCTAAGGATCGGGACTGCTCCTGTTTTCTAGAACTCTTAACTCATTTTGGAAGCCAACTGCTCAGTTGTGGATTTAGAGAAAATACAAAAAGTACCAGAAACAGCATATCTGTTGCTCTACACATTGTTGGGAAAACTACTAACAAATTCAGTTTTCACTCATCATTCTGGCCTTGGAAAATCTCATCCCTAAGGAGATTTTAACCACGTTGTATTTTCTGCTGACTTTCAAAGTGGTATTTCAAACCAAAATGGATTTTCTGGGCTTCATAGCCTTATAGCCTTATGGATATTGCCTGAATATAGGTATTATTATCCTGTTGGCTTTGCTTCTTACCATGTTTAAAGTTGAACTCTTCCTTCCTGAGACACTGCCTCTAAATCTTTCCCTTTTGTTTTTTGTCCTGTTAATGGCATGACCCCCCTAATCTGTAACTAAAATCTGACTTTTACTGTAGATGTCTGTCTTTCTTTTTACTTTCACTCTCCAGTGTAAGTCAAGTCACCAGGCCCTATAGATTCTACCTCTGACATAGGTCTCAAATCTGTCTCTTCTCCATCCTTACTGCTGAAGACTGCACGTTAAGTATTTCTCTAATCCAACCTAAACACTGCTACCAGTATTTTTTACTTAGTATTCAGAGTTGATCCTGTTACTTTCTTGCTTTAAACCTTTCAGTGGCTCTCCATTCCCTACAGAATACAGTACAAATTTATAGCATTACAGAGATGCCTTTCATATAATCTGGCCTCTGCTAATAACTTCAATTTCTGAGTGAAATTGTTGCTCCCGAATCTAATTTTCCCATCTTTCTTCGTACCATTTATGTTTGCTCTCTTTTTTTATCTTCCTACACGTGTGTGTGTGTGTGTGTGTGTGTGTGTGTGTGTGTGTGTGTGTGTGTAGATTGGCAAATCTAGGTGGTGGGTTTATGGGTGCTCACTATACCATTCTTTCATCTTTTCAGTATATTTGAAAATGTTCATATATACACACATACACTGTTGCATGAATAGACACACATACCCATTTATATAGTTACATAGAGGTTGTACCTGACTCTAAGCCCTTTAAGAAAAGGATTTTTTTTCTCAAGCCCTTTGCACAATACCTGAATATGTATGATGTAACCAATTCCCTGTGTTAAATTCCCTTTGTTCAAAATATCTAGTGTGGTTTCTGTTTGTCAACTAGACTGAATGGTATACTTTCTTTATATACCATATAACAAACTTAGAATACTTTAATTTCAATCTACGTAACTCCAATTGACCTAAGTGCTGTCATTGTTCATATTCCAGTTCTATCATTTTATCTTCATTTCCACAAGTTACATTAACTATTATTGTTTTATATAGTCATTGTTGGTTTATAATTACCCACGTGTTTATCATTTTCTTTGTTCAACATTTCTTCATGCTTCTCAGGCCTTCCTTCATCTTGTTTCTTTTTCTTCCTAAAGGTATAGACTTTAGAAAGATATTTCCCCGGGTATATCATTCTAGGTTGACGTTTATTGTCTCTCAGTACCTGGAAACTATTATTTTATGTCTTCTGGATTCCCCTGTTGTTTTTGAGGGGGCAGTTACTGATCTAATGGTTAAACTATGCAGATGTTCTGCCTTTCTCCCTAGCTGTTTTTAAGAAACTCTTTTTCTGCAGTGTTCTGCTGAATGGTAAAGATTTCTTTTCATTTGATCAGCTTGGGATATGTTGGGCTTCCTGGATCTGAGATTTGTGTATTTCATTGATTGTGGGAAGTTCTTAGCGCCTATCTTGTTGAATGTTGCATGTCTTGTATTCCTTCTTCTCTTTCATTTTGGAACTCCAGTTAGATGCATGATAAGTTCTTCAAGTCTATCTCTATTTCTCTAATTCTTTCCATGTGTCCAGTTTGCTCTTGACCGTGTATATTATATTTCTAATTTCTGTTTTGTTTGTATATGTATTTTATATATATATATATATATATACACACATACACTTACTACTACAAGTTCTGTTTTGTTAATCTTGGTAATTTTTGATAGTCTCTTGTTTTAGTCATTCTTTTGATACCTTTCTATTTAATTTTACCTATAAAATATACTTTTTCACATTTTGTGTGAGGTAATGACAACAAATGAAATCTTTACTATGATACTCCTGTAGTTTTTTTCTAACTCACGATGAATTTTTTTTTTTCTGCCGGAACTTTGTGATTTCTAGTTGTGGGCACATTTTCATTGGAACTTTATCTGTGGGAATTATTTTAGGTCTGGATTTAAAGTGCCTTCTTTCAAAGAGGATTTGCATTTGTTTCTGTAAGATGCCTGAAAGCATTATCAACCTGAGGCCAATTAAAGTAAAATTTATGATTAATTTTTGGGGGGGGCACATAGATAGTATGATTTCCTGCTTCAAACCTGTATGAGAGCAGTAAGAATTTTTTTTTAAAGAATATCCATTTCCCCTTCCCGCCAGTCACCCCAAGCCAAAAGCAAGTCAACAAATAATTCACCTGTTGTGGATGACAACTTTTAAGGTTCCTGTCTTTAATCATGTTTTTCCTGATCTGACTGCCTACTTTGTAAGAGTCCTTGGGCCTTTTCTTGGGCTTATTAAAATCCAAGCTTTACTTCATCAGGATGATGAGAGCCTAATAAGTCTCTTTTGTTCAGAAAAGCAAAAACATTCTCAGAAGCACAAAGGTACAAATGTCTACTTATATCTGTCCCGGGATTGTGTCACATGCACCATGCATTCACTGCCTTCTCCCTATCCCCCAAATGCAAGTAAGTCTGAGAAATCTTGTTTGTTTGTTTTGTTATCTTTTTCCCCTTAACCTGCTCTTAATTTAAGCAAGAGAGAAGGAGATTGCACATGGAGTATTAAGTTAGTCAACCCACCGTTTCAGGTACTTAAAGATTGCAAATATCTTCTGACTCTATAATTTGTAGCACCTTGATTTTTATAGGTAATTGTTATCTCTTGAGTTATTTTTGTGGAATTATAATTTCCTAGGATGTCCTCCAAAGACAAAGATATCACGAAAAAAGAAAATTACAGGCCAATATCACTGATGAACATAGATGCCAAAATTCTCAACAAAATATTAGCAAACCAAATCTAACAGTACATTAAAAGAATAATACACCATGGTCAAGTGGGATTTATCCCACGGATGCATGGGTTTTTCAATATCCACAGATCAATCAGTGTGATACACAGTATTAACAAATTGAAGAATAGAAACCATATGATCAGGGGCTTCCCTGGTGGTGCAGTGGTTGGAGGTCCGCCTGCTTATGCGGGGTCCCGGGTTCGTGCCCCAGTCTGGGAGGGTCCCGTGTGCTGTGGAGCAGCTGGACCCATGGGCCGTGGCCGCTGGGCCTGCGCGTCGGAGCCTGTGCTCCGCAGTGGGAGGGGCCGCAGCAGTGAGAGGCCTGTGTACCACACACACAAAAAAAAAACCATATGATCATCTCAATAGATGCAGAAAAAGCTTTTGATAAAATTCAACATCTATTATGATAAAAAAAAAACTCTCCAGAAAATGAGGATAGAGGGAACATACTTAAACATAATAAAGGCCATATATGACAGTCCCACAGCTAACATCATGCTCAACAGTGAAAAGCTGAAAGCATTTCCTTCAAGATCAGGAACAAGGCAGGAATGCCCATTCTTACCACTTTTATAGAAATCAGAGAAAAAAATAGAAAAAGGAATCCAAACTGGAAAGGAAGAAGTAAAACTGTCACTTTTTGCAGCTGACATGGTGCTATACATAGAAAATCCTAAAGATGCCACCAGAAAACTACTGGAGCTCATCAATGAATTCGGTAGAGTTGCAGGATACAAAATTAACATACAGAGAGATCTGTTGCATTTCTATACATTCACAATGAACTATCAGAAAGAGAATTAAGGAAACAATCTGTTTACTATTGCATCAAAAAGAACTAAATATCTACAAATAAACCTACCGAAGGAGGTGAAAGAACTGTACTCCAAAAACTAAAGACTCTGTTGAATGAAATTGAAGATGATACAAACAGATAGAAAGATACACTGTGTTCTTGGATTGGAAGAATCAATATTCTTAAAATGACCATGTTAGCCAAGGCAATCTACAGATTCAGTACAATCCCTATCAAAATACCAATAGCGGGCTTCCCTGGTGGTGCAGTGGTTGAGAGTCCGCCTGCCAATGCAGGGGACACGGGTTTGTGCCCTGGTCTGGGAAGATCCCACATGCCGCGGAGCGGCTGGGCCCGTGAGCCATGGCCGCTGAGCCTGCGCGTCCGGAGCCTGTGCTCCGCAGCGGGAGAGGCCACAACAGTGAGAAGCCCGCATACCGCAAATAATAATAATAAACCAAAACGAAATAGCAATAGCATTTTTCACAGAACTAGAACAAATAATTTTAGAATTTATATGGAAACACGAAAGATCCCGAATAGCCAAAACAATCTTGACAAAGAACAACAGAGCTGGAGGAATCAAGCGCCCTGACTTCAGACTATACTACAAAGCTGCAGTAATCAAAACAGTATGGTACTGGCACAAAAACAGTAGATCAAGGGAACAGGATAGAAAGCCCAGAAATAAACCCACGCACTTACGGTCAATTAATCTATGACAAAGGAGGCAAGAATATACAATGGGGAAAAGACAGTCTCTTCAATAAGTGGTGCTGGGAAAACTGGACAGCTACATGCAAAAGAATGAAATTAGGATGTTCTCTAACACCATATACAAAAATAAACTCCAAATGGATTAAAGGCCTAAATGCAAGTCCAAAAACCTTAAAACTCCTACAAGAAAACATAGGCAGAATACTGACATAAATCACAGCAGTTATTTTTTGGATCTTTCTCCTAAAATAAAGGAAATAAAAGCAAAATTAAACAAATGGAGCCTAACAGAAAGCTTTTGCACAGCAAAGGAAACCAGTGACAAAAAGAAAAGACAACCTACTGAATAGGAGAAATTATTTGCGAATGATATGACCCAATGAAGGATTAATACCCAACATATGTAAACAGCTCATGCAACTCAACATTAAAAATAAATAAATAAATAAATAATGGGCAGAAGAACTGAATAGACATTTTACCAAAGAGAAAATACAGATGGCCAACAGCCATATGAAAAGATGCTCAACATTGCTAATCATCAGGGAAATGCAAACCAAAACCACAAAGAGGTATCACCTCACAGCTGTCAGAATGGCTATCATCAAAAAGTTACAAAAAACAAATGTTGGCAAGGAGGTAGAGAAAAGGGAAGCCTTATACACTGTTGGTGGGAATGTAAATTGGTGCAAACAGTACGAAGGTTTCTCGAAAAACTAAAAATAGAAATACATATGACCCAGTAATTCCACTCCTGGGTATATATCTGAAAAAAACAAAAACACCAATTCAAAAAGATGAATGCACCCCAATGTTCATAGCAGCATTGTTTACAATAGCCAAAATATGGCAACAACCTAAGTGTCTATCCACAGATAAATGGATAAGGAAGCTGTGGTATATATACATACAATGGAATACTACTTAGTCATAAAAATGGCCAACAAAATTCTGCCATTTTCAGCAACATGGATGGATTTGGAGGGCATTATGCTAAGCGAAGTAAGTCAGAAAGATAAATACTGTATGATATTGCTTATATGTGGACTCTAAAAAATATGACAAGTGAATATAACATAAAAGAAGCAGACTCACTGATATAGAGAATAAACTAGTGGTTACCAGTGAGGAGAGGGAAGGTGGGAGAGACAATATAGGTGTGGGGGAGTGGAGGGTACAAACTGTTGGTGTAAGACTCAAGGATGTATTGTACAACACCAGTAATAGCCAGTATTTTGTAATAACTGTAAATGGAAAGTAACCTTTAAAAATTGTATTAAAAAATTTTAATAGAAAAAACTGGAAGGAAGAAAAATAGTTTGAAAGGGAAAATAGGTGAAATCTAAGGAAGACAGCAAAGTGTTTCTCTAATTTCTAAATGAGTAAAAAGTGGTCTTTATAAAACAAGACATTTCTAAAGTTAAATTTCTGGCTTGGCATATACTTTTGTGACTGTTGCAAATTACTTAACCTCTCTGAGTTTGCTTTTTTATTTCTAAAATAAGGTTATATTACAAACCATTGTTAGTTCCTTTGAAGATTAGATGGCAGAAATAGCTGCTTAACTGAGCCCTGACATGTAGTTTTATTGAGCCCTACACTTTAGCCTAAGCACTGTACAGGATTTATCTTCACAGTAACCCCCAATTTGTGGTTAGATAACTAACACATATTAAGTATCTGATCAAGATCACACCAATAAGTAACAATCACAGGATTCTAACCCAGACATTCTGACCTCAAGAGCCCAGACTCTTAACTGTTGTGTTATTTCTTATGTTCTTAAAATTCTTATTAAAACTGAAAGTATACTTTTCCATGAAAACAGTGTTAGATATTATAATATTATTACGAGTTCACAGACTGATAGAATCAGTGGGTGTTTCAATATCTTGGACAACCTTTAATGTGCAAGAATTTCTTATATAGTATCCTTAATGGTTTGTAATCTAGCTTCTATATAAATGCTTCCAGAGACAAGGGATTTTATTACATTTTTTAAGGCAAACCATTTAATTTTATAAGGAATTTCTCTTTATCCTGGGATAAAATTTTTGCACTCACTACATTTACCCTTTGGTTCTAATTCTCTGCCCTGTGAGGAGATAGTAAGAGGACAGCTTCTTTTATAGACAATTGTTTAAATGTTTAGGCAAGAATCATTTCTTTTACCCTAGGCTAAACACCATCAAGTATTTTACAGACAACAAATTTCCATACTTTTCTCAGCTGAGGTCCTTCTACTCTGAATGCATTCCAGTTCTTTTTAAAAATGTGCTTGCTATAAATTAACTATGTACCAAATTTTGTATAATTTCAGTTTCTTCCAAGAGTCTTGTATCATTTATGTTTAAAAAAAAAAAACAGGAAGTCGGAGAGAAAACCTAACTGTTCACAGATCTGAATGCACTTTTCAGTCATTGCAATAAATGTACACTTCATTTATGGACTCAACAGAGATATACTTAACACTTGTACACTGACTAGTACTAGTTACTGTTTACTGGATATTTACTATGCACCATGGCCTTTTCTAACCTCTTTACACATAACTTATTTAGTCACAATAATCCTGTGAGGTAGATGTTATTTTCACTATTTAACAGATGAGGAAAATGAGGCACAGAGGTGTTAAGTAATTTATCCCATATCACATGGTTTGTACTAAATCTCAGTGCCAAAACTGGGATTCAGAGCTAGGCACAGCCAGGAGAGAGAGAGAGAGAGAGAGAGAATTTATTTATGCTTAGTTTAGGCTGCTTTAACAAAATACCATAGACTAGATGGCGTAAACAACAGAAATTTATTTCTCATAGTTCTGGAGGCTGAGAACTCTGAGATTAAGGTGCCAACATGGTCAGAAGTATGGTGATGGCCCTCTTCCTGGTGTGTAGACAGCGTCTTCTCACCATATCCTTGCATAACAGGGAGACTACCCTTAGGACCTAATTACCTCCCAAAGGCCTCACCTCCAAGTACCCTCACGTAAGAGCTTCAATGTATGAATTTTGGGGGTACACAAACATTCCAACCATAGCAATATGTTATGTAGTTCTTTTGTGTGCCTGATCTGAAAGCTTGTCTACCTGTTATAGTAGTTTTCTTTAAGCATATGTCAACTTACAAAAATCAACTTTTGGAGCAGCTCATTTGTAATTTGGGAATTCAGTAGCAATAGAAACCTTTCTTGAATTTGAATCCTAGTTAATAACTGTAACTTTACCTATTTCCTGATATGTAAAGTATGGATAATATCTGTCTCAAAATGTTATTTTAAGGATTAATATGCATACATACACATTTGTGTGTGTGTATAATTATACTGTTATATATGTAAGTATACACACATACACACAGCGGTTAGTATAGCTGTTTACAAGGCTTTTAAATGGCAAAGAGGCAGCATAGCACAGCAATTATTAAGCTAGACTTTGGAACAGAACTGACTTACTACCTGTATGACTTTGGGCAAGTTTCTTAACTTCCCTGTGCTCTAGTCTTCTTTTCAGTAATAATAGGTGTAATACTTATTTCAGGGCTGTTATGAGGATTAATGAGTCAATAAAGCCCTTAAATCAGGACTTAGACCTTGTAAAGTAGTACGTAAATGATAAAATAATATTATTTTATATCAGTATCTAACATAACATCTGTATTTTTGTAAGTTAGTTAACTTATTTTTAAACGTTTTTGAGCTAGTGACTCTTTTTTTAAAGAAGTATAAAACCAAATATGAAACATATTTATTAAAATTGGATAGTCACACCATCTTTTATTAGAGAGAGAAGGGAGCCCTGAAGCATAAAGGTTAAATGACTTGCAGTTTAAGCAGTTTTCTGGTGATTACCAAGCTACTTATAACTAAACCAGGTCTATTACCCTAGTCTTCTAGCTTTTTTTTTTTTTTTTTTTTTTTTTAATCTAGAGACCTGGTGTGGATAAAACACAAAATAACTTCAATATGAAGAAATTTAGATATGTGGTAGAACTATTAGATGTGTTTCAACAATAATGGATTACTGAGAATAATTAGAGTGTTCTGTTTGAAGTTTTTGTTTTTGTTTCAAAATAGAAGCACCACGGTATGCTTTATGAAAAGTAATGGACTTGAATTTTTGGTCTTCCTACACGCCCTACCATCATAGTAGAAAGCAAAATGTGAAGGCTTTTATGCATACACTTAGATTATTTTAATTAATGCTAGCATTATATTTGAAGTACCCTTAGTCCTATGTATAGGTAATTATTTTAGTAGAATTTGTATAATTTTGAGTATGCTTTGTTCTCTAACCAATCAGGTAATAAGTAGGGAATTTAGTTTAATTCTTAAATACATTAGTCAAATTGATTTGATTTAATTTTAAAGTAATTGTGTTAGAAGAACCTTGGACAATGATCTAACTCAGCTTCAGACTCAGTGTAGTCACTTCTGTAGTATCCCTGGCAGATAGTCCTAGAACTCTACTTGAATATTTTCTTGACTTGAATTCTTGTATTTTCTGTAAGCATAAGGAGATTCAAGCTTGTCTCAAACCTTGTAATTCTTTATTCTTTGAAAATATTAACTTCCAATTTTAAGCAGCAATTGGTCCTAGTAAATAATTTTTAATATACTATTTAACTTACAGATTGCCCAAGGACTCCAGATACTCCCAGTAGTGATCCTCGTTGTTCCACCAGCAATAATAGACTGATGGCCTTACAAAAACAATTGGATATAGAACTTAAAGTAAAACAAGGTGCAGAGAACATGATACAGATGTATTCAAATGGATCTTCAAAGGTAAGTACAGTAAATAAATATGTGTGTATACAGTCAATCCTTGTTATTCACTGATTCCACATGTGTGAATTAACCTACCTGATAAAATTTATTTGAAACCCAACATCAGTACTCGTGGCACTTTCACAGTCATTTGTGGGCAATGCACAGAGGTGTAAAAAATTTGAGTTATCTGATGCGAACGTTCACAGCTTATGTTGAACAAGATGATACTCTTCTTGTTTAAGCTCTTATACTGTAAACAAGTATGCTTTTCATCATCTATTTAGTACCACATTTTTTGCGTTTGTCTGCTTTTCATGATTTTGCTGTTTAAACACTGTATTAGGATTTCTGAGATCTTTTTAGCCTCCAAATCTGTGTATTGACAATACAACAAATTGGAAACAAAAGATTTCTAAAATATTATTTTAAAAATTATTTCTATCAAAATCAATCAATAAAAAATTTTTAAAGAAAATTGTCTGAGTAAAGGGTACACAGGAACTCTCCACTCTCCACAGAAAACTACAACTTTTCTGTAAATCTAAAATTATTCTAAAACAAAAAATTTATTTAAAAAAGTTTTGGCTATAATGAGTTTTCCATCACTACATACAGATCATTAAGAAAGGACAAAAAAAAGAGAAGACGTTCTATCATTAATGATTGTTTGGACTAGATCTTTGGATTCTCAGGGAATCTGGTATGGGCATGTAACTCCTAATTAAAAACCAGTGTTACGGAGAACACTTGTTACTAATAGGAATGTGTCCTTTTTCTGAGATATAATGTGGAAGAGAAAATGATAGGAACAACTGAACTGGATTAACATGAAGGTTCTTTCCAATCTAATGTTCTACAGTTTTATAATTTGCAAAAAGTCTTAGAAAGGTTGATTTATTATAAAATCCACCCTTCTACTTTCAACTCATTTATCTTAAAGATTTTTGTCTCTGCAAATCAGTTTCTTCCATATTTTAATAGATAGTTCTTAAGTAATTTCAGAATAAAAGTTTTAGGTATTTCTTTTTGTTTTTTAAGTTTAGGAAGAATTTGAAATTGGGGGGACTGGAGGGGACAGTAGGAATCTTTGCTTGGAGCCAAGTACCCTATGTACCCATTCAAATGAAATTTGTGAAGATGCTGAAAAGAGAAATGTGTATATGTTATAAATAAGATTTTTTAACTTATTTATGAAAATTAGTTCAATTATATGCCATATTTCAAAATAAGTTCTAAATTATTTTTAGAGAAATGTATTTATTCCTACTTGATGTATTACTTACATGATCTGATACTTGATAGTATACTACTTCACTAACTTTGAACATTTATTATGGGACTTCACTAACTTTGAACATTTATTATGGGATGGTAGAGTTGGTTTTTCTGTTGTTTTTAGTATTGACCTTTAGTTTGGGTTGTTTTTTTTTTTCATTTTTATCAAATGTTATTTGGGGCTTTTTTTCTTTTTTTAAGGCAAATACTGTGTTCTTGGAACTGTGAATGCACCATATTATGCTGAGTGTTTTAAAATTAAAACACCTCTGGAGTAAGGTTTTTTAGCCTACAGTTGATGGATTAGATTGAGAGGTTCATGAATCCTTTGAAGTTATAGGAAAAGTGAGTGTGTATATTGATAAATGGATGAATAAGAGGGCCATAAGTTTCACTGTATTCTCAAAGTGGTCTGTAACCAACAACCCCCCTTCCCGAATTTAACAGGTTTATGGATGTATTAAAAGGGAAATAGATAACTTACGACAACCACAAGTCCAAAATAAACAGGGCTACTAGTAAGCCTGTTAAAACAAATAGATAAGTTCCAGTAACCTTTTATTTTTGATTAGGAGATCCATTAATTTGAGAAGGGGTCAAGTGGAGGTCCAGAGCATATTAACAGCTGCTATAGTCTCTGAGGTAGGCCTGCCAGTTATTGTTGTCAAGATTTGGTCGTTAACTGTTTCATTTCTCATCTTTAAACCTCTCATAGGGTCAAAGTATATCTTATGAGAATAGGGAAAGTTGTACATTGAAGTTATGTAGAATATTAATTTAGGTATTATGTAGTTAAAAGTTTGATAACTGTTATGCTGGGCTCTGGAGTATGAATATTATAAAAGTAGTGTCTTATACGTAGTAGGTACTCAACAGATAATATCCTGCTTTCAAGAGACACACTATCTAAAAAGCAGATCTCACATGTAAATAACTACAATATATAATAGTGGTATGTTCAAGTTACTTAGAAGCACAGTGGAGAAGAATCACTTAACTATCAGAAGAAATAATTAAAGTCTTAGTATAAGATTTGAAGGATGATTTAGAGTTTAAGAAGGAATTACTTTCTAGGGATAGTGATGTGGGTAAGCCCAGTATATACAGGGTAAGGAACTGTGGGATAGAGTGGCTTGCTCTAAGGAAGTGCTTTCGTATGGCAGTTTCTTATCTGACATACCTGAGGGTAGGTAGGATGCACTTCTAATTGTAACAGTCATCAACTCTAGCAGTTATTTTCAATGAAAGGCCATGCCCTACTGGGGTAACATCTGAATCTCCAGAAAGACACATTTTATTTGGGAAAAGTCCTTCAGATGAATCCAACAGGACTTTTTCTGTTCCCCACCAGAAGAGCTTTAAGCAAATGAAGCATAGTGAGAGGTGTAGCATAATGAAAGACAAACCAGATTATAAAGTACTTTGTACAAAATTAAGCAGTTGAGATTCTGTCTTATAAGGTGTAGGGAGTTGCTGAAAGACTTTTAGCAAAGAAAATATACGATCAGATTTACAGTTTAGAAAATTCACATCCTTCTTCCTCAGACTTGGAATTAATTAGAGAGGGTCAAGTCTACAGGCAACAAGTTTAAGGAGGCTTTTGTGGTAGTCCAGGTTAAACATGCTTAATGCCTCTTGTAACAGCAACGAAAGCAAAGAAGAGAGAGTCAAGCAATTTTGGTAGAATAAATATGTGGTGTCTAGATATGAGGAAGAAGGAAGAATTGAAGATGATTCTTAGATTGGTTATGTGAACAGACTGATGAATGGTGGTGTCCTTCACAACGATAGGTAATTCATAATGGGGAGTGATAGGTATGATTAACTCAGCTTGGCAGTAGATAGTCCTCTTCAGAACTCTGGTTATTGAATTCTATATGATAAAATTATTACCCCTGTACATTTTATAGCCAGAGTTGTCCTTTCAAAAGGTAAGTCAGATATTTTTACACGCTTGTTCAAAACCCTCCAGTGGCTTTCTAGCTATTTTAGAACAAAATCCAGAGGCCTTACTGTGATTCTGCAAGTTCATACATGATTTACTCCTGGCTACCTTCCACTTATCTTCCAAAACTCTTTCATTCTCTCTCATTACCCTCTAGCCATCTTGACTTCTTTGCTATCTTTTGGACATACCAAGGACACTTTTACCTCAGGGCCTTTGCATTTACTGTCTCTGCCTAGATAGCTCTTCTCCCAAGTACTTTCATGGCTTTCTCTCTCACTTCATTACAATCTCTACTCAGGTGCTGCCACTTCAGCAAGCTCTTCATTCCTATCCTATGTAAAATAGCAACCCATGTCTTTCCTTATCCCTTTCACTGCATTACCACTACCTGAAATAATAATTTATACAATCAATTTCTTTATCCTCTATTTTCAACATTAGAATGTAAATTTCATGGTTAAGTAGTACCACTGGTTTTCAGAATAATCTCTGAAGACTTGATAAGACATGCTGAAGAAATGTTTCCTGTTCATATATTCATATGACAAACTAAGCTATTTATTAATATCTGGGGTTCTTTCTAGCCTGTATCACTTTTTTTTTTCTTTTTTTAAATGCTTCCAAGTCTTTTCTTTTTCCTCATTTGAAAGTACTGGACCATCTATCTAGGCCTCCCTTTCTCAGATCTTCCAAAATTGACATATTCCAGTCTTACCTATATTAAAAGCTCACAAAATTTTTCTGGATTCCTTCCACTAAAACTGATCCCATCTTCCTGTGAATTTTTCTGTGACTACTTTTAACATTCTGTTACATATAATAATATTTGTATCTCTTCAAACTATAAGTTTTATAGGGTAGCATTCTAACTGATTAATCTTTGTATTTTTACTGGATGTGGCAACATTTAATTCATGCAAAGTAAGCCATAAATATGTGATGGAAAAATAAAGATAATGATTGGTTTATTTATTTCTGAAAGCTGTGTATATAGTGTAGTTTATTATTTACAATATCACACTATGACTTTTAAAACAAAAAGTTATTTTTTATAAAGTAAAAAAATATAATTTGAAAATATAAAATGTACTTTATTTTTATTTATAATTGTAAAATATTGTACATTTGAAATATAATTACTTGTAGAATGTAGTATGCTAATTACTAATAGTTAACAACTTTATCTAGTCTGTTAGTTTGAACCATATGAAATTGCTGTTTTTTAGTTCAGAATCAGATATTGGCATGTTCATATGGTTCAACCTATATATGTAAAAATTTTCTCATAGTTTTAGCATAAAAGCCAGTATTTCTCTAATATATAATCCAGTTCATATGCTTTGGATCTAGCTTTCCTCTTGTCTTCAACATATTAGGTGCTCAACACAAAAATCCATTGAATGCCTGAAAGCATAAAACTGACAATAAAAATTCATTGAATGCTGGAAAGCATAAGACTGACATGTAGTAACTGTAAATTGCCTGTGATAGGTAATATCCAATGTCAGTTTTAAAAACCTTTATCATACTTTGACATCTATGCACATCTTCCAGAAATCTGTGTGGGAAAAATCATTTACTTTTTAAAATGAAATACAAATGCTTTTCCTTGCACGTTGAATTGAAATAGTTAAGAAAGGCATTTCTAAAGAAGTAAATGACAGAACTACTGTCTTTTCGCATAGTGATAAAATAATAAAAGGAGTAGCTTAATTGAAAAGCATATATAAATATTTATACTTTTACATTAGAACTTCATTGAGATCCTATAATTAATCATTATTTTTATTCCTCTAAAAGATAACATTTTAATGCCAATCATATGCTAGGCAATATAATTTTAATTTTATCTAATGCTTACAGAAGCTCTGTATTTTAGAGAATGGTATCCCTGCTTACATAGTTTCTTCAAGAAACCTATTTGTCCCATTAAATTAGGAGTTTTGAAATACTAACTTTTTCTCTTACTCTAATCTGGTCTCAGAGAAATAGAAAAGTTGTTTCAAATCTTCAGTTTGATGTTCCTAATACTGGATAACAGGAAGAATTAAAAAGTATTTTTATTTTAAATTTGGAAGTTTAATAGGTATATTCATAAAAGCATACGAATATACCTTTTCAAACAAACACCAGATTCAAGCTAGTGTTCTTAATGGTAAAGCATAATTTAAAAAAATTATAGTGTGTGTGTGTGCTTCATGTTGTAAATGAATATTTAAGGGACTTAGTAACTATTTAAGCCCAACTCAATGTGAAATCCAAATATTTTATTAATAAAGAACAAAATCTGACCAGAAACTCTTTCCTAAATGAGTGACCATGGGAACAGGAGAGAAATGAAAGAAAAATTCATAAATTTGCTAATTGCTTTTTCCTCCACTGTATATAACGTGTTTAACTAGTTATATTGGTGTTTAATGTGATATATATCAGCTCACTTTTTTAATGTGTTGTATTGGTGTTTAACGTGATATATTTCAGCTCACTTTTTTTTCCTCGTACATATTGTCTCTCCCATCACAAGTATCTCCATCCTCCCCTTAATTCAGTGTCATGATATACTGTGTGTGTTTGATTTATTGATATGATGCTGCACATCTGATGCTTGTCTCTTAGCTGGTAGTTTTGAGTCTTCTGGAGAATATAGGTTGATTGTATGCTATTTTATTTCCAGATTAATACTGACTGCCTCAGTGATAAAAGTAGAGATGCTTAAATAATATGCAAAAATTGGTCTTTCTTGTGAATAAGTGCTTCCTAACTTGATGCTTAGTTTTATCATTTCTTTTTTGTGGATTGAAGCCTACTAGACTTTGACAACTAATATAACTAAGTAGGAGATGGCATTAACTTCTGTTACTTTTCTCATGAAACTTTTGAAAAAAATTCTATGTTAGTTTTCTGTGGCTGCTGTATCAAATTATCACAAATTTAGTGGCTTAAAGCAACACAAATTTATTACATTACAGTTTTATAATTGAGAAGTCTGAAATGGATTTCACATTCTGGAGGACATAGGAGAAAGTTCGTTTCCTTACCCTTTCCATCTTCTAGAGGCTGCCCATATTCCTTGGCTCATGGCCCTCTTCCTCTGTCTTTGAAGCCAGAAACAGTGGCTCCAGTTCTTCTCATGTGACCTCCTCTTCTGCCTTCCTCTTCTACATTTAAGGACCCTTATGATTACATTGGGTCCATCTGGATAATCCAGGATAACCTCTGTATTTTGAGGTTGGGTGATTAACAACCTCAGTTCCATCTGCTATCTTAATTTCCCTTTCACATGTAAAGTAACATTCACAAGGTTCTGGGTATTGCCACATGGACATCTTTGGGTGGGTCGTTAAATGGTAATTTTTTTGTGATTCAGTATTACTGGAACTAAACTGGGAGGTAGGACAGTAACATTATTTCACTTATATCAGGACCTTTCTTGAAGTCTTTAGACATGATAGAAGTTTATTCACTATAACTTACTCCCTAACTTTTAACTAATGGAGTTGTTTTTCTTATTTTTCACCCTATCAGTTTGATGCTTTTCAAAATAAATGTATCTACCCCAAATATATATATTATAGTGCTCACAGTATTCTTTTGACCCTTGTTTTTCACTTGCTGATGTCATTTGATCTGACTTAGAAGTTATAAAAATGGTTTATTTGTCTCTGTATCTGCTTACCTTTTCAAACTTATTCTTAATAGGATCGGAAACTCCATGGCACAGCTCAACAGCTGCTCCAAGACAGCAAGACAAAAATAGAAGTGATACGAATGCAGATTCTTCAGGCAGTCCAGACCAATGAATTGGCTTTTGATAATGGTGATGGAACAGAGATAAATTGTCATTCTTATTATTATGGGCATATATAGTGCTAAATAAATTTTAAGGAAAGAAGTGGTGGTTCAAAATTAAGGAGGAGGAGGCATTCTGTTTTTTTATCTTGAGTTTTTATCTTTGAGTTTTGATGGCTAAGATGAAAGACTGTATTTTAACATTGTGTCTATTAAGTATTACTTCAGTGTTTATTGACTTTTAAGAACTAACTTTTGGGCCTCCCTGGTGGTGCAGTGGTTGAGAGTCCGCCTGCCGATGCAGGGGATACGGGTTTGTGCCCCGGTCTGGGAGGATCCCATATGCCGCGGAGCGGCTGGGCCCGTGAGCCATGGCCGCTGGGCCTGCGCGTCCGGAGCCTGTGCTCCGCAACGGGAGAGGCCACAACAGTGAGAGGCCCGCATACCGCAAAAAAAAAAAAAACTAACTTTTAATGTTGTAAGAATTTATTTCTTTTACTTGTGTTTTAATCCCTACGTATTAGAAAGTCAAATAAATGGTTCAATTAAGTTTTTTTTTTTTTGTCCCCCTCTAGCCAAACCTGTCATAAGTCCTCTTGAACTTCGGATGGAAGAATTAAGGCATCATTTTAGGATAGAGTTTGCAGTAGCAGAAGGTGCAAAGAATGTAATGAAATTACTTGGCTCAGGAAAAGTAACAGACAGAAAAGCACTTTCAGAAGTAATTTTAAATAAAAATTTTAACTTATAAATATATTAGTCAAAGAATATAACTATTTAAATGACACCATTGTCTTTTCCCTGTTTAAGGCTCAAGCAAGATTTAATGAATCAAGTCAGAAGTTGGACCTTTTGAAGTATTCATTAGAGCAAAGATTAAATGAACTTCCCAAAAATCATCCCAAAAGCAGTATTATTATTGAGGAGCTTTCACTTGTTGCATCACCAACACTAAGTCCACGTCAAAGTATGATATCTACACAAAACCAATATAGTACCCTATCCAAACCAGCAGCACTAACAGGTACGTAGCATATATCATCCTGATTGTTTTAAAATTTTTCGTGCATTTTTAATCTACATCTGGTTCTGGTTTAATAAATGAATAAAAATGTGTTTACAGAATTTTTAAATATTGTGGTAAGATACACATAACAAAATTTATTATTTTAACCATTTTAAAATACACAACTCATAGGCATTTAGTGTAGCCACTCTGTTGTATAACTATAACCAGTTTCTAGTTCCAGGGTATTTTCAGCACCCCAGAAGGAAACTCAGTACCCATTAAGTAGTCATTCCCAATTCCCCGTTTCCCTTCAACCCCTAGCAATCACTATTGGCTTTCTGTTTCTATAGATTTGTCTATTATAGATGTTTCCTATAAATGGAGTTATATAATATGTGGCTTTCTGTGTCTGACTTCTTTCACTTTCTGTACTGTTCAAGGTTCATTCTTCTTGTAACATTCCTTCTTATGGCTAAGTAATACTTTGTTGTACAGGTATATATCTGGTTTTATTTATCTGTTTGATGGACATTTAGGTCGTTTCCACCTTTTGACTACTGTGAATAGTGTTTCTATGAATATTTGTATGCAGGTTTTTGTTTGAACACCTGTTTTCAGTTATTTAGGGAAATTGCAAGGGTTTAAAAGCTCCCTCTTAAGAACCAGGGAAATAAACCAGCCAAATTCATTATTATAGAAAAAAGAAGCTTACATCGGCCATTTTGCTAATTGTTTTCTGTAAGTCTTAATCTTTTTTTTCCTGAATTCTTTTGCTTTCTTTTGTGTTTGATTGAATTTTTCTAGTTTACCTTTTTTATTCTCTCCTTGTTTCCTTTTCTGTATGTGTGTGTGTGTGTGTATATATATATATATTTTTAATCTTTATTGGAGTATAATTACTTCACAATACCGTGTTAGTTTCTGTTGCACAACAGTGAATCAGCCATATGCATACACGTGTCCCCATATCCCCTCCTTCTTGAGCCTCCCTCCCATCCTCCCTATTCCACCCGTCTAGGTCATCGCAAAACACTGAGTCGATCTCGCTGTGCTATGCTGCTGCTTCCCACCAGCCAACTATCTTACATCCGGTAGTGTATATACGTTGATGCTACTCACTTCATCCCAGCTTTGCCCTCCCACCCTATGTCATCAAGTCCATTCTCTTTGTCTACCTCTTTATTCTTGCTCTGAAACTAGATTCATCAGTACTTTTTGTTTTTTTTAGATTCCATAGATATGCGTTAGCGTACATTATTTGTTTTTCTCTTTCTGACCTATTTCACTCTGTACGACAAACTCTAGGTCCAGCCACCTCACTACATATAACTCAATTTTGTTTCTTTTTAATGGCTGAGTAATATTCCATTGTATATATGTGCCCCATCTTCTTTATCCATTCATCTATTGATAGACATTTAGGTTGGTTCCATGTCCTGGCTATTGTAAATAGTGCTGCAGTGAACATTGTGGTGCATGTCTCTTTTTGAATTATGGTTTTCTCAGGGTATATGTCCAGTAGTGGGATTGCTGGGTCATATGGTAGTTGTATTTTCAGTTTCTTAAGGAACATCCATACTGTTCTCCATAGTGGCTGTATCAATTTACATTCCTACCAACAGTGCAGAAGGGTTCTCTTTTCACCACACCCTTTCCAGCATTTATTGCTTCTAGCTTTTTTGATAATGGCCATTCTGACTGGTGGTTGGTGACACCTCATTGTAGTTTTGATTTGCATTTCTCTAATAATTAGTGATGTTGAGCATCTTTTCATGTGCCTCTTGGCCATCTGTATGTCTTCCTTGGTGAAATGTCTGTTTAGCTCTTCTGCCCATTTTTAATTTGAATTGTTTGTTTTTTTGATATTGAGTTCCATTAGCTGCTTGTATATTTTGGAGATTAATCCTTTGTCTGTTGTTTCATTTGCAAATATTTTCTCCCATTCTGAAGGTAGTCTTTTTGTCTTAGTTATGGTTTCCTTTGCTTTGTAAAAGCTTTTAAGTCCCATTTGTTTATTTTTGTTTTTATTTCTGTTTCTCTAGGAGGTGGGTCAAAAAAGATCTTGCTGTGGTTTATGTCAAAGAGTGTTTTTCCCATGTTTTCCTCTAAAAGTTTTATAGTGTCTGGTCTTACATTTAAGTCTTTAATCCATTTTGAGTTTATTTTTGCATATGGTGTTAGGGAGTGTTCTAATTTCATTCTTTTACATGTAGCTGTCCAGTTTTCCCAGCACCACTCATTGAAGAGGCTGTCTTTTCTCCATTGTATGTTCTTGCCTCCTTTGTCATAAATTAGGTGCCCATATGTATGTGGGTTTATCTCTGGGCATTCTATTCTATTCTACCATTGATCTATATTTCTGTTTTTGTGCCAGTACCATAGTGCCTTGGTTACTATAGCTTTGTGGTATAGTTCGAAGTCAGGGATCCTGATTCCTCCAGCTCTGTTTTTCTTTCTCAAGATCGCTTTGGCTATTCAGGGTCTTTTGTGTTTCCATACGAATTGTAAGATTTTTTGTTCGAATGCTCTGAAGAATGCCATTGGTAGTTTGATAAGGATTGTATCGAATCTGTAGATTGCTTTGGGCAGTATAGTCATTTTCACAGTGCTGATTTTTCCAGTCCAAGAACATGATATATTTCTCCATCTGTTTATGTCATCTTTGATTTCTTTCATCAGTGTTTTATAGTTTTCTGAGTACATCTTTCTCCTCCTTAGGCAGGTTTATTCCTAGGTATTTTATTCTTTTTGTTGCAGTGTTAAATGGGAGTGTTTCCTTAATTTCTCTTTCTGATTTTTCATTGTTGGTGTATAGGAATGCCAGAGATTTCTGTGCATTAATTTTGTACCCTGCAACCTTACCAAATTCATTGATTAGTTCTAGTAGTTTTCTGGTGGCATCTTTAGGATCTTCTATGTATAGTATCATGTCATTGGCAAATGGTGACAGTTTTACTTCTTCTCTTCCAATTTGTGTTCCTTTTATTTCTTTTTCGTCTCTGATTGCTGTGGCTAGGACTTCCAAAACTATGCTGAATAAGAGTGGTGAGAGTGGACATCCTTGTCTTGTTCCTTATCCTAGTGGAAATGCTTTCAGTTTTTCACCATTGAGTATGATGCTTGCTGTGGGTTTGTCATATATGACCTTTATTTTGTTGAGGTACGTTCCCCCAGTGCCCATTTTCTGGAGAGTTTTTATCATAAATGGGTGTTGAATTTTGTCAAAAGCTTTTTGTGCATCTATTGAGATGATCATATGGTTTTTATTCCTTAATTTGTTAATGCGGTGTATAACTTTGGTTGATTTACATATATTGAAGAATCCTTGCATCCCTGGGATAAATCCCACTTGATCATGGTGTATGATGCTTTTAATGTGCTGTTGGATTCTGGTTTTTTTTTTTTTTTTACATGGCAGTATTCACATTTTTATTGAGCAGTAAAAAATATATGTGGTCAACATTGTTACTTTCATTTGCAAATAAAAGAGTTGGGAAGTATAGAAACCTGTACTTAACTTTTTATCAAGAGTACTTATCATCAAATTACTCCCATCCAGGCTTCTGCAGGTCTGGAATTTTCTTTCCACTGGATAGGAGTATGTGATGGGAATTCCAATTGATAACATTTTTATTAAAAAAAAAAAGAATCAGCATAGTCAAGTTGTCTTAGTGTTAAGGATTTCTGTTTGCTAGTATTATGATCATCAGTGATATTGGTCTATAATTGTATTTTTTTGTGATGTCTTTTTCTGGCTTTGGTATCAGGGTGATGGTGGCCTTGTAGAATGAATTTGGGAGTGTTCCTCCCTCTGCAATATTTTGGAAGAGTTTGAGAAGTATCAGTGTTAGCTCTTCTCTAAATGTTTGATAGAATTCACCTGTGAAGCCATCTTGTTCTGGACTTTTGTTTGCTGGAAGATTTTTAATTATGGTTTCAATTTCATTACTTGTGATAGGTCTGTTTATATTTTCTAATTCTTCCTGGTTCAGTCATGGAAAATTTTACCTTTCTAAGAATTTGTCCATTTCTTCATGGTTGTCCATTTTATTGGCATATAGTTGTTTGTAGTAGTCTCTTATAATCCTTTGTATTTCTGTGGTATCAGTTGTGATTTCTCCTTTTTCATTTCTAATTTTATTGATTTGTGTCCTCTTTTTCTTGATGAGTCTGGCTAAGGGTTTATCAATTTTGTTTATCTTCTCAAAGAACCAGCTTTTAGTTTTATTGATTTTTGCTATTGTTTTATTCATTTCTATTTCATTCATTTCTGCTCTGATCTTTATGATTTCTTTCCTTCTACTGACTTTGGGTTTTCTTTGTTCGTCTTTCTCTAGTTGTTTTAAGTGTAGGGTTAGATTGTTTGAGATTTTTCTTGTTTACTGAGGTGAGATTGAATTGCTCTAAACTTCCCTCTTAGAACTGCTTTTGCTGCATCCCATAAGTTTTGGGTCATCGTGTTTTTGTTGTCATTTGTTTCTATGCATTTTTAAATTTATTCTTTGATTTCTTCAGTGATCTCTTGGTTATTTAATAGCGCACTGTTTAGCCTCCATATATTTGTGTTTTTTATCCTGTAATTGATTTCCAATCTCATAGTGCTGTGGTCAGAAAAGATGCTTGATATGATTTCAATTTTCTTAAATTTTCCAAGGCTTGATTTGTGACCCAAGATGTGATCTGTCCTGGAAAATGTTCCATGTTCACTGGAGAAGAAAGTGTATTCTGCCACTTTTGGGTGGAATGTTCTATAAATATCAGTTAGATCCACCTGGCCTATTGTGTCATTTAAAGCTTGTGTTTCCTTTATTTATTTTCTGTTTGGATGATCTGTCCATTGGTGTAAGTGGGGTGTTAAAGCACCCTACTATTATTGTGTTACTGTCAATTTCTCCTTTCATGGTTGTTAGCATTTGCCTTATGTATTGAGGTGCTCCTATGTTGGGTGCATAAACATTTATAATTGTTATATCTTCTTCTTGGATTTATCCTTTGATCATTATGTAGTGTCCCTCCTTTTCTCTTGTAACAGTCTTTATCTTAAAGTCTATTTTATCTGATATGAGTATTGCTACTCCAGCTTGTTTTGATTTCCATTTGTATGGAATATCTTCTTCCATCCCTTCACTTTTAGTCTGTATGAGTCCCTAGGTCTGAAGTGGGTGCCTTGTAGACAACATATATATGGGTCTTGTTTTTGTATCCATTCACCCAGTCTGTGTCTTTTGGTTGGGGCATTTACATTCAAGATGATTATCGATATGTGTGTTCCTATTACCATTTTCTTAGTTGTTTTGGGTTTGTTTTTGTGGGTGTTTTTCTTCTCTTGTGTTTCCCACCTAGAGAAGTTTCTTTAGCATTTGTTGTAAAGCTGGTTTGCTGGTGCTGAATTCTCTTAGCTTTTGTTTCTCTCAAAAGCTTTTGACTTCTCCATCGAATCTGAATGAGATCCTTGCTGGGTAGAGTAATCTTGGTTGTAGGTTTTTCTCTTTCATCACTTTAAGTATATCATGCCTGTCCCTTCTGGCCTGCAGAGTTTCCACTGAAAAATCAGCTGATAACCTTTTGGGGATTCCTTGTATATGTTATTTGTTTTTCTTCCCTTGCTGCTTTTAATATTTTTTGTTTGAATTTAATTTTTGTTAGTTAGATTAATATGTGTCTTGTTATGTTTTTCCTAGGGTTTATCTTGTATGGGACTCTCTGTTCTTCCTGGACTTGGGTGACTATATCCTTTCCCATGTTAGGGAAGTTTTCCACTATAATCTCTTTAAATATTTTCTCAGACCCTTTCTTTTTCTCTTCTTCTTCTGGGACCCCTATAATTCGAATGCTGGTGCATTTAATATTGTCCCAGAGGTCTCTGAGACTGTCCTCAAGTCTTTTCATTTGTTTTTTCTTTATTCTGCTCCTCGGCAGGTATTTCCACCATTCTGTCTTCCAGCTCAGTTATTCGTTCTTCTGCCTCAGTTATTCTGTTACTGATTCCTTCTATTGTATTTTTCATTTCAGTTATTGTGTTATTCATCTCTGTGTGTTTGTTATTTAGTTCTTCTAGATCTTTGTTAACATTTCTTGTAGTTTCTCAATCCTTGCTTCCATTCTATTTCTGAGATTCTGGATCATCTTTACTATCATTACTCTGAATTCTTTTTCAGTTAGATTGCTTATTTCCTCTTCATTTATTTGGTCTTGTAGGTTTTTACCTTGCTCCTTCATTTGTGACATATTTTTTTGCCATCTCATTTTTTTTTTTTTTTTTTTAATTAGTGGGATTGTGTTCCTGTCTTACTGGTTATTTGGCCTGAGGCTTCCAACCCTGGAGTTTGTAGGCTATTGGGTAGAGCTGGGTCTTGGTGCTGAGATTAGGATCTCTGTGAGACCTCACTCTGATGAATATTCCCTGGTGTCTGAGGTTCTCTGTTAGTCCAGTGGTTTGGACTCATAACTCCCACCGCAGGAGCTTCCACTCGACCCTGGGCTCGCAAATCAAGATCCTGCAAGCCGTGTGGGATGGCAAAAAAAAAAAAAGTAACAAAGTAAAAAATAAAATTAGACTATGAAACTAACAGATATGTTATTAGAAAGAATGTAAAAATAAAAATATAGATGAATCAACACCCAGAAGGTACATCAGTACCACAATAATAAAAAAGAGGAGGAGGGAAAAGAATGAAAAAATGGGGGGGGGCGTGGGAGGCCTTGGCTGTGGAGAGTGGGGCCTAGGCAAGGGTGAGGTTTAGGCAGTGGGTAGGGCCAATGCTCAGGACCCAAAGGGCTAGAAAAGGCCCTGGGGGCTGTGGGGGGTGGGGCTTAGGCTCAAGGAACAGAAGGGGCCCAGGTGTGTCCCCCACCCCTGGCCTCAGAGGTCAGGGGACCTCACCTGGGATCCCAGCAGGCTTCCTGGGCTCGAGTGGGCAGGACAAATTCCCTCCTTTCCTTTCCTGCTCCTCCGGTCTGGGGTCTGGGAGGGCCCCTCCCGCTTGCCTCTCCTGATCCCTGCATCCTCCCTCCTGTGCCCCCAAAGACCCACACAGCCTAGAGGGGCCCTGGAGGGCGGGTGATCGGCCTGGGAGTTCAGCAGGCTCCCTGAACCTGAGTGGGCGGGCCAATTGCCCTTGCTCCTCTGCCGCTCCTCCCAAAGGGCACCTCCTGCCTTCCTTTCCTTTTCTCCCCTCGGCCTCCTTCCTGTGCCCTCAAGGACCCAGGCAACCTGGAGGGGTCTTTGAGGGCAGGGGATTGGCCTGGGAGCTCAGCAGGCTCCCTGGGCCCTAGTGGGCAGGGCAATCGCCCTCCTCCCCTCACCCACTCCTCCCAGGGTGCCCCTCCTTCCTGCCTCTCCTAATCTCCCCTGCTTCCTTCCTATGCCCCCAGGACCCACGTTGCCTGTAAGGGGCTTTGGGGGTTGGGGAACCGGCCTGCCTCTCCTGATCTCCCCGGCCTCAGGGGGGCCGATCTTGTCTGGCCTCCACTTCTTCTCTCCCCTTGGTCCCCCACGTCCTACCAGTTCAATCTGGGGTTCCTTCCATGTCCTTGGGGGTCAGAGTCCCCTACCAGCGACTGGCAGGCACCCTAGCTGTGGGAAGACGCTAACTCTGTGTCTTCCCACAACGCCATCTTGACTCCTCCTCCCTTTTCTGTATATTTTTAAATTACTTTCTTAATGGTTACTCTAATGGTTACAGTTAACAACCTAAATTTATCACAGTGGCCTACAAAAACTCTGCTCCTATACAGCTGTGCCTCCCCATCGTTATATTTTTGTTGACATAGATTATGTCTTTATACATTGTATGCCCTTTATATTATATTATTATATATTAGATTATAATCATTGTTGTATGCATTTGTTTTTTAAGTCATACAGGAAACAAAGTTACAAATTGAAAATATAGTAATACTGGCTTTTTAATTTACCTATATAGTTAGTTTTACTGGTGTTATTTTTTCTGTGATTTCAAGTTACTGTCTAATGTCCTGTCATTTCAATCTGGATGACTTGTTTTAGCATTTCTTCTAAGAAGGTCTACTAGTGATAAGCTCCCTTAACTTTTGCTTATTTGGGAATCGCTTATTTTCTTCATTTTTGAAGGTTAGTTTTGCATATATAGAATTCTTCGTTGACAAGCTTTTTTCTTTCAGCATTCTAAAAATGTCCTTTATGCTATGTGATGAATCAACTTTTAAACTTATTAAGGATTCTTTCTAAGTGATGAGTTGCTTCTCTCTTGCTGCTTTCAATATTCCCTTTTGTCTTTGGTTTTCACAATTTGATTATAATGCATCTCAGAATGGTAATTTCTTTTGAGCTTTTTACTTGGATTCTTTGAGCTTCTTGATGTGCAGATTCATGTCATTAATCAAATTTGGGAAGTTTTCTGCCATCATTTCTTCACATATTCTTTCTGCCATTTTCTCTCTTCTGTCCTTCTGAGATCCCCATAATGTGTATTTTTGTAGTCTTTATGGTATCCCAGAAATCGCCTAGTCTCTGGCTTTTTTCTTTGTTTGTTTGTATAGAACAAATGTTTATTGATGTACAGACATTTTGGGGGGGCTCAGAGACACAGATGTAAACACAGAAACAAGCATCAGCTTTCATGAATATCAGATATTATGAAGCAGAGACAAGCAGCAGAGCTCAGGGAGTCCTCCCACCAGCAACCTCCCATGAGCCTGTTCATAAACATGAACACCAAGATCTCTCCCAAAACCTGGCTTTAGCAGAGCTCAAAGAGAAGTTCTCATAAAGCCTCTTAACATATTAAGCCAGGTGTCAAATTGGTTAGGTCGATTGCAAATCATTTTTAAGTCTGTTGAGTTGTACCTCCTGTTTTCTTTGCTTTGTCTTGTTTTTAATTAGTAGCATACACATTTAATTTTATGTCTTACTGATCAACTTACTCTTTTATCATTATAAATATTTCCCTTTATCTCTGAAAATAGACTTATAGTTTACTTTGTCTGATATTAGTAGAGCCATACTATCCTTTTTATGCTTAAGGTAACCTAATGAAGTTTTTCATCCTTTTATTTTCAACCTGTTTGTTCTTTTTTACTTAAAGTGATATATTTTATGTACATCATATAGATGTCTCTTTTTATCTAACCTGGAAATCTAACTGAAGTTGTTAGTCTTATATTTTTTAACAGCTTTATTTGTATACATAAACTGCACGTATCTGATATGTACAATTTGATAACTTCTCTCATATCAACCGTCAAAAGTTTCCATGTACCCTTTATAAACTATCCTTTTAATATTATTTTTGATATGTATTTAACTCTACAATCTTGATGTTTGAATTGCATTTACTCTTTTTTTCTCTGTTCATCATTTCCTGCTCTTTGTAGTTGTTTTTGAAGCAAATAGTTCCATTATTCCTTTTCATGTCCCATAACAGTGTTTTAATTATGCCTGTGTGTGTGTGTGGTGTGTTTATTGCTTACTTTAGAGATTCAAGTATGCATATTGAACTTATTACAGTCTGTGATCACAATGTACTCTCTTCCAAATCAGTTTAAAATTTTTATGGAGACATATTTGCAAATTCTTCCATTTCACCTTGTTTATCCTCATTGTAATATATTTTACTTCTACCTGTGCCTTAATCTGCAGCTGACCCTTGAACAACACTGGGGTTAGGAGCACCAACCTTCTGTGAAGTCACAAATCTGTATATAACTTCACAGTCAGCCCTCCATGTCTGTGGACTCAACCAGCTGTGGATCATACAGTACTGTAGTTATGTATGTAGTGAAAAAAAATTCACGTATAAGTGGACCTGCTCAGTTCAAACCCATGTTGTTCAAGGTTCCACTGTACATCTTCTAGTGTTGTTTTTACTTTAAAGAGCTAAGAACTTTAAGGATATACATGATCCATGGTTAACTGAATCTGTGAGTGTGGGATTACAGATATGGAGAACCTACTGTTAAGTTACATGTGGATTTTCGACTGCAAGAAGGGTCAGTGCCCCTAACTCCCACATTGTTCAAGGGTCAACTGTAATTTACTTTGTTACAAAGTATTTTTTCAAAAAACAAAACAAAACATTGTTCTTTATATCTAATGGCTCATTTACCCTTACTGTTGTTCTTCACTTATTCTTGTTGTACTTGAGATTTCCTGTTAGAATTTTCCTTTAGCCCATAGACATTTCTTTTAGCATTTATTGTAGTGAAGATGTGGTAGAGTCTAATTTTTCCACTTTTTCTTGTTTATTTCATCTTCATTTTTAAAGAATATTGTCAGTAGAAAACCTCTATAGGTGTTTTTTTTCCTTTCAGCTCTTTAAAAATGTGATTTCATTGTCTTCTAGCTTTCCTCTTTCTATTGGGTTGGCCAAAAATTTTGTTTGTTTTTTTCCATAAGATGGCTCTAGTAGCACTTAGTTGTCTTTAACTTCATTTGAAACAATTTTGTTAGATTGTATGTGCAGCTGTTATATCAGCGTGCATTTTAAAAAACACATCAAAATTGGTGAATTTTTGTGTAGTCATTTTAATATTGAAGATGGAAGAAAAAAGCAACATTTTTGCCATATTATCCTTTATTATTTCAAGAAAGGTTAAAGCACAACTGAAATGCCAGTGCAGTGTATGGAGAAGGTGCTGTGACTGATGAAACATGTCAAAAGTGGTCTGCAAAGTTTCATGCTGGAGATTTCTCACTGTATGATGCTCCGTGGTCAGGTAGACCAGTTGAAGTTGATAGCGATCAAATCGATTGCTATAATAACGTTATACCACACGGGAGATACCCAACATACTCAAAATAACCAAATCAAGTGTTGACAATCATTTGCACCAGCTTGATTACGTGAATCGCTTTGATGTTTGGGTTCCACATAAGTTAAACGAAAAATACCTTCTTGACCGTATTTCTGCCTGCGATTCTCTACTTAAACGTAATGAAAGTGTTCCGTGTTTAAAAGAAATTGTGATGGGCGATGAAAAGTGGATATGTACAATGATGTGGAACAGAAGAGCTCATGGGGCAAGCAAAATGAACCACTACCAACCACACCAAAGGCTGGTCTTCATCCAAAGAAGGTGATGTATATATGGTAGGATTAGAAGGGAGTCCTCTATTATGAGCTCCTTCCAGAAAACCAAATGATTAATTCCAGCAAGTACTGCTCCAGTTAGACCAACTGAAAGCAGCACTTGATGAAAAGCATCCAGAATTAGTCAACAGAAAACACCATAATCTTCCATCAGGAGAACGCAAGACCGCATGTTTCTTTGATGACCAGGCAGAAACTGTTACAGCTTGGCTGGGAAGTTCTGATTCATCTGCTATATTCACCAGACGTTGCACCTTCATATTTCCATTTATTTAGGTCTTCACAAAATTCTCTTAATGGAAAAAATTTCAATTCCCTGGAAGACTGTAAAAGGTACCTGGAACAGTTCTTTGCTCAAAAAGATAAAACATTTTGGAAAGATGGAATTATGAAGTTGCCTGAAAAATGGCAGAAGGTAGTGGAACAAAAGGGTGAATATGTTATTCAATAAAGTTCTTGGTGAAAGTGTGAAATGTGTCTTTTATTTTTATTTAAAAACCGAAGGCACTTTTTGGCCAACCCAATATTATAAGAAGTCAGCTGTAGTTCCTATCAATGTTTCCCTTCATGTAATGTCCCTCACTCCCCAATTATTGAAGTAACATAGAATTACATAGAATTTTCTTCATTTTTTTTCTTTCTGTTCCTAAGTCTGGATACTTAAGTTCAACTATCTTTAAGTTTTCTTATTCTTCTGGATGCTCAAATCTGCTGTTGAACATCTCTAGTAAATTCCAGTTAGTGTACTTTTCAGCTCTAGGATTTCTATTTGGTTCTTATTTATAAATTCTGTATCTTTATTAATATTCCCTATTTGTTGAAGTACCATTCTCTCTTTCCTTTTGGTTTCTTTTAGGTCTTTGACCACATATAAGCTTTGACCATATGTAAGACAGTGGGTATAGAGTCTTTATCTAGTAAATCCAATGTCTTCCTGAGGGATGGTTTCTGTGAATTTCTGCTTTTCTTGTGAATTGGCCATACTCTCTTACTTCTGTGCTTGCCTCATAATTTTTTATTGAAAGCTGGATACAGTGAATATTATAATGTGTAACTGGAAGATACTCCTCTTTTCTATAATTTCTTATTGCTGTTTGAAACAGGGTGTAGTTGTTTAGTGACTTTATTTGCTAAAGACTGTATTTTTTGTCATGTGTGGTCACTGAGGTCTCCACTAAGTTAGTGGTCAACTAGCGTTTTGACAGACTTTTTTTTTTCTTTAATTGAAGTATAATTGCTTTACAATGTTGTGTTAGTTTCTGCTGTAAAACAAAGTGAATCAGCTATATGTATACATATATCCGCTCCCTCTTGGACCTCCCTTCCCCCCTGCCCCCCATCCCACCCATCTAGGTCATCACAGGGCACCGAACTGAGCTTCCTGTGCTATACTGCAGGCCCCCACTAGCTATCTGTTCTACACATGGTAGCGTATTTATGTCAAACCTCATCTCCCAATTCATCCCACCTTCCCCTTCCCACTCTGTGTCCACACATCCATTCTCAATGTCTGCATATCTGTTTCTGCCTTGCAAATAGATTCATCTGTACCATTTTTCTATGTTCCACATATATGCATTAATATACGATATTTGTTTTTCTCTTTCTGACTTACTTCACTCTGTATGACAGACTCTGTGTCCATCCACATCTCTACAAATGACCCAATTTGGTTCCTTTTTATGGCTGAGTAATATCCCATTGTATATATGTACTACATCTTTATCCATTCATCTGTCGATGGGCATTTAGGTTGTTTCTGTGTCCTGGCTATTGTAAATAGTGCTGCAGTGAACATTGGGGTACATGTGTCTTCCTGAATTGTGGTTTTCTCAGGGTATATGCTCAGTAGTGGGATTGCTGGGTCACATGGTAGTTCTATTTTTAGTTTTTTAAGGAACCTCCATGCTGTTCTGCATAGTGGCTGTATCAATTTACATTCCTGCCAATAATGCAAGAGGTTTCCCTTTTCTCTGCACCCTCTCCAGCCTTTATTGTTTGTAGATTTTTTGATGATGGCCATTCTGACCGATGTGAGTTGATACCTTATTGTAGTTTTGACTTGCATTTCTCTAATAATTAGTGATGTTGAGCATCTGTCTATTCATGTGCCTCTTCGCCATCTGTATGTTTTCTTTGGAGAAATGTCTATTTAGGTCTTCTGCCCATTTTTTGATTGTGTTGCTTGTTTTTCTTGATATTGAGCTGCATTGGCTGTTTGTATATTTTGGAGATTAATCCTTTGTCAGTTGCTTCATTTGAAAATATTTTCTCCCATTCTGAGGGTTGTCTTTTCATCTTGTTTATGGTTTCCTTTGCTGTGCAAAAGCTTTTAAGTTTAATTAGGTCCCATTTGTTTATTTTTATTTCCATTACTCTAGGAGGTGGGTCAAAAAAGATCTTGCTGTGATTTGAGTGTTTCAAACACTTCGAAACACTTCAAAGAGTGTTTTTCCTATGTTTTCCTCTAAGAGTTTTATAGTCTCCAGCCTTACATTTAGGTCTTTAATCCATTTTGAGTTTATTTTTGTGTATGGTGTTAGGTAGTGTTCTAATTTCATTCTTTTACATGTAGCTGTCCAGTTTCCCCAACACCACTTATTGAAGAGACGGTCTTTTCTCCATTGTATATTCTTGCCCCTGTGTCATAGACCAGGTGACCATAGGTGTGTGGGTTTATCTCTGGATTTTCTATCTTGTACCGTTGATCTATATTTCTGTTTTTGTGCCAGTACCATACTGTCTTGATTACTATACTTGTACTATAGGCTGAAGTCAGGGAGCCTGATTCCTCCAGCTCTGTTTTTCTTTCTCAAGATTGCTTTGGCTATTCGGGGTCTCTTATGGTAATTTGATAGGGATTGCATTGAATCTGTGGATTGCTCTGGGTAGTGTAATAATTTTCACAATATTGATTCTTCCAATCCAAAAACATGGTATATCTCTCCATCTATTTGTATCATCTTTAATTTCTTTCATCAGTGTTTTATATTTTTCCGAGTACAGGTCTTTTGCCTCCTTAGGTAGGTTTATTCCTAGGTATTTTATTATTTTTGTTGTGATAGTAAATGGGATTATTTCCTTAATTTCTCTTTCTGATCTTTCATTGTTAACGTATAGGAATGCAAGAGATTTCTTGCCTTAATTTTGTATCCTGCAACTTTACCAAATTCATGGATTAGCTCTAGTTTTCTGGTGGCATCTTTAGGATTTTCTATGTATAGTATCATGTCATCTGCAAACAGTGACAGTTTTACTTCTTTTCCAATATGTATTCCTTTTATTTCTTTTTTTTTCTCTGATTGCTGTGGCTAGGACTTCCAAATGCCTGCAAGCAGAAAGAAAATTTGCCATGTTTGCAGCTGAATTCTGTGTTTGTGTGCCAAGGCATACCTTCAACATTCACCCAGGCATTTTGTAAACTCTGCCTTTGCTTGCACAGAGCTTGAAGATCCTCCAGATGTGAGAGCTTAGGACCTTTTCAGATCTCTTCTGAGGATGACTCCTTTTGCATCTAGCCTTCTAGTTTTCCAGTAACACGTGGAAGCATTGCAAAGCTCTTATTCCTTAAAACAGTTTACTCCCTAGCTTTTCCCCAAGACTCTAGGATGTCTATTAAACAATATAGACAACTGATATCCTTTGCTCCTGGCTTCAGTGGTTGTTTCATTTGCCTTTAAATGCCCTCCACTTAGCTATTTCTCTGTCCTGAGAGACTTCTTAGGTGAAAAAAAGGTAAACCCTTTCTGTGAGTCCTTCAGGGAGCCTTCAGAGAGGTCAAAGCAGACATCCACAGTTCTTTGAGTATGAAGTCTTCTCTGCTCCCTCTGGCACCAGGAAACTGTACCAGGAATGCAGCCTGCTATCTTCAGGACTATCACCAAACCATTGGGGGTGGGGGTGGGGATGAAGCAAAGATAAATTAAAATGCCAGAAAGCTCTCCTACCAAGTATTCATTGCATTTTTTGATCAAGCATTTGCTTGGTTGCAGTAAACCTTTGTTTCCCAGATTTTTGTTAAAGTTGATTATAAGTAGTTTCCCAGTTTTATTTGTTTGTTTTTTTTCCTGTGTTTCTGTGGAGAAACTGCCTTTGGACTTTGCAAGTCTACCATTTTCTTACCATTACCTACAAAGGTTTTTATGGCCCATGTGAATGTGGCATATTTTTGATACACAGGCCTCCCTCTTCTCCAGGAATCCTTAAATTATCTTATCAATATGAATGTCAGAGAGGGCTTTACCCTAAAAACAATGTCATTAAATATTTTGAGGATATGAAAGTGTTCTTCAGAATTGCATAGCGTGCTATCACATTTTAGTACTTTTGGGTATCATTAATCAGCTTTTTATTATGGCAGACTTTTATATTAAACCTTGAAGGAGAAATTTACAGTTGAACAGTGCTGTTGCCACTATTAAGATCAGTTTAAATCTGCAGTTACCAAATTGAGTTCCTAAATCTGAGGTACCCTGGGGTGCCAAAATGATTTCACGAGGGTACAACAGGATATTTTAAGTTTTTGAGGGAAACACAGTATTATTTCACTTCCTACCATCACCATTAATCTACTAGCTTCAAGGTAGTTGGAGTTTCAGCATTAGGTCTAACTACATGCCTTCTGATTATGTCATATATTGATGAAGCTGGGTGTTCCTGGTTTTTCCTTCACTGCTATAGTGATAAATACTATGGGAAAATCAATATGGAATAGAAGATAAGGGTGGCACTTTCAAATCTAATCCCAAAGTTTGATAAGTTACACAGTGCCCTATAGATACACACATCTCATTAGGAAGTGATCATGGTTATTTAAGAATGAAGTAAGATTACTTTTTTCTTTCAAACTACGTGTATTATTTTTCAAATAGTTATTAATTAATTTGTTACAATATCTTATGAAACAGAACTGTTAGGTATATTGTTCAGACTAGAAGCACAATGAAAAAATTGAGACATTAGGGTATCATGAAACGAGAAAGCTTGGGAACCTCTGTTCTAAATTCTCCATTGTATTTTAAATATTTATTATTTAAAGCATTTATCTTATGAGGTATCACCTCACACTCATCGGAATGGCCGTCATCAAAAAAGTCTATAAACAGTTAATGCTGGAGAGGGTATGGAGAAAAAGGAACCCTCCTACATTGTTGGTGGGAATGTAAACTGGTACAGCCACTATGGAGAACAGCATGGAGATTCCTTAAAAAACTGAAAATAGAGCTACCATATGATCCAGCAATCCCACTGCTGGACATATATCTGGAGAAAACCATAATTCAAAAGATACATGCACCGCAATATTCACTGCAGCACTATTTACAATAGCCAGGACATTCAAGGAACCTCTAAATGCCCATCAACAGAGGAATGGTTAAAGAAGATGTGGTACATATGTACAGTGGAATATTACTCAGCCATAAAAAAGAACGAAGTAATGCCATTTGCAGTGACATGAATGGACCTAGAGATTGTCATATTGAGTGAAGTAAATCAGACAGAGAAAGACAAATATCATGATATTGCTTATATGAGGAATCTAAACAAAGGGTACAAATGAACTTATCTACCAAACAGAAATAGAGTTACAGATGTAGAAAACAAACTTACGGTTACTGGGGGAAAGGGGGAGTAGGGATAAATTGGCAGATTGGGACTGACATATACACACTACTATATATAAAATAGATAACTAATAAGGACCTACTGTATAGCACAGGGAACTCTACTCGGTACTCTATAATGGCCTACCTATATGGGAAAAGAATCGAAAAAGAGTGGATGTATGTATATGTATAACTGATTCATTTTGTTGTACACCTGAAATTAACAACATTTTAAATCAACTGTACTCCAATTAAAAAAATAAGTAAATAAAATAAAGCATTTATCTTTCCAGCCACATCTTCTATAACTCCTACCATGAATCTTCTATCACAATTAATCTGGTTAGTGCAGAGTGCCTATTTAATGTCTTTGACTTATTATCCATTTTCTTACTGTTTTATTTATTTATTTATTTTTTTGCGTTATGTGGGCCTCTCACTGCTGCGGCCTCCCCCGTTGCGGAGCACAGGCTCCGGACACGCAGGCTCAGTGGCCATGGCTCACGGGCCCAGCCGCTCCGCAGCATGTGGGATCTTCCTGGACCAGGACACGAACCTGCGTCCCCTGCACCAGCAGGCGGACTCTCAACCACTGCCCCACCAGGGAAGCCCTGTTTTTTGTTTTTTGTTTTTTTAAATCAAAACTGGGATATAGACCTATGAAAACCTTGTCATCTACCTACATGTAATCTTAACCCCTATCACAAGATACTTTATACACTCAGTAGATATTTGGTGTCATTTGATAATAAGGCAGGGACTGTACATCTAAGTTTCACCATCTTATGGCTCAGGGCTGAACATATTTTTAATATTCAAGAATTTCAGAATGATCCATTGGTTAAAATATGGTTGTTAAATAGTATTTTTAGAAAAGTAATAAAGCCGCATTTTGGAAAATCAACTGATATGGCTGGAAATTATTTTCCTTTTCTATTCTGGTTGGCTGCTCTCCCCAACTCTTTAACCTCTTTTTAGTTCTCTCTTTCCCTGTTCTTCATTCCCTTAATGAACTTTACTCATAGTGATGTAAATCACCAGTCTAAAAGGAAATATCTTGTAATTCTTAAGATATTTTGGTGTTTTAAAAAATTCCTTTATCTACTGGACCTTAAACTAAATATGGAGTTAACTAGGAAGAGAAATAGTAGTGGTATTAATAAAGGATTAGACCTGATAAAGGATTAGCATAAGTAGTAGGAGTATTTACTGGCCTGAGTTTTTACTGTATGCTATTATTTGTGGTTTATCTCATTTATACTCTGGTTTCTTTCGTGGTTGTATGATTATAATACTAAAATTTGCAAATTACTTTGATATAAAGTATAATTTAATTTTTAGTCCAAATTTTGAGACATTTACTAGTTTTTATAAAAGAAGATTCCTCAGAATTAAAGAAAAGTTAATCGTATCAAGATGAAATACTGAATTAGTAAAATTGATATAAAACAATTTTTCCAGAAAGTTAAAAGAAATAAAAAAGTATTTACTTGTTCTAATGGAATTTTAGCTATTGCTTATGAATGCAAACATTTACTTTTTGGATTTGCTTGTTTTAAAAATTTCATATTATGGGTTATAAAAGTAAAAAATGTAATTTTAAGCCACTTCTTATATGGTTATATGCAATAGCAATTGTGTCACCTCATAAAAGAAAGAAACTTCTAGATACTTAATAAAGATCTTAAATCCCTGCAGATTTTATCCTAAATGAAAGCAGGTGTTGAACATTGTCATCTCCTAATACATCGAAATTACTAAAATATTTAATAAGCTACCAGGCTTTGAAGTAGTAACCAGATGTTTACGGTTTTCCCAGGATGACTTTTACATCCGAGGACTTACAGTGGAAATGAACTAAGTTTGCTACCTTAACAGCAACAAAAAAGCAAATAAAACACACAGACACAAGTTGTTTCTTTTGAACCAGAATTGAAATGATTTCCATTATACTTAATCTGCCTTAATACTTTACAGTAAGATAAGATTTCCATAGCCTAACCAAACATAAGATTGAAGTTTCCCCTCATGCTTAGAATCTTTATTGGGACATAATTTATACACTGTAGTATATAAATTTTCACCGATTTTAAGTATAGTTTTAAATTTTTAGGAAATACATATATACTTGAGCCACCATTATCAGTATCCAGTTTTTAGAACAGTTTTGTTGCACATATTTAAAGTGTATAGTTTGACAAGTTTTGTCATCTATTTAAAATCTTGAAACCATCACCACAATCAAGATAATTACATCCATCATCCCCAAAAGTATCCTCATGTGCCTCTTTGTAATCTCTCTTTCTTGCTCTCCTCATGCTTTCCTTCCCCACACCTGTCCCCAGGCAATCACTGGCCTGTTTCTGTCACTAGATATTAGTTTTCACTTTGTAGAATTTTATATAAATTGAATCATACAGTGCATACTCTTTTTTTTGGTGGGGGTGGGAATCTGGCCATTTCACTCTGAATAATTCTTTTGATATTTGTCTATGTTGCATGTATCAGTAGTTCTTTTCTGTTTATTATTGGTAGTATTCAATTGTGTGAATATACCATAACTAGTTTATCCATTCACCTGTGATTGATACTTGGATTGTTTCTATTTTGTACTTTTTTCAAATATAGCTGCTAATAAGATCCCTGTATAGTTTTTGTGTAAACATAGATTTCACTTCACTGGGATAAATACCTAGGAATTGTGTGGATGGATCACATGGTAATTTGCTGATAATGGGTTCTTTATCCATTTTTATATTTGAAAAAGCTTCATTTTTGAAAGAAATTTTCAGTAGGCTTAGAATTTTAAGTTCATGGTTTGTTTCCTCAGTACTTTAAAGATATTGCTTCTCTGTCTTGCTTTCATTGTTTCTAATGAGAAATCTGCTGCTGTCCTAATCTTATATGTACATGTCCTTTTTTCTGGCTGCTTTTTTTTTTTTTTTTTTTTTTTTTTTTATTTATTTATTTTTTTTTGCGGTACGCGGGCCTCTCACTGTTAATGGCCTCTCCCGTTGCAGAGCACAGGCTCCAGATGCACAGGCTCAGTGGCCATGGCTCACGGGCCCAGCCGCTCCGTGGCATGTGGGATCTTCCTGGACCGGGGCACGAACCCGTGTCCCCTGCATCAGCAGGTGGACTCTCAACCACTGCGCCACCAGGGAAGCCCTCTGGCTGCTTTTAATACTTTCTCTTATTGTTTGTTTTGAGAAATTTGATTATGTTATGCTTTGGTGTAATTTACTTATTTTTCTTTTGCTCGGTGTTCATTGAACTTCTTGGATACTTCTTGGGTTAATGTTTTTACTACATTAGGCAATTTTTCAGTCATTATTTTTTCAAATATATTTTCTGTTCCCTATCCTCTTTGCTTTTCATCAGGGACTTCAAGTACACATGTATTAGGCCACTAGAAGTTAAACTCACAGCTCACATATGTGCTGTTTTTTTTTTTTTTTTTTTTTTTTTGCAGTATGCGGGCCTCTCACTGTCGTGGCCTCCCCCGTTGCGGAGCACAGGCTCCGGACGCGCAGGCTCCGGACGCGCAGGCTCAGCGGCCATGGCCCACGGGCCCAGCCGCTCCGCGGCATATGGGATCCTCCCAGACCGGGGCACGAACCCGTATCCCCTGCATCGGCAGGCGGACTCTCAACCACTTGCGCCACCAGGGAGGCCCTGTGCTGGTTTTTTGTTGTTGTTTTTGCCCTCCAAGTCTTTGCTTTCTGTCTTCTCTTTTTGATCATTTCTATTGCTCTAGCTTCAAGTTCACTAGCCTCTACTTTTGCAATGTGTAATGTGCCACCAATCCCATCCAGTTTTTTGGGTTTTTAAAAAAATCTCAGTGTTATTTTCATCTCTAGAAATTTGTTTTGTGTTTTTCTGATTTCTTCAGTGTCCCTATTCAACTTTTTGAACAGATGGAATATATTTATAATAACTGTGTGAATGTGTGCTAATCCTAACATTTATATCAGTTTTGTATTGGTTTTCATTTGATTTTATTTTTTTAATGGGTCCCATTTTTCTGTTTCTTTGCTTCCCTGGTGTGATAGGCAGAATATTAAGAATGACTCCCAGAATCTCTCCCCCATGAATAGGATGGGGTATCACTTCTGTGATAATATTACGTTATATGGCAAAGGAGATTTTTGCATATGTAATTAAGGTTACTAATCAGTTGACTTTGAGTTATCGTAAAGAACAGTTATCTGGGTTGGCTTAATAAAATCACATGAGCCCCTTAAAAGTAGAAAATTTTCTCTGGCCAGTGGCAGAAGGGGAAGTGAAATATGAATCATAAAAAGGATTTTATGTGCCATTGCTGGCATAGAGATGGGGGGGTCACATGATGAGGGATGCAGGTCAGCTCTAGAACTTGAAAACAGCCCCTGGCTGTCAGCCAGCAAGGAAATAGGATCCCTATTCTTACAGCTGCAGGAAACTAGATTCTGCCAATACCCTGAATGAGCTTAGAAGCAGGTTCTTCTTTAGAACTTCCAGATAAGAGCCTAGCCTGGCAGACACAATGATTTCAGCCTTATGAGATCTTTGACAGAGAGTGCAGACCAGCCCACTCAAACTCTGGCCTACAAAACTGTTAGATAATAAATGGGTGTTGTTTTAAGCCACTACATTTGTGATAATTGATAATGCAGCAATAGAAAACAAATATACCTGATAATCTCTGATTAAATGCCAGGGATTTGGAATTTTAGCTTGTTAGGTGCTGGGTATTTTTGTATTCCTACAAATATTACAAATATTTTTGAGCTTTGTTCTGGGTCATAGTTAGGTTACTTGGAAACAGTTTGATCTTTTGGCTAATGCTTTTAAGATTTGTTATGTGGGACTAGAGCATCATTTAGTCTAAGGGTAATTATTCTCTACTCCTGGGGCGAGACTGAATACTTGGTCTGGAGAACCTTCTGCACATCTCAGGGATTCTGTCTCTGGACAGCTGTATTTTTTCCTTTACTCTGCCTGTGAAATCTAGCCACCTCAGTCAGTTCAGCCTCAATACTCTCAGTTCTGTCTCCTTAACTCAGGTAGTCCACTTGGCTCCATCTGAGTTCTCCCTCCCTGTGCTGTGTCCTAGATATTCTCAAGGCAGTAAGCAATCTTAGGACTCTTCTCTCAGGGATCACTGTTCTTCATTGCCTGATGTCCCTTTTCTTTAACACTGTTTTTTTCATATTTTTTGTCTGATTTTTTTTTTCGTTGAGTTGAGATTAAATACAGACTTTTTTACTTTGTTGAAAGAGTCCTTTGGTTACTTTTAAATAATTAAAAAATTAAGTTTTAATTATTTAAGTTTAATGGGACAGCTTTTACCAGGAAATACTCTTCCTAAAGTGCTATACTATGGGCAGTATCTAAAATTTTAATACTGAAGCACCATTTTAAATTTTAGTACACTAAGTCTAGCCCAGATGATAACAAAGCCATATCTCCAGATGGCTAAGCTCACAGTTCCTCATTTTCATTTGAACACTTTTAGTATGTATTTGCCTAAGGAAATTATAATTACTTTATGCTTAGATAATTATAGCCCATAATTATTTGACTAACTAAACTATTAAAGTGAGAAGGTAATGTTATTTTACATCTCAAATAGAGCAGAACTCCATCTACTTATGCCAAAAAAAAACCCCTATAGTCCTTTTCTGTGTTAACTATATAACTATTAAACACAACTGTTATTTACATTGTCAGATTTCCTTGTTTCTAATTTCTTTATGTTTATTTTAGTAGGCATATTATTTAGTTTTATGTTTCCCCTCCCACATGTTTTATCCACATAATTCTGTAATTTTTCCGTGGAATTATAGAAATGAGTATTCAGATACACAAGAAGTTTAAGTAACTAGTTTTGTTCTATGCCCGACAGATAGCTTTTGGCTGGTGCTGTCCTTTCTATACATTTTTTTATGGTTGTTTTAATTAACTAAGAGTTTTTATTAAAGCAGTAAAGATGATAGTTACCTCGAAGATGCTCTGGAAGAAGAGATTTTGTTATTTTAGCAGATATTTCCCCCCCCATTTCTGAATAGGTAACAACGACATAATTTTATATGTTGAGTATTGATGTTTTCTTATTTGATATTTGTTCATGCTACAGGTACTTTGGAAGTTCGTCTAATGGGCTGTCAAGATATCCTAGAGAATGTCCCCGGACGGTCAAAAGCAGCATCGGTTGCACTACCTGGTTGGAGTCCAAGTGAAACCAGATCATCTTTCATGAGCAGAACGAGTAAAAGTAAAAGTGGAAGTAGTCGAAATCTCCTAAAAACCGATGACTTATCCAGTTCAGTAATCAGATTTTTTTAACAATCATATAACAAATTAAAGGGCCTATACAAAGGGCTGAGCAGTGGGGACAGAGAAGAGTGAGACGAGTCAGAGTTGGACAACAAACTTTAAAATTATGATTTCCATAATTTAAATTTAAAATATCAAAAGCTATAATGACAGGAAGATTTAAAAGGCTACAAAATTTACCCTGCTGAAAATATGTTAGAAAACTGAATGACATATAACATTAATTCTTTTGGAATAATGGAATATTAAACATCACTCTTTATGTCAAACTCTTTGTGTCACATCTTGATTCTTTTAATGGTATAATGACACCTCTAAACTAACGTTGAAATTTTGATAACTAACCACTGAACTAAACATGTTTAACTAGGACTGTGTCCCAGAAGTAAACTGAAATGGGGCAGTGGGTAAAGGTGGTAAAGTAAAATGGGAGAGGTTTATGAAGTACTTTGGAGACACTCTAAAGTAATCATAAACTATGATATAATTATACAACTGGTGGGAAAGGCATGTGACAGTTCAACCTAGTATAGTATGTCTGTGCTTTCCTGTATATAGAGAGAGACTTCAGGAAAAATGTGAAAATAAAAATTGTTTAAGGTAACAACATTAATAAATAGCAAATGTAGAGGGAGAAAAACTGGATGACTGATATTGATATATAAATATACACACACAGTGACAAACAATTACTGGTCACCTGTTAGTCCTTTCAGTTACATTGTAATATAAATGAAATAGCCATTACTATTTGTGTTTTTGTGAAACACAAAGGATAACTTGGGAGGGTCTAGTGGGAGTGTATATATAAAACTAGCCATTTAAGATTCAAAAGCTTCAGTAGTGAGTAAGAAAAACTTATTTTCAAAGGCTCATAAGACTTTTGTTGATATTAAACAGTGGCATTTCTATTTTAAAGGTTTTAAAATATTTAAGCCAGTTTTAAATTGTAATTACAGATGATGTCTGTGCAGTTTTGAAGCTAGATAATACTGTGGTTGGCCAAACTAGCTGGAAACCCATTTCCAATCAGTCGTGGGACCAGAAGTTTACACTGGAACTGGACAGGGTAAGATGAGAATCCTTTTACTTGAATTTTCATTATATTTATAATTCATTTTTAATATAAATTTTATGTTTTAGAAGACTTTGGTAAGTTTTATTCTTAACAGCATATAAGAAGAACCTAGGTATTTTTGACATTCTCATCTGATGAGGTATACATAAATCTACCTTATCAGATTGTTGCAGGAGTTTTCATTTGTGCAGTGATTTGAAAATATATACTTTGTACTACCCTGAAAGATCAGCAATCAGGTGACATCTAATATTGAAATTTTTTTTATTTTAATAATGTGCTCTCTGACCACTAAGGTGATTCTTCTGACTCACCACTTGTTGGTTATATTATCAAAGCTGGATTTGAAGTGAGCTATTGTGCTCAGACAACCATTCCTCCATGTATCTCAGTGGCTTTCATGAATAATGTGAGTGGCTAGAATGCAATCTGTAGCTGTAGAACCCAGCAGAAGTTAACTTGGTCCACAGTAGATTTAAATCCATGATGATAACTTTATTATTTAGATTCTGATCTATCCGTTGGGGTGTGGGAAGAAAATATTAAAGCTTAATCATAATTTTATCTAAAAAATAAGAAAGATATTAAGCTTTTTATCATTTAGTATTCAGATTGATGGTACATATGTCATTTTAAAAATTACATATATGGGGTGGGTGTGGGTGTGGGATGAATTGGGAGATTGGGATTGACATGTATACACTAATATGTATAAAATGGATGACTAATAAGAACCTGCTGTATAAAATACTAAAAATAAAATTCAAATATAAAAAATAAGATAAAATAAAAATTACATATATTAGTGAGAGCACATTTACAGTGCTTAATGATGATGTGAGGTGGCAATTACTGCTCTGGCCTCTACTTTTAAAATATTTTTTCTAGTTTATTTTTTTCTGTCTCACAGCCAATATCTTAATCAGGCTCTCATCATTGCTTTTTTTGGTTCAGATACTGTGTCTGACACTTAAACATTAAATGTACTTGAACAAAATGCTTAACTTTTTATGTATACCAGTTTCCTTATATTTAAAACTATCTACCTCACTGAAATGTGTGAGGATTAAATCCGTGTAAAAATCTTAGGCTAGTGGTAAGAACTCAGTTAATGTTGGCTATTTTTACTAAAGTAATTTACTAACTAATCTCCATGTGTCTAAGAACCAGACTGATCTTCAAAGAATAATACTTTCATCTAAGCATTCATTCTCTAGTTTAGGATCATTCATTAAAAATTATTATGGGGCCTCCCTGGTGGCGCAAGTGGTTGAGAGTCCGCCTGCCGATGCAGGGGATACGGGTTCGTGCCCCGGTCTGGGAGGATCCCATATGCCGCGGAGCAGCTGGGCCCGTGAGCCATGGCCGCTGAGCCTGCGCGTCCGGAGCCTGCGCGTCCGGAGCCTGTGCTCCGCAACGGGGGAGGCCACAACAGTGAGAGGCCCGCATACCGCAAAAAAAAAAAAAAAAAAAAAAAAAATTATTATGAAATTATTTGTTCATTTATTCATTGATGCATACTGTATTCCAGGCACTTCCAGGTGATAGATTAGCAACAAACAATATAAACAAGATCTCTCAAGATTTCCTCAAGGAACTTATACCTCAGTGGCTTCTCAGTATATGTCTGATTATTTGCAGACTTTTTACCATTACGTCTGAAACTGTGTATGGTTGCAGTTAAAAAGATATTGAGGACATTGAATACTAGGCTAAGGTGTTTATACTTGTTGATAGTGGGGATGAGAGAGATATAATGGAAAAATTGATATTGGGGTATGTATGAAGAATGAATTTGAGAGAATAGAGACTAACGGCATATAAATTGGCAGGAGGTTACTCCAGTGCTACAACTGTAAGGTGAAGAGAACTTGAAGTAAAATGTGGCAGTAGGAATAGAAAGAAAGAGATATATGTAGGAATTGCTGTAATGGAACTCTTAGGCTTAATATTCAGTGATTTTCTGTTCTGTGTCAAGCACCATTCTAGATGCTGGTTATGATTGACCAAAATAGTCAAAGTCCCTATATTTATGGACCTTATATTCTAATGAGGGAAGACAAATAGTTAACAAGTTTTTTTGTTTTTATCTTCAAGGGCAATGAAGGAAGTAAATAAGGTATCGTAAAGAAGGGGGTGGGGGCTATTTTAGGTAGAGGACATAATTAGGGAAAGTCTCTTTGAGGAGGCTACGTTTGACTTGAAACCCAATGGGGGGAAAGTTGCCAGACTTACAAAGATCCAGGTAGAGTGTTCCCAGCAAAGGAGAAAAAACATACAATGCCTTGGGGTAGGAGAAAACTTGATGTGTTGTAAGAATAAAAATCATGAACAGAGATCAGTGTGAAGAAGTAAAATAGCAGATGTAGGTGGGTGTCAGATTACTAGGGTCTTTATAGTCAATAGTTAGAAGATAGTTGAAGGGCTTTTAATAGGGGATTTTTCATCATCTGATTTAGATGATCAAATAGAAATAATATAAATATAGAAGCTAATAAAAGAGTTAGCAACCCATAATGGGAAAGAGTTTATAAAGAAAGAAAAAAAAGGTCTAACAATCAAATCTTAAGTAGTATTCCAAGTATAGGAGGAGAAGGAAGGTTTGCCAAAGAGAAATAGAAAACTCTGGGTTGGATCAGATCATACCCTAGATCAGATCTTAACCTTATAAAAGCTTATCCAGTGAAGAGTTGCTAGAATGGTGAGGTGATGAAAATCCTGTTACATATGGAACAGTTGAAGGAAAGTGGGATTTAAAATCTATTAAAGAAGAGATTTAACAAAGATTTGGTAACTCTTTAAAGTTAAAAGGAGGAACACATAAAATAAGAATTAAACTAGTGATGGCAATGAGATTTCCATTTGTGTGTATTGACTCTGATGGATCAGTAGTAACTTTCTGGAGCTCACTGTCAAGGTTTACTGGATGGGTCCTTGTTTATGCTGATCAAGTAGCAGTGTTTGCCAGATACAAGGAAAAGGGGCAAGTGGTAAGCTGTAGTACATGTTCCTTCCATCCTTGGATTGACTGTATACTTTGTGGGTGTGGAAGACAAAGCAGAAGTCAATGATGGCAGATTTCATTTCAGTACAAAGAATAGTACTGTTAAAAAATGAACTGAGCTGCTGTAGTAAGTTCTCTCTCAGTAAAGTTTTTTTTTTAACTTTTTATTTTATATTGGGGTATAGTTGATTAACAAAGTTGTGTTAGTTTCAAGTGTACAACAAAGTGATTCAGTTATACATATACATGTATGTATTCTTTTTCAAATTCTTTTCCCAATTAGGTTGTTACAGAATATTGAACAGAGTTCCCTGTGCTATACAGTAGGTCCTTGATGGTTATCCATTCTAAATATAGCAGAGTGTACATGTCAGTCCCAAACTCCCTAACTATTCCTCCCTCCCACCCTGCCCCCCTGGTAACCATAAATTAGTTCTCTAAGTCTGTGAGTCTGTTTCTGTTTGTACATAAGTTCATTTGTATCTTTTTTTTTTTTAGGTTCCACATATAAGCAATGTCATACAATATTTCTCTTTCTCTGACTTACTTCACTCAGTATGACAGTCTCTAGGTCCATCCATGTTGCTGCAAATGGCATTATTTCATTCTTTTTAATGGCTGAGTAATATTCCATTGTATATATGTACCACATCTTCTTTATCCATTCCTCTGTTGATGGACATTTAGGTTGTTTCCATGTCTTAGCTATTGTAAACAGCGCTGCAGTGGACATTGGGGTGCATGTATCCTTTCGGACCATGTTTTTCTCCAGGTAATGCCCAGGAGTGGGATTGCAGGATCATATGGTAGCTCTATTTTTAGTTTCTTAAGGCTCTCTCAATAAAGTTGAATGAGCAACTCATATAAGAGAGATTTAAGGGAATTGTTGTATCAGAAAAAGATTACACTTGCAAGATTTTTTTCAAGTCTGATATTTTCTCTTTTTCAACTCTGATTTTTTTTCAGCTCTGATATTTGCTAGAACTAGCATTGTTACATGCTGTAAATTAGCTGTTTAAATAAATAGTTAGACCAGTATAATTCAGTCAAGCCCACCAGAGAGGGAAATGCAGTTGAGGTTGTTAGTGTATATGGATATCGTTATATACATGTCTTGTTATATTTGCATCTTCCTTCTAAACTGTGAGTACATGTAAATATTTATGACTCTAAAATGTTTCAGTTTCCATTCATTCTTAAATTAATAGTTTTGCTATAACATTAGTCTTGAAGCCAGACAAACTGGATTCATTTACTTATTAGATATTTGATGGTAGACAAGATACATAACCTTACTACTGGGCATTTATTTCACCATCTCTAAAATGGGGATAAAATATAATCCTTACAGGACTGTTAAGAAGAAATGCTTTGTGTTGCCTGGCACATTTAGCTACTCAGTGACTTTAGTTCTTTCTTTAGCCCTAGGCTGTGACGTGTGGCCATGAATTTGAGTATAATGGAAGAGCATTTTAAGTAATGGGAAATTAACTGGTTGAATGTCATTTTCTTTCATTTCAGAGCCTATTTAAAGTAATTATAGGATTTTAATGAGTGCTATGATCAAAATGAAATTTAAGACATTTATTGTTAAAGGGAAAATGGCTGGTTAGAAGATTTCTCTTGTAGCCAGGTTATTGTGTTAGAGTTTTGTATTTAAAATAGAACTTAAAAGTAGTTAAGTGTCTTGCCATCATTTTATAATTAAGGAAACTGAGAAACAGAGTGATTACATATTGATAAATTCCAGAGCTGGTACTAGACCTCAAGTGTCCTTCAAAATGCTGTTTCCTCTGTGGTGACTTGTATGAGATAGAAAGTTAGTGGCAAAAAGGAGGAAACAGCAGAAGACGATGAAAGCCTGGTAAAGAGAGAATAATTTAATATTACCCAAGCTACAAGCTTAGAAAACTAGAAAGACTGATAACTGTTGATTGGTTGTTTTTACTTGCACTTTTAATCCTCACCTAAAATTGTTTTTCTTCTTCATGGCGTCAGACTTTCTTCCCACTTTGGAGTAATCCTCCCTTAAAAACGTTGAAGACACTGCATAGCTAAGTAAAGCTATTCTCCCTGAGGCCAGTTAGACCTTCTGGGTTCCTGATATGCATGTTATGTATCCCTAATTGGATTATAAGCTCCTCTTTGGAGGCCACATTCCTTATTGTGATAAATCCTTCTGTTTACACAGTACATTTTACTTTTCATGTGCTTTTTTAGTCTTTTATTTTATTCCTTATATTTATAGAATATTTATAGAAAATGTTTATAGAAAATATTATTTTAAACTGACATGTTCATACTCAGCATTTTGCCTCAAATGTCAAGTTTCTTTCCTATGACATTCTGGAACTAAGTTGTCTATACTGTTTCTATCCTTTCCAAAATACAAAAATTCATAGGTCTTTTTATTTATTTATTTTTTATTTTGGTCTTGCCACGTGGCTTATGGGGTGTCAGTTCCCCAATGAGGGGCTGAACCCGGGCCATGGCAGTGAAAGCCCAGAATCCTAATCACTGGGCCACCAGGGAACACCCAGATAGGTCTTTTTTGAGTTTTGAGATACTATAGAAATTATCTAGATCTAGGATGATCTAGAAAAATTCAGTTATGTTCCTGGGAGCTCAGGGCTCTGCAGAATTATTTCAGATGGCAACACAGACCCTTTTTTGTTTGTTTGTTTTGAGATTCTGGGTAAGATGTCATTTGGAATTTGCCGCTTTAAAAAAAGAAAAAAGGTTTGGAAATTGCTGGTGTAATCCAGCCCCATCATTTTACAGATTAATAAGGATATTATTATGGCCTAGGGGTTAAATAACTAGCCTAAGCTATAATCTAGGATTCTGAAGTGTCCTGTCAGTTCTGTGTTCTTTCTGTTATCAGGTTACTCTTTTTATATTTTCTTATAAAATTTGGTCTTTCTTTATGTTTATTATAAACACAGTAGCTATGTAATTTCACATTTTTTCTGAATTCCCTCAGCCCTCCTGCTGTAAAAGTTTAATCCTCCCATGAGAGATTGAAATAAAAAGCAAGACCCTTTATATCTAACCTTTTCCCATTCACATTTCCTTTTGATTAAGTTTGCTAATGTAGTAGAGAACCATCTTTATCAATACTAGAAACAGGATGAACTGAAACTTAGAAAAATTTTAGCAGGAGCCAGATCTGTTAAGAGCAGAGTACTAGAGAATGTTCACTGATCAATGGAAAAGGAAGAAGAGAACATCCAGGAAGTGAGAGCCAGTAAAAATGAAATAGGGTTAATAGATTAGAAGTAATAGTGGCATTGAAAGACCAGTGAATGTTGAGGGACTAGAAAGAGTGAGCTAGTAGAATGTTAGGAGGTGATGGTCAGAGAGAAGGATTCAAACAGCTGAGATTGTGGAAAGATTGTAGATATTGGTAGGCGTGAGAAGCTAAAGTATCCAAGAACTCAAGGGGTTCTTATTATTTATTGGTTTCACATTTTCGGAAATTGCCTATATATACTACTCTTAAACCATCCACACTCCTATCCTCATTCTTCCAAATAATTAGGTTAAATCAGTAACTTAATGTTTATATTATTATGCTTTGTAAATATTGTTGTTACAGATGAACCATGTTCCTAACCATGATTACATTCTCTTTTTAGTACCAAGACCCCCTTTGGGCAAATAATTGCCCTTTTTTTAATTGTTTATTTTGTTTTGCTTTGCTTAGTTTTCTATACACCTATCCTTTATCACCAGAATCTCCAGAAGGACTCTAGAATAACTCTATGTAGGCAGTTGTATCAGCAAGCTGTCAGTCATCCTTGGACCCACTCTACTCCCCAGCAACGTCCTTTCTGGAGCCTTACATCTTTCTGCTCGAATTTAAATGACTGCTATATAGCTTTTATCTTTCACCATAATCCTATTGGATCACCTGAGTCTTGAATTTCTCTTTCAGATTTCTTGTTTTACTTCCTCATTTTGGTGGATCATATCCCACATTTACATGCTGAGAAAAGAGTGAATGAAAGTTTTAGAGATCTTGCATATCTGAAATATCTTTATTCTGCTGTCATGCTTGGAGTCTAGAATTCTAGGTTGGGGATTATTTTCATTAAGAATTTTAAGGAATTGTAGTTCTAGTATTGTAGTTGAGATTGCTTATGTGTCTTTGATTTCTAATCTTTGATTTTGATTTGCTTTTTCTTTTTTAAAGATTTTAAGATTTTTATCTTTTTTTCCCTGGGGTTCTGTGATTTCTTAATGGTGTACCTTAGGTGTAGGTGGTTTTCACTCTTTGTGATAGGTACTGTGTGGCACCTTCAGTTTTGAAAGCTCATTCTTCAGATTTGAGAAATTGCATTTATTTGATAATTTCCTCTTCATTTTCATTGTCTCTCTTGCTAGTTGAACATTTTAGACTGATCCTCTGATTTTCTTATCTTTTATCTATTGTCTGTCAGTGTGTCTTTTTGTTCTGCTTTCTGGGAAAGTTTGATACGTTTGCCAAGACTTGATTGACAAACTTATATCTGATATTATATTTTTAATTTCTAAAAGTTTATTCTTTTAAATATCTTGTTTTCCTCTCATGGGGGTAATATCCTCTCCTACATTTTAGAGGATATCAGTTTTACGTTTTCTTCTCCCTGAATTAATTGTCTTTATTTCTCCTGAGATCCATTTCATATTCTGTTTATCATATTGCAGATTTGGTGAAATGTGTGGCCATCCTTGGCTGTCTTAAAATGAGCCATTAAGAAAAAGATTGGAAGTTTGGTATGTGGGGCTCTTCCTTACCCAAGTTCTGAACTAGTTTAAAGAAAAAAAAGGTGTGACTAATGAAAAGTAAAATGTCATTATGAGCTGATATTTGAAAGTGTGGTTGGGTGTGCAACAATAATGGGGCTATACTCAGTCCCTTAGATCATTGTGGGCTCCAGCCCATATAAAACTTAAGGCATAGCAGAGAAAAACAAATTGTATACTTCCATTTAACAGCCCGGCTTGCAAGGAAAAAAGGAAGAAATGGACTGGATTATTCATGTCCAGTTTCTCTCCCAGTCTTTTATCAGATAACTCACTCCAGGAGACGAATAAGAGGGTTAAGGTAGAGATCCAGATATTTAGGAGAAGAATGAAAATTATTCCTCATAGAAACCATGATAATGAGCAAGATGCTTTCCTCCCTATAAAAGGATAAAAATGCATGCAAACATCTAAATGGGGTGTGAAACATCTTAATATAGAAAAAGCCATAGAATAGAAATACAAAGAAGTTTTAATTTCTTCCATGTGTGAGCTAACATTCAGCATATTACTGTTGTTTTTGGCTGTACCACGCGGCTTGCAGGATCTTAGTTCTCTAACCAGGGATTGAACCCAGGCCACTGCAGTGAAAATGCCAAGTCCTAACAACTGGACTGGCAAGCATTTCCCACATTCGGCATATTGTTTAATCTGAGATGCTATTTGTTTGTTTGTTTGTTTGTTTTAATATTTATTAGAGTATAGTTGATTTACAGTGTGTGTTAGTTTCAGGTGTACAGCAAACTGAATCAGTTATACATATATCCACTCTTTTTTAGATTCTTTTCCCATATAGGCCATTACAGAGTATTGAGTAGAGTTCCCTGTGCTGTACTGTCTTTATTGATCATCTGTTTTATATATAGTATTGCATATATGTCAATCCCCATCTCCCAATTTATCCCACCCCTTCCTTACCCCATGGTAACCCCCTGGTAAACAAATAAGTTTGTCTTCTACATCTGTAACTCTATTTCTATTTTGTAGATAAGTTCGTTTGTACCCTTTTTTTAGATTCCACATATAAGTGGTATCATATGATATTTGTTTTTGTCTGACCTACTTCACTCAGTATGACAGTCTCTAGGTCCAGTCCATGTTGCTGCAAATGGAATTATTTCATACTTTTTTATGGCTGAGTAATATTCCATTGTATATATGTACCACATCTTCTTTATCCATTCCTCCATGATGGACATTTAGGTTCCTTCCATGTCCTGGCTATTGTAAATAGTGCTGCAATGAGCACTGGGGTGCATGTATATTTTCGAATCATGGTTTTCTCCAGATATATACCCAGGAGTGGGATTGTTGGATCATACGGTAGCTATAATTTTAGTTTTTTAAGGAACCTTCATACTGTTCTCCATAGTGGCTGTACCAGTTTACATTCCCACCAACAGTGTAGGAGGGTTCCCTTTTCTACACACCCTCTCCAGCATTTATTGTTTTAGATTTTTTGATGATGGCCATTCTGACCAGTGTGAGGGGTACCTCATTGCAGTTTTGATTTGCATTTCTCTAATAATTAGTGATGTTGAGCATCTTTCCATGTGCTTTTTAGCCATCTGTATGTCTTCTTTGGAGAAATGTCTGTTTAGGTCTTCCACCCATTTTTTGATTGGGTTGTTTCTTTTTTTGATATTGAGCTGCATGAGCCATTTGTATATTTTGGAGATTAATTCTTTGTCGGTTGCTTTGTTGTTCAAATATTTTCTCACATTCTGAGGGTTGTCTTTTAGTTGTGTTTATGGTTTCCTTTGCTGTACAAACACTTTCAAGTTTAATTAGGTCCCATTTGTCTATTTTTATTTTTATTTTCATTACTCTAGGAGGTGAATAGAAAAAAATCTTGCTGCAATAAAAGAGTGTTCTGCCTATGTTTTCCTCTAAGAGTTTTATAGTATCTGACTTTACATTCAGAATGGTCTTTAATCCATTTTGAGTTTATTTTTGTGTATAGTGTATGTAGTCTAATTTAATTCTTTGACATGTAGCTGTCCAGTTTTCCCAGCACCACTTATTGAAGAAACAGTCTTTCCTCCATTATATATTCTTGCCTTCTTTGTCATAGATTAGGTGACCATAGGTGCATGGGTTTATCTCTGGACTTTCTGTCCTGTTCTATTGAGCTGTATTTCTGTTTTTGTGCCAGGACCGTAGTGTCCTGATTACTGTAGCTTTGTAGTATAGTCTGAAGTCAGGGAGCCTGATTCTTCCAGCTCTGTTTTTCTTTCTCAAGATTGCTTTGGCTATTCGGGGTCTTTTGTGTTTCCATACAAATTGTAAAGTTTTTTGTTCTAATTCTGTGAAAAATGCCGTTGGTAATTTGATATGGATTGCACTGAATCTGTAGATTGCTTTGGGTAGTATAGTCGTTTTCACAATGTTGATTCTTCCAGTCCAAGAACATGGTATATTTCTCCATCTGTTTGTGTCATCTTTGATTTCTTTCATCAGTATCTTATAGTTTTCTGAGTACAGGTCTTTTACCTCCTTAGGTAAGTTTATTCCTAGGTATTTTATTCTTGAGATGCTGTTTTTTAACTTATAATGGAGCTATAATAATACTTACCCTTTTTACCTCTTTTGCTGCTTCCCATTCTATTACTATCAAATGACACATTGTATCCTCTGAGGCTATATGAGTTCTCTGAGCCAATGAGCTATATATATAATTGTCTTTTCCCCCCACTCCTCTATCATCTCTTGACCACCAGGCACTTGCCAGTATCCTTAAGGACTTTGGTTCTTCACTCCAGCATCCCATCATCATTATGGGGGATTTTAAACATCTAACGATCTAAACAACAACCCATTTAACATATTATTTCAAACTTCTTTGAATGTGTCAACCCCAGTATACCTTTGCTCCTTGTCATTTTAGCAATGAATTGTTCTGAAATCTTAAATTTAGTATCCTAAACTGTTACAAAATCTGCATAAAGCACTTAGTTTAACCCCTTGTACATAATGGTTTTGCTGTAAATGATAGCTTATGTTATTATTGTTACTCCTCTGGCTCTTTTACTTCTTTGTTACCACACAGCTAGATGTTTGGTCAAACATTTCTATTTCCTTGATTCTTCAGGAAGTAGTTTAGGAAGGGGCCATCAGAAAATTTCATTTTCTTCTCTGTTTACCCTAAAACTATTGTTACCCTTTACCATTTCCTTACTGATGCCCCCACAGCATCCTTCAACCTTGTCTTTATAAGTGTGTAGGTCTTGGTTGGGAAATAAGATACATGATTAGAAATAGGAACTGTATGTGTATATACTGAGGCAGAAAAGTTCATAATAGGTTTGGAATAATAGTGATTCTTTGAAACTTTTTCTAGGATGTGAATTGATATAGGGTGCAGTGATATATAACTTACAGCACTAAATAGTTTGTATCACAATTGTTTACTTTTTCTTTTCTGCTCCCACATCTATAGGGGGCAGACTTTTCAAGCAGAGGTCATAGCTTTGTATTCTCCATTATCTCAGTCTCGCTCTTCTCTGTGTTTCTCCTTTTCCCAAAAGATCCTAAGGTTTCCTTCTTTTTGTCACATTAGTTCCAGCTGAGAATCACCCTCATTGAACTCCTGAACTGAAAACAGATATTACTGTTTCCTGAGGTGGTAGTTTTCTCTTTGCCCCATAGTAGATTCTGATGGCCTCCCTTCCCTGTCCTTCTCTTTGTCTCTGGAGGCTGATAGCTGCGGGTTTGAATCAGTGGGCTCTGACATGAAAGGGGAGACAATGTTAGAAGATCTAAGGGCAGGAGGAGAGGGTAATCAGGGTGTTTGTTTCCTTCTCTCCTTCCCTTTTTTACAGCAGTGTTCATCTATGGCTGCAGTTCCTGTTTGACAGTCCCTTTTCCAAGATCCAGTTCTCACTGAATTCTGGTAACTGTTTCTTCTTGCTCATTCCGGCTAGGAGTGGTAATAGATTTCTACTATAGCTAATCCTCAGATACTTCCCATCCTTGTTGATTCCTTAACCTGAATCTTACCTTCATAAACAGCCAATTTTTAAAACTTAAACTCTTTTTGAGTGTGCAGTCTCTTTACTGCTGGGATCCTAGTTGATGTTTCCCAAGCCTGTATTGTCCTCAGAAGCCCATAGAAGACCAAGTAATCAAAGGAGGAGACCAATTAATGTGACACCTGACATGTGCACCTTTACAAATCTCACCTTTCCTTGGCTTTTGAATTTTCCATGCTTTGAATAATTTTCTCTGTTGTAGTAGCTGCAGAAAATTTGCTTTTTGACCTTTCTTTCCTTTTCAGCAGTGAAACCTGCCTCTCATTTTCACCTATCAGAGGTTCCCAAACTTTCTCAATTCACAACATCCTCAGTGTTCCAGTAATTCTTTTACAGCGCGTCTCTAGGCCAAAAGAAATACCCCGTAGTTCCATTTATTAAGAAGCAGTTACTGTGAACTCCCTGACAACCAGTGGTTAGGACTCCACGCTCTCACTGCCCAGGGTCCAGGTCCGATCCCTGGTCAGGGAACTAAAATCCCACAAGCTGCGTAGTGTGGCCAAAAATTAAAATTAAAATTAAATTTAAAAAAGAAGTAGTTACTAACTAAAAAGCTTGTGCACAGCAAAGGACACCATCAAGAAATTGAAAAGGCAGTCTACAGAATGGGAGAAGATATTTGCAAGTCATCTATCAGATAAGAAGTTAATATTGCAAAATATATAAAGAACTTGCACAACTCAATAGCAAGAACAACAAAAAACAAATAATCTGATTTAAAATGGGCAAAGAAACTGAATAGACATTTTTCTAAAGAAGATATCCAGATGGCCAACAACTACATGAAAAGGTGCTCAACATCACTAATCAGGGAAATGCAATTCAAATCCACAGTGAGATATCACATGTTAGCATGGCTGTCATCAAGAAGACAAGAGATAAGTGTTGGCGAGGATGTGGAGAAAAAGGAACCCTTGTGCACTGTTGGTGGGAATGTAAATTGGTTCACCCACTGTGGAAAACAGTATGGAGGTTCCTCAAAAAATTAAAAATAGAACTGCCATATGATCCAGCAATCCAACTCTTGGGTATATATTCAAAGGAAATGAAAATAGGATATTGAAGAGATATCTGCACTTCCATGTTCATTGCAGCATTATTCACAATGACCAATATCTGGAAACAGTCTGTGTCCATCAAAAGATGAATGGATAAAGAAAATGTGGTATATATATATACCATGGAATATAATTCAACCATGAGAAGGAAGGAAAAACTGCCATTGTGACAACATGGATGGACCTTGTGGACATTATCCTAAGTGAAAGAAGTCAGACAGAGAAAGACAAATATTACATGGTATCATTTACATGTGAAATCTTCAAAAGTCAAACTCATAGAAACCAAGAGTAGAAAAATGGTTGTATGGAGAGGTTGGTAAAAAGGTACAAACTTTCAGTTATAAGATAAATAAGGTCTGAGCATCTAATGTATAATGCAATGTATAAATGGTGACTAGTTAATAATACTATATTGTGTGAATGAAATTGCTAAGAGAACAGAACTTAAATGTTCTTACCAAATATAAATATTTTGTGTGTGTGCGTGTGTGTAAAATAGGTGATAGGTGTGTTAATTAGATGGGAGGAATTCTTTAGTAGTATATAGTATATATGTATATGTGTATCAAATCATCATGCCAACTACTTTAGAAAAAGTAGTTACTATTTACTTTCAGGCCTTACAGAGACTTCAGACAAACCATACAGATTCCTTAGTTCTACCACAGTTTCTTCTTTGATCCTAGGTTCAGATTCATAATAAGACAAAATGAAACACAAGTTGGGACAGTTTGCCAGTATTGTCAATCTGTACTTAGCTCAGATCATACTGCTCAGCTATTTTGGCAGTGGTTTTACTCCATGTAGAATTTTGTTGCTCTTGAGGTTTGACATTACATACAAACATGCCCTTGCTTTATGGAATGGACCTGCTTCATCTGGAAAATTGCCAGCAAATGAGCAGTCATACTTGCAGTTTAAATTCAATAAATATCAGTGGCATTTCCCTATATAGAGGGTATGCTTTTCAGATACTATATCCCTGCTTTACTGAACTGCAGTAGATGTTAGGAGTTAAAGTAGGATTGGGGTTCCATGCAACAGTGTTATGAGTAGACATAAAATATCTTAATGTGCTTTGGACTGTAGCCACTCTCCCCCCTTAAATTGTAGAGAGAGTGATACAGGGAACAGTGCAAAGTAACAAAAAGTGAAGAGCTTTATACCTAAAATTTCATGTAGAACTCCAGGAAAGCTAATGTAGGCCTTAGGATAACCTTCCATCCCAAATCTCAGGTGTTTCTAACATACTTCAGGTTGAAGAATGGAATAAACAGAGGAAAGAGAAATGGGTTAATATGTGAGCTTTACCAGAGTGGCTAGAAAAAATATAAAGGAGGTGATCTGACCTTCTCTCATCCAGAGAAAGATATACTCTTACAATTTTAGCAGTGTGAAAAGTATAAGAACTTTTAAGAATTACTAATTTCGTCCCTAGCATCTATACCACTTGCATTTGCCTGATCCATAACAAGTTTTCCTCCCTGATACCGTGGAAGAAGATAGGAGAAAGTAGACCTCTCCTTTTCTAATCTAAAATAAAGTAGTCTAAATTACCAACCCCTGGTTCAGGTATGCAGTTTATTTCCCAAAATAACTGTTTTCAAAATACTTAAAATTTTAACTTGAATGGAATATTATAGCATTAGTACCCACCACTTCTAAATGCCATTTGCTGATCTTAAAATAATTATCCTCTACTCATCCTTACCCTTTCCTGACAAGTATTCTCTCCCATAGTAATTATTTATCAGAGAGAAGCAATGAGGTAGGAAGTCCTGAGCTCATATACTCACTGCCAAGATATCTTTTTCTAGTCCTTTTTTTCTGTCTATGAGACCCTTTTGGCACATTGTGTCTTGACTCATTTTTTTCATGTTCTGTTTTTTATAAGTGTTTTCTGTGTTCATTTGCATCAATTAGTTTTATTATTTAAAGTCAAATGGTTTTTTATTATGCATACTAGAAGCTTAGATAATAAGATGCATAAGTTCACAAATTGAAAGTTTTTATATGAAAGAAGTAATTTATTACTTTGTTGAGCCTAAAGGGAAAAACATTTATCTCTTTTTGTGGGTGATCCACAAAATCCTGAAAAACAAAATAATGGAGAAGTCTTATGCTTTATAATTAAAATATATGCAGATTATGACTTATATGTAGAGGTCAATTTATGGCTTGACCTCCAGCTTATAAACTGTGTTCTACAAGTACATTTAATAATTGATGGTTAAAACCTTAAATATATTTTCCACATAAGCATTATTTTTAATGACTACAGAATGTTCCCTCATGTAGATATGGTATAATATACTCCTAAGTTGTCCCTGGTTTTGGGGGGGCTTTTTTGTTTAGTTTTGTTGTGTTTGGTGTTGTAATAAATGAACATTTTTCTGTATAAAACTTAGTTTCCTGTTTGCTACCTACCTACGCAGACCCCTGTAATCACTGGTCCTATTACCCAGTGGTATTCTTTAGAAGATTAAATAACCTAACATTCTTAAAGTGTTTGGCATAGTGTGTGGCACACTGAAAGTGGAGAATAAATGCTATTCACAGACCTTTTCCTGATCAACATTGGGATAAAGAAATAAGAAGGTTTGAAATAGGTTCTTTGAGGTGAACATTGAAGTCTAGCAACAGCACAGCCTATGAAGCCAATAGGAGAAGGAAAATCCAAAAGATTGAAGCTCTGAGATGGAAAGAGTTTCGGTGGTCATTCATCTGTATTGATTGTTCCTAGTTGTGTATTCTTTATCTAAAAGGAATACCTTAACTGGAGAATGTTGGAATATGAATGTCTTCCTTTTAGTTAAAATGTGTAAGTTTGTTAAAGTAATATATAATAGAGAAACGTTATAAAAGCACTCTTTAAAATAGTGCAACCGTTGTGTATGTTATCTTTGTTTATTGTATTTGTATTTTATATATTTTGTAATATTTTATTCACATGTGTGTCCAATGATGTGTTCCCTGTTTTCTTTATTTTTTATTTAATTATTCTAGTCACGTGAACTGGAAATTTCAGTTTATTGGCGTGATTGGCGATCTCTGTGTGCGGTAAAATTTCTGAGGTTAGAAGATTTTTTAGACAACCAACGGCATGGCATGTGTCTCTATTTGGAACCGCAGGGTACTTTATTTGCAGAGGTAATAAATGTATTTTATTAAATACGCATAACTACCATTGAAATTATATATGTAGGCAACATGATGTAGAAGTGGGAAGAGTATTAGGCTGAATGGCAGACAACTTGAATTCTTGGCTCAACTCTGCCACTAAATAGGTATGTTACCCTAAGACAAGTCATCTATCCTCTCTAGGTCTGTTTTCTCATCTAGAAAATGAGGAGATGGAACTAAATTATATCTCAGATTCTCTTAAGTTTTCAAACTTGGAAGTTTATTGAATTTCATGAACCATAAATCTAATGCTATAGTCATATCAACTTGAATATTCTTCACTGCAGGTTACCTTTTTTAATCCAGTTATTGAAAGAAGACCAAAACTCCAAAGACAAAAGAAAATTTTTTCAAAACAACAAGGTAATTACTGAGAAATCAAGTACAAAGTGTTTTGGTGTTACCTTAACTACTTTAAACATGTATATACTAATTAAAAAGTGATATCCATCTTTTCTTTTTGTTTTCTTCTTATTTGTTCAATTATTCTAAATTTTGTTATGGAAAATTTGAAACATGTATAAGTATAGAGACTAGTGCGTTGTGCCATCACTCAGCTTCAACAACAGTCAGCTTATGTCCAATTTTGTTTCATCTATGTTCCATCACTCACAACTTCCTCAGATTATTTGAAGCAAACCCAGACATCATATTGATTCATCCATAAATATTACAGGTAGTATCTCTAAAAGATAAGAATTCTGTTTTTAAAACCTTAACCACATACCATTACTAGACTTAAATGAGCAATTCCTATGTATTTATTTTTAAAACTGATTTTGCTTTTTTGTACTAGCCTTTAATAACAAATAGTTAGGAACTATTTTTTTAAGTGACAAATATTGTTTTTTCTTCATAAATTATAAACCGATGAATATGAATTCTTAAATTATGGCTTTTGGTAATATATTAAAAAAATACTTGTTCTGTTTTCTTTATTTACAATATCCACAGGCAAAACATTTCTCAGAGCTCCTCAAATGAATATTAATATTGCCACTTGGGGAAGACTAGTGAGAAGAGCTATTCCTACAGTAAATCATTCTGGCACCTTCAGCCCTCAAGCTCCTGTGCCTGCTACAGTGCCAGTGGTTGATGTACACATCCCTGAACTAGCACCTCCAGCTAGGTATGTGTCTTAAGATTTTTAAGCGTTGCTTTTATAAAATAGTTATTGTGACATTTGTACATATTGATTACAGTGAACCTATTAAAAGTCTCATTTTTTCCAAATAGTATTTTGAAACTAGTGCTCTGCTTACTTTTAAAACAATAAAATTGTTTGCCTTAATTGTAAAGTTATTTAAAATATATACTTTTGATTACTGCCTTCGGTGAATTGCTTTATCTTTTATAAGTGAATCTGCAGTAACCAAATTGGACTTTGATCTTGAACCTGAGCCTCCTCTGGCCCCACCACGTGATTCTTCCCTTGGAGAAATAGATGAATCTGCTGAATTAAGAGATTTGGATACACAAGGACAGGTAAGGCATTTTAAACCTTGTATAATTCCTTTTCACCAAATGAATTACCAGTAAAAGCATCATAGTGAATGAGATGTTAAAAACATCTCATTTAACATTTTAGTTAAAAAATGCCTGTGTGAACTGTGTTGTTTATGTTTCTTGTGAATGAAACATAAAAACCTCTGGATGCTCATGAGCCAGGAGAGATGGAATAGGCTGCTTAATCTAGGAGCATAGGAGCATGGCTGATATTGGATGACGTGTTGCCTGAAACACTGTGCATCTTCTAACTAGGTTAACATGATTTTTGAAAATGCATGTAAGATGAAAGTAATGTATTCATTTTTTTATATTGAAATATGGTTGATTTACAACATTGTGTTTCAGGTGTACAGCATAGTGATTCAGTATTTTTTCAGATTCTAGTTCATTATAGGTTAGTACAAGATAATGGGTATAATTCCCTGTGCTGTACAGTATATCCTATTGCTTATCCATTTTATATATAGTAGTTTGTATCTGTTAATCCCATACCCTAATTTGTCCCTCCCACCTTCCTCCTACCCTTGGTAAGCACAAATTTGTTTTCTAAATCTATGAGTCTGTTTCTGTTTTGTATATACATTCATTTGTATTCTTTTTTAGATGCTACATATAAGTGATATCATATACTATTTATTTCTCTGTCTGACTTATTTCACTAAGCATAATATTCTCTATGTCCATCCATGTTGCTGTAGAGGGCATTATTTCATTCTTTTTTTGGGGGGAGTAATATTCCTGTGTGTGTGTGTGTGTGTGTGTGTATGTATACACACACATTTTAAAAAAATTTTATTGAAGTATAGTTGATTTACAGTGTTGTGTTTAATTTCTGCTGTATAGCAAAGTCACTCAGTTATACATATATATATTCTTTTTCATATTCCTTTCCATTATGGTTTATCACAGGATATTGAATATAGTTCCTTGTGCTATGTTGTAGGACCTTGTTGTTTACCCATCCTATATATAATAGTTTGCACCTGCTAATCCCACACTCCCAATCCTTCCCTCCCCCAAACCCCCTCCCCCTTAGCAACCACAAGTCTGTTCTCTATATTTGTGAGTCTGTTTTTGTTTCATAGATACGTTCATTTGTGTTTTATTTTTGATTCCACATGTAAGTGATATCATATGGTATTTGTCTTTCTCTTTCTGACTTACTTTGCTTAGCATGATAATTTCTAGGTCCATCCATGTTGGTGCAAATGACATTATTTCTTTTTAATGGCTGAGTAATTCCATTGTATGTATGTGTGTGATTATATATATATATATATATATATATATATATATATATATATATATCACATTTTCTTTATCCATTCATCTGTTGATGGACATTTAGGTTGTTTCCATGTCTTGGCTATTGTAAATAGTGCTGCTATGAACATAAGGGTGCGTGTATCTTTTTGAATTAGAGATTCATCTGGGTATATGCCCAGGAGTGGAGTTGCTGGATCATATGGCAACTCTATTTTTAGTGTTTTGAGGAACCTCCATACTGTTTTCCATAATGGCTGTACCAATTTAAATACATTCCCACCAATAGTGTAAGAGGGTTCCCTTTTCTCTACATCTCTCCAGCATTTATGATTTGTAGACTTTTTAATGATGGCCATTTTGCCCGGTGTGAGGTGGCACCCCATTGTTGTTTTGATTTGCATTTCTCTAATAATTAGTGATGATGAGTATCTTTTCATGTGCCTATTTGCCATCTGTATGTACCACATCTTCTTAAAACAATCATCTGTTGATGGCCACTTGGGTTGCTTCTGTGTAACTAGCTATTGTAAACAGTGCTTCTGTGAACATTGGGGCTCATGTATCTTTTCAAATTAGTGTTTTTGTTTTCTCCAATGTATTCATTTTTTTACCTTTTTTAGATAAGAGTAATATATAATTAATAACCATAAAAATGAATATCCAATATCTGAATTTTATTTTCTCACCCATATTTATATCAACTTTTAACATTTTTTTCTTTAGTTATCCTTACCTAATAAGTTGTTTTCTGAATGTTTCTATGATTTAATGAGTGCTTAATATTTTACAGGTTTCAGAAACAGTTTTTGATACTGAGAATGACAGAAATAGACTACTTCCAAAATCTCAATCTGAATATGAGCCTGATATTCCTCAATCAGGCCTAGAATATAGTGGTATTCATGAACTTGAGGACAGAAGGTAAAGAATATGTATACAGCTTTGCTACATGTTTAGTCCCATACTTTTGCCTTATTTTTGATTGACATTACTGTTTTCAGATCTCAACAAATGTTTCAGTTTAATCTACAAGACTTCCGGTGTTGTGCTGTCTTGGGTAGAGGACATTTTGGAAAGGTAATCTTTTAAATTTTCTTGGAATGCCTACAAAAGTAATAACTCACATGGGAAATAATTATTTTAATCTCATTTCAGGTGCTTTTGGCTGAATATAAACACACTAATGAAATGTTTGCTATAAAAGCCTTAAAGAAAGGAGACATTGTGGCTCGAGATGAAGTAGACAGGTTAGTTTTTTTAAAATGAAATTGTTTATTTTTCTGAAAATGTAGTTTATCGTGAAAAATCAGTGTATGTATTGCAACAACAAAACTTTCTATTTTCCTAATACAGTTGACCGTTGAATAACATGGGTTTCAACTGCATGGGTCCACTTAAACATGGATATTTTTCAACAGTAAATGCTACAATATTACATGGTCTATGGTTGGTGAATCCACAGATGTGGAGGAACTGCAGATACAGAGGGCCGACTATAAATTATGCACGGATTAACCCCCATGTTGTTAAAGGGTCAACTGTAATAAGTAAAGAAACTAAATAAATGAATGCATAAGGTAGGCATTAATTAAATGTTTTTCTTTCTAGTTAACTCCCTCTTCCCCTTCTTAAGACATTTTACTGCTGAGTGAATACCAAGGAAAGATGATGAAATGTTTAAACTAATTCTAATAAGCTTTTATACTTGGAAATGTTAAACTGTTTATATGGAATAGGAACTGTTATACATCTGTCGTTGGGTGAGGCTATTTCCTGTTCATACTACAGAAGTAATAAAATGTCATTTACGAATAATCTTCAGTTAACTGAATGGTTAATATATTCTGCTTTTGAAAATGCACCTACATCTATTTTTTGCTCTATGTTTCTGAAAATGGTATTTTTGACCACAGTATCTTACATTTCTGGGTGTAAATTGATACAGATACCTCTTCATCTACAATTATTAAAATGTAAGGACTTTGGGGATAATATTGTAATTAGGTTAGAGAATATACTTTAAAAAGACTATCTCGAATTAATGGAGTGGTTCAACATGGAAATTATTGTCTAATAAAATGGCATATTTATTACAGAATGAGACTCTCATTTGATATTTAGAAGAAGCAGTATTTTTCTTAAACCACCAGTTTAAGGAAGCACCAGTTGATATTAATAGAAGACAGCCCTGTATAATGAGAAGAGCCTGTGATTATCAGTGAGAAGACTTACCTAGTTCTGATTGTTCCTTCTTAATTAATGATTTGATCTCAGGGCAATTCACTGAACATCTTTGAGCCTCAGTTAACCCACATATTTTTAAAATATATTTTTTGGTAATACTTGCCTTACTGAATTGTGTTAAGTGCCATATAGATATATCAAATTGCTATTTTTAATATTTTTTCCATGATATGGGAAGTTCTTAGAATTAGGATAGATCTTAAAAAATGCGGGTTTCCTTTATATAAAAAAATCTCTTCCTTTTGGATTTGCCTATTTGTTTTTATCCATTTCTCATACTTCTCAATTATATCAAAATAAACTCTTCCCTGATCTAAAACTACTTAGAGAGACTTTGCATAATATTTATGAAATATTCTGAACACTATAATGTATTGCTAACAACTGTATATTTCTGTTACATAAGTAGTTAAAGCAAACCTTTAATTACACTGTCAGTTTGTTTTTAATTACAGTAATAGTAAGGTCAAATGTTTTTCTTTTCTGGAAGAATGTTTGCTTTATTCCAGATTCATATATGGTAAATTCATTTACATCCTAAAATAATAGGAGACTGGTACTACCGCAGTTAATAATGGGAAAGTGGTAATTACTTGGTGGTCTGTATAACTTTCTGCTACACTGTTACTACTTTGAGCCACGTCTCTGTAGGAAAAAACTTCCTAATTAAATATAGATAGAATAATATTAATATTACTATTAAAGAAGAATGTCCAGATCAGAGGATGAAGCTTTAGCCACAACCTGGGACATTACCCCTACTTAAAATTAATCCAGCCTTAGTGAAAAGTTGATGAGTACTCTTTATCTAACTTCAGTTATAAATCCATGTATTCAGTAACATGGAAGTAAAATAATTTCCAGTAGAACCAGAAAAACAGAGAAATGTAAAATTCAGAGTGAGAAATAAAACTCACTCTTAGAGGACTTTGAGGAAGGCAGCAGAAAAAAGAGCAATTAGAGAAGTCAAGAAAAAAAATTAATTTAGAAAATAAGAAAACAGACCAGCATGTTCTTAAAAGTTATATAACTTGCAAGTCTGAATAGTAAACAACTAAGCAGAAATCTTTTATATCCATGTTCTATCTCATCCTTTTAATAGATCCATAGAATTCAATGTTATTGCATATCAGTGGGTTTTTTTTTTTCCTATAGATGTTTCTGAAATGCTTGATGGTTCTTAATGACAGTTTTCATTTCTAAATTTTTTCTTTCTAGTGTGAATTTCATTATTTTACTTATAGAAAATTCCAAATCAACTTGTTTTTTGTTGTTATTTGGTTTGGTCTTTTTTCTTCTAGTTTTATTGAAATATAATTGACATGCAGCACTGTATAAGTTTAAGGTGTACAGCATAATGATTTGACTTACATACATCATGAAATGATTGTCAAAATAAGTTAAGTGAGCTTCCCTGGTGGCGCAGTGGTTGAGAGTCTGCCTGCCGATGCGGGGGACATGGGTTCGTGCCCCGGTCCGGGAAGATCCCATGTGCCGCGGAGCGGCTGGGCCCGTGAGCCATGGCTGCTGAGCCTGTGCGTCTGGAGCCTGTGCTCCGCAACGCGAGAGGCCACAACAGTGAGAGGCCTGCGTACCACAAAAAAAAAAAAAAAAAATAAGTTAAGTGAACATCATAGAGATACAAAGTTAAAGAAATAGAAAAAAAATATTTTCCTTGTGATGAGAACTCTGAAGATTTACTCTTTTAACAACTTTCATATATAACATACAGCAATGTTAACTTTATCATATTGCACATTATATCTCTAGTACTTATTTATCTTATAACTAGAAGTTTGTACCTTTTGACTGCCTTCATCCAATTTCCCCTCCCCTCACCCCATCTCTGGTAACCACAAATCTACATCTTTTTTTTTTTTTTTTTTTGCGGGCCTCTCACTGTTGTGGCCTTTCCCGTTGCAGAGCACAGGCTCTGGACACACAGGCTCAGCGGCCATGGCTCATGGGCCCAGCTGCTCCGCGGCATGTGGGATCTTCCCAGACCAGGGCACGAACCTGTGTCCCCTGCATCGGCAGGCGGACTCTCAACCACTGCGCCACCAGGGAAGCCCAAATCTACATCTTTTTAAAGGAACACAAATTATGCACTAACTTCAAAGTAATGTAATTCATGTACAAAGATCACGTTTTCCACCTACCATTAGTAGAACTTCTTTCTGAGTGCCATCTTCCCCCACTCCTGAGTAGGAATGTTAAATGTGTGTTACTGTTAATGCCTGCTCACTCAGCTTCCTTTTCTTACCAGTTCACATTTCAAAACAACAGAATAGACTTGGAAGTATATTTTTGTAGTTGCAGAACAAAAACACAGCTAGCCAGATTTTCTATATATATCATATATACGTATATATGATTTTTTTTCGTATATATGATTTAATCCTGATTAGCCTTATTAATGTTGTAATTTTCCACTGACCAAAATAACTATTTATATAGTTTTTAAGTTTCTATCATGTCTAATAATGTACTGAAGGAAGTACACCAAAAAATGTTAGAATGGACCTAGTCACTTAGGGAGATAAAACATAAATACATTAGTTATATAAATAAAACAGATTAGATACGTTTGAGTTTAAGCTGAATAATGAAGGTGTGCTGGTGGATTTAGGTAAGGCCTTGTAAAGAAGATTGGATTTGTGCTGATCTTTGGCAGATGGAAGATATTTGGGAACATGGAGAGGAGAGAAATGACAAGATAGAGGAAAATGTTCTGGACAGAATGAAGTTTGAAGTTTTGAATAAGGTTGGATTGTTTCATGGACTTTTAAGGAGAATATACAATTTAGATTAGGTTGGGAAAAGTTAAAGACTTATGGAGCAGCTTTCTGGTGTGCTGTATAATGCTTAAAATTAAAATTATTGTTCCTGTTGGGGTCTATAATAATCCTTCCTCCTTTACCTAACAGTCCTAAGACATCTATCCAGCCCTCATCAATATTGTCAGTCCTCATCAAACAATTCTATGAATGGCATTAAAACCATTTTAAGAGGAATTCTGGTTAATCCTTTAGACCATTTACATGTTCAACACAGGTCTAACCTTATACTTATCCAGTTGAGAATTAGTAATTCACCCATAATGGATTAGTAATTCACCCATAAACCATACACAGTGAAGAGGCCACGTTTGCCATCTAGTTGAGCCCAAAACATCTTGCCAGTTTGTCTTATTTCATTTCATGAATATTTTATCCTCATTAGCCAAAATTTAGATTGACATAGTAAATCAATTGTTTTAGAATCTGTCTTACAGATCTTGCCCAATTGGTCATTGTTTTCCAATAAATTTAAATGGTGATAAAGTCAGAGCTGTTAACTTCTTTCTAATCTTCTGTGAATTTATTTCTAATAGAGACTTAATTTGTAGTAACATTTAGAAACCTTGCATATGTATGTAGACATAAGCCCAACGCTTTAGAAACAATTACAGTGGGGCTTTCTGTTTCTGAGTATATATAAAGTTGTAAACAGATTGTGTGAAATAAGAGGGTAAGAGTTCATCTAGAATGTGACCATATTAAATGGAATTTAAACACTATTTCATAATAGCTGCATTTGCTGTCAGTATTTAAAACTGAACAGGTGTTTTAGTTCATAATTCAGAATACAGCTATATTAACAGCAATAAAAATTCCATGTTCCTTCTACACAACAGGTATACTCTTAAATGTTTTCAAAATTCTATTTAATTTTCTTGAGTCATAGCAGTATAATCTGGATACCCAAACAAATGCTTTAATCTTTAAATTAACCTTTTTAAAATTAACTCTGTAGAGATCCAAAAGAAAGGAGAATGGGTCTACCTCCTTCTAACATTAGAATTTTGGTTTGGTATTTTGAAATCAATAACCAAGTACACACACACACACACACACACATCTAAGCAGTTCTTTAATTTTAAAAATGAAAGCATTATTAATGCTTTTCAACAAACATTAATGTTAATTTTTGGTTCCAGTCTCAAAAACAAACAAAAATGCCTATTTTGTATTAGAAACATAAATGTAATCTAATTGTCAATAAAATACGTCTGTAGGTATATTTATTTTGATCAGATGCTTAAAGTGTTAATTCCGAGTTGTATTTGAATAATATTTGACCTGGTTTTCTTCTGCTTTGAGGTGTTTTTTGTTGTTGTTTAGATTTTTTTTCTTTTTTTTTTTGTTTTTCCCCAGTTATACATACACATGTATCTATTCTTTCTCAAATTCTTTTCCCATTTACGTTTTTACATAGTACTGAACAGAGTTACTTGTGCTATACAGTAGGTCCTTGTTGGTTATCCATTTTAAATATAGCAGTGTGTACATATCTGCTTTGAGTTTTAAGTCAGGTTGATTTACTAAATATTTTCAGGGGGAAGAAGAGTGGTATTTTTTTGCTATTTAGGCAAAATTGTTTCAGAGTCAGTAAGTTTGACCACTGTTCTTTTAAACAGCTTGTAAGAGTTCTTACAGGGAAACCTGTGATAGCTATAGATTTTATAGATAAATTGTATCATCCTCCAGGAGCTTCCTTGAAGTATGTTATAGAATTCTCCATGTAATCTCTTTATTTTCCAGTTAGCCTTCTAAATTAAAATTTTATGCAGTGTATCTTTACCTCTCAGCTTCATATATTATACGATAGAATATTTGTATACCATAGCTTGTGAATTATAAATATATACTGTCCTTGAAATTGCCTTGATCAGAAAATTTGTATTTTAAAATTATGCTTTAGATTGCTAAATCCTCTGACCAATCCTGAAAATTTTTCACAATTCACTCCTAATTAAGCCTTTTTTATTAACTATTACCACTAGCCATATGTGTGCTACTCTGATACTATCAATGTGAACTTTATGTCATGCTAGTCATATTTAGTTTTCACTAATATATTTCTATTAAAGTTATATATATCAAGTAGCCCAAATTTTTCAAAGCATTTGTAGCAAAACTAGGACACATTTTATGGTTTTAAAGTTATAATGATTAAGAACTTTGCTTATTTTAGAGTTTAGTAATTTTTAAAGAATGTTATTTCCAACTAGAACTTAAAAAAAAAATACCAGTGATTTTTAAATGTTTTCTCTTACAGCCTGATGTGTGAAAAAAGAATTTTTGAAACTGTGAATAGTGTAAGGCATCCCTTTTTGGTGAACCTTTTTGCATGTTTCCAAACCAAAGAGCATGTTTGCTTTGTAATGGAATATGCTGCCGGTGGGGACCTAATGATGCACATTCATACTGATGTCTTTTCTGAACCAAGAGCTGTGTGAGTATTTAGCATTTCTCTGAGTTTCTTCATGACTGATTTCTTTCTGGGAAGGAAAAAAGCTCTCTGAATTTTAGATTTATTTTTTTCCCTCATATGGAAAATAGATGAAGGAATAATAGAACTTACTTTTTGCCATAAATAAATGTATCTATTCTTCTCTGTTGTTCATGTTGAAAATTTCATGGATTACCCTAAATCACACTTGATAATTTTACAATTTAGGTTTATTTTAGTAAAATTTCTTTTTTTTTTCCAGTATATTTTCTCCCTAGGGAATGCCATCTAGGACCATGGCTTTAAATATTAACTATACTCAAAGTACATTGTTAAGTGAAAAAAGAAAATGTAGAAGAGTTTGTATTATATATTTGTATGAAATACTTGTATTTGCATTTTAAAGGGTAATTTAAAAGAGTATGTCTTAAGTGTTTGCTTGCATGTGCTTACAATATCTCTAAAGAATATAAAAGAAATTGGTATGCGTATCACCTCCAATGAAAGGCATAGAATCCAGATATGATACTTAATAAATAACTGGGTATACTGTTTAAAATATATATTTCACTGAACACTTACAGGATATCAGGTACTGTGTTAAATATTTTCATTTATCGCTAAAACCCTTTTTGTAGTTTTTGAATTTGATATTATATGAAGGTTTTGCTTATTCAGATGCAAAAGAATAAATAATAGCAAACATTTGTGATTAAACATAATTATATATATTCTTCCCCTGTTGTTATCTCAGTTTTAAAGCTCTTAAGTGTTGGAGCTAGGATTTGAACCTAGGAAAATGCTCTTAATAGCTACACTGTATATGCAGATGTTTACCAAATTTATATCTCCAGCCCTTACCTCTTACCTAAACTTCCAATTCCAATAACATTCAGCAGCCAGCTTGACTCTTCCCTTTATATGGCTAATAAGTATTTCTTGTTTAACGTCTCAAAATGAACGCCTGATATTTCCCATTTCCCCCCACCTCACCCACCACTCCCCAGCCTGTTACTCTTCTAGGCCTCTCTCTTATTAAATGGCAATACCATCTACCAGTTGTTCAAGCCAGAACACAGGGAGTCATTCTTGATTCTCTTTTTTCCTTACATGCAACATCCAAATTTTACCTCCAAAACATAGCCCAAATCATAAAACTCATAAACCAGTAGTAAAACTTTATTGATTTTATTAGTGAATTTTTATCACTTGTCTGTATTCTGACAGCTGACATTTGTGTAACATTTTTACTTTCATTCCTTTATTTGATTCTCATCATAACCATAAGAAGTATAACACAGCAGATAGTAGTACTAGGGCATTAGTTCTGATGGATAGTGAAGCTTTCAGAAAAGGAGGCAAAAGCCACAAAATAATAGAAGGCTACTAATAATTCATTCCCTGCATATTTAAAAATTAATATTTAAAAATTAAAAACAGGGCATCTAGATTACACCTAGCCCTGTACGAACTGCCTTGGGAATTTGTTTTGTTATGCCTTTTCTTTAATAAATATAAAATCCTATTCTGCCTTAACAAACTTTTTATTTTTGCTGAGATTACAAATTATATAGTACCAATGAAACAATTAAGCCCAGTGAAATACAAGAATAAAACGCTTTATTGCAATACTTAATATCTAAAGTACCTCCCTCTAATCATTCAGATCTCACCTCAAATGTCATTTCTTTGGAGGTCTTTCCTCATTACTTTAACTAAAATACCACTGTATCACTAACGTCTAAATCAGGCCACACTCTATTCTATTTTATATTTTATATTCTCCATAGCACTTTATACCTGAAATCACCTTATTTATTTTTTACATTTTTATTGTCTGTCTCCCCTCACTAAAGGGGAGCAACGAGGACTATGTGTATTCTGTGTACTAGTGGAACACCTAGAAGGGTGACTCACATATACTAGGCAAATGTTGTATTCTTATTGCTTGAGACGAAGGAATCAAAATTAATTTGAGTCCTAGCTTTGCTGTGTTCTGGCTACGTCGCTTTAGATAAATTAGTTACTCTCTCTGCGAGCTTCATTTTCTGCTTCTGTAATATATTTATTTTAAAGGTTTGATTTGATGATACCCAGTATACCCAGTTATTTATTAAGTATCATTAGGACAATCTGTTTACAAATAATGGAACAAAAGAGAAATCAGGGTATTTTTATAATTGTTACAGTATTGTTTTGCCACCAAAATAAGTTTGCTTAAAAAAAACTACCTTAAGCAGTTTTAGAATCACACGTGTTTTAATGGACTTCAGCTAAATCTTTTAAACTTAGGATAAATAATTACATAAGATCTAATGTATAATCAAATATTTATAAATAGTTGCATTTTAAAAAATCTCCAAATTATGGTTCCATTTTAAAAAAAATAAACACAAAACATATCTACATGTACATGTAAATACATTCTAAAAGTTTGAAGGACATTCACCAAACTAACAAAAGTAGTTACCTTTATGGATAGTAGTGGCGTCGGGGTGAGATGGAGATGGATGAATGAAAAATTGTACTTTAGGGTAGGGATATTATGTGTATTTTATAGAGGAAATATCCATGTATTACTTGTAAAATTAAGAACTGATTCTCCTAAGTGTCTCCTTATAGGCTATTCTACACTGAAGACAGATCTGTATTTTTTAATTCATTCATTTATTTATTACCTACCTCCTTATTCAGTAAGGCTATTGTGTATCAAGCATTTTGCTAAGCATTTAGGCTAAACACTGAAAAAGACAAACATGGTCTGATCCCTCAAGAGTTAATATTCTAGCTGGGTTGAAGTTTTTCTAAGATCTAAACCTGTTTATCCAATTTCTAGACCTCTTCACCTTTCCCAAGGCAATTTGAGGTCAATATGTCTAAAGGCAAACTCACTTTCCCCACAAAACTTTGGCTACTTCTGTATTTCTCCACCTATTCATTACAATAAAAAGGAAACCTTGAGAGTCATCTTCAGCTTTTCCCTCTCCCTCATCCTTTATAGCTAATGAGACACCAAGTCCTATCATGCTCGTTTTAAAGTTTCTCTTGAATCCATCTCTTATTCTCTTTGTTGCCACTACATTAGAGGTACTCATGATCTTTCATCTGTACTATCATTTTAGCCTTATCTGTTCCTTTTCCCTCTGGATATCTACCTACTTCCACTCTACTTCATACTACTATCAAGAAAGTTCTCTGTAACATAAATCTGATTATTCTGCCCTGATTAAAATGGTTTGATTTGCTATCACTAAGAGAAGAATTTTCAGTACAGGCATACCTCATAGATATTGCAGGTTCAGTTCCATACTGAAACAAACATCATAATAAAACAAATATCATAATAAAGTGAGTCGTGAATTTTCTGGTCTCCTGGTGCATAAAAAAGTTACATTTACACTCCAGTCTATTAAGTGTTCGATAGCATTATGTCTAAAAAAAAAACAATATACATACCTTAATTAAAAAATACTTTATTGTTAAAAAATACTAACCATCATCTGATCCTTCAGCAAGTCGTAATCTTTTTGCAATAATAATGTCAGAAATCACAGATCACCATAACAAATATAATAATGATGAAAAAGCTTGAAATATTGAGAGAATTACCAAAATGTGACACAGAGACCTGAAGCGAGCAAATTCTGTTGGAAAAATGGCGCCCATAGTGTTGCTCCATTCAGGGTTGCCACAGACCTTCAATTTGTAAGAAAACACAGTTGTCTGTGAAGCACAATAAAGTAAAAACACAGTAAAACAAGGTATACCTGTGTTCATAATATGACATTCAAGGTCCTTCACAACTTGATCTCAGGCTATCTTTTCAGCTGCATCTCCCGCTACTTCTTCCTTATCCTTTACTTCAGCCACAATAAACTCATTATGGTTGTCAAACAGGTTATGCCTTTTACACGTCTATTCCTTTCCCTCTTAGGGGAATACCCTGTATTTCCCCCACAAAAGTTCTACCTTTCATACCGTCCTTCTGCCTTTATGATGGCATATTGTACTTTCTTCGAAGACCCAGATCAAATGTCTACCTCAAGGGCTTCAGTGACTCCACTAGGCAAAGATAATGGCTTCCATTTTAGAGACTGCACTTTTCTTATTTTTAAATTTCACCCCTAATATTTAGCACATATCTTACTTATATGTCTGGCACATAGTAAGGACTAAATAAATACTTGTGAAATTAGTTAACTACAGGGTTCTGCTTTGAAGCATAAAAGTATAAACTGGGATTCAAGAGTAGTGGAATTTATTAAACTTCTTTTGATTTAATTCTTAAAACAGATTTTATGCTGCATGTGTAGTTCTTGGGTTGCAGTATTTACATGAACACAAAATTGTTTATAGGTAAGTAAAGTTTTGAATTTTCTAATTGCTTATTTTGATATGAAGTAGAATTAAAGATAATTAAGAAGGATATTTTGTGTTTAACCAGCTTCTTAATTTTCTCTTTTGTATGATAATTGACCACTAAAAAAGTTAAACTCCAATTTTGAAAGACATGGTTAACACAATAATTATATGATAAACTTCTTTGTTACTTGTCCTCTTCCCATTACCTAATTAGAATAGTCAGATTATAAGTTGGCCTATGATAACGCAATTTACCAACAATATTCATCCTGGTGAATACTTTATATTCAACTGATCCACTTGTGCCAGATTATAAAACATCACCTTGCTTCCTTCATTAAGCCTTGCTGTCAACTAGACAGTGTACTTGATGACATATCTGATTTATGTACTGGCACAAACTCCTTACCAAATTGCAGACTAGTTAGAAATAGTTCATAGCCCAGCAACTAGTCCATGGTTAACACTTTGAATAACATTGCTCTAGATCAGACAAATTATGGGAAGGCCAGTAAGAATTAAAAGACTATAAACATCAGTTTATTCAAACTTCTAACAATGTTTCCAAGATAACAGTTTCCTAATGGCCCTATTTAACTTAAAGAATAAAACATTTTCAACTTAATTTGTAATCATTTACTATGACTTAATAGCTTCCTCTTTATTTTGAATTATTTTCTTAGAAGGTTAAACCTGCTCCCTTATACCTTACTTATACTGTTTGTTTGATAATTCATTCTTACGGATGGCGTGTAGGCAAACTTCAAAGTTAGTCCAAATCCGAGAGCTCCCTGATGCTCTGGTGCTTTGGATTTGGCGCTTTCACTGCCGTGACCCAGGTTCAGTCCCTTGTGGGGGAACTGAGATCCCCACAAGCTGCGTGACATGGCCATTAATTAATTAATTAATTAACCTTGCGTTAAAGATCCATGAACTCCTTCTGAGCTTTAAAATATATATTTAAATAGATCAAGCATTTCTCTTTTAGATATATTCTTCCTTTTCTACATAACGGGGAAAATATTCAGAAATTATTTTTTTGTAAAGTAATAAACTTGCCAAAAGGAAGAAAATGAACATTTGTAATATGGTATTTAAATCTCAAACCATAACTTGAAAAAATTCATTTTTAGTAAAGAGAAAGTACAGCTCCTATTAAAATGATATTTTTACTTTATTATCTATTGATTTTATTGATTTTTTTTTCATTTTGCATTTTTTTATCCTGAACAGAGATTTGAAATTGGATAACTTATTGCTAGATACAGAGGGCTTTGTGAAAATTGCTGATTTTGGTCTTTGCAAAGAAGGTAATTGGGTATTTTAAAGTGCCTTTTCTAATAGATTACTATTCCTTTGTACTTTGGAAGTTTTCAAATTTGTGGAGAGCAAAATGTATTTTTTAATTTATTAAAAATTAAACTTTAACTTATTCTTTATTGAGACTTACAGGTTGTTCATATAACCTAATTATATTATTAAGAATTTATTCTGTGAATATGAATAAGGTTAGGTTTTCAGAAATCATAGTATAAAAACAAGATTCTCTTTGTATGATAATAATTCTCTCTACTCTAAGAAAACATTGGTTAAGCACCAAATTTTTTGCTTTGCTGGGATTGTGCAGAGTAAATTATGCATGCCTAAAAACTTCTCTCCTGCTTCTTAAAACTTTTAACATTTTAAATAGGAAAAAAATATGCATATGCCTCAAGAATCTTTTATGTACCTATACATGTGTGTGTGTGTACACACACAAACATGTAAATAAATATGTAAACTGGGGAAATTTGAATCAAGAGGTAGCATAAGAAAATGTAAAGAGCATGGGCTTAGGTACCACACAGTCCTAAGTTTGAATCCTGGCTCTGCCAGTTATTTGCTGTGTCTTTGGACAAGTTACTTTTAACCTCATTGAGTCTGTTTCCTCAGCTATAAAATAAATATAATCCTTCTTGTTTAGGAGTATTATAAGAATTAGAGATAAGTATGTGGCACAGTGTCTAACATATAGTAAATAGGTACACTTAATACACTGTATTGTAGCAAACATTGTCTGTCTCCCCCTCTACTCCGGTAGCTTCCTGTTTCTTATTCAGCTTTCTTTCCATAGTATATAGTATAGTGCTTGGCACATCTTAAGTATTCAGTGAATGCTTAATTAATAAGTAATTGGATGAATTAATGAATGAACTTTATAAATCTGTGTCCATCAGTTACCAATTGACCTCCTAATTATTGAATCTAATGAAAGTTTTTTTTCCTTTTTTGGACTTCTCGGTATTGGACACTATTGACTTAAATGCTTTTGTTCCTCTAGAGTCTGGCCTTAGCCCATTGCTTTTCTCAGGTAGTTTTTAACTAGCAACTATATTCTAATGATTTCCAAATCTATTATTTCCTTTCCTAACATATATAGTCAACTATCTACTAGACAGTTTTACTTGGTCAGCAGGTACCTCAAACGCTGCACAAGCAAGTTTCTTTTCCTCAGTCTTGTTTGAAGTTGCTGGTGCCACAGTCATCTCAGTCTCCCAATTTGAAAATGTGGAATTATCCTGGACTCTCTTCTTTTCAATACTTTCTACATCCCGTTAATCACCAAATTGTGCTGACATCTACTCCTTAATGTTCCTTAAGTTTTTCATCTTCCCTCTACCACTGCCAACCATCATCTTGTTTTGACAAGACTACTTTAATAGCCTTTTAACTTTTCTGTCTCTGTTCTTTTTCTCCCTCAAATCAATCTGCCATGTAATTGCTAAAATGCAAAAGGGGCCCATATAAATACAAATCTGACCATGGTACGCTGCTACTGAAAACCTTCAGTGGCAAAGATGTGATATACATTGCCCTTCCTGATCTGCCTGCCTCCTTCTCCAGCCAGATCTCTTGCAGCTGTTTGCCTAGTACTTTCTGTTGCAGCAACAATAAACTGCTTACAGTCTTTGTCTCTCCACCACTATCACTCATCTCGGCTCTATTTGCTGACTAACATCTGCTCATCCTTCACTCAACTCAGGTGTCACCTCTGCAGATAAGTTACCTGAGGCTCCTCTCCTCCTATCCCAACTAACAAGTCAGCTTTCATAAGATGATGTGTATAATGTGCTTTTAGCAGTTTAGAATACAATGAGACATTTTCTTCAATATGTAGAATGTATGTTTGACTAATTTATTACTAAATTTTGAGAAACATATTTAGAAAACAAGTTAGCTAAAGTCTTTAATGTATTTTGAGTTTGATTACCATGCACAAATGTACACCTTCAATTTTGCTTCCTAAGGATATCTTCTAATTTTTTTGCCAGATTTTTTTCTTTGCTAACAAATATTTGAATTTTACCTTTTTCAGGAATGGGGTTTGGAGATAGGACAAGCACATTTTGTGGCACTCCTGAATTTCTTGCCCCAGAAGTATTAACAGAAACATCCTATACAAGGGCTGTAGATTGGTGGGGCCTTGGCGTACTTATATATGAAATGCTCGTTGGTGAGGTAAGCAGTATAAAATAGGTAAAAGGGAAACGTGATTGAAAGAACAAATCATGTCACTTGTAAAACCACTTAATATGTCTCCTGCGTAAGTAGAACTTAAGCTTTATAAATATTTATATATCAGTAATTGCCTATGATCCTATATTACCTTCACCATCTTTTTTAGATTTTTATATTATCTGTGGAATGTATACCAATGCTTCAAAAATAGTTTCTTATACTTCAGTTTTGCTCTGGTTATATTTTATGATTTTTAAACACAATCACACGTAACTGATTATTTCATAAGAAATAGAAAGCAAGAAGACTGATAAAAGGAATGTACTCTGTACCTGTAAAGAAAGGTCAGCTATATATTAGTCAAAAATAAATGTTACCTTCAAAAGCGATACAGTAGAATTGAAAAGATTAACATTTTTTTCCCTACTGTTTTCTTTAGATTAACTTAAAATAAATTTCTGGGGATAACTTAGTTGTATACAGAAATTGTTACCACTTAGAAGACAGTGAATTATATCTAATTAATAAAGCAGTAAGAAGAGACTAATCTATTTTGTCATAAATTATTGGAAATGATAAATTAGGGTAGAATTTAAAAAGAGTAAATATTTAGACAAGTAATTGAAAATTACTTAGATGGGTTTGATGATCTTGAGATGCAAGAAAAATTACCTTGCATTGGTTCATTGTTCTGCAGTTTCCCTAATGCCAATGACCAACCTTGTACATTCTAGGCATGAAAAAACTAGTGGCTGAATGATGAATGACTAAATTATTGAATGTCAGAAACTTCTAAAGTTTTGCTCTGTGATTGTCATTTAGTGGCACTTATACCAAACAAGTAAATAAATGAATTTAGTTCATCCAATGACAGTACTTTTTGATATGTCAAATTGGAGTGGAAACTTGGAAAAGGAGGAAAAGAAATAGCAAATTAAAATATTTACTATGTGCTAGGCACTATTCTATGTGCTTTATAAGTATTAGCTCATTTAATTTTTCAGCAAACTTTAATGAGCTCAATAGTAGTCTTATGTTAATCTCCAGATGCATAAATAGAGACACAAAGAAGTTAATAGCTTGCTTAAAGTCACACAGCTCTCATATGATGGAGCTGGGATTTTAACCTGTCTGTAAACCATTGTGGTTTGCTGCCTGCAGGATAGGGTATTTAATATACCCAAATTTATTTCTTTTCTTAAGACCATGGGTTCAGATCTGAATTTTTCACCTCTATTTAGAAAAGCATAAAGATGGAAAGGTATATTTTATCCCTAATCCACAGTGGTCTTTACTTTCTATGAGTGCCAGATAGTTGTTTCTGTAAGCTCTGACATACTTGAACTTTTTTTTTTAATAGGTTTATTTTATTTATTTACTTATTTATTTTTGGCTGCGTTGGGTCTTCGTTGCTGCATGCAGGCTTTCTCTAGTTGTGGTGAGCGGGGGCTGCTCTTCGTTGCAGTGCGCGGGCTTCTCACCGCGGTTGCTTCTCTTGCTGTGGAGCATGGGCTCTAGGGCGCAGGCTCAGTAGTTGTGGCACACGGGCTCTAGAGCATAGGCTGAATAGTTGTGGCGCACAGGCTTAGTTGCTCCACGGCATGTGGGATCTTCCCAGACCAGGGCTCGAACCCGGGCTCAAACCCATGTCCCCTGCAATGGCAGGCGATTCTTAACCACTGTACCACCAGGGAAGTCCCGGCAGTTGCTTCTTAGTGCAGTCATTATGCCTGCAGTCTCTAATTGTGTTTTGCCACCATTAATTTGCTGTTGACTGTGAAATTCAAACCACATCCATGTCTGATGTATTTCTACAAAGTCTGTGCTTCCCTCTGTAGTAACACTTATTACTGTATTTGCCTTACCCATTTCCTTCTGTCTTTCCACAAGAAGATTTCAATAAGAGTATATGGTGTATCCTCTGGTTAGTAGTTACCTATCTATTGTGACTTCTTGTAATCCTTATTTGTTTGATGTTTTGGTGGGTCTGTTTTTTTGTTTTTGTTTTTCCTTTTTCTTATTTTCCTCACTATCTGGTTCTTGGTTGTACTTCGGAACTTTGAATAGATGATGAGATTTTACTGTATTGAAACTCATTTTGATTGACTCAAGGGTATTTCTTCTAGTCTCCCTTTCCTGGTGATGATGAAGAGGAGGTTTTTGACAGTATTGTAAATGATGAAGTAAGGTATCCAAGGTTCTTATCTACAGAAGCCATTTCAATAATGAGAAGGGTAAGAATGAATGATTTATAAAACTACTGAAATTTTTTAAAGAACATTTCCCAGTAGAATTTTAGAAGTTGTTTTTCAATTATAGATGTTGCATGGTTTAGACAAACACATACCAAAAGAAACATCTAAAGCTTTGCAAGTTATGAGAATCCTTGTCAATGAGTCCCTGGTTTTATATTAACTTTCTTCCTTTATATTGTGTTAGTTATTAAGAAGAAATCCTGAGCGGCGCCTTGGAGCTGGTGAAAAAGATGCAGAGGATGTAAAAAAGCACCCATTTTTCCGAGTAAGTATGAAAGTTTAAAATTTTTTATGAAACTATAGCAATTAGGAGTAGGAAACTAAACTGGTCATTTTATATTTTGTAATCCAGCTAATTGATTGGAGTGCTCTGATGGACAAAAAAGTAAAGCCGCCGTTTGTACCTACAATTAGAGGGCGGGAAGATGTTAGTAATTTTGATGATGAATTTACCTCAGAAGCACCTATTCTGACTCCACCTCGAGAACCAAGGATACTTTCAGAAGAGGAGCAAGAAATGTTCAGAGATTTTGACTACATTGCTGATTGGTGTTAAGTTGCTACACAATGTGAAACCAAGCAGACTGACTCATAAGAAGACCTCCTAAAAATAGCAACCCTTCATTTGCTCTCTGTGCCAACAAAAGCTTTTTTTAAACATATGAAGATGTGTTTAAAAATACTATTCTAATACCTTCTTGAAAAGTGGCTTTTCAATGTATTTTCAATGTAAATCTGAACACTGGAAACAGTTTCATGGAGTTTAAGCTGAATGAACATCGGCCATGAAAATCTATCAGAAATGAATACTTTTGGATCAATAGTCTTATTTTTTAAAAAAAAAAGAAACAAAAAAAAACACTCTTCTACAGTCCCTAGCTTTGCTGTACTCCTGTCTTAAGTGGAAGGAAAATTAATCAGTTAACTTCCTTAGCTGTATTTTACAAAAAGAGGAAAAAAGGGCTTGGGATGCTATTACTATTCACACATAGTATGATTCTGTTTGAATAAGGCAAATGCTCTTATTTTTGTAAAGAAATTACTGTAATATCAAAAAAATTAGTGTGTGCACATTTTGGGGCTTTTTTTCTTTAACAGAATGAGTTGATGTCTTGTATTATAAATTTTTTATATTTATTAGGAGAAAGTTTTTATTGCCTTATCTTTACCAACCGTGTAACAGAGCCTCATGGCTTTCCAACAGAGCTACTTGCCAAACAATTATGTTTATTAAACCAACTATGCTGAAACAAACAGAAACAACTAAACATCTACGTTTACTTAAAATTTTAAGAATGAGGACTTATGATCAGCCTGAACCAAGATACTGTTACCTGTATGCATTCCCAAAGTCTAGATACTCAGTATGTTCAGTCATACCTTCTTCCCAAATCAGTGAACTGATTACTCCTTTTTTTGATATTGTACATTTATCAACCTAATTCATCTTGTTCTTGTGTCTACTGTAGAAGGGAACTATATCTTTGTTAAAACATAGGGATTATCATTGTATACATGCTGTGAACATGTATATGTGCAAGTTGTAATGTATTCTATGTTGTAGGTTTATTATTTAATTTCACCACTTCATCACTTTTGTACAGTGGCCAAGCAGACACCTCAGACTCCAGCATTTACGTTAAGTGCATTTGTACATTTTAGGCCACTGGATCCAGATTTTATATTGGCAGTTACTGAGGGCAAAAGCAATATTTTATAACAGAATGTATAAATATTTTTGATAAAACAGTCTATATTTTATAAAAATTATTATAACACTAAAGCTGTACCTCAAAAGTCTCAAAAATAATTTGATCAAATACTTTTTTACAGCTCTTCAGAGGATCCATTTGTGGCTTTTTAATGCTCTTATAAAGATAGGGAAGTCTTTCTGCAAGCCATGACTTTTCTACTTGCCTGGAGTTTTGGGTTTTTTCGTTTTGTTTTAATTGTTTTCCCTCCTAGTCTATGACTTTATTGTTTTTCCCTAGTTCAATAATAACATCTTTGATTCTGTGCTTAGCATGTTAAGGCCATCATACCTCAGGAATAGCAAGTTGTTAACTAACCATACTGAGTTAACCATTTAATCACTATGATCTCATGTCTTAAAAGTTGTTCAAGTTTAAATCCTATGAGAAAAATGAAAGCACATTGATTTATAGAGAATTGAGCTTAAAACATTTATGAATATTTCAGCCTTGCCAGGGTGTGTTGGCATGTTTTTGCTATACTCTGAGAACAGTTAAAATTGTTCAGAGATAATTTCTGTTTCCTTACAAATTGATTATTACCCATGATCCTTTGGGGGAAAATCTTATAGGAAGAGGGAGCAGCAATATGTTGTTTAAAATTCTTTTAAAATGCCAGTTAACTTCCTTGGTGAAGGACAATAGAGGATCTTAGCTTAATTGTCTGGTTTTAATGTAAACAGTGTTAATACAACATTAAAAAAAACACTAAATACTTTTGAGGTACAGTCTGCTCACCTTTTCTGGTTCTCAAATATGCATAGAAAGCAATGTCTAAAATAGGTGTTTAGCATTAAAAACTGACATAGCATTTTGTAACTACACAGTGTACAGAATTTTTTTTTAATTGAAGTCAATCACTAAAAAAATTAGAGGGCAGGGTATATTCACACAATTAAGCTGAAGAAAGCACTAATTTTTTCTGTAGTTTTAAAAATATATATATTTTAGTCAGATTTAAAATTTTTAAACTCTATAGAGTGTAAATATATTTTGTTATTACTGTATGTGTAAGTGACTGCTCAAGCACTTTGTAAGGAAATTAAGATATTTTAGAATGGTACACTATGCATTCAAATTAAATGTGCCTTTATGTCATTTTAAGAAAAAGTGTTTTGCAGTCATAAATTACCACAAATGCACAAATTAAAGTTTATTAGATTGTAATTTGTAACTTTGTTTTTAAGTATTATTTCCTTTTGGAAACTTCCTGTTGGTCAGAATATGTATTAGCTTTCCTAGATTCAAGATCTCAAAGACTAGTTAACTTTAGTTAGCCTTCTTACAGGTACTTTTTGTCCTGGGGAAGGACAAAATCATTAAGAGTCAAACCAAATTGTCTACTTCACTGGTAACAGTGGGGAAATTTTGCATTCTGTTCCTGTAAGTTTAGTAGCATCTTTCATTCAGTGGTTACTTATGGGATGTCTTCTGTGTGCTAGACACTAAGGATAGAAAGGTGACAAAAAAAAACGCACCAATGTCTTCATAAATGAAGAATGGTAAACATTAATGCTAAAATGCAAGCACTAGTACTATATGTACTTTTCTCTTGTTTGAGAATAACTTATGTAATTTTAGAATCTGACCTTTCAGAAAATAGGTAAATGAAAACAGAATACTAGCCATTTTATAGTCATCTTATTCAAAAATTACAAATGGAATATTTCAGAAATGTAAAAAGAACCCTGCTATCTCTGTGACACAGATTAAGGTCATAATGTAATCACCATTGTATGTTGACTAGGTGAAAGCTGCATTAAAGATTCAAATCTAACAAAATTTTTACAGGTGCTGCTGATCTTCCCAAAGCAACTGAGGGTGAGTATGAGAAACCCAAAAGAACAAATGCCAACCCATGGATCATATTTTTAATATAGAATTTTTGTTTACCTTCTAGCTATCTTTTGAGATCTAGTGTTTCTCTGAGCTATAAGCTTTATATGTATATACATATATAACTATATGTGTTTATAAATATATGTATGTAAATATATACATATATAAATAGAGGTAAGTTTGTAAAGTAACTTCAAAGTGTCAAAAATCTTGCGTAATTCCTTCTGGTAACTTGACTAAGTAGAAACTCTCAGACATCCAGTACGAAAACATAATTTGAGTCATTGCTGGTCTCATTAAAGATAAGAGTGGTCTCCAGCCACCCCTCACCCCAAAGTAAGCAAACAAACTTGAGCATGAATCTGCACACACTAGGGCTTCAGCTCCTAAGAGTTAGGGAATATCCAAGCACAAAAGTGAGAATACTCAGAGGTTGGGATGGAAGCTGAGTCCACAGATTAGGCCAGAGAAGTAGGAAGTTGGAGAAGATAAGAGCCAAAATGGCAGGGAGCTGACTTTGGAAATGCAGACACCCAGAAGAAGTGGAGTTGCCAAGGATGGATTTCTATAGCAATACCATTCTGAGGATAACACACCTTGGAATTGCAGTAGAACTTATATGTTCTGTGCTAAAATTCTCTAGAGGAGCTCAAGTTCTATTTTGCAAGTCACTCTCCATCTACCAGTAGAATCAAATACTTTCTCAGTGAAAGCTTTCCTGGATGGAAATATATAGGATTTCAACAGGTTAAGATCAAATAATACACTATCACAGATCACCAAATACATGAGAGACAGCAAGTTATCTTGAATGAAGCCAATAAAAATAGTAAATATAGACAGCCCCTCCAAAAGATTGCAAATGTTAGAATTCTCAGATATAAAATTTAAAATAACTATATAAAAAAGTTTATATACCTAAAATTTACGAGGATAAATATGTAAAATGAAATTTGAAAGAAATTAACAAACATTTTTAAAATCCAAAAATTAAAAAAATATATAAATGACCAAATTTGAAACTCAGTGGAAGCATTACAGCAGATTACACAGGTGAAAAAAGAACTGGAGAACTGAAAGATACATCTGAAAAATAATCCCAAGTAAATCAAATAAAGAGATAAGGAAATGGAAGATATCAAAGTAAAGTTAAGAGATATGGAAGATGGAAGGGAGACACAATTGGAATAAATGGAAGAGAAGCAATATGTAAAGACATAATGGCTGCAAATTTCCCAGAGAAGAAAAATATTTATTAAAGTACAATATTCTCTGTACAGAATAAATATAAATTTATGCATAGAATCATTGTAGTGAAACTGCAGACCACAAAGACAACATTTTGAAAATACCCAGGGAGAAAGGAAAGACTAACAGCTAACTTTTCAATAGCAACAATAGAAGCAGTGGAATATTGTCTTCAGAGCACTGGAAAATAAAATGTCAACCTGAAATTGTGTAGGACGTAAAATTTTTTTAAGAATGAAATCAATTAAAATATTTTTTAAAGGAGGGTTTATGATCAAGGTCCTACTCTAAAGGAAGTGCTTCAAGAAGAAAGAAAATGATCCCCAAAGATGATCTAAGATACAAAAAAGGCTTGTGAGCAAATAAAATGGTAAACACTTAGGTAAATCTAAATAAACCAAATCCATACATAGAAGCCTTTTTTTTCTGTTAAGTCAACAGAAAATCTGGGCAACAGATGTAAGAAAATTGAGATAGAGAAGATCAGAACTAAAGTATTCTATTGTGTTGTTGGGGTGTCTAGGTCTTTTTTGTTTTAACATCTTTATTGGAGTATAATTGCTTTAGAAAGGTGTGTTAGTTTCTGCTGTATAACAAAGTGAATCAGCTATACATATACATATATCCCCATATCTCCTCCCTCTTGCATCTCCCTCCCACCCTCCCTATCCCACCCCTCTAGGTGGTCACAAAGTACCGAGCTGATCTCCCTGTGCTATGCGGCTACTTCCCCACTAGCTATCTAGTTTACATTTGGTAGTGTATATATGTCCATGCCACTCTCTCACTTCGTCGGGTAAGGGTAAGCTGGGTGTCAAGGTATTGATTAACTTTAGTTAAATGTACAATCATAAAATGTCAAGGATATTCACTGAAAGAATATAGTGTGTATAAATTCCAAACCAAAGGTAGCATGGTAGAAATCTAAATGTATAGCAATGTAAATGGAGCAGACTCACTAGTTAAAACCAAGGTATAGATTTTTAAAAGGAAATCTGACTTTATAATGTTTACAAAAAGATAAATCTAAAACATGTACGCAGAGAAGTTGAAAGTAAAAGTAGGAGGAAATATGTATAATGCAAAAACCAATCCAACTAAAGCTATGGTAGCTCTATTTAATATCAAACAAAACTGATTTTAGACCCATCTTGAAATACATGTGTCACTAAGAGTAGAGTGTTCCTACACAATGATAAAAGATTCAGTTCACCAAAAAGATATAATAATTCCAAGCATATATGTATCTAATAAAATAGTCTCTAAATACATAAAGCAAAAATTCTTAGAGCTACTTTAAAAAACTAGCAAATATCCATCAGGTTGGAAGAGTTCAACTCATTATTGGACAACAGACTTTCTAATCATCAAAGATATAAAATGTTGGAAGAAAACAGTAAGCTTGGTCCAGTGGACATACATAGATTTCTGCCTCCAACAATTAAGGGATTCCACAGTTTTTTCAAGTACATATGGAGCATTTACAAAAATTGAGCCATAAAACAAATGGCAGAAAATTACAGAGTATAGTTATACCAATTATATTTTCTGTCTAGTTAGAACAAAAAGATTACATATATGTACATATATATGTGTGTGTATATATATATAAAGTATTTGAGAAAAAAATTTACCCTTTCAATAATGGAGAAAATGAAGAAATAATAGTAATCATTAAATACTTATAACTGAGTAATAGTAAAAACATTGCATTACATACCAAAACTTGAGATGCAGCGAAAGTGGTTCTTCCAGGATGCTTTATAAACTAACTACTTATTAGAAAAAGGAAGGTTAAAAATGGATCAAATTGTTCAGTTTAAGAAGATAGAAGAAAAAAAAAACACCAATAAATGAAGTAAATAGTAAAAATAGTCAATATAATAGAAACAAAAGCCAAAACCTTGTTCCTTTAAAATGCTAACAAAGTAGACACAGCTCTGAAAAGATGAAATGAGAGAAGGCATAAAAAATACTACCTATTATAAATGAAAATGCAAGTGCAAGAAAGATTTTTTAAAATTGAAACAAGGGCTTCCCTGGTGGCGCAGTGGTTGAGAATCTGCCTGCTAATGCAGGGGACATGGGTTCGAGCCCTGCTCTGGGAGGATCCCACATGCTGCGGAGCAACTAGGCCCGTGAGCCACAACTACTGAGCGTGCACGTCTGGAGCCTGTGCTCCGCAACAAGAGAGGCCACAATAGTGAGAGGCCCGCGCACCATGATGAAGAGTGGCCCCCGCTTGCCACAACTAGAGAAAGCCCTCGCACAGAAACGAAGACCCAACACAGCAAAAATAAATTAATTAATTAAAATTGAAAGAAAATACTTCAACATAACACAAATAAATTTGAGAACTTAAAATAGTGGAGATAATCTTTGAAAACGATAAGAATACTAACCTAGAAATAAAGACTGAATAATCTCATAACAATTAAAAACATAAAAGCAGAAGATAAAAGTCTTTCCACAAAGAAAACACTGGATCTGGATTGCTTTACAAGTGAATCCTTCCAAATTTCAAGGAGGAAATTATTTTAACCACAAAGAAAGTTTTTGAGATAATGGGGAAAAGTTATATTTTCTAGCTCATTCTATGAAGTCAGTATAATCTAGATGACAAAATATACAAGAAGAGTATGTTACTAGCAAATTTCACTCATGAATATGGATATAAAAATACTAAACAAAATATTACCAAGTCAGATTCAGTGATGTATGCAAAAGACACTTTTCCATTAGCAAATTTGGCTTATCCTGGTAGTGTAAGGATGGCTTAATATTAGGAAATCTATAATTGTCATTTACCATAGTAACGGATTAAAGGAGAAAAAGTAATAGATTTAGAAAGAGCTGATCACATTCTTGCTTTAATGGAGTGGGACAGAGTTGGTTAAACTGATAAGTGGTATCTATAGTAAAACAAAAAACACAAGTAACTAAAATCAATAGCATCATCCCATATGAGGAAACATTCTCTTTAAAATTGGGGAATAGAACTAGGATGCCTGTCATTACTACTTCTTTTCAACATTGAACTCCTTTAATATAAGGGTTAAAAGGATATAAGGGTTAAAAAAGGATATAAAATGGTTATTATTTGCAGATGATATGATTATCAACCTACAAAACTCAAAAGACTACAATTTGATAGCAATCAGTTTATCCAAGATTCTGGTTATAAGATGAAGATACAAAAGTCAGTGACATATCTGTGGACCATCACCAAATAATTAGAATACATAATATTTTTAAAACACAACTTTTACATAGCAACAAAACTAAGTTACCTAGAAATAAATTTAACAAAAGATGTGCAAGAATGGTTTTGTTTTGTTTTGCTTCTAATTCTTCACTGGGAGACATTAAAGAAGACCTAAGTGAATGTAGAAATATCCCATCTTATGATGTGATGTCAAGTGCTCCTCAAATTGCTCTGTAGATTTAATGCAACTCCAGTCAGAATCTCAACATTTTTTATAGAACTTTACAAGCCCATTCTAAAATTTATATAGAAGAGCAAAAGGGCAATAATAGTAAAGAACAGTTTAAGAAATTCCTGAAGAACAAAGAGGAGGAGAGGGAATTTGCCCTACCACATATCAAGAATTATGAAAATGTAGCAATTACTGTAGAATTGGTACATACTACAAATGGAGAAAGAGAGCCAAGGGATAGTCCTACACATGTATGAAACTGATATATAAAAGAAGCAATATGTTAGTTTAGTGGAGAAAAAAATGTTCTGTAGGTAGAGCTAGGAAGATTGTTTATCCATATGGAAAGGGAAAAAGAAACAATTTCTGTGTCACACCGTCATAAAAATTTCAAATGAATTAAATAAAATGTCAAAAGTAAGACTTAAAACTTTGAAAATATATGTAGGAGAAGAAAGCACTAAAATGTAAGGAAAATTCATAAATTCAACTAATAAAATTCAAAATTTCTGTTTATCAAAAGACATCATAAAGTAAAAAGGCAAGTCACAAACTGGAAGTAGATTTATTTCCATACATGTAACAGAGAAAGAATGATAGCTAACATAAATTAAAAATTCCTGAAACTCAATAAGGAAAACAATGGGAAATTTCAAAAGATATGAACAGATATTTCACAAGGACAGTAAACATGCCCAATCTCAACTGTAGTTAGAAACTACAAAATCAAGACCATACTGACATACAATTGCACACATTCAATTGGCAAAAATTTTAAATTAACACCATATCAAGTTGTGGAGATGGAGTGGAACAATGAGATCTCATGTAAATTGCTGTGAGAAGTATAAAGAAATACCCACTCTGGAAAAACAATTTGGTATTGTCTTGTAAGCTGAACATGATACCCAGCAATTCCACTTGAGTACTGTATCCTGAAGAAACTTTTTACATATGCACCAAGAGTCATGAACAAGAATTTTCCTAGCATTATTTGTAAGCAAAAACTGGAAACAACCCAAATGCTCATCAGTGGAAGAGAATGGTTTAATAAAATATAGTATAAAATATATACTATAGTATGAAATATTATAGGGCAATGAAAATCAACTGCCCTTATAGTGAACAGTACAAAAGAGCAAAATGTGTGAAAGAAGCTAATTAAAGACTGTATATAGCCTGGTATTTTTAAAAACTTAAAAACTAAGCCAAGCTAAACATAAATGTGATAATTTTTTTTTTTAAGCAAGTAATTGTTGAACGAAAATTAAGATAGGGGTTATCTGATGAGACAGAAGAATATGATAGTGGTGGGGAATACCTGACAGGTAGAAGTTGCTGGTAGTATTTTAGGTCATCAGTTTGGGTGGTGATTTAATCAGTTCAGTATATTAATAAATAATATACTCCTCACCATCTTGAGTCCTCACTGTTCTCCTTTTCCACCTTAAATTGCCATATCCATCATACTCTCCCACATATGTGATCCTCAGCTCCCTGCTCCTTTCTTGCTTCTTTGTACAACCCTGTTAAACTCCCACCCAAACCTCTGTTAAATCTATTTCTGCATCTGAACAACCATGCTAACTCATCTCACTACCATGAAGTGAGTCAATACTAAATTTCCTTAGTCTAGTGGTTCTCAAACTTTAGGGTGTATCAGAATCACTGGAAGGATTTGTACATGGGCCTCATCAAGCAGATTGTTTGTTTGTTTTGGTATTGAGTTGTATGAGTTCTTTATATATTTTGGATATTAACCCCTTATCTGATACATGGTTTGCAAACATTTTCTGCCATTCTGTAGGGTGCCTTTTCATTTTGTTAGTTGTCTCTTGCTGTGCAGTAGTTTGATGTAATCCTGCTTACTTATTTTTGCTTTTGTAGCTTGTGCTTTTGGTGTCATATCTAAAAAATCATTGCCCAGACCAATGTCAAAGAGCTTTTTTCCTGTTTTCTTCTTGGAGTTTTATGGTATTAGGTCTTATGTTTTAAGTCTTTAATCCGTTTTGAGTTAACTTTTGTTAGTGTTATGAGAGAGGTCCAGTTTCATTTTTCTGCATGTGGTTGTCCAGTTTTCCTAACACCATTTATTGACGGGGCTATCCTTTCCCCACTGAGTGTTCTTGGATCGCTTGTCAAATATTAATTGACTATAAATGCAGGGGGTGGTTATTTCTGGGCTCTCTATACTGTTCTATGTCAATTTTTATGCAAGTACCATGCTGTTTTAATCACTATAACTGTGTAGTACTGTTTGAGATGAGGACGTGTGAATGCCTTTGGTTTTGTTCTTTCTCAGGTTTCCTTTGGCTATTCGAGGTCTTTTGTGGCTCCAAACAAATTTTTAGGATTTTTTTTTCCTGTGGAAAATGTCATTTGAATTTTGATAGGGACTGCATTGAATTTATAGATGGCTTTGGGTAATACAGATATTGTGTATAGAAACACAACTGATTTTTATATGTTGATTTCACATCCTGCAACTTTACTGAACTTGTTCATTAGTTCTAATAGTTTTTTGGTTCAGTCTTTAGGGTTTTCTTTAGATCGTATAATCTTCGAACAACAATTTTACTTCCTCCTTTCCAATTTGGATGCTTTTTTATTTCTTGCTTGACATTTTTCTCATTCCAATTTTGATTGCTTGCTGATTTTGTAGCTTTATTTTCCTTTACATTGGAGACAGAAATACTGTCTTTATGTCAAAGGAATAAGTTTGTCCTCTAGCATCAAAACACATTGCTATTCTTAAATTGAGAATAGGTTTAAATGATGGGCTAACATCTAGGAACTATGTTGTAAGAGATGGAGTAGAATGGGAGACAAAACTGGTTACAAAATTTATTTTTCTTTCTTTCTTGTGTGTGTGTGTGCATGCCAAGTAGGTATTTGCATAAATTAAATACCTATTTGGTGTTGTCAAGGAAATATAATTATGTAGAGTAATCTGTAAAATACCCCTCCTCCCTTCAAATAATCAGCACTGTGTATCTCCTAGGCATGAACACACATAAACAGAAAGCCAGAAATCCAAGATGTCAAGATCACCATCTCGGCACTGGACTTTCTAGGGCAGTTTAAGTGTTCCTATTTTCACTGACTAGACCTTGCCTTTTTTTTTCCCCTTTCTACTCAGATCTACTTTATTCACTTGCTTGTCATCCTGTATTAATCAGGTCTCTGACTTGAAACTGTTGAGTGCTTGTGACATTAGTATTACCATCTTTTTCTGTTTTTAGAAGTAAAATAGTGTATTTTAAAACTTTAGTCTCCCATGTATGATCTAATTTAATCCCCAAGACTACCCTATGAAGTTGGTGGAGTGAAGTAAGCTGCCCCAGCTCACACAGCTGCTAAGTGGCAGAGCCAGAACTATGACCCTTTCCTTGCCCAGTGCCTCTTCTGTTACACCACAAACTTTTTGTTTAAGTTGGTTTTAAATTAGACCAGTCAATAGTTAACTCCCCCTGAAAGTAAAATGAAGACAGAATAAAGTTAAAACTCCCCTCTCCCTTCCCCCAGGAATACTAACTACATCAGTGGTATTACATCTTACTGCATCACATTGGGAGATAGTAATCTCAAATTTTTCCACTAAGTTTGATCACTTGGTTAAGGTGGTGATCATCAGATCTCTCTGAAGATAACAGTTTTACTGTATAACTAATAGACAATCTGAGGTAATACTTGAGATCATTTTATTTCCAAAAACCTTCCTCCCAATACTCATCTGAGTAAATTATTACACTGGAAGTTGCAAAATAATTTTCCAACTGTAGGATTTCATCTACATGCATTAGCTGCCATTCTTGTTTTTGTTTTTTTTAAGCTTTCCCTTTTTCCTCGTAACCTCACTTTTTTTTTTTAATTTGAGTATCACTATGGTTGCAAGGACTTTTTAAAATCATTGTGTTATAATCCATTACTATTACTGCTTTTTTCTTGGATGCTTAAATTGTTCCCAGATTTGAGCCCATTTGTCTTTGAGTACCCCCTTCCTTTCTTGCACTATAAGATGTTCCAGGCCCACTTTTTGTGTTCCCTGCAAACCTGGAATTAGCCTTTTTTTTTTTTTTTTGAGAAAGAATATTTAGGAACTAAAATCTGATTGCTATTGTGAAGTCATGATATCTAGACCCTTTCAGTTGATAGACGAAGCAAATAAACCTTTTTCAAAATCATGAGTTCATGCTAATTTAAATGGAGCCTCACAGGATTCTTTTTCAACTTATCCTCATTTCATATTTTCATCTCTCTTCTGCCATTATAGACCCTCATTTTTAAGAGTCTATATGGTGATTCAATTTCATACTAGAAAGCATTATTTTTACTTGTTTTAGAAAAATTTGTTCAGTTTACCAAAGAGATCAGTATACTTTATTTGAAAATTAATAGGAGGGACTTCCCTGGCAGTCCAGTGGTTAAGACTCCGCACTTCCATTGCAGGGGGCACAGGTTCGATCCCTGTTCGGGGAACTAAGATCCCCCGCATGCTGTGCAGCATGGCCAAAATAATAATAATAATAATAATATGAAAGCTTAAAAACCTCATGTCACTACCTTCAATGCCTCAGTAGGAAACAGGCAAGCAGATCAGTGGTCCTAAAAAAAAATCCAGTTTTCAGGTGATTGTTGTTATAGTTTCTAATTTCTGTTTTCTTTTTAGCTGTTTATACAAAGTCATCACACTCACAAATTTACTTCTCCAAGTATACAGATTCACATTTTAGATTCTCAGTGGAATCCAGTTCAGTATTTTTGACATTTACAGCATTATGCTGAATTGTAGCATTTGCTTCTTCATGCTTTTATATTTCAGTGAGCTACTTTTGAGTTATTGGTTTACTTCTTGAAATATGGACATAATGCAATACAATAAAAATAATGAAAAATGCATACTAACTGAAACTAAACAATATGCAAATGACAAATACCTTATTGCCTTATCTGATTAACGCAGTCTGTGTAGTATGCATGAAATATTTAAGAGTGTAAGTATTAACAAAAGAGGTTTCTATGGAAATAGTAACTACTTTTAACTTTTACAAATTTGAAATTGTGTGATAAAACCTTAATCCCAGTAATTTTATCTCTGACCCCCAAACTGCATGTAAACCACTTAGTAGACATCCAGGGATTTCTAGCATCTAAACACTGTAAAAAAGAGTTGTACCTTTTTCTAATCCACCATCCTGGACTCATCAAAGCCCAGGATCTTTTGGATAAAGTAAATAAATTGCAATTCGATTTCTAAAGAACCCCTGATGCCTCCTTGGTACCTGCTTTATCTTTACACACTGATACTACTGCTTTACTACTCCCTCAAGTTGTTTGTGTTATAGTCTAGTTAGAATAGGTAGAAAATAAATGCCAAAATGGCCTTTTAAACGTTGTCATTTGAAGCTACCGCTCCAAATTGGAGACCTTTGAAATGAGGCCTTTGAAGAAAAGAGCAGTCTAAATTGAAGTGTGCATAACTGTTTTGAACTGGAAATTACCTCTAGTTTAGTTAATAAAACCTATATAAATTAAATAAAACAGAATGCATATATATTTCTTTTTTCTGTATTATGTCTTATACTTATCCATGTTGAGATGTCCAAGCATAGGATTCAGGAAGAGGACTGGGCTGGAGATATGAGGGTCGTTGGATGGTAACTGAAGTCACAGGAGTAGATGAGATCATTTAAGGTTGAGTGTGGAGAGCAAGAAGATAAAAGGGTCAACCAAGGACAAAATTCTAAGGGATGAGTAGAAGAGGAAGACTCAACAGAGACCTAAAAGAGCAGTAACCCAGAGGTAGGAAGGAAATGAGGAGAGAATTAGTATTATGGAAGCCTAGGGAAAGAGAGTTTCAAAGAGGATTGAAAATGGACAACATGTGAAGTGTTAATTGGTGAAGATGAGGTCTGAGATGTCCCACCTGCTTTAGCAACATGGATATTTTTGAGACCATGATGAGAGTAGTTTTACTGGTGTGCCCAGGGCTGAAACTAGCCTGCAATGCTTTACAGTGGGAATGAGAGGGAATCTTTCAAGAAGTTTGGCTATGAAGAGCAAGAAAGTGCCAGGGATCAAGGAGTTTAGGACACAGAAGAGATTGGAATGTGTTTACATGTTGATGGGAGGGGAGCAAGCCAGCCAAACTGCTTGTAATCCCCACAGGAACCATGCAGTATGAGGCCTCCTTGTTTAATTCATGGTGATCATCTTCACTCTTCCCAGAGATGGGGCTAAACCCAGTGAACTTAAGTGCTAATCATCTTCCAGATTCTGCTAAAGTAAAACAGTCTTTCTCTGACCACTCTCTCCCAACATAGAATTAATCAAATCCTCTTGTGTCCCCACCATAACCTGCAAAATACTCTCCATGCTTTATTGCATTTATTTGTTTACATGTCTCTTTTCTCCATAAGTTGTGTTTTATTCATCTTAGATGCCAAGTGCACAGCTCTGTCGCTGATACACTGTAGTGTTCAATAAATAGTAATAGCCTTTTATAAAGCAATAACCTTCATTTTAAAAAATCAGGTATTTTGTGTTACCATATTGGATCTTCACAACAACTCTGTGAAAAAAGCACTGTAATATTCTCATTTTATAAATAAGAAACCTGAGACTTAAGAGAGCTAAGTAACTTGTGCAGAGTCACATAGTAAGTGGAAGAGCCAGGACTCAAACCCAGTCTGTTAGCAAGATTCATGCTCTTAAGCTCACTATAGTCAATGCATGATTGAATAAATGAATGAATGGATGGCTATCAAGGAATTCAAAAGGACAAAATTCCCACAAATGAACTACCACACCATTTGTTAAACATAACACATACTGAGAGTGTCCAGTTGCTCAATAAATGTTTCTGTTGGGAAAAAAAAATGGAACAGTTGCAAAACTGACGTGTAAACTTCCAGACTGTTAACCACTGGAGCCTTCTTTCTTATTCTTCCTTTCTAGAAGACAAAAAGGGTTAACATCTATGCTCTCTTTGTTCATCTGTGTACACCTTGCTCCAAGAGCTTAATGATACAGATGAAAGAACATGGCACTTTTGAGGAAATGAAACTTCACTGTAGCTGGAGTATATGTAAAAACTGCAATGGAGTAGGTGAGGAAAGACTAGGAAAGAAAGGGTCGTATTATGCAGGCATTGTGGGCTCTGTTCAGAAAGGTGGGTTTTTTTGCTCGTTTGTTTTTTATTTTCATTTTATATTGGAGTATAGTTGATTTACAATGTTGTATTTCAGGTGTACAGCAAAGGGATTCAGTTATACATATACATATAGCTATTCTTTCTCAGATTCTTTTCCCACATAGGTTATTACAGAATATTGAGTAGAGTCCCCTGTGCTATATAGTAGGTCCTGTTGGTTGTCTATTTTACATATAGCAGCGTGTATATGTTAATCCCAAACTCCTAATTTAGCCCTCTCCCAACCTTTCCCCTTTGGTATCCATAAGTTTGTTTTCGAAGTCTGTGAGTCTGTTTCTGTTTTGTAAATGAGTTCCTTTGTACCACTTTTTTTAGATTCCACATATAAGTGATATCATATGATATTCATCTTTCTCTGTCCGATTATGGTTTTCTTCAGATATATGCCCAGGAGTGGGATTGCTGGATCATACGGTAGCTCTATTTTTAGTTTTTTAAGGACCCTCCATACTGTCCTCCATAGTAGCTGTACCAATTTACATTCCCACCAACAGCGTAGGAGGGTTCCCTTTTCTCCAAATCAGAAAGGGTTATTTGTCACAGGGGCAGATCTAAATTTTGTGGGGCCAAAAGTATATACAATTTGGGGGGCCCTCTTTAAGAAACCCATGATTTTGTATTTATAGCTACAGAATTAAGTTCAGAGCCTTGGAAGGGGTCTGTGCAAGTGCACCTTAAGTTTCATTAGGTTTCTGATAAATCACCTATGCCTCAGAGCCACTGAAGCATCTTCAGCTGGGAGAAATGTGGTTAGATTTGCATGGGGAGAATGGATCAGAGGGATGGATCAGAGGGTTCAAGTCTGAAGCCTGGAGCAGTAGCTTGAAGCCACCTTAGCAACTGTGGGAGATAATAAAGGCCTAAACTAGGGTAAGGCAGGAGAGAGAAAAGTGGGTGGATAAGGCCTCTTCAGGTGGTAAAAACAACTAGGACTGACTACAGGTAGCCCATAGGGGCCATGTACCAACCACATCACAGAAATGTCTCCCCAAGCAATGTGATTTCCACTTATCCTTTAAGGGCCTTTTCCAGTTAAAAAGTACTTTTTTCCTCTTTGTGCCCTGCTCTTTCCACACAGGTACAATGAATGTCTCCTTCTCTCTGACTCCCTTGGGGTTGTACACACCTCCATCTTACACTCATAGCATCAGGACAGGGCATGCCTTATTCACCTCTTGTATCTTGTATCTCCAGAGTCTTCATAGTGGAGGATGAAGGAATGGCCTGCTTTGCTCTATACAAAGACATTTAGAATAATATAAAATATTAGGAAGTTTCTATGAGTGATTGAGATTCAACCTAGGATTAGTTGTTGATATGAATTGCAGTTGGGCTCCAACATAATAAAAGTGTCCCTCTGACAACCACCACAAGAGTCATCCCTCATTTAAGTTTAGTTCTTCCTAATCTGTAGAGAAGTTCCACATATAAGCTGTCACTTAAAACTTATAGCCACTTGGGGGCTTCCCTGGTGGCGCAGTGGTTGAGAGTCCGCCTGCCGATGCAGGGGATACGGGTTCGTGCCCCGGTCCAGGAGGATCCCACATGCCACGGAGCGGCTGGGCCCGTGAGCCATGGCCGCTGAGCCTGTGCGTCCGGAGCCTGTGCTCCACAACGGGAGAGGCCCCAACAGTGAAAGGCCCGCATACCGCAAAAAAAAAAAAAAAACAACTTATAGCCACTTGGAAAATCATCACATGGAGGTAGCAAAGAGACCTAGGACTAGCCCTTATTTTGCTACTATTAGTGTGACCTTGGACAAGTGATTTCACCTTACTAGTGATATGTGAACATTTCACCCTCATGTTCTCATCTGTAAAATGACGGAGTTATAGTCTTCAGTATTACTCCAGCACATAACAAAGTCAGAGCAGAAGCAAGCTGGGGGCCCAGTTTGTCACTCACTGGAGCTAATTCTGAGGTCTTCCATCAAAGCCCCTAGCCTACACAATTTGATGTCCATGCTACTAGAAGACCCTTAATTAAATGCCTTAGAGCTGTCATTGACCATCTCCAATATGATGGTCGACTCAAAGTCACTGAGCTAAACTGTGGTATAAGGGCCAAAATTCAAGCCCCTCTCTTGTACTGAAGAGCAGACCTCTGCTCACAGTGACAAATTAGGACAGTGAAAGGAGATATCAAATACCAGATAATATTTGTTGGGCCACAGCAATGCAGGAGGATGTTGAAAGCTCTGAGTCCATCATTAAGTTTTCTAGCTGTAGAGCTAGAAGGAACCACAGAGGCAGTAAGGTCTTTCCAGAGAAATCTCTTACAGATCAGCTAAGTCTCTGCTTAAATACCTTCAGTGAAGTCTTCAACCTGACCATATGGTCGTCTGGGAGCTCCATGTAACTTTTGCATCCTAGACCTGTCTTTCAGAACAGTATAGAACAAAGTACCCTTTCTAACGTCTTTAAAAGCACTAAACCCAATTCTTTTGTGTTTTAACTTTCTCAACTATGTCAATTTAAAACAAAATATCTTTTGGCAGAATCTTAAATTCAACATAATAGCACTGTTTGATTGTTTTTATTACTCTTGTTAAGTACTTTACATACCAATGATCTTCTTTCCCAGATGTCTCAAAATATTTATTTCAAATAATGGCTGTCTTTTTCCCATTGTATATTCTTGCCTCTCTTGTCAAAGATTAATTGACCCTAGGTGTGTGGGTTTATTTCTGGGCTCTCTATTCTGGTCCATTGATCCGTGTGTGTGTTTTTGCACCAATACCATGCTGTTTTGATTAATTACTATAGCTTTGTGGTATTGTCTGAAGTCTGGGAGGGTTATGCCTCCTGCTTTGCTCTTTTCCTTCAGGGTTGCTTTGGCAATTCTGGATCTTTTATGGTTCCTATAAATTTTAGGATTATTTGTTCTAGTTCTGTGAAAATTTTCATGGGTAATTTGATAAGAATCACATTAAATCTGTAGATTGCTTTGGGTAGTATGGCCATTTTAACAATATTAATTCTTCCAAGCCAAGAGCATAGGATATCTTTCCATTTCTTTGAATCATCTTCTGTTTCCTTTATTAATGTTTTATAGTTCTCAAAGTATTTCACCTCCTTGGTCAGGTTTATTCCTAAGTATGCAACTGATTTCTGCATGTTAATCTTGTATCCTGCTACCTTGCTGAATTTATCAGTTCTAGTAGTTTTTGTGTGAGGTCTTTAGGGTTTTCTATATATAGTATCATGTCATCTGCATATAATGACAGTTTTACCTCTTCCCTTCCAATTTGGATACCTTTTATTCCTTTTTCTTGTCTGATTGCTGTGGCTAGGACTTCCAAAACTATGTTGAATATAAGAAGTGAGAGTGGGCATCCTTGTCTTGTTCCAAATTTTAGCAGGAAGGCTTTCAGCTTTTCACCATTGAGCATTATATTGGCTGTGGGTTTGTCATAAATATCTTTTATTATGTTGAGATATGTTCCCTCTATACCCACTTTGGTAAGAGTTTTTATCATGAATGGTTGTCGAATTTTGTCAAATGCTTTTTCTGTCTCTATTGAGATGATAATGTGTTTTTTATGTGGTGTATCACATTGATTGTGTATATTGAATCATCCTTGTGAACTTGAGGTGAATCCCACTTTGTTGTGGCATATGATCTTTTTTATATGTTGTTGGATTTGGTTTGCTAATATTTTGTTGAGAATTTTTGCATCTGTATTCATCAAAGATATTGGCCAGTAATTTTCTTTTTTGGTGGTGTCTTTGTCTGGCTTTGGTATCAGGGTGATGGTGGCTTCATAGAATGTCTTTGGGAATATTCCCTCCTCTTCAGTATCTGGAAGAGTTTGAGAAGGATTGGTATAAGTTCTTCTTTGTATGTTTGCTAGAATTTGCCTGTGAAGCCATCTGGTTTTGGACTTTTGTTTGGAGGGGACTTTTGCTTTGTAGGGAGTTTTTACAGATTCTATTTCACTTCTAGTGATCAGTCTGTTCAAATTATCTATTTCTTCTTGATTCAATTTTGGTTGGCTGTGTGTTTCTAGAAACTTGTGCATTGCTTCTAGGTTGTCAAGTTTGTTGGTCTAATTGTTCATAGTGTTCCCTTATGGTTTTTTGTATTTCTGCAGTGTCGGTTGTTATGTCTTCAGCAAGTGGTGTCAGGAAAGTTGGACAGCCGCATGTAAATCAGTGAAGTTAGAACACTCTCACCATACACAAAAATAAACTCAAAATGGCTTAAAGACTTAAACATAAGACATGACACCATAAAACTCCTAGAAGAGATCATAGGCAAAACATTCTTTGACATAAATTGTACCAATGTTTTCTTAGGCCAGTCTCCCAAGGCAATAGAAATAAAAAACAAAAATAAGCAAATGGGACCTAATCAAACTTACAAGCTTTTGCAGAGCAAAGGAAACCATCAACAAAATGAAAACACAACCTACAGAATGGGAGAAAATATTTGCAAATGATGCAACTGACAAGGGCTTTATTTCCAAAATATACAAACAGCTCATACAACGCAACAAGAAAACAAAAAACCCAGTCAAAAAATGGGCAGAAGACCTAAACAGACATTCTCCAAAGACATATGGATGGTCAAAAAGCACATGAAAAGATGCTCAACATCACTAATTATTAGAGAAATGCAAATCAAAACTACAACGAGGTACCACCTCACACTGGTCAGAATGGCCATTGCTAAAAACTCCACAAATAACAAATTCTGGAGAGGTTATAGAGAAAAGGGAACCTCCTACACTGTTGGTGGGAATGTAAGTTGGTATAGTCACTATGGAAAACAGTATGGAGGTTCCTCAGAAAACTAAGAATAGAACTACCATATGATCCAGCAATCCCATTCCTGGGCATATATCCAGACAAAACTAATTCAGAGATACATGCACCCCTGTGTTCATAGCAGCACTATTCACAATAGCCAAGACACGGAAGCAACCTAAATGTCCACTGACAGATGAATGGATATACAATGGGATACTACTCAGCCATAAAAAAGAATGAAATGCAATTTGCAGCAACATGGATGCCACTAGAGATTATTATACTCAGTGAAGTCAGAAAGACAAATACCATATGATATCACTTATATGTGGAATCTAAAATATGGCACAAATGATCCTATCTACGAAACAGAAACAGGCTCATGGACAGAGAGCAGACTTGTGGTTGCCAAGGAGGAGGGGGCTGGTGGAGGAATGGAGTGGGTAGTTGGGGTTAGCAGCTATTATATATAGAATGAATGGATAAACAAGGTCCTACTGTACAGCAGAGATTCAATATCCTATGATAAACCATAATGGAAAAGAATCTTAAAGTATATATAACGGAATCACTTTGCTGTACAGCAGAAATTAACACAACATTGTAAATCGACTTTACTTCACTTAAAAAGAGAGGAATGATGACCTAAAAAAAAACCCCAAAAACGGCTATAGCAGCCATAGGCTGTTGCAGATCAGAGAAAAACCATGAGGTTGTGATACTCTGCAGAAGAAAAGTTTCATGGTCACCTTTTTTTCCCTGCTCCTCTTTTCACCAAGTATGACCTTGAGCGTCCCAGAATGGCAGTTAAAAGTCCCCCCAGCCAGAGAAATGCCAGTAGGATTATGAATGGAAGTTTGTGCTTTTGAGAGATGCTGGCATCCCTGCGGCCTAGAGATGAGCCAAATAGTGGTTTTGCAGTGACACCTTAAGACCTTGAGATCCTGATGTAAGTATGTTATGTGTAATACCTGGGAGGGAGAGAGTGAGGTGTTCAGGGGGCCAAAAATCTCTCAGTAGCTCCACAATTTGCAAATGAGATTAAAACTCCAGCAACAGGAAAAGTCAGGGCCACTGACAATTGGAAATATTGGCATGGGGCACAGAGGCCTCTTGGCTGGATTAGGACCAGATGGGTAATAGGCTGACCCCTCCCAGCTGTTCATCTTGATAATCAAAGTAAATCTTGCACCTGCGATACAAAATTAGCTCAGAAACCAAAGACAACCCTGGGTAAAGTACATTTGTTGCTTTGAACACAGAGGATTACTATCAAGAGACATTTAGTTTAAGAAGCATTTCATTTGGAGGAAGAGCTAAAAGAACAGTTTCTAGCTATTAACTCCTTATCACCTGAGCTGATTTAAAAATTCAAAAACTCACTCTGAAGAGCATTCGCCAAAGAGCCAGATACAAGTATTGCATTGAATAATTCTGTTCATTCATAAACTGAAAAGAAGTCTATTTGAAAGCTACAACTAAAGTCAGGCCTGAAGCAGCTTCCTGTGAAATAAGCTTCAACAATATGGTTCAGTGGAAAGGAGCAGTGAATTGAGTGATCAAGAGACCTGAGTGAGTCCCATCTCTGCTAAGTGAACTTGGACAGAGCTTTTGGTTTCTCTAGGCTTCTCTGAACTACAAAATGGGGAGATCAGACCGGAGCAAACTCAGATTCCATGAAACTTATAATCAAATCCTTGAACTAGAGTAATAGAAATTGTCCATAAAAGTGGCTTCCAGCAAGTCTTTGTTTTAAATACCCGAATGGAAGGGGCCACAGTAACCAAGTTTTCAACTGTTTAAAGATGCTAGCATGAACAGGATGGATCTACTTTATCTTCATAGAAATGGCCTTGCATAGCTCACTAATATTCCTAACTTGCTAAAAATGTAGGCCCCAAACAGAAATAGGCTTCACATTCTACCAGTGAAGTGGCTGCCCACCTATGTATGGGGAGTTTTTCCACACCTGGAGCTAAGGCTGTAAGCTCCACTCTCTAAAAAAGCAAATACACCCTCTGCCCACAGATTACTCTTTAAAATCAGTTTTATTGATCCATGTTTTTAAAATGTATTCTAAAAAATAGACCAAAATGTTGACATAGTTGAGTGGCAGGAGCTAAGTCCCTCCCTTCCCTTTATGCTTAGCTGCATTTTTCTAGTTATCTAATACATTTTCGTAGCCAGGAAAATGAAAAAACTAAACAAATCACATTACTATACCTGAACTGCAGCTATGTTTTAAAAATAAAGCATAGCAAACAGCTGGAAAGAAAAAAAATACCAAAATGCTGGTGGCTATTTCTGGGTAGCTCATGGATGTTTTCATTATGCATTTTCCAAATGTTCTATAATGTGCATGCACTAACCAACCTTCGATAATTGCAAAAATAACTATTTTAAGATTTACTTAACTGGTTGCAGCTTGCAGAGTCAGGCATTACTGAATGGGACTTTTGTGGTCAATCACTAGAAACTGGGGAGCATTAGAGGAGGGAGGCTACTGCTCTCAGTCCATACTTGGAAAGATGGAGATGTGTGGTGCTGGGGACCAAAACATGGTGCCCAGAAAGGGACATTAACCTAGGATTTCTTTCCTTCTTCGGTCTCACTTTGGGTAAGATGGGTTCTACGTGCCTGGCATATACATTTCATCACTATCCTTGCAATCCTGTATTTGGGTTATATTGTTCTTGTGTTGATTTGTCTGGTGTTCTTCCACAGCTTTTGAGTAGTAGTGTTTGAGTGTCCTACATTTTGTGTAAGGGAGAAATACCATTTGTCTTCGTGGTCCAATACCTATCCCCCTCCCATGGTCAACAGAAATGACAGTGGAAGTCTGACCTTACAGAGGGGAAAGTTCCTCTCTGGACCGGAGTTGCAATCTGCCCACCAAGGCCACAACAGGAGATTGTCCTTTTAATCTAGTGCTAACCTTTTTACAAATGTGTAAGAACCATGACACCTGTTTTACAGCAGTGGGGATGTTTGTTTACCATGGATTCAAGTCCCCTGTACAAACTACCTAGCTGTCAAAAGGGCAAAATGTTGTTGGTCTTCGCTTACATTGCCTAGTAGTCAAGAGACCTAGTAGTCAAGTGTTCCTCAAAGAGTGAGATGCAAAACATGTACACATCACAATCACCTAGGGGTAAGGTACTGGTTAAAAAAATTCCTGGACTTCCTCAGGCCCAATAATCTCCATTTTAAATATTCTTTAGACTATGAGTATCCCAATTAGTAAAAATAACAAAGAACTGTAGATACGCAGATTCTATACAGTGAAATGTAAACATCTGGAAATTGAAATGTCTCTCTTACTAATTATTTACTAGCATCATCTTCTCAATAAGCTCACTGAGAAAAAACACATTCTTATATCTCTAAAGCCAGTGCCTTTCAAGGCCCTGTTCATCACTTCTTGGTTTTTAATATACATATATTAAGAAATCACACACACACCTCCTTTTAAACTGAAAACTAAATATGTTCAACAGTGGTTCCTCAAAAGCCTGTTATTTCCATAACTTTATTAAAATAAGAAAATTAAATATATATGAAAAAATAATGGAAAACAAGGACCTCTATCAGCTTTATTAGCTGCAATATGCATTTGTAATTATAAATTATATAAATTATAAATTACATGTAACATAACTGTAACAAAAACTTTAGTTTTGAAAAATGTTTTATTCAAGAATTACGTAATTTCAAATATCTTCCAAAATACAGTTTCCTAGATTGCTACAAAAGAAAGCAAATTGAATAAGAAATTTAAATCATTAAATATGTTTCACTAGTATATACATATGAATGCCAAGCAATTAATATTTATTTAGCCCTGGAATGCGTACCATGTCTTTCGTTTTTCCTTATTAAAGGCTCAATCCAGCACTTTGTATAGGCTATGTACAACAGGCAAAAGTTCAGTGTTCATAGGAGTTTCACATTAGCTGCCTCAATTTATAGCTGTGGTAGTTTGTCCACAGGGGTATCAAATTTGAAGTCTGTAGGAAACAGATCTGGGGCCCGAGGATAGATTAGCCTGTAGGACTGTCTGATTGTAACATCAGCAACACCAGCAATATCTCCAATTTCTAAAAGACAAAAATCAAAATATTAAGTTTAACTTCCATCCTACCTCCCCTTCTACTACCTGCATTTGTGGGACATGGTACTATAAAACGTCTAAGTGAAAAAGAAAACAAAAATATTTTCAAAAACTAATAAGTAGAAAGCAGGGCTACAGTAACAACAATAATAATGGTATTAGTACTTTTTGCAAAGCATTGTCGAATTAGTTTAAAAGGTTTACTATACAGAAAACATTTAAACAATGCTCAAGGCATAGCACTATGTGTGATAGCTATTATATTGCTCATTGTATTTAGAACTGACTTCTTCACAATAAATTTTTTTGAGGATCACAGAAGTAATCCATGAATACATTCCTGTAAAGAAATTCACTTTATTAGTTCTGTGTTTAAAAGTTCCCCTGCAACGTCTCCCCTAGCTAAACCTCTATTAAGAGGTTCTTGTTAGGTTAAAACCAAAATGGGATCATGTTGGTATTTTTCTTTTCTAAAAAAATATTTATTTGGCTGCTCTGGATCTTAGTTACAGCACGTGGGATCTTCGTCGCCGCGTGCAGGATCTTTAGTTGCGACATGTATGATGATCTAGTTCCCTGACTAGGGATCGAACCCAGGCCCCCTACATTGGGAGTGTGGAGTCTTAACCACTGGACCACCAGGGTTAAGTTATTTTTCTACAGCCTCTTTTTTCTACTTAACATATCTGAGGTCAAACAGCTGTATATTATAGCATGATATAGATGTTTTTCACTATTATAAACACATACTTGAACATATATATTGAGCTCACACGAGTTATTTCTACAGTCTTTTACAGAATCCAAGGATCCACTTTTACCATTCAAAGTCAGTGTCATATTTTCCTTCCATTTTTTAAACCAAGTCCCAAAGGACTGCCACTTGACAATTATTTGGTTAGTTATACTTAATCAAAATAGATTTTTTAAACACACCCTTTAATACAAACTCATTTTACCATCTTTTCAGAGCCAGTTCAAATCGGTGAGATTTTACAGCTTTTCAGTGTGGATGCTGCCATCAGTGCACAATTAGCTAATTTTAAATTTCCTTATCTTATGTTGCATTATATTTTTCTAGACATAAATACCAATCAATGCCAACTATGTGATTGTCAACTGGCTGCTGGGCAGCAAGTAATTTCACTACCTCACTTTTAAAATTTAGAATTGACTGCTCCTTTTTCTTTATAAATCTTTTTGAGGATCATGGAACTAATTAATGAATGCATGCTTGTAAAGAAATTCACTTAATACTTCTGCTTGAAAGTTCTACAACAGTAAATTCAAAAATAGCTGCAGAAAGTTGAACTACTTATGTTAGCATTTTCATGAAGAAACTGTGAATAGCATACAAAAGAAGAAAGAGAACAGGTTGCACAGTAAGTTAAAACTTGATGGTCAACACATATTTATAGTGTGCCTCTCTGTAGGGTACCATGCCAGCCAATGAGAAACAAAGCATGGCCACCTCTCAAGATTTAAAAAGTTAAGTTTTGAGGGGAAAAACAGAGACTATTCAAAATAACCAGGAGAATTTAGGGGGAACAAATAAAAGCTTCTAAAAATGAAAAATGTACAAACTAAAATTAATTACTTAATTCAAATGGAAAAAAAGTTAAGTCTGTACACAGGGTTATGCTTCCAAATATTTTTATTTATGAGACACTTAAAATGCTGTATTTTCTTAAGTTTTGATGCTAAGGAACTACCTCTTAAACATGGGCTCTGGATATTTAGTGGCATCCCTCAGAGATATTGCAGGTTCAGTTCCAGACCACTGAAATAAAGCCAATACTGCAGTAAAGCAAATCACAGGAATTTTTGGGATTCCCAGTACATTTATAAAATTTATATTTACACTATACTGTAGTCTATTAAATGTGCAGAATTATGTCTAAAAAGACAATGCATATACCTCAATTAAAAAATACTAAAAAAATGCTAACCATCATCTGACAATTCAGAATTGCCATAAACCTTCCATTTGTAAAAAAAAAAAAAAAAAAAAAAAAAAAATGCAGTATCTGCAAAGTGCAACAGAACCAGGTAGGCCTGTACCTGCTTCGTACTGAAAATGGAAATACAGTCACATACTACAGCCTTCATTAATTTCATCACTACCCTTCCTGATGAACAATCCTACCTTTTTGGGTCCTTTTCTCAGCTGATGCCTGTGAGGCCATGTAAATGGCGGCGGCTGCCACAGATATTGGACTCCTTCCAGGAACCAAGTCCAACTCCACAGCTTTACGGGCTATATGTGTAGCTGCCATCTGTACTTGTTTAGGAAGACAAAGGTTGGAACAAAACCTGGACATGAAGTCCCCAGTTGTAATCAGATCCACACTGGTTTCTAAAGCCTTCAAAATAAGTTTAAAACATCGACCGATTTCTTTCTTAGAAATTCGTGATACGGCACATATTTCTAAAAAGAAAAATAAATAAATAAATAAATCCACATAGGCCATGTAGTTCATTGTAAAATCTATCATTTCTGATTATAAAAGTAATATATTCTAATTGCAAAATTCAATCATGCCTTAAAGATCAATCTCTAATCCTCTCAGTGATACTTCTCATAGAGCTAATTTAAAATTTCTCAGTTAGTTTAAATGTTTATTACACTTAAAAGAAGTTTTTAAAAAGTTAAATGTAGGTCTTAATATTTCAAAATATTAACTTCTCTTAAGTTTCAATTCATGCAAGTAAGTTTCTTCAACCAATCAAAAACTCCTTTGATATTTATGTATTAATCTGTTGTAAGGAGTATGTCAAGAAGATGAAAGAAAATACTCAAACTAAAGGCTTCTCAAGTAACACAATGTCATATGTACATGCAATCCCTGAGATTACAGGCTATAGAAAAATGAGATCAAATATTTGACCCTATTATTCTAAAAATTCAACTACCACTTTCAGAATAAATTTAACAAAAGCCTTAGTTTTAGCTGTAATAACCCAAAAGATGGTAATGATAATGGTCACTGCCTCTTCACTCTGACACAAGAAAACGTAAAAAATATTCATGGATGAAGGGTAATTATAGTCTTAAGCCAAAATGTGTAAGTATCACAGCAACACTGTGAATAAGCTGTAATGTTTTCATGGGTAAACTACAAATTAGATGAAAAACACTGGTTCTAGCAAAGCCTCCAACCGAAGTGTGAAAATACAAACTGTCTAACTCAAGAGAAAAAGTTTCATTCATGCTTTCTAAGGCTTGACTCCCTCACCTGTAGAGACCTGTGCTGGGAGCGGAAACTTTTCTGTGCATCCAGTGTACAGACTTACTACAAAGGCTTCTGAGGCCAGGCCTCAAAGCGCACAAGATACAGTCAGAAGATCCTACTAGCAAAGAACAGAGGGCTTACATGGACTAACATGACTTTACATGGGAAATAGCCTGAAAAGAACATGATCAGTATGATCACAGAATTTTTGTCAAGGAATAAAATAAGGCGGTGTTTAGAAAGATACTTAGGTGGATTACTCTATGTAACCAGGAAGACGTGACTTATCTACTTACTGTCAAAGCTGCTTGACTTTGGTTTGTCACTTTAATATGAAATAGATAACATTTATATCTAAGCAACTAAAAACTTACCTTTAAATGTCCTAGGAACTCCTTCCTGTCTGCAGGCAATATAGAGACAAGCAGAAGCTATGGCATCATTAGCCCTTCCCTTCAGGCTCTTCTGTTCATACACTTGCTTGAACAGATTATTTGTTCGATCCTTCAAAGCAGAGAAACTAAGTTTAATTCTAGGCCATTTAATTAGCCACAATAGCAAAATTTCACGTTTTCACTAAATTATGCTAAGTCAAAGCCAGCATGGCTTAAAGAAAAGAACTTACAACTATATTTCGAGGGAGGTTGATTCTGTCTGCCATGGTAGTGATTTCTTTGAATGCATTCATCATTGCCCGATCAGAACTACTCATGGTTCTCCTATTCTGGTACTTAGAATTACCAAATTCATCAAAACTTGCAGCTCCTGTACCCTATAAAACAAAGTTTTATAACTTTATGCAAAAAACTTTGAAAACCTGAATGAACAATTTCTAAGAAAACTTAACTTATACAATCTGACTCCGTATTACCCAAGAAATCTACCCTGAGCAACCTCTCTATTCCTCAAAAGAAAAAGTACCAGGTTAAGATGGTTTTAAAGAGGTTTTCTAGCAAATACTTTAAATGTAAACATATTATTAGAAAATCTAATAATATAAACCATCATATTAATAGACCTAGGAGAAAAGTCACATGATTATCTCCGAAGGTGCTTAAAAAAGTTAAGCAAACAAAACTCCCAAGTCCAAAGCCAGCACAATGATTAATGAAGAAACATTAGCAGCATTCCACTTCAGTCAGAAGACAAAAACACCTCCTACCACTACCATTTTCTAACACTGTACTAGAAAAACTAACCAATATGATGTAATTTTAATTATGTAATGTTATTATATAATAATTATATTAATTACTTTAGTATAATTATATTAAAATTCAGCAAGAGAAAGATTAGAAGTACAAATTTGAGACAGAAGCGATAAACTATTTGCAGATACTACCTTTGTATTTACCTAGAATACTCAAGAAAATCACTCAAACTGCTATAAATAATAAGAGAATTCATTAGAGGGGCAAGTTCAAAATTAACAAATAGAAATCAATAGCCTACATATGTGTAATCAACCAGTTAGAAGACAATAAAAGAAAAAGCTGCAATTACAACAGCAACAAAAAAGATAAAATATCTCGGGATCAACTTAAGAAACATGCAAGACCCTGATGAAGAAAACTTTAAAACATCCACTGAAGGACACATATGACCTAAGGAAATGGAAATGCATACTGTATTTCTGGATAACAAGATTTTTTCCTTAAGAAGTCAATTTTCCCTAAGGCAATTTGCAAATCTAACAAAACTCAGTGAAAATAATACCCAAGTTTTGTTTTTTGTTTTTTCAACTAAACAAAGTTATCCTAACTTTAAATGGAAAAGACAAGTGAGGAAAATGCTGAAAAAGGGCAATAAAGCCAGATATCAGAACAGTGTGGCGTGGCATTGGACTAACTAGACCAGGTTAGAGAAAGGATGAAAAGTCCAGAAATATCCCCAAATACATTCAGAAATTTAACATATGACAAATGTACCATCTTAAAAAATTTCTTTGCCATATAGGCATAAGCAACTTTCAAAAGAAACAGGAGAACCTAATATTAGTGGTTACCTGTTCTGACAGGGAAGGGGGCTGCAACAGAAACAGAGTTTAGGGGTCAAGGGTGAGGAAAAACCACTGTGGTTTTTTTACATTTTTGTTTTTGTATCATGTATTTCCTATTGAAAAAAATTAAACATTAAAAAAGTCACAGCATTAATTAGTTGCAATCTTAAGCATTTAAAATTGTCCTTAGTATACTTTTTCCCAGCCTGTAAAGCTAAAGCAAACACAGAAACCTCCTACTTTAAAATATTTCTGAATATTATAAACTTTTTAAATTAGCCTACACCATTTTTCAAACTTAATATGTAATTTATAGACCATGAAAAAATAATGACCTACTTTTGAATACTTTCTTAAAAATAGACTATGCAGTAGTACAGATTCAGTCCTAAAATAGCATACACTTCCTTGATGAGTCCTTTGGAATAATGCCACTACTACTTCCAATTCAGATAACAGAGCAAAAAACAGCCAGGCTGCCAGGAAGATTATGCTCCTGCTTTATATAATAGCAGCAGGTACCATTTATTGAACACATTCAATACACTACATGTGTTATAGATACTTTACATACATTCCCATGTAACCCTCAATATCTCTATAAAGTAGTAGTATTCTCACTTAACTGATGAGGAAAGTAAAGCTTAGGCAAGTCATAAATTCACCAATATTAGAAAGTAGTCTATACCGAGATCCAATTTATCTTAGGTGGTATCGAGGGAAAAGAGAAAACATTCCTAATATTCAAGGAACATGTCAATATGAACTCAAAGAACATACTACACTCAATTTTTTGTGCAAAACTGCTTCATGAAAACAAGGGCCTGAGATACAAAGGGTCTGTAACTTCCATCTATTGGTCTCCCATTTAAGATGGAAGAAATGCATAAGGCAACCATCATTCACAATAGTAGTACTGGCAAATCTTATTCTCAGATCAAGATTACTCACTGGGGCAGTGACTGATACTTTTGCAAAGTTCCCAAACAGGTCTTTAGTCAGTCTGCACCTTCCTACCAAATGGATTTATTACCTTGCCAATCATAGTAGACAAATCTCCATCACTCAGAAGAGGATTCTGAGAATCTCCAACTCGAGATGGATCTTTTGTTGCTTTATCATTGCTGAAAGTTCTCCACTCGGATCCTACATCGATAACCCGGTCACCTGAGAATATAAGTGCAAGTCTAAATTGTTTTGTCAAGATGGGATTTATTTAATGCTGCTTAATGCCCAACTCGGTCCTATTATTCCCAGAAAATCTCAACACAAACATCAGGTTTCAGCTTAAGTATCTTGTCTCAGGCATTTGTCCTAAAGCATTCCTATTGTGCCAGTCCAATAATAACCCTCTTTAAACATTATGCTATGATTAATCATATTCTAACTCCTGGAACAAAGAATTAGTCAAAATAAGGACAAATAGCAAAATAAAGCTATTCATATGTGATGCAAAGATAAAGTAATATAACCATGAAGAACCAAAATGTGCAACAGTCATGGAAAAAAACAGAAAACACTATTCACAATGGTATTAATACACATAGTTTAACATTTAAAAAATTACAAAGTTTTCATGGGCAATGCTCTGCAAAGAACTAATAAGCCTAAGGGTACGTTTTAGTAACTATTTGATGAAAAAATATTTTGGGCCAAACAATTCATACAGAATAAACTTTAAGCCTAGAAATCAGTAAGCAAGAAGCCAGACATGGGTAGATCTGGTATAGATTACTGCTTTGGGGGGAATACTCAATGGCTGGTAACACCTCCAACCACAGACAAGAGTTAACATGAACACATGCATATGCTAGTGATTGTGCCCTTTGTAAATGTTCTCTTTCAATCCTGAAAGCTTTATAAAAGGTAGGTACCACTTTTATTGCTACACTAGAAATAAAACTAATTTGCCGAAAACGCGAATGGGATTCCAAAATCTGTTCTATACTGCATTCGTAAAACATGAGCTTTTCCACCAGCTGTGATAAAACTGAAAGCAGGAACCAGATCATTTTCATCTGTGCCTATACACAACAAACAGAAAGGAGAAAGGAATGGCAGAAGTTAAGTTACCTCAGTAGCTAAAAGAAGTCTGGTATTCGTAGAGAACAAAAGTAGGGATACCAAGGGGGGCGGGTGAATTGGGAGACTGGGATTGATTTATATACACTACTATGTATAAAATAGATAAATGATGAGAACCTACTATATAGCACAGGGAAACCTACTCGGTGATGACCTAAATGGGAAGGAAATCCAAAAAAGAGGGCATATATGTATACACATGGCTGATTCACTTTGCTGTACAGCAGAAACTGACACAGCAGCGTAAAGCAACTATACTCCAACAAAAAAATAAAAAATAAATAAGGAAGGAATTAAAAAAAAGAAGTCTGGTATTGACAGTCAATTAATATAATGGTTAACAGTGTGGACTCCTGCTGCTTAGCTTTGGACAAATTTCCTCATTTCTGTGCCTTCACTTCCTCAGCTTTAAATTTCCCCAATAACGTCATTTTAAAGATTTAAACATTAAATAAGCTAATATAGGTTCAGTACACATGAAGTGCTTAAAAACCAGTTCAAAGTAAGTTGCTTGATATTAGCTATTTATTGCTATAAAAATAATAAGATAACAAACATTCTGACATTTTGACATTCATTCTGAATAAGAGCACCAGCTGTAAAATATTAATCTCCATATGAGACTTTTACAGTATCAATATCAGAGTGCTTTGCTGAAGTATTTGATCAGTAGGATCAGTAGGACAGCAAAGGAGGCAGGGAGAGAACAGAAGGAACTACATGTAGATTGTGCTAAATCTTCTAAACGTTTTTATATATGGTACATTAACTAAAATGCTTATAAATAGAGTACAGTGATCTGATCTTAGTGTTATATTTAAGACAACAGGTAAATACACAACAGAATCATTCACTCCTGATGGTTTTGGGAAAATCTGTTTTTCTCTGAATGCTCAGATCACTTGGCAATAACCAGATCTCACTTGGACTATCGTGTGTCCCTGTCACTAGGGAACTGGGATAGAGATAGGATCCCCATTTGCCATACCTTATGCAATAAGAATGACCAGGGAAAGCAGAAGCAGGGAGATCAGTTTAGGCAACTTCTGTGGATCAGAGATTGGGCAGGTGGCCCAAAATAAGGAGAAAAAGTTAAATTGATAGGATGGTCATGATGGATTTCTCTGCTTCCTCCTCATAAAAGCAAACATCACTAAACTTGGGAAGCAATTCTAATTACATAAATTAATAATGATTTTTAAAACTTACCTGAAAGAAACATAAAATCTGTAACTGTGCACTGAACTTTACTATAATACTAATAAGCAAGGCCCATGTCTCCAAGAGACCACTCTAAAGAGACTGACTTTTCTTCCTTTTTACAGAAGAATAGCTGCTTACAAAAAATAGTTATATAAGCAAAACTAAATTATCTGTATTACCAACACCCAAAGACAGCCACTGTAAATATTCTGGCATATATTCTTTCTGTCTTTTCATTCGTGTGTATATATATGTTTTTTTGTAAGATTAAAATTATATCATAGGGCTTCCCTGGTGGCGCAGTGGTTGAGAGTCCGCCTGCCGATGCAGGGGATACGGGTTCGTGCCCCGGTCTGGGAAAATCCCACATGCCACGGAGCGGCTGGGCCCGTGACCCATGGCCGCTGAGCCTGCGCGTCCGGAGCCTGTGCTCCGCAACGGGAGAGGCCACAACAGTGAGAGGCCCGCATACCGCAAAAAAAAAAAAAAAAAAATTATATCATATTGTGCCTATTCCACTACAAGCTCTTTTCACTAAATTTCTATTGAAACACCAAAACAAGATTTTTATTTTTTGAAAATATTTATTTTTTATTATTTATTTATTTGGCTGTGTCGTGTCTTAGTTGTGGCATGCGGGATCTTAGTTTCAGCATGCGGGATCTAGTTCCCCGACCAGGGATCGAACCTGGGCCCCCTGCATTAGGCGTCCAGAGTCTTAACCACTGGACCACCAGGGAAGTCCCCCAAAACAAGATTTTTAGACAAAGTTTAGCCCCTTTAATAGCATCCACTGACCAAAGTGATACCACAGTGTCTCCATGCTTCATGTTTTCAAAGAGAGAAAAGTGAATCTAACTTTCCTAGTCAGTGAAATGAAAACACAAACGTACACAAAACAAAAAACTACTGTGGCCTTCAAATCTAGAGTTACTTAATAAATTTAAGTTAAAAAAAATCAAATGTCATCATTAACTTTTAATATCTTAATTAACACAATGGCTGTATTAAGAGAATATTTTAGGGACATCCCTGGTGGTACAGTGGTTAACAATCCTCCTGCCAAAGCAGGGGACACAGGTTTGAGCCCTGGTCTGGGGAGATCTCACATGCCGCGGAGCAACTAAGCCTGTGTGCCACAACTACTGAGCCTGCACTCTAGAGACCACTAAACCACAACTACTGAAGCCCGCGCGCCTAGAACCCATGCTACACAACAAAGAGAAGCAACCGCAATGAGAATCCCGTGCACCACAAGGAAGAACAGCCCCCAGCTCGCTGCAACTAGAGAAAGCCCACACGCAGCAACAAAACTCAACGCAGCCAAGCAGAAACTAACACACCATTGCAAAGAAATTATATGCCAATAAAGATGTTAAAAAATTATTTTAATTAATTAATTTAAAAAAAGAGAATACTTTATCTTTACTAACTCACATCTTTTAAGTCTCTCTGGGACTCTAAAAATAAAGCATTAGTTAGCCAACATGCTTCATTTCACTGCATTTTCCTTTTGGCCCAAAAGTAACTTAGCATGAGTTTCTTTTAGTGCTTGCTTTGTACTGCCTCAAAAAAGACAAGCTGGATTAGGGAGAAAAAAATTTTTTAAAAAAGCTGCCCTAGGATAGTATAAATAGAAAGCCCAGAACTGGGTAGTGATGTAATTTTTCCACATACGTGGGAATGATCTACATGACTCATTCAACAATCTGTGGTTTGTGCTAAGAGCTATTCCCTCTTTTTATACGTTACTGCTCAAAACACAGCATTTGTAAAAAATAAAATTTCCAAAATAACTCAAATAGCACATCATGAAACTACAACTAGACCACCAGATTAAGTGCATGAGTAACAAGAAATAGGGCAGATCATTCAGAAAAAAAGAATACATAAAGGATTTTCTTGGAAAACCTCTAAATGGTAGCATTTTTAAAAGTTGCTCTGGAAGGAAACTGCATTACAGAATTTTTCAAGGAGTAAGTGTACAAGGCAGCCATACTGTTTGGGCATAATCAACCTTTGACAAGAAGCTGCCTGCCAATTAGCGCATGTGCACATAACACACAACCTCACACAGCCTTTCACGTTCTAGAACAGAGAAACATGCCAACTTTCACCAGTTCCTTTCTTAACCACACACTGATTTTTGTCAAATTAACACCAGATAGAAAGTCTATATATAAAGATTTTTAATAGCCAAAATCATAGCACGACTGTATGTACATAATAGCACTACTCCTCCCTCCATCTATAGAGTATGATCTCTAACATCTAACACTCTGATCAAGTTCCCCATCCAAAAAGGTAAACAGAGTCAATATGTACATTTAGGTATTACACACATACACAGTTCTCAATCCACGTATCAGTGGTGTCTAAAGAGTATTAACTAAGATATTATACTATATTCTACAACAATGAGTTTCATCTCTTTATTTTTTCAAGAAGAAATTGAGAATAATTGCCAAAATCATTCACACCCGTTTAAAACTGTTCAACTACTTTGGCACCTACCCACCTTATGATCTGGCAATTCCACTCCTGAGTATTTGCCTACAAAAATCTCACACAAGAATATGGGACTTCCCTGCTGGTCCAGGGGTTAAGAATCCGCCTTCCAATGCAGGGGGCGTGGGTTCAGTCCCTGGTTGGGCAACTAAGCCCGTGAACCTCAACTACTGAGCCTGAGCACCACAACTAGAGAGCCCGCGCGCTCTGGAGCCGGAGCACCATAACGAGAGAGAAGCCCACGCGCCACAACGAAGAGCCCGCACGCTGCAACCAAGACCTGACACAGCCAAATAAAATAAATAAATAAATATTTTTTAGAAAGTCTCATACAGGGCTTCCCTGGTGGCGCAGTGGTTAAGAACCCGCCTGCCAATGCAGGGGACACGGGTTCGATCCCTGGTCAGGGAAGATCCCACATGCCGTGGATCAACTACGCCAGTGCACCACAACTACTGAGCCTGCACTCTACAGCCCGTGAGCCACAACTACTGAGCCTGCGCTCTAGAGCCCACGAGCCACAACTACTGAAGCCCACGTGCCTAGAGCCCATGCTCCACAACAAGAGAAGCCACCACAATGAGAAGCCCCCGTGCACCACAACGAAGACCCAACACAGCCAAAAACAATAAATAAATAAAATGAAATAAAATAAATTTATTTTTAAAAAGTCTCATACAAGAATGTGCACAGCAGCATTATTCATATTAGCTAAAAACTGGAAACCCAAATGTCCATCAATGGGAAAATGTAAACAATGGAAAACTCAGCAAGTAAACTACTAATAATGCAGTAACAAGTGCATTTCAAAAACACTATTTTGAGTAAAAAAAAAAAAAGTCAGTCACACACACACAAGAAAAACCAACCATACTATATGATTCTATTTGTAGGAAGTTCAAAAACAGGCAAAACAATTTCTGAGGATAGAAATCAGTACAGTGATTGCTGGGTTGGGTTGGAGGTGGGGAGGGTAGAGGTGACTGACTAGAAAAAGGCATAAGGAAACTTCTGAGATGAGGGAAATGGTCTAATCATGTTTTGTTTGTCTGTTTGGTTTTTTTTGGCTGCATCGTGAGGCTTGCAGGATCTTAGTTCCCTGACCAGGGATAGAACCCATGCCCCCTGCAGTGGAAGCCCAGAGTCTTAATCACTGGACTGCCAGGAAGTCCCTAAACATCTTGATTAGTGTGTTGGTTACACCAGTATATGCAATGCCAAAATTTAAACCATACATTTGGGATCTTTGAATTTTATTGTCTGCAATTATACCTTAATAAACTAAAAATTAAAATTCACCCCCACCAAAATACTGCTGAAGTTGAATTAAACTGTATCAAACCTATACACTTTGGGGGGAGTGACAGAACAATTTTTATCAATCTTCTTGGACAAGGGAATATACTCTTTCTCAAGGTCTTCTTTCAGATTACATGTATGTCACATTTAGACCTTTTTTGTTAAGAATCTCATTTTCTAACTAGTAATTGCTATAGTATTTTATATGCTTATATTCAACCACTTTTAACCAGTGGTTTTAATTCAACCACCTTTACATGCTTATATTCAACCACTTTTATAGCCGATTAATTATTAAAAATTGATCTGAATAGGGACTTCCCTGGTGGCACAGTGGTTAAGAATCTACCTGCCAATGCAGGGGACACGCGTTCAAGCCCTGATCCGGAGCAACTAAGCCCGTGTGCCACAACTACTGAGCCTGCACTGTAGAGCCCACGAGCCACAGTTACTGAGCCAAGTGCCACAACTACTGAAGCCCAGGCACCTAGAGCGCGTGCTCTGCAACAAGAGAAGCCACCGCAACGAGAAGCCCGTGCACCGCAACGAAGAGTAGCCCCTGATCGCCGCAACTAGAGAAAGCCCGCGCACAGCAACAAAAGCCCAACACAACCAAAAATTAATTAATTAAAAAAAAAAAGAGAATACTTTATCTTTACTAACTCACATCTTTTAAGTCTCTCTAGAACTCTAAAAATAAAGCATTAGTTAGCCAACATGCTTCATTTCACTGCATTTTCCTTTTGGCCCAAAAGTAACTTAGCATGAGTTTCTTTTAATGCTTGCTTTGTACTGCCTCAAAAAAGACAAGTTGGATTAGGGAGAGAAAAAAGCTGGCCAAGGATTATGAATAGAAAGGCCAGGACTGCTTTCTATGCAGTCCTTATTCAAGATGATGGAATTCCTACCACTTGAGACATGCCAGTCACCATGCTAGGGAAATAGGTTTCTAATAGTAACATTTCTACTCACATGCCATTGGCCAAAGCCAGTCAAGGGGTGATGTTTAACTTCAAAGGGAGTGGGGAAATACAATTGTACCATGTGGCCCAAAAGAGAAGAACCAGAAATATCAGGGAATAGTCATCAGTACTGTCCCACATGACAATTAGCAAATAAAACTCAGCTTTGTATTTTTGTGGATTTCTGTATAAATTTATTTTTAAAAGATTGTTCTATGACCTCCTTTCTGTGTCACAAGACAAACAGGAATCAGACTTAACTTCATTGTATTCCATCAATAAAATTTTAGGTCCCTTCAAAATAATGTTTTTACTGGTTGGTTGCTTGCAAATTTTTATTAATAAAACTTTTTAAATGTTAAAAGGATACATTCCCCAGTGGTGCGTGGGAATCTTGATCTGCAACCCTAAGGGTCTTCTGTGAGGAATGTAAAGTTTTCTTCTATTGCACCTTTAATATTTTATCATATTCAGCTGGATCTTCAAGTAGTACCATAGTGGCTATCTTGTCTTTACCACTTTCCAAAATTCACTCTTTATATTCTCAGGTTTGTTTTCTGCTTTACTGATTCAATTTTCTAGAATGTTAAGTCAGCTCATTGCTATGTAAACAGTTTTACTGTGTTTGTCTCCTTGTGCTATCTTCTTTATTTCTAACCACTTTTAATAGAAACATTAAGGAAGCTTTATTTCACTGATCACAAAAAAAGCAGTTATTTTCTATAACTTTTTCTAGTAAACTGTATCACAAGCAGAATTTTCTGTTAAGTCCATAGGACCACTGTTCCTCTTTACTGTAGTTTGTATTCATAAGCCTCAGGTTGATGTTAATGCTTATTCATCCTGTAATAAAGAATTATCAATCCAAGTCCAGTGGTGGTAGTGATGTTGGAAAACCTTCCAATCCACCACCGTAAGTACTCCCAGCCTCTCTGGGTACTCACAAATCCCTGGCAGACAACAGAGAATCCAAACAAAAATAAACTCCCAATATGATTCCAAAAATGTATTAGGAAGGATACAGGTAGGTCTGTAATCAGAGCAAAAACAATGTAACTTCAACGAGATAGAACTTTCTCAGGTTACCATAGTTAATAGTTTTGGATTAGTGTGACTCCCAGGCTGCTCCTATCTTTTCTTTTCTTTTTTTTTTTTTTTTTTTTTTTTGCGGTACGTGGGCCTCTCACTGCTGTGGCCTCTCCCGTTGTGGAGCACAGGCTCCGGACACGCAGGCTCAGCGGCCATGGCTCACGGGCCCAGCCGCTCCGCGGCATGTGGGATCTTCCCGGACCAGGGCACGAACCCGTGTCCCCTGCATCGGCAGGCGGACTCTCAACTACTGTGCCACCAGGGAAGCCCTCCTATCTTTTTTGATAAGCCATCTTCATCATGACTTGCATTTTGTAGTGTATGATGGCTGCTAGTAGTTCCCTCCATCATGGCTGCATTCTAGCCAATGGGAAGGAGAAAAAGGGAGAGCACATCCCTTAGGGCAGGATCTAGAATTGCACAAATCTCTTCTACTTTACAGTGCACTCTTAGAACTTAGTCAGGTGGCCATAACCAACTGAAAGGGAAGCTGGGAAATAAATACAGTCTAGCTGAGCAGCCACAGGCCCAGTGGATTCTTATTATTAAAGAAAGAGTTGGGTAACAGATACTGGGAAACAACCAGCATCTTCTGCTACAAAGAATAATGTCGTAGCAGGGGAGAGAGATAAGAAAGGATGTCCAGTAGAAACAAGGTACTTTGCTTGATAGTATAAAGGAAACAGTACACAAAGCCAAATTAAACAGACATTTAACCTTCTTACCAGGCAAGCTATAAATGGTAAATACAACCAAAGATATTCTGTAGTACAATATTAAAATCATAATGGCTTAAGGTAGCAATTTTAACAAAGGGGAAAACTGCAACATATCAAAAGCAGCCAGGAAGCCAATACTGAAGATAGTCCGACTTTCCAACCTGACCTAGACTCAGGATATTTTTGTTTTCTGTTTCTTATTGTAAATTTATAAAGAATTTTTTTTAATATTTATTTATTTGGTTGCGTGGGGTCTTAGTTGCAGCAGGCAGGCTCCTTAGTTGTGGCATTTGAACTCTTAGTTGTGACATGCATGTGGGATCTAGTTCCCTGACCAGGGATCGAACCCAGGCCCCCTGCATTGGGAGCACGGAGTCTTATCCACCATGCCACCAGGGAAGTCCCAATAAAGGAATTTTTAAAAAGGGAATATTAAGAGGAACTGCCCAGAATTTCAAGTCTTTCTGCCATCTTGTAAGCATTTTGGCATACCACCTTTGGTAGAGAATTCAGAAGTAAAAGTCTTAGAACAATATTCCCCAAGCTACTTGTTTTCATAGGCTAGATTTATCTAAAACCATTTAGTTTAAAACTACAAAAGTTTTCAAAATGTGCTAAGTCAAAAACTTCAATAATCAAAATGTATTATTATTCAAGATGGGTAAATCCAAAGCACTGAATTTTTTAATTAAAAAAATCAAGGTGCTCTGGAAAACTGTTTAAGCCAACACACTGTATTTGTTAAATCTAATGCTGAAAATGAAATGCATCATTAGTTTCCACACCTTCCTCAGTCACCTAACCCTTCCTATCATTCCTTCTCACATTTCAAAGAATCCTGATTTTTAGTCTAGGGTTACTATACATTCTTATCACAAATCGTGCATTAAAGATAATTTTGAAGGGAACTTTGACCAAGAGATATTTTATAAAGAAATACTATTAATAATATAGTCAGTCTCTAAATCAGTTTATGTTCCCACAATGTAAACTGGGTACCAACCCAAAATGAATTACCCACTAGAAACAAACCATATCATGGTTAATTTCCCAGACCAGCCCATAAAAGCCTATTTTATCCATGTTTAGACCATTAAAAAACAAAAAAACAAAACAAAAAAAAACCTGTACAAGTCAACAGTGTAATTACCATTAGGAAAACAGTCTGTAAAGGAAAATACACTATAAGTTCCATCCTTGAATATGTGAACAGACCTTGCTTTTCCTGAAATACGGGCAGGTCTGCAGCAAGCAGCAGCAGCAGCAGCATCTAAGCTAAGGAGCTGTGGCTCTGGTAGAAGATGCATCTTAACTTAGTCACAATACATTTAGCCCTTCACATACTAATATTGATACTTTCAGGCCTCCATCTTATGGCACATGTTTTTTTTCCCCTCTACCTGGAATGACTTTCCCTCCATAAACCCTTACTCATTCTTAATGATCATGTTTTCAATGTAAATTCAACAGTAATTTCCCTAGGAAATCACCACTTGCTTCCTACGTGTTCTCACCAAACTTGGAAGATCTGTAATAGAACTTTTACCACTCTTTGTTGTTTTAATTTACCTTCCTCCCTTCCACACAGTAGACGAAGAATTGGTCCAGAGCTTGCTTATAGCATCTCATCTTTCTATCACTCTCCTTGACCAGCACAGTGTTTAATGGAAACATGTAGTACAAAGACCAAAGGCTTTTCAAGTCCAACAAATCTGGATCTAAGTGGCTGTATCACTTACTAGGTGTAGAATCTTGAGCTAATTACCCAAACACTCCAAGCCTCAGTTTCCCTTTCTGTAAAATCAAAAAATTACCTCAGAGTGGTTGTGTTAGCCAAGTAAAATTAGTGGTTCTCTGATGCTTAAGAGAAAGTAGCATCTAAATTAAAAATTTCTGAATTAGGTAAAAAGGCTGTGTCTGAGGGCTTACAAGAGATGACAAAGCAAGAATCTGAAAGTGAATACAAATATTCCTTAATTTTAAAATATAACTTGGCTATAGTAAACTAAAGCTGAATATTTTCCTTTAGGAAACACTGCTAATGCAAATTTAAAGATGGTAATCCGATAATATTTAAAATACAATTGCAGCGTTAAATATGCCAGACCCATAACAATCACTCAAACACATTTTGCAACTGACTTGCTAGGAAGAATGGCATCTCAGATTTGGAATCACCCTTTTTTTCTACAAGGTTAAGAAAAAAGGAGTACTTATATCCCTAAAATATGTATCATTGAAATCTCATTTTAAAATTATACTATGTATTTTATACATTATCTCATTTTATTCTTAACAATTCCTAACAAATCTGAGATGTATGGTACATGTCCTTTTGGGGGGGTGTACTTATTTTACACATAAAGAAAGTTAAGCTTGGAGAAATTATGTAACTTAACCTTAGTTACATAACTTATTAAGTAGTAGAGCCAAGTCTAGACTCCAGGGCCATTGACTCCTGGTTACCCTAGGAACTATGGACACACATAGATATCTGTCTTATAGGAATTTGCAGTCTAGGTCTGGAGACATGGGAAATATGAAAGCAAAGATGAGAAGCCTAACAGTACAGAGATCTCAAAGAATGTGCCAAATTATGAAGTTTACAGGATAGATCTGTGTTTCTTAACATGTTACCAATGTATGACCTGAGCTAGGGTTTCTGGAGGTGGGGCCTGGAATCTTTTAAAACATTTCTCAGCTGATTCTTAATTCACGTTCATGTCTCAGATTCACTGGTATAAACAATATCCAGAATGAATTTAGGAGGGGAAGGTCAAATCGACTCATTTTTCTCTTTCAAATTTATCTAAACTATTTTCTGGCATTTTCCTTATATCACTTTTAAGAACAATGGAAAAATTCCATTTTAAATGCTACACAAAAAGTGGCTTTAAGTAGAAATGATACCACTAGTTCTAAACAGCACCTCATTGTGAAATCCTAATTTATAAAATCTTGATAACCAATTTCATGTTTTAATAGCTGTTACGACAGCTTACTAACCTTACACTTTGCAGCCTATAAATCATGCCCAACCGATATACAAGGTCAAACTTGGGAACAAAGTGACAATCTAAATATGATTATACTGCCACCTAGTGCTCAACTTTTAAAGTGTCATAATCACATAGGATTTGGGGGAAAAAACCCACACACAGTGCTGTTACAGCCAACATGGTAGAAATGACAAGGCTTTGCTTTAAAAATTGGCCCTATTTTAGAGATCACTACCAATATCTTAAGGGTCACTGATGAGACAGCCAATGACAAATCATAATACTTCATACGTCTAAAATAACAATCTTATAATTCAAATACAAGAGGAAAGTCAATTAAACTATTACATGTTATAAGTAGTACTACAAACAGCTACAAAAAATTGGAAACAACCTAAATTACCTGAGAGACTAAATACTACACAACCATTTAAATACTGGGGAAAAATTAAACAGGACATCAAACATGTAACAAATTGTATTTTCCAAAGATGGCAGCAATAATATCTCCCATCCACATGTTCTTCTGCAACATGACCTTGTCACCCTCACATTGAGGTGGGGCTATTTCTCCTCCCCTTCCAATCTAGGTGGGTCCTAGGGCTGCTTTGACTAATAGAATGCATTAGTGACCCTGTTCCAAGGCATAGCCCTTAACTACTTGAGTCCAGCTTCCGTTCTCTCTGGGGTATTTCTCGTAGAAACCAACCACTATTGTATAAAATATGACTACTCTAACACAACTATGGAGAAGCTTTAGATGATAACAAATCTCTGTGGGGAGGTCAAGGAACAGAAAGGCATCAAAATGCAGATGAAGATGCTGTAATGGAAGTGGATCCTCCAGGTCTAGCCAGTGCCAAAACAATGGCCCAGATGGATCCTTCCCAAATTAATGACCAACAAAATTATGAGCAAAATGAAATGGTTGTTATAAGCCACTAAATTTTGAGGTGATCTGTCATGTTCCTGAAACAGAAATTGGTTCCTGGAAGTACGATGTTGCTTTAAGAAAGTCCTAAAACACGTGGCACTGGTTTTAAGACTGAGTGGTGGGCCTCAAGGAGTCTACCAATGAAGGTTTGAAGGACAGTGAGAAAGGTGTTATTAGAGACTAGAGAAAAGGTATATTATATAAAACATATTTTTTGTATTATGAATTTCATTTAAAAAGATAATAGTAATGGGCTCTCCTACTTGATAACTCAGTTGAGAGGGATAATATATGGCTCTGAAGGTAACAGTTGAGCAGTATCTAGTCTTGGGTTTAAAATTAAGGGGAGTTAGTGACAACACGCTGCCCTAAGTTTCAAGAACATATTAAATATTAAGTAAGTACAGAGTGGTCCAAAAACAATTCTAAAAGAGTTTGTTTCTAAGGTTGTCTGGTGATTATTTAAACAGAAAGCTATTCAAAATGCTTACTCAATAAATGTTATAATCTAAAAACTTTCAGACAATGTAAAATTTCATGGCAAGTACAATCAAACTACGTACACCAAGATTATTAGGAAACACATGATGATGTTGTCTAGATATAAATCTCTATGAACATCATGTCTCAAACATGAAAAAAGCCACAGATTTTATGCCCTCAATGGACTGCAGAATATTTGTCCAGCTTAATTTCTTCCCTATTTCCATAGTATTAGAGATAAAGGTTGAACTGAGCTGGCAACAAAGCATATGCCTTTAAACCAGCAAGATGATGCAAATCTAAATTTATTATTGATATATGACAATGATATACATTTGTGAGTATATGTACATATGTATATGTTATTTTTAAAATTTGGACCCATGGAATGTCATGATCAATTAAACTATTCTCAACATAATTTGACTGATGATATCCTTAGCAAAACAGAACTTTTTTAGCAGACTCTTGCCTGCCTCCCCTTGTCTAGTCATGGAATAGATTCTTCACTTGCAGGACATCATATTACACATTTAACCACAATATCTGTGAATAAGGCTACTGTGTATTTTAAAGCAAGTGTTTGTTATATTTTACATCAAAAAAACACAGTATCATAAACAGGAATTTCTATATAGAGAGAAGTTTAATCAGATTATATTTTTAAGTTTTCAGGTCTTAAAATTTAGCCTAGTAGGTTTAGTTAGAATGAAAAATAGTAGTTTTGATGCTGTTCAAGACTAATAATAAAGCAAAACTAAAGGAAAATTAACTTCCCTTGGTTTGATATAACAGAAAAGTGCAACTAAAAATTAAGGATTCCAAGCACAAAAAAGCAGGTAAGCCTTGAGAATTATATCTTCCTTCTCCAGTTGCTTAATTTTATTTACCCAACTATCTTGCTAGTCAAAGTGGAAGTGAAGCTGATGGAAAGACTGGAAATATAATGCAATATTTTTGCACGACTTCTTTTTAAGTGGCTATAGAAGTTAGGAGAGCCAAGGATCTGAAATTATCTTCAGTCTTCTGTCTCTGTCTCACTCTTACATATCATCAGTTCAATCCTAATACTTTGGAAGAAACAGAACGCTCTCATTTAACTTAGGGGTCAGCAAACCTTTTCTTTAAAGGGCCAAAGCAAATATTTTAAGCTTTGCAGGTCAAGAGGCCAAACTGACTTATTTTTATTCTTTTATTTTTGTGAAGAAATTCTGCTGTGATGAGATATTCCACTACACATTTTCTAAATTTTCTGACCATTGTTTTCCTGAGTTAGTAGTATCGTGATAAGTGCTTAGTCTGGTAATGTCAACATCTGTTGTATTCTTCTGGCACATCTATAGTATCACTGCATAATGAACACAATGCTTTGCCATCTAATTCAGTAACAACTAACCTATGCTCCACTGTGCCTTAAAAGCATGACATTCAGAGTTCAGCTTTTTTTCTCATTTTGACATGATGGGTATGCAATGGTAACTAAATAAATAAAATGTTTCAGTATGGAGATATGCGTGGCACTCATAAATGCTGTGGGTTTATAATTGCTTCACTGGGATTTGTAGTGCACTGAGCAGCAGTATGATGTGATGAGAGCACCACATATGGTTTCTGTTGCAACCACTAAATTCCGCTATTGTAACAGGAAAGCAGCCACAGACAATATATAAACAAATGAGTGTGGCTATGTTCCAATAAAACTTTATTTATGTGTACTGAAGTTTGAATTTGATAATATTTTCATGTGTCCCCAAAATTATTCTAATTTTTTCACAATTAAAAAACATAAAAGTCATTCTCAAAAAAAAAAGTCATTCTCAGCACACACACCATATAACAACAGGTGATAGGTTACAGTTTGCCAATCTCAGATTGAACTCATTTTATTACAAAAGACAACGGCAGGATAGAAATTTGGCTCCCATGCAGGCAGTGGAGCTAGACTGCCAGACTACTTAAACTTCAGTTTCTGCACCTCTAAAATGAAGACACCTCACAAGTGTCTCCAAGGATAAACTGAGTGAATATGTAAGTCACTTAGAACAGTGCCTAGCATATAAGTATATTAACTGTTAATACTGCTTACTGAGCAGAATATAATTGCAAATGGATTCCGATTCCTATTAACAACTCTGTGTGATTTAAAACTCCCACTGGAGGTCTGAGGCAAGCAGCCTATTTGCATGAATATTACAGATGTCCTCCAAGCAAGACACTTCCACAGTATATCAACCCCCATGTTTCTGTTATACTTCCCACCATCCTACTAGCAGTTTCAATCTTGAGTATTTCAAATTTCGAAGTAGTACTCCTTTTCTCAGGTGCTGGCGGCAACCCCACCATAAGAAAATTTTTTGAACAGACTATCTCTATCCTAAAGTTATGCTACATATCTAGATTAGTGAGAAAGTAGAAATAAAACTGATATTTTAAGAAGTATTATTTTGACACTAACAATTTCACACTAGAAATTCATAAATAAATCATTCTGTATGAGCAAATGAAAATTAAATCATTTTTGATGACTAAAAGGCTTTGGATGAGACTCAGTACATTTATAAAGATATATCTTTATTAATCCAAAATAAATCATGCTTATCTACCTTTATTACTCCGAAATAAATCATGTTTAAATATACCAAAGTCACGAAAGTTAGATTACATTTATTCATTATTTCATATGCACAAGAGTGCAAATGTTTAAGACTAAGGACGCAGGAGACAAAGGACTAAGGGGCCTTTTCTTCTGGATCAGCTATCTCAATTTTAGATGTTCCCTCCTACCCCACATTATGAAATATATGCGTTTGTACAGACAATAAAATATGGTGTCTCTGATTTCACTCTTACTTATTTCCTTTTTTCTAATTCTTTTTGTTTTACAATAAATATGAATTACCTGTAGGGGGAAAAAAGTCAGAATGTATTCATTAAAAGAGAGTTTGGAAAATACACAAAAACAAAATGCCCCAAATAGTGATTTCAGTTAAAACCATAGTAACTGCTCACCTACAACCAGGCCACATTCAGGACAGATCATATCACCAGCTCTGTAGTCCTCCACTAAGATCGCATCTGGATGGTTTGGACATGTGACTCTTGGAAGGGCATCCAAACTAAATGAAAAAAAAAATTTTTTTAATATCCTCCTAACCAACATGCAACAAAGTACTAATCTTTTGGGGGGAAAAAGAGGAGGATTTTGAACATTTTTCCAATAAATTTATAATACGTTTACATTTATAATACATTTAAGCTAAATTCTCAAAGTAAAAATCCTAGGTTAGGTTACTTTAAATCCTAGCTAGTAGTAACAGATACGACTGGAATTGTTTTTTGTAAGAACAGTTATTGGTTTGCAGAATGGAAGACTTTAAAAACTTAAATGGAAAACAAGTGTTTTTTTCTTTTAACATGTAGGCTACTAAAATGTTTATAAACCTTGATTAACATAGAAATAACTAGCTACCATAATAACGTGCAACATTTACACATAACCATCTGGGTTTGTGACCCTTGCCACTTATTTCTATAGTCAGAGAATAAATTTCAAGTCTTTGTTTTCTACTTGCTGCATTACCTTAGTAATACACTTAGAATTGTACACTGAACCTAAAAGGTATACAAACGAGGGTGGTAGAGGTGGCTAGGACCTGATGATTTCATTTAGTCCAGAACTAAGTTTGTGAGCCCTCAAGAAATTGTTTCAAAATCTTTTTAATCTATCTGTGATATTAACAATTTGTTCGATTAATTTATTTTGAAAATAAGGCAGTCTGGGGAAGACACATCAGACTTAAATGACCTAACAGAATCAGTTCTAAAAAGCATCAAAGATATTTAATATAGATTTAGTAATTATTTCTGTGGGTGTGGCCTTACAATCACAAATGTCTGGTATCACGGAAAATAAGCCCTTTTTAAAAGTTTACCTGAAGTAATACAGAACAAGGTTATGTTATGACCATCACAAATATACACATAAAAGACAAGATCAAGCATTCTTAAAGTATGTAAATAGGTATCTGTGGTTTTGGATAAAGTTTCTCAAAGTAGCAAACAGTTCAGAATGTTAACTTTCAACATAGGTGATACCCACAGAAAAACTGATAAAGTAATCCATATTCCCAAAATCTATATATTCAGGTTAACCAGAACACATCTTGGATCTTTTCATTGCAGAAATAGGGAATGGAGGTTTGCTTTATATTCACGTTTATTCCATAAATTTCTACTAGAAAAATATTTTAATAAATTATGACAAAGCATTAAGAAATTAGTAGAAATTATTAAAGAAAACTATGTAAAAATAAAGGAAAATGTTAGTAAAGTAACAGTAATTACAAATGCATAAAATGGGCAGCCATGTGGCACACAGCATACCAAGGACTGATATATTTCATACTATTAAAAAGTAGACATACTATTGTGTGCGTGTATACGTATATAAAAATGATATGGAAACATCTCAAAGAGTAAGGTAGGGATTTTACAGAAAACTGAAAAAAGTATGAACTACAGTTATATGCAGTAACATGAATAAATCTCAAAATGCTGATAAAAGAAACCACACACAGAGGAATACATATACATTTATAGATAAAGTTTAAATCAGGCAAAACAAACCTATGGTTTGTTAGAAGTCAGGATGTGGTTACGTTTGGGAAGGGATAATGATTGAGGGCATAAAGGAGGCTTCCAGGGTGCTAGTGGTATTTGATTTCTAGACCTGGGTGGTAGCTATGTGTATGTGCTCACTTTGTAATTGAACTGTACACTTAAAATGTGTGTGCTAACTTCACAAAAAAAGGTAAAAAGCAAGGTAGCACACAGTGTTTATATTAGACTACTTTTTGGAAGAAGAGAGGTTAGGACTATATGCATATGTTTGTTAAACCACAGAATCACTATGAGAACACCAAGAAACTGGTTACAATGACTGCTTTGGAGAAGGAGATGGCTAGGAGCTAGGGAAAGAAGGAAACTGCTTTTCACTTTTCTTCTTGCTTTTGTATGATTTGCATGTGTTACCTATGCAAAATAAAATGAAACTGTGCTGGAGCAGTCAACTTTTAATGAAGTTACCCACAAGGGTAATAAAAAAGAGGAAGCACAAGAGTGGGGTGGTGGGGAAGTAAGGGAGAGAAACAAGAGGGAAGGAATGGAGTAAACCACCACCACTGAGATTAAAATAACTCAGGCGGTTATATATTATATTATTAATCTTCATTAGCAACTCTGCAAATTAAGCATTACCTCCATTTTAAAGATTATGCTCAGAGAACGATTTTCCTAAAATCACAGAACTAATAAGTGGTGGAGTTTAGACTTTAAGTCACAACATTTGTGTTTTTCTCTGTGAAAACACCAAGCAGTTTCATAGCCTAGTAACTGTACATCTTCCTCAGGGGGAAAAAGCTAACGACAGAAATACTAACATTTACCTTTGTTCTCACTGGTAGAAAAACTCAACAGATGGACAGCAATGACATACATTTAAGAGCTGGACATGCCTAGAAAAAATTTACTTCAAAGAAATATTTCAAAGATTTTTTTTAATGAAGAGAATAAAGGCACACAAAGGAAATGTATTCTTTCGGTAAGGAATCTATCAAGTGAATTTACTATATTTAACTATTACAACATTTCTTACAAATACCATTTCCTGTTCTATTATATACAAAAGCTGAGCCCAAATATGACCACGTTTACCTTTCAGATCTACTGCCATGAGAGAATACAAGTCATAGATAAGTGGTTTGGGAAGCTATTTCTCCATTTACCTACAAGGAAGCCTTACCTGACAGAGCCACACCCAGTTAGAATGACTGAGCATTCAAACACACAATTAGCAAACAAGTGTTTGCTAATTCAGTAACAAGTGAACAAGTGTCCCTGGCTTTAAAAGCTGTGTCCAAGTAGTTTTAGCTAAGGCTGCCTCCTCCCCCAACCTTTTAAAAAAACAGTAACATAAAGCAGTAAGCCTTGGTAGTTTACCAGAAAGGGCCTGGATTTCTCCAGCTTACTATTTTGTGATAATGGCTTTCATCGCGAATTCAATTCCAGAGAAGATAACAAGCTCAGAAAAATTATGCCAGAGCTACCTTGCCTTCCAGAAGCTACAGAAGTTAATTTGATACTTTTAATACATGAGTTAACTAGAGGCCAAGTGTGACAACAGGAAATAGATATAAGACTCTACACTTTGTTCTAACACTAACCTTGGATAAATCAACATTGGCATGACTCAGTTTACACTTACGCAAAAAATCCTACTATATACCTCATAGTAGTCATGAGAGATATAATTAGGGTCTGCAAACATTTTTCATGTCACAGGATTAAAGGCTGTCTCTAATGGCACTGTATGCACTTCCTGTAGATATGGGCACATCACATTTTTTAAATATAATATTAAAGAGTGACTTCCCAGCATACGTAATTTTCTGCAGGCAAGCTTTTCTTCAACAGTATGCAGACGACATCTGTAAAGAAATCTCTTAGAAAAGAACTTATCAACTCTTCAGAAATGCCCTAGCTTCCACTTCAAAAGGCCTCGGGGATGGCAATCAGTTTCCCTCAGCCTTACCAATGCTGACATCCCTAATTTTCTGGCTTGCCAGATCAATAGGGGCCTAAAATTAACCCTTTCCCTTTAGAGAGGATTATTCACGGACCCTCGGGCTGGTTGAGCCACAGATGGAAAACTAAGCGTAGAAAAAATTAACAACAACGAAAAAAAGGACTGGTGAAATATCCGCAAAAGACGCGAGGCCAGGGGCTGGGGACACATGAGCCCTCACACGGTGGTGCCTAGGTGAGAAAACGACCTAGGACGCTGGCGAAGAAATGCCGGCGGTTCGGTACCCCCTGCGACACCCCTATCAGCCCTGCGTCCGGGAGTGCCTTTGTCCGGGGCGGCCAGCCGGTCCTGCCGCCTCTCCCCGCACCTCCGCGGCGTTTTGCCCGACGCGGAAGTGCCGGCGGCCACCTTGCAAGCCCCCGCACTCGCCGCCCGCCCCTCAGCTGCCCAATCTCGGCTGGACGTACTAACCGGCTGGTAGACGCCATCTTCACGGCCACTGCAATTCCAGGCACCAGGGACAACAAACACACAGCAAACAGGAAGAGACTGTGGCGACGAAACGCTGCGAGACTGGCTTTTATAGACGAGTCGCCCACGCCGTCATAATAGGGCGCGGCTACGGGTCGGGAGAAAAGCCAAAAAAGGTGAGCTCCTGTACGCCACGTGCTTTGCGTTTTCTTATTTTCCTATTCAGTTTCGGTCATTCGCTATGGTGCCTGAGCCAATCGAGGAAACTACCTAGGAAAATTCACAAGGGCACCCTGCAAACGAGCTACACCAGAGGTACCCTCAACTTGACTGAGTTAAAACACAAAGATAACCCGGGCATCGTGGAGAGGGCAAAGCCCGCATCCCCGATGGCTAACCACCCTTCCCCCCGCCCGGAGTCAGCTACTCGAGTTTGAGCGCAGTTCTTACTTGCCCAGAGGGGTGACTCCACCAAGGTACTTGGAATAAAGAGAAATTCACTTGGGTCAGCCCGAACAGGTGTCAATTCAGGCTCTGTCATCAGCTAGCAAGCTGTGTCTTCTTAGGCACGTCCCTTTGCGCCTTGGTGCAAGGGGTAATAGTATCTGCCTTGCAAACCCTTTTAGAATTGGCAGGAGATGAAACAAAACCATGTAAGAGCACTACACCGTGAGGCAGGGAGATGTGTTTGTGGGCCCTAACCTGACTGCTGTTTCATGGTCTTTGCAAATTTGGCACAGCTGAAATGTAGAGAACTTAGCAAAAATGGTTAGATACTGCAAAAGCTCCCTAGACTTATTAATTAGCCAAACTAATGTCAGAATAGTACTAAAAATAACAGCAACACTATCACTACTTGGCTGAAAACAAACCACCCTTGGCCCTGTGGGAATCGGAGGAAAAAGAGTTTCTTTGGGGATGAGAACTTAGGATATAGTGGCTGCTTTATTCTTTTGGGCATGGGACTTAAATGCCACTGAGCCCCCATTGTTTTCTTGAAAGGTGGGAAAGACTCGCTTCCTTAGAAAGAACAAGAGGCAGAAGTTTAGGAACTGAAATCCAGATGGGGATGGGAGAGCTTTTTTTTTTTTTTTTTGTCTTCCGTGCTGTAATTTAAAAACTTGACTGTACTTTTGTACTTCTGTGGGGGATTTTCTCCCTCAATATCTCGTAAAGTTTCAAAACGCCAATTTATTTCAGCTGTGCCAAGTGCAACTACGAAAGAGCTTGGGGATGCTGCACCCCAATCCAGCAGGAAGTTTTCATAGTAGAGCACCTTGGCTTGGGAGAAGAGGGAGAGGAGGAGGAAGGGAACTGGGCACCTCTTGAGAATCAAGATAAGGACCTACCACCTAATGGTTTATGGTAGGCATTCAATAATGTTTGTGGAAGGAAGAAACCATCAGAGAAATTGAAACCCCAGAGGAGGGAAGCTGGGCAACTGGTTAATTACTCCTGCCCACCCCCCCCCCAAGAATGTCTGTCATAACCTAGTTAAGATTTCTTTTATATTAAAATAGAAGCAGCTTTGGTAGGCCATTCCTCTTTTTGTTGTTAGTACAGCATTGGCAATTTATAAAGCATTTTCATCAACATAATCCCACTTAATCTTTGTATCTGATCCTGAGACTGAAACACACACACAGAGGTGGGGTTGTGTCACCTAGGAATCAATAACCCAGACTATCATTTACCAAAACTTCCAGCTTGTTAATATCATCATTTTTATTTAACTTAACTACATGAATTAAATAAAATTATTTAAATCAATTATTTTAGCGAACTCATCTTTTTTAAGCTTTTAAAATAGAATTTTAAGTTTATGTCACTACTGTGAAATCACAACTTGATAGGTTATAGTTCTTCCCAAGTATAAAATGCTTTACATACCTAATAAATGATTTTTTAAAGTTTGTGACCCAACTAGATATATATATATTTAAATTTATTGAGGTATAATTACATACCATAGAATTTACCTGTTTAGAAGTCAGTGATTTTTATTAATTTTACCAAGTTGTGCAACCATCCCCATAACCCAGTTTTAGCACATTTCCATCATCCCAATAAGATCACTCATGCCCATGTACAGTTAATGCCCATTCCACTTCCAGCCCCAAGAATCACTCATCTACTTTCTGTCTCTATAGATTTGCCTTTTCTGGACTTTTCATGTAAATGGAATCATATGATATGTTGTCTTTTACATCTGGCTTCTTCCTCTTGGCGTAATGTTATGGAGCTTCCTTAGATTTACCTGTGGCCTGGAAACACTGATATATAAATGTCTGTTATAAAAGTGTCTGTATGGTGATATTGCAAGATGACAATTTCCTAACTTAAGCAAGGTTTGACAAATACTTGATTGGAAATTATAGAATATTTGAAATATGTCATATGACATATTCTGCTGGACTAGGAAGAATAGAGGATTCACTGCAATGTATGACCAGCTCTGACTGGGACTCTTTTGGAAATGAGATGAATTGTCTAGAATATTAGACAAACCTCATTTAACTGGTGGCCGAGGGGCCATATGTATTACTTCTAGAAATGTGAGGGGTTTGTATTTTAATTTTCAAATGGTTTTTTATGTATGAAGATTTTCAAACACTAAAAATTAGAGGCAATAATATTATGATCCTCATATACCTATCATCCTGATTAAACAATTATCATGATTTTGCCAATTTTTTTGTGTATACTTTTCTTTCCTTTTTTCTCCCTTTACTAAAGTATTTTAAAAATAAATCCCATATATCACTTTGACCCATACATACTTTAGTCTACATTTCTAAGAAGTATGGACTTTTAAACCTTTTTTATAAAGCATTATAATACTTCCTAAATTACCAAAGATATTTTTACTCACTAAGTTTTCATTTGGTGATTGTCCTGGGCCTGCTTCTTGCTGGTTTGACTTCACTGGGCAGAAAGGTAAAACCCTGCTGAGGGTGGCAGAGAGCCAGAGAGGGAAAGGGAGGGCCCGGCATGGAGCTGCAAGAACTAGGTAAGTTCTTGAAAGTAGGCCTGAGGTCCTTGCATGAGGCCATTTGTCAGGCATCTCACATTCATTATCTTATCTAGTTCTTCGTTATCTTGTCAGGCAAGTATTATTATTCTCCTTTTAAAGTCTTAGAGAGGTTGAATAGATAAATTGCCCAGTGTTACACATAAGTTAGTGGTGGTGATAGAATTCAAAGCCAGGAATGACTGACTCTAAAATTGTCCCACTTCTATGCATGCCTACTATGTAAATGTTATTGCAAGACTATATTTTTAAGCCCAAATTTCTGTGCCCTGGGAAATACAGATTATATTTGTAGACACATTCATTATTCTTTTAGTCTTTAATAAAGGCATAAAGCTTTATTTGAATACAGGTAGAAGTAGTAATAAACAATAATCATGATATTAATAGTATCAGTAAACACTCATATAGTGCTTACTATGTGCCAGGTACTATTTTAAGGCTTTGCATATATTAACTCATTAAATCTTCCCAACAACTCTATGAGTTGGATACTATTATTGTCCCCACTTTATGGATGGAGAAATTGAGGCACAGAATGGTTAAGTAACTAGCCTGAAATCACACAGCTAGTAAATAGTAGAACTGGGATTTAGACCCTAGCAATTTGGGTCCAGAGTCCAGACAGTATGCCTCCTATTAGAAACTCAATATACACAAACTCACCTTATAGACCTTAAGATCAGGAAATGGATTCAACAAGCAGTGCACCTGCAGCTATCATGTGGGCTGATTTTGTGGGGCAGCTGTACTCTAAAATATTCTGGCCAGCTGTCTGCCTAAGGACACCTGTGTTTGTCAGTTCATGTGCTACCTAAACCGAAATGTGCCTGGCTCATATCCCATTGCTAAATGTACTTGCATATGTGATCCTGAATTGAACTTTTCAATTTGTTTGTTGATTTATTTGAAATTTTTGATTCTCAGGTACTGGCAGCTTGTTGTCCATTTGAGAATAAATCTACTTGTTCACTGAGAAAAGGCAGCAGCTTCTCCAAGTGTTAGAAAGTAGAATATAGGCTTAAAACATTAATAATCTATAAATAGAAAATATTAAGTGTCATTATTCCCTTACAGAATCAAGGAAGAAGAGTGCTAGAAATTAACTCACTTTTTAATTCAATGTTCAGTGGACACTAGTTTTCTTTTAAACTTCTAAACTACTCTGCTAAAAACAAAACAAAACAAAATAACTCTAAAGGGTTCACGCTAGTAGCTTGTGACTTTTAAAATCAGTATTTTTTCCAAAAAGATATCGTTTGCCATTAAGTATGACTTCAAAAGTTATGCTATGCTATTTAGTGTTGTTTTATTAAATGTTTTTTTGTTTTGGTTTTTTTTTTTTTTTTTTTAATTTTTTTTTTAATTTTTGCGGTTCGCGGGCCTTTCACTGTTGTGGCCTCTCCCGTTGCGGAGCACAGGCTCCGGACGCGCAGGCTCAGCGGCCATGGCTCACGGGCCCAGCCGCTCCGCGGCATGTGGGATCTTCGCGGACCGGGGCACGAACCCGCGTCCCCTGCATGGGCAGGCGGACTCTCAACTGCTGCGCCACCAGGGAAGCCCCTATTAAATGTTTTGAAGCTAATATTTTTCCCAAAATAACAATGTTCTCATTTTATAATAAAAAACATGGGGAGATTGAATGATATATGAGAGTATAATTTCCTAAAAATGTTTTTTAAGTATATTTATTTTAGTGTAAATGAAATTTGTCTTTAAAGCCCTACTAATGGTTTTCAAGTAATGAACTATTGGGGGAAAATGAGAACATGAAACATTCATGTGACCCGTTTCTTGACACTTTCTTTCTTAAAGAGAGAATTTTAACATTACTGTTTCCATGAAAATCACATGCTAAAGATCTTGTGTAAAATAACTACCTATTTTCAAGTAATCTCATATTATTTGTGTATCAAATTAAAACTCCATATTAATTATAAAGTATGACCATGTGATGAGAATATAAAATTGCTCTCATTACTGTCTCTCATGATGGCCACATATTGCTCACAGTATTATAAATTGGTACAAGCCTTTTAGAAAGCAATTCAGCAATACTCCAGAATGATTTAGATGTGAAAACCTCTTGAGCCAGTAATCCCACTTCTGAGAACTGGAGTAAGGAAATAGCCTAAAATATGGGATACTATATTCATGAAGATGTCCATTGCAATGTTTTTTACAATAACATTGGAAGCAAGATAAGTGCTAATAGGAAAATTGTAATTTTGGTTATAACGTTATGAAACAGAGGCAACATTTACCTTTGAAATAGGAAAATGATATACAGACAGTCCCTAAGGTCTTAGTGCAATTTAGGTGGTAAAAACCAATTCATGTGCCAAGACCCTTTTCTAAGCAATGCTTTACCATGGTTGATTCTACTACTACAGGTACTTGAAAATAAATGGTGGTGAGCTCACTGAGGGCTGAAGCATCCAAATTTTTCCTTTGGACCTTTGTGACTAATCTTTTGAATAGAGAAGACATCCAATAACTGTGGTTTGTGTGAGTTATTGATTGATTGAATGAATGTATTTTAAAATATCATTATTCTGACTGTTCTTCACAGTAATTAAACCAAATTAGTGAGGTTTAGGAAGAGGGTTTTTCCATTAAGGCTAGCTTTTCCTTTTTTTTTACCCTAGTGTTTTCTCTCCTCTACAAAATTGTCCATTATACCTGCTCATTCTCACTATTTTCTGACCTTTCCTACCTAGGATTTTGCTCTTTCGCATTAACGAGATGAAAGGAACTGCCCCACACTTGTGAAATAAAGCATTTGCCACCCACTGTCCTGCCACTGATCTTAGCCAAAATGGGTAATCTCTACTCAGTGTCTCATGTTCAGACATCACAAGAGTCCACGTTATCACCACTAGTATTATTTTCTGCGTATTAACAACATGCTCACTCTTGAGTGTTTTAAATGGCAGTAAGATAAGCAGTTCCCATATATAGCTTAATAGAGGTGGTATTCAGTACACCATCAGTTACTTAGAATACTTTTATTGGGATGGGTTTTTTCAAGTTAAAAAAAAAAGTTAACTTGAATGTAGTTTTTCTATTAAAACCACAAAACCCACAACAGTTTAGCAATCTTCCGCTGTTTAATGACTTTATGGCATTTGCAACCAAATGCAGTATAAAAGCTGCATAGGAAGCCCCTGCCACTCTTTGCATTCATCTGTTCCCACCCAATGTTTGGACCTTTCAAGCTAATTTTGTAGCATTCTCATCAAAATGCTCACTCCTAATATGTCTTTGGACTATCATCTTTACTTTTTCAGTTAGGTTAAACTCTGGCTGTAGTCTGACATGATTGTCTATTTTGCAAATGAGGGATTGGTATATCTTTCTTTCTTTTCTGTTATGTGGAAGTTAATGTTAAAAAAAAATTCCCCACAAACCCAAGGTCAGTAGTTTGATTTTACAATAGAGATCCTAAGAATTTCCCACTAAACTAAATGGTCGCAAATTTCTACATTTAAAATAACTAAACTTGCTTGAGTCTTTCAAATTTTCAAAAAATTGTTCCAGAGTAAAATGATATGAGCTACACTTTAAGTTAATGAGAATTTAGTTATGGCTTGCTTTCAAACAACTACATACTCTGTGATAGATCATTCCTTTTATTTGAGTACTTTTATTTGGAACTCAAAAGTATTTGTATGTATTAATATGGAAAAACCCTTTTCCATTTAATTGATTATGAAATAAAGAGAAAGACTATGTGACTTCTTAAGATAATTTGTTGACAGCTGTAGACAGCTACTCCCATTTCCTGAACACAAGGCTCTGCATGGGGGTGTCACACCACACTGGCAGTCATCCAGTTCCTCTGACTTCCCAAGCTCCTTCAACCTCAGCATTTTGGCCAAAAGATGGCACTGTTTACAGCTCAGATGACACTGCCATGTTGCAATTGTATAAGCAAGAGGCCTGCCAGTCTTGAAGTTATGTACTTTTTCAAACAAATTTTTTATTTGAGGAAATGAAAATTATTTAAAATTCTAAGCATAAGATTGTATTAATATTTTGATATGGTCTAACACCTAATTTGCATAATTCAAATTCATATAAGATACATCCATATCGTGCCCAGGGATAATCATCTATTAATGTATTTTTGTTTTATTTGCACAAGCAGATCACGTTCAATAGTCTATTCCTTTTTTTTCCAAGTAACAGAGATGAAATGCATTCTTTGACTAGATACCATAGTTTATTGAACTATTACGCCAATAATGGAGGAATTGGTTGTTTCCAGTTTTGTGATATTATAAACAATGCTGTCATGAACATTCTTGTTCATATTTGTGGGTGAAGGTTTGCATGTTCAAAGTGTAAATACCTAACAACAGAATCCGGGCATCAAAAGACATGCTCATACAACATTTTGATAGATATTGTGAAATTGCCCTCCAGAGATGTTGCACCAATTCAAGTGTCCCATTTCCCCAGGTTTGGAAGGCAGGGGCTGAGATAGCATTATCAGCATCATTTCAGACTGAGAACCAGGCCCTCATTATAAATATTTATTTGCCAGGCAAAAGGGAGATAGATGTAATTCCAAGCTTGTGTGTATGTGTGTGTGTACATGTGTGTACATATGCATGTGAACATATGCACTCCCTGGCTTAAAAATACTTGCATACCACTACTCTATTAAATCTAATTGTCTTGGAGCCAGGAGCCAAGTGCAACTTTGAGTCCTGTATCCTGGGACTGGGTTTCCAGAGGTCAGATAGAGTCCCACATTATTGATTAGCTGAAGCCTTCAGCACAGGTGATTCAGAAGCCTGGCTAACCAAATCTGCAGTTTTAGGAACAATATTTGGCACTTCAGGAAACTATTAATAAGTGAAAGACATGGGCCAAACAGAGACCCAAGGTTAAAAACAAAACAACATCAAAAAAACAGTGGTGTTCTGAGGGCCAAATTCCATTTGCAGAAATTCATTTATTCAGTGCTACTTTATGCCAGACTCTGCTTTAGGTGTTGTGGATACAGCCATGAACAAAACAATAAAAATCCTTGGTCTCATGGAACGTATGTTAGGAGGGGATAAAAATGATAAATAGAACGAGAGAAACATTTTAAGTTCAATGGTAGTAAGTGCTAAGGAGAAAAATAAGGCAGGGAAAGGGGATGAGGAGAGCCAGGATTTACAATTTTAAATGGGAGGTCAGATAAGTTCACCTGAGATGACATTTGAATAAAGACTGGAGGTAGGGCTTCCCTGGTGGCACAGTGGTTGAGAGTCCGCCTGCCGATGCAGGGGACACGGGTTCGTGCCCCGGTCCGGGAAGATCCCACATGCCGCGGAGCGGCTGGACCCGTGAGCCATGGCCGCTGAGACTGCGCGTCCGTAGCCTGTGCTCCGCAACGGGAGAGGCCACAACAGTGAGAGGCCCGCGTACCGAGAAAAAAAAAAAAAAAAAGACTGGAGGTAGGCAGGTGGACACTGGGTGGAAAGTATCTAGGCAGACGGAACCTCAGGTACAGCAGACCTAATCTGTAGCGGCCCTGGTGATCAGCAAGCAGTGCATGGAGGGAAGGGCAGGGTAGTAGGAGATGAGGTTAGGGAAGAGCAGGGTCAGGTCATGCAGGGCGCCAAGGTCAGAGAGACAATTTTGGCTTTTACTCTGAGTGAGACTGAGTGGCACTGAAGGGCTTTCACCAGTGAAGTGTCATGCACAGATTTTCCTTCAAAAGTGGTCAGTTCCCAGGGTAGAGCAGGCAGACTAGTGTTTTACCAGGGCATTCCAGAGAGAGAAAAATCTTTAGAAAACTGAATGGTTTTCATGAGTTTTGTACTCTTTTGCACATGTATTGGTCAGCAGAATGCTTCAAGAATAATTATAGGGACTTCCCTGGTGGTCCAGTGGTAAAGAATCTGCCTTACAATGCAGGGGATGCGGCTTCGATCCCTGGTCGGGAACTAAGATCCCACATACTGTGGGGTGACTAAGCCTCCGTGCCCCAACTGCTGAGATCGTGTACCTCAACTAGAGAGCCCACGTGCCGCAAACTACAGAGCCCATGCATCCTGGAGCCCATGCGCCACAACTAGAGAAGAGAAAACCCACATGCCACGACTAGAGAGAAGCCTGTGTGCCACAACGAAAGGTCCCGCATGCCTCAAGGAAGGTCCCGCGTGCCGCAACTAAGACCCGATGCAGCCAAAACATAAATAAAATTTAAAAATAAATAAATTATTTAAAAATAAATAAAATAAATTTTTTAAAAATTAAAAATAATAATTATAAAAGTGGTGTTATAATGAGTCATCTGGGGGAATTCCCTGGCAGTCCAGTGGTTAGGACTTGGCACTTTCGCTGCTGAGGGTGCGGGTTCAATCCCTGGTCAGGGAACTAAGATCCCGCAAGCCGTGCAGTGTGGCACAAAAAAAAAAGTCGTCTCAGTAATTTACACAGAAAATGAGGTTATGGTATTAGAAGCTATAGCTCTAAGGTTTCAACTAAAATATGTTTATACTTTCAACAGATAATTAATGAGATGGGTAAAGATTTTTAAAAGTAATAGTTCAGGATAACCACTCTCATTGACAAAAGAACAAAATTATTATTCATCTTTTTTACTATGAGATTTTGCTACAAATGACAAGTTTTACTAAGAAAAAAGATGCTGTATTAAATGTCAAAGAAAGTAGCAGCTGTATAATATGATGAAGTTAATATTGATTAGAAAATCTAATTATTTCTATAATTTATTTTGATCTATCCCAATACAGCTGTTTGTCAGCAGGTGAAGTTACTATTTAATTGGCATGACTGAGTAATTAGATGTATTCTCAGAGCAGCAATAAAATGAAATTCTCATGTCTCATGAATGTGGTTGAGGTTTTTGTTTTATTTTGTTTTATCCTTAGGTTTAACCAACTGAGACCCAGAAGACTTCTTGTTTTATCTGGAGACAATTTTTGATTTAAAATATTTGGTAACTGTGTAGTTATATAATTGTTTTCATCATAAGAATGATGATAAAAATGTATGAGTTTGACAAATATTTGTGATGATTTACCTTTCTCTCATACTAAATCCTTCAGGACCTCACCATCTCCTTCCTGGGCTCCTGCAGGAGCCTTCTGATTGGTCTCTCACTACCTCCAGGCCTTTTCATCAGGTCAGTTTATCTTCTAGAAGAAAAATTTGATCTGCGTACCATATCTTCTATATCAGGTAGTAATTCATTCATCTGTAAATAATTTTAAAAACTCTATTCTGGTGGCTTAAAAAATAGGGGTTTATTTGTCTCATGCATTACAAATTCTGGGGTTACAGTAGCTCCAAATTGCTTCCAGGGTCTGTCTCTTCTATCTTTCTGCTCTGCCATCCTTATTATGTAGGCTTTCACTCTGATGCCAGTTGCTGCCTGAATGCAAGATGGCTGCTGCACCTCCAGCCCTTACTTCTGTAATACATTCCAGGTAGGAAGAAAGTAGAAGGATGAAGAGGACAAAAAGATGAAGAAGTCTCAGGATAACTTTGCCTCATCTTTTTCCATGAAGGGAAGCTCTTCTCAGGCACTTTTGACTAGTTGCAAGGGAAGCTGAGAAATTGGATATTTTGGCTTTTAGCCTCCATAGTAGAAGTAGTCAAAGGAGAAGGTGGATTATTATTGGCTTTTGGATAGGCAAACCTATCTTTAAAAATTCATTATTGTGTGAAGTCCATATCTCATTATTATAATACAGTATAATGTCATAAAATGAGTTCTTACATAACTTTGGGAATTTATAGACAACTTATCGGCATTTTTGCTAATCTACTTGTATTAGAATTCTTCAGAGAAACAGAACCAATAAGGTGTGTGTGTGTGTATGTATATATATATAGAAAGAGATTCATTTTAAGAAACTGAATTACATGATTATGGAGGCTGGCAAGTCCAAAATCTGCAGGGTGGGCCTGCAGGCTGTAGACCCAGGAAGAGACCATACTGCAGTTCAAGTCTGAAGGCCCTCTGCTGGAAGAATTTCCTCTTGCCCCAGGGGCGGGGTGGGTGGTAAGGTTGGGGAGGGGAGGTGGGGGAGGTGTGTCAGTCTTTTGTTCTGTTAAGGCCTTCAACTGATTGGATGAGGCCCACCCACATTATGGAGAGCAATTTGCTTTACTCAAAGTCTACTGATTTAAACGTTAATCTCTTCCAAAAACACCCTTACAGAAACATGCAGAATAACGTTGGACCACAAATCTGGGCACCATGGTGCAGCTAAATTGACACATAAAATTAAGCACCACCAATATACCACCTACATTAACCATGCCTGAATGTCAGGAAATAACATCTGCTAAAAGGTAGAGAGCATAGGGCTCATTTAGAAATTGAAAGTAAGACTAGACATTTGAGTAGGAAAAGATGGGAAAGATGGACTGGAGGAGTAAGAGGGAGACCATATCATACAGGGCACTGTAAGCCCTGATGAGGAGAGTCTGAGTGACTGAGGAGAAATGACCTTAAGGGGTGATTCCCTTACCTGACTAAGTAATGAACTAATTCTTTCCTCAATCAAGAAGGGTTTGTGGCAGGGAGATCAGCTAGGTGCTTTGTGACCACCTAGAGGGGTGGGATAGGGAGGGTGGGAGGGAGGGAGACGCAAGAGGGAAGAGATATGGGGATATATGTATATGTATAACTGATTCACTTTGTTATAAAGCAGAAACTAACACACCATTGTAAAGCAATTATACTCCAATAATGATGTTAAAAAAAAAAAAAAAAAAAAGGGTTTGCGGGACTTCCCTGGTGGCGCAGTGGTTAAGAATCTGCCTGCCAATGCAGGGGACACGGGTTCAAGCCCTGGTCTGGGAAGATCCCACATGCCACAGAGCAACTAAGCCTGTGCTCCACAACTACTGAAGCCCACGTGCCTAGAGCCCGTGTTCCACAACGAGAGAACCCACCGCAATGAGAAGCCCTCGCACCACAACGAAGAGTAGCCCCCGCTCGCCACAACTAGAGAAAGCCCATGTGCAGCAACAAAGACCCAACACAGCCATCCATAAATAAATAAATAAATAAATAAATAAATAAATAAATAAATAAATAAGCGGTTTGCATCAGAGAATGATCGTCTAAAAACCCCAAACACCAAAATAACTCAAAACGAAACCTAAAAACAGCAGCAACAAAACTCAGTTATGTTAAGAGCAATGGAGAGTAAAAGATTTTAAGTCACTTAAGACATTTTCTCATGCATTTCCTCCCTTCGTCATTCTGTCCCTTCTTTCAACCAATGTAGTCCATGTGAAGTTGACCTTGGATTGGCCTAAGTTAGTTAGCATGTCCAATCCCCTTGGCCTCAGCGGATAGCTCAGGAATGAGCCAATACGACACAATATATCTTTTGCTGGAGCTTCAGAGAAAGTGTCCTCTTTTGCTGGATTTGCTAGTGTCACCATATGACGCTCAGAAACTGTTGTAGCCATGTTTCTATCCAGGAGGTACAACGTGGAGATAAAGCTGACACAGAGAAGACAGAACTATGAAATGGAGCTTGGTGATATATTACAATATGAGTCTTGGATCAAGCTGTAACTGAAACTAGACTACTCCTAAAATGTTGAGGCAGACAATTCCTTTTTATTTGATTTAAACCCATACAGGTTAGGCTTTCTGTCACTTGCAACAGGAATAATCTTAACTAATATATGTAACATGATCACATTTGCATTTTATAAAGCTTGCTTGGGCTACAGGGATAAGTCACAAGGAGCAAGACAGGGAGAACTGTTAAGAGTTGACTAGTAATTTAGTTGAGAAATGACATTTGTTGGTGCCAGAGTGGGGGCAATTGGAGCAGAGAGAAGTGATGGATTGAAGACAGGCGGGGTACTATAGAGGATTTGGATGTGGGGAGAAAAGTTAAAAATGACTTGTAGGTTTTCTGATTTGAGCAACTGGATTGGTGGCACCATTCACTGAGGTGAGGAACCCAGATTGAATAGGGTTTGCCTATAAAATGTCCATGTGAGATGACGAATGGGATACTGGATGTGAAATTCAACAGATAGAACTAGGCTGTTACAGATTTAGGAGTCACTAGCATATACAGAGTAAATGAAGTTATTTAGTGAGAAAGACAAAATACCAATATCTAAGAAACAGGCAAAGGAGATGAAGGAAGAAGGGCAGAGTACAAAAGGCAACTGATGAACATGCAGCACCACAGGATCTAAAAAAAAAAAAATTAGGGTTTAGGAAGGCCCAAGCAGCCTGCAGTGGTAAATACTAAGAGGTAAAGCCAGATGGAACTGAGACGTTTCCTTTAAACCTACGAACATGGAGGTCATTAGAGAACTTAGAACAATAATGGGTATGGAATCCAGACTATAGCGGGTTGAGGGTAAGTGAGGAGTGTGTGTGTGCGAGAAAGTGGAATCATCAAATGAGGAAAACTTTTTCAAGTTATTCCATTTCGCAGTAAAATTTCTCAAAAAATCCAGAGCTAGGTCATCAGTCCCCTTTAGTCACTAATACTGACATATTTGGCGCTTGTACACAGTCTCATGTCTTTTTGGTTGTTCCTAGTTTGGAGGAATTATAAATCATGCTGCAATAAACATTATTTTACATATCAAAAAAAAAAGGTATGGATAGGATAGCACGAAACCATTATCCTTACTCCAGTCCTTGAGGTCCTATGTTACTTCTCTGGCCTAATACCTGCTACTCCATCCCTTGGTTATTCCATCCAGCCACAGCAGACCTTTGGTACTCATCAAACATAAGACACCCTCCTGTTGTAGAGCCTTTGCACTGGTTATTCCTTCTGCCTGGGATGTCCCTCCCTAAGATCTTACCAAGGCTCTCTCCCTCTCTTCTTCTAAGTCTGCTTCTATGTCCCCTCCATGAGACCTGACCACACTGTTTAAAATTCCAATTTGCTTCCCTAAAACTCTCATTCCAACCTCTACCCTGCCTTCTTCTCTTCATACAATTGCCATGTATAAGTTTTACAATATATTTCATTATGTTTATGATTTAGTTATTGTCTCTCCCCTCTCTAGGAGAGCCCTAGAAGGCAGGGATCTTTGGTTCACTTGTTCACTGATATATCCTAAGTGCCTGAATATCTTAGGACAGTGCCTGGCACATATTAGGAGTTCAATGAATATTTGTTAAAGGAAAAAATGAAGGATGGAGGGAGGCCAGTAGGGAGAGAGAAAAAAATGGAAGGAAGAAATTTTGCCCTGAAGAGGAAGAGATAATAGGGTTGTAGATAGAATCAGGGAAAGGATTTTCTAAGATGGGAGAGATTTGAAAGTATCTTACTGTTGAGGAAGGGATCCAGTAGAGGCTGAAGATATAAGAGAATAGGCTGAACCAAGTCCCTGAAAATGTGAGAAGACATGGGATCCAGAGTACAGGTGGTGGGATTAGCACTGGACAAGTCCAAGGCTGCAAAGAGTGGATTTAAACCCTGGTGAAAATTTTATCAAGTCCCCCACATGAGTGAACAGGCACAATTTTCACATGGAATTTGTTTTGCTATGCAATAGTTGGCTCTTGAGGTCCTGGCCTCCTTCTGGAGCTGCTTACCACCAATCCTCCCCACTGTCCCCAGGCCCTGGGGGCAATAAAGAAAGGATGGATGCTGATGTGGATGTCATAGACTCACTTATTGGTAGAATCCCAGCTGGGAGTGCTGGTCTGGTGGCTCCTACTTTTTCATTTTTTTAATTTTGTTTTTCACAGAAGCAGGAGATTAGGTCATTTAATAGTACTGGCAGTGGTGGGCTTTGAGGTGTTAGGAGAATGGAGAAGGCTGGATATTTTTACTATGGAGAATGGAAGAATATTAGGAATTGCTGTCGTGGTAAAATGTAGAGAAAGCTCACTAGGGGAACACAGAAGAATTAAGTCAAGTTAAGGTCAATGTCGTGCATTCATGGTTGTTAGAACCTGCCCAATTATGCATTTTGCTACAGCAGCGCTCAGCAGCCCAGTTGCAAGCATGGAGCTTCAACCCCAGGGATGAGTTGTTTGTTTGTTTGTTTGTTTGTTTGTTTGACCAGGTAGGTGAGATAGTACGAGCAAGTTATTCAAGGCAGCAAAAGTATCTTGGCTGAAGTTATGGATAACGAAATCTAACCTGGATATGGAAGGGAGTGAAGGTACAAAGAGACTGATAGAAGGTTCTAAGATCCTAGTTGATTCTGATGTAAGAGGGCCATGGACCAATTTTTGAGAAATAGTGGATTTGCAATGATAGTTTAAAGTAATATTTTGAGAGGAGCTGAGTGAGAGAGAGACAGAGAGAGAGAGAGATGGAGAGAGGGGAAATACTGGCCGGGCGGGATACTTAGTGTAAGAATAGGTGGTTACAGTGTGAAATGACTAACTTATTATCTCAAAGATGGAACAGCCTGAAATGATGAAAGGTTTAGGGTATGCCCAAGGGAGTGGGTGGCTGAAGTGGAGAGTGGAGTGGAGGTGAGTATCACCAGAGGTGAGGAGGTCAAAGTACCAAAAGCCTAGGTAATCCATGGGGACCTTGAAGCCACCTCAGATGATGGCAGTACTTGCAACAGAGAGGCAAAACTATGAGCAAAGTTCAAAGCCATTAGTAAGTGAAGGGGAGAGAACTACAGGTGGGTAGAGACAAAGCCAAGATACAGAGTTGACTGGTTAAGGGTTTTCACACAATGGCAGAGAAGTGAAACTGGCCAAGAGTAGTTGAGTGCTTATTGTCTGCCAGGCTTTACATACATCAGTCCATTTCATCCTCACAAACAACAACTCACAAACTTCATATAAAGTAGGTGCTATTTTTATTCCCCTTTTATGAGGAAACTGAAGTTTAGAGAGATTAAGCATCAACCAGCATCTCACAGTTCTTACCACTGCACTATACTGACTCATAAAATGGTCTAAAAGGTGTTTTAATACATTTCAGCTGAAAAAAAAATCAGATCTCCTGAATATTATCAGGAGTGGGATTAGCAATGGAAATAGTCCTTTAAATTTCATTTGTACTGAAATTTTTTTTTCAATACCCAGCAAGTAGCAGTACTAAATAATTCCATACTAGGTCATTTAATAGAAACAATGCAGTCTGCATGTATCAAAACTTCTGTCTACTCCATGCCTTGATGATTTCTTCAGCAGCATCCAGTGTACTGTCTTTCTGTAAATTAATGAAATAATCATCATTACATATCAAAATAAACTCAAGATGAAATAAAGATTTAAATATAAAAAATATACCCAAATCAGTCCATCCGTAATAGTCATGTAGTGATTTGGGAACCTAGTGCTTCTCAACCCCTGATAACTTAAGCTGGGGCCAGATGGGCTCCAGCCAGTCCTTGGCCTCTGCAGCCAAGACAGAGCCCAAGAGCATTCATGGGGTGGGGGTAGGGGTGGGGGACACCTTGAGTTGCATGACTGAAAGCTCTGCCCCATATTAAGCCACTTAATCTCAGCAGGAACACAGAGACTGGGAAATGGCATCCACAGCATCATCCCTTGCCTTGGTGGCCAAATACACAAGTCCTGAGCTCTTTAAGGAGCCCAGTAGCAAATCAAACAAACCAATTATTTATAATTCTATATCCCATTGCTGTCAGGCTAGAAAAGTGAATGAACCTCACAAGAATTCAATGTTAGGGGAGCTAGAGAAGCATCACGGCAATCACTACATCATACTGTTTTGTGATGCTGGCTGCCAATTCAGGGCACTTTATTACTACTTTCCTGACACCAAAGAAATCTACAAATTAACCAGTATAGGGCCAAAGAGCATCACCAAAAAAAAAAAAAAAAAAAAATGACTGACAAACTGTATATACAGATCAGACTGAAAACAGTTTAACCTGATCCCAGCCAGAAGGATATCTGTCAGTGTGAACACCCTCACTCATAACCACTTATGGCAGCCCAAGTGGCCTGCAGCACCAAAGACCCAGACTCATAAATAACACTGATGCAGGAGGAGAGTCTCAAAGATGTGCTGATGGGATCCATATTCACTGTTTCATCCATTTGGGTAGGAAGTATACAAAATCACAGACCTCTTTCAAAGAGGCTTCTAGACAACAGAGGAAAACCCCTCCCTTAGCTCCCAACACACAGAGGATGCCAGGCAGAGCAAGAATGGAGGAATAAATTAATACACAATTACAGAAAAAAGTCAAAGAGTACAGAAGAGTTTACACTGAAAAATAATCATCTGCTTCTTCCCTCCCCACCCCTTCCTACTACTCCCACCATCCCCCAACACAACAATTTATGGCAATTTCTGGTTTCAGTTCTAGTGGTTGTCACTAAAATCTAAATAATGTGTGTTTCTAATTTTTTTATTTATCAACTTCAGACAATGTTCACCATTCTCTGCTCTGAATGAGGAAAACTGGGTTCATTCACACTATTCTGCCCCCTCCCATCTAAGTCTCATAGTTATAAGCCCCTAACTCCCACACTGTTTGAGGGTCAACTGTATTGATAAAATTCATTTGTTTTTTGAACAGGTAATATCTACATATAGTAAAACATTAAATTGATGGATAAACTTCCTCTTCTGCTTTCTCTACTTCTCCCTTTCCTTTCTGTTCCATCTCTGCAGAGTGATTTAGTCCAAAAGCCATTACATGGGGCTGAGTGAAATAGGAGATCATGTATGGGGGCAGGGGGAGCCTTGGCAGCCTGGTGCAGGGTGCTGCAGCCAGAGTGGAGTGAGTAGACTTTCAATGTTGGTGGCATGACGTGGTGGTGATGGCAGTGGTGGCACTGACCAGGAACAGGGTGTCAGAGTCGAGGGGGGTAGGTAAGCAAGGCCTCTGTATGGCAGGGTGGTTCCTGGAGCTCCAGGCAGCTTGGAGCCTGGAGGTGATGAGGCAGGTATCTGCCAACGCAGACAGGCATGGAGTGTCAGAGCCCGTAAGGGAGGAGGAGGACTTCTATGCAGTGGGTGACAGTGGTGGCCTTGGAGACTTAGAGGAGGGTATCTCTACAGGAGAGCGACAGCAGCAGGTCAGCACAGGGTGTTGAAGCTCAGGTGAGGTGAGGATGGTGGCCATACAGGGGACAGGGGCAGCAGCCTGGTAGAGGTGTCAAAGCCTTATCAGGGTAAAAGCTGCCTGTCAGGGGTGCTGGGTGGAGGGGCAGTGGCACTGACAGGAGACTGGTCACGTACAGAAGTACTGATTAAAGAAGTGGTTACATGATGAGCCAGGTGTTTTACTGTCAAAGAAGGGAGGGACAAATACGGATAGGGAGAAAGCTAGAATAAACTCTGTGGTGGTTTCAATATATTTAGATAGACATAGAAATAAGTAGAATAGACACAGACATAGAATGTATGTATATACATTTACATATTCCCTACGTCTGTCCCCTGGGAGGGCCTGGGAATACTAATACTCCAACAGCAATAAGCACTCCTAATGCCCAGATCTTGGTTTCTTAATACCATTCTCCACTAAAAGGTGATTCCAAGTTGGGCTAGATAATGACAAAATGAACCTGGTGCATCTTGCTATGCCAGAAAGTAAGGAAATGCTCAAAAAATGATGGGGACATGTCAAAGGAAAAAGAGACCAGCTTAAAGGGGCTCCTAATGGCCAAATCTGGGGAAATTTGAGCATCAAAATAAGTAATAATAATGATAAATTATAACCCACTGAATGAAACAGGAATCCATGAGTCCTTACATATATGAATGAACAGATAAATAAATTGCTTGATGAGAGATGGAATATTTTCACAGTTTGAAAGTACCTCACCACAAAACATTCATTATTTATCAAGGGAAGAAGTGAAACTTTACAGTAGAGAAGCCTGGCAGACACCACCTCAATAAAGTAAATTTAACATTACAAGCAGTAGGAAAACTAAAATTATGTGCTGATAGGATGCAAAACAGTGACTAAAGCATCACTTCCACGGTTTCCTGCCAAAGGTGCATAATCTGAGTCTATTCACGAGTAAATGTCAAACAAATGTTGAGGGACCTTCTTCAAAATAACTGGCCAATAATTTTCAGAAGTATTAAGGTCAGGAAAGTCAAGGAAAACTGAGGAACCATTCTAGCTTGAAGGAGACATGACAGCTAAATACAATGCACAATTCTGGCCTGGATTGACTGATGGATGACTGGCTGACTGACACGATTATGGCCTGGATTTATTTACTTACTTGGTTGTTTGTTATAAAAAGGACATTATTGGGGCAATTAGTGAAACTTGAACTGGATCTGAGATTAGATAGAATGATATAGCAATGTTAAGTTCATGATTTTGATGGTTATACTGTAGAAGAATGTTGTATAATGGGGAATACATAATAAGGTATTTGGGAGTGATAGAGGCATCAATAATTAAGTTAGGAACCTACATAAAATTGTTTGGAAAAACAGTTCTTCAAACTTATTTATTAAGAATATTTCAAAATATTTTTTTAAAGTAACCCAGCATCCCACCCATCTCCCTCAACCACTCAGTTCTCCTCCCCAGAGGCAACACTGGGATTTTATTACATCTCCTTCCAGGGACAGTCTAGGCACTTAAAAGCTTCTATCTCCCTCCCTCCCTCCCTTTTTTTTTTATATAGATAATAGTATTCCTCACAAACTGGTCTGCTCCTTGCTTTTAGCTTATGCTCTATCACTCCATGGAGCACTTTTATGGATGTGAATGTAACACAATTTATTCAAGCAGCCTTCATTGGTGAATATTTTGTTTATAATCCTTTGATATTGTAAACAGTGTTTCACTGAAAATCCTCGAACACAAGACATTCAACGTACAAGTAAATCCACAGGAAAAAATCCTATAAGCAGAACTGCTGGGTCAGAAGATATGTGCATTTATATTTGGATGATACATTTTCATACTAACCACTGCAGAGATTTTATACATTATACTAGTACTCTCAATCAATGCATGAGAGTATCTTATGAAACTTTTCAGTTGTTTTGCTTGTTTCCAAATTATCAGAAAAAATAAAATTTCACTGCAGTTTTATTTTTCTTTTCTCTTATTATGAGTGAGGTGTAGCATCCTTTCATATATTTGACAACTACTGAGGACTTTACCCATAATCATTGTAAAGTGCTGCTGCTTTTGGTTTGTTTTGCCCTAAATTCAACCTGCTTTCTTTCCATTTCCACTTTCTTGGCACGTTTTGCCACCCTTTTATTTTTGGCTTTTCCAAGAGGTTGGATGAGGTGTGTCAGCTTTCCCTAGGGACTTCTTGGTGTTGCTCCACTATCTTCCAATATTGAATGCTGATGCAAAGGAGGTGAGTCCACACTGATCCTCCTCTCCTGTCTCCGCGGAGGCCTTGATCATCTTGTCTAGATGCCAAAGGATCATTTATAAAGTCCAATAGATTAAAACAAGGCATATCTCAGTGTTATTCTGTGACAATGTTCCCTGAGACAAGCCATTCCCTTCCCATTTTTAGATTTGTTTGTTTTCAATGGAAAGCATTCTCAAAATAAAGCTATACAATTCTTTCCCAGTTCCATTGGTCTGCCTCTCCGCACCACTCCCTTCAGGAACTCTAGGTATTTCATTTGTCTTCCACGTCTGTAATTTTTCTAACATTTTAAAATTCTTTGTTCCTGGGAGTTCCCTGGTAGTCCAGTGGTTAAGACTCTGGGTTTCACTGCCGTGGCCCGGGTTCAATCCCTGGTTGGGGAATTAAGAGCCCACAAGCCACACAGTGCTGCCAAAAAAAAAAAATTCTTTGTTCCTTTCTACTTCTTTTTGCTCACTCTTCTCAATCCTCAGTGTGCTTACAGAAGTATTTAGTGTTCTCTGTGCTGTTTCCAATGTCACTACAATTACCAATAGCTTTATTTTTTCCCTTCAATTTCTTACCTGAGCTCTGACAGCTGCCATTTCATCTTCTTACATTATCTTACTCTATCTTCCCTGAACTTTTAAAAATCTCTGCTGTAACTTGTTTTACATGTTTTGAATTTGAAATATCACACTTTTGGTTTGCTCTATGGAAACATTTTTTTTCTTTTTTTGGTTGGATATTCTCTGATATTGTTTTTCACTGTATCTTTCTCCTTTTCCCCTTATAGTATCTTTTTAGATTCATAGCTGGTTCCTTTTAATTACTCATCTTTGATTGAATTCTCTTTGTAAGCTCCCACTGCCAGCACACCTACGTACGGCTCCTATTGTTCTGGGTAATGAGTAAGCTACCTGCTGGCTCTGTCTACGATCTGAAGAGGTATTTGCAGTTTTCTATAAAGGAAGATCCAGGGAACCACTAGAAGGGAGTAGAAATTATCTCTGGCTCACAAGGTTAAATATGGTTAATGTAGAGTTCAGAGAGAGGGAGTTCTTTTAGACTTTATTTCTTTCCAACTAATTTAATTGGCTCCCTCCAATTTAATGTATCCGCACTGCCTCAACACAGCTTTAGCAAAAATGACAGAGGTGAAGAGCAAATCTATACAGCCCTTTCTTTCCACCTGGTTTGCACAGGTGCTAGAAGACATGACTGTATGTTTCCACTCTGCCTCTTCCATGGGGCCAAATGTGTCTGGAGAAGTTCCCACTACCAGTGCACTTACTGTTCCTGCTGTTCTGGATAATGAGTAGGCTACCTGTTGGCTCTGTCTATAATTTGAAGATGTAGAAGCAGAAGCCTTTCTTCGTGTCTTCCCTCTACCATTACCTTCACTGATTTGGCAACTCTTTCTCACTTCCTGGGGGATTTGTGAATTTGTTTTCCATTCTCCTAGTTGTTTCTTTAATAATTTCCAAGAAGAGAATGGGGAAGGGCCATGTTTACCATTCTAAAACTGGAAGTCTTATGCTACTTTTTTCTTCTGTTAGTTCTGTTTATAACTTCAAATAATATACCTCTGTTTCTAGATCCACTATAAGATGCGAGTGTTAATGGCTTTACCCTTTCTTCTACATTTCAGACAATTAAATGTTGACATTGTTATGCTGGTAAGATTTATATTCTATTCTGGATAAGTCTCCCATAGTTTGACTATAGGATGGCTCTAAAAGTTGAAAAGTGTTTACATCATTCTGTCTAGACTTATACATGAGTGTGCAGGTATAGAGAGTGCCTTAATCTTCATAAGATTGTTTTCAGTAGTGATAACATCTTATCACTAAATTGTTAAAAACAGCAATAATACATTCAGATTATTTTTAGCACAGATCTGATGGTACTGAATTCTCTTAGCTTTCATTTACCAGGGATGTATACTGTTTTCAGTTTTAAAGGATATTTTCCTGGATATACAATTCTAGGCTGACATATTTTTTATTTCAGCACTTTAAAGGTGACATTTCATTGTAATCTGGTCTCCACTGTTTCTGATAAGAAGTTAGTTAACATTTGTACCTTTGCTCCCATGCATGTGAGGTGTAGTTTTTCTCTGGCTGCTTTCAAGATCTTATCATTATCTTTGGTTTTCAGCAGTTTGATTATGATGTGTCAAGATGTGATTTTTATTTGTATCCTGCGTGGTTCACTGAATTTTTAGATCTCTAAGTGGCTTTTCACCAAATATGGGGAAATTTTGGCCATTATTTCTTAAAATATTTTTTCTGCCACATTCTCTCTCTTTTTCTTTGATACTCCAGTTACATGTATATTATTACTTGACACTGACCCATAGATCTGAGACTCTCCTTATTTTTCAAAAATAATTTTTCCCTCTTTTTTCAGATTGGATGATTTCTGTGGATCTGTATTCAGGTGGACCCTTTTTTTTTTTTCACAACCTCAATCCTCTGTGTTAAGCCCCATATATGTTTCATATCAGATATTACTTTTTAAAATTCTTAAAGTTCCATTTGGTTCTTTTTAAGAATTTAAAATTAATTAATCTAGTCACTCATTATGACCATATTTTCCTTTTATTTCTTGAACACATTTATAATATCTGCTTTAAAGTCCTTGTCTGATAATTCCTACATCTGGGTCACCTTAAGATCTATTTCTATTGACTGCATAGAAGTCACATTTTTTTTCATTAAGGGTCACATTTTCTTGTGTCTTCACATGGGTATTAATGTTTGGTTGCATGCTGGACATTGTAATGTTACAGGTAAGGAGTCTGATTACATTGTAATCCAGTAAGCTCAACTTCAAAAAGTGCTGAGTTTTGTTCTGGTAGATTAATTTTATGGCAGCAAGCCAAAAATTAAAAACTGCATATGAGTACATCATGTCTAGCAACAGAAAAAAATGGTGATTTATAAATCAGAAGGAAGGACATTATAAGTGTGTTTTTGAGTAGAACAGGGAACTTACTTTAATGAAGCAAAATCGCACAAATTTCTCAAACTGTAATTTGGTCTCTGCATTACAGAATGCTGAAACTGGGATGGCTGACAATTTCTGAAAAAACAAATAGGAATATAAAATAGGAAAAACAGGAAAACTACTTACACTTTAAATATTAATTTTCGGAGCATAAACATTAAAAACAAATAGATACTTCTAAATACTCACAATAATTTCCAAAAGAAAAATGTTTTTAAAATCCTCCAGGGAATTCCCTAGTGGTCTAGTGGTTAGGACTCCACACTTTCACTGCTGAGCGCCTGGGTTCAATCCCTAGTTAGGGAACTAAGATCCCGTAAGCCATGCAGCGCAGCCAAAAATAAAATAAAATCGTCCAAATAGCTATGAGTAGAATATCATGTAACAAAACTACAGTTAACAGTTTTCAAAGCATGTCAGCAGGTTTCCTTCATAAATTATAACATACAGCACAATATTGCAAAGGCCAATAAACATTACCTTATTTTTAGTCATCCATTTTACAAATTTATAGTCATAAGGTTCGTTGCTGTTCTTCATATCAGAAAGGTCTGTATCTAAAACAATAAAAATCGGATGGCCTATGTATTACATCTGAGGCAACGTGTATTTCATCTGTCTATCAAGATTCAAAATTTTCTCTCAAAATGTTCTCATGCTGGATTCATACTGCATGGTGTGGTGGGAAGTAAGGAATTCACAGAGAAGCTTTACTGATACTCTAAGGCAGTACTCACATATACATCTGATTGATCATGCTTGTGTATATAGCTTTTAGCATTGGAAGAGAGTAGGAAAGGGGAAGGACAAAGAAGAGTGTTGCCTTTCCGTTTAAAAATAACATAAGCCTCTATGATCATTATTAAGGAAATAACACCTAAATTTAGAGTACTCATCTGTAATAATTATGTCTCCAAATGGTAATTCATTATTAGATTGTAAGCTCCACAGGGGTATTGCAATCTATCACTATCCCCATCTCCTATGTCAGAGTCTAGCATATAAGTAATGAAAAGCATATTTGTAGAATGAATAAGTTAATATTATTCATTATTTATGAAGGGAAAATGCCTATGTAGTTCTCCAAAGTGATCTTTATTGTTTCCTCTTCCAAACATTATGCTTAAAAAAATTTTCTTTTAAATTTGGTGAAAAACTTCAAATATGTATTCTTATACTTATCTCTTGTTCCAATCTTGCTTTAAGGTCTGGGTAAGATATTTCTCTGGCATTCAGATTCAGCAATCTACATTTCATATTGTTTCGATTTTAGTGACTTGTACTCAAGATCTTTTTGAATGCCCCAAAGCAACAAACATTGATGGCTACTGTAATCAATGAAATTTTACAATTTATTACTCAAAATAAATTAAGGCAGTTACCTTTACCTTTTTTCTTTTATTCACTAAATACTACTGGGTCCCTTCAAATTAACAGCGTAAAAACCTTGACATTGAAGAAAGTTTCACCTGTGTTTTTTTTAAATGACTTAATATGGTTTTCCTTAATGATTGTATTTCAATTTTCTCCTGTGCTTTAAGAATGTAAAACTTCCATATAATAATGCTAATAATACTCTACCATTTATTACTATTTGTTAAGCATGTTACATGATTCTCTCATTTATTTGTCCTACAATTCTGATAGAAGCAACAATCCTCATTTTACAAATATAGAAGTTAAATTACTATTTCAAGTCATATGTATGTGTGTGTTTAATTCAGATTTGGCTCTAACAAAATGACAAATTAAAATAGAGTCTAACTGTAAATTACGTGAAAACTCCAAGTGACAAGTACACAATAGTAGCATACTCAAAGGTAACCTGGAGAAAGGAGTGATTACAGCAGTAGAAGAAAGAACAGGAGGGTACTTACTAACTGTAAGTGACACAGGCTGTACTACTCATTCATTTTTTAAAATTTTTATTGGGGTAGAGTTGATTTACAATGTTGTATTACTTTCTGCTGTATAGCAAAGTGACTCAGTTATTTATTTGTTTATTTATTTATTTTGCGATACGCAGGCCTCTCACTGTTGTGGCCTCTCCCGTTGCGGGGCACAGGCTCCGGACACGCAGGCTCAGCGGCCATGGCTCACGGGCCCAGCCGCTCCGCAGCATGTGGGGTCTTCCCGGACCGGGGCATGAACCCGTGTCCCCTGAATCGGCCGGCGGACTCTCAACCACTGTGCCACCAGGGAAGCCCTGAATCAGTTATATGTATACATATATCCACTCTTTTTTAGGTTCCTTTCCCATATAGGTCATTACGGAATATTGAGAAGAGTTCCCTGTGCTATACAACAGGTCCTTATTAGTTATCTATTTTATATATAGTAGTGTGTATATGTCAATCCCAATTCTTCCAGCTTATCCCCCCCACTCCACGCCTGCTTTCCCCCTTGGTAACCGTAAGTTTGTTTTCTACATCTGTGATTCTATTTCTCTTTGTAAATATGTTCATTTGTACCATTCTTTAGAATCCACATATGAGCAATATCATATATTTGTCTTTCTCTGTCTGACTTACTTCACTCAGTATGACAACTACTCATTTATTCTTGTAACGCTTAGAAAAGAGAAATTTATTGCCATGGTGCTCAAAGAAAAATAAGGGAATAAATACAATCCTAAAGACTTTATAGTTAGGAGAAAGTTGGAATCTACTTCTTTTGAAGCCTTGAGTCAGAGATTCTCAAAAAAACTAAACAAAATATTTCTTATTGAAGGTAGGGATTTGAACCATATTATAATAGCACTAGCTTATTTAAGTAACCTATGAGAATCAAAATTGGTTGTTGCATTCCCACTATCTCCTCCCTAATTTTGGACCTTATCTCACTAGAACAACTGTAATAATCTTATTTGTAATCTTGTATTCTAATCAAATATTTCCCTTTTTAGTTCTAGGATGATGCTCACTGGTCAGGAAAGTTGCTTAGTATAGCAGGAAAAAGATAAGTTCACTGGTTAGGACATGCATCTCTGGATTCAGAGCCCAGCCCTGCTACTTATTAGTTGATTAACTTCAGTAAATTTCTTGATTTTCTATCTCATCTTTCTCAACTATCAATGGGGATATAATAGCACCAATCTCATAGGGCTTTTGTGAGAATTGTAATATTTGTAAAGCTCTTAGCATAATACCTACTAGATCATGAATGCTCAAAAATATTAACCAGTTAGCCATTGCTATGAGTTTTAAAGAGAATTACTATGTCCATGAATTTTATGGCTCATTTTTATTTTTAAGCTACCATCAAGTGAAAGTGTTGGTTCTTGCTTCTGTCTTTAGCAAATTGTGGGGCCAACCTCTAGTATATGGAAGAATTTCTACACTCAAATCCATCTGAGAAGATGAAAGAGTAAAAAAAAATGAACTTCGTCTTCATATGTAGAAGGGTCTTATAGATACTAACATTTTTCTCACACAGGTGAAGGAGGACCATAAATAACACACATCTTTTTTCCCCATCATCATTAAAGGTTTTCTAGCCCAAATCCTTTCTGCTCCTATTACAACCACACCAGTTCAAGATCTAGGACCTAAACCAATATTACATGCAGGTTGGATCAACTGAGGATAGAATGAGAAACTGTTTAAGAGCTTAATGCGAGCAAAAGTTGCATTACTGTCCTTTTGATGTTTAATGTCAAAATGTGATAAGTGCCTTTTAGTTTGGTTCTAGAAAAGCTGTTAAGTTTACTTTTATCCAAGAATTATGTAGCTAATATCATTTTTCTATTTGCCTTTGCTGCCACGAAGTTTGGACTCAAGTTAATGCTAACTACAATACAGCTGAGCCTTGAACAACACAGGTTTGAACTGCACAAATCCACTTATAGACAGATTTTTTTTTCAATAGTAAATATCATGGTACTATACAATCCAGAGTTGGTTAAATCCACTCAATAGCATCAATATTCTAGAAATCATATTTTTTTAAGTGAAAAGGAAACTAAAATTTTACTAAAAGAACACAAGGAACATATATTATTTCATGTACCTGTGTTTTAAATTACATACCAGAACAAGATGACAGCAAATTCTATGCTTAATAGAATATCTAGAACAAACGACTCCAAACCATGTAACAACAGGCATATTTAAGGTTAAGAACCTAATCATCAAGATGATTGTAGATGACTGACACTGTGGAAATCCATTTTTCCATAAATGAAATGCTGATATGGCTTTGACACCAATCTTTTCTTCATAATTCTGATACAATTTCACTCTTAAGTTTCTGTATGTTTGAAATAATAAAAACTTTACAAACCTAGCAAAGACACATCAGCAATGATGAAGTATCCCCCATCAGGAACTATGGGTTTTAGGCCAACACTTTCAAGTAAATGTACCATCCGATTTCTTTTTACTTCTAACTCTTTTGGCAAAGAATTAAAGTAGCATTCTGGGTCATCCATGCGCTTGATGTCAATCCAAAGAGCTTGAGCCAAAGCTTCCTGTATATTAAGATTGAAAAATGTGGAAAGGAAATATGGTAATGTTATTTACTGCAGAATTTATTGGTATAATAAATAAAGATTGTTGGCAAAAAGTCATTCAGGGAATTACAGTTGAATTCCTGTGAACCCATGTGAACTTCTACAGATTAATGGAGGAATCAGTTACATGGAAATGATTAAATCTAATGTGAAGAGCTGAGAATGAACCATGAATATCCAAACTGAAACAGAAGTACAGTTGTCCCTTCGTATTCACAGGGCATTGGTTCCAGTATTCCTGCAGATACCAAAATCCATGGATGCTCAAGTATCCATAATACACTCAGCTCTCTGTATCCCTGGGTTCTGCATCTGTGAATTTCAACCAACTGTGGATCCACAATCTTTGGTTGAATCCATGGATATAGAACCCATGGATAGGGAGGGCTGACTGTAGTATATAAAGATGGCTTACTTGGCAATGCAAAGACATAGTTGTTTTCTATTGAGGTTAGCTTTAGAGTTACTTGCTAGATCTAAGTCTGAAAGATGACCAGAGAAATGATGAACCAGCCAGCATTTCCCCATTACCTTGCAGGACGAGGTAGCATAAATGAAAGTTGACCCACTGTGGCATTCCTCGTAAGTGTGCATATCCCTGCTCTAATCATTCACATCCCAGGAAGGACGTCTAAGTCCCACAGGGGTTAGAAATGAGTTTCTGGGGGCATGTGGAGTTACTTCTCTACCATTCTTCAGGAAAGTCAGAAGAGAAAGGGCCAAACAAAAAAGCCTGTATTGTCTAGATCAGGCAGGCATCTTAGAAGGCAACAGGTCAGGAACAGATAAAGAAGTCCAAATCAGGGCATCCATAGAAAACAAGGATGTGTACAAGCAGGAGGGCAGAAATTTGGTAGGTGAACTTAGAAATACCGGTTCTCAGAGCAAACAAGGAGATCCAAACAAATAATCAAGTACCCGGGACAGTTAAGAGACAGAGGGGCAGAACAAAATTGCCAAATTTTAAGGAAATTGATCAGAACCAAGAGACAGCAAGAACTAAAGGATAAATTCATCCACTCAGTCAATATATATTGAGTACCTATGTTAAACCTGGCATTGTGATAAATACTGGGGATATAATGATAAACAAGATAAACATGGTCCTTGCCTTTATGGAGATTCCAATTAGTGTGTATTGGCAGGGACATGTGAGAGGAATGAGAAAGAAAACAAACAGATGAAAAGGTCAGGATATAATTTGTTCTGCTGGAAGAACTGAGAAGTCTGGTGTGGTGGAAGGGGAGCAAGAGAGATAGCATGGCAAGAGAAGACACTGAGATGGAGAAGGGCAAAATCACAGAGAAGACTGCATGTCAACAACATTCAGCCGGAAAACAGCAATAATAATAACTCCCCAGAACTAAAAAAAAAAACTTGGATAAATAAGGATCAGTTGTTTCAGCCTCAGAATCTGTGGTTCCCCACTGGAATCTATGGTTCCAGTCTCCAAACATGGTTGTCTGAGGGCATGGGAAAGAAACAGGCACTTAGCTGAAATGGAGAATAAGATAGTTCAGAAAAACATTTTCTAGGTTCTTAGATGAATCTTTCTTTTCCTCAGTAACTTATTATTCCCTGTAGTAAGAGATATTGCCTAGAACATTCAAAGCCCAGGAGACATAAACATCTGTCCTCACTGTAAAATTATACTGGACTCCTCTCGTTGTCTCACACCCCACATGTGATCCACTGGCCAATACTGTCAGCTCCACCTTCAAAGTATATGCAGAACCCAATCACTATCTACCACTCCTACCATCCCCATATGGGTTCAGTCCATTGCTGTCTCTCTCCTGGATCATTCCAATAGTCTTCTAACTCAACAAAGCGGCTAGAGTCCCTTTGATAACACAAGTTAGATCATGTCACTCCTGTGCTCAAAACTCTCCAGTGGCTTCCTATCTCACCCAGGCTTTACAGTGACAAACATATCCCTACTCGATCTGGCTCCCAGCTACCTCTCTGATTTATTCCCTCCTATTCTTCTCCCTTGATCATCCCGTCCCAGCCTTTGTGCTTTTCACTGGTAGAAACTGCCTGCCCTAGGGCCTTGTACTGGTTTTCTCAGTCCGTAAGGCTCTTCTCTAGTTAACCATGTGACTGCTTAACCTTCGGTTCTCAGCTCAAATGTCACCTTCTGAGTGAGGCTTTCAAAGATTACTCCTTTTAACATTGTGTATTTTCCCCATTAGCACTTCATCTGTATTTTATTTTTCTCCATTGCTTCTATCAACATCCGACATATTATGTTATTAGGACATTTACTTGTTTTTTCTTTGTTGTTGTTTTTTTTTGCGGTACGTGGGCCTCTCACTGTTGTGGCCTCTCCCGTTGCGGAGCACAGGCTCTGGACGTGCAGGCTCAGTGGCCATGGCTCATGGGCCCAGCCGCTCCACGGCAGGCATGTGGGATCCTCCTGGACCAGGGCACGAACCCACGTCCCCTGCATCGGCAGGCGGACTCTCAACCACTGCACCACCAAGGAAGCCCCATTTACTTGTTTTTGATCTGCACTCCCCCACAAGGCTGTAAGGTCCAGAAGGGCAGGAATTTTTGACTGCTGTATCTCTAATGCTCAGTAAATATTACTGAATAGGTGAATGGATCTATTTTGAGAGGATGAAATGAGTTTAAAATATAATAAAACCAATGTCCGACTAGGCTTTATCACCATATCACTTTAGAGAGTCACTGGAAAAAGAATTTTAAATTAGGATTTTTTTTCTCCTTTAGTAGGTATTTTTGATGGGAGGCAAAAAAGTTTATTATAGCCAACATATTTTTTACTGTTTTGGCCTTTTAACTGCCTTCCAAAAAAATAAATTTTTTCTCAGTGTTCTGATTATTCACAAAGTCATAGTACACAGATCCCTGTTTTACAGATATTAAAAAAATACAAAATATAAAAAGCCTTGCAACCCACCCCTGACCCTATCTACTAATTTCATCTATTCCCCCCTTACCCCTACAAATAGCCACATTTACTAGTTTCTTACAGATTCTTCCAGAGATCCTTTAAGAAAATAGAAGCAAATAGTTTCCCCCCTTTCTTATACAGAATATAGCATAAATATATACTGCTCTGTATCTTGCTTTTTTTACTTTATATCCTGGAAATCTTTCCATGTCAGTAATTATAGAGCTTCCTCATTCTTTTTTCTTTCTTTCTTTCTTTCCCTTTCCTTTCTGTTTTTTTTTTCACTTTTAAACAGCCATGGTGATACAGTAATGGTCCCCAAAGATGTCCATGTCTTAAAATCCAGAATCTGTAAATATGTCACCTTGCATGGTAAAATTAACTTTGCAAATGTGATTTAAGTTAAGATCTTGAGATGGAGAGGTTATCTTGGATTATCTGTGGGCCTAATGTAATCACAAGCACCCTTATAAGGGAAAGAAGGTGGCAAGAGAGTTAGTGTCACAGGGGGACATGTATTGACAGAGGCAGAGGTTGCAGTGATGTAACCACAAGCCAAGGAATGTGAGCAGCCCCAAGAAGCTGCAAAAGACAAGGAGCAGATTCTCCCTTAGAGCCCCTAGAGGGAACGCAGCAAGGCCAACACCTTCCTTGTAGCCCCACAAGACCCTTTTGGAGTTCTGACCTCCAGAACTGTAAGATAAAAAATTTGTGTTGTTTTAAGCCACTAAGTTTGTGGTAATTTGGCACCAAGAAATAGGAAACTAATATAGTCATATAATATTTAAACGTTCAGACAGACCATAGTTTATTTAACCAATTGTCTATAGACGGACTATCCCCTATCTTCCTCAATGAATGGTCATATACATCGAGCTTCTTAAGTGTGCAGATAATAGCTATAAGGTAAATTCCCAGAGGATACATTGCTGCTTCACAGAGCACATATATCTCTAATTTTGCTTGGGGCTGTCACTGTCGTCCAGAGAGTTTGCAGTACTTTGTAATCCCACCAGCAACGTATAAGTGTTTAAAGTTAAAACTTCATGTATTAAAAACAAAACTATTCTTGATAGCAATGAGTTTGTGTTTGCTCCTAAATTTCCAAAGTATACTAGAAGCCCTGCTCAAAAAGGACATGAAGGGAGGAACGAAGCCAATTCACATTCACAACATAAAACTAACACCTCCACCCAAAGACTATGCATCAGCCCCAAATTACTATAACGCCTACCTGTAAAGGAGTCGCACAAGTATAAACGGTGTTTTGTTGAACTGTCTGTAAATGTTTTATCAAATGTTTAGGACCAATGGACCAACCAAGCTGGAAAAGAAAAGTAGATTTAAAAAATGAATCTAATTGTAAGTACCAAATCTGATAGAGTAGCTAAGCTTAATGTAATTATTAAATATATGCATTTCTAAAATGCTCACACTATGAAAGTAGTGTAGTCTTAGTAGTTAGAAACATTTCAACCCTGATCTTTTTGTGGAATAGTTTCCAACTGGAGTCACTAAATTCTGACTTCAGAAGGTAAACAGTGTCTGCAATCATTATTATCTTTCCCCCTCTTTGATTTGCTACTTCTAATATTCTGGAGGTCTAATAACCAGTTAAAAGGTTGTATGACTTTGGGCTTCCCTGGTGGCGCAGTGGTTGAGAGTCTGCCTGCCGATGCAGGGGACACGGGTTCGTGCCCCAGTCTGGGAAGATCCCACATTCCATGGAGTGGCTGGGCCCATGAGCCATGGCCGCTGAGCCTGCGCGTCCGGAGCCTGTGCTCCGCGGCGGGAGAGGCCACAGCAGTGAGAGGCCTGCGTACCACAAAAAAAATAAATAAATAAAAAATAAAGCTTGTTTGACTTAAATATAGGTAAAAGTAACTCTGAATGAGGGCCGTAAGGGAGTCTTCCATAATTTGGTTCTCCAGCCCTCATTTTTGATACTCTCTGCTTCTTAGCCAAGTTTAGAAGAGGTGAAGTTGGAAGATAACTAAGTTTCAATTGGATCAATTGTGATTGTACTACATAGTGCAGTGGTTAAGTGCGTGGATTCTGAACCTAGACTTCCTGCCCTGGCTTGAATTCAAATTCATTAGCAAGGTAACCTTAGGCAAGTTACTTAGCTTCTCTGTACTTTAGTTTTATTGTCTGTAAATGGGAATAATAAATTATACCCACCTCATAATGTGGTTATGAGAATGAAAGGAATCAGTATGTGGAAAGCTCTTAGAACCTGACACATAGTAAGTGCCAAAACATCAACTACTATTTTTTCTCCTTTTATATTAATATACAGTAATCTGAACATTCTTTGCAAAGAAAAGAGTACCATTAGTTGGTTACTTATAAAATTAAAAAATTACCTAATTTTTCTTACTTTTAAAGGAATGATTAAGTCTCAAAAAGGATAAAGGCCAATATGAAAACTGAATGAGTAAATAAGCAGATCAGTAAGTATAAAACCCTGGGCAAACTGAATATCTATGCATTTAAAACACAAAATACTCTACAAGAAGTAAAATACAGGCCTGTTTTCAAACAGTTAAATTCTTCTTCATCTTACCTTCCAGCCAGTTACACTGAAAGTCTTTCCAGCACTTCCTATCGTTATTGTTCTCTCCCACATACCTGGAAAAGTGGCTGAACAGAAAAAAGAAAAAAAAAAAAAAAAGGATAATTGCTTTATAATCAGTCTACACGCAGTATAATCTAAAAACATAAATGCCTTATAATATAGTCAGTATAGTTATTTCAATAGGTTTTTTAGAGAGAATTTAACTTTAACCCAAACACAGTTGAAAATGTTACCATGCTTGAAAACATTTAAGTGGCAAAATTATCTCCCAGGGCGTGAATGGCAGAGGTGCCAGCAGGCAGCACTCCAGGCCGGTTCAGTGCTGTGGTCACAGGAGCAACAGCACTCAGTGCTCAGTGTTAGTAGTAGCTGGGTGCCCAGCATAATCATTCTGTGGCACAGTTTTGCTTGTGGTTCTGGCTAGTGTTTAGCTCACCTCTACTCTGTCCATTTTCTGAGTCTACTTCTACAGGATTCCTAGGGCAATGGTTCTTAAAATACAGTCCCCACACAGCAATAGCAGTATCACTGGGGAACTTGTAAGAAAGGCAAATTCTTGGATCCTCAGAAACTCTGGGGAAGGGCCAACAATCTGCATGCATGTGTGTGAGTGTGTGTATGTGTTTTATAAATAACTTACTGAGATATAAATCCCATGACATATAGTTTCACTCGTTTAAGTGTACCATATCCACAAAGTTGAGCAACAATTACTACAATCAATTTTAGAACATTTTTTTTCACCCTAAAAGAAGCCCTATACCTATTAGGTATCAACCACTAATATTCCCATGGCCAATAATTTTAGAACTTACGCCTGAATGGAGCTTATCTAACACATGTATTTTCTTTGTAATGCACAACACAGCTTTCCTGCTCTTAGAAGCATTAGACAGCACTTCAGCACTATGTTTGGGGGCCATTTAAAATAGCAAAATCACTGTGAAAAGAACACTTGCTTATAGAACAAGCTGTAATAAGAAGGCAGAGTGTTGCCTTGTTGACCTTAACTGGAAACATGCATGTCAGGCAACTCAAATTTTTCACCCCTCTGCACATGTCTGCGAATGAAGCACTCTAGTGATTTGGGGGTTACAAATGTATTTTAGTGAGTAGATGAATTCATAAATACAGATTCCATGAAAATGGCAAACGACTATATAAAAATTTTCAAGTTGATACCTTTAGCAAAATCATTCATTTACTTATTCATACACTCATCAAACATTTATTAGCAATGATTAGGTGCCAAGTACTAAGCTAGGTCTAGAGGAAACAATGACAAGAAAGATGCAGTTCCTATCTTCAAGGAGCTTAATGTCTAGTGGGGGTTGGAGACAAGAAGAACAATTATATTACAGTGTGATAAGTGCTATAATAGCAACAGGCATGCAATATTCTGCAAGGATAGGAGATAGTGTTAGGGGTAGCTCTCTGCAGTCAGTAATGCTTGAGGTGAGATTTGGATGACCACATAGGACTTTACTGGGTAGAGAAGGGGAAAAAAAGGTGTTTTGGGCAAAGGGGATGCAGGTATCAAAGTCATGGAGGTATAAAATACAAGAGTTGGTGAATTCTGTTGGACATCGGTAAATTATTCCTCGTTAATCTTCTGAGAATGCTACCTACAAAACTGCTTTTTAGATTCCTCAAGTAATTTAGTTGTGAAATTCTTCACGTGCAATTCCACAAGTTTTTCACCTGTTTTTTTTAGAGGTACAATAGATGCTCTTATATCGTTCTAAGAGTGCTGGTATGCACAAAGGGAAAATAAATACCCATTTCTGGGGGGCTAAGTTACTGTCTTCTTGAAGTAATCTTCTCATAAGCAAGTAAAGTGTCTACTAAAATGTTAGATAGCTAAAGAAAGTTCCAAAATGGATGCATATGCAATTTTAGCCTATCACGAAATACCTGTCAACATTTGTAAAGGCAGGAAAACAATATAAATCAGAGAAGTTACCACTGTAATCTCTGTGAAGTATAAGAAAACCCAAAAAGACAAATGAAGAAAATATTTAGAGGGTCCATTCTAAGAAGGAATATTCTAACATTTGATGTAGATAACCATATCCTTTCAAGTTTTGAGACATTTCTAGTCTTCAATTTAGTCTTCTAAAATATTCCAAGGACACGACACATGTCCCACTTTCTTATTTGATCACAGAAAAGTCCAAACTATGTATAATGCAGATTATCACTTCCTTTAAAGTAATAATATATATCTAAAATCAGGAAGGCCTATTAGTAAAAACAATATTTAGAAATAAATTCTTTGAAAATAAAAATTACCCAAACTAATATAATACTAATACGTTTTAACAATAATTTATACATGAAGGAAATAAAAACTATGCACACATCAAATGTAGGTTTCATTCACAAAATATAAAATCTAACTATAGCATAAATTTAAAAGGAGAGCTAAGTAATTTCTTGATGGCTATTTTGGCCATATAAAAGTGGATGTCTTTTTTTCAAGGAGTAAGCTGATAAGCTAAATAATTTACAACGAATTTTATACTAATTTTCCAAATATCAATGGATTAGTATATAAATATCAGTGTATTAGTATAATCTCTTCCAGAAGAGAGGTTTCATTTGTCGACTGTAATGTCATTTTACTGAAACCTGCAGAAATCATTTGAGTCAAGAATCTGATTCAGTAAGAACAAGTTCTACTATTTCAATAAAAAGGGCCCTAAGTAATTTAAAACATCTGAATGTCCATGTCCTCTCCATCTCAGAGATCTGGGGAGCTACAGAAGTTAATGTAAACAGACAGGCAGAGCAGATGACCACAGCACTGCATATGAATATAGTAACCTAAAGAAATAAAAAAACTTTGCAGGTCTGATGATTTTAAAAAAACATATCCAGTGCCAGTATTGGTAAGTTTAGCTTGCAGTTATACCCGAAAGGCAGCTGGTCTTTGTACTTCTCATTTATGACCCATGATCCTTAAATCAGCCACAGCAGCTATTACAGTTATTCACAGGTGACTTAGGCTTCATTAGAAGTCAGATAAAAATGAGAGACATGATGAAGAGTGAAAACTACACCAGGAAAAACTGCCTCTGTGACAACTTGAAAATGATGCTAATTTCATGATGTATGGCCAGCAAGCCTTACTGTATTATATTAAAGAGCTACTATTGCACTCTGTAAACTGATGGAAGAGCCATTTAGCATCTTTCATGTAACAAAGGCCACTGTATTTAATAGAATAAGTTTTCACACATTTGCACTCTCTAAATAATGAAATAGTGAATTCATTTTTTTCTTGTTTTAACTTTATGAGTTGTTAAAACAACTAAAAAATCTGAGTTAAAAATATATGATATCTTTAGGAAATAACATCATCATTTACACTTTTACCCTGAAGGGCTTATAAGGTTTAAACAATAAATTTCAAGATCATTTAAAGTAGTATTTTGGAAAGAATATTGCTAAACTGAGTTAACTAAATTTTTTAAAGCCTTGAGACACTGCATAGGCATGAACATTTGTAAAACATGTAAAATGTTAAGTATAAAATTATATTTATTCATTAGATAGATACTTCTTCCTTTCTCTGCTTAATCTAAAAAAATTACCAAAACATTTAATTGTCCTTTTTGGTCTGATTTTCAACTGGAGAGAAGTTAGTGACCTGAGACAGAGATCACCAACAAGATGTGAGAAGGTGAACTGTGATGCAATGTTGACAAATAACAAAGGTCTGCTGGGCTAAGGCAACACACCTTGCAAATCTCTGACCCTCTTCTCTGTTTATACATTCTTCCTTAGAAGATTCATTCTCTTCCATGGGTTCCACTATCAACAAAATTTTGATGACTGCCAAAAATAAATCCCTTCACAATTTGATCCTGACAATCAGGCCTATAATTTTACTTGTTTCTAGACATCTCCTCCTCTATGTCTCAAAGACACTGAAACTTAGCAAGGCTAGAGCATGAGAAGCAGGAATTTCCTTTGCTCAGCTCTTCCCCACAGATCTGTTCCTCCTCCCATATCTCCGTCCCTGGGTAAGGGCCTTATCACTGCCTAGTGGTCCAGGCTAGAGATCTCAGAATCACACCTGCTTGCTTGCTTTCCCACCTTCAAATGCCATGTTCTGTGCCCTATAGTTTTTACATCTAAGTAGCCCTCATGTATCATCTCCACTGCCAGGGCATCTGACTTAAGATCCTCACCTGTAGCTGGTTCTTACCTTTATAAAACAAATCCAATATGGAACTAATTACCCTGCCTCGCAGTAGTTCTCAAAGTATGCTCACTGGTACCCTGATGATCAAATTAATTATTGAGTTTTTAAATAGAACTTTAAAAAATCAATTTTAAGGTTTCCACAAAATTTTCTTAAGCCACAAAATTTTCTTAAGCACTTAAGGTAAGTGCTACCACTTATCTGATAGTGAATGCTACCAACAGTGAAACAAATGAGCATTAGAAAATGAACATTAATGGCAAAAATCAGAAAAACTCAGATGTATTTATTTCAATAGCACTTTGTTACAGGTAAATACACACAGACTTGTAGTTTTTACATTGACTTCTAATTACTGAATTTCTGTTAAGAAAACTGTCTCTAGTTTATGATGAAATAAGTATGTATTGTCACTATTTCATGATGTGAACATCATGAGTTTAAGATGCTCTATCACTAAAGTAAGTTTCAGAACCACTGACCCCCTCAGTGAAGTTTAAACTCTTTATCCTCATATATAAAGTCCTTCAGAATCACCCTACTTTTCCACTCTCATCTGTGCCAGTTACTGCGGCACACCCTTCTACCACTTAAGTATATCTTGATCTTTCATGCCTTCTTGCCTCAGTACATAAAAGTTTATCTGATAGGAATTTTCTTTCTATTTCTCTGCCTAACTAAGTCCCGTCTTTTGCCCACTCCTTTGCTGATCACCTGAAGCAGTTGCTTTCTCCTGTGTCTCTACAACAATTTGTAATTTGCCATGGATAATTATGATATGTGCAACAACTATTTATACATAAGTGCACTAATTTTAAAATTTATTGGTTCCTGCCAGTGATTTTAGTTATCCTTCCCTCGCCCTTTTCATACTTCCTATTCATTTTATTCAACAATTACTTTCTGACTGTCTACCATGTACAAGACACTTTCTGGGAACTAAGGAGTCAGAAGAGACCAAAACATTTAAAAATTCCTACCTTCTTGCAGGTTCGAAGTAAAATATATAGATCCTGATATTTGTTATAGAGGAAAAAACAAAAACAGAACGGAAAAAGGACAAAGAAAATTCTGGAAACAGAGGTGTAACTATCTTAAATGTTGTGGTCATCAAATTTGACATCTGGGGCTTCCCTGGTGGCGCAGTGGTTGAGAGTCCGCCTGCCGATGCAGGGGACACGGGTTCGTGCCCCAGTCCTACATGCCACGGAGCAGCTGGGCCCATGAGCCATGGCTGCTGAGCCTGCGCGTCCGGAGCCTGTGCTCCGCAACGAGAGAGGCGACAACAGCGAGAGGCCCGCGTACCGCAAAAAAAAAAAAAAAAAAAAAAAAAAAAATTGACATCTGAATAAAGACCCCAGAGAGGTGACAGACGGAGCCATTTGGATATTTGGCGAAAAGTGTTTCCAGGTATAGGTAGGGCAAGTGCAAAGACCCAAAGGTTGCAGCCCAGTTTATAACCCTATAGTTGATATAAGTTTGGATTACCTCAGAAGACACTGTGGCTTTTGTGAGATGGCCCAGTAGTAATGGTGAAATTCCAGGCAAGGGCCATGCAGCAATACCTTACTGTCCTGACAATTTTTTCCTGTTGACCTGGCATTTTGGCAACCTGCTCAGCAGGGACAGACCAGTTCAGGAACAATTAAGTTCCCTATGTCTTATATGCCAAGTAATAGCTAGATTCTTGAAAAAAGCTAAAAATAAAGGCAAAAGTACTACTTCTCTGGTTTCATAGTTTTATAGTGTGATCCAAAATGTCATCTCCTAAGTTTGTACTGCTTGTCCTTCAATCTGCTCATAAATTCACTCAAGCATCATTCATTCAAGGCCCATTTTTAAGCGCTCACAGACATTTACCCATTACAAAGACTATTTTAAAGCTCTTCTGGGATCCTTTCCAATCAGATGTTCCACACGTGCCCAAACACATTTAGATTTGTGACTCTATGTAATAATTGGTACCTATTTTAAAATGCTTATTTCCAGTATATACAAGCCATTCATAAACCTCATCACTGATGCAGAGTGTGTCATATTTGATGCAAAGGTCAGCGATTACTTGGAGTTCCTCTTTGGTATACACCTACACATATGAAAGGGAACAAAGGAGCAGAGCCAATTAGTCAACATGTGAGAAAATGACGGACCAGAAGACGGTATAAAGAGATCAAAGACTCACCTTGCCAAGGGGGTTATGCGGAGTATTTAGTATTATAGCTTTGGTTTTGGAATTAAATTTGCTTGCCAGTTCTTGAGGATCTAATGTCCAGTCAGAACTAGACCATTTTTTCCCATCAACAAGTTTCTAAGCATGAAGAATGAAGATGTGATTTAATTCAGTTAATTCATGTTTGCTGTCCTACAAAAAAATAATCTAACAAGGAAAAAAAAGTAGAGAAAGGCATGGCAAAGGTAACTGAATAGATGACAAAGAAAAGAAATAGAAATAACTAAGCTTTACTCTGCCTTAAGAGCCCAACAGGATGTGAGTTCCATGCTCATACCTGTTAATTGGAAACATGAACTCTGTCAACATTAACGGCTGTGAAAGTGCCTATATTCCTTCAAAGGAGCCAGCTGTAACTATGGTTAACACATCTGATACTATAAGACTAATAGAAGATTCTGTGATTCACCTTGTATCACTTATTTTGATGAAAAATTTAAAAAGACAACGGTTCTATACTGTATTCCTAAAGATAAAAGCAGAATTTTAAAAAAATTACTTCATTCAGAATTCAATAAGCATTTATTGAGCACCCAGCATATACCCTGCACTATTAGTCGCTGGGGACCAGAGCTATAAAAGTGAGTCAGAAATGGTTTCTGACCTGGTGGTGCTCAGTCAATAGGGGAGACACATAACCATAAAAAATAGTATTACATACAATGTAGACGCTGATACAGCAGACAGATGTGCAAACACAAGATAAAGTAATAAAAGATCCCCCTTTAAAGTTGTTACCTTCAGTCATAGTAGAGATATATAGTAAATCCCAAAATGTAATCAAAGTAGGAACTTTACTGGCAACAAAGTAATGGTATTTACAAAACTTCTTAAAACATGTGAATCATAGGGGCAAACTTACAGATCTCAGGGGGATAAAAACAGGTATTGCTCCAGCCATTCTCACCATGGGCTCATAGCAGTCATAGAAAGGCACTATCACTATGACCTGGAATAAAACCAAATAACACAACATGTCAATCATTAATCCATTTAACAAATATTGTGTACATACTATGTGCAAGGCACTATACTACATGCTGAGATGAAGCAGTGTAGAAAGCAGGCTTTGTCTTCGCACATCTGAGTGAAAAGACCTTAGGGATAAACTTGTCGGGATCCTTAATTGGAGCCCTTGATCTCTTAGGGAGATCTGTGGATAGGCTTGCAGTGGGACCCTTGGAATTGTATGTAAAATTTTCTACATGCATAGGTATATTTTTCTGGGGAAAGGGGTCATAGCTCTCATCACATTCTCAAAGGGATGTTCCAGCCAAAAACTTTGAGTTTAAATTTCAAATTAGAAAATAAATGATCAGTGGCAGAGCAAGACCATAAGGAAAGAGAGCACTGCAACTGATGCTCTCTGCTGTGGAGTACTAATTTATAAGTATTATCCTGAGAGTAAAGACGTTTGTCATTTCTCAAAAGCATCCCCAAACAAAAAGTGTATGCAGGTAGACAGTTAGAATGCTACTGCTAATGTCTGATAACCACAATTTCCCTCCAGATGACTTATATCTGGATCCTTTTTTCTTAGTCCCTTAGTCCCTTGAGATACTCCCTGTTCCTTTTCTCCTACAGGCTCTCTCTCAATCACTCATGGCCTGGCTTTCAGGTCATTGGGCCAGACTAACCTGTCCAGTTGGTATTCCTTCTGCAGTATGCCAGCCTGGACCTAGCATCCCTAACTTTTTGCTTTTCTATAAGGAGGGTTTGAACACATAATTTATATCCATTGTACACATTTGATTTTCTATCTTTTTTAAACTTAGAAATATTTCACAAAAATTTTAATATTATTTAGTTTTAGCATTTATTATTTTAAAGGCTATTTGAGAGTCTATTGAATTCTAGAATAGTTTTGTTATAGTTTGCTTGTATAAATAACAGTGCAATGTTCACTTGTGACTATGCATAGTATCTTCATTTTAAAATCATTTGCTGAATAAATTCACATGATTGCTACTGCTAGACTAAAGGGTATAAACATGTTTTATGGTAATTTATATATATAGTCAAACTGCTTGTGAAAAATCTGGCAACAATTTATAATTTTACAAGTCTACACTAAACTGCCACATTTAAGTTTGTGTTGGTTAAATTCATGGTACCTAATTATCACCCTAAATTTGCACTTTTTACTGCTTGTACTTCTTTTTCAAGGCCTTTCTCATTGGAGTCATAGGAGGCCCTTATATTCTAAAGCCCCTTTGTTTGTACTAGTCATCCAACTCACACTGAGTAGTTCCTATACAACGTGCTATGTTATGTGTTGGGTACTGTGGAGGACAAAGAAATGAGCCAGGAATGAATCTTTTCCTCAAGTTCTTAATTAGACTGTGAAATTCTTAGGGACTAAGATGACCCATCTTTGTAGCCCTGGTGAGAAACAGTGCCTGGTATGAAGTGAGAGCTCAATGAAGGAAAGTAAATTGGGAAGGCAGCGAGGTGGAACTGAAGAATATACTTAACATGCTTCCCTGAAATTTCCTTATTTTTACAATGGAAATAATTCCCCTCTCTTTTTGAAGAATATTTACTGAGCACTCACTATTTCAGGTGCTAGCTCTATAGCGATAAACTAGTTTTCCTGGAACTTACATTCTCCTGCAAGACATTTATAATAAATAAGAAAACAAGGAAGTAAATCAGCTAATTTCAGACAGTAATAAATACTATAAGGAAAGTAATAGGTCAATATGATGGAAAGTGGTGTGTGTGGTTTCAAAATATTAGGTAAGATGATCAGGGAAGAAAGGATAGAGGAAAGAAGGCCTAGGGCTGAGCCCTGGGACACACCAATAAAGTGCAGAGAAGGAGGAAGCAACAAAGGATTAACAACACCAAAGTCTCAGATAAAACTTTCAACTATTTTATAGGAATAAAGGAGATTACGTATATGAAAGTATGACTGTACTTCCTTACCATGTCTCCTTAAGTAGCTTATTGTTTGGCAGTAGGAGAGTGAATTGAGATGTAAAAGGATAATGTAACACAAAGTAACAGGTATCTTTCATAAAGAAGGTACAGATAAAGTGTGGGGAGAGTTCAAAGAAAGGAATTAACAATACAGATCATGGCAAATATTCATTCTTCACACCCAGCTTAACCAACACCTCTCTAGAGCTTTCCAGACCTATATTAGCAGAGTTGATCACTTCTTCCTCTTGTCACCATGGTAACTTATACATTCCCCACCACCGCCTATAGCACTGCATTCCTCCTCATGTGTTTACAAGTCTATCTCCTCTACTAAACAGGGAACCCCTTCCATGCAGAAACTGTCTTTTAAAAATGTCTCCCACAATGTCTAGCGTATCCTCAATAAATTCTGAATAAATGAAAGAGGTGAGGAAATACGGAAGCAGGGGTATTGGAATGATAATGGGGAATTAGGGGCAGAGCTGACTGAGGTCAGTGCCAAAGTGGGTTTTATATCACATCACTAAATAAAGAAATCACTCAGCCTTCTTGTTATACATCCCTCACACAGTGCTGCTAACAATACAGGGTACAAAAAGACAGGGACCAAATACTTGTTGATTGAGTTCAGATTAAAGGTTATTTTAGCAGTGAAAACTAAGATTCATTTTCCCGCATCACTGCTAGCCCCTTTTACCTTCCCTTATCTAAATAGGCTGTAAATATAAGAATAAATGACATGCAACAAAATGGATGAATCTCACAGACAAAATGATAAATGAGAGAAGCCAGACTCAAGAGTACATACTGTATGATTCTATTATATTAAGTTAAAGAGCTGGCAAAATGAACCTATGGTGACAGAACACAGAAGAGTGGTTACCTCTGGAAGAATATAGACTACGAAGGGGCAAAAGGGAACCTTCTGGGTTGCTGGAAATGTACTATATCTTCATCTGGTTTGTGGTTACATGGAGACATACATACACATATACATGTAAACATTTACTAAGTTGTACTTAACATTTGTGAACTTGACTGCACATACATTATACTTCAAAAATAATTCAAATAAAAAAGAGTATAAAATAAGTAAAAATAAAAGCAGGACAAATGATAGTGATTAATATAGGCAACATGATAATGTTAATATACTTACTTCATCTCCCTCATCAATTAATCCTTGAATGGCATTAAAAAGAGATCCATATGCTCCTACTGTCACAAGGATTTCTTTATTTGGATTTATTTGATTTTGATAAAACTTTTCATATAGGCAGGACAGAGCTTTCACAAGTGATGGATGACCCTGTTGAGTAAAAGGAAGAACAAAACCTTAAATTTAATTATGGGACTTACTTCTTTGAGATAGTTTGGCTCTAAAATGTAAGAATTTTTAACATCTGGGTTTTATAATTTTCCAATTTGTATTTTTAAATGGCAATAAATTTAATTTTTTTCCTATTTTCAGAGGGTTCCTGCATGAATGATCATGAAGACTTGTGATAAGTTTTTTTTAGTAGAATCTATGAAATCTCTGGATATCCTAGGCATTCCACCACAGAAAGATGGAGGTTGTACTGAGGTAGAAAGAAAAAAAGTAACTAGTTGGAAATAGAGAATATTAAGTAAGAAGCCAGTGCTGAGGCTGCATAAGTTTGAAAGGGAGAGAAAACATGTCTAAAGTGAATATTCTCCTTCCCTGCTTGTTGTAGGACCCCATCCTGGAACAATGGTAAACAAAGGGCCAAGACAGGACTGTGGAGAAGCTGGAAGTAGGGGACAGCTCATCCTAGGAGATAAGGGTAAGGGTGGGTGTTCCTCTGGTTATCAAGTTAGGACAGTTGGTTCCAGAAAGCCAATTACGGAGAAGTGGTAGAAGAACATTCACGCACAATACAATATAAAACACAAGCTCACACCCCACAGAGTCCTCATATACTTACAAAGCCCCGTGTGTACTGATTCAGACTATCAACTGCTGCAATCTTTGATAATTCTTCCTTTACATATACAGGAGGGGATATATCTGGAAGGCCTTGGCCAAGATTCACAACAGAGGGGTCTGCAGCCAACTTGGTAAATTCAATCCTAAGATAAAAAATACTAATATCAGTAAGTATTAAAATTACAAAGTTAGCTGTTTATACCTCATAGTCTTTAAAAACTGAAAAATAAGACTTAGTTTAGTCTTACAGATCAAACACAATTAATGAGTTCACGACAAAAATTTTACCGTCTACAAAATGACTTTACCTGGAAAAATTATGGCTGAACTGATGAACTTAATGTTTCTTACAAATCTCAGTTCCATGATACCCATATTTTAATCATATATATATTTTTCTCAACCATCTGCTGCTAGGTTCTCTTATCAACCATTAGAAAGGAGCGCTAATAGGAAAAGTTGATGGATTAGAAGGTAAGTTCCACAAGGTCATCCACCCAATCTGTCATTTTCTCTGTCCATTTCCAGTGCCTAGCTCAGGACCTGGCACATTTGCTAAGTGAATAAATCAGTGTATGAATCATTATTTCCTTCCATTTCCACTGAATGGATGAATTAAAATAAGTGGTTTTATTTATAGACTATAGATAAAGCTAAAAATTCCCAAATAAGGATATAAACATGTGGAGGAAAAAAACTTCACCCAATGATTATTGTTTATTCTAACGTACTCACCACACATTGCTATCAAGGCCTTCAATTCGTTTTGCATTTTTGAATTTCAAAGACATTTTCTGAAAGATATAAATATTGAAAGGGTTTTAAAATTTCTTTAATCAAAACAAAAATGCCAGAAAATCATGGGTAACTCTTGCTTTTCCCTATTGGCACCATGGAAAAAGCAGTACTGTAGAGATAAATTCTAGACGCCAATACAAAGTTCCGAAGAGGAATTCATCTCCCACCTACTGCTCTAAGGAGTGTTTTTCCTTATGAACCTTAGATGTTTATCTTCTCACTTAAGAACAAAAATATCACCCTAGCCTAAAAAATAAATCAATTTAAAGGCCTGAAATATACTGAAGAGAACAATAATGATACTAAAAAAAGTCAGTTTAAAGAAATATCTTGAGGGGACTTCCCTGGTGGTGCAGTGGATAAGACTCCGCACACCCAATGCAGGGGGCCTGGGTTTGATCCCTGGTCAGGGAACTAGATCCCACATGCATGCTGCAACTAAAAATCCCGCATACCACAGCTAAGAGTTCACATGCCACAACTAAGGAGCCAGCGAGCTGCAACTAAGGAGGCTGTGAGCCACAACTAAGACCCGGTGCAACAAAACATATAAATAAATAAATAAATAAATACTCGAGTCATGCTGTGAAGATCATTTTAGGTCAGGTGTACTAACAGTTTCACAATTAAGTTCCTTGTATGTCATACAGGAAGCACCAAAACAAATGGTTTTAAAACTACTTAATAAGGAGTTCTAAATAATAATAATAGTAGGTAACATTATTGGGTACTAAGTATGTACCAGGCACTAAGTGTCTTAAATAATTAACTCATTTAATATTTACAACAACTCTATATAGTGGTTCTATTATGAGCCATAATGTACACATGAGGAAAGTGAGGTACACAGAGGATAAGATCATGTAACTTTACATCTGCCCAATTCATGAAAGCTAGTAGCATTTAAACCCAAACAGATTCAACTCAGTATGTGAACCCAGGTAGTGTGACTTCAGAACATATATTCAGTACTGTTTCCGCATACTGTCTTTTACTTAACAAGACCTTTGATTACTAGAATGCTGTCTCTTAAAAAAGTATATTAGACATTTAGGTCAGGTCTACTCACATCAAGCAAGTTAGGGCTGGGGTATAAAAATATTAAAAGCTAAAATTATGAAGAGCATGCAATTTTTTAGTTCTTTAGAGTCTAAAATTAAGTTTATATTATCTCTCAAAAGCACTGAATTGGTTTTGAGTTCATTGTTGCCAAGCTGCTGGAAATTTAAAAAAATAATGATTGGCAGCATTTTTGCCAAGATTTTCCTAATAGAATATTAAAGTAACTTTAATTCCATCTGGGAGGGAGATAATGATAATGATTATTAAACAGACCATTGTTCTCATTCTATTCCCAATAATGGAAGCAAGAAAAATATCTTTTTACTCTCATATTTTTATCTTTGAAACTCCAGTGAAGTAAATCACACGCAAATTCTCCAGAGGTTAATGTGCCTTCCAGAACAGCCTAATGATTAAATGCCCACCTGAACGTGATGCTGTTATAGAGACTACAATTATAAAACTAAAACTCTGAGAAAGATAGAAAAGGTATTCTAACTGTTCTTTGTCATCTCTAAAACATGTTTAAAGTTAATGATTCATTTAATCTATGACTACAAACACAAAGTAGAAATTCATATATAAAAGTGAGCATAGTCTACAGTAGATAATTTAGACACAAAGTCCAATTTCACCTAAAATAGTTGGATAACTGTGGTCAAAATGCATTTTTCAGATTTAATTTTCTTTAACATTTGTATCTAGATGAGCCTCTTCTCCCACGACTCTCTGTGCCTCTGTTCCTTCCCACTGTATACCTCAATCATTCTGACCTGTTAAATATGCTATAGTCTTCTCTCACAAGCTCCGTATGTGATCCTTCCCTTACCCAAAAGGTCTTTCTACACCAATGTTTCTCAGCCTTTTCTTTTTGTCACCACCATGAACCCCCTACCCCAACCATGGAGACTTTTTAGACATTTTTTCTAATCATGTCTCCCCCGCTCCCTCATTAAATATTAAGGAATAAGATTTTGTCGGATAGAGTTGAGCTTTGGATGATCACAAAACATTGTAATAACCAAGATTTATTTCACCTGCCAAGCACCAGTTTATCCCTCTTGGGGGCAATATTGCCCCTGTTAAGAATGCATGTTCTGCATTCGATCTAAGCCCTGCTCTCCACAACCTCGTCCCTTCACTTGGCTAACTCCTATTCCACCTGCCACCTTCAGTTCTCAAGTTAGACTTCATTTCCTCCAGAGAGCCTTCTCTGATTCCCCAAGTCATGGTTAGATGCTCCTCCTATGTGTTCCTCTGACATGAAGCATTCCCAGCATTTACTACATAACACTATCTTTTTTCTGTTTATTTGTCTGTATTCTTCCTTAGACTATAGGCTCTATGAGGACTATTTCTAGGTTGTTCACTGTTCACTGACTGTGTATTAATCGGATTTCTCCAGAGAAACTGAACCAATAGGATGTGCATATATATATATATATATATATATATATATATATATATATATATATATATAGTGATTTATTTCTAGGAATTGGCTCATGAGATTTGTGGGAGCTGGCAAGTTCAAAATCTGCAGAGCTCCAGCAGGCTGGAGACCCAAGGAAGAGCTCATGTTGCAGCCCGAGTCTGAAGGCAGTGTGGAGGCAGAATTCCCTCTTCCTGGGGGAACCTCAGTCTTTTTTTTCTCTTACAGCCTTTAGCTGACTGAATCAAGGCCACCCACATTATGGAGGGTAATTTGCTTTACTTAAAGTCTACTGATTGAAACGTTAATCTCACCTGAAAAATATCTTCACAGAAACAATCTAGACTGGCGTTTGACCAAATATCTGGGTAGTGTGGCCTAGGCAAGTTGACAGATAAAATTAACCATCAGAGTGTCCAACACACAGTGCTATGCCTAGCACATAGCAAGCTTTTAATAAATATCTGATGAATGAATGAAAAAAACCCACACATTAGGAGTGAACTTATGGTGTCAGCTACCTTAAGTTAATGCTTCAGTAACACATGACCCCAAAGTCTTGGTTGCTTAAAATCATAAGGGGTTATTTCCTTCTCATGCTACATATTCACTGAAAGTTAGCTGTTGCTCTGTTCCATGTCACTCTAACTCTTGAGACACAGGCTGATGAAATAGCCTCTATCTGGAATATGGCTAGTTTCATGGCAGAAGGAAAAAATTCTTAAGAAGTTTCTGCTTAGATGCAGACACATCACTTCTGCTCACATTTTATTGGCCAAAGCAATTTCATGGCTAAGCCTGACACCAACATGGCAGAAATGAATTCTGGAGTTACAATGAGATACGTGGTTAATATGGGTTGAATTGTCCCCCCCCCACCTATAATGAGATACGTGGTTATTATGGGTTGAATTGTTCCCCCCCCCCCGCCACCGCCCGCCCATTCTTTTTTTGTTTTTTTGCGGTACGCGGGCCTCTCACTGCTGTGGCCTCTCCCTTTGCGGAGCACAGGCTCCGGACGCGCAGGCTCAGTGGCCACAGCTCACGGGTCCAGCCGCTCCGCGGCACGTGGGATCTTCCCAGACCGGGGCAGGAAACCGTGTCCCCCGCATTGGCAGGTGTACCCTCAACCACTGCGCCACCAGGGAAGCACCCGCCCCCCGCCCATTCTTATGTTGAAGTCTTAACATCCAGTACTTCAGAATGTGACGTTATTTGGAAATAGGTTCATTGCAGATGCAATTAGTTAAGTTGAGGTCATTAGGGTGGGCCCTAATCCAATGTGAATGGTGTTCATGCAAAAAGGGGAAATTTGGAGACAGACTAGCATACAGGGAGAATGCCATATGAAGATGAAGGCCAAAATCGGGGTGATGCTTCTAGAAGTCAAGAAACACCAAAGTTTGTCAGCTAATCACCAGAAGCTGGGAGACAAGCATGGGACAGATTCCTCCTCACAGCCGTCAGAAGGAACCAATACTGCCAACACCTTGATCCTGGACTTCTAGCCTCCTAAACTGTGTGGTAATACATTTTTGTTGTTGAAACCACTCAGTTTGTGCTACTTTGTTAAGGCAGCCCAAGGAAACGAAGATAGCAGTGAAATGTATAAGACATGCTACAATGCCCAAAGACATCAAGATTCAGCAGTAGGTGCAAATGCTCACTGCCTAAGAATTATTGTCCAGAGTAGATCCGGTATTAGGAAAAGAAAATAAACCTAAAATCCTATGGGGAATTAAACATGAGCCCCAAGTGTACAATGGAACATCTATAGGGCCTGTATAATTTCTGGGCCGCTAACTCCATGAGGTGGCTTCTGTTTCCAGGTAGATTAATACCTGGCATACATATACTGAACTGTTATGTTATAAATGCAAAACTGCTAGGGTACTAGTAAGCAGCATCTTTTGTTGTTAATGTGAAGCTGAAAAAATGCAGTTCTACAGAATCACCATTAAGTGCCACTCTTGGCAGAGATAAGAAAAAGCTTATTGTTATTGTCTTTAAAATGTTTACTGTACCTGTCAGAATAGCTATAATCAGGAACCTTTGTGCACTATTGGTGGGATTGTAAATTGGTGCAGCCACTGTGGAAAATAGTATGGAGGTTCTTTAAAAAAATTAAAAATAGAACCACCATATGATCCAGTAATTTCACCTCTGAGTATTTACCCGAAGAAAACAAAGACACTAATTTGAAAAGATATATACACTCCAATGTTCACTGCCTCATTATTTACAAACAGCCAAGATAAATGCCCATGGATAGACAAATGGATAACGAAGATGTGGTGTGTGTGTGTGTGTGTGTGTGTGTGTGTATATATATTAAACATGGTGTGTGTGTATATATATATACACACACATACACATACATACATAGAATATACTCAGCCATAAAAAAGTAAAATCTTACCATTTTAAACAACATGGATGGATCTAGAGGGCCGTATGCTAAATGAAATAAGTCAGACAGAGAAAGACAAATACTATATGATCTCACTTATATGTGGACTCCAAAAGACAAAACAAACAAACAAAACAAAATGAAAACAGATTCACAGATACAGAGAACAAATGAGTGGCTGCCAGAAGGGAGGGGGCATAAAATAGGTGAACGGGGATTAAGAGGAACAAACCTCCAGTTATGCAAAAAACAAATCATAAGGATGTAATGTACATCATAAAGAATATGATCAATAATATTGTAATAACTTTGTATGGGGACAGATGGTTACTAGACTTATTGTTGTGATCATTTCATAATGTATACAAACATCAAATCATTATGTAATATACTTGAAACTAACATAATATTGTATGTCAAATACATTTCGACTTAAAAAAAATGTTAACTGCAATGGTACTGGAACAGGAAAGTCTGGAAAGCAGAAAAAAATATTACCCATTATCCTAAGACTCAAACATACTCAAGTTTCAGTTGTATATAATTTAAGGGCCCTACCTGTTTGACCTGATGCATTTAGATGGGATAGGACAAGTGTAGAAAAAACCCCAGTTGTATATAATTTAAGGGCCCTACCTGTTTGACCTGAGGCATTTAGATGGGATAGGACAAGTGTAGAAAAAACCCAAATGGTGAGCTTCAGCTGGGGAAATTAAGGCTATCAATATCTGTGAATCACAGGGTATGAGTCAAGTATAAAAAAGATAAAGAATGCAAGAGGGCTTTCCTGGTGGCACAGTGGTTGAGAGTCCACCTGCCAATGCAGGGGACACGGGTTCGTGCCCCGGTCCGGGAAGATCCCACATGCCACGGAGCGGCTAGGCCCGTGAGCCATGGCCACTGAGCCTGCGCATCCGGAGCCTGTGCTCTGCCACGGGAGAGGCCACAACAGTGAGAGGCCCGCGTACCGCAAAAAAAAATTTTTTTTAAAAGAATGCAAGAAAAGGCCAGAAACAGAAATTACAAAGCTAATTTTTTGAGAGGAGAAGACAATAACCAGGCAGAGAAGCAGATGGACTGAAGTACTTCAAGACTAGGCTGGAGCAGAAAGGGAGCACTCGTGTAATGGGCATGCCTTTAATGTGGTGCCAGGCTGCTGGGGTAGCCTAAACATATATTATCTTTTAGATCTATGAATTAGGTATTTATAGTTGTAATCACATGTGATTTTTTTAAAAAAATTTGCCTTTTCTCTTGATGGAATATCTTAAACATTTTATGAATTTTCTTAGTCATCATAAAATTTTCACTTTTAATTAGTAGGTAATATTTCAGGTTATGAATCACACCTTACTCCTTCATTCCCCTAGTTTGTGCATTTATTATTCAAGTGTTTGGCAATTTTAGGTAAGTATGTTTCTTCTGTATATTATGTGGTCCCTGCTTTGTTTCCTTCAGTTTTAGTTTGATGTGGAAAGTGAATGTTTAAACAGATCAGTTTCAAAAAGAAACGTTGTGCCTCTTTCCCTTTGGAAAGATGATGTATTGACACATTACCAGTTTGAGAGTCTGCTAGAAATTTGATAGTTCCCCAAACTAACTAAAAGGAAACTTTGTTATACTCTTTCCTAGCTTGGAGAGTGAGAAACGGACCAGTGCATAGATGCCTTTGAAGCTCCAAAACTATATGAATCAGATCTCTTAGTTGCACAGGCAGAAATTCAATCTCAACAGCTTAGGGAAAAAGAGGAATTTATTAGAAAGCTCATGTCACCATGAGAAGGTAAAAGGTGCAGCCAGCATCAAGGGTAACACTGAAACCAGAAACTTAAACCTCATCAGGGCTCTGCTTCGTCTACTTTTCTATGCAATCTCTGTCTGCTTTTCTCCACATGAGACAAAACACAGTTATACCTCCTGATTTCACCACCACAGAGGGCCTGAGAGCTGCCTTCTCTGGTGCCAATTTCAAAAATTCTAGGGAAGGGCTCTGAATGGCTCCTCCCCCCCTCCCCAATTTAAAAAGTACTATATTAATATGCCTGTTAAGACTATAATGAAAAGATATCAGAGCAGTGTGAAGCAAGATCATGAGAGAAATAGAGATGTAGTCAACCAAGGATGCCATTTTTTTGGATGCTTTTTTTTTTCAAATGTACTTACTACCCAATCAAAAAATGGTATAGACCTGACTCCCCATCTCCAGCCCCTCTAGATGTGCTCCCTGAGCTAGAACCTGTCAGTGCCCCTGGTAGTATCTTTACAAATATACCAGCGCCTAACAAAATATATGTTTGGAATGGGGAAAAGAGCACTATCCAGAAAGATAGGAGGAACTGCTGTCCTTAGAGAAAGGGAGGGGGTCTCAGGTCACAGCAGTCTATGAAAGTCCATCTAAAAGGGAAGGCTGATAGGGAGAGGGGTACAGACACCCTACTTCTATGGCAGAGCTGAAGGTATGCAGTGTAAATTTCTATGTCTGGAACAGAGAGCCGGGGAAGAGGTGAATGGAGAACCAAATTCTAAGGCAGGGGTGAAATTAAGTTTCCTCCTATATACCAATGCATTGATTGCAATCTCATATCTCCCTTATATTCGAACCACACTGGCTTTCATTCACCCACAGAACAAATATTTATTGAATACTTATTTTATACAAGGCACTTTTCTTCTTGGGATATAGCAGTGAGCAAAACAGACTAAAATTCTCTATTCTCATTGAGCCTTTCTCCTTTCTATGCCTTAAACACTCCAGGTTTGTTCCCATCTGTCATGGATTATATTACTCTGTATAATTATTCACCCCTCCTTTTTGGAAGGAGTGACTTTGAGATTGGACATGTGATTTGCTCCGGTCAATGGAATGTGAGTGAATGTGACATATACTAGGTCCAGGAGAAACTTTAAAAGCTGTTGCATGGTTTGGCTCAGCCTCTGGTTCTTCTCTCCTCTGCTGTGCGAAGAACATGTCTCAGATAGGGTTACATTTTTACCTTAGATCCTGAAATTTAGAAAAAACACATAGGGCTTCCCTGGTGGCACAGTGGTTGAGAGTCCACCTGCCGATGCAGGGGACACAGGTTCGTGCCCCAGTCCGGGAAGATCCCACACGCCACGGAGTGGCTGGGCCCGTGAGCCATGGCTGCTGAGCCTGCACGTCCGGAGCCTGTGCTCCGCAACGGGAGAGGCCACAACAGTGAGAGGCCCGCGTACCGCAAAAAAACATAATAAAATAAGAAAATAAAAAAACACATAGAGTGCAGCTGCAACCTGCAGCAAAGCCACAGCTGACTTATAGCCTACATAAAACCTGAGTGAGAATGGGAAGGTTACTGTTATAAGAAGGTAAGATTTGGTGGCTTTTGTTACAGCAGCAGAGCTGACTGATATAAAAGCTTTTGCAATTGCTGTGTCCTCTGCCTAGAATGCCCTCTCTTAGGTCTTTATGTGGCTGGTTCCTTATGTCCTTCTATTCGATATGCTCTCTATTCAAATAGAACCTCCTCAGAGAGGGCTGCCAAAACTATATGCCCTAACGTTACTCACCCCCTCTGTCCCACTAGTACCACCAATGGTTTTAGCAGTTTTCTCTATTTCATTTTCTTATGACATTCACAACTACCTAAAATTATTTTAACTTGTAAATGATCTGTCTCTCACTAAAATGAAAACCTCAGAAAACAAGACTTGTGTTGCTCATTGCTGTATCTCCAGTATCTAAAATCGTGTATGAAAGGTAATGTGTTCAAAAGTATTTTTTGAACATATGAATGAAATCCTACCTCTTTAATTATCCTCATGTTGAATTATTTCAATGGCATTCTGCCTCTAATCCATCATTTGCAGTGCTCCAGAGCTAAACACTTAAAACACAGACTGGGGGATGCTACTAGCTTGCCCTAAAATCTCCAAAGACTCTCCTCAGTCCATGAAACGTAACTCAAATTCGAACCTGGCACTCAAGGCTCTTAATCTCATTTCAGCCTTCTCTCACTCTGTGCTGCTGCCTCATATACAGTGACTCAACAGCGTAGGACCGCTTGCCACTCTCTAATTACCTTCAGTGCGTTTCTGTTTCCGATGCTTTTATTCAAGTTCTTCCCTCTGTTTGAGATCAGCTTCTCCATAATACCCACTGTGGTTGGCTCAGAAATGACCTCCCCCAAAACATCTGCATCTTAGCCCTGAAACCTGTGAATATTATCTTATAGGGCAATATATATCCTTATATCCTTGCAGATGTGATTAAATTAAGGATCTTGAGATGAGGAGATAATTTTGGATTATCCAGGTGGGCCCTAAATTTAGTCACAGGTATCCATATAAGAGGGAGGCAGAGAGAGATTATACACACACAGAGAAGGCCATGTGAAGATGGAGCAGAGAGTGATTTGAAGATGCTGGCAATGAAGATTAGAGTGATGTGGCCATAAGCCAAAGAATACCAGCAGCCATCAGAAGCTGGAAGAGGCTGGAATGGATTCTCTCTAGAGCCTCTGGGGGGACTCTGGGTGACAATGATGTATCAAGGTAGGTTCAATGTTTGTAATACATACTCCACTCAGGTAAGGAATGTTGATAATGAGAGAGGCTATGCATGTGAGGGCCAGGGGATACATGGGAACTCTGTAGGTTCTGCTCAATTTTGCTCTGAAGCTATAATGCTCTTTAAAAAAAAATTTATTAAAATTTTAAAAACTTAAAAAAAAAAAAGAGCTGCCAGGGTATTGTGAAATCATGTTCTCTTTCTCCCTTTGGACAAAATGCTGCTCAAGCAAGCAGACACTAACAGAATTATCTCACAGGTAATAGATGTTTTCTAAGGTATGGCTGTCCATTCAAAAAAGCAGACAAATTACATTCTTTTGCCACTAGATGGCACAGGAAAATAACAGAATGTTCCTGTAATGAAAAAAATGAAAGTGGAAATGCAAAGTAGGGATGTAGACTTAAAAGACTCAACAAAATATAAAACACTCATATACATGTTACCCAGATTCAGTAATAATATCAAGATTTTGCCTCATTTGCTTCATCTCTCCTGCATTTCCTTTTCTTTCTTTCTTTTCTTTTTTGATTGCTGAGTAATTTTAAAGCAAATCCTAGACCTTAAGTCATTTTGCCACTATATACTTGGCACATATCTCTAAAAAACATTGATATTCTCTTATATAATTTCAATGTCATCATCACAGCTCACTAACAATGATTCCTTGATATCATCTAATACCCAATCTACAGTCATATTTCTCTGAGTGTCTTTAAAAATATCTCTTTACATTTCTGTTGATTGGGTCAAGTTCCTAAACAAGGTCCATATATCATACTGGTGGTTAAGCCTCTTTCCACCCCAGAGCAGTCCCTCTGAAACACTACCCACCACCACTTTTGCCCTGTGCTGACTTGTTGAAGAAACCAGGTCAGGAATCTATCCTGTGGTTATGACCCACATTGTGGATTTGTTTGCTTTTCTAATTCGTTACATAACTTGGTCCTCAATCTGCCATATCTCCTATAACTGGTCTGCACTTACAGTCACTATATAATATCCTTTCTTGAGTAGACAGAGCCAGACTTAGAATACCAGAGCTAGACAGAGGTGAGAATGGTATTTTAGTTATGCCACTTATAAGCTGTGTGACCTTGGGCAAGTTACTAAACTTATTTAAGGCTCCACTGTTTCATTTGTAAAACAGGATTATAACAAATCATAACTTGAAGAATTTTATAAATATAAAGTGGAATAATAAGGGGATTAGATCAAGATGGCAGAGTAGGAGGACGTGGAGATCACCTCCCCTAACAAACACATTCAAAATACATCTACAGGGGGCTTCCCTGGTGGCGCGGTGGTTAAGAATCCATCTGCCAATGCAGGGACACGGGTTTGAGCCTTGGTCCGGGAAGATCCCACATCCCGCGGAGCAACTAAGCCTGCATGCCACGACTACTGAGCCTGAGCCCTAGAGCCCGTGAGCCACAACTACTGAGCCCACGTGCCACAACTACTGAAGCCTGTGCACCTAGAGCCCATGCTCCACAACAAGAGAAGCCACCGCAATGAGAAGCCTGTGAACCACAACATAGAGTAGCCCCTCCTCACCACAGCTAGAGAAAGCCCACGCGCAACAACAAAGACCCAACACAGCCAAAAAAACAGATAAATAAAAATACATAAATAAATTTACAAAAAAAGAAAGAATGCACAGACTGAATATAGCACAGTAAGATGTTTAAAAAAAAATACATCTACATGTGGAACGATTCGCATGGAAGACTAATTGGAAACTGACAGAAGAACACCTATACAACCAAAACTGCAAGAAAGATTTCCACTAACTGGGTAGAATGGAAAGAAGGTTTAGGGTAGGGAGCTCTGCCACAGTGAGGGACCTGAAAGGACTGAGAGAACCCTCACCCTGGGGAGCAAGTGGGTTGAGCCACAGACGGGGTGTCCTAGTCCCAGGGTCCTACATGGAGGAGACAAGCCCCCTGGCTGCTGGGAGAATTGTTGGAACAGAGAGAACTGGAGAAGCCTAGACTTTACCTGTGAAGAGTACATGGGGGCTGGCCTGCCAATAAACAGGGCAGAGAGAGCTCTGCACTGGTGGCTGCTGGCTAGCTACATTTCCTAATCCAAGCAGAAAGAACACCCCAGCCCCACCCACTCCACATCACAGCTTGGCGCTAGATCTGGGGCAGACACGTCCTGGGAGAAGACTCGATCTAGGGACACAGAGATGGCCTAGGGGCCTGGGTTGTGGTCCAGCTGGAGTGGTGGCCATTGTTAGCGCTTACTCCTGCAGTGCCTGGGAACCACCGTGACCAACATGATGAGGTCCCTTTCACAGACACATGAGTGTACCAGCTCCACCCACTCCACGCCAGAACTTGGCACTGGATCTTGGGCAGACAGGTCCTGGGAGAAGACTGCCTCAGAGGCAGCCCAGATCTCTGGCGGCAGCATAGTCACCTCATTTCCTACAGCCACAATGTCCTGGCCCCAGCCCCAGCCTAGTGAGTGTTGGCCTGACTACTCCACACCATAGCCTTGCACTAGATCAGGGATAACCACAACAGGGTTAGGAATGTGACTTTAGGTTGTGTCTGAATGGAGCCACAGACACCTACTCAGGTGGTGCCTCAGACCTCTGTGAGTGCACAAGCCAAACACTCAAGGGGAATGAAGCCTGATCAATCCAGAACCTCAGTGCTTCTGCTCCAAAAACTGGTGAGCAGACCCTACCACTGACAGGGTGGCGACAGCCACAGAGCAGACAGGAAGTCCTGCTTCATACCCTGCACAAGCTCTAGATCCTCCAACACCAACCACAACCCCTAACAAGGTGATAGCAGTCAGCACACCCTAAGGGAAGAGCTGGCTGGCATCCATATCAAAACCAGCTTTCGCACCAAAGACACTGGTTTGTGTCTTTGAAGGATATGCACAGTCTGCACAGGGATGCTCCAACATGAAAGCACCCTTACAAGACCACAATAGATAACCATTTCTCCCTAGTTCACAGAGAAAGAGAAAGTTAAGTCAAATGAAAAGGCAGAGGAAATTCTCCCAATTAAAAGAGCAAGAGAAAGCCCCTAAAAAAACTAAATAATGAAACATATAATCAGTCTACCAGACACTGAGTTCAAAGAGTTATTAATAAAAATGCTGACTGGATTAAGAAAGAGAATTGATCTAAACACAGATTATTTCAACAAGGAACTAGAAACTATAAAGACCCAACTGAAAACAGATAATTGAATTTCTGAGATAAAAAGCACTCTAGGAATAATGAATAGCCATCTTAATGACACAAGAAATAATCTGGAAGATAAAATAAATCACCCAATCAGAACAACAGACAGAAAAACAAATAAGTAAAAAAAAAAAGAAAGCAACATATGAGATCAATGGGATAATATAAAGTGTGCCAATCTATGTATAATAGGGATTCCAGAAGGTGAAGAGAGAGGGGGGATTGAAAATGTATTTAAAGAAATTATGGCTGAAAAATCCCCAAACCTAAAGAAGGAAACAGATATCCAGGTATAGGAATCACAGAGAGTCCCCAGCAAGAGGAACTCAAACAGACCTACAGTAAGACATAATTAAAATAGCAAAAGTAAAAGAGAGAATTCAAACGGCAGCAAGGGAAGATCAAAGAATCATTTACAAGGGAACACCCATGAGACTATCAACTGATAGAGGACCCAGAAAAACAAAACACAAAATGAAAAAGGGGAAATTGCAATACCACAGAGATTTAAAAAAAAAAAATCAAAAGAGAATACTGTGAACAATTATGTGCCAACAAATTGGACAACCTAGGAAAAATGGACAAATTTCTACACATACAGCTAGCCAAGAATGAGTCAAGAAGAAACAATTTAAACAGACCAATCACTAGAAGCAAAATAGAATCTGTAATTTAAAAAATTCCTCGCAGGCTTCCCTGGTGGCACAGTGGTTGAGAGTCCGCCTGCCGATGCAGGGGACGCAGGCTCGTGCCCTGGTCCGGGAACATCCCGCATGCCATGGAGCAGCTGGGCCCATGAGCCATGGCTGCTGAGCCTGCGCGTCCAGAGCCTGTGCTCTGCAATGGGAGAGGCCACAACAGTGAGAGGCCCGCGTACTGCAAAAAAAAAAAAAAAAAAAAAAAAAAAAAATTCCTCACAAACATAAGATCAGGACTCAATGGCTTCAATGGGGAATTCTACCAAACAAACAAAAAAAGAACTTATTCTTCTCAAAGTATTCCAAAAAACTGAAGGGAAAACTCCCAAATTCACTCTACAAGGCCACCATTACCCTGATACAAAATCAGACAAAGACACTACAAAAAAAGAAAATTATTACAGGCCAATATCTTTGATGAATATAGAGGCAAAAATCCTCAACAAAAGATTAGAAAACTGAATCCAACAATACTTAAAGAGGATCATATACCATGATCAAGTTGGATTTATTCCAGTGTCACATGAATGGTTCAACATACACAAATCAATCAATGTGATACACCATATCAACAAAAGGAAACGCAAAAACTACAGTATTCTCAATAGATGCAGAAAAAGTATTTGACAGAATTCAACAACCATTCATGGTAAAAAGTCTTGTCAAAGTGGGTATAGAAGGAACATATTTCAACACAATAAAAACCATTTATGACAAACCCACAGCTAACATAATATTCAATGGTGAAAAGCTGAAAGCCTTCCCACTAAATTCAGGAACAAGACAAGGATGCCTTGTCTTTCGCTGCTTTTATTTAACATAGTATTGGAAGTCCTAGACACAGAAATCAGACAAGAAAAAGAAATAAAATGTATCCAAATTGGAAGGGAAGAGGTCAAACTGTCACTATTTGCAGATGACATGATACTCTATGTAGAGAACCATAAAGTCTCACACAAAACCCATTAGAACCAATAAATTAATTCAGCAAAGTTGCAGAACACAAGATTAATATACAGAAATCAATTGCTTTTCTATTCCCAAGTAATAAAATATCAGAAAGTGAAAGTACAAAAAAATCCTATTTAAAATCACATAAAAACAAAACAAAACAAAAAACTTAGGAAGAAACTTAACTAAGGAGGTGAAAGATTTAAACACTGAAAACTATAAAACACTGATACAGGAAATTGAAGATGATTCAATGAAATGAAAGGATATCCTGTGCTCTTGAGTTGGAAGAATTAATATTGTTAAAATGGCCATACTACCCAAAGCAACCTACAAATTTAATGTGATCCCTATGAAATTGCCCATGAAATTTTTCACAGAACTAGAATAAATAATCCTAAAATTTATAGGGATAGGGAGGGTGGGAGGGAGACACAAGAAGGAGGGGATATGGGGATATATGTATACATATAGCTGATTCACTTTGTTATACAGCAGAAACTAACACACCATTGTAAAGCAATTATACTCCAATGAAGATGTTAAAAAAAATTTATAGGAACCATAAAAGATCCAGAATTGCCAAAGCAATCCTGACGAAAAAGAACAAAGCAGTAGGCATAACCCTCCCAGACTTCAGACAATAGTACAAAGCTACAGTAATCAAAATAGCATGGTATTGGCACAAAAACAAACACCCACATTAATGGAACAGACTAGAGAGACCAGGAATAAACCCACCCACCTATGGTCAACTAATCTATGACAAAGTAGGCAAGAATATACATGGAGAAAAGATGATAATCTCTTCAATAAGTGGTTCTGGGAGAACTGGACAGACACGTGTAAAACAATAAGGTTAGAACTTTCCCTCACACCATATACAAAAATAAACTCAAAATAGCTTAAAGACCTAAATGTAAGATATAACATCATAAAACACCTAGAAGAGAACATATGTGAAACAGTTTTTGACATAAATTGTAGCAATATTTTCTTAATTAGCCTCCCAAGGCAAAAGAAATAAAGGAAAAAATAAACAAATGGGACCTAATCAAATTTAAGTTTTTGCACAGCAAAGGAAACCATCAATGAAACAAAAAGACAACCTACAGAATGGGAGAAAATTCCATTTACAATGGAAGGAACCCAAGCATCAACAGATGACTGGCATAAGAAGATGCGGTATATATACAATGGAATATTACTCAGCCATAAAAAAGAATGAAATATTGCCATTTGCAGCAATGTGGATGGACCTAGAGAATATTACGCTTAGTAAAGTAAGTCATACAGAGAAAAACAAATACTATATGACAGCATTTATATGTGGAATCTAAAAATACAAATGAATGTATATATAAAACAGAAACAGGCTTACAGACATAGAAAACAAACTTATGAATATCAAAGAGTGTGCAGGGGGAGGGAATTAGGAGTATGTGATTAACAGATACAAACTACTATACATAAAATAGATAAGCAACAAAGATTTACTGTGTAATACAAGGAATTATACCCAATATCTTATAATAACCTATAATGAAATATAATCTGCAAAAAAATTGAATCACTATGCTGTACACCTGAAACTAACATAATATTATAAATTAACTATACTTCAATTTAAAAAATAAAAAATAAAGTGAGATATTAAATAAAATGCCCAGCAATATGCCTGATACATAGACAGGCAAGCAGCTGCCCAGTGAAGGTCAGGTCTAGCTGATGACGAGAGATAATTTCAGTTTATATAACAGAAATACCCATTCTAATAAAATAATTATAAAGTATCTAAAAAATTATGTTTTTTGGACATTGTAGAATATGTGCAATATTATTTCTGTAAGTGATTAAGCAATACTTACAGCAGAAGTAGAGAGTCCAAGCATTTTTGAAGCACAAATTGTCGTCAGGAATTTAGGTCTACTGCCAAGGGTGCACAGTCTCCCCCGGGACAAAAACATGCTACAGTAGAGGACAAAAGAAAAAATTTTAAAGGGAGTAAATATATACTTATATCACTATTAAACATTTATAGCTAGGTGATAGACCATAAACTTATATAAAATAGAAATAAAATTTATTGATAGCTAAGTTTTCTTTCTATGATATAATCTCTCATCACTAGAATCATTCTAATAGAATCCTCCTTATACAAATTTATGCATGTGTTGTTTTAAAGTAGAGATCTGTAAGGATATGGTGAATTTAAAAAACAAAGTTCTAATTTAGTCAAGAGCATTAAACTACAGAAGTAAAACTTCCATTCCTAGTAGGCATAAAATCCAGAATATTTCATTCTAAGAACTACTTAAATTTCGGAATCATCTGGAGAAGTCACTAGTAAAAACGCAATTTGTAACAGTAAATTAAAGTTGTTAGAAACAGGTTATTTAGAAAGTTGTTTGAAAAGGATTATAGTAGGTCCTTGATAAATATGAAGAATATATGAATGAATCTTCCCTTATTTTCTCAGGTGGTACTGCCTTCAACAATTCCAGAAGATAGCTAGGTAGCTAGAATCTATTGAAATGGCTTGCTAAGAGGCATGAATCTAGATTACTTCTCTACTTGTAAGGAAATCATTATCAATCATGGGTCAAAGTAGGGAGATCAAAGCAAAATGGAATTCTTATTATACTGCCATTTAGAAGTGAAAGCATTCAGGAAAGCAGGAACTTCCCATAAGGTTTTACTCTGACAATGTTCTATCAGTGGACGGCATTTCCTTCATCTTTAATAATCAAACTTTTAGAAAAAAAGACATACTTTATGGATTCAAAGGGACCACTGAAACTATCAATAGCTATGAATCTCTTTAAGTTACCAAAATGTGAAGGCTACAGATGTGAAAAATAATATATTGGATGTTTCTTAAAAAGTGAAATAGAAAATCCTTACCTTGTCAATAAAATTCAGCTTAAATGACAGCCTCTTAGCCATTCTACATCACATCAGCCTAGGTTAATTCTCTGCAAAGCACTTTCTGTTTGTTTGGCTGACCACTCACTCATTCATTTGACCATTTAATGTAAGCGCCATGAACAGGGGGACCTGGTGCGTTTAGGTCACCACTGTCTTCTCTGGCACATAGGAGGCACGTGATAAATAAATGTGTCAAATGACTGAATGAATACATAAAATCACATTATAAATTAGTGATTTAAGTGAACTACTTATGATGAGTCCTTTTATGAAATATTGATTCTTTTGTAAAGTAAATAATTACCTCTTATGTTTTACGTCTTCCAAGTCAAAGACCAGGTTTTCTTAAATCAAGAAATGCCTATTCTTTGGTCATTAATAGTTCTGTTCAGGAATAAAGTATTAATTGGATTAGGCAGTTGGGCTAGTTTTGAGGAAAGGTATTACCAAACAACAGTGACTATGTTGAACAATCTTCATTCAGTAGCATAGAGTTATTTGATTTAGGACAATATATTTTTCAGAAAATAAATGCCCATTTATTTAAATTCAACCTAATTTATTTGTTATTAAGGAAAGTATAAGTAAAATTCTTCCTTGCAAGTAGAAAAGTGAGAGAAACCTCTTCTACCTTCTTCAGATAAATGGGGTTGGGGAGCTGGGAGGGGAGCAAACAGGACTAGGAGTCAGGATACCTGGATTCTAACCCTTATTTTTGATATTAAAAAAAAGGTTTCTATCCTGGGACAATTCCCTGACCTTTGGTGGACCTTAGTTTCCCCATACTTCAAAACAGATGAACAAATGAATCCTTGGTTTCAAGGTAATCTCAGAAAGTACTGTATATCAGTGGCTGGTTGTGTGTGACCTCAGACTGCAGGTCTTGGGAGATTCCCCCCAGGTTGGGTGAGCCACACCCTCTGGCCACCACACCTCAATACCCATTCCCCTTTGGAAGTTGACACTAAATCTACCTGTTTTCATCTGGAAATCCCAAAGCCTAATTCCCACCTCTTCTTCCCTGTTTTCTGCAGCACATAACCGCCATAATGCAATGTATTGCCTGGCAACTGACCCAGCCCTTCATTTCTCTTCCACTTTCCAAACTTTCTACTGTGTCTTTTAGAACAGCTGCACCATTCTCAGCAAATCCCATTACATCTTTATATTTTCAGAGTGTTCCTTGTACCTCCTAGCTTGAACTGAAACCTTATTGCTCCCTGAAGATACCACTCCTATATGCCTCAGTGTCAGCTTTTGCTTGTATATGCCTCACTTATCTCTTTCTTACCGTCTATTTTACCATTACCAGACTACTACTTCCATCACCTGCTTCAACGATATTATCTTCTGACCTGCTGATAACTCCTTGTCATTCATTAGAGGTTTTGTCATTAGGCACACAGTTTTCTTCTCAGCTCTAAGTACTGTGATCATCCCAGGTAATTCCCATGTCTTCAGAGATGGCCCATCCAACAACTGACATCCCTGTGCCCATCACTCTTCTCTTCCATCCCACCCTAGGCACTCTCTCCTACAGTCACACCCTGCACCTTGCCATTACCTCAATCTGGTCTAATTCCAGAACAATTAATTGAAGTATTCTGATCTTTGACCATAAACTACCTATCCTTCCAATTTGCTTACTTATTCCAATGATTACTATTCTTAAATATCATCAAGATCTCTAGGAGGCTGCCTCTCCTTTTCTCAATCAGCCCTCACCTTCCTTTATTTTCCAATTTAGATGCCAGTTCCACTGCTTCAATAATGCTCTTTACAATGCCCTAGCTCCCCTTGTCTGTCTTTTATAGATAGGTATCTATAAAACCCTGGCCCTGGAGGAACTCAATTACAGTGTCTGTTTTTCCTATGGCCCATGAAGCTGTGGACTGCTGGAGAAAAATCACAAAGGATAGGATTGGTTTCACCACAAATTATGGTCATTAATCTCAAACTGACCCCTAACACTCTCCAGCATTTCTAGTATATTTTATAGGTAGAGGATGGCAGAATATACCCCTCCAAAAAATTGCCACTTTGGCCTAAGGATTATTGTGAGCTAAAGGCACTGGAAAAACAGCCGAGGCAAGAAGAGTGATCTGATCTCCCCTTTTCTTCCTGAACACAGGAGATAAAATTCCCATGTGAAAGATACCTGCTCTATACTGGGAAAAAAGAAACACTCTTAGGGAGTTAAAGCTGAGAGAATTCTGTACAAACAGACCTTGTTAAAATAATTCTTATCTTCCTTTAGTCTCCCCATATTTTTTGGTTACTTTTCCACATGGCCTCTCTTTGTTCAATCTAGCATAAAAGCACTTGCTTTTGCTACTTCTTTGGGTCTTCATTTCCTTGTGAAAGCTCCTGTGTCACACAGAACTTTTATCAAATGTGTGCTTTTCTCCTGTTAATCTGTATTATGTCAGTTTAATTCTTGGGCCCACCCAAAAGCCATAAGAGAATAGGCAATATTTCTCTCCCATAGTACAAAATGATTATTTAAATTTTTCCCACACTCCTCTAACATAAAACCCTCTTTAGTCTAAGCAGATGACCTTGCTCTCTATCACAGAGAAAGCAGAAGCCATCAGATGTGAACTCTTTCAACCTACCCACATCTAAAAAACCAAACCTAAAAATATTCCTTTTTTCTTCCTACTATAATAAAGGAAGTGACCCTGCTACAAAAGGACAGTCCCTCCTCCCATGACTTAGATGTCATTCCTCTCCCCTCCACAGAGACTTTGCTCCATTGATTATTACCCCTCTCCTCGGCATATTCAGCTTTCCTTGCTCAAGTCTCCTCAGTTATTGGGTTGGCCAAAAAGTTTAAGGTAAAAATAAAAGACCCATTATTCATTTTCACCAAGAACTTCATTGAACAACGTATTCACTCTTTTGTTCCACGACCTTCTGCCATTTTTCAGGCAACTTCATAATTCCATCTTCCCAAAACTTTTTATCTTTTTGAGCAAAGAATTCTTCCAGGTGCCTTTTACAGTCTTCGAGGGAATTAAAAATTTTTCCATTAAGAGAATTTTGTAAAGACCGAAATAAATGGAAATCCAAAGGTACAATGTCTGGTAAATATGTCAGATGAATCAGAACTTCCCAGCCAAGCTCTTTTTGTCTGGTCATCAAAGAAACAGGTGGTCTTGCATTATCCTGATGCAAGATCATGCGTTTTCTGTTGACTAATTCTGGATGCTTCTTGTCAACTGTTGCTTTCAGTTGGTCTAATTGGGAGCAGTACTTGTTGGAATTAATCGTTTGGTTTACTGGAAGGACCTCATAATAGAGGACTCCCTTCCAATCCCACCATATACACAACATCACCTTCTTTAGGTGAAGACCGGCCTTTGATGTGGTTGCTGGTGGTTCATTTCCCTTGCCCCATGATCTCTTCCGTTCCACATTATTGTACAGTATCCACTTTTCATTGCCTGTCCCAATTTGTTTTAAAAACGTAACATTTTCATTACATTTAAGTAGAGAACTGCATGCGGAAGTACGGTCAAGAAGGTTTTCTTTGCTTCACTTATGTGGAACCCAAACATCAAAGTGATTCACATAACCAAGCTGATGCAAATGATTTTCAATGCTTGATTTGGATATTTTGAGTATGTCGGCTATCTCCCAAGTGGTATAACGTTGATTGTTGTCAATCAATGTCTCGATTTGATCACTATCAATTTCAACTGGTCTACCCGACCATGAAGCATCATCCAGCGAGAAATCTCCAGCACAAAACTTCACAAAACACTTCTGACACGTTCAGTCACTCACAGCACCTTCTCCATTCACTGCAGAAATCTGTTTTTGCACTTAGGTTGCGTTTTTACCTTTCTTGAAATAATAAAGCATAATATGCCGAAAATACTGCTTTTTTCTTCCATTGTCAATATTAAAATGGCTATACAAAAATTCACCAGTTTTGATAAGTTTTTAAAAAATGCACGTTGGTTTGACAGCTGGCACAATACAATCTAATAAAATTGTTTCGAATGAAGTTAAAGACAACTAAGTGCTACTAGGGCCATCTTACTGAAAAAAACCGAACATTTTGGCCAACCCAATGAAAACATATCATTTTATTAACTGTCCCCTTTCCTCAATCTATACTCCTCAACCCAGTGCAATCTGATTTTTGTACCCATCATTCCATAGAGGCAGCTCTTGCGCAAGTCAATGTTGACATTCATATTGTTAAATTCACTGGACATTTTGCAATTCTCACTTTCCTTGAGCTCTCTGCAGCTTTAGATCAGCTGATCAAGCCCTGTCTCCTCCCAGAAACACCATTTTCCCTTGGTTTTTGACCTATGACAATCTCTCATTTTCCCAAACTTAAATGACAGAATTCCTCAACGCCCAGATCTTTTTTCTTCTCACTCATTACTCTCTCACTAGGTAATTTCATTGTAAAAGGAACTGTGAGGGCACCAGTGAATTATCGGCTCCAAAGAAATCTAAGCAGGCTGATAGATACAGATTCAGAACCCCTGAAGCTTTTTTTCTTCTGTACTTTAAATAAACATTTTTTGAGCAACACTTTTCTAAAGCAATTAACATTTCATATGCATATTCACCGAGAAGCTAAATGAATAAATTGGGATGTCATTGAAAAGTTGGACAAAATCAAAAGGTATATGGCTTTTCATTTTAAACAATATTTTCACTGTTTCATTTGTACTTAAAAACTGATCTGTGAAGAAAATCAGGAAATTGTGAATCAGGGTATCTAGTAAACCTGATTATGGCATATTATACATAAGATAAACTCCATAGTCATATACACATGATCAATAGAAAATTAAGCTATTTATTATCATTGGTGTAGGCTGTTTAAAATGAAGATACAGAAGATATGTGTGGCACAGCTTGGGGGGACCTGAAGCTGAGAAGGCTGATGGATTGTTGGAGAATCCAGAGCTAAAAGATGAGTAAAGCAGTCGAGATGAATTGTAAAAAGTTTGAAACTCTGGACTTAAACCGAGATAATCAATTCATAACCACTTTGCATATGTGGAGGAGAGGTAGGAAAAGATTTAGTGAATTTCACAAAGTACAGATGTTCAGGTTAACAGCAAGCTCAAGGAAGATTAATGTGAAGTGACTGCAAAGAGGCCTAGTGCTAATGAATGCACAACCCAGGTTAAGAGTCTGACCCAAGGAAAGTATATTTCCACCTCACGCTGTACCTGTTGGTCCACTTCTAGAATGTTTATAAGGCTTACTGATACAACAGAGGGCATATAGGAGGTGAACAAGGTACTGGCGGGGGAAGTACAGTGGGAATAAACCTCAAAGCCATGTCACTGAAGCAAGAATGGAAAAAATCAGCCATACTGAGCTGGCACAAGACTTACGTTAGGAGACATGATCCTGAAATTGCTGAAAAGCTGTTCTGTGAAAATGGGATTCGTGTAATTAATCATAAATTTCTGCAGAGGGAAGGAATCTGGCTGTCCGGTTTAAGTTGTCACGAGTTTGGTTTCAGCCCCACGTGAGTTAAAACTTTGTAATGGTGGGTGTGCAGCCCGGTGTGGAAGGAGCCAGCTGCCCGGCTGCGCCCTCAGGTAGCAGCGGAGGAGCCGCGCGCCAGCAAGACCGAAGAATGTCCGTACTGGGTGGGGGGCTCCAAAAGCAACAGATTGGGCCTCTTTTCTCTTATATCTAAAAACTATGGGTTCCACCAAGAGTCACTTATGTGGCAAGTGAGCAGCCTTTGTTCCCTGTTTTTAATTGAGAATACTGATTACGTTTGAACTGGAGTCGGTGTCAGCTTCCCACACCACAAAATGTCCAAATTGCAAAAATGAAGCGCAAAAGGAGGAGACGAAGACCGGGGTCCAAGGGACCCCACCCTAGAAGACCAGTCACCTCAGGGCCATTCCTTCTCCGGAGCAAGCAAACTCTGAAATTCCAGCGCTGACCCTCTGCTACTAGCCCCGTGGTCCGCCAGGGCCCGGGGGTCAGCGGCCCAGGCCCGCGCTCCCGCCTCCGCTCCGGAAGGCAAGTCCGAATGCTGAAGGAAATCCAGCCCCGGCTCTTCCTCCCAGCCCGCCAGGCGCGCGGCCCGGCGAGCGCACCCCAGCTACGCCTCCCTCCCTCCCAGCCTCCCTCCGCGCGGCTCCGCACCCGAGACCACTGCCATCACCCCCACCAAGTGTCCAAACTGCGCCCCACTCACACCCGTAGCGCGACCACCTCACCTCCCTGAGTTCCAGTCCCTCGAGGCCTGGAGAGCCTGATGGGGCGGGACTCGGACGTGGGGGCGGAGCCTGGACGGGATTGACTGTGGGGTCGGAATTCCAAACGCCGATTGGCTGAGGAATAGGCCGGGGTAGCGGACTGGACGCAACTGGGCGGGCGTGGAGAAGGGGGCGGTGAAAGGAGCGGGGCACAGGAGAGTAAGGGGGCGGGATGGAGGTGCGCGGAGATGTGGCCGGGGATTGGCTGTGGTGTCTAGACTCGGGCGCGATGTGCAGTGAGGACAGCCGGCAACCGGGACTGGACTTGACAGGTGGAGGTGCGGAGCCGGATCAGGGCCGTGCAATAGAGGCGGGTCTAGGTAAGCGGTGAAATGGGGCGGAGGCTTGTATATGGCCAGGATTGGGTATGAAATTGAGGTCTAATTGGATGTATGTGACCTATTGATTTGGGGCGGGTTATAGGACAAAGGATTGATTTGGAAGAAAAGGCAAACTGTGGGGTCACAGGGCTTAGGTGAGGGGAAGGCTGTAGTTTGAACGATGTTAGAAGGTGCCAGAGAGGGCAAGGCTAAAGAGAGTGTGCGAAAAGTTTTATAGATGTATTTATCATCTATGATGGTGGTGAGGGGGGAAAAAAAGGAACTTTACTTTCCTGAACAGTAATACGAATTCGATCAGAGAACCGAGAATGGAATAGGGTATGAAACTGAGAAGGAAAATAAGTGACACTTTAAACGTGAAGAACAAAAATCGGCTAAGAGAAAAAGGAACACCAGAAATTACTCCTTTATTGAGGGCAGTGTTAGCGAAAGGAGAGGTTCTGGTAAGAATTAGGTTTCATAACTAGATTTTCCTTATCTCCTAATTTAAGAAAATGAGAGGATAGAAGGAGTTGGGGGGCAGTAGCTTGTTATTCAACTGCAGAGGAAACAACAAAGATAATCTCTGGTTGAAGGAATCTACTCTGCATCTAGGTACTGCGAGATTCAGAAGATGATTAGGTGAATGGAGAGATGCTTGTGTACAATAGGGACAAGTATTTGAGCTTGTATTAGGTGATTTGGAGGGGAGGGTTCAAGGAAATGGAGATTCATGCTGTCTTGAGTGCTGTCTGGAAGTGGGGGTGATTATTAGATTGGGCATCATAATACATCTTATGTAGAAGAAGGGAGGAAAATTGCAAGGCTAAGTCTGTAGTTGGTAAAGAAGCAATGGTTTTGCTAGCCGGGAGAAGAGGAGGTTTGCTATTTTTATAGTTTGCAGTGACCTTGTTTTTATTTGAGTTTAGGCAAGTTTATTGAGTGATCTTATCTGTTGTCTCATTTCATCATAATCAGAGAGTGACTGATGTTAGTGTTCTGTTAGATTTTTATATTTTACAGGGGAACACCAGGGCTAGTTCCTAACAATACCGAAGCCTTAAGGGTAAGTGTCAGTTCAGTTCCTGATGGCAGGTACTGCTTATCTTTTTCTCATATTTAACAAATACATGAATTGAAAACATAGGTGTGGAGGCTTCTGGGGGAAATGAGGCAGAGAAAGTGAGTGTCTCAAACCTTAAAGAGGAAGAAACAGGCAATAGACAAGTAAGTATATACAATGACTTCAGATGGTGATAAGTGCTATGAAAGAAGCAATGAGGGGTGGAGACTGCAGAGAGTTTAAACATGATAGTCAGGATAGGCTTTTTTTTGAGAAGATAACATTTGAACAAGAATTGAATGATAAAGACACAACTTTGCAAAAAATTATTCTGCATAGGAAAATAGCAGTTGAAAAGGCTCTGATATGAGAATAAACTTGGCATGCAAGGAATAAGAAAGAGGCCAGTGTGTTTAAAGCACTGTAATCCGGGGGAAAGTGCTTCCAGATTAGGGTGGAGAGGAAGTCAGGGACCAGATCACGCAGAGCCTTGAAGACCACAGAAAGTTTCGATTTTATATTGAAGTAGCCATTGGAAGATCTTAAGCAGAGGAATAATATAATCTTAATTACATTTTAAAAAGACACTCTAGTTGCTTTGGAGAAGAGACTTGCAGGTGAGCGAGAGTAGAAGCAGGAAGGAGGAGGTTAGGAGGTTGTTAGTGGGAGATATGATGTTGTCTGGGCTAGGGTGGTGGCAGAGGAAGAAAAGAGGGCTAGGGTCACAACATTCATTCTGCCAACATTCACCTATTCCTCTTTTTCAGCTCTACCACTCCACAGTCACCTCTGCCTAGTTTGTCCTAATTCATACACTCTCTGTTTACCCTCTTCGGAGTATAAACTGCCAATCTCTTGCTGAGGTGAAGGAGGAAATTTGGTGGGGATGTGCAAACTTGCAGTGGGGCTCTGAGGATCTAGTTGTTTCTTAGAAAGGCCTTTAAATGACCCTCATGTTCTTAGTCCTGAACGTTTGGAGAGTTGTGTGGGGGTAGATCTAGTTGCTTTTTTTGGCTTTCTTTGTGACTAGTCTGGGATTCAGCGTTTTTGAATCTGCTGTCAATTTCTACCTGTCTGTTTGCTTTCTAAGATCTATAAACTTGTCACTGTCTTTCCTCTTGTTCTTTTTCTCATAGGGTTATGGCTTAAAAGAACCTCCTCACTGTTATTTCAGTGTGGTTTAAGTAGAGAGAGAGAGTATAAATATGTTTGATTTGCCGTCTCTTGTTGTTGTTATTGGTTTACATGCATGTTCATTCAATGACTGGAAGACCAAATGCTGGGCATTCAAATACTTTGTTCATATGCCAAGGTTTGTGTTATTCTTTTTTGTGTGTGTGTGGTACGCAGGCCTCTCACTGTTGTGGCCTCTCCCGTTGCGGAGCACAGGCTCTGGACGCGCAGGCTCAGTGGCCATGGCTCACGGGCCCAGCCGCTCCGCGGAATGTGGGATCTTCCCAGACTGGGGCACGAACCTGTGTCCCCTGCATCGGCAGGTGGATTCTCAACCACTGCGCCACCAGGGAAGCCCTGTGTTATTCTTTATAATCATGTTGGCTTTTAAAACAGAAATGTAAGTGACTCCTTGGAATTAATAGTTAAAGGCTGTGCTTTTCTTATATCTTGTGCTCATTTGTTTTCTGAATAAAAAGACGGTATCTCCCTTTTAAAGTGTTTTCCACTTTCTCATACAGAGAGCTAAAAATATTCTGAAATACAGCAGAGAGAAGGCAGTATAGCTTAGTTGGCAAGCCAACCTGTCTGGTTCAGATCTCAACTCTGCAATTTTCTAGCTGTGTAAACTTGGGCAAGTTACTTCATTTCTCTGTGTTTCAATTTCCTTATCTGTAAAATGTGTGTAATAGAACCTTACTTATAGTGCTATTTTAAGGATTAAATGACTTCATAGACCGAAAAAAAAAAAAAAACCCTTTGAACTGTGCTTGGTTCTTACTAAGTACTATAGAATTGTTCCTTAAGAAAAAGGGAAAGAGAAACTTTAGGATGGGGCTGCTAGCTATGCCCCAATATTTAGTATTCTTTTCTTCTATAGCAATACAGCCCCGAAATTTCAGCAGAGTGTATGAGTGCTTGGTATAAAGACTGGATTTCCAGTCTATTTTAGCTGGGTGGGGGCCATATGACTAAATTCTAGCCAATGGGATATAAGTGGAAGCTGTATGTGCTGCTTCAGGAAATGTCTTGAAGGATCATAGGCCCTTATTGCTCCCTCTGTTTGTGGTTTCCCTGACAGTTTGAGTACAGACATGTTGGCTACCACCCTCTTGCACCACCAGGTAAAATCTTCAAGTTGAAGATGGTAGAACAATAGTATGGGAGACAAGGAGCCTGAGCCCTGATATCATGAAGCTACCACTCTAGCTCCAGACCTACTGTATTGACATAAGAGAGAAATCAACCTCAATTTTGTTTAAATCTTTTGTATAGGGCTCCTGATATGCAGTCATATTACTGTGTGATGGTTTACTGACTCCTCTCATTTGCTTACCAAAAGCATCTCACTTTACATGGACCTTGCAGGTGACAATAGAATGGCAGAGAGGAGAACAAAGTGGAAGATACAAGCAATGCCTTATTATCTGGAATAATAAGGCCACTTCTCAAGCAGCATCTGTCCCTTGTAGGTATTAAGGGTCAGGCAGGCAGAACTACATTCTTCCTTTACTCATAATACTCAAGCAGTACTAGGAAGAACCTGCTCCAGGAAAAAATGGCAATTAAGTCTGGGTTTGTAAGTTCCTAAAGCATTTTCCTTCTTACACTCCTGCTATAAAGAGTTAGTTGAAAGTTGCTGAGAGTGTTTTCAACATACGCACACACACACACAGACATACACACACAGAAAAGAGTTAACTATGTTAACTGTGTGAGGGGATGTATGTGTTAATTATCTTGATCTTTGTAATCATTCTACAATGTATATATATATGGAATCACCATGTTGTCTACTTCAAATATATACGATTATATCTGTCAAAAAGAGTTATGTTTAGGGGCTTCCCTGGTGGCACAGTGGTTGAGAGTCTGCCTGCCAATGCAGGGGACACAGGTTTGTGCCCTGGTCTGGGAAGATCCCACATGCCGCGGAGCGGCTGGCCCGTGAGCCATGGCCACTGGGCCTGTGTGTCCAGAGCCTGTGCTCTGCAACAGGAGAGACCACAACAGTGAGAGGCCCGAGTACAGAAAAAAAAAAAAAAAAAAGAGTTATGTTTAGAGGACAGACAGCAGAAACAAGAAGAACTACAATTCTGCAGACAGCAGAAACAAGAAGAACTACAATTCTGCAGCCTGTGGAATGAAAATCCCATTCACAAAAAGATAGACAAAATGAAAAGGCAGAGGGCTATACACCAGATGAAGGAACAAGATAAAATCCCAGAAAAACAACTAAATGAAGTGGAGATAGGCAACCTTCCAGAAAAAGAACTCAGAATAATGATAATGAAGATGACCCAGGACCTCAGAAAAGGAATGGAGGTTGAGATTGAGAAGATGCAAGAAATGTTTAACAAAGACCTAGAAGAGGTAAAGAACAAACACATAGAAAAATTAAACAACAAACACACAGAAATGAACAATACAATAACTGAAATGAAAAATACACTAGAAGGAATCAGTAGCAGAATAACTGAGGCAGAAGAACAGATAAGTGACCTGGAAGACGGAATGGTGGAATTCACTGCTGTGGAACATAATAAAGAGAAAAGAATGAAAAGAAATGAAGACAGCCTAAGAGACCTCTGGGACAACATGAAACGCAACAACATTCACATTATAGGGATCCAGAAGGACAGGAGAGAGAGAAAGGACCCGAGAAAATATTTGAACAGATTATAGTCAAAAACTTCTCTACCATGGGAAAAGAAATAACCACCCAAGTCCAGGAAGTGCAGAGAGTCCCAGGCAGGATAAACCCAAGGAGAAACATGCCAAGACACATAGTAATCAAACTGACAAAAAATTAAAGACAAAGAAAAATTATTGAAAGCAACAGGGAAAAAGGACACATAACATACAAAGGAACTCCCATAAGGTTAACAGATTATTTCTCGGCAGAAACTCTACAAACCAGAAGGGAGTGGCATGATATATATAAAATGATGAAAGGGAAGAACCTACAACCAAGATTACTCTACCCAGCAAGGATCTCATTCAGATTCAATGGAGAAATCAAAAGCTTTACAGAAAAGCAAAAGCTAAGAGAATTCAGCACCACCAAACCAGCTCTAAAACAAATGCTAAACAAAATTTCTCAAGGGGGAAACACAAGAGAAGAAAAGGACCTACAAAACCAAACCCATAACAATTAAGAAAATGGTAATAGGAACATACATCTTGATAATTACCTTAGAAGTGAATGGATTAAATGCTCCAACCAAAAGACACAGTCTTGCTGAATGGGTACAAAAACAAGACCCATATATATGCTGTCTACAAGAGACCCACTTCAGATCTAGGGACACATACAGACTGAAAGTGAGGGGATGGAAAACCATATTCCATGCAAATGGAAATCAAAAGAAAGCTGGAGTAGCAATACTCATATCAGATAAAATAGACTTTAAAATAAAGAATGTTACAAGAGACAAGGAAGGATACTACATAATGATCAAGGGATCAATCCAAGAAGAAGATATAACAATTATAAATATAGATGCACACAACATAGCACCTTAGTACATAAGGCAACTGCTAACAGCTATAAAAGAAGAAATAGACAGTAACACAATAATAGTGGGGGACTTTAACACCTCAGTTACACCAATGGACAGATCATCCAGACAGAAAATTAATATGGAAACACAAGCTTTAAATGACATCATAGACCAGATAGATTTAATTGATATTTATAGGACATTCCATCCGAAAACAGCAGATTACACTTTCTTCTCAAGTGCACATGGAACATTCTCCAGGATAGGTCACATCTTGGGTCACAAATCAAGCCTTGGTAAATTTAAGAAAATTGAATCATATCAAGTGTCTTTTCCAACCACAACACTATGAGATTAGAAATCAATTACTGGGAAGAAAAATGTAAAAAACACAAACACATGGAGGCTAAACAATAAGTTACTAAATAACCAAGAGATCACTGAAGAAGTCAAAGAGGAAATCAAAAAATACCTAGAGACAAATGACAATGAAAAAAGATGATCCAAAACCTATGAGAGGCAGCAAAAGCAGTTCTAAGAGCGAAGTTTATAGCTATACAAGCCTACTTCAAGAAACAGGAAAGGGCCTCCCTGGTGGCGCAGTGGTTGAGAGTCCGCCTGCCGATGCAGGGGATACGGGTTCGTGCCCCGATCTGGGAGGATCCCATATGCCGCGGAGCGGCTGGGCCCGTGAGCCATGGCCGCTGGGCCTGCGCATCCGGAGCCTGTGCTCTGCAACGGGAGAGGCCACGACAGTGAGAGGCCCGCATACCGCAAAAAGAAAAAAAAAAAAAAAAGAAACAGGAAAAATCTCAAACAATCTAACCTTACACGTAAAGGAACTAGAGAAAGAAAAACAAACAAAGCCCAAGTTAGTAGAAGGAAAGAAATCATAAAGATCAGAGCAGAAATAAATGAAATAGAAATGAGGAGAACAATAGCATAGATCAATAAAACTAAAAGCTGATTCTTTGAGAAAATAAAAAAATTGATAAAACTTTAGCCAGATGCATCAAGGAAAAGAGGGAGAGGACTCAAATCAATAAAATTAGAAATGAAAAAGGAGAAGTTACAAGAGAAATACAAAGCATCGTAAAGACTACTACAAGCAACTTTATGCCAATAAAATGGACAACTTGGAAGAAATGGCAAATCCTTACAAACATAAACTTCCAAGACTGAACCAGGAAGAAATAGAAAATATGAACAGACATATCGCAAGTAATGAAATTGAAACTGTGATTAAAAATCTTCCAACTAGCAAAAATCCAGGACCAGATGGCTTCACAGGTCAATTCTATCAAACATTTAGAGAAGAGTTAACACCCATCCTTCTCAAATTCTTCCAAAATATAGCAGAGGGAGTAACACTCCCAAACTCATTCTACAAGGCCATCATCACCCTGATACCAAAAGAAGACAAAGATACTACAAAAAAAGAAAATTGCACACCAATATCACTGATGAATATGGATACAAAAATCCTCAACAAAATACTAGCAAACAGAATCCAACAACACATTAAAAAGATCATACACCATGATCAAGTGGGATTTATCCCAGGGATTCAAAGATTCTTCAATATATGCAAATCAATCAATGTGATACACCATATTAACAAATTGAAGAATAAAAACCATATGATAATCTCAATAGAGCCAGAAAAAGCTTCTGACAAAATTCAACACTCATTTGTGATAAAAACTCTACAGAAAGTGGGCATAGAGGGAACATACCTCAACATAATAAAGGCCATATATGACAAACCCACAGGGAACATCATTCTCAATAGTGAAAAACTGAAAGCATTTCCTCTAAGATCAGGAAGAAGACAAGTCCACTCTAGCCACTGTTATTCAACATAGTTTTGGAAGTCCTAGCCACAACAATCAAAGAAGTAAAAGAAATAAAGGAATTCAAATTGGAAAAGAAGTAAAAATGTCATTGTTTGCAGAGGATATGATACTATACATAGATAATCCTAAAGAAGCCACCAGAAAACTACTAGGGCTTATCTATGAATTTGGTAAAGTTGCAGAATACAAAATTAATGCACAGAAATCTCTTGCATTCCTATACACTAACAGTGAAAGATCAGAAAAAGAAATTAAGGAAACAATCCCATTCACCATTGCAAAAAAAAGAATAAAATACCTAGAAATAAAGCTACCTAAGGAGGTAAAAGACCTGTACTCAGAAAACTATAAGACACTGATGAAAGAAATCAAAGACGACACAAACAGATAGAGAGATATACCATGTTTTTGGATTGGAAGAATGAATATTGTGAAAATGACTATACTACCCAGAGCAATCTACAGATTCAGTGCAATCCCTATCAAATTACCAATGGCATTTTTTATAGAACTAGAACAAAAAATCTTAAAACTTGTATGGAGACACAAAAGACCCCAAACAGCCAAAGCAGTCTTGAGGGAAAAAAATGGAGCTGGAGGAATCAGATTCCCTGACTTCAGATTATACTACAAACCTACAGTAATCAAGACAACATGGTACTTGCACAAAAACAGAAATATAGATCAATAGAACAGGATAGAAAGCCCAGAGATAAACCCACACACCTATGGTCAACTAATCTGTGACAAAGAGGCAAGGATATACGATGGAGAAAAGACAGTCTCTTCAATAAGTGGTGCTGGGAAAACTGGACAGCTACACGTAAAAGAATGAAATTAGAACACTTCCTAACACCATACACAAAAATAAACTCAAAATGGATTAAAGACCTAAATATAAGACCGGTCACTATAAAACTCTTAGAGGAAAACTTAGGAAGAACACTCTTTGGCATAAATCACAGCAAGATCTTTTTTTGACCCACCTCCTAGAGTAATGGAAATAAAAACAAAAATAAACAAATGGAACCTAATGAAACTTCAAAGATTTTGCACAGCAAAGAAAACTATAAACAAAATGAAAAGACAACCCTCAGAATGGGAGAAAATATTTGCAAATGAATCAATGGACAAAGGATTAATCTCCCAAATATATAAACAGCTCATGCAGCTCAATATTAAAAAAACAAACAACCCAATCAAAAAATGGGCAGAAGACCTAAATAGACATTTCTCCAAAGAAGATATACAGATGGCCAAGAAGCACATGAAAAGCTGCTCAACATCACTAATTATTAGAGAAATGCAAATCAAAACTACAATGAGGGGCTTCCCTCGTGGCGCAGTGGTTGAGAGTCTGCCTGCCAATGCAGGGAACACGGGTTCACGCCCCAGTCCAGGAAGATCCCACATGCCGTGGAGCAGCTAGGTCCGTGAGCCATGGCCGCTGAGCCTGCACGTCCGGAGCCTGTGCTTCGCAACGGGAGAGGCCACAACAGTGAGAGGCCCGTGTACTGCAAAAAAAAAAAAGAAAAAAAGAAAAGAAAAAACTACAATGAGGTATTGCCTCACACCAGTTAGAATGGTCATCACCAGAAAATCTACAAACAACAAATGCTAGAGAGGGTGTGGAGGAGTGGGAACCCTCTTGCACTGTTGGTGGGAATGTAAATTGATACAGCCACTATGGAGAGCAATATGGAGCTTCCTTAAAAAACTAAAAATAGAATTAACATACGACCCAGCAAGCCCACTACTGGGCATATACCCTGAGAAAACCATAATTCAAAAAGACACATGCATCCCAATGTTCACTGCAGCACTATTTACAATAGCCAGGTCATGGAATCAACCTAAATCCGCATCAACAGACGAATGGATAAAGAAGATGTGGTACATATATACAATGGCATATTACTCAGCCATAAAAAAGAACAAAATTGAGTCTTTTGTAGAGACGTGGATGGACCTAGAGACTGTCATACAGAGTGAAGTAGGTCAGAAAGAGAAAAACAAATATTGTATAGTAACACATATATGTGGAATGTAGAAAAATGGTACAGATGAACCGGTTTGCAAGGCGGAAATAGAGACACTGATGTAGAGAACAAACATATGGACAGCAAGGGGGGAAAGTGGGGCTGGGGGTGGTGGTGGTGGGATGAATTGGGAGGTTGGGATTGACATATATACACTAATATGTATAAAATAGGTAACTAATAAGAACCTGCTGTATAAAAGAAAAAGTTATGTTTTCAGCCTCATGTAACTATTTAAAATGGAATATTTTGAGTATGCATATGTATTATTACTGTAAATTAATGCTTTTCAGCCAGGTAATAGTAGCTGTACAAACATTAGCTTAAATATTTCAAAAACTGTAGTAGAAATTGTTCATTTGCCCACAGAAATGTTGCACAGCATACCTGTGTATCTATTTATCTATCTGTTCGCCTGCCTGTGTATCTTTTCACATACACATTTGGCTGGATTTATAGCAATTCAGTTGTTAGTATTGGTTAGTCAATACGAGAAAGCCTTCACAGTCTTTGAACAATTTTTTAAAAGAGAAAATGAATTTTGACTTTACAAATCAGTTGGTTAGAAAAAATTCATTCAAAACATGGGTTCCATATGTAACATATAACAATAAAAATTGGGCTTCCCTGGTGGCGCAGTGGTTGAGAGTCCGCCTGCCGATGCAGGGGATACGGGTTCGTGCCCCGGTCTGGGAAGATCCCACATGCCGCAGAGAGGCTGGGCCCGTGAGCCATGGCCGCTGGGCCTGTGCGTCCGGAGCCTGTGCTCCGCAATGGAGGAGGCCACAACAGTGAGAGGCCCGCGTACAGCAAAAAAAAAAACAAAAAAAAAACAATAAAAATTGTGCTGTGGAAATACTGACAAGTACTGTGCCCTCCAAAACATGGATTAGGTTGTAGCTTCTGGCTAATGTGTGTTAAAACATGCTGCTACACAAGTAAGTATCACTGCCTTAGAACCTGGTAGAAATTGCTCTTCTTGGGAAGGTGTTGTGTTCCTTTCTCAATCTGACTTTGCCTCTGGAATTCGTGGCTCACACTGGAGCTTTTCAGCTTTCAGAGCCCTCTAGGCAGGTTCTCAGCTCCTGGAGGATCTCTATGGCTACTGATCTTTGCTTCCTCAATTTGTTGTGGTGTGCAGTGTCCTTTTGACACTGCTGCTGGTCCAAAGTCAGTACTGCATGCTTTATGCCAGGTAGATCCCCAAAGCAGTGGCAGGAACATAAACTGACAACAGGTTCTCTAGGTCTCTAAAGAAGGGATAATGATGAAATCCTTTGTGGGGAGAAAGAAGGAGAAGATTCCTTTCTAAATAGTACAAGAATACAAATAACTGTCAAATTCTAGAAACATTCAATATGGTAAACTTTCAGGGAAAAGCAACAGGAATGCGGTTGGGATGATAAATGCTGTATATAAGATAGTCATTCATGTGTTTAAAAATACTTATTGTATGGAGGGTTTACTATGTGCCTGACGGCCTTCTAGATCCTGCTGATTCCATGATGAACAAAATAGAGAAAGTTTCTGCCCACGTGAAGCTTATGTTCTACTGAGAGAGACAGGCAATAAATATGAACAAACAAATTTAGGTGATATCAGGTAGTGATAAAATACTGTGAAGAAAAATTAAAATACTCGTATTGGCCACTAGATGGAGCTCATTGCTCTCGTCATTTCTTTCACCAATCGCCTGAAAAAGAGAAGCTGAGTGCATGATACACTATTATCATGTTATGTTTTGGGGCCAGGTGATAGACCCTTTGTTTCCTCAGTTTGTCTCTCTTCCTATTTCTCCCTCCCAATTTGGATTTTTTTCCCTACTAATTGATTGATAAGGGGAAACATGGTTAAGACATATTAAGGCATCATCTCAGATATCTTGGTATAGGTGGATTAGATCAACTCCTTCCTAAATCATAGAAATCCTCTCCCCTCAGTTTCCTGGGTATTTAACTTCCTGCATTTATTTGCTTAATATCTGTATTCACCATTAGACTGTTAGCTTCTTAAGAGAGAGACTTCAACTGTGTTTCTCAGTCCTTGGCAGAGTACAAATCTTTTGAATGGATGAATCCCTTTAGTCTGAACAATTCCTGATTCCCAGGCAGTCTCTTTTAACTTTATAGGGGGATCGTTTTGGAGTTAGGTTGGGAAAAAATCTCCACAATAAAAACTGGCTGAGTTTGCCTGTCTTGTGTTCTATGACTGACCCTCTGTCAAGGACCTCCCAGTGGATGGGAAGAGTGGGATATGTATATTTGTATATGGTAGGCAAATTATTTGGCATTCTGAGTTCCTGCCCATATTTTTTCCTCTTTCTATTTGGATAGAAGCCCAATGCAACAATGGATGTATTTCTAGTCCATTGGTTAAGCTCATTTGAATTTAACCAATGTTAGGCACATGCTTTTGTCAGGGTTAACTCTAGAAAAAGGGTCTTAAACCTTCTACTCTTCAGAGAGTGGAAGGGTCATTGTGAAAACTACTAGGGAGATGGAATCTATCCTATAATCTCTTGGTCTTAGATTGGTTTTCAACATCTATACATGTTTTGTTAGATTTACACCTTAAGTATTCATTTTTGGTAGCTATCGTAAATGGTATTAATTTTTCAGTTTTGGTCTACTGTGGTTCATTGCTTGTATATAGAAATACAATTGGAGGTAGACTTTTGTGTGTTGATCTTGTGGGTTCCAACCTTGTTAAACTCACTTATTAGTTCTAAGAGGTAGATTTCCTGGGACTTTCTATATGGATGATCTTGTTGTCTGAGAATAAGGACATTTTATTTTATCCTTTCTGATCTATGTGCCTTTTGTTTCTTTTTTTTGCTATATTATGCTAAGACTTTCAGTATAACATTGAACTGGACTGGTGAGAGCAGACATCCTTGCTTTTTCCTTTTGTAAGGGCCAAGCACTCAGTTTTTGATCATTAAATATGATGTCAGATATAGGTTTTTTGTAGGTGCCTTTTATCGGCTTGAAGAAGTTCATTTTTACTCTAGTTTGCTGGGAGTTTTATCATGATAGGTGTTTTTTCAAGGTTTTTCTGCATCTATTTATATAATTAAGTGGTTTTCTTTCTTCAGACTTTTAGCAGGGTGAATTGCATTAATTGATTTTTTAACTATTACATTCACAGAAGGAGCCTCACTTGGTCGAGGTGCATTATGTTTATGTATTGCTGGATTTGACTTGCTAATATTTTGTTGAGGATTTTTGCATATATTTTCACGAGGATAATGGACTGTAGTTTTCTTTTTTTTTGTACTGTTTTTATCTGATTGTGGTATCAGAATAATGCTTCCCTTGTAGAATGAGTCAGGAAATCTTTCCTCTTCCATTTTGAATTGGTGTCATTTTTTTTCTTTAAATGCATGATAAAATTCACCATTCATAAGGGTCCATTTGGATTTGTAGAATTGTTTTCCAAAAGTTTTTCAATGGTTTTATTGAGGTATAATGGACATACAAAGAGCTACATACATTTAATATAAAATTTGATGAGTGCACATATGCAAACACACATGATACCATCTCTACAATCAAGGTAGTTGACATTTCCAACACCTCCCATAACCTCCCCCCACCTCCCTTTTTGTTTGCTGTAAGAATACTAAAAATGTGTTCTACTCTCTTAACACATTTAAAATGCACAATAATGTATTTTTAACTATAGGCATTATGTTGCACAGCAAATCTCAAGAACTTATTCATCTAGCATAACTGAAACTTTATACCCTTTGGACAATAAGTTTCCATTCTCACCCCTTCCCCAACTCCCTGCCTACCACTATTATATTCTCTGTTTCTATGAGTTTGATGATCTTAGATACCTCATATAAGTGAAGTCATAAAGTATTTGTCTTTTTGTAACTGGTTTATTTCACTTAGCATAATGTCCTCCAGGTTTATCCACGTTGCAAATGGCAAACTTTCCTTCTTAATTAAGGCTGAATAATATTCCTTGTATGTATCTATCACATTTTCTTTATCCAATAATCTGTTGATGGACACTTAGGTTGTTTCTATATCTTGGCTGTTGTAAATAATGCTACAATGAAAGTGAGAATGCAGATATCTCTTTGAGATCCTGATTTAAATTCTTTTGCATATATACCCAGAAGTGGGATTGTTGGATCATACAGTAGTTCTATTTTTAATTTTTGTGAGGAACACCCACACTATCTCCATAGCTGGTGCACCATTTTACATTCCTACTAACAGTGTTCGAGGGTTAAAATTTCACCACATCCTCGCCAACACTTGTAATCTTTTCAGGTTTCTAAAAAATAGTAACCATCTAATAGGTAAGAAATGATATCTCATTGTACTTTTTAAATCTTATTTATTTATTTATTTACATCTTCATTGGATTATAATTGCTTTAAAATGTTGTGTTATTTTCTGCTGTATAACAAAGTGAATCCCCTATATGTATACATATATCCCCTCCTTCCCACCCTCCCCATCCCACCCATCTAGGTCATCACAGAGCACTGAGCTGATCTCCCTGTGCTATGCAGCAGCTTCCCACTAGCTATCTATTTTACACATGGTAGTATATACATGTCAATGCTACTCTCTCACTTCTTCCAGCCTCCCCTTCCCCCATGTGTCCTCAAGTCCATTACCTACATCTGTACCTGTATTCCTGCCCTGCCACTAGGTTCCTCAGTACCATTTTCCTACATTCCATATATATGCATTAATATATGGTATTTGTTTTTCTCTTTCTGACTAACTTCACTCTGTATGACAGACTCTAGGTCCATCCACCTCACTACAAATGACTCAGTTTCATTCCTTTTTATGGCTGAGTAATATTCCATTGTATATATATAGCAAATTTTCTTTATCCATTCATCTGTCGATGGACATTGAGGTTGCTTCCATGTCCTGGCTATTGTAAATAGTGCCTTGAACTATTTATAATGAACTATTAATAATGAACAGTGTAGCACATGTCTCTTTTTGAATTATGGTTTTCTCAGGGTATAATGCCCAGTAGTGGGATTGCTGGGTCATATGATAGTTCTATTTTTAGTTTTTTTAGGAACCTTCATACTGTTCTCCATAGTAGCTGTATCAATTTACATTCCCACCAACAGTGCAGGAGGGTTCCCTTTTCTCCACACCCTGTCCAGCATTTATTGTTTCTAGATTTTTTGATGATGGCCATTCTGACTGGTGTGAAGTGATATCTCACTGTGGTTTTGATTTGCATTTCTCTAATGATTAGTGAGGTTGAGCATCCTTTCATGTGTGTGTTGGCAGTCTGTATATCTCTTTGGAGAAATGTCTATTTAGGTCTTCTGCCCATTTTTGGATTGGGTGGTTTGCTTTTTTGATATTGAGCTGCATGAGCTGCTTGTATATTTTGGAGATTAATCCTTTGTCAGTTGCTGCATTTGCAAATATTTTCTTCCATTCTGAGAGTTGTTTCTATTATATAAAGCAAGGGCCTGCAAACTATGGCTTCTGAGTGCCACCTGTTTTTGAAAACAATGTATTCTGGGAACACAGCCATGCCCACCCATTTATGTATATCAATGACTGCTTTATGGCAGAGTTGAGTAGTTGAGTCAGAGACCATATGGCTCACAAAGCCATGAATAGTTACTATCCCATCTTTTACAGAAAAGTTAGCCAACCTTGGCTGTATAAACTAGAACCTTATTTTTTTTGGTGAAAAACTTTAAAAAATCAGAAATGTAAAGTACAGTGAAGCATAATTTATTTCCAGGTTGAAACTAATTCTTAATTGCTTTAAGAAACTCCAACAACATACCTAGGGCTTTTGACAATTGTGATAAAGTCTATACTAAGTAATATCAAGAGCATATTTTACTGGTCAAAAAAAAGTAAAAAACAACTCATATTCTCTTGGGGGAAAATAAGCAGGCTTTCAAGTATGACTCTTAAGAATTGGGAAAAGATAGCCTAAACTCTAGGGTTGTAAATGATCTAATAATTAATTTAGCTCAGTTTTCTAACACATTATCAGTCATCATTTCAAGTTCATCTTTGCCAATTATAAATTGCTACAAACACACAATGTATATTTGTCATCATGTTACTATGTTTAGTCCAGGATCACTTACCTAAAGTTCTAAAGAGTCCCATTAAAGTTATAATCTGGGTGAACTGAGCAAGAAGGGAAAGTTTCCTTCTTTAGCCCATTTATTTATGATCCAACTCATACTCATGCTAATGGTTTCTTCCATCTTCCTATGGAAATTCTGTAGAGCTTCTAGATCGCTATATAAGGTGATTTGCTTTAGCTTGGAATTCACCAGTAAGCATTGCCCATTCCCAGTGTCCAGGAATCACATCATTGCTGACAGAGTGTGCGGTCTTGAAACAATGGGACACTGTATACTGTCTTCACTAAGAAGGTAGAATGGTTGTCCCTGATATTGGAACTTGTGGTGCACTTGGCCAAACTCATGACCAACTATGTCCCAAGACTTTAACCTAAGACTTTGCTCAATATCCACTTGTCTAACTCGTAGTCATCTGGAAGAAGAAGCTCCTGGGTGGTACCAGGTTATGATACCTCCTGGGTTGGCACAGAGGTAAAATGCATCTTGTTACACAGTTTACAATATTGTGAGGAAGATGGACATGATTTCAATTATGGTACTGCATGTCTTTGAAAATATTTAGTATAATAAAACTGTGAAATCTAAATATTATCAAGTGTGGTGACATTTTTCTTAATTTTAAACTGCTTGAGTAATGCCTCTGATAAGAGTGACCAGGAAAGCTCTATTTTTTAGTTCTTTAGCTTAGGCAACATTGCTGCCTTGGTTTTTTCATCTTCTTCTGGAGATTCTGTATTTCATTATGAAGTCGTCTGTTCTCTTCTTGGAATCCTTCCTGTAGTAGTCGGGCCTGTTCCTAAAAAAGTACAAATGGAGACTGAATAACGTGTCACATTAAGTAAATCTCTAACTTCTATCTACTTTCCACATTCATAGATTTTTTTTTAATATTTAATTTCTTCTTGAAATTTTCTCTACCATTAATTTCATTGTACTTTCTCTTGGGCCTTCTAGCTCTGTGATTACTTTTTCTGAGTCTCCTTGAGTCAAGAAGGATTTGGGGCTTATATCTCCCAATATACTGATGAACCTAAATTACCAGTATTAATTTTTTTTGTCCCATTAATTGTATACAACCTTTGTCGGCAATCTTAATGAAATGTTTGGCTTCAGATCTTATCTATGCATTATGATTTTTTTATGCACACACATACACACACACAACACAGAAATAAATGAAGAATTTTCAAAATCTGATGCAGTGTCTGAATCTTAGATCAGGGAATTTGATCTAAGCTTCCACACCTTGGTGGCAGAGGGGCAAAGTGCAGGTAAGGGAATCAGGGCCCCAGACAGACCATACTGGATTTCTGCACATAATTCCCAACTCAACACATACTAGGAGCAGGACAAAGAAAACAGGTAGGAGTGATAGACTAACACAATGGTGTGAGAGTTGAGTCCTTCTGCTTATGAAGGTTCTTTTAGAGCTAAAATCTGTGACAGAAGAAAAATTCGTGGATTCCTCTAACTGGTGAAGACTGTTCAGATATCTTCCCAAGCATTGTGGCCCTATAAAAATTACTTAGTCTTGTCTGAACCTCTGTTTCCTCTCCTAAGTAATACGAACATAGCAGCTCTTGTTTCATATAGTACTAAGCAAGAGATATGGAAAAGACTTTTTTATAATGTCTAGCAGATAATAGCTACCACGATTGGCAGATATAGTGATAATGGACTGGGTGTGACATAACTGCAAATAAAATCTTTTAACAACCAGACATTGTAGGGGCCAGTTCAGTCTGGCAGATAGGGATTGAAAAGTACAAGTGGGCAATCAAGGTCCTTCTTCTGGGCTTCATGTTCTCACTGCCATGCCAAGTTTGTGAACAGGGAGTGTGGAGAGAAAACAGAATAACAGGAACCTCAAGGTGATACAATTAAATACCTGAAGTTTGAGAGAGAGAGTTCTCTCTTGCTCTTCCAGCAACTGGGCCCTATCCCTCTCCATCTTCTCAGTCAGTTGTTTCACATGTTCCTGATAACTCTTTTCTTTCTGTTCCATCATCTGCTGATTCTTTATTTGCATTTCCTCCAGCATTTTTGCTGCAGCCTGTGCAGATTCAGCTTTCACACGTTCCACTGTCAGGAGGAAAAGGAAAAAGAAAAATGAATGTGGGTGACCATGTTGCTTCTTTCTTCCATGTACACATAACCTGCCACTGTTGCTATTGACTGTGTATGCTCTACTCAAAAATGACTTTAGTGAGTAAGAGTCATCTTTTCTCATCTTGCTATAGTTTAAGGATCCTAGGTTCACCCAGCCGAATTAATTAGAACTTTTAAGTGCTTTCAAGGCTGTTTAGTCTCTTGACTCACTCCTCACCTTCAAGCAACTTTTCCTTCTCTGAGAGAGTCTGGTCTGTCTGTAGAATTGCACCAGTCATAGACTCCTTGGACTTCAAATATTCCTGAAGAATTTCTTCAGCCTAGGACCCAGAAAAGAATGGGGTTAGTAATAGGAAATGGCTGTAAGCACTTATTCCTGTTTGCCCACCATCTTTCCCTCTAGGAATTGCTCCTCTTGGTCTTGGCATGCCTAGTGGTCAAGATTCCCTGTCACTGGGTGAGCACATGCTCCAGGCTGGCCAAGCATGACAGCTTCCTGAGCAGAATCTTTATAAGGGATTGATATAGATCTAAATAGTGATTCTCTGTTCTTTTAGACTGAGGGCTCTAATTTTGGTGCTGTTGGTACTGTGGTCTCATATGGGGTGAACTTGTTGGAGAATGAAGCCATCATTGAGAAAGCAGATCAGAAAAAGGGATGGAGGGAGGGAAGTGTGAGGTTGAGGGGAGGAACATGCAGAGAGATAAATGATGACATTATTTGAAATTTTGGATACATCTGATAATCCAATTTGTAACTCAGTTGTTAATTGAGTGCACTCTTTTGGATGAGCACATAGGATATATCTGGTATAACAGGCTCCCTGTATGTGTTTATTAAATGAGAGCATGAATGCTGTTGGTCCTGTAACTGCGCATCTGTGTGCAATACGCTTGGTCATGTTGTTTCAAGGAACACATCAGCAACTTCCCAGAATAAATTTTGGTTACCTGTATTCCCTTCCTGGGCTCCTGAAGATACTTTTTCTTCAGCTCTTGTATCTTTTCAGTGAATAGGCGATAGCCTCCTGGTTTAGAATAAATCCCCTCTTTCACACCTTCTTCTAGAGGACTGAAAATATCCTTAAGTAAAGCTGAGCAACGATCTGATGATGCTTTAAGATTCTTGTTACAAAAGTCATCTCGCTTTTTGTCTAGCTGGGCCTTTAATGTAAAAAACAGGAAGTAAAAAGAATAGTGAAAAGATGTTAACTTGACCTCAGAATTTCTGGAAAGTCTTCTCAAAAAAATAAAAATATAAAAGGTCTGTGACCCCCTAGAAGAACTTACAGGCACTCAGCAACACCATATCCTTACTACTGATCCTGACTTTCTACAAAGGTCCCTTTCACCATGGGGGTGACCTTCAGAGCAGAGATTACCAGCTATATGCTACACCTTTGGAGATAAACTCCTGCTTTTCAAACTGGACCAATGCTTGCATATGCAATAAATGTGGCTCAACATAAGCCTGCTCATGATAACTAAGGCTAAAATTTTCTTTGCTTTTGGCCAAAATATCCAATCAGCCTGATAACAATGAGCATGTAATTTGATTAGAAACTCTGATTGTTACTTATATGTATGTAATGAAATTATAGAGAAGAATATTAGTTTATTCATGAAAGAAAAAAGTTTCAATGCACCATAATAAAGTATATCATAATAAAATTGGTTCCTCTTATGATAATAACAAATAGTGTTTGTCACCATTTAAAAGTCTAGTAAAAATTGCTTTTCTCAAAATAAGCACCCATTTCATTTTCTAGTAGTACTTTACTTTCCAAGAGCCTAATCTGTATAAACTTAAGAAAAAAATTACCGCTAATTCCTTTTGAAATAAATGGTCTATGTCTTTCAAGGACTTCCTCATGAAGACTTCAATGGCCTCCTTCTCAACAGTCCTGTGCAGGTCCAGCAGCTCCTGGAGGGTTTCCGTGGGCAGCTGCAGCTTCTGATCCATCTGCTGGTCATAGTGGGCGATGGCCTTTTTCACTGCAGCTGTGTTCTCGATCTCGGCCAAGGCCAGGACTGCATTCTCCATGCAGGGCAGATCCCCGCTATTGATGGCACTGACATAGGTCTGCACCAGGGTCTCTAGACCTACAAATAGAGAACAAATGGTGATGTTTATTTTAGGAGGAGTGAGGAAACTTTCTATTCTGTGCAATTCTGATGATGTCTATTACCAACCATTTGCCTTACAGCATCAATGTCCTCAGTATCACCTGAAAACTGGCTAAAAATGCAGACTCTCAGCCTCTGCCCCAGTTCAACTGACTTAGACCCTCATCTTTAGCAAGATCCTCAGGTGGTGCATATGCACATCAAAGGTTAAGAACCTCTGTTCTAGATAGCCTAGGCCTGTGTTTATTGAGTACATTTACTTCACCCCCAAGCATTGTTAGGACAGAAACCATATCTCTCTCACTTATGTCTGTATCATCAGCCCTGGTAGGTCCATGGGAAACATTCAATTAATATTTGTGGAACAAATCAAAAGGAGTCCTCCATTTTGTTTATTCTAGCAGAGCATTGTCCAGAAGAACTTTCTGTGATGATGGAAGTATTCTATATGTGCCGTCCAGTGTCGTAGCCACTAGACATGTGTAGTGTGAGCCCTTGAGACACAGCTGTGTGATCAGAATGTTAAATTTCTTTAATTTTAATTAGTTTACATTTAAATTTAGATAGCTGCACTTATCTAGTGACAACTATATTGGACAGGGCAGGTCCAGTTTACTAGGACAGTTTTAAGCTTTTAGAGCTATTTTCCTTTGGCCTTTTCTATCTTTCCTCACCTAAGAATTGTGACTAATAAAACCTGTTAGAAGTGTTGGTGTCATCTAGAATTTACCACAATAATAACAGTAGATGTGCATTTTTCAAAGCCGAAGCTAGGTGGATGTTATTACACCATCTTTTAGTCATAACAGTGAGAGTAAAGACTGGGAAGAAGACTCACGAGGTCCATTGACCTTGATGCCTCCTGAAAGGGTTTTAGTTTTGGAATTCCTAAAGATGTAGGAACAGAAGACTGCAGCTTGTTGCACAAATTCGGGGTCCAGCTCATCATCACACAGGTCCTCAAGCTGGCCCAGTTTCTTCCTACCACTGGGCCGATCGAAGATAAAGCATTTCTTCTTTGGGAAGAACTTCCGGATACAGAGTCGAGGCAGATTAAAAATTTTATCTCTTTGACTGGCACCTGGAAGAAGATAAAAAGAATTTGCCTAATAGAGGGGCTTGCAAACTTTTTATGTAAAGGGCCAGACAGTAAATATTTTAGGCTTTATAAGCCAGATGGTCTCTTTTCCAAGTACTCATTTCTACTACTGTAGCATGAAAGCAGCCATAGACAGTCTATAAATGAATGGGCATAGCATGATTCCAATAAACCCTTATTTACAAAATCAGCTGGCAGGCTGGATTGGACATTATTTGCCTGTGAGCCATCCTTTGCCAACCCCTAGACTAGTGCACAGTTCGCACTTTTATTTATTTTCTTCAAATAAATTACCTATTCTACTCCATATTCTTTGGTTAATTACAGCACCACAAGCCCTAAGCAGGGATATAATGTAAGTCTAATCACAGCAGAGGGAAAGGTGAAAGAAATGAAACCTGTTCTTAAAACAGGGAGAAAATCAAATCAAATCTATTCATTCAGATAGTAAACAAGTGTTAATTCTTAGTAATCACCCCCTGAGAAGAAATAGATACTATAAATATAAGAAAACTGTTGATAGAAAACTAAAGAATGATAGTTTTTAGTGTTTTCTCATCCCATTTACCAATTCTAAGTTCCCTTTACCTTTCTTAAGCTTGAGTGAATTCTCCAGGTACTCGTCTGCTGTGATGGATTGTCCATCTGCCTCCAAGTCTAGGGAGAAATCCCTCAGTGTCCATACAAAGTCTGGAAAGAAGCTCACAAAGTCAGCTGAATCCTCAACCCCATCCACATCAGGTGAGGCTTTTGCCCTGATTCTATCTGTGAGCTCCGTCACATAGCTGAGCAGCAAATTAAGGAAAACTGGCATAAAAGAACAGTGCCCTCCACCCTATATTAGTTACATATACAAAACCCTTGTTTCGCCTTTGTTCTTAACCCAAGTATCAATTCTTCAGTAGGTATTGATACGTAGGATTATCCCCTGTCCTTGAATTACTTTTTATGTTTATCTTTTTGTGCTTGATTCACAAGGACTCACAGTTAGGCAGCTGTTTTATTAAAACTGGTCTCCCCTCTGACTCTGATGCTGGTTTGAACCCGAAAAAGATACTGAAGTTGGTCCATGGCCTGCTGGTTTATGGTTCCCATGCTATTGTACACAAAAGTGCTGCTCAGGAGTATTGCTAGGGCAAAGATCCAGGAGTCATTCTGGTTGTCACCCTGGAAATCAGAGTACATTTGGAAGAGGATTATTTTTCATTCTCATGGCACTTTTCAGATCAGCAGTAGTAAAAGGATGCTCATTTAATTAGAGGTTTTTTAGACTAATGCCCTATAAGAGGAAACCAAATCCAAGCAAAAATGACTGTTAGTAGGACTTGAACTTTGAATAGTTTTCTGATTAGTGTTTTTGGTTTACCCTGATTCTCACAAGACCCTCTTATAATCATTGGTAGATAATTGCAAACAAATAGTCATTGCTTGTGGGCATTCTAAGGCCTTAAATATAATTTAAATGTAAACTTTGCTCTTTATTTTTACAGAACAATTGTCTTAATATAAGGGTAATAATACATGTATCTATCTCACTGAGCAATTGTTGTGCACCTAACACTTTCCATTACTTATCTTTTAAGTATTCAAAACAATACTATGAGGCAAATGTAGATCTGTTACATCTGTTTTACAGATAAGAAAGCTGAGGTTAAAAGAGATCAAATAATTTGCTAAGATCATTGAATTACTGACAGACTTTAAATTTAAAGCCAAGGGTATGGGACTTCAGAACCTAAATCCTTAACAAAAGTTCTTTGCAGGATAAGATTCATTATGTTGAATTTATTTGTATTCCCTTTATGCATCTGGGTTAACTGGCTTAGCTTACAGCCTTTTAATAATTAGAATACTGTCGACTGACCACTATGCTCTTCTTCTAGGATTCTGCCTTATGAATATTTTCCTGACCCCTCATTGCTAAACTGGGTCTCATGGCATGTAAACAGAAATGAAAAAACGTGGTTAAGTGCAAGGTCTTATTTAAAGAAAAATTAAATAATGTAGAGAATATTCAGACATGAGGGGCTTAGTCCAAATTTGAATCCTCAGCCCTTACCTTCTCCACATCCCCCAGGCCCTCAGTATCAAGCAGAACTAGAGTATGTTCTGGCTTCTCGGGATGAGGCACACACCACATCCAGATGCCCTTCGTGTGAGATTGCACCGTGGAGCCCAGAGAAAAACCTGCAAGGGGGCATGGAGTTAAGAAAGGGTGGAGTTTTAATAGCAGATGGATCTTGAAATTGAGATAATAGTTCACAAAATCAAGGTTTAAAGAGACAAATGAAAACATAATCAGTATTGATCTTAATTGCAACCAGAAAAAGAGAGAAATTAGAACATTCAGTACAAACTGAAATATTTATTTTACCTTAAAGATCAGTATAAGCTTCAAGTTAATTCACATGCATTTTAGTAAATGTTTTATTGTTTATTATTATCTGTATTAATTTTCTTTATTACTACCTTACTCCTTCCAGAAAGGCATATTTATACTTTAAAGAGAAAATTAAGTCAAAGTGGTGAGAAAGAGTTGACTCTTATCTTCCAGCACAGAGTAAATGTAAGAAACCCATCACTGTATTGAAAGTTAGCTTTCAATATTCCTCCCAGGTCTCTAACTTCCTCTCCTCACATCACTGTTCTGCACGCTGGGAGTGTGGGTGGCAGAAGGGACTCAGCTGGGCTTTGCTGGTGCCACTCACCCTTTTTCTTCCCAGCCAGCTTGTTCATCAGGTAGGATTTACCAGTGCGGTAGAGGCCCACAATAGCCACCACCACAACGGGATGCTGAATGGCAGACAGGATCTTCAGTGCTTTCGGATTAACCAACAGTCGTTCGTTAGTGTTCTTGATGAGGCACTCTGGGCCTGACATGTGGCTCTCTGAGGCCATGTTCCCTTGTCTGCAGGGGAAGAGATGGGATGAATTAGAATTTCTGGTCTAAGCAGATCAAGAGCTTTCACGAGGTTATTTTGCATTCAGAAGGAGGAATCATAAAATCCCCCAACATGACCTAGTTTTGTGTCAACAGTGAGATAGATGAGGGAAAGACATTTTAGAAAGTTACGGAAGTATTATCAAAGTAGTCCATTAAAAAATATTGATATGACAGTGATTTATCAACATTCAACCACCCTCATGAACAAAATCTTACATTTAGTTTACCATGGAAAACTTTTATTTTGGACTGTCATTTAAAAATTTATACTAGACATTAAATGTAAAATAGAATAAGATTCAGAGAGATTCATTGTACATCCTGGCTATGTGTGAGAAATACAGTATTTATTTATTTATTCACTAATTCTTACTATGAATAAAGAATTTCATGAATAAATGTTTGTCACTTGATATATGTCTCTGAACAATTTCCAGTGATTTGAAATGTGTTTTTTCTCACTAGTTAGCCTTATTTTTACTGGGATAAGGGTCCACAGAACTTCTCACACTGCTATTCTAGAAGTGGAACTTACTTTAGCAAATTTTATAAAAATATGTGACCTTGTGAAACACATGGCTAGGGACCCCTCCAAAACCTTGGTATGGGCTTGTGGAAGCAAGGGGCTCTGAAACTTAAAATTTACTAGCTTCAAAATAAATTAGCCTCCAACTAAGTGGGGGTAAAGTGCACATCTGCAAATACTGCATGTTGCTAAAAATCATATTTGTACATGTGTGTGTGTGTGTGTGTGTGTGTGTGTGTGTAAGGGAACAAAAGACAATGAAATAAAGATTAAAAGATCAGGAGACAGATCAGGAGAAGTAAAGAAGAAAGTTGTTGAAAGAAAATATCTATATTTCCAGCCACGCACTTCCAAGTTTTCTGTTTTCTTCTTTTTTTTCCATTTTGTAGAGGAGAAGTAGAAACAGGAAGAGGAGTAGGGGTAAAGAGGAGGGGATGGGGATGGAAAAGGGGAGGGGAAGCTGAAAAGAAGAGAGAGGTGTCAGACAAGGTAGGTGATGAATAAGCTAATGCCAAGCCAAGGAATTCAGAGGAAGAGTTTCCAAAAGGCAAGATCAAAACTTCTTGAGAGCACAGAGAGGGCAAAGTAAACAAAGATGGTACCTTCAGTGCTGCACCACAGTGGATTCTTTAAAGAGGAAGCTTTTTAGTAAAGTAGTGGGCTGAATTCTGCTCCTAAGGGGTAAGGAGTGAGTTGACACCAAGAAATTGTATCTAGTGAACTTGCGCTATTTCTAAAAGAAGAACTCCACTTTGAAACAAAGTTCAAATGTAGGATTGAAGAGTATGGTATTTTCATGAATCTATACCTTTCACTTTGGGTTTCAGTTTTTCTCTTTGTCTTTAACAGTGTCATGTAGCTGTTTCCACTGCATCTCATTTACTATTCTTTCCTTCTCATGAAAATAACATATTTGTCACCCTTTCAGTTTCTTAGCTGCAGTCACATCAGTATTGAACAAGTTGTATCAAAGACAATGGTAATTTTGGGGCTTCCCTGGTGGTGCAGTGGTTGAGAGTCCACCTGCCGATGCAGGGGACACAGGTTCGTGCCCCAGTCCAGGAAGTTCCCACATGCCGCGGAGCGGCTGGGCCCGTGAGCCATGGCTGCTGGGCTGTGAGTCTGGAGCCTGTGCTCCGCAATGGGAGAGGCCACAACAGTGAGAGGCCCGCGTACCACAAAAAAAAAAAAAAAAAAAAGACAATGGTAATTTAATTGTGTCCCCAGTCAACACAGACAACATCAGCAAAGAGAAAGACAATCCTAATGCATTTCAAGATCTTAGTTTAGCTCCATGTCCCTGGTGCCTAATTCTACACAAGCACAGTAATGACCCAGGGATGTGCTGCCACCTGATAACACCAGGATTTCATCTGACCTTGTTCCCCACATTAGGCTCAGCTGCAACCTATTTTGATGCTGGTCATTTTTTAGAAAACTAACTAACCCTTAAAAATCCCTTCCCACCCCTGCACTAATCTTAACATGGGCTCCTTTTCCCAGAGCAAGGCTGCTTTAGCACTGGAGACAGAGCTGCTTTGAGGAAAAAGTAGAGTTCTTACCTGTTTTCTTCTCAGTTTAGGTGGAGTGGTTCTGTAACTTCTCTGTCTCTCACTAGATGGTTAGACTTTTATTTCACACACCCAAGGTCATGGGGCTTGCCTGATTTCCTGTAAATACCAGACAGAAGAAGTGAAGCAACCTCTGTAATAGATTTAGAGTAATATGAAACTGAAAGCACTGAAAACAGAACAATGACTCAATAAGCATAAAAGGAATTTTTGGAAGCTATCCTCTTTGGAGGGAACATGGGTTTGACACTACTTCTCAACTAGAGCCTTCACATTAATTTTTTTTGAAAGACATCTTAGAAACAATTTGGTGTTTAAAAAAGTGTCTATTAGATACTTAAATATAATGGAATGTATCCCGGGATTGGGGGTCAGTTTGGGAAACCTAGAATGAGGAAGCATATTTTTAGTTTTAATTTCTTTAAATAATGGACACACTTACAGTGGACCTGGTTCCTCATTTGTGCATGCCGTAAGTGAGGAAAAGGACACATATTACACATTCGTGAACATGCAGCCCCTGGAACTTAATACCCGGTGCACAGGCTGGAAGGGGCTCCATGTGTTGCACATGTGTTCCAGGCTCAGGCTGTCCGTTCTACAAGGGTTAAATAACTGATATCTCATAACAAACATTTCCCCACCATTTTATAGAAACTGAGGCACAGAAAGATTTAATGTCTTGTCCCAAATCACAGCACTGTAAATAGTCTGAACCGAATCATTCTTGATTCCAAACCCTCTTGTTAACCCACTTCATTATACTGCCTTTCCGTGGTTGCTCAATGAATAGCAGAAGTAACAGTTTTATTTCTTGACTGCTTTCGAAGAGGTACACATGTTACATGTCTAATTCAATCCTGACTATAGTCATGCAAAATAAGCGGTATTGTCTCCATCTTGCAGGAGGCTTGAGGGAGGGTAAAATAATATACCTGTTCAGATGCATTAAGCAAGTTATAGAGGTAGGATGCAAGTTTGAAACTCTGTTTACCCTTAAACTATGTTTTTTCTCCCCCTGAACAATGTTTCTGAAGGGAGGAATAGGGAAGTGAGGAGAAAGGGAGATATCTATAAGTTTCTCTCCTGATCTCATAGTATAAATGTATTTCTCCACACCTGGAAGCCAGTGTCTGAAATTTAACAAATAAAGTACACTCTTTTCTTTCCCTCTTTGCCATTATCTTTTAAAGCGTCTCTGAGTAAGTAGCACTTTAACTTGCTTTGAAAAATGTGATTTATCTGGGTCTTTCAGTTGCTGGAACACACCTAGTTTCTTCCTGCCTTAGCGGTCTATGTACAGCAATTTTCTGCATCTGAAACTTTCTTACCCCTGATCTTGGCAAGATTGCTTCCTTCTTATTCTGCTGGTCTCAGCTAAATGGCATCTTCTCACTGAGGTCTTCCATGAAAGTTAATCTCCAACACATCACCCTGCTTTTTTTTTTTCTTCTTCTTCTTTTTGCGGTACGCGGATCTCTCACTGTTGTGGCCTCTCCCGTTGCAGAGCACAGGCTCCGGACGCGCAGGCTCAGCGGCCATGGCTCACGCGCCCAGCCGCTCCATGGCATGTGGGATCTTCCCGGACCGGGGCACGAACCCGTGTCCCCTGCATCGGCAGGCGGACTCCCAACCACTGCGCCACCAGGGAAGCCCCTTGCTTTTTTTTTTACTTTTCCCTATGACTACCTGAAATTCAAGTTCATATTTTACTTTTCCCTATGACTACCTGAAATTCAAGTTCATAAAAACAGGGACCTCATGTGTTCACAGATGTGTGTGTCTCCAGCAATTAAAACAGAGTTTGGAAGAGAGTATAAGCTCAATGGATATTATGTGTGACTAAATATAAAATGGCTCCAAATATGAAGGTAACCCCACATTTTTCCAATTTGAAGTGTAGAAGAAATAGTAAAATGCCTATGTAAAGTATTTTGTTTGTCAATTTAGTTATATTTTTAAAATTATATATTTTACGTGTATATAATATTGATATGTTGGTTTTTTCTAACATTTCATAAAATAACTTTTAAATTGAAATATAGTTGACATACAATATTATATTTGTGTCAGGTGTACTACATAATAATTTGACATGTGCATACGTTATGAAATGATCACCACAATAAGTCTGTAATCATCTGTCCTGATACAAAGTTATTAAAATATCACTGACCATATTCCTTATGCAATATATTACATCCCTGTGGTTTATGCATTGTATAACTAGAGATATGTACCTCTTAATCCCCTTCACCCTTTTGCCCACCATGGCTCTGTATTTGCAAAAGTGGACTGAAACACTCTGGTGCTGTAGCCTTATTAACTATACTAATATTCTGATTAGTCATTTTATAAACTAAAAGTCTCTGGCTCTCCTCTACTTTTTCTCATGAGAAAGGGTTTTCTTATGTCAATTCAGGCCAACTTGCAACTATTTTATTGAACACATGCCAGTGGAAAGCAAAAGCAGGAATAAATTTAGTTTCTCAGAAATTTACTAGATGTTAGGAAACCAGCTCCTTCCTGATTGGTACAGGAAAGAGAAACTGACTCGTAGATACTATTTTTAGTTAATTACTTTCATTTTGGAGTATGGATTGTTGCTTTATTTATTTAAAACTCTTTTTTAGTCTTTCAGTATTATTGTGCAGTTTTCTATATTTCAGTTCAAATTGTTATGTATATTCTTACATTATTATGTTTCCTTTTTAATTGTGGTTAAAAAACAACATAAATTTTACCATTCTATTTTAAGTATACAGATTAACTATACTTACATGTTAATTATATTCCATCATTGTGGAACAGATCTCCAGAGCTTCTTCATCCTGCAAAACTGAAACTCTATACCCATCGAACAACTCCCCCTTAACCTTTCACCCTAGCCCTTGACAACCACCATTCTACTTTATGTTTCTATGAGTTTGACTACCTTACATACCTCATATAAGTGGAATCAGAAGGTACTGATCTTTTTCTAACTGGGTTATTTTTTAAAAATAATGTCTTCATACTTAACCCATGTTGTAGCATGTGACAAGATTTTCCTTTTCTAAGGCTAACATTTTTTAAATTTTTAATTAATTAATTTGTTATACAGCAGGTTCTTACTAGTTATCTGTTTTATACATATTAGTGTATATATGTCAATCCCAATCTCCCAACTCACTCCACACCCTCTCTTTCCCCCCTTGGTGTCCATACGTTTGTTCTCTACATCTGTGTCTCTATTTCTGCCTTGCAAACTGTTTCATCTGTACCATTATTCTAGATTTCATATATATGTGTTAATATACGATAATTATTTTTCTCTTTTTTTTTTTTTTTTTTTTGCGGTACACGGGCCTCTCACTGTTGTGGCCTCTCCCGTTGCGGAGCACAGGCTCCGGACGCGCAGGCTCAGCAGCCATGGCTCACGGGCCCAGCCGCTCCGCGGCATGTGGGATCTTCCAGGACCGGGGCACGAACCCGCGTCCCCTGCATCGGCAGGCGGACTCTCAACCACTGCGCCACCAGGGAAGCCCTATTTGTCTCTTTTTGACTTACTTCACTCTGTATGACAGACTGTAGGTCCATCCACATGTCTAAAAATGACCCAATTTCATTCCTTTTTATGCCTAATATTACATTATATACATTTACCACATCTTCTTTATCCATTCATCTGTAGATGGGCATTTAGGTTCCTTCCATGACCTGGCTATTGTAAATAGTGCTGCAGTGAACATTGGGGTACATGTGTCTTTTGGAATTATGGTTTTCTCTGGGTATATGCCCAGTAGTGGGATTGCTGGGTCATATGGTAATTCTATTTTTAGTTTTTTAAGGAACCTCCATACTGTTCTCCATAGTGGCTCTATCAATTTACATTCCCACAAACAGTGCAAGAGTGTTGCCTTTTCTCCAAGCCATCTTCAGCATTTGTTGTTTGTAAATATTCTGATGATGACCATTCTAACTGGTGTGAGGTGATACCTCACTGTAGCTTTGATTTGGAATTCTCTAATGATGAGTGATGGTGAGCATCCTTTCATGTGTTTGTTGGCAATCTGTATATCTTCTTTGCAGAAATGTTTATTTAGGTCTTCTGCCCATTTTTGGATTGGGTTGTTTGTTTTTTTGATATTGAGCTAAATGACATGCTTATATATGTTGGAGATGATTCCTTTGCAAATATTTTTTACCATTTGAAGTTTGTCTTTTAGTGTTGTTTATAGTTTCCTTTGCTGTGCAAAATCTTTTAAGTTTCAATAGGTCCCATTTGTTTATTTTTGTTTTCATTTCCATTTCTCTAGGAGGTCAGTCAAAAAGGATTTTTTTTTTTATTTAACAAATTTAATCAGTTATACGTATACATATGTTCCCATATCCCCTCCCTTTTGCGTCTCCCTCCCGCCCTCCCTATCCCACCTCCTCCAGGCGGTCACGAAGCACCGAGCTGATCTCCCTGTGCTATGTGGCTGCTTCCCACTAGCTATCTACCTTAAGTTTGGTAGTGTATATATGTCCATGCTGCTCTTTCGCTTTGTCACAGCTTACCCATCCCCCTCCCCATATCCTCAAGTGCATTCTCTAGTAGATCTGTGTCTTTATTCCTGTCTTAACCCTAAGTTCTTCATGACATTTTTTTTCTTAAATTCCATATATATATGTGTCAGCATACAGTATTTGTCTTTCTCTTTCTGACTTACTTCACTCTGTATGACAGACTCTAGGTCCATCCACCTCATTACAAATAGCTCAATTTCATTTCTTTTTATGGCTAAGTAATATTCCATTGTATATATGTGCCACATCTTCTTTATCCATTCATCCGATGATGGACACTTAGGTTGTTTCCATCTCCAGGCTATTGTAAATAAGGCTGCTATGAACATTTTGGTACATGACTCTTTTTGAATTATGATTTTCTCAGGGTATATGCCCAGGAGTGGGATTGCTGGGTCATATGGTAGTTCTATTTGTAGTTTTTTAAGGAACCTCCATACCGTTCTCCATAGTGGCTGTACCAATTCACATTCCCACCAGCAGTGCAAGAGTGTTCCCTTTTTTCCACACCCTCTCCAGCATTTACTGTTTCTAGATTTTTTGATGATGGCCATTCTGACTAGTGTGAGATGATATCTCATTGTAGTTTTGATTTGCATTTCTCTAATGAGTAAAGATGTTGAGCATCCTTTCATGTGTTTGTTGGCAGTCTGTATATCTTCTGTGGAGAAATGTCTGTTTAGGTCTTCTGCCCATTTTTGGATTGGGTTGTTTGTTTTTTTGCTATTGAGCTGCATGAGCTGCTTATAAATTTTGGAGATTAATCCTTTGTCAGTTGCTTCATTTGCAAATATTTTCTCCCATTCTGAGGGTTGTCTTTTGGTCTTGTTTATGGTGTCCTTTGCTGTGCAAAAGCTTTTAAGTTTCATTAGGTCCCATGTGTTTATTTTTGTCTTTATTTCCATTTCTCTAGGAGGTGGGTCAAAAAGGATCTTGCTGTGATTTATGTCATAGAGTGTTCTGCCTATGTTTTCCTCTAAGAGTTTGATAGTGTCTGGCCTTATATTTAGGTCTTTAATCCATTTTGAGCTTATTTTTGTGTATGGCATTAGGGAGTGATCTAATCTCATACTTTTACATGTCCCTGTCCAGTTTTCCCAGCACCACTTATTGAAGAGACTGTCCTTTCTCCACTGTACATTCCTGCCTCCTTTATCAAAGATAAGGTGACCATATGTGCGTGGGTTTATCTCTGGGCTTTCTATCCTGTTCCATTGATCTATCTTTCTGTTTTTGTGCCAGTACCACACTGTCTTGATTACTGTAGCTTTGTAGTATAGTCTGAAGTCAGGGAGCCTGATTCCTCCAGCTCCATTTTTCGTTCTCAAGATTACTTTGGCTATTCGGGGTCTTCCGTGTTTCCATACAAATTGTGAAATTTTTTGTTCTAGTTCTGTGAAAAATGCCAGGGGTAGTTTGACAGGGATTGCATTGAATCTGTAGATTGCTTTGGGTAGTAGAGTCATTTTCACAATGTTGATTCTTCCAATCCAAGAACATGGTACATCTCTCCATCTATTTGTATCATCTTTAATTTCTTTCATCAGTGTCTTATAATTTTCTACATAAAGGTCTTTTGTCTCCTTAAATAGGTTTATTCCTAGATGTTTTATTCTTTTTGTTGCAATGGTAAATAGGAATGTTTCCTTGATTTCACTTTCAGAATTTTCATCATTAGTATATAGGAATGCCAGAGATTTCTGTGCATTAATTTTGTATCCTGCTACTTTACCAAATTCATTGATTAGCTCTAGTAGTTTTCTGGTAGCATCTTTAGGATTCTCTATGTATAGTATCATGTCATATGCAAACAATGACAGCTTTACTTCTTCTTTTCCAATTTGGATTCCTTTTATTTCCTTTTCTTCTCTGATTGCTGTGGCTAAAACTTCCAAAACTAGGTTGAATAAGAGTGGTGAGAGTGGGCAACCTTGTCTTGTTCCTGATCTTAGTGGAAATGGTTTCAGTTTTTCACCATTGAGGACGAGGCTGGCTGTGGGTTTGTCATATATGGCCTTTATTATGTTGAGGAAAGTTCCCTCTATGCCTACTTTCTGCAGGGTTTTTATCATAAATGGGTGTTGAATTTTGTCGAAATCTTTCTCTGCATCTATTGAGATGATCATATGGTTTTTCTCCTTCAATTTGTTAATATGGTGTATCACGTTGATTGATTTGCGTATATTGAAGAATCCTTGCATTCCTGGAATAAACCCCACTTGATCATGGTGTATGATCCTTTTAATGTGCTGTTGGATTCTGTTTGCTAGTATTTTGTTGAGGATTTTTGCATCTATGTTCATCAGTGATATTGGCCTGTAGTTTTCTTTCTTTGTGACACCTTTGTCTGGTTTTGGTATCAGGGTGATGGTGGCCTCATAGAATGAGTTTGGGAGTGTTCCTCCCTCTGCCATATTTTGGAAGAGTTTGAGAAGGATAGGTGTTAGCTCTTCTCTAAATGCTTGATAGAATTCGCCTGTGAAGCCATCTGGTCCTGGGCTTTTGTTTGTTGGAAGATTTTTTATCACAGTTTCAATTTCAGTGCTTGTGATTGGTCTGTTCATATTTTCTATTTCTTCCTGATTCAGTCTTGGCAGGTTATGCATTTCTAAGAATTTGTCCATTTCTTCCAGGTTGTCCATTTTATTGGCATAGAGTTGCTTGTAGTAATCTCTCATGATCTTTTGTATTTCTGCAGTGTCAGTTGTTACTTCTCCTTTTTCATTTCTAATTCTATTGATTTTTCTCCCTTTTTTTCTTGATGAGTCTGGCTAATGGTTTATTAATTTTTTTTATCTTCTCAAAGAACCAGCTTTTAGTTTTATTGATCTTTGCTATCGTTTCCTTCATTTCTTTTTCATTTATTCCCGATCTGATTTTTATGATTTCTTTCCTTCTGCTAACTTTGGGATGTTTTTGTTCTTCTTTCTCTAATTGCTTTAGGTGCAAGGTTAGGTTGTTTATTCGAGATGTTTCCTGTTTCTTAAGGTAGGACTGTATTGCTATAAACTTTCCTCTTAGAACTGCTTTTGCTGCATCCCATAGGTTTTGACTCGTCGTGTCTCCATTGTCACTTGTTTCTAGGTATTTTTTAATTTCCTCTTTGATTTCTTCAGTGATCACTTTGTTATTAAGTAGTGTTTTGTTTAGCCTCCATGTGTTTGTATTTTTTTTTTTTTTCTTTTTGCGGTATGCGGGCCTCTCACTGTTGTGGCCTCTCCCGTTGCAGAGCACAGGCTCCGGATGCGCAGGCCCAGCGGCCATGACTCACGGGCCCAGCCGCTCCGCGGCATATGGGATCCTCCCAGACCGGGGCACGAACCCGTATCCCCTGCATTGGCAGGCGGACTCTTAACCACTGCGCCACCAGGGAGGCCCCATGTGTTTGTATTTTTTACAGCTCTTTTCCTGTAATTGATATCTAGTCTCATAGCATTGTGGTCAGAAAAGATACTTGATACAATTTCAATTTTCTTAAATTTACCAAGGCTTGATTTGTGACCCAAGATATGATCTATCCTGGAGAATGTTCCTTGAGCACTTCAGAAAAATGTGTATTCTGTTGTTTTTGGATGGAATGTCCTATAAATGTCAATTAAGTCCATCTTGTTTAATGTATCATTTAAAGCTTGTGTTTCCTTATTTATTTTCATTTTGGATGATCTGTCCATTGGTGAAAGTGGGGTGTTAAAGTCCCCTACTATGATTGTGTTACTGTCAATTTCCCCTTTTATGGCTGTTAGTATTTGCCTTATGTATTGAGGTGCTCCTATGTTGGGTGCATAAATATTTACAATTGTTATATCTTCTTCTTGGATCGATCCCTTTATCATTATGTAGTGTCCTTCTTTGTCTCTTCTAATAGTCTTTATTTTAAAGTCTATTTATTTCTGATATAAGAATTGCTACTCCAACTTTCTTTTGATTTCCAGTTGCATGGAATATCTTTTTCCATCCCCTTACTTTCAATCTGTATGTGTCTCTAGGTCTGAAGTGGGTCTCTTGTAGACAGCATATATATGGGTCTTGTTTTTGTATCCATTCAGCCACTCTGTGTCTTTTGGTGGGAGCATTTAGTCCATTTACATTTAAGGTAATTATTGATATGTATGTTTCTATTCCCATTTCCTTAATTGCTTTGGGTTTGTTATTGTAGGTATATTCCTTCTGTTGTGTTTCTTGCCTAGAGAAGTTCCTTTAGCATTTGTTGTAAAGCTGGTTTGGTGGTGCTGAACTCTCTCAGCTTTTGCTTGTCTGTAAACATTTTAATTTCTCCATCAAATCTGAATGAGATCCTTGCTGGGTAGAGTAATCTTGGTTTCAGGTTTCTCTCCTTCATCACTTTAATTATGTCCTGCCACTCCCTTCTGGCTTGTAGAGTTTCCGCTGAGAGATCAGCTGTTAACCTGATGGGGATTCCCTTGTGTGTTATTTGTTGTTTTTCCCTTGCTGCTTTTTTTTTTTTTTTTTTTTTTTTTTTTGCGGTATGCGGGCCTCTCACTGCTGTGGCCTCCCCCGTTGCGGAGCACAGGCTCCGGACGCGCAGGCTCCGGACGCGCAGGCTCAGCGGCCATGGCTCACGGGCCCAGCCGCTCCGCGGCATATGGGATCCTCCCAGACCAGGGCACGAACCCGTATCCCCTGCATCGGCAGGCGGACTCTCAACCACTTGCGCCACCAGGGAGGCCCCCCTTGCTGCTTTTAATATGATTTCTTTGTGTTTAAGTTTTGACAGTTTGATTAATATGTGTCTTGGCGTATTTCTCCTTGGATTTATTCTGTATGGGACTCTCTGTGCCTCCTGGACTTGATTAACTATTTCCTTTCCCATATTAGGGAAGTTTTCAACTATAATCTCTTCAAATATTTTCTCAGTCCCTTTCTTTTTCTCTTCTACTTCTGGAACCCCTATAATTCGAATGTTGGTGTGTTTAATGTTGTCCCAGAGGTCTCTGAGACTGTCCTCTGTTCTTTTCATTCTTTTTTCTTTATTTTGCTCTGCAGCAGTTATTTCCACTATTTTATCTTCCACCTCACTTATCCATTCTTCTGCCTCAGTTATTCTGCTATTGATCTCATCTAGAGTATTTTTCACTTCATTTATTGTGTTTTTAATCGATGCTTGATTCATCTTTAGTTCTTCTAGGTCCTTGTTAACTGTTCCTTGCATTTTGTCTATTCTATTTCCAAGGTTTTGGATCTTGGAAATAGAATCTTAGATCATCTTTACTATCATTATTCTGAATTCTTTTTCAGGTAGACTGCCTATTACCTCTTCATTTGTTAAGTCTGGTGGGTTTTTATCTTGCTCCTTCACCTGCTGTGTGTTTTTCTGTCTTCTCATTTTGCTTATCTTACTGTGTTTGGGGTCTCCTTTTTGCAGGCTGCAGGTTCGTAGTTCCCGTTGTTTTTGGTGTCTGTCCCCAGTGGCTAAGGTTGGTTTAGTGGGTTGTGTATGCTTCCTGGTGGAGGGGACTAGTGCCTGTGTTCTGGTGGATGAGGCTGGATCTTGTCTTTCTGGTGGGCAGGTCCACATCTGGTGGTGTGTTTTGGGGTGTCTGCAGAGTTTTTATGATATTAGGCAGCCTCTCTGCTAATGGGTGGCGCTGTGTTCCTGTCTTGCTAGTTGTTTGGCATAGGGTGTCCAGCACTGTAGCTTGCTGGCCGTTGAGTGAAGCTGGGTGCTGGTGTTGAGATGGAGATCTCTGGAAGATTTTGGCCATTTGATATTATGTGGAGCTGGGAGGTCTCTTGTGGACCAGTGTCCTGAAGTTGGCTCTCCCACCTCAGAGGCACAGCACTGACTCCTGGCTCCTCAATTTGGGATGATTTGTTGTCTATTCATGTATTCCACAGATGCAGGGTACATCAAGTTGATTGTGGATCTTTAATCCGCTGCTTCTGAGGCTGCGGGGAGAGATTTCCCTTTCTCTTCTTTGTTCCCACAGCTCCCGGGTCTCAGCTTTGGATTTGGCCCCGCCTCTGCGTGTAGGTCGCCGGAGGGCGTCTGTTCTTCGCTCAGACAGGACAGGGTTAAAGGAGCAGTCGCTTCGGGGACTCTGGCTCACTCAGGCCGGGGGGGAGGGAGGGGCACGGAGTGCGGGGCAAGCCTGCAGCGGCAGAGGCCGGCGTGACGTTGCACCAGCCCGAGGCGCGCCGTGCGTTCTCCCAGGGAAGCCATCTCTGGATCCCGGGACCCCGGCAGTGACGGGCTGTACAGGCTCCTGGAAGGGCGGCATGGACAGTGACTTGCGCTTGCACACAGGCCTCTTGGCAGCGGCAGCAGCAGCCCCAGCGTCCCACGCCCGTCTCTGGGCTCCGCGCTTTCAGCCGTGGCTCGCGCCTGTCTGTGGGGCTCCTTTAAGCAGCGCTCTTAATCCCCTCTCCTCGCGCACCAGGAAACCAAGAGGGAAGAAAAGGTCTCTTGCCTCTTTGGCAGCTCCAGAGTTTTCCCGGACTCCCTCCCGGCTAGCTGTGGCGCATTAGCCCCCTTCAGGCTGAGTTCTCACCGCCAGCCCCAGTCCTCTCCCTGCGCTCTGACCGAAGCCCGAGCCTCAGCTTCCAGCGCTGCCCGCCCCGGCGGGCGACCAGACAAGCCTCTCGGGCTGGTGAGTGCCGGTCGGCACCGATCCTCTGTGCGGGAATCTCTCTGCTTTGCCCTTCCCAGGTACGTGGGGAGTTTCTTGCCTTTTGGGAGGTCTGAGGTCTTCTGCCAGTGTTCAATAGGTGTTCTGTAGGAGTTGTTCCACGTGTAGCTATATTTCTGGTGTATCTGTGGGGAGGAAGGTGATCTCCGCGTCTTTCTCTTCCGCCATTTTCCCCGGAAATCTCAGTCAAAAAGGATTTTACTGTGATGTATGTCATAGAGTGTTCTGCCTATGTTTTCCTCTAAGATTTTTATAGTGTCTGGCCTTATATTTAGGTCTTTAATCCATTTTGAGTTTATTTTTTGTATGGTGTTAGGAAGTGTTCTAATTTCATTCTTTTACATGTAGCTCTCCAGTATTCTCAGCACAACTTATTGAAGAGACTGTCTTTTCTCCATTGAACATCCTTGCCTCCTTTGTCAAACATAAATTGACCTTATGTGCATGGGTTTAACTCTAGGCTTTATATCCTGTTCCAATGATGTATATTTCTTTTTGTGTGTGTCAGTACCATACTGTCTTGATTACTGTAGCCTTGTAGTAGAGTCTGTAGTCAGGGAAACTGATTCCGCCAGCTCCGTTTTTCTTTCCCAAGATTGATTTGGCTATTTGGGGTCCTTTGTGTTTCCATACAAATTGAGAAATTTTTTGTACTAGTTCTGTGAAAAATGCCATTGGTAGTTTGTTAGGGATTGCATTGAATCTGTAGATTTTTTTGGGGTAGTATAGTCATTTTCACAATGTTGAATCTTCCAATCCAAGAACATGGTATATCTCTCCTTCTGTTTGTATCGTCTTTAATTTATTTCATCAGTGTCTTATAGTTTTCTGCATACAGGTCTTTTGTCTCCTTAGGTAGGTTTAATCTTAGGTATTTTATTCTTTTTGTTGCAATGGTAAATGGGAGTGCTTCCTTAATTTCTCTTTCTGTTTCTCATTGTTAATGTATAGGAATGCAAGAGATTTCTGTGCATTAATTTTGTATCCTGCTACTTTACCAACTTCATTGATTAGCTCTAGTAGGTTTTTGGCAGCATCTTTAGGATTCTCTATGTATAGTATCATGTCATCTGCAAACAGTGACAGTTTTACTTCTTTTCCAATTTGGATTCCTTTTATTTCTTTTTCTTCTCTGATTGCTGTGGCTAAAACTTCCAAAATTATGTTGAATGATAGTGGTGACAGTGTGTACCCTTGTCTTGTTCTTAGGGCAAATGCTTTCAGTTTTTTTGTCTTGTTCCTGATCTTAGAGGAAATGCTTTCAGTTTTTCACCATTGAGAACGATGTTGGCTGCGGGTTTGTCATATATGGCCTTTATTATGTTGAGGTAGGTTTGCTCTATTCCTACTTTCTGGAGAGTTTTTATGATAAATGGGTGTTGAATTTTGTCAAAAGCTTTTTCTGCATCTATTGAGATTATCATATGGTTTTATGCTTCAATTTGTTAATATGTTGTATCACATTGATTGATTTGTGTATATTGAATAATTCTTGCATTCCTGGGATAAACCCCAATTGATCATGGTCCTTTTAATGTGCTGTTGTATTCTGTTTGCTAGTCTTTGGTTGAGGATTTTTGCATATATCTTCATTAGTGATATTGGTCTGTAATTTTCTTTTTTTGTGACAGCTTTGTCTGGTTTTGATATCAGGGTGATGGTGGCCTCATAGAAAGAGTTTGGGAGTGTTCCTCTCTCTGTTATATTTTGGAAGATTTTGAGAAGGAAATGTGTTAGCTCTTCTCTAAATGTTTGATAGAATTCACCAGTGTAGACATCTGATCCTGGGCTTTTGTTTGTTGGGAGATTTTTAGCCACACTTTCAATTTCAGTGCTTGTGATTGGTCTGTTCATATTTTCTATTTCTTCCTGGTTAAGTCTTGGAAGGTTGTACTTTTCTAAGAATTTGTCCATTTCTTTCAGGCTGTCCATTTTATTGGCATCAAGTTGCTTGTAGTAGTCTCTCATGATCCTTCGTATTTCTACAGTGTCAGTTGTTATTTCTTCTTTTTCATTTCTAAATCTGTTTGTTGACTTGTGTCTTCTCCCTTTTATCCTTGAGGAGTCTGGCTAATGGTTTATCAATTCTGTTTATTTTCTCAAAGAACCAACTTTTAGTTTTATTGATCTTTGCTATTATTTCCTTCATTTCTTTCTGATCTGATTTCTTTCCTTCTGCTAACTTTGAGGGTTTTTTGTTCTTCTTTTTCTAATTGCTTAAGATGTAAGGTTAGGTTGTTTATTTGGAATTTTCTTGTTTTTGAGGTAGAACTGTATGACTATAAACTTCCCTCTTAGAACTGTTTCTGCTGCATCCCATAGGTTTTGGGTCATCATGTTTTCATTGTCATTTGTTTCTAGGTATTTTTTGATTTCCTCTTTGATTTCTTCAGTGATCTCTTGGTTATTTAGTAGCATATTGTTTAGCCTCCATGTGTTTGTGGGTTTTTTTACCGTTTTTTCCTATAATTAATATCTAGTCTCTGGGTTTGTGGTCAAAAGGACACTTGATACAATTTTGATTTTCTTAAATTTACCAAGGCTTTATTTGTGACCCAAGATATGATTTAGCCTAGAGAATGTTCCATGTGCACTTGAGAAGAAAGTTTATTCTGTTGTTTTTGGATGGAATGTCCTATAACTATCAATTAAGTCCATCTTGTCTAATATGTCATTTAAAACTTGTGTTTCCTTATTTATTTTCATTTTGGATGATCTGTCCATTGGTGGAAGTGAGGTGTCAAAGTCCCCTACTACTACTGTGTTACTCTCAATTTCCCCTTTATGGCTGTTAGCATTTGCCTTATGTATTGAGGTGCTCCTATGTTGGGTGCATAAATATTTACAATTGTTATATTTTCTTGAATTGATCCCCTGATCATTATGTAGTGTCCTTCTTTGTCTCTTGTAATAGTCTTTATTTTAAAGTCTATTTTGTCTGATATGAGAATTGCTACTCCAGCTTTCTTCTGATTTCCATTTGCATGGAATATCTTTTTCCATCCCCTCATTTTCAGTCTGTATGTGTCCCTGGGTCTGAAGTAGGTCTCTTGTAGACAGCATATACACGGGTCTTGTTTTTGTATCCATTCAGAGAGTCTGTGTCTTTTGGTTGGAGCATTTAATCCATTTACATTTAAGGTAACTATATGTATGTTCCTATTACCATTTTCTTAATTGTTTTGGATTTGTTGTTGTTGGTCTTTTCCTTCTCTTGTGTTTCCTGCCTAGAGAAGTTCCTATAGCATTTGTTGTAAAGCTGGTTTGGTGGTGCTGAATTCTCTTAGCTTTTGCTTGTCTGTAAAGGTTTTAATTTGTCCATCAAATCTGAATGAGTCCTTGCTGGGTAGAGTAATCTTGGTTGTAAATTTTTCCTTTTCATCATTTTAAATATGTCCTGCCACTCCCTTCTGGCTTGCAGAATTTCTGCTGAAAGATCAGCTGTTAAGCTTATGGGGATCCCCTTGTGTGTTATTTGTTGCTTTTCCCTTGCTGTTTTTAATATTTTTTCTTTGTATTTAATTTTTGTAGTTTGATTAATATGTGTCTTGGCATGTTTATCCTTGGATTTATCCTATATTGGACTCTCTGTGCTTCCTGGACTTGATTGACTGTTTCCTTTCCCATGTTAGGGAAATTTTCAATTATAATCCTTCATATATTTTCTTAGACCCTTTCTTTTTCTCTTCTTATTCTGGGACCCCTATAATCTGAATGTTGGTGCATTTAATGTTGCTCCAGATGTCTCTGAGACTGTCCTCAATTCTTTTCATTCTTTTTTCTTTATTCTGCTCTGTGGTAGTTATTTTCACTATTTTATCTTCCAGGTTACTTAACCATTCTTCTCTCTCAGTTATTCTGCTATTGATTCCTTCTAGAGAAATTTTAATTTGATTTACTATGTTGTTCATCATTCTTTGTTTGCTCCTTAGTTCTTCTGGGTCCTTGTTAAACATTTATTGTATTTTCTCCATTCTATTTCTGAGATTTTGGATCATCTTTACTATCATTACTCTGAATTATTTTTCTGGTAGACTGCCTATTTCCTCTTCATTTGTTTGGTCTGGTGGGTTTTTACCTTGCTTCTTCATCTGCTGCCTAATTCTCTGTCTTCTCATTTTGTTTAACTTACTGTGTTTGGCGTCTCCTTTTCACACGCTATGGGTTCGTAGTTCCTGTTGTTTTTAGTGTCTGTCCCCCAGTGGGTGAGGTTGGCTAAATGACTTGTGTAGGCTTCCTGGTTTGGGGGACTGGTGCCTATGTTTTGGTGGGTGGAGTTGGATCTTGTCTTTCTGGTGGGCAGGGCTGCATCTGATGGTGTGTTTTGGGGTGTCTGTGAACGTGGTATGATTTTAGGCAGCCTCTCTGCTAATGGGTGGGTTTGTGTTCCTGTCTTGCTAGTTGTTTGGCATGGGACGTCCAGCACTGGAGCTTGCTTGTTGTTTGGTGGAGCTGGGTCTTAGCATTGAGATGGAGATCTCTGGGAGAGCTCTTGCCAATTGATATTAAGTGGGGCCAGGAGGTCTCTGGTGGTCCAATGTCCTGAATTTAGCTCTCCCACCTCAGAGGCTCAGGCCCAGCACCTGGCTGGAGCACCAAGACCCTGCCAGCCACATGACATGGAAGCAAAGAAAGAAATAAAGAAGAAGAAGAAAATAATAACAGACAACACCCCCAAACAAACAGTAAAAGCAAAACTAAACAAACAAAATCACACAAAGAAACACACACACTCATAAAAAGAAAAAAAAAAAAGAAATGAACAGACAGAACCCCAGGAAAAATGGTAAAAGAAAACTAAACAGACAAAATCATGCAAAGAAACACGCGCGCACACACACACACACACACACACAAGGAAAAAGAAAAAAAAAAGAAGAGAGCAACCCAAAAATAAAGAAATCCACCAATGAAAACAAGCCCTAAAAACTAAGATAAACATAACACCAAAAACCAATCAAACACACAAAGCAAACCCCAAGTCTATAGTTGTTCCCAGAGACCACCGCCTCAGTTCTGGGAACATTCATTTTCTATTCAGGTATTTCACAGATGCAGGATTTATCAAGCCGATTGCAGGGATTTAATCCACTGCTCCTGAGGCTGCAGCAGAAATATCCCTTTTTCTTGTTTGTTTGCACAGCTCCTATGGTTCAGCTTTGGTTTTGGCCCCGTCTCTGCATGTAGGCTGCCCTCAGGCATCTTTTCCCTACCCAGACAGGAAGGGGTTAAAGCAGCAGCTGATCAGGTGTCTCTTGCTCACTCAGGCTGGGGAGAGGGAGGGGTATGGTAGTCATAATTGGAATGCAGGGTGTGCCTGTAGTGGAAGAGGCAGGCATGGCATTGCAACAGCCTGAGGCGCGCCGTGTGTTCTCCCAGGGAAATTGGCCCTGGATCACAGGACCCTGGCAGTGGTGTGCTGCACAGCCTCCCAAGAGGGGAGGTGTGGATAGTGACCTGTGCTTGCACACAGGATTCTTGGTGGCAGCAGTTGCAGTGGTAGTGGTCCACGCCTGTCTGTGGGGTCCGAGATGATAGTCGCGGCTTGTGCCCATCTCTGGAGCTTGCTTAGGCGCTGCTCTGCCAACTGTGGGCACACAGAGCAGGAAGCCCCTCTTCTCACTCACCCTGAAACAATGGTTTCTTGCCTCTCTGGCAGGTCTAGACTTTTTCCCAGACTCCCTCCTGGCTAGCTGTGGCACACTAGCCCCCTTCAGGCTGTCTTCACCCAGCCAACCCCAGTCATCTTGGGGTCTGACCTCTGAAGCCCAAGCCTCAGCTCCCAGCCCCCACCCGCCCCGGTGGGTGAGCAGACAAGCCTCTCAGGCTGGTGAGTGCTGGTCGGCACCGATCCTCTGTGCGGGAATCTCTCTGCTTTGCCCTCTGCACCCCTGTTGCTGCACTCTCCTCTGTGTCTCTGAAGCTTCCCCCTCCCTGTCCCTGCAACTGAAGGGGCTTCCTAGTGTATGGAAACTTTTCCTTCTTCACTGCTCCTTCCCAGAAGCACAGGTCCTTCCCTATTCTTTTCTCTCTGTTTTTTCTTTATTCTTTTGCCCGACCCAGGTACGTGGGGATTTTAATACCCTTTTGGAAGTCTGAGGTCTTCTGCCAGCATTCAGTAAGTGTTCTGTAAGAGTTGTTCCACATGTAGATTTTTTTTGATGTATTTGTGAGGAGGAAGGTGATCTCCATGTCTTACTCCTCCGCCATCTTGAAGGTCTCCCATAGTAAGTTTTCAATAAATGTTTGTGGAATGAATGAATGAATAAACTAATTAAGAAAAGTTATTTTATATAAGCTTTGGGAGAAAATACAGCATAAAAGGTGCTACTCCTTTTCTGCAGTTTTCCTATGTTAGCATCTCAGCTATGTGACAGAACTGACAGATTGAATCAGGGCAAAATCCTCACCTGGTAAATATGAGGTCAAAAATCAGCTGACTTGGGTTTCCCTGGTGGTGCAGTGGTTGAGAATCTGCCTGCTAATGCAGGGGACACGGGTTAGAGCCCCGGGCTGGGAGGATCCCACATGCCGCAGAGCAACTAGGCCCGTGAGCCACAACTACTGAGCCTGCGCGTCTGGAGCCTGTGCTCCGCAACAAGAGAGGCCGTGATAGTGAGAGGCCCGCGCACTGCGATGAAGAGTAGCCCCTGCTTGCCACAACTAGAGAAAGCCCTCGCACAGAAACAAAGACCCAACACAGCAAAAATAAATAAATTAATTAATAAACTCCTACCCCCAACATCTTCTTAAAAAAAAAAAAAAATCAGCTGACTTTGTGAGCTTCTTTCCAGACTTTGTGTAGACTGTGAGAGATTTCACCCTGGAGCTGGAAGCAAATGGACAACCCATCACTGCTGATGAGTACCTGGAGTTTCACTGAAGCTAAAGCAAGTTTACTGGGCCTGATGGTTGGCTAACAAAAAAAGAGAAAACAATATCACAATGATCATTTCTATGTAGGTGATGAAAATCATAATTTTGTAACTTTGTTATCAGGGCTGTTCTGTTAGAGGAAATGAAAACATTCTTTAGATGAATCAATTGGATCTAATTTTAAGTTACCTCCTTCTTGAAGAAGAAAAGAAATTTCATTTCTCTACCCCTTTAATTTTTTGGTCTGATCCATGATTAGTTAATATTTACCTCTTAATATAGGATTTGTGCAAATTACTAAGTTGAAGGGTCATATATTTGAAGCAATCAGCTGAAGTTGTACTACCTCTAATTTTCATTCCTCCAGGTACTGATAAAAAAACTAAAAGCTTTAATGAACCTCGGTCATGTATCTGAAAGTTCTTCCCAGAGAAGAAGTGCTCCATCTTTGACCGCCCTTCTCAGAGGAAGTACCTCACCCGCCTGGAGCAGCTACAGGAGGAAGATATAAAACCCGAATTCAGAGAATAATTTGAAGACTTCTGCTTCTACATCCTCAGCCATTCCAAGGCCGAGACTCTCTCAGGGGGCATCACAGTCAATGGGCCTCGTGAGTCCCTCTCACTGCCCCTCCTTACCTGGACTTTCCTATTGCCCATTGTAGACAATAGAAGTGGGAACCATGAGGGTTACTTCTGACAAATACAGAGTCTAATGATGCCAAGGAAAACATACCACAAGGATCACATTGTGAATTTTACATGGGAACTAAAACTATTTCTGGTGTTATCTAATATTCACATGAGCAAGGTGAATAAAGGAAAAGAACTAGAATCCAGCCTTCTCATCTCCCTATTTATGAAATTTCCTTCCAGGAGAGCTATAGATTGACAAAATCAGGAAAAGGCAAATACACCATGTATGTGAGGCTTTGCCATTAACCTTAGCACAATTCTCTTGTTTATCAATTCAAAAATATGTGAATTGATTAGGAGTGCCTGCAGTGCACCAACCACTAGGCATAATCCTCATTCGAGCACGATGGGAGCAAAAGGTATTTAAACAATTTATTTAACCATAATGATAAACAGTGATAAGTACAATAAATCAAAATAATACACTGCTATGAGAAAGGAGGGGGTGTAAGCAGGTGGGAGAAAATTTGGATTTGAAGGCAGAGAATATTTGTCTCTGAAAGTGACATGTAACGTGAGAACTTAAAAATTGGTAGGAGTTAATCAGAAGAACAGTCAGAGTAGTTTTCAGACAGAGATAATATCATGTGAGAAGGCCTGAGACAGAAAAGATCTCTGCAATGTCAAGAATGTAAAGGTAAGATAGTGTGATTTGAACAAGAGTAGAGTGAATAAGAGTGGCATCATGGTTGGATAAGTGTGCAGGGAACCATACCTGAAAGGACTAGTGGATGACTTCAAGGAGATTAGAGTTTAAGCCCAGTGAGAGGATCTTGAAGAATTATAGGCACAGAGGTAATGTTATATAATTTATGTTTAAAACAATCCTTCTGAGTATTTTGTTGATAATGTGTTGGAGGGATGTATATGAAGCAATAGAAGATGAATGATAATTGCAATATTTTAATAATAAATAGGAATTATGCTAAGCTAAGACAGTGGCAACTGAGATTGTCAAAATGGATAGAATCCACACATATTTTGAATGTCAAATTCATAAGTTTTGATGATGGAGGGCATATGGGTGTGTGGAAGGAATTAAACGGAAGTGTCAAGCCCGACTCCAGGGTTCTGAGCTTAGGCAACTGCTTGAACGGATGTTATTTACTAAGAGAAATACCTGGAGGAAGAATTGTTTTCCAGAGTGGATGAAGTTGTTTAGTTTTGGATTATTTAGTATTTTCCTCTGATGTGTACAAGAAGGAATACCATCCAGATATTTAAAGACACAAATCTAACGCTTAAAAATCAAGCCAAAGCAGGAAATTAAAATATATGTGGTACTTAAAACTATAGAAAGAGAAGAGAAGGCCCAGGATTGAGTCCCCAACACTGATAGTTGTAGGGTGACCCAACCACTCCAGTTTGCCTGAGGCTGTAATTTCCTGGTATATGAGATTTTCAATGCTAAAACCAGCAAATCCCTGGCAAAACTGGATGAAATGGTCACATTGCATGGAGCTCTGATGAGAGAATATCTAGGAAGGCCCTGTTATTTAGGCCAGACACAGGACTAATGGCCTGCACCACATGTATGCATACACTCACACACATACACGTGCTCTTGTACAATTGTGCACTAAACTGTTTCCTTGACCTTTTTCATAAATTAGAAGTTAGGAGGGAAATAGAAAGAAGGCAGACAAAAGGGAGATACAGGAAGCCTAGAAAAGATAAAGACCTAATGTCTCGTCACCCAAATATCCTTAATCTAATCCATTCATTCCAACATCTTCCTTTTGGGTGAGGGAAGGAGGAAGAAAGAGCAGCTTTAAACTCCTCTGAACTAAGAGGTTAACAAAATATTCCATCATAATTCTTTCTCAAAAAGTCTTTAAAACTATTGTTTGTGACACTTGAAAAGCATACAAAATACTATAGCAGTTGATTCAAAAGAATTAAATTTACATTCTCAAGACTAAATAGAATACAATTTTGGGACTTCCCTGGTGGTGCAGTGGTTAAGAATCCGCCTGCCAATGCAGGGGACACAGGTTCGATCCCTGGTCCAGGAAGATCACATATGCTGTGTAGCAACTAAGCCCATGTGCCACAACTACTGAGCCTGCGCTCTAGAGCCTGCACGCCACAACTGCTGAAGCCTGCATGCTCTAGGGCCCATGCTCCGCAGCAAGAGAAACCACTACAATGAGAAGCCTGCTCACCACAGTGTAGAGTAGCCCCCACTCACCACAACTAGAGAAAGCCCATGCGCAGCAAAAAAGATCCAATGCAGCAAAATAAATAAGTAAATAACTAAAAACCATCATTCACTTTAAAAAAATTAAAAAAAAATAGAATATAGTTTGTTCCTCTCTCAACCACTGATAACTACTATTTCTTAGAATTCCCTTTCTTAGGTCTAGAGACCCTGGTGCTGACACTTATCAATGCCATCAGCAGTGGGGATCTGCCCTGTGTGGAGAATGCAGTCCTGGTGTTGGCCGAGATCGAGAACTCAGTCGCAGTGCAAAAGGCCATTACCCATTATGAAATGCAGATGGACTAGAAGCTGCAGCTGCCCACAGAAACCCTCCAGGAGTTGCTGGACCACACAGGGCCAGTGAGAAAGAGGCCATTGAAGTCTTCATGAAGAACTAACTCTTTCAAAGATGTGGACCAAGTTTTCCAGAATAAATTAATGGGATATTTGCTATTCTGGTTCATGAGGGGCAGAAAAAATATCTTGATATGAGTAGCCCTCCGAGACTCAAAGACAGCCACACTCAGTTATGTGTACTCACGTGCAATCTTTACTAAAAGAATAGACTGCTCCTGACCTTATTCCAAGAGACTATGGTAGCATGACTGACCAATTATTACAAATATCTTCTTCTGTTAATTTCCACCCTCTGGATGCCGTATTTTAAGCAAACAAGTAAATTGTAAAACTGTATTTATATGAGATTATTTTATTTCTTTCATTTGAAGTTAGTCAAAGACACAGTACTTTCATGTTCCCTGCTAATAATCTGGGAGGATTCACTTCTTTCTGGAAACCCTAAAAATGTATTTTGTTTAATGTAAGGCAACAGTAAAACATTCAGAAAGCCAGGAAAGAGAAATCAATCATAAGAATGCTATTTGAAGACATGAGTCCTTCCAAATTAAGGAAGGATTGTTGCATGACAAATACTCAATCACTTGACGGTTCACCATCCCTTCCCTGGCTCGCAGGGCAGGATTTTACAAATCATACCTTGCTGCATTCAGAATTTTGATGAAACTAAATAGTGAAGGTCAGTAGACAATGGGCATTTTTCTAGACTAAAGAAAAAGCTTAATGTATAAGTTCTCTTTAATGTTTTAATGTAGGTAAATGTTATATTAGACTTTTGCAATACAGAAAATACCTGGAGTAAAATCTCCATTACCTTCATTAACCTTATCCTGAGAAAATATGCAAAAATATTATAATTTTAAATGTACCGCTGATATTGACACATTAATGAGCACTTATGGAAAACTCACTGAACTTAGCACTTTACATCACCACATATAATCCTGACAAGATATCTGTGACATAGATATAATTTCCCCTGTTTTACCAACAAGGAAACCTCATTTTAATAAGGTTGAGTGTCACTAAATCACAAAGTGGTGGAACCAGGAACTCCCTGCAGGCCTGTCCTACTGGATATTTGTGCTCTAAACTATTTCTGAAATTAGAGACTTGAAAAAAGAAGTTTCATATGGAACAGTGTCTGTGCTTTGAGAATCATTCTCTGAAGCAAGAGAAGTATGGAAAAGAAGCTTCAGATAATCACACAGATGTAGTTTTTAAACCAGCACTCTGTTTAGGGGTATTCTAGAATCTCCCAGCTTGGTGAGGGGTGTGTCATGTTTATACGCCACAGTCTTTGCAGGAGAAGCATTTCCCAGTAATTTATGTGTGGTTAACATCCTAGTCATGTCTTACTGTACCATCTGTGCAATTTTTTTCCCTTCACAGGAATGGTTAGAAGCAAAGCAAGATGACTTTTGTAAGCAGAATATGAAAGCATCCTCAGATTACTGCATGGCTTTACTTCAGGATACTTTTGGCCATCTATATGAAGATGTGAAGCAAGGAACATTTTCTAAACCAGGAGGTAATCGGTTTTTTGTTTGGAAGAAGCAAGAGCTAAAGAATAAGTACTACCAGGCCCCCAGAAAGGGGATACTGGTAAACTACCTACTGAACATCATTTCTTGGGCCTTGCTGAAGTGACTCTTTCAAACAACAATGGGAACAACCAAAATGTGATTGGTAAACAGCACCTCTACCTTTCATTGATCCATTCATTGATTTATTCAGTAGGAGAGACTACCATGGGATGAATAGCAGATTCCTTCTTGGAAGCACAGATGGAGCCCCCAAAAGTGTTTGTAGAATTTATTCAATAATTTAGTCATTCAATCATCTAACTATTGTCTATTCAGGCCTAAAGATATGCCAAATATTATCAGATGTCTGGCGTTAGGGTAATTAAATAAAAACAAACTAGTTCTCTCAAAGTATTCATCAAGCAATCAACAAATTATAGCTTACAGAAAAAACTAATAATAATAACAGCTAATACATATAGAGCATATTTTGTTTCAGACAAATGAATGGGCTTAACTCATTTAATCCTTACAACAACCTCAGGAAATACATATTGTTAATATCCACATTTTATTAATAAGAAAATGGAGACACAGAGAAGTAAAATAACTCACCTGAGAATGTACAGGTAATAAGTGTACAGCTGGACTGGAAATGCTTATAGCAACTCTGTGCTCTTAACTATACTTCTATGCTGGTATACTCAGGTGATATCAGTTAGAATTAAGTTTGGGCACATATTACTCAAAAACAAAACAAAACAAGAGTGGCCTAAAATGACAAAAGTTTCTTTCTCTCTTACATATAAGAAGTAAGGCAGAGGGAGTCCAAGCTGCCATGACAACTCCACAGTCATCCTGTTCCCAGGCCCTTTCCTTGTTCTGCTCCAGCACTTTAGCACCCAGCTTCCATCTTCAAGGTCAGTCTATGGTCTAAGATGGCTGCTAGAATTTCATCTATTACTTCCACATTACAGATGGAAAGAAAAGGGAAAAACAGAAGAGTAAATGTCTCTGGGTCAACTGTCTTTAAGGTGGTCTGCAAACAGTACCATATAACACCTCTGTGTAAGTGGTATTGGCCAGACTTTAATCATATGGTTACCTCAGCTACCAAGAAGGTTGACTAGGAAATGCAACATTTTATCACGGCCCACAATGTGCCCTGGTGGAAAAAAATGAGTTCTGTTACTAAGGCAATGGGGAGAATAATATTTGGGTGACTCTAGAAATCACTATCACAGTGACAAAAAGTGCCCTGAAGAAAAACAATGTAGGGTACAGGCATAGGAGAGGAAGGAAATGTGGCACTATTTTATATGTAGGTTTTTAGAGAAGACCTCTCTTGTGAGGTACTGTTTCAGAAGAATCTTCAAAGAAGTCAAGGAGTGAGCCAAGTGGGCATCTAGAAGAAGAAAATTTCAAACAACAGAAAATCCCAGAAGGATAAATTGGTTTATGTTCTAGGAATAGCAGGAAATGTGGCAAGAGGGCAGTGAGCAAAGGAAGAGATGGCAGGAGGTGAGGTCAGAGAGATGCTCAGAGGCCAGATGCTAAACAAAGTAGTATCCTGGAGACCACTGAGAGAAGTGTCAATTTTACTTGGGAAGAGTTGGAAAATCAGCAGAGGATTTGGTGCATCAACGTGAAGTGATCTTTCTTAAAGTAATATAACACAACACTAGCTGATCTGAGGAAAACATACTATAAGGGAGCAAGGGTGGAAGGAAGTAGGGAGACCAATTATGAAGCTAATGTCATGGTCCAGGCAAGAAGTGATGATGTCTTGGACCAAGGTGTCGGGAGGAACAGGTGACAATTGATGGGCCCTCGCTGGTTTTACTTTGAAGTCAGAGCACACATCATTAGCTGATGATGGTACCTGGGACTTGGGAGAAAAAAAGGACATAAAGGATAACCATAAGGTTTTTAACCCATACAATTAGAAGACAAGATTTACTAATTAAATTACTAAAATTGGGGTGACTGAGGATAAAGCAAATTTGAGGATGGATCCAGAATTGGGTTTTAAGCCAGTTTAGGTTGAAATGGTATTTAAATTCTAAAATGGGTGCTAAAATGAAATTGAATTAAGAGATGTACTGCTAGGTTTTACTTTGACCCATAGTTTCTATTTCCTAATTCTAATTTCCTCTGTTATCACTAGGAAGAAGAGATACTGAAGAAATATTTGGATTCCAAGGAGGGTGTGGCTGATGCACTTCTACAGACTGATCAGTCACTTACAAAAAAGGAAAAAGAGATTGAAGGTGAGAACAGCTGAAAACGCTCTAGATAGTTGGAAAACCCTAGAAATGTTAATGTTAGCCACAGTAGTCCACCTGGAATATTACTATAGAGCAAAAAATATCAAGCATAGATCGTAGCTTTAGGGGATTCTTTTCTTAACCAATATTTATGTTAATCTGTCTTCTGATTACTCAGTGCAAAAACTACCCCAAGAAGTTTTCTATATGAAATAAGAATAAAACAAACAAGCAAAAAGGGGTGAATGGCAAAACCAAGCTATAACAATTTAGTCCTCATATTTCCCTGCTTATTTTTCTTCTTCGGTGGAATGGAGAAGTCAGAATCTATAGAAGCTGCAAACAAAATTTTGGAGGAAATGCAAAAGAAGAATGGCAGATAATGCAAGAAAAAGAAAAGAGTTGTCATGAACATATGAAACAGTTGGCTGAGAAAATGGAAAAGGAGAGAACCCAGTTAATGGCAGAGCAAGGGAGGGTTCTAATGCTTAAATTTCAGGTATTCGATTGTGTTATCTCCATTCTGTGCTGAATGAAAAACACTGCTTAGTTTTTGAAGGAACGTCCATACTGTTCTCCATAGTGGCTGTATCAATTTACATTCCCACCAACAGTGCAGGAGGGTTCACTTTTCTCCACATCTTCACCAACATCTATTGTTTGTAGATTTTTTGATGATGGCCATTCTGACTGGTATGGGGTGATACCTCATTGTGGTTTTGATTTGCATTTCTCTGATGAGTGATGTTGAGCATCTTTTCATGTGTTTGATGGCAGTCTGTATGTCTTCTATGGAGAAGTGTCTATTTAGGTCTTCCACCCATTTTTGGATTGGGTTGTTTGGTTTTTTTTATATTGAGCTGCATGAGCTGCTTGTATATTTTGGAGATTAATCCTTTGTCAGTTGCTGCATTTGCAAATATTTTCTCCCATTCTGAGGGTTGTCTTTTCTTCTTGTTTATGGTTTCCTTTGCTGTGCAAAAGCTTTTAGGTTTCATTAGGTCCCATTTGTTTATTTCCATTACTCTAGGAGGTAGGTCAAAAAGGATTTTGCTGTGATTTATGTCATAGAGTGTTCTGCCTATGTTTTCCTCTGATCCAACAATCCCATTACTAGGCATATACCCTGAGAAAACAATAATTCAAAGACACATGTACCACAATGTTCATTGCAGCACTATTTACAATAGCCAGGACATGGACGCAACCTAAATGTCCATGGACGGATGAATGGATAAAGAAGATGTGGCACATATATACAATGGAATATTATTCAGCCATAAAAAGAAAAGAAAAATTGAGTCATTTGTAGAGATGTGGATGGACCTAGAGACTGTCATACAGAGTGAAGTAAGTCAGAAAGAGAAGAACAAATACCTTATGCTAATGAATATATGTGGAATCTTAAAAAACGGTACTGATGAACCTAGTGGCAGGGCAGGAATAAAGACACAGACATAGAGAACGGACTTGAGGACACAGGGTGAAGGGGAAGTTGGGATGAAGTGAGAAAGTAGCACTGACATACATGCACTACCAAATGTAAAATGGATGGCTAGTGGGAAGCTGCTGCATAGCACAAGGAGATCAGCTTGATGCTTTGTGACGAGCTAGAGGGGTGGGATATGGAGGGTGGGAGGAAGGCTCAAGAGGGAGGGGATATGGGGATATATGTATACATACAGCTGATTTACTTTGTTTTACAGCAGAAACTAACACAGCATTGTAAAGAATTTATACTCCAATAAAGATATTATTAAAAAAAACAAAACTACTGCTTAGAAGTTAGAGTACTAGGTCAGTTTAAGAACTTTTCTAGCCCAAACACTAGTAGGCATTTCATTCTCTTACTGCTTCTACCCCTGACCATCTCTGGTTACTAAAGGCTATTTACTTGCAGGTCAAATCTCATGGAACCCTTCATTACTAAATTACTAATAAACCATAACTATTCATTGCCAGGCACTGCACAGTGGCTTTACAGATATGCTGTGATCAAATCCTCATGGTATGTTACAGGTACATGTTATATTGTCATGTTTCAAAAGAGGAAATTGCAATTTCATGAGAGATAAGTAACTTATCTGAGTCCTTCCTTGTGGGAAAATATCTGGGCTGTCTCATCTACTGAGTGGAATCCACAGTGACTGTTTCTGCCATACGTGGTGACTTTATCTCTGGAGGCACCCTAATGAGTAGGGTGACCATCTTCATGACCATTGACACAATTAACTACATAATTAAATACCCAGGCTGCTAGTACTCCATGCCCTACTCTACGTCTATATTGATTTGGGATGTCCACCCAGAGATACAGTAAGGACCAGTGCAGACTTGATGTCAACTGTTGTCTATTACCTCTGCCACCAGATTATGGAGACTGTTACTAAATTTCCTGATCAAACATCTGCTGTGATTCTGAATCATGTAGTAACCTTCCTATTGTATTTCATCCATCTTCCTTACCTTAGATATGTATTTAAGAGTCCACACTACATAGATCAGAGTTGAGGGGGTAAAAAGAGTTTTTCCAGAAAGACTGTGTTGCCTGTGGCTGAAGGGGGCCACAAAATTAATTCTGGGTCACTAATATTTTAGAAACTATAAAGTGAAGAACATTTCTGCAACTAAAGCAGGCCCAGAAAAATTATTGACAGGCATAGGAGACTCAAGGAAGAGTGATATAATGGAGGTTAAGGGAGGAAGAGATTTCAAAAACAAGTTTCAAAAATTTATGAGGGATTAATGTAGGTATGGACAGGGAAAATTATTTAGCAAATGTGGGAAATGTTTTAGGTTGTGTGAGTACAGTCTCCACTTTCCCTTTTAGGAAAATGTACGTCTTCTTGAGCAGGGATTCAAGAAGGAGAGTGTGAAACTTCTTAAAGAGATTAATGCTATCCAGATGAGATACAGAGAATCATTCCCAATATGTAACATTCTCTAAAAATGCAAGGAATGTAATTTGCTAACCCACTCCTGTCTGCTAGGAATAAGTTAAACAAGCAACTTCAAGAAGTCAAACAATTGCCACTAAACTAAACTCAAAAACATGAGACTTGAATTTTTGTTGAGCCATAAAGTGTGCAAAGATGAAACAAAATGTGAAGACAATGTGTTAACCTAGAGAGTACTTCAGTTCATCCTCAATTATAGTGATTAGTATGATCCCTAACTGGATCCTATATTTTAAATCATGCATATTGACTCTAGAGAGACTTTAAACTGGGGTGCATTTTACAATGGAGAGATATCAGACAGGTTCTGTTCAGGGTAGACTTTTTCCCCACTCATACACCACCCTTCTAGATATTCTCAGCTCCATGCTCTTACTCAAGGGTTTACTTTGTACACCTGTGTACACAACACTCCAACTCTATCCCAGGTCCAAAGTAAACCCTTGAGTAAGAGCATGGAGCTGAGAATATCTAGAAGGGTGGTGTATGAGTGGGGAAAAAGTCTACCCTGAACAGAACCTGTCTGATATCTCTCCATTGTAAAATGCACCCCAGTTTAAAGTCTCTCTAGAGTCAATATGCATGATTTAAAATATAGGATCCAGTTAGGGATCATACTAATCACTATAATTGAGGATGAACTGAAGTACTCTCTAGGTTAACACATTGTCTTCACATTTTGTTTCATCTTTGCACACTTTATGGCTCAACAAAAATTCAAGTCTCATGTTTTTGAGTTTAGTTTAGTGGCAATTGTTTGACTTCTTGAAGTTGCTTGTTTAACTTATTCCTAGCAGACAGGAGTGGGTTAGCAAATTACATTCCTTGCATTTTTAGAGAATGTTACATATTGGGAATGATTCTCTGTATCTCATCTGGATAGCATTAATCTCTTTAAGAAGTTTCACACTCTCCTTCTTGAATCCCTGCTCAAGAAGACGTACATTTTCCTAAAAGGGAAAGTGGAGACTGTACTCACACAACCTAAAACATTTCCCACATTTGCTAAATAATTTCCCCTGTCCATACCTACATTAATCCCTCATAAATTTTTGAAACTTGTTTTTGAAATCTCTTCCTCCCTTAACCTCCATTATATCACTCTTCCTTGAGTCTCCTATGCCTGTCAATAATTTTCTGGGCCTGCTTTAGTTGCAGAAATGTTCTTCACTTTATAGTTTCTAAAATATTAGTGACCCAGAATTAATTTTGTGGCCCCCTTCAGCCACAGGCAACACAGTCTTTCTGGAAAAACTCTTTTTACCCCCTCAACTCTGATCTATGTAGTGTGGACTCTTAAATACATATCTAAGGTAAGGAAGATGGATGAAATACAATAGGAAGGTTACTACATGGGAGTGAAAAAACCATGGAGCACAGTTAAGCATCACTCCTGCCAAGTGATCATTGGGTCACATGATGGCTTCCAATAAGGGAGGTGTGGGACAATTAACTTCAGTGTGCAGACAGTGTACAATTCTCCACTGGGTGGAGGTTGCATTGCTGTAGTCACTGATGGGACTCCTGGACACTATTAAGGGAAGTGCTTACGCCTGTGCAAAATAGATTTATGAATGGATGTTCAACTTCTCTGTCTATAAAATCCCTCTAGATAATTACTGTCTCATTTCCAGGCCACCCAACATATCTCTCTTCCCTTCTTTTCTTAGTTTTACCCTATTCCCACAGTTCCAAGTATAATTTCTACAATAACAAAAATGGAACTCTAGCTCAAAATACATTCCTTTCCGTTCCTCTGAGAATCATAACCATAATCCAACAAAACCGAAAACTTGACTCCATTTTTCTTTCTCCCCCTCTGCTGTGACATCACACCCTGGGAGCCACTCAGGGTAAATGTCTAGCATGGAAGGACAAGAAACAGAGGAAAAGTAAAAAACAATTTATTAATACAAAAATATTAACCTACCAAAATTGTTTCAGCACATGTAACGTTCGAGGATCTTTATTGCAACAAATGGAATCTCCTCAGTAACTTAAATTAAAAAAGGAAATTGAGGGCTTCCCTGGTGGCGCAGTGGTTGAGAGTCCGCCTGCCGATGCAGGGGACAGGGGTTCGTGCCCCGGTCTGGGAAGATCCCACATGCCGCGGAGCGGCTGGGCCCGTGAGCCATGGCCGCTGGGCCTGCGCGTCTGGAGCCTGTGCTCCGCAACAGGGAGAGGTCGCAACAGTGAGAGGCCCACGTACCGCAAAAAAAAAAAAAAAGGAAATTGATTTTTAAGTCTGATAGGCAGCAGACAGATTCTCTAGGATGGCAAGGCGGCCAAACTCTACTGCTGTTTCATCAAGAACCATACCAACCACACAGTGAAGACATCTCAAGAGAAAACAGCACATCCATTACCACCTGGCATAATGGTCTCATGTCAGAAGCTCCACCAATGTTAGCTCTGAATGTATGGATGCCTCTGCCTTCATATCTGCAGTAAACGAGTTGCATATTGGGTTGCTCATGTCTCCATATCAGTCTCACATAGGTGTATCTTCTTGACAGAATATAAATCACATGCCTCCCCACTGGAACGTCTGGGAATGAGAGTTGCCTATCTTCCACTTTGGTAATTAGAGTCTCATAATGTGAGCAACTTCCATCCATGTTAGAGTCAACCAATTCTTCTAGGTACCTCTCTGTAGATATACCTCATGTTAGAAATAATAATAATAAAAACTCAATAGTATCATGTACATCACATACAACATTCATTATTTTTACCATGATATCTCAATATTCTTTTTAACTTTTCCTTTATTGTTTTTGTAAGTCATACACTTCAGTTTGTTAACATTCTTCGGTTACTCTTATCTTTTAACAGTCGTACTTAACAAAGCCTTAAAAGTACTACAGAACAAATATCTACCTCACTCCCCACACATAGCATCTAACATATTATTTTGTTTGTATTTAAGCCGTATCTAATTTTTACTCCTTAAATTAGATATTGTTCTTACATTTGAACAGTTAATATTTTGTACCTAGTTCTCTGTAAGCAGAAAACAACTTTATTCTCTCTCAAATGTATCCATTTAAACTACTTTATTGGAGCATTCTTTCCTGCCATTAGTTCATTAGTCACTGTCAGATTAATGAATAATCTTTTTTTCAAAGTAAGTGAAAAGTTCAACTTGATATAAATTTTAAAATCTCCCTCTCAAATTTGATTCAAAGTTTCTCCTCTTTTTTTCACCTCCTATTCAGACCCCACTTACATACCCAGGTCTGATCAGCCTTGTAAGCACACAGCACAGGAGAAGTATGTCTTTTTCCTTCTCATTTCCCAACTCTACCTTCCCCTGGACACACCAACTCATGTTTATAATACCTTGAAGTTGTGACCTTGAAGTCCAAGGAATTAAGGAAAAGGAAATCATCTTGCATGATACACTAGTAATCTGGCTTTCTTGCCCTGTGTATCTGACTTAGATCTTTTTCCTATAAAAATGATTTGAGTTATTTGCTGATCCCCTTCTTGGGCCCTCTCATTGGCAGTTTCCTCCTGTGGTCCACTTTTGATTCCTTTCTTCAAATACTCTCTTCTAGGGATTTATTCATTCATACAATCTTCTTTCTGTATTGAAGTCAAACACCTGCCATTTAGACATCTTGTGATCTTGTGCAGGGTTTATTTCAAGATCATCCAAGTCCAGAGACACCAGTCAGTACACCCACCAGTCAGTACACCCACCAGTCAGTACACCCAGGATAAAAACTCATATGTGCCTGCTTAATCGACCACTAGAAGGGCAGGCTGCTCCCAGCAGCCCTCTCTCTTCTCTCTGTTGCTGCAAACTACCCCGGTCAACCTTTAACTATTAGAAGATTTTAGGTATGTGTTGGGCACCAACGTTAGTGTTTCCATACTCCAGAGAGCAGATGTCAGCTTCCAATAGGGTCTTTGAAGTACCTAACACTATTTAACTTGTGGAGGAAGTGAGAAAGCAACACTCTTCACTGTAAAAACTAAAAGAGTTAATCAATACTAAATCTACCCTAAAATAAATTGTTGATGGATCTTCTCTAAGTGGAAAAGAAGAATCAACAGGAAATGAAAAATCCCACGAGGAAAGGCAAATATATAGTAAAGACCGAGGAACAACCACTTAAATAATTCAATACAAAGATTAAAAATAAAAAAATTATAAGAGCAACTATAACTACAATAAATACTTAAAGGATAAACATGAAGATGTAAAATATGAAATCAAAAACACAAAATGTGGGGGAGGGGAGTAAAAAAGGTAGATGATTTAGAATGTGTGTAAACTTAAATGACTAGTAATTTAAAACAAATAGTTATAGGTCAACATATATGAATCCCATGGTAACCACAAATTAAAAATCTATAGTAGTTACACAAAAACTAAAATGAAAGGAACAGAGCATACTACTAAAGGAAAGCATCAACACAAAAGGCAAGAAACAAAAAGAAGAAATGAACAGAGAACTACAAAAACACGCTGAAATCAAGTAACAAGCTGGCAATAAATACATATCTACTAATAATAAATTTAAATATGAATAGACTAAATGCTCCAATCCAAAGACATAGAGTGGTTGATTAGATAAAAAAATAAAACTCTTCTATATGCTACCTATAAGAGACTCACTTCAGAGTTAAAGACACACAGACTGAAAGGGAGAGGATGAAAAATGATATTTCATGAAATAGAAATGGCAAAAATGTGGGAGTAGCAATATTCATATCAGAAAGAATAGACTTTATATCAAAAGCTATAGCAAAAGACAGAAAATGGAATTATATAATGATAAAGGGGTCAAAACAAGAAGAGGCTATTATATTCATTAACATATATACACCCAATACAGGAGCACCTAAATATATAAAGCAAATACTAAGAGATGAAAAAGGAAAAACTGAAAATAATACAATAATATTAGGAAACTTTAACACCCCACTTATATCAATGGACAATTCATCCAGAGAGAAAGTCAATAAGGCAACAGTGGTCTTAAGTGACACCATAGACCCATTGGACTTAATAGATATTCACTGGACATTAAATCCAAAAATAGAATACACATTCTTTTCAAGTGCACCTGGAATTCTCCAGGACAGATCACATCCTAGACCACAAAAAGAGTCTCAATGAATTTAAGAGGATGGAAATAATATCAAGCATTTTTTCCAACCACAGTGGTATGAAACTATTGGGTGGGCCAAAAAGTGTCTTTGGTTTTTAAGTAAAAATAAAAGACACCTTTTTCATTTTCATCAAGAACTTTATTGAACAATGTATTCACCCTTTTATTCCACTACCTTCTGCTGTTTTTCAGGCAACTTCATAATCTTCCCAATACTTTTTATCTTTTTGAGCAAAGAACTGTTCCAGGTGCCTTTTACCGTCTTCCAGGGAATTGAAATTTTTTGCATTAAGAGAATTTTGTAAAGACCAAAATAAATGGGAATCAAAGGTGCAATGTTTGGTGAACATGGTGGATGAATCAGAACGTCCCAGCCAAGCTGTAACAGTTTTTGCCTGGTCATCAAAGAAACATGCAGTCTTGTGTTATCCTGATGGAAGATTATGCGTTTTCTGTTGACTAATTCTGGATGCTTTTGATTGAGTGTTGCTTTCAGTTGGTCTAATTGGTAGCATTATCTGCTAGAATTAATCATTTGGTTTTCCGGAAGGAGCTTATAATAGAGGACTCCATTCCAATCCCACCATATACACAGCATCGCCTTCTTTGGATGAAGACCAGCCTTTGGTGTGGTTGATGGTGGTCCATTTTGCTTGCCCCATGATCTCTTCTGTTCCACGTTAGTGTACATATCCACTTTTCATCGCCCATCACAATTTGTTTTAAACACGGAACACTTTCATTACGTTTAAGTAGATAATTTCATGCGGAAATCGGGTCAAGAACATTTTCTTCACTTAACTTATGGGAAACCCAAACATCAAAGCAATTCACATAACCAAGCTGGTGCAAATGATTTTCAGTGCTTGATTGGGATATTTTGAGTATGTCGGCTATCTCCCATGTGGTGTAATGTTGATTGTTTTCAATTATTGTTTTGATGTGATTGCCATCAACTCAACTGGTCTACCCTACAGTGGAGTATTGTCCAGCAAGAAATCTCCAGCACAAAACTTCACAAGCCACCTTTGACACATTCGATCAGTCACAGCACATTCTCCATACACTGCACAAATCTTCTTTTGCATTTCAGTTGTGTTTTTACCTTTCTTGAAATAATAAAACATAGTATGCCAAAAATGTTGCTTTTTTCCTTCCATCTTCAATATTAAAGTGGCTACACAAAAATTCACCAATTTTGATGTCTTTTTTTAAATGAACATTGATATGACAGCTGTTACAGTACAATCTAACAAAATTGTTTCGAATGAAGTTAAAGACAACTAAGTGCTACTAGAGCCATCTCACAGAAAAAGCCAAAAAAATATTTTGGCCAACCCATAGATATCAATAAAAGATTAAACATGTGGACATTAAACAACACGCTACTGAAAAACCAATGAGTCAATGAAGAAATCAAGGAGGAAATCAGAAAATTTTGAGACAAATGAAAATGAAAACACAACTTCCCAAAATCTATGAAATGCAACAAAAGGACTTCTGAGAGGTAAGTTTATAGCGATACAGGTCTTCCTCAAGAAACATGAAAAATGTCAAATAAACAACCTAACCTACCACCTAAAGGAATTAGAAAATGAAGAACAAACAAAGCTCAAGGTCAGTAGAAGGCGGAAAATAAGAATAGAGAAGAAATAGAGACCAGAAAAAAAAAAAAAAACCACTGGAAAAGATCAATGGAGTCAAGACTCGGTTTTTTTTAAAGATAATCAAAATTGATAAACCTTTAGCCAGACTCATTAAGAAGAAAAGAGAGAGGACCCAAATTACCAAAATAAGAAATGAAAGAGGAAAAATAACAACAAATACTACAGAAATACAAAAAATCAAAGAGAATACTACAAACAGTTATATGCCAACAAATTGGATAACTTAGAAAAAACAGATAAATTTCTAGAAACATACAACCTGCCAAGACTGAATCAAGAAGAAACAAGCAATTTGAACAGATCGATCACTAGTAGTGAAATTGAATTGTAATTACAAAAGAAAAACTCCCGGTAAACAAAAGTCCAGGACCATATAGCTTTACAGGAGAATTCTTCCAAAAATATAAAGAACAAACACCTATTCTTCTCAAACTCTTGCAAAAAATTGAGAGGAAAGAATACTCCCAAATTTATTCTGCAAGCCCACTATTACCTTGATACCAAAACCAGGCAAAGACACTACAAAAAAGAAAATTATAGGTCAATATCTTTGATCAATATATATGCAAAAGTCCTCATAAAATATTAGCATACTGAATCCAACAATATATAAGAAGGATCACACACTAGAATCAATTTGGATTTATTCTGGGGACACAAGGATGGTTCAAAATGCATAAATCAAACATTGTCATACACCACATTAACAACAACAACAAAAAGATAAAAATCACATGACCATCTCAATAGATGCAGAAAAAGCATTTGACAAAATCCAATATCAATTTATGAAAAAAAACTCATCAAAGTGGGTATAGAGGTAACATATCTCAACATAATAAAGGCCATATATGACGAACCCACAGCTAACATCATAGTCAATGGTGAAAACATGATAGCTTTTCCTCTAAATTCAGGAACAAGACAAAGATGCCCACTCTTGCAATTCTATTTCACATAATATTGGAAGTTTTAGTCACAGCAATTAGACAAGATAAATAAATAAAAGGCATCCAACTTGGAAGGGAAGAAGTAAAACTGGCACTAATTGCAGATGACATTATACTTTATAAAGAAAATCCTAAAGTCTCCATCAAAAAACTATTAGAACTAACAAATAAATTCAGCAAAGTTTCATGATACAAGATTAATATACAGAAATCTGTTGCTTTTCTATACCCTAATAATAAACTGTCAGAAAGAGAAAGTAGAAAAACAATTTCATTTAAAATTGCATCAAAAAGAATAAAATACCTAATAAACTTAACCAAGGGGGTGAAAGACCTATACTCTAAAAACTGTAAAATATTGATAAGTAAACTGAAGATGATACAAAGAAATGAAAGATACCCCACGCTCTTGGGTTGAAAAAATTAATATTTTTTAAATGGCCATAATTCACAAAGCAATCTATAGATTTAATGCAATCCCTATGAAATTACCCATGGCATTTTTCACAGAAGTAGAACAAATAATTCTAAAATTCATATGGAACTACGAAAGTCCCTGAATTGCCAGAGCAATTCTGATAAAAGAAAAAAGCTGGAGGTATCACCCTCCCAGACACCAGACAATGTACAAAGCTACAGTAATCAAAACAGCATGGTACTTACACAAAAACAGACGCACAGATTAATGGAATAGAATAGAAAGCTCAGAAATAAACCAATGCACATGGACAATTACTCTATAACAAAAGACGCAAGAATATACAATGGAGAAAAGTCAGTCTCTTCAATAAGTGGTGCTGGTAAAACTGGAGAGCTACATATGAAACAATGAGATTAAAACATTACCTCATGACATACACAAAAATAAACTCAAAATGGATTAAAGACCTAAATGTAAGACCTGAAACCATAATGCACCTAGTAGAGAACATAGGCAGAGCACTCTCTGTCATAAACCGTAACAATCCTTTTTTGGATCTGTCTCCTAAGGCACAAGAAATAAAAGGAAAAACAAACAAATGAGACCTAATTAAACTTAACAGCTTTCATACAGCAAAGGAAAACATTGACAAAACAGAAAGACAACCTTCAGAATGAAAGAAAATATTTTCAAATGATATGACCCTCAAGAGGTTAATATCAAACATATATAAACAATTCATACATCTCAATACAGAAGAAACAATTTTAAAAAATAGGCAGAAGAACTGAATAGACATTTTTCCAAAGAAGACATATAGATGGCTAACAGGCACATAAAAAGATGCTCAACATTGCTAATTATTAGAGACATAAAAAAACAATTAGGAAGTATCCCTTCACACCTGTCAGAATGGCTATTGTCAAAAAGTCTATAAATACCAAACATTGGCAAGGATGTGGAGAAAAGGGAACTCTTGTACACTCTTGGTGGGAATGTAAATTGGTGCAGCCATCCTGGAAAACAGCTTGGAGGTTTCTTGAAAACTAAAAGTAGAACTACCATTTGACCCAGCAATTCCACTCCTGGGTGTATACCTGGAAAAAGCAAAAACCCTTATATGAAAAGACACATGAACCTCAATTTTCTTAGCAGCACTAGTTACACTAGCCAAGATATGGAAGCAAACTAGGTGTCTATCAACAGACAAATGGATAAAGAAGGGGTGATATATATATATGAATATTACTCAGCCATAAAAAGAATGAAATCCTGTCATTTGCTGTAATGTGAATAGACATAGAAAATATTACGCTTAGTGAAGTAAGTCAGACAGAAAAAGACAAATACACTATGACATCACTTATATGTGGAACCCAAAAAATGATACAAATGAATGAATATAGCAAAACAGAAACTTACAGCTGTGAAACTCTAGTGGCTACCAGTGGGGAGAGGGAACATCAGAGAGACGCATTAAGGGAATAAAATTAAGAGATACAAACCAGTATGTATAAAATACACAAGTAACAAAGATATATAGCACAGGGAATTACAGCCATCATCTTACAATAACTTTTAATAGAGTATAATCTGTAAAAACACTGAATCACTATGCTATACACCCAAAACTAATATAATATTGTAAATCAACTATACTTCAACAAAAAAAAATAAGATCTATGAGAAACAGATTAAATCTTAGGAGGCTCACAATAGATGGTACTGAAACTATTGTTTATACCCTTTGGGGTCTGTCAAAACTCCATGACAAGAAGTAAAATTGCATTTGAAGTGCTATTATATATGTTTAGAATACCCTTATGTTCCACATTACTGTTCTTCTAGGTGATTTGTTACATGTCAGACCTTCCTTCTGGTATCATTTTTCTTCATCTTAAAGTTTGGCTTTTAGAAATTTCTTTAGTGAGGATTTCTTAATAGGAAACATCCTGCCTATATTTGCATGTTTGAAAATGTATTTTACCCTAATCATGACAAGATGGCTTAGGTTAGCTATGTATACAATTCAGGCTGACAGTTTTGTCTTTTTTTTTTTTTTTTCAGCACTTTGCTATTCCAAACAACTAGCTTGAAAACCAGTGGGGCTTGTTTCTAGAGACTCACAAGACTACAACAAACCGAGAAACACTTTTTTAAGTGCTAGTACATTCAGACTCACCCACCCCAGGACCCAGTTTAGAGGCACCTACTGAAAAGTGCCCAGACTTTCTGTGAAAGAGGCTTACTTGCTTGTCTTAAAGCATTGGCTTAAGGGGCAGGCATAGAGTTTAACAGACATCTAGGGGCCTCCTGAAATAATCTGCAAAGACAGAGGCTGGCAGTTAACATCTTTGCACTTTCCCTCTTCCTCGCTCCAGTTTTCCAGGACCTCTCAGAAAGGAGCTTATATACTTTTCTGACACCTTGATTTTTGTGGCTACCCACCTTGAGACAATTTTAGATTGCCTGGCTCTGGTAGCCAGTGGGACTTAACAGTCCATTCTACCCAACCACAGCACAATACACATTTTTCTCAGCACACATGAAACCTTCTCCAGGATAGTTTACATGTAATGTCACTAAGTAAGTATTAGAAAATTTAAGAAGTTTGAAATCATATCAAGTATCTTTTCCAACTATGTTAGAATGGAAATGGAAATCAATAACAGAAGAGAAAGTGGACAATTAAAAAATATGTGGAAATTAAACAGTATACTCTTAAATAGCCAGAGTCAAAAAGAAATCAAAAAGGAAGTTATAAAATATACTAAAAAAGATGTAGAAAAATATCAAAAATTATAACCCCTAGCAAAAGTAGTATTAGACATTTGTAGTGATAAAGGCCTACACTGAAAATGGAGAAAGATTTCAAATAAACAAAGTTTACACCTCAAGAAGTCAAAATAAAAAGGACAAACTAAGCACAAAGTTAGCAGAAGGAAATAACAAAGAGAAGAAATAAACAAAATCAAAAATAGAAAAACGATAGAAAAGTCAATGAAATTAAGGTTAATTTTTTGAAAGGATAAACAAAATTGCAAATCCTTAGCTGGACTAAGAAAAAAGAGAGAAGACATTAAAAATAATGAAAGAGGAGACCTTACAACTGATGCCACAGAAATAAAAAGGATCATAAGAGACTATTATGAATAATATACAACAAACTGGATAAACTAGAGGGCATGCATAAATTTCTAGAAACATACAACTTACCAAGAGTTATATCTATATGATGTTTTATGTAAGCTTCATGGTAACCACAAATAAAAACCTATAGCATATATACAAAATATGCAAAGAAGGGAATCAAAGTATACCACTATGGAAAATCATCAATCCATAAAGAAAGACAGCAAAAGAGGATAAAGGGAAAAAGGGAAGTACAAAACATTCAGAAAACAATGAACACTATGACATGAGTAAGTCCTTACCTATCATTAATTACTTACAATGTAAATGAATTAAATTCTCCAGTCAAAAGGCATTCTGTGGCCAAGCAGATTACAAAGCAAGACCCAATTATATACTGCATACAAGAGACTCACGTCAGGTTTAAGGACACACAAACACTCACAGTGAAAAAATGGAAAAAAAAATATTCCACGTGAATGAAAACCAAAAGAGAATAGGAGTAAATATATCATATCAGAGAAAATAGATTTTATGTTAAAGCCTATAACAATGGATAAAGATGAACACTATTTATTTTAAAAAGAGGTTAATTCATTGAGAGGATAAAAGAATTTTAAATATATATCCACCAAATAATGGAACATCTAAATATATTAAGCATTTACTAACAGATCTGAAGGGAGGAATGAGAACACTACAATAAGAGTAGGGCACTTCAATATCCCACTTTCAACAATGGATAGACGATCTGAACAGTAAATCAATAAGAAAACATGGTACTTGCACTATATTTTAGACCAAATGGAACAGACATTCAGAACATTTCACCCAACAGCAGAAGAATACATATTGTTCTCAAATACACAGGGAACACGATCCAGAATAGATTATATGTTAAGTCACAAAACAAGCATTAGGAAGTGTAAGAAAACTGAAATCATAACAAATAGATTTTCTGAGCACAATGGTGTGAAACTAAAAATCCATAACAAGAAGAAAACTGGAAAATTCCCAAATGTATGTAAATTAAACAGCACATTCCTGAACTGCCAATGGGTCAAAGAAGAAATCAAAGAGAAATGTTATCTATTTAGTTATTTTTAAATTTTTATTGGGGTATTCTTGATTTACAATGTTGTTTTAGTTTCAGGTGTACAGCAAAGTGAATCAGTTATACATATACATATATCCACTCATTTTTAGATCCTTTTTCCATACAAGTCACTGCTGAGTATTGAGTCGAGTTCCCAGTGCTATACAGTAGGTCCTTATTAGTTATCTATTCTATATATAGAAGTGTATATACATCAATCCCAATATTCCAATTTATCCCTCCCCCCCACTTACCCCCTGGTAACCACAGTTTTATTTTCTACATCTGTAGCTCTATTTCTGTTTTGTAGATAAGTTCATTTGTAACCATTTTTTAGATTCCACATATAAGTGATATCATATTATATTTGTCTTTCTCTGTCTGACTTACTTCACTCAGTATGAAAATCTCCAGGTCCATCCCTGTTGCTGTAAATGGCATTACTTCATTCTTTATTATGGCTGAGTAATATTCTATTGTATGTATGTACCACATCTTCTTTATCCACTCCTCTGCTGATGAACATTTAGCTTGCTTCCATGTCTTGGCTATTGTAAATAGAGCTGCAATGAACACTGTGGTACATGACTCTTTTTGAATTATGGTTCTCTGACGGTATATGCCCAGTAGTGGGACTGCTGGGTCGTATGGTAGTTCTATTTTTAGTTTTTTAAGGAACCTCCATACTGTTCTCCATAGTGGCTGTATCAATTTACATTCCCACCAATAGTGCAAGAAGGTTCCCTTTTCTCCACACCCTCTCCAGCATTTATTGTTTGTAGATTTTTTGATGATGGCCATTCTGACTGGTATGAAGTGATGCCTCATTGTAGTTTTGATTTGCATTTCTCTAATGATTAGTGATGTTGAGCATTCTTTCATGGGTTTGTTAGCAATCTGTATATCTTCTTTGGAGAAATGTCAGTTCAGGTCTTCTGCCCATTTTTGGATTGGGTTGTTTGTTTTTTTGATATTGAGCCGCATGAGCTGCTTGCATATTTTGGAGATTAAACCTTTGTCACTTGCTTCGTCTGCAAATATTTTCTTCCATTCTGAGGGTTGTCTTTTCATCTTGTTTATGGTTTCCTTTGCTGTGCAAAAGATTTTAAGTTTCATCAGGTCTCATTTTTAATTTTTGTTTTTATTTCCATTTTGCTAGGAGATGGGTCAAAAAGGATCTTGCTGTGATTTACGTCATGGAGTGTTCTGCCTATGTTTTCCTCTAAGAGTTTTATAGTGTCTGGCCTTACATTTAGGTCTTTAATGAATTTTGAGTTTATTTTTGTGTATGGTGTTAGGAACTGTTCTAATTTCATTCTTTTACATGTAGCTGTCCAGTTTTCCCAGCACCACTTATTGAAGAGACTGTCTTTTCTCCATTGTATACTCTTGGCTTCTTTGTCAAAGTTAGGGTGACCATATGTGCATTGGTTTATCTCTGGGTTCTCTATCCTATTCCATTGCTCTATGTTTCTATTTTTGTGCCAGTACCGTACTGTCTTGATTACTGTAGCTCTGTAGTATAGTCTGAAGTCAGGAAGCCTGATTCCTCCAGCTCCGTTTTTCTTTCTCAAGATTGCTTTGGCCCTTTGGGGTCTTTTGTGTTTCCACAAATATTGTGAAATTTTTTTGTTCTAGTTCTGTGAAAAATGCCATTGGTAGTTTGATAGGGATTGCATTGAATCTGTAGATTGCTTTGGGTAGTATAGTCATTTTCACAATGTTGATTCTTCCAATCCAAGAACATGGTATGTCTCTCTATCTGCTTGTACCATCTTTAATTTCTTTCATCAATGTCTTATAGTTTTCTGCATACAGGTCTTTTGTCTCCTTAGGTAGGTTTACTCTTAGGTATTTTATTCTTTTTGTTGCAATGGTAAATGGGAGTGTTTCCTTGATTTCTCTTTCAGATTTTTCATCATTAGTGTATAGGAATGCAAGAGTTTTCTGTACATTAATTCTGTATCCTGCTACTCTACCAGATTCATTAATTAGCTCTAGTATTTTCTGTTAGCATCTTTAGGATTCTCTATGTATAGTATCATGTCATCTGCAAACAGTTTGAATTCCTTTTCTTTCTTTTTCTTCTCTGATTGCTGTGGCTAAAACTTCCAGAACTATGTTGAATAATAGTGGTGAGAGTGGGCAACCTTGTCTTCTTCCTAATCTTAGAGGAAATGCTATCAGTTTTTCACCATTGAGAATGGTGTTGGCTGTGGGTTTGTTGTATATGGCCTTTATTATGTTGAGGTAGGTTTGCTCTATGCCTACTTTCTGGAGAGTTTTTATCATAAATGGGTGTTGAATTTTGTCAAAAGTTTTTCTGCTTCTATTGAGATGGTCATATGGATTGTATCCTTCAATTTGTTAGTATGGTGTATCACATTGATTGATTTGCGTATATTGAAGAATCCTTGCATTCCTGGGGTAAAGAGTACTTGATCATGGTGCATGATCCTTTTAATGTGCTGTTGGATTCTGTTTGCTAGTATTTTGTCGAGGATTTTTGTATCTGTGTTCATCAGTGATATTGGCCTGTAGTTTTCTTTTTTTGTGACATCTTTGTCTGGTTTTGGTATCAGGGCAATTGTGGCCTCATAACTTCTTTTTCATTTCTAATCCTGTTGATTTGAGTCTTCTCCCTTTTTTTCTTGATGAGTCTGGCTAATGGTTTATCAATTCTGTTTATCTTCTCAAAGAACCAGCTTTTAGTTTTATTGCTCTTTGCTATTGTTTCCTTCATTTCTTTTTCATTTATTTCTAATCTGATCTTTATGATTTCTTTCTTGCTGCTAACTTTGGGGGAGTATTTTGTTCTTCTTTCTCTAATTGCTTTAGGTATAAGGTTAGGTTGTTTATTTGAGAATTTTCTTGTTTCTTGAGGTGGGATTATATTTCTATAAACATCCCTCTTAGAACTGCTTTTGCTGCATCCCATACATTTTGCATTGTCATTTTTTTCTAGGTAATTTTTTATTTCCTCTTTGATTTCTTCAGTGATCTGTTGGTTATTTTGTAGCATATTGTTTAGGCTCCATGTGTTTGTATTTTTTACAGTTTTTTTTCCTGTAATTGATATCTAGTCTCATAGCATTGCAGTTGGAAAAAATACTTCGTATGATTTCAATTTTCTTAAATTTACCAAGGCTTGATTTGTGATCCAAGGTATGGTCTATCCTGGAGAATGTTCCATGAGCACTTCAGAATAAAGTGTAATTTGTTGTTTTTGGATGGAATGTTCTATAAATATCAATTAAGTCCATCTTGTCTAATATGTCATTTAAAGCTTGTGTTTCCTTATTTATTTTCATTTTGGATGATCTCTCCATTGATGGAAGTGGGGTGTTAAAGTCCCCTACTACTTTTGTGTTACTGTTGATTTCCCCTTTTATGTCTGTTAGCATTTGCCTTATGCATTGAGGTTCTCCTATGTTGGGTGCATACGTATTTGCAATTGTTATGTCTTCTTGGATTGATCCCTTGATCATTATGTAGTGTCCTTCTTTGTCTCTTGTAATAGTCTTTATTTTAATGTCTATTTTTTTCTGATATGAGAATTGCTTCTCCAGCTTTCTTCTGATTTCCATTTGCATGGAATATCTTTTTCCATCCTCTCACTTTCAGTCTATATGTGTCCCTAGGTCTGAAGTGGGTCTCTTGCAGACAGCATACATACGGGTCTTGTTTTTGTATCCATTCAGCCAGTCTATGTCTTTTGGTTGGAGCACTTAATCCATTTACATTTAAGGTAATTACCCATATGTATGTTCCTATTACCATTTTCTTAAGTGTTTTGGGGGATTTTTCGTAGGTCTTTTCTTTCTCTTGTGTTTCCTGCCTAGAGCAGTTCCTTTAGCATTTGTTGTAAAGCTGGTTTGGTGGTGCTGAATTCTCTTAACTTTTGCTTGTTTGTAAAGGTTTTAATTTCTCCGTCGAATCTGAATATGATCCTTGCTGGGTAAAGTAATCTTGGTTGTAGGATTTTCTCTTTCATCACTTTAAATATGTCCTGCCCCTCCTTCTGGCTTGCAGAGTTTCTGCTGAAAGATCAGCTTTTAACCTGATGGGGATTCCCTTGTGTGTTATTTGTTGCTTTTCCCTTGCTGCTTTTAATATTTTTTTGTATTTAATTTTTGACAGTTTGATTAATATGTGTCTCGGCATGTTTCTCCTTGGATTTATCCTGTATGGGACTCTCTGTGCTTCCTGGACTTGATTGACTATTTCTTTTCCCATGTTAGGGAAATTTTCAACTCTAGTCTCTTCAAATATTTTCTCAGACTCTGTTTTTCTCTTTGAATTCTGGGACCCCTATAATCTGAATGTTGGTTTGTTTAATGTTCCCCCAGAGGTCTCTGAGACTCTCCTCAATTCTTTTCATTCTTTTTTCTTAATTCTGCTCCCTGGCAGTTATTTCCACCATTTTATCTTCCAGTTCACTTATCCGTTCTTCTGCCTCAGTTATTGTGCTATTGATTTCCTTCTAGAGTATTTTTTAATTTCAGTTATTGTGTTGTTCATCAACATCGTTGATGTTGTTCATCATCAAAAACAACTGTTTGTTTTTCCCTTTAGTTCTTCTAGATCCTTGTTAAATGTTTCTTGTATTTTCTCCATTGTGTTTTCGAGATTTTGGATCATTTTTACTATCATTACTCTGAATCCTTTTTCAGGTAAGTTGCCTATTTTGTCTTCATTTATTTGGTCTTGTAGGTTTGTTTTTTTTTTTTTTTTTTGCGGTACGCAGGCCTCTCACTGTTGTGGCCTCTCCCGTTGGGGAGCACAGGCTCTGGACGCGCAGGCTCAGCGGCCCTGGCTCACGGGCCCAGCCGCTCCGCGGCACGTGGGATCTTCCCGGACCGGGGCACGAACCCGTGTCCCCTGCATCGGCAGGCGGACTCTCAACCACTGCGCCACCAGGGAAGCCTGGTCTTGTAGGTTTTTACCTTGCTCCTTCATCTTTAACATATTTTTTTCGTTTAATATTTTTTTTTTGTTCAGTGGGGCTGTATTCCTGTCTTACTGGTTGTTTGGCCTGAGGCATCCAGCACTGGAATTTGCAGGCAGTTGGATAGAGTTGGGTCTTGGTGCTGACACTAGGACCTCCAGGAGACTTCACTCTGATTAATATTCACTGGGGTCTTAGGTTCTCTGTTAGTCCAGGAGTTTGGACTCAGAGCTCCCACCACAGGAGCTTGTGCCCAACATCCAGCCTGGGAACCAAGATCCTGCAAGCTGCATGGCATGGCAAAAAAAGAAAAAAAGGAGCAATACAATATCAAAGAATAAAAGACAAAATAACATTAGGAAGATAAAAAATATATTAGGAAAAACAAAAATATAATTGAAATAACTGCAACAAGGTAAAATAAAACCATAACAGAAAAAAGAAAAAGAAAATGGCGGGGGAGGGTGGCAGGGGAAAGAAGCCAAAAGGAGAAAACAAAAACAAAGGATAAAGGATAAAATAAAATTAGAAAAATAAAAGATTTATTAGGAAAAATAAAAATATAAATGAATCAACAACAATGAATCAACAAGGTAAAAGAGAACCCCAATCTAAAAGAGGAAAAAAGAAAAAGAAAAAAGCCTTGGCTATGGGGGCAGAGTTTAGGCAGGGGTGGAACTTAGGCAGGGGTGGGGTTTAAGGTGGGGCAGGATCTAGGTGGGTGAGGGGGTGACGTTTGAGCTTGGGGCGGAGCCTAGGCTCAGGACCCATGCGGCCGGAAATGGCCTTGGGGGCAGGGCCTAGGTGGGGTGTCGTTCAAGCGTGGGGTGTGGCCTCTGCTTAGGACCTGTGCGGAAGGGGAGAGGCAGCGTGTGGAAAGGAGGGCCTCTGGACTGTGGAGTTCTGGAGTTTGGAAGTAGGTCCCTGAGTGAGGGTGTGTGGGTGAGGATTAGGCCCAGTGCATTGGAGGGGGTCTCAGAGGGGGTCTCCAAGTGTAGAGGTAGGGCTCTGAATGGGGTTGTAGGGGCGGGGTTTGGGCTCTGTGTGGCAGGAGGAAGGGTCCAAGGGCAGAGGATCAGCCTCGGAGACTAACAGGCTCGCCAGTGCCTAAGTGGACCGGGAAAGTGCTGGCCACATTCCCTTCCATTCCTCAGCATCACCCCACCACCACCTCCCCCATTGCCGCTGGACCCCTAACTATGGGTGGGTCCCACTGGGGGTAGGAACTCCTCCCTTCCCCCAGCTACCCCTCAGGGTTGCTGGTCTGGCCTTTACTTTTGCTCCCCTTTCCCTCCCTCCCACTCCCTCAAGACCCGTTTGGCTGGAGGGGGCCTTGTTGGGCAGAGGATCAGGCCTGGGATCTCATTACGCTCCCAGGGGCCAAGTGTACAGGGGAAACCTGGCCATGCTTCCTTTTGATCCTCTGCCCTCCCAGTGGTCCCCCAATTCCCCCTTTGGGCGTGGGATCCCTTCCACCCCCAGCCGCCCCTCAGGGCACCAGTCCCATCCCGCCTCCACTTCTTCTCCCGCTTCACTCTCCCCACGCCCCACGTCCTACCCAGTCACTGAGGGTTCTTTCCAGCCCATTAGGTGTCCGTGGTCCCCCACCAGTGCCTGGTAGGTGCCCTAGTTGTGCAGAGACACAAATTCTGCATCCTCCTTGTCTGCCATCTTGACTCTGCCCTCTGCCAAGTACTTTCTTGCTTCAGTTTCTGACATATCTGTTGCCCCAAGGCATCAGGCAGGCTGGCTCCAGACTGGTGCTCACACTCCATGCTGGTGGTAGCCAAGCCCAGAATTCCGCACGTGGAGAAACTTTTCAGCCAGTGGGGCAGCCACAGGGTGGTGGACGGGGGCTGCGCAGGGGCAAAGTGTGTCGGCTTGGTGTGAAGCCCTTCTCCCGAGGTGGGGCTGGCAAGGAGGGTGCTCCCAGGTCTGTGCAAAAGCCTTTAAGTTTAATTAGGTCCCATTTGTTTATTTTTGTTTTTAATGTTCATTACTCTGGGAGGTAGACTGAAAAAGATGTTGCTGTGATTTATGTCAGAGAGTGTTCTGCCTGTTTTCCTCTAAGAGTTTTATAGTATCCAGCCTTACATTTAGGTCTTTAATCCATTTTGAGTTTATTTTTGTGTATGGTGTTAGGGAGTGTTCTAATTTCATTCTTTTACATGTAGCTGTCCAGTTTTCCCAGCACCATTTATTGAAGAGACTATCTTTTCTCCATTGTATATTCTTACCTCCTTTGTCATAGATTAGGTGACCATAGGTGCATGGGTTTATATCTGGACTTTCTATCCTGTTCCATTAATCTATATTTTTGTGCCAGTACCATACTGTTTTGATGACTTTAGCTTTGTGGTATAGTTTGAAGTCAGGAAGCCTGATTCCTCCAGCTTGTTTTTCTTCCTCAAGATTGCCTTGGCTATTCAGGGTCTTTTGTGTTTCCATACAAATTGTAAAATTATTTGTTCTAATTCTCTGAAAAATATCATTGGTAATTTGATAGGGATTGCATTGAATCTGTAGATTGCTTTAGGTAGTATAGTCATTTTCATAATATTGATTCTTCCAATCCATGAACATGGTATAGCTTTCCAACTGTTTGTGTCAACTTTGATTTCTTTCACCAGTATCTTATAGTTTTCTGAGTATGGGTCTTTTGCCTCCTTAGGTAGATTTATTCCTATGTATTTTATTCTTTTTGATGCTATGGTAAATGGGATTGTTTCATGATATCTCTTTCTGTTCTTTCATTGTTAGTGTATAGGACTGCAAGAGGTTTCTGTGAATTAATTTTGTATCCTGCAACTTTACCAAATTCATTGATGAGCTCTAGTAGTTTTCTGGTAATATCTTTAGGGTTTTTTTAATGTACAATACTGTGTCATCAGCAAACAGTGACAGTTTTATTTCTTCTTTTCCAAAAGCCAAAGTTAGTAGAAGGAAAGAAATCATAAAGTCAGAGCAGAAATAAATGAAATAGAGATAAAGAAATCATTAGTAAAAATCAATGAAACTAAAAGCTGGTTCTTTGAGAAGATAAACAAAATTGATAAACCTTTAGCCAGAATCATCAAGAAAAAAAGGAAGAGGACTCAATTCAATAAAATTAGAAATGAAAAAGGAGAAGTTACAATGGATACCCCAGAAATACAAAGGATCATAAGAGATTACTACAAGCAACTGTGTGCCAGTAAAATGGACAACCTAGAAGGAATGGACAAATTGTTAGAAAGATACAATCTTCCAAGACTGAACCAGGAAGATACAGAAAATATGAACAAGCCAATCACAAGTACTGAAATTGAAACTGTGTTTAAAAATCTTCCAACAAACGAAGTCCAGGACCAGAGCGCTTCCCAGGCTAATTCTATCAAACATTTAAAGAAGAGCTAACACCTACCCTTCTCAAACTCTTCCAAAAATTTGCAGAGGAAGGAACACTCTCAAGCTCATTCTAAGAGGCCACAATAACCCTGATAACAAAACCAGACAAAGATGTCACAAAAAAAGAAAACTACAGGCCAATATCACTGATGAACATAGATGCAAAAATCCTCAACAAAATACTAGTAAACAGAATCCAACAACACATTGAAAGGATCATACACCATGACCAAGTGAGATTTATCCCAGAGCTGGAAGAATTTTTCAATATCTGCAAATCAATCAGTGTGATACACCACATCAACAAATTAAAGAATAAAAACCATATGATAGTCTCAATAGATGCAGAAAAAGCTTTTGGCAAAATTCAACACCCATTTATGATAAAAACTCTCCAGAAAGTGGGTGTAGAGGGAACCTACCTCAACATAATAAAGGCCATATACGACAAACCCACAGCAAGCATCACTGTCAATGGTGAAAAACTGAAAGCATTTCTTCTAAGATCAGGAACAAGACAGGACATCCATACTAGCCACTATTATTCAACTATTCACTATTATAGTTTTGGAAGTCCTAGCCATTGCAATCAGAGAACAAAAAGAGAAATTAAAAAATATATATCTTTAGACAAACAAAAAAGGAAACACAACATACAAAAACTAGTAGGATGCAGCAAATTCAGTTCTAAGAGGGAAGTTTACAGATAAACATCGATATTAGCAGACAAATGAAAAAAATTCTCAAATAAACAATCTAATTTTACACCTCAAAGAACTAGAAAAAGAAGTACAAATTAAACCTAAAGTTAGCAGAATGAAAAGAAATAGCAAGGATCAGAGTAGAAATAAATGAAATAGAAACTGAAAACACAATAGAAAATGTCAACAAAACTGAGTTATTTTTGAAAATACAAACAAAATTGGTAAACCTTTAGCTAGACTAAGAAAGAGAGGAGATTCAAATAATAAAAATCAGAAGTGAAAAAGGAAACAATACAACTGATTCCACAGAAATAAAAAGGATCCTAGGACTCTTATGAAGAATTATATGCCAACAAACTGGAAAATCTAGAAGAAATAGTAGTTTTATTTTTAATTTTTTGAAGAGCCTGCATACTGTTTTCCATAGTGGCTGTACCATTTTGCATTTTCACCAACAGTACGCAAAGGTTTCTATTTCTTCTATCCTTGAAAACATTTATCTTCTGTTTTTTGATAATGACCATCCTAACTGGTGAGATTTGATAATGTCACTGTGGTTTTTAATTTGCATTTCCCTGATGATTAATGATGTTGAGGAACTTTTCATGTACCTGTTGGCCATTTCTGTCTTCTTCAGAGAAATGCCTATTCAAGTCCTTTGTCATTTTTTAATGGTGTTATTTGTTTGCTTGTTTTTTTGATACTGAGTTGAAGTTTTTTGCATAGTTTGGAAATTAACTCCTTATCAGATACATGGTATGCAAATATTTTCTCCCATTCTTTAGGAGGCCTTTCCACTTTGTTAATTGTTTCCTTTCCTGTACAGAAGATTTTTACTTTGATGTGGTCCCACTATTCTATTTTTGCTTTTGTTGCCTGTGATAAAACAATTATTGAAACAGGATTCTAAAGTTGATACAATACCTTTAACTAATCTGTACACCTTATTTGCATTTCACAACTTTCCCCAGTAATGTCCTTTTTGCTCCTACAATCCAGTCCAGGACCCTCATTGCATTTAGTCATTAGGTTTCCTTAGTCTTCTCTCCTCTTTGATAGTTTCTCACTTTTACATGGTCTTTCTTGACTTTGACATTTTGGAAGAGTACTGGTCAACCACTTTGTAGAAAATCTCTGATTTGGGTATTTCTCGTGTTTCCCCATGATTTGATTGAAGATATACATTTTTGGCAAGAATGACTTGGAAGTGATGTTCTTCCATGTTCAGTAAATTGTGCGAACGATTTGTTAATGTGAAGTTTTGACTGTAACTTTAATCACAGGTTAAGGTGGTGTCTGCCACATTTCTTCACTGTAAAGTTATCATTTACTTCTTTCTAATTAAGAAGTACTATTTGGGGAAATACTCGTACTATGAGAATGCATTGTCATCATACTTTAACCTCAATTTTTTTTTTTTTTTTTTTTTTTTTTTTTTTTGTGGTACGCAGGTCTCTCACTGCTGTGGCCTCTCCCGTTGTGGAGCACAGGCTCTGGACGCGCAGGCTCAGCGGCCACGACCCACGGGCCCAGCCGCTCCATGGCATGTGGGATCCTCCCGGACCGGGGCACAAACTCGCATCCCCCTCATCGGCAGGTGGACTCTCAACCACTGTGCCACCAGGGAAGCCCTAATATCAATTTTTAAAGCTGCTACTTTTAGCATACATTGGTGATTCTTGCTTGAAAAATTATTACTGTGGTGTTTGTCTAAATATGATTTTTATTCTGATAATTTCATCTACATTTATTGATTCAAGTTCATTTTAGGGAAGAGGGTGTCCCTTCTCCTCCATTTAAGTATTTACTCATTCAATTACTTAGTTAATTCAGTATGAGCTCAAGTATTGTTTAGTTCTGTGGGGTTTAATTTTTTATTATCATTATTTATTTATTTTGCTCAACTTGTCCTATGTTTGTTCATTTAGAGCTTCTTCAAGCTGGTTCTTGGCTATTTTTGGCATGCTCCCATCATGTTTTGAGCACTTCCTTACTTTCTGAGGCCACAAGATATCCTAGGCCCATCTAGAATCTGCCCTGCTTCAACACTGAAATTAACCATTTCTCCAGTATTGCCTGATCCCTTATGTTGGATAACAAATTTATATATGAAGATGTCACACTAGGTATGTGCATTACTTCTAGCCTCTCTCAGAGGGCAGAGTTAAGAAGAAATACATTTATATATACTAACATGAATATACATATCTATATTTATTCTTTATCCATTTCTACATACAACCTTGATTTCCTGCTGATATTTCCAATCCCAATAAAATAAAATAAGGTTTATTCAAGCTTTTCTCTTTCTTTATTTTTAATTCATTTCTCTTGACTATGAGAGACCTGGCTCTCATTATCCATAATAAATTTGCTTATATGTTCCATCTTAGTACATATATACCTAAAGTAGTTTCAAAATTGCTGATACATACCTCTGTGATAAGTAAATTTACTATCCAGAGTACATTATTAGTGTGTATTTCTTTTTGTCTTTAACCTTACATATATAGTCAGAACACTGCATTCCAAAGTTGAATAGATTAGTTCTTTCTTTCTCCACCTTCTCCAGTGTGGTTAACTTACTCATTTATAATACAGTCCGGGTTATTTGTTCCTGCTTGTGCTCAAATTTGCCTTTCATCACGTTGATTGATTTGAATAATTTATAGTCTGAGTGTGTGAAACATGGTTCATAAGAGTCATAACTTTCCAAAAAGGTGTACTCAGAGAAATGCCACTTCTTCAGTTTACTATTCTATTCCAACATCACCTTTCATTCTATTCTATCCACACCATTCCCGCTCATGCTACACAGCCACCCATTTTTGTTAGTTCCCAGTTTATTCTTCTTGTATTTCCTTCCCACAAACGAACAGATACATGTATGTTTTATTACACACATTTTCTAACATGAAATTTCTCACAGTACAGATATATAGAAATCTGTGCATATAAATTCATAGAAAGCTTTTGTGTTCTTTTGTAGCTGCTTACACCACTGTGTGAATATGCCAGAGTTTTTTTAACCACATTTCTATGTATGGACATTTAGATTGTTTTCAATATTTTGCAATTACAAGCAATGCTGAAATGAACAAACCTACAAATCTTGTGTATATTTATTTTCATATTGTTGCAGCCCTTTCTCCAGGTTAGATTACTGGAAGTGGGATGGCAGGGTCAAAAGGTAAGAGCACATGGTTTTGTTAGATATGGACAAAGTTCTCCCCAGAAGGATGTGTTACATTGTATTCCTATCCTTTTTTTTTTGCATCTCATTCTCCAGGAAATGAATTTTTTTCCTTGGTATCTCACATCTTCTAACTTCATCACAAAGTTTGCTTTGGAAGTTCTACTTCTTCACATTTAGATCTTTGGAATGAACAAAGCTGAGCTTTTTCAGGTCAGGTATATAGTGTCAATAATAGGTAGTCTTCATCTAGAGAAATGTGTAAAATATATCTCTGTACTTTGAAACACATACACTGTCCTAACCAAGCCTTGGTCCTGGTTTCTCTTAAGTCTGTCCCTGGGCAGGGTCTGGGTCAGATGGAGGGATTCAGACACCCCAGTGTCTTCCTCCTCTTACTGTACAGGATGCTCCCTGGAGCTGCCGAGACCCATCTTGTCTTCCCACTCATTGGTCCTTAATCTTTGCTCTGTGTCTGCATTCATATGTTTTCCACCCAGGCCTGATACCTCAGTGTGACTCTTTATTGATTTTTTACTCAATCATGTTTTCAGATTTTGATCTCTCCGCATTTTTTAAATTTATTCTTTATCACTTCCATATGTATTAGCTTGCATATTGCTTTAAATTCATTCAGGTAATGAAGCTACCATCATGAAACACTCTCTGATGAACCATGGCTTATTTTTTTCTCTGAATTCTAGTCTATGTGGTGTATTTATTTACGCAATTGTAGGCATAGCGTCTTTAACCAGGGCTAGGTGATTCGTTAATTTTGATACTTTTGTAGAGTTAAAAGCAGTGAAAGACTTCTGTTAGTAGTCTTTTTTGTGTGTTTTTAATTTCAATGTCTCAATCTTGATAACTTGAGGTGATCATGATCCAGTATTTGTCAGCTCTTTGAGATACAAATAAACACAAAACATAGCACCCTGGTTTTCAGTCTTATCCTATAATGAAGAATGATTTGCTTCCAGTGTAGAGTTGATTATTTCTGACCTGCTCACACTGAGGGCTTATTTCTAAAAGGATGCCAGTCCAGTCCCCTATTTAGTTTCCCAACTCTTAAGAGCAGTAAAAGAGCCATTTTTTCCCTATGATCAGGACCCATTTCCTCTTACAACAGGCTTACAAGATTTGTTGAACAAGGTGATAGTCTGTTCAACTTTATAGCATGAAGCATACCATGATAAAATGGGAATCAATCAATGGCTGACTCAGAAAATGTGGACTAGATGACTTGATGATGAAAGTCCATGTGAAGAGAGAGGTCCCAGTCTTCAGGCCATCTCACTAAGGCTACAGACATGTGGATGAGGCCATGCAGGGTCCTCCACCTCCTACTGATTGACTAGTGGAATGCAACCACATGAGTGATACCGGGTGGTAAGAACTGGTCCCACCAGCCATGTGAATGAGACCAGGTAAAGAACTACCAACCCAACTCACAACATTGTGAGAAATAAAATAATTGTTGCTTTAATCCAGTAGGTTTTGGGTGTTTATTATGCAGCAACAGACAGTAGAGTCCACCAGTTGGGAAAACTGTATGACATTATATGTTAACACTAAAGTTTAACATAAGCACCAAAGGACTTGGCCATTTCACTCTTAAATATATTGCTATCAGAAATGTATGCACATGTACACCAAAGAGATACATATAATGATCATATCATCAATATTTATAATACTTCAACAATGAAAATAGCCAAATTATTAACCAACAGCAAATAGAGAAGTACATTGTAGTATATTTGCACAGTATAACTTATAATTCCTTATAATCCCTATAAAAGACTTACAGTATGAAAATTACAAAATTACAGTTATATCCAACAACATGAATGAATCTCCCAGTGGTAATGTTGAGTGAAAGGAACCAGACACAGTAGAATGCATATTGTTTGATTCCATTTATGTAAAGTTCGCAAACAAGAAAATCTGATCTCTGATGTTAAAAGTCAGGTAATAACTATCTACAAGCTAAAGTGAGGAGTTAATGTTTTAAAGGGGTATAAGAAAACTGTGTTTGGGAGTGTTCTTATTTTTGACCTGGGTAATAATTACTGGCATGTGTTCATTTTGTGATATTTCACCTATTGTACACTTTTGAACTGAGCATTTTTGTGTTCCTTTGTCATGTATTAATTTAAAATTTTAAAGATCTTTTGGGAGAAAACTTACACTAATAGAAAGGCCAGTTGAGGCCTCCAATTATCAATACTTTTTCTCAAAAACAGAGAACAATTAAAACATGCCCTGAACTGCTGCTTCTTCTATGTCACAGTCAGGTCAAGAATTTAGACTCTTTTTAGTCACTGGACAATATCAACCTGATCTAAAGTTAATTTCTTGCTGAAGCTTTCAAGAAAATAGTGTCAAATCCTCAAATGACAAGGCATTGTTTTGATAGAAGTTAAGACTCTATGCAACTCTAATCTGAGAAAAATTGGGCAAGAATGCATGAATTCTGCCTGTCTCTCTCCTTGCCTTTCCTTTCTTTTGTCTGATTAACATTTTGTGAATGATAAGGTCTAAAGTTCATCCCCACCTTTCTTCAAGAATGTAAAGTTCTGGTGTCAATTTGAGGACAAAATTTGAAACCTGATTGATGGTTAATAAAGGTGAGATTGGGCTTCCCTGGTGGCGCAGTGGTTGAGAATCCGCCTGCCGATGCAGGGGATACGGGTTTGTGCCCTGGTCTGGGAAGATCCCACATGCCGCGGAACAGCTGGGCCCGTGAGCCAAGGCCGCTGAGCCTGCGCATCCGGAGCCTGTGCTCTGCAATGGGAGAGGCCACAACAGTGAGAGGCCCGCGTACCGCAAAAAAAAAAAAAAAAAAAAGGTGAGATTGGGGCTTCCCTGGTGGCGCAGTGGTTGAGAGTCCACCTGCCGATGCAGGGGACACGGGTTCGCGCCCCGGTCCAGGAAGATCCCACATGCCACAGAGCGGCTAGGCCTGTGAGCCATGGCCGCTGAGCCTGCGCGTCCAGAGCCTGTGCTCCACAACGGGAGAGGCCACAACAGTGAGAGGCCTGCGTACTGAAAAAAAAAAAAAAAAATGGTGAGATTGAAAATGAAAATAGGGCAAGACTACTTGAAATAAGACTAATGCTAAGAAATTAGCTGCTTATTCTCCTGAACAATAAAATCTGCTTTTTATGTCAGGGAAACAAAAATTTATTCTAGGGACAATTAAAACTTTTTGTGAACTGTGTATGACATAAAGGTAAATAATGGTGAATTCTTTATGTTTGTAACCTGAAAAAAAGGGCAATTTACCCATCTCCTTTTTAGAGTGTTTCTTCAGACACAATTGGGCAATAGTCCTTCCCCACTTCTTTTAATATAACTTTCATGTGTACAGCATTATAATTTGACATTTGTATACACAACAAAGTGATCACCACCACAAGTCTAGTTGCCATCCATCATCCTACAGTTGACCCCCTCACCAGTTTTGTTTACCCCTGACCCCCTTTCCCTCTGGTAACCACAGATTGTCTGCTGTATGTATGAGTGTTTTGTTTTATTTTATTTGCTCATTTGCTTTTTTTAGATTTCACATATGAGTGAAATAGTATGGTATTTGTCTTTCTCTGTTTGAGCTACCAATATTTCACTTAGCGTAATACCTTCGAGGTCCATCCTTGTTGCTGCATATGGCAGAATTTCATTCTTTTTTATGGCTGAGTAGCACTTATTTTATATATAAACTATTCATCTTCTTTATCCACTCATCCGTTGACAGGCACTTAGGCTGTTTCCATGTCTTGGCTATTGCAAATAATGCTGCAAAGATCATAGGGGTGCATATATCATTTTGAACTAGTGTTTTCATGTTCTTTGGGTAAATATCCAGAATTGGAATAGCTGGGTCACATGGTAGTTCTAGTTTCAGTTTTTGGAGGAAACTCCATACTGTTTCCCATAGTTGCTGGACCAATCTACTTTCTCTTAACTTTTGAATGTCAGTAAAACTTCCCAGGAACTAATTAAAACCATTGTCAGCTTAACAACCCAGAGAGGTCTCCAAGTGTTTGGGCTCCATCCTTTTTGAAGTGTGAACACCTAGAAAGTTAGAGCTCCAGGCTCCCTGACACCTTGGGAGCTTAACCTAGACTCAATCCTGGCTGTAACCATTTCTTCTCAGGGAGATAAGAGAAGTTAGATTATTCTTTTAGGTGAGGCCAATTAACCAAACAATGGATACCTCAGTTCCCAAGTTAGCATAGATTGAACTCTATGAAGGTAGGTACAAAAAGTTCATCATATAACAGCAAACTGTGCTGTCCAGTCTACTTATGGGAAAACAGGATACAATTGATTCTAAGAAAACATGTTATATACTGGCTAAAAATTGTGCAATGTAAAAGGATCCATATATGCTTGCATATATAAGTAACATTATTTTATTCTTTCTAGTCATTTCAATCTACCTATATGCATGTACTAGGTACTGCTTATTCAATAATATAACAAATTTCCTTCTATTTATATTGTTATGGAGAGGATTTCTTTTGTTAAGACTTTTAATTCACCAATAATATGCAAGAATGAATTTCCTGCCTACAGTGCACATACCTTTCTATATGACCAAAGTTATTGTCTATAGATAAATTCGGGCATGTCGGTTGTGAATAATTCCATTCATAATAGGTACAAAATTATTCTATTTATGAAAAAATTTATAAACTAATAAAAAAAACCTTGATCATTATATGTTTCAGTAGTAACAGCATTTGTAGCTCATGGTTGGGATTTTAGTTTATTATTTTTATTCTTTCTGTGACTAGTGAATTTTTAAAATGATTTTGAATTGTTTTATAGTCACAGAACACATACACAGTGGTAAATTACTTATCTTTTAAAAAACAAAAATCTTTTGTTTCAAGAAAAAATTTCTGCTAGGTGTTTGGTATTGAAATCCATCTTTCATTCATTTATTAGATGAGTATTTACTAAACAATGACACTGTACAAAGTTGGTCATATATAGTGTTCAATGTACACAGATGAATTATCTTAATCAGGTAAGTTACATAGGAAATGTGACCACAATGAGAGATTTTACTAGTCCTCTTGGTTTGGACAGAAATCAGGGAAACCAGAGGCAATTGATGAAGTTGGAGGGTACAATAAAGGTGTTTTATTCTAGTGACCAAGTAGGAGACAAAGATTCAAGACAATAGCAGCTTGGAACTGGAAATAATTACTTTTTTCCATGTGGTAATTAACATTAAAATAGTTCAGGAATATAGGTGTGCTGTGTAGTTTTACATGCTGACTCCAATTTATACCCATAGGGTGGTTTATAGAATGTGAATTTACCAAATCTAGAATAAAACGTCTTAAGATAAGGTGATTTTTGTACAGGATGTCTTTTTTTCTGAACTAACAGAAAGAGTTTGCTAGCCGGCATAACAGTCAATAATAATAATGAAGTCAGTGTGGCTTAAAATAGAGAATTGAACAGGTCCCAACCCCCTTGTATGAACAGGACATAAGGTAGGGCAGGGGCAGTGGCTCCTGCCAAGTGTGCATATTCCTGGGTACGCTCCTGTTTTCTGCTTCTCCCCACTCCAGAGAGGACCCAGGTCCTGATAGAACTTCAAGCCCAGAGGACCTGCCACAGCTGCTGGCGGCATCCACCATGGACTGTGCCTTTGCTTCATACAGAAGGACTTCCCCAGGCTGAAGACTGGTTTTTTAAATGTTCTTGCCTGTGTTACACTCAATGTACACAATGAGCAGAATTTAACCTAAGCCTGAAGAGACCAAAGGAGACCACCTGACACTGTCTTGTCAGTCTTGCTTCCTTAAGAAGCTACTTCCTGTATTCTTGAAGAGAAGTCTCTTCTATTTTTTTTGCATTTCTAATGAGTTCCTGTAACCCATCTGTAACACTGAAGAATCTCCTTAATAAATACATTCTGTGAGGACTATACAATACCCAGCTAACAGTGAGAGAGCACTTCTGAGACAAGCTATACACAAATTTGAGGAGAAGGGGAAAGGAAAGTAGAAATGTCCAGAGTAGCTCACTTCTTCCTGCTCCAAAATACTGTGTGAAAGAATGGTTGTGATGCTGCCTTCCTACAAAATTGTTGAACAAGTACTTGTATAGATCTTTGATTCCTTCAGTAATTTAACAATTATTTATTAATTATCAAGTATGGAAGATGCCTTTAACCTGGAGCCTTGTCTTGAGATGTATATAGCTTTATTCCAACAGATGCCCACTTATGACTGAACATCAAAGTAGTGAAGATTCCTTTCACTCTGCTATAATTGTCCTTTCCCTCACTCCTGATCCCTTCCTTTCTCTAAACCATGATCACTTCGTGGCACCAACTTGTGTGCATGTTTCTTATTTACATTGCTTGTCATGTGTGTTGGGGAGATTTGATGGGGAAGCAGAACTCATCACTGCCCCCTCATCCCCTTTTCCAGACCATCCAGACATTTGGTATTCAGGGCATTCTTCCGGTGACACCAGAGGGCCTTTGGGAACTGGACCAGCTGCAGGACTTATTCCAGTGGCTTTGATCAGAGAAATGGCAACTGAGAGTAAACTCACAACCCTTAAGAAAGCAGAGCCATCCTGTAGATTCCACAGTCTGTCAGACTGTGGGTGTCATGTTCAGTAAGAAATTGATCCTCCTACCAAAAGCTTAGTTTTATTTCAACGGAAGCTCCTTGAACAGGTGACAATTATGGTGACAATGAGAGCTTTGCCAATTACTGGCTCTTTCTTTACTATTTTAAACAATATCATTGTTCTGTGAGCCAAAGGTGGTGGCTTCATTGCTGGCTAAGTTTCCTGGGAGAAAAGCTCAAGGAACTCAGAGCACATGGAGTGTCCCTCTCTCACAGAGAAGAGCAGCAGGTTCAGACAGGTGTGCATATGCTTTCTTCCCGACTCCTTTCAGTACTAGTTCCTAAAGCTGTGTACTTCATCTTGAGAACCCTAGGCAGCAGTTAATAGAGCAAGGAAATGGCAATTTGGGGCCCTGATGGGTGGAAGCTCATGTATATATTCACGTGCATTGTTTGAACACCTGGGGCTTATGTGGTAGGCTTTGTGGTGGGAGCTAAATATACAGTGAGGATCATCAAGTAGATGAGATCATGATGTGGTAGGGGAGACAAAATGTAAATAGGTCACTTCAGTTTCACAACTATATAAAAAGTCCTGTGGTCGGAGGGAAACATGGTACAATGGCAGCACAGAGGAGGGACACCACAACCAGTCTCAGGAAATCAGGAAATCAGAGACCGTAAGGAATAACAGGTGTTAGCAAATAAGGGGCACGGGGGAGGAAGCCAGGGTGTCTAGTGAAGTCTGTGTCCTGTGTGCAATATCCCTGAATCAAGAGAATTTGTCCAATTGTGGAATTATAAGCAGTTTATTCTAAGTACAAGCATCAAGCATTAGACAGCTGAGAAGAATTCCTAAAATGCTGAGTTGAACTTGAAGAGAAATTTTCCTTTGAAATCACCATCTTTATAAACTTGAGTATTTAGAGAACATTTTAGCCAACATCCCAGGGGACGTTTTATCTGTAAATAAATTAGGGACTAGAATTTCCAGGCCTTACCAAAAGCCTCAAATGACAAGAAAATTAGGATGCACATCTTATACTTTTTGTTTCTGGCTGTAATAAGTAGATTTTTCCTGTTGAGCTGGCATGTTATTTCTAGTAGTGTTTAATACTTTCATCCTGGGACTTCCCTGGTGGCACAGTGCTTAAGAATCCACCTGCCAATGCAGGGGACACTGGTTCGAGCCCTGGTCTGGGAGGATCCCACATGCCGAGGAGCAACTAAGCCCGTGTGCCACAACTACTGAGCCTGCACTCTAGAGCCTTGGAGCCACAACTACTGAGCCCATGTGCCTCAACTACTGAAGCCCGCGTGCCTAGAGCCCGTGCTCCGCAACAAGAGAAGCCACCACAATGAGAAGCACACACACCGCAACTAAGAGTAGTCCCCACTCACCACAACTAGAGAAAGCTCGCGCACGGCAATGAAGACCCAACGCAGCCATAAATAAATAAATAAATAAATATCCTGCATGCTGCAACTAAGACCTGGTGCAGGCAAAATAAATAAATAATAAAATAAATGTAAATAAAAAACTTTCATCCTGTCATGAGCACTTTTGCATTCCATGTATTATTATTTCTGATTTTAATTTTAATAACTATTTATTTATGTTTCAATAAGCAAGAATTCATACAAAATATAAAAGGCACAGAAGAATGTGTCATGCAAAGTTAGTTATCCTCTCATGTCTTACCTCAAATATGCAGGTCCATTCCTGTTGTGTTCATGGATACCAATTTCTTTTGTATTTTCCAAAGATAGATGATAATATATGCATTTATTTATTTATTTATTTATTTATTTATTTATTTTTGATACGCGGGCCTCTCACTGTTGTGGCCTCTCCCATTGCAGAGCACAGGCTCCAGACGCGCAGGCTCAGCGGCCATGGCTCACGGGCCTAGCCGCTCCGCGGCATGTGGGATCTTCCCGGACCGGGGCACGAACCCATGTCCCCTGCATCGGCAGGCGGACTCTCAACCACTGCACCCCCAGGGAAGCCCCCTCATTATTTTTTTAAATTGGTAATACAACTATACACACTTTCTGCATCTTGAGATTTTCTCATGTTAGCACAAATAAGAGTTGCCCTTTCCATTTCAGTGACTGTAGAGTATTTCTTTGTAAGTGTGTCTCAGGATTTACTTCACAAGTATGTGACAGAGAGACTTGAAAGTTGTTTCCAATCTTCTGGAATTACAACAATCCTTCAACAAATATACTACTACATAAGCCATTTTCAACTTGGGTAAATAAATCTGTAAGATAAATTCCTAAATGTGGACTTTTGTATCAGTAGTATTTGCATTTAAATTTTTGGTATGTATTTGCATCAGTTTGCACTCTCCCTAGCAAATATCAGAGACTGCCAACTTCCCGGACCTCTTGCTAGCTAGTGCCCTGTCCAAACTGTACTTCCTGGCCCATCTGAAAGGTGACACAGGTACCTCCTAATTTTACCTTGTACATCACTTATAATCAGTAAAGTTAAACACATTTATTCTCTTGGTATATTTTCGCACATTTAAAAAATTGTGTTTGTTGCTCTTTCCTCACTGATTTATATGGGCTCCTTATAATTTAATGAATTGATCTCCATGACTGTATCATACATTGCGAGTGTTCTTCCTCTTACCATTTGTTTTTTTGCTCTTCTTAACACTTTTCTATAATTAATCATTATCCTCCAACTTGTTTTCCATTTCTTTAACTTAACTAATTCTCAAAATTGTTTGTTTTTTTGCATTTCAGGCCCTGGTAATCACTTTGGTAATTCTTTGGTAATCAGTTTTTATTTTTAAACTCCTCTTCAACAAAACTGTCATGACAACATATTTAAAAAATGAACTACAGTGTTACACTATTAAAACATAAGAAGCCTTCCAAGATATACTTAATAGGGATTCTCAACCCTTTTCATAGCATCACTGAGAAGTTTCACTCCCATACCAAGTGCTTTATAACCCCCAGGTAGTACTGCAACTAATGCCATGCTAGCCATATCAAGGACCTCTGAAACCTTTATGAACTTATTATTTTTAGTTTTCTCAATGTGTTCTTTTAGTTGATCTATCTCTTTATTTAAGCCTTCAGCTTCCTTTTTAAATCCTTCTGTAAGTAGTTCTTCTTGCATCTGTAAAAAGGAGAGAGTTCCTTTTGAAAATAGCCCAAATGAAGATTTTGTATCAAACACCTACAGCAGATAAGTATGTGTGCCTATTTCTATAATACCTTAGATGCTTTTTGACATTTGTCTAATATTTGCAAATGTTTGGACCTGGGTAGTGAGAGCATCCAGGGTTTAGAGCTTCCCATGTTCCCTCAACACCATCTCCCTGGGCACAGAAAAGATGGGCCTAGGTCAGACCTGAAAACTACCCCAGGACTGTGTTCCAGTCCTAATAATGCACTTTGGGAGGGAATGTAGGTGAATTCTAAATATTTGTCAGTTTCATTGAGGTAGGATGACCACACATATGTCACAAAAATGGCACTGCTGACTCTCTTTAGGACACTGTCTATCAAACTCCAGGTTGAGACAAAGAATGCATTTACTCTAGGTATTTAAAATGAATCAGGCAGACCTGGAAATGAATGCAGCAAATTTTAGAGCTTTCAGAATCTAGTATTTCATACCAGGCACAATCTGATACTTTCAAGCGCAGATGGAACTATTCCAGGTCTCTGATGGTTGTACCAAAATTTCTAAGGACTCTAGGACTGAGGTGCTATTCACTTGGGGGCAAATGCGAGCTTATAATCACCACAAACAGCAGTCCAGGAGCCTGGGCCATGTTATTTGTATGCTCCAAACCCTAACACTACAGAAGGTGCTGAGTCTTACAGAGGTAAGTCTTCAGCACGATCCACATCTCTTTGACGTTACAGAGAATCATATGTCTTTGGATTTCCCTCTGGGATCTGACTTAAGGTCAAATTTCTGTTCCTTTATTCCTGAGAGGCTAGCATTTTGTCCATCAGGCCCTGCCCAGGCCCATCCAGACTTACCTTCAGCTTGTGGTTCAGCATTGTTTCCTGCTCTCTTAGAAGGTTTTCTCTTTCCCTATCCAACTTCTCTTCCAGTTGGGTCCTGTTTTCCTTGAAGCTTCTCTCTTGTGCTGCCATTTTTTGCTCCTCTTCATTCTGTTTCTCTCTTAGCAGCTGCTGTTCCCTCTCAGCTGCATGCTTCTTGGCACACTCAACTGTTTCACAAGAGTTTTAAAGAGGGAAGAATATAACAGCTATGCCGAGCTGTCACTTCCTTAGCTCAGAGATAAAATGACTTTAAAATGGTGGGAAGGAATCTGAATATTCCTACTACCACATCAGAAAACATGCTTCAACATGTGATGCAAAGGCACTGATTGGATGTACATGCAACCCAAACTCCCCTGGTTATTTCCAGATGTAGCAGAGAGGCTCCACAGAAGGAGAGGAAGCTCCCGTGTGAGTTAAGTGTTTGTTTTCACACCTGACAAAGGGAAGCACAAGAGCCATCTTTCCCTTTGTAGGCTCAGCCTTCCCCTTTACCTGCCATGGCCTTGTCCCCATTAGTGAGGGCTTTGTCTGCGTGCAGGATGGCTTCCTCTACTCCTGCCTGGGACTGCAGGAAGCTCTGGAAGACCTCATTTGCCTGAGGACACAACAAGAAGCAAAGACTTGTCAGGCAGCAAAGATGTAGTGTCTTGCTGAGGAAATTATTGTTCAATAAACCTACAGATTGGACCCTTTAAGTTCTCCATCCTTTGTAGGATCCCAAAATGGTTACAGACGCCAGAATTATGTGCAATTCTACAAACACCCACCCTCCATTTTGTGCAACTCCTACATCTGCACGTTGTTTTTCTTCCGACTAATGCTCATCTACTCTTTCTTTATTACGATTTCATTTATGGATACTTCAACTTGTAGCTTTTATCTCCTCTTCCAGGAAGCTTTCCTAAGCTTTATTCTGAGTTTTGAATGACTGCCAAGACCTTACATTTGCCCTATCAGCACTACCACTTGATGACTGTGTGATCTTAGGCAACTTAGTAAATTTTCCACACCTCATATTTCTCAGTTTTATGGTGGGGATGACAGCAGTACCTAATTCATTTTTTTGAGGACTAAATTGATTATCTTGGCAATATGGTAGAGCAGAAAGATCCTGAGCTCTCCTCCTCTCACAGGCACACTGAAGTCACAACTATTTGTAGAACAACCATTGGTGGAAAAGACGGAACCTATCAGAAAAGATCTCCTACAACTGAAGATATAAAGAAGGAACCACAGTGAGATGGGTAGGAGGGGTGGAGTCTCAATATAGTCAAATTCCATACCTCCGGGTGGGTTATTCACAATCAAGAGAATGATTACAACCTCAGAGGTTCTCCCAGAGAAATGAGAGGTCCGAGCTCCATGCTGGGCGCCGAAGCCAGGGATCCAGCACCAGGAAGGCAATCCTCCAGAGCCTTTGGCTCTGAAAGCCAGTGGGGCTAACTTTCAGGTGTCCCAGAGGGCTTGGGGAAATAAAGTCTTAACCCTCAGAGGGTGCACTCTAAATCTCACATGCTCTGAGACCCAGAGAAGAAGCAGTAATTTGATAGGAGCCTGCGTCAGACCTACCTGCTGACCCTGGAGAGTCTTCTAGAGAGGCAGAAGGCAACTGCAGCTCACCCCAGAGACACAGACACTGGCAGCAGCCACTTTTGGGAGCTCCTTCTACCACATGGACATTGGTGCTGGCATTCGCCATTTTGGAATAGTCCCCCTAGCTTATGAGCCCCAAGGCCCAGCCCTGCCCTGGTCCAGTGGTCTGCAGGCGCCAGTGCTGGGATGCTTCAGGCTAAGCAACTAACTGGGCATGGACAGAGCCACATCTACCAGCAGACCACCTGAGCCCACCGTCACCTCTGGACATGGCCTTGCCCACCAGAGGGCCAGGGACCTGGTACCACTCACCAGGGCACAGGCATTAGACCTGAAACTCCCAGGGCCCTTTAGCCAGAGATACTGGGGCCCAGCTCTACACACCAGGGGGAAGATACCAGTCACAATAAAACCTCAGTTTCACAATCTGCAGCGCCAGCCCACCCACTAGCAGGCTATATCCTGCCTTGGGACCAGCTGGGCCCAGGCCTGGACAAACATGAGGCCAACAGAAGTTTCAAGACACCCCAGATCCAGCAGCCCAACTGGCTGTACCCAACTGTGATCCAACACATGCTCTGGGACTCCTGGGCCCTGCAACCGGACTCCAGGATCTGGCTCTGTCCTCCAGAAAGCTCGCACTAGCCCTAGGACCTGGCCTCACTCACCAGTGGGCAGGCAACAGTCCTGGGGTCTCCTGGACACTTACTTCGCTCACCAGAAATGCAGCACTAGACCCAGAGCCCCCCGGGGTTCAACAGTCAGCCTCCTTGTGACCAGCAGCCTCTGCACAAAGCAGGACCTGGCAACCAAATGAACCAACAAAGACCCTCTGACTCCAATCTTCTGTTCTTCCCCACTCCCATTAATCCTCACCTTAACTCCTTTCCTGGGAACCAGTTTATAGTCCTGTTCAAACTTGCTCCTTGCTTCTAAGTAGAGACTGTGTCCTCCAGGGACAAAGAAAGTTCCTTCTGAAATACTTGTCATCAAGGATTCTGAAAGCTTCTTAAGCTCAGCCTGACAATATTTGACAGAGGCCTCTTTATTTTGGATCATGAAAACATCCTTCTTTTTCTCCATGATGTCCTGCCAGGGAAATATGGGGAAATCCAACAGAAAGAAGCTGTTAGAGGGAAAGTCCAACTGTGATCCTCCTGGAAGAAGTAGTCTGACAGCATCAGGTACATGAGACACAGAATAATAGATGTGCAGTCAGGAGTCTAGTTTTAGTTCCAGTTCTGACAAACTCTTTGTGTGATTTGTATGAAGTCCCTTAAATCCCCTGGGCTCAGTCTCAACATCTGTGCAATGATGGGGTTGGCAGAGGCAAACTACTACTTTAACAGTAGTAGCACTAATAGTGATCCATCCATCAACAATGAGCAATGAAAGTACAATTATGAATGGAAGTAGGGTTTCCTGTTCAAACTTGGGTGCTATGGATAAAAATATGTACACAGCAAATCAACTTCCTACTACTGAATTAAGTATACACTGAACAGAGTTTTGAACTCTTTTTGAATTCTTGTTTCATTGAGGATTTCAGTGTGTGAAATTATAGGAATAGAAATTTTTTGCTTGTACTTATAAATTACAATTGAGCTGGTTTTACTCTGTATGTACTAAGAGATCTTTGTAAATTATAGGATGGTCAAGGGAGACTGAAAGTCAAACTTTCAGTGAAGGTGCCAATGGTAAGCAGAATTATGATCTCCAAGAGTTCTCTGTGCTGGTGTCCACACTCCGCATAGTTCCTAGACTTGCGAAGATGCTGAACAATTATTCTGTGTTTAGACTATATTACATGGAACAGGTTGACTTTAAGAAATGGAGATTATCTAGGTGGGCCTTACCTAATCACAAGCCCCTTAAAAGATGTTTTCTCCAGTTGGTGGCAGAAGAGGTAGTCAGAGAGATTAGAAACAAAAGAAGGAAACAGTGCACCACTGCTGGGTTGAAGATGGAGGGGGGTTCCCCAGAGCCACCATGTGCGTACTAAGCCCACTTGAACCTTGTTTTCAGCTATGGTACACAGAGCAGAATACCCATAGACCCTGGGCTGGTATCTGACCTGAAGAACTATAAGCTAATAGATGTGTGTTGTTTCAAGCTGCTAAGCACAGTGTAATTTGTATTGCCACAACAGAAACTAAAAGCCCAACTTTTAGAAAAGAGATGGACTGTAGCCTGTAGAGCCCTATCACTCACTAGAATCTAAACTCCTTATATGATGAGAAGCACATGAACCATGGTGTCAAAAGGGGGAGTCTAGGTATCATTCCAGAAGAAAGGAATCAGGAAGGATATATTCCAGGGCACATTACCACCAGCTCCTTCTGGAACATCTGCTTGTCATCCTTGAAGGAGCGCCCCATGAAGACTGCAATGGCTTCCATCTCACAGGCTGCGTGCACCTCCAGAAGCTCCTGGAGCGTGTCCGTGGGGAGCCTCAGTCGCTGGGCCATCTTCTCACTGTAGTGGTGGGCTGCCTTCTGCACAGCCGCTGAGTTCTCACGCTCGGCCAGAGTTATCACTGCGTTCTCCAAACAAGGAACTCCTCCACTGTTGATGGCATCTATGTAGGTCACCACCAGTGTCCCCAACCCTGAATGAGACATGATATTTATGAAATGGAGAGAGAATTCTCACCTGTTTTAATAGCTTTAGAGATTAGCATTCTAAAAATCACTAAAATTTTATTGAATTTGAAGTTTTCTTCTATCTATTCTTCTCCTCATTTTCTTCATTCTTGTAGCCTCCTCCTTTTTGTTCTATGAATCCACTTCTTTATAATAACATCACTGTGTCTCCTATTCACTCTACCTTTTATGGTTCTCAAATTCATCCCATTACAATATTAGCCGAATGATTTCAAACGATATGCTCAAGGGTCTCCCAGAACACTTTTCCCATTTTTATAAAATAAACCTGTAAGTAAATTACATTACTTGTGGGCACTATTTGTAAATGAAAATGTCTTGATGAAAATGTCATCAAGAATTTCAGGACAGTGACACAAACATTAAACCAAGCAGGGCCCATCTCAGCACATTACACTGTGACTGTCCAGGTTTCATGTCCGTGAAGCCAGCCCTGTACATAAGATTGTATTTACATTTGTTTCTTAGACTCTCAATGAGCTTACATGGATTCGTGGACTACTATTTATTTTCCGATTCATGTAAATTCACAAAATATCTTACATATCCTCACTCGAAACACTTATCCCGTCAGACACCTCATCACCATGAAGATTTCAATCTTTAACTTACATCATTAGTGTAATAATTTCATGAGATTTGGTAGCCTTACATAAGTTTCTTTTAATGAAGAAACATGCATTTACATGTGTTGCATGAACATACATCTTTCCAAGTTACACAGAGAAGAAATCACAATTGCTGACAAACCCAGAGTGCAATCACAACTTCATCACACACACTGAACCACAGAGAGACATGCTGTAGCAAAGGAGACTCACCTCCCCCTGTGACAGTGATTCTTTCTCTTAGGGTCTTGGGCTTTGCATGGGTAAAGATATATGAGCAGAAATTTTTTGATTGCTTCAGGAAATTCTTATCCAGTTGGTTATCTGACACTTCCTCAACATGGAGTAATAATTCTTTGTTACTTGTAGGCCGGTCAAAGACAAAGCACTTTCTTTTTGGAAAAAACTTCCTGATACATTCTCTGGGCATGTTGGAATTTTGGATTTGGGGATTCTTGCCTGCAGGAGTGGAAAGAAAGCAATCACTGAAGGAACAGCCTTCAGGTGAGAGGGCTGAGGACTTTCATTTCTGTGGATCTTTGCATCACTGTAACTACTGTGCCTGTGTATCTCCTATTACTGAATCATGCAAATCAACCTTATGCTAATCTATTCAGGACATGGAAAATCCCCCGCCTCCCGCTTTATTTTTGTACAGAGCTAAGAGTGAAGGAAGTACTTCTGAGGAGGCAGGGGAGGAATCCATTCCAAGTGAAGAAACTACTGATTATTTTCCTTACCCTTCCATGGCATGCAGTGGATCAACTATTTATTAGATGTTTCTTGAATGGTAGATTAATCCAAGAAATTGTCAGAAATATTTTTCTGACGTTATAGTCCCCATGTCAGAAATGGCATGTAATGTAATGTAACGTCAGTAATGTAATGGTAGACATAAAAATATTTATGATATTGCTGAGAAAATAACCCGTGGAAGACAAATGATACTCAGGACAGTAAAGAGGAGATTTATGTATCAGAGTAAAAATGTACACATACTATGAATGTGTTTGGAGATTACTTTAGCATACACCATCTCATGGTAAGGTTAGCCTAAATGAAACTAGGAGACCTCATCCATCCTCTGCGTCATTTTACATTGGATGTGACTATCATACAAAGGGATTCTGTGCATATATCAGTAGTTCAACAAATATTTATTGAAACAATGAATAAATGATTAAATTAAAAAATGAATATTGCTTCTAGGTACCACCCATTATCCTCTCTGCTAAAATAATCTGAGTAACTAATTTATTATATTAACATGACATATATGGTGTTAGGTTCTAGAATGAAGACTGTGATACTATGAGGAAGAACATATTAAGGATCTGACAGTCTTACTGGAAGGACATGGCAGTGCTTTTTTTTCTGAACTCTTTATTGTATAAATAGCCTATCTATCAATATGAAGGATGTAGCTATGTATGCTGGTAAGATACACTGTGTTAAAGGTATTTCAAAAATTAGTGCTTTTGTTTATCTTGTGATTCTGTAATTCCAATTTGACGGATTATATTTCTCAAATAGGAAAGGAGAAGCACTTAGACTTAATATGTAATATAAGTATGTGAGCCTTTTTTTCCCATGGTGTCCTTTTTTCTAAAATCATTTGGTGTAATATTGGAGTATAAATTTCCTCTGTGAGCTTAAGCTCTGGTCACTAGGGTTTTCCCAGTAACAATAATGACTGAAGCCACACCCACCAGTCATTCACCAAGCACCATTAGCATGGCCTCAATCCAACCCCAAATCAAGATTGACATCAAGTGCTGAATGTCAGAGCTCTGTTGATTCCATCTCCTACTGAACCTTCCACCACCCTGGCCCTGCTCTGGTACCTGGAATCAACTTCAAGGCATTCTCCAGGTACTCATCTTCAGTGATGGGGTATCCATCTAACTCCAGCTCCAGCATGAAATCCCGTACAGCCCAAACAAAGTCTGGAAAGAAACTCACAAACTCGGCTGAGTCCTGTACTTCATCAGAGCTGGCAGAGGATGTTGTCCTGATTAGCTCTGTTAGTTCAGTCACATAGCTGGGATCTTAGCTAAGGAATGAGAAGTGCCCTCCAACACAATTTCCAGATCTCAACCCCAAACAAGTTTTATCAACATTCCTTTTTGCTCCAATTTCCCTTCTCATCAGCCATGAGAAAGGAGTCATGGGAAAGAAGAAACAGTGTCAGTTGCTATTCCCATAAACTCAATGAAACATGGTGGTTCAGTTCCTGGAAGGATACTGCAGCTGCTCCAGGGCCTGGTGGTTGATGGTGTTCATGCTGTTGTAGACAAAGATGCTGCTCAGAAGCACGGCCAGGGCAAAGATCCACGAGTCATTCTTGGAGTCACCCTAGAAAGTACATTGCAGCAGGGGACTGAGGACACTCCTCCTCATTTTCTCATTCAGTTGTTCATTTACTAAAATAGCTGTCCTGTAACTCAGTAGTAAGACAAATAACATAAATTTTCAAGACAGGGTTAAATGCAAATCTTTCTGGTGTTGACACTGACACCTTTCAGGGCCTCAGTTTCATTAGCTGTTAACAGAAGTGAGCGACGTGAAATGTGTCAACTGTTTAATACAGTGCCTGGAACACAGAAGTTATGCAGTAATAAGTGGGCCATGATTCCTTTGCACTTTTTTTCTTGATCATGGGCTATATTAGGGACTAGTACTATTCAATTAAATTCATCATCTATTCATTGTGCATTTAGAAAACAGCAGATACTGCATCTGCTTGTGTGGATATAGAGTTTCATATGAGAGTCCCTGCCCTAGAGAGATGGAGGGGCAGATATACCTGGGAACATATAAATACATTCAAGATGATAAACCACCAGGCATGGAACCAAATATTATAATGTAAAAGACAAAGGGGCAATTCCAAAAAAACAGAAAAAGTACTCTGTGCATTCAGAGCAAGAAGTGAATATGTCTGACAGTGATACGATGGTATTAAGACGAAAATAGTTGGGCTTTAAAGAATTGACAGAATGTGGATTTGTGGAGCTATAGGGATCATGCAGGTAGAAGGACCCACAGAAGCCGATCACAATTGCCAGAAAGTGTGGTCATATAGAGGTATTACAAGGTTACTTTGTTTGACTGAAGTAGTGGTTACCCATGTGGTAATAGATGATGAGGATGAAAATGAGATTCAGGACAAGTCATGAGTGACTTTGGAATAGATTATATATACTACCAAAATACACTACATGTAGTAAGGACAGCAAGTAGTTCTGCTCTATCAGTTTGCAATTTGGTGTGCTTTAGTTCCTTGACAAATGCAGTTAGATAAAAAGAAGAAGATTATACAAACTAAAATCTAGTAGGAATCAGTAGACCATCTTGGGCTGACACGGAGGTGATTATTGAATACTTTAAACCTGGATTTTTAAATTCACAATTTCTTAATTCATGCCCCAACCCTTGCCTGCAGTGATGAAAGCCAAAGATTCACTGCTACTACTTTAATTTAGATGCAGATTAATATAAATAAGGAGAAAAGACTGATTGCTAGTAACACTGTGAAGACAAAATACCTAATATTATCCCATTTACCTTTTTTTGGTGGGTCTAGCTCATGTTTTTATAGAATTCATTGAAGGATTCATCTTCAGAGCCCTGAAACTCAGAATAAAATGTTCCTGGTATAGTGGAAGCTTTTCTGGAGATTTTAAAAAGTTTATTCACTGAAAACATATTTTCATGATTCCTACCTCTAACCCCATATACCTTAACCTGTAGAGCCAGTGGATTCCATGGATTATAGCTTCCACCAGGATGTCTTCCTGAACCTGAACAACTGGGGTAAGGTCTCACTTTTTTTTGTCCATGGCTCCCTGTACTGATAAGACTGCATATTTCTTATCTTCCCAACTCAGCTCTGGGCCCATACCTCACTCACTGTGATAGAAAAGCCCTGGAATTCAGATGTCCAATAAATATTTGTTAACTTGTATCTTTCACCCCAGTGTTAAAAATAGGGCAATCTATCCCCAATAACGAAAGTATTGATCTTATTAAAGAATAAATTCAAGGTAAGAGATTTTAGCCTCATTATTCTTAATTGGATTTGCAGTTTATACGAACATGTTATAAAAGTTGAATTGAGGTGGGAAATTGAGGCGAAAGTGGAGTACCAAGAGCATAGAGGATTCCCCGCCTTACCTTTTCCACATCACCCAGGCCCTCAGTGTCCAGAAGGACCAGGGTGTGGCTCTCCTTGGAGGGGTGGGGCACACACCACATCCAGATGCCCTTAGTTTCAGACCTCACTGTGGAGCCCAGATGGAAACCTGCAAAGAAAGAGGAGAAAGCAGCACACAGTAAGAGCAGATAGTCCAGGCTGCCCAGCGGTTACTTTGGGTAAACTTGTCGGAAGGTGAGTGCCTGTCTCAGAGGAAGGTGCTTCCATTTCAACAAGGACAGAAAATCCAACCTCTGTACACATTCAGAACCTTCTCAAGAACCACTTTGTGTCCCCTATTCACCTCCTAATATTAATGGCTCAAACTGTGTCACATTCCAGAAATAATGTTAGCTCTATTAACCTTTCTATATTTATCTGCCACTGAAGAGCTCCCTTCTCCCCCACTTTCTGATGGACTTTTGTCAGTGAGAGGTACCAGCAGGAGATCAGAAGTCAGCCTCCTGTTCCCCTGGCTTCCACCTTGGTGAGCCACAGTGTCCCAGTGTCTCTGTTCCTGTACTTTGGTCACATCTCCTTTCATTTAACTCCAACCAGTAACTCTGGTCTCTGCCACATTCTGGAATCTACACATTGTCTCTTCATACTACAGGAGTTATAAAGGCTACCTGGCCATTGTTCCTGCCACTCTCTGGCTACTCTGTACCTTCATTGGTTCCCTTTGTCCTGCTGGTGCCCTTGTAATTGTCCCTCCATTAAACATCTTCAGTTATCCTTTAAATGGATTATCTGTGTCCTTTCAGGATGTGGACTGATAGATCAGCATTTTTAGTTTCTTTTCCTCCACTTCCTCCTTGTATTTTCCTCATTTCTGTTCTTCTCTTCAAAAAATGATGAATTCTTTGTTCACTGACTCACGTGGTGATATAATAGAAGGGAAAGCAGAAAAGACCTGTGAGAATTGCTTGCTTTTCTTTCCAAAGGCTTAAGCCCACAGGGGAAGAGGATATGACGTATATGCCTTGGAAGCTGCAGGTAATGTATCTCGTCCAACAGTCCAAGATTTTGACCATATGCCATATGCCAATGCTCCCTTCAACTGAGAATGGAAATGGATATGATGAAATACCTAAGGGAGCATAGTTCAGCATGGCTCAGGCCCCTCAATTGCTACATCCTGTGCATTCTGCTCAGAGAGGGTATAAGACCTGAGATGATCTGCACTCTTCTACATTGTGATGGTATTTGACTGCTTGCTGATTAATACAGAAAAATCTGAACTTTCTCAGCTAGAAAAGACAAGGTGTAACTGGAGTTCATCGGTGCAAGTTATGTGAGGTAAAGAACAGGCAAAGAAGTCATCACAAGGAGAAAGAGTAGTGACTTGGTTCTGCTAGCTGACTTTGGGTGCTAATTTTGTTTGTTTGTTTTTGTTCTTCCTGTAATATGACTGGGGTGGTGAGTCACAATTCAGGTGTTTTAAAACAAAACTAGGTTAGGTATTTCCTCAGTAAGGGAAATCACCTCCTTGTTACCTGATGTAATCTCAAGTAGAAAAACAAGAATGTTGTTGAAACTCCTTGTATGTATCTTTTTCTTAGAGTTCTCCAATCTTTAATCCCTCCAAAAATGACCTATTTATTAATTTAGGCTGTCAAGGAAAAGTCTTCCCTGGTTGGTGATCAAGTTCCTCTCAAAGAAAGACAAACATAAAATGTTTTGCTTGAAGCCAATAAGATATTGCAAAGCAAAAAAGAGAGAGGGAGAAAGAAAGAAAATAGAGAGATGGGGGAGAGAGATATACAGAGACAGAGATAGTTTGAGGGAGAGAGACAATGAGATATTCCCAAGGATCCTTAGAGTTTGGTGGACTGAGGTTCTACCCCCTAATTGTGCTGAGCCGCTGGGCCACAGAGGAAGGCATTAAGAAAGAAATGGTGCAACGAGAGGCCGCGATAGTGAGAGGCCCGCGCACCGTGATGAAGAGTGGTCCCCGCTTGCCACAACTAGAGAAAGCCCTCGCACAGAAACGAAGACCCAACACAGCAAAAATAAATAAATAAATTAATAAACTCCTACCCCCAACATCTTCTTAAAAAGAAAAAAAAAAAGAAAGAAAGAAATGGTGTGTGGTCTTCTTAGAACTGCCCAACAGGACCTAGGCGGATTGTCCTAAAAATCAACAAGAAACAAGTCAGGCAACTTGGTAGGAAAAAAAACCTTTTGAAATAGGAAATGCAAATAGTAAATATGTGATAAGGTGCTTAAGCTTATCTGTAGTGAGGCAAATAACATGCAACTACACAGACACCAGATCAGCAAGTTAAAAAGTGTTTTTACAAAAATTTTGTAAGGATGTGGATAATTCTAAATTACTGCTAATAAGCATACAAACTGACATAAAGCATAAAAGGCTTTAAAAGTTTTGATAAAGCTTAAAAGGTTTAAAAAGCTTAAAAGGTTTGATATTATCTAGAAAGGCTGAAGACATAAATACTTCTTGATTCAGCAATTCCACTTCTGGGTATAACATAAGGAAGTTAGTGTACACGTGTACCAGGATATAGACGGAAGAATAATCATGAGAACACCATTTGTTGTTCATCAGCAACAAATGGATGAATAAATTGTGGTATCCTCTGTCAGTTGCAAAGTACAAAAGAGTGAAAATAATTGCAGACACATGTGACAAGCTAGATGAACCTCATAAACTGCTTATTGAGAATATGAAGCAAGATCCCAATGAATATCAGAATGAAATTCCCTCTATAAAGTTTAAGCTATTTTTAAGAAATGTTTACATAGATTGTAAAACCACGTTTAAATAGGAAGAGTGAAAGAATGCAGCATGAAAATCAAAACATTGGTGAGCTCTAGTGAGGGTGTGAGAGGGTGTGATTTGGGCTTTTGGGTGTTGGTGATGTTTTATTTTTTGATCTGGGTGGTGACTGAACAGATGATCACTTCATATTTATCAACTTTATTACATGTATCTATATTTTTATGCACTCTTCCATATGTTTTAGAGTTCACGTATTACAAAAGACTAGTTAGAGAAAGAAAAGGGGTATAGTTTATCAAAGTTTCGCTGTGAAATTAAGCCAAAAAGAATGCATGGTAGCCCCATTGAGATATGGGATATAGGGATTTTACTGTCTGTTCTTCCTTCCATCCCTTTTTAAAAATAAGACACGTTGAACAATATTTGTGTGCTGCTTGGAATGACTGGTTTAAAGCCAAAGTGAGGAAGGAGAAAGGAAGGGAATAACTGTTGAAGATGAGCCCCTGAGCAGATGGCAATGGATCAGGACAAATGAGGTGGATGTTTCCATGGGGTTGGGAACACTTGATTACTGGAGAAAAGAGTGAACATTGTGGGGAGACGGGTTTGAAGTTATAAATTTGGTGGTGAGAATTAGAAGTTTTCTTCAGTGGGAGGGGTTAGCCTCTTTCTTAACATGACACTAGAGGAGGATGATCCACAGCCTGTTATCACTGCTTCCGAGCAAATGGTCCTGAACAACACTAAACGACACTCACCGTGGTTCTGCCCTGCCAGGCGGTTCATCAGGAAGGATTTTCCCGTCCGATACAGCCCTGCAATGGCTACCACCACCACAGGCTGAGAAATCTGGTCAAGAATCTTCAGTGCTTTTGGATTTACTGTCAGCTGATTGTTCTGGTTTTCCACCAGAAAGATGGGGTCCATTATGGTGGATCCAGATGCCATGGGAAGCTGTAACCCAGAGGAACGACTCAGTAAAACACAAGATCCACAAGTTATCTCTCACGATGCACATCAGGCTTCTGCATTTGGAACTTATATATCAATTTTCTATGTTTTGTATGCTTCTAAAAGGTAAGTATTTAGCCTAGTGTGCCAAGGTCTGTATAGATACTTTATGTGCATCATCTTATTGATCCTTACATGAACCCTAAAGCAACCTTATCCATGTGATGCATACAGTGAATAGAATGAGAGAACAAAGCATTGATGATGGAGCCATGAGAACACTAACATTTTGGGGGTATGTGGAGGCAGAATGGGACATGAAGGAGATGAGGAGTGACCAGAGACGATTTCTGGAGTTCCAGAATGATTTGGTCACTCACTAATTGCACAAATATTTATTGAGAACCTACCATGTGCTGGAGATTGTTCTAGGGGCTTAGTATCAAACAGTGAACAAAATGGGTACAAATCCCTGCTTCATGGAGATCTAATCTAGTGGAGAAGACAGATAATACAGAAAGTGGAAAAGCAAAATACATGTATGTATATTAGAGGATGGTAAATGATCAGAAGGAAATGAGAGGGAATGGTGTTTAGAGTGTTGGGGGTTGAATTCACATAGAGTTGAATCAGGGAAAAACTTGCCAACAAAGGAAAAATGAATGTGACTGGTGACCTTGATGAGGACAGATGCACTGAATCGGTGGGAACAGGCTGGAAGAGGAGTTACTGTGAGGGAAAGGAGACACAAAGAATGCAGCTCTCCCTCAAACACAACAGGACAGACCTTAAAGGTACCTAACAAAGTTGGGCATGCAAGAATGAATTTATTACCTGAAATTACAGGACATTTCTTATTATTTAAGCTGACAGGGAAGAGAGGCAAGCAACCAGGGTGCTTTAAGGTCTGCCTACATATGTCACAGTCTCACATCTGGGCCAGGCTCTACTTTAAAGATTTCATCACAATGATTGGGTGTTTCATGATCGCAAGAGACAGACAGCAGTCAGAGAGTTTTAACTGTCCCTTTATTTTCTCAGACAATACTAAGCAACATCCACATGTTCCCATACTTGACTAGCTGTGTGACGACTGGAAAGATTAATTTCTCTGTGCCTCAGATTTCTCTTCTGTAAAATGGTAACCCTAAAAGTAAAACTCAGTATGTCATTAGGGTCATTAGGAGGGTTAAATATCTCATAATGCTTACAATGCTCTTAAAATTATGCTGGTACATAGTAAATTCTATATAAGTATTGTTTTAAAATTAAGTGTCTCTGAAGAGAGGGTAATTTCTGAATGAAAGTGGAGGATTAGCTTTGGCCTGAAACAGTGACACTTCCCTCCCTGGTTGCAAGCAAGTGGGAGGACACAGCCCATGAGGAAGATGAGCAGGTAGGGGAGGACCAGTGATAACAGCTGAGAAGGAGGACACTGATGGAGGGAGAGACAGGATGGAGGAACTCAGAGCTGCCCTGGGATGTCCAAGTACAGGTTCTGGAGTCCGGCTGCCAGGGTTCAAACCTGAGGGTTTAAGTCAGTTATGGTCTATTGAGACCTTGAAAAAGGAAGTTACCTCCACAGCCTGCATTTTCTTATCAGTTTATAGGTAAAGAAACAATTCTTGCCTGATTCATTACTGTATAGCTGGTAACAGATAGGCTATCAATTATGAAAAAAGAATTTTCCTGGAGTCATGTACTATTTCAATAATCAGCAATTAGACATTGCGTTATAATGTGTCAATGAATTCTGTAAGCTGCAAATTGCCAAGAAATATAAGGTACTGTATCTAAAATCTTTTTATTAGAAAAAAACATGAATTTATTTAACAGCCTTCCTCTGTACAATTTCTTTTCTTTTTCTATAGTGGATTGGGAGCAGAGATGGGGGAGTAAAACATGACCTTTTACTGCTGTGTTATGTGAAAATTAATAAAGGGAAACCTGGGGAATTCCCTGGCGGTCCAGTGGTTGAGCTCTCACTGAGGAGGGCGCTGGTTCCATCCCTGGTCAGGGAACTAAGATCCCACAAGCTCCTGCCGTGCCCCACCCATCCCCATCACAGGGACACCTCACTCACATGGAGTCAGCAGGCCAGAAGGGGGAGCTCTCATGCAGAACCACTGCCTGGAGGTCAGTTACAGGAAGAATTGTCAATTACAGACCCCAGGGGAAAAATCTTCCACGGGAAGGAGTCATCAGTGACAGTCCCCTTTAGGAAAAGGTGTACATTGCATCTCCTACAAGAATTGACTACCTGGCAACTCAGTCAATGAGAATCTGTCATCACCCTGAACTCTGACTTTTCTTTACAAACCAACCTTCCCAGCCCCTTCCTTTTCTCTATAAAATATAAAATAATGTTCTTCTTTGTTGGACTTGACTATGGCTTTTTCTATAGCTTGCTTGTCCCAAGTTGCAATTCCTCTGCTATTCCCGAATAAACTCACTTTTGCTGGTAAAATAGCTGTTTTATTTTTAAGCTGAATAGCTATAAGCAAGAGAAATTGTAGAGCTTATTTCTGAGATTGAATACTGATAAAGCTTTGTGTAAGTCAATGAGTCTACAAAGATTCTTTTTAAATTCAAAGTATACTGAGGTACCAAAACCAGAAGCTTTTAACTTCAAAACTAAACAAGTGGAAAAGAATAGTGCTACTGGATGGCAGAGGCAATCAACAGTTTCCAAAGGTTACTGTTCAGGAGAATTATCTAAAGTGATAGTTAACATACCCCAATCCCTGTATTTTCAGCAAGTACCAGAAATTATTCTGATACAATTAATGTTTGGGCCACACATGAAAAACAATGTATGATAAACAAACATGATTAGACCTTAACAGTTATCAATAGTTTTTTTTTTTTTTTTTTTTTTAGTGAGAGTGAGATTGAATTATTCCGTATAATACAGTTCTGTAGTATTTGGAAAATCAAATGTTAAGACAAAAATAATGCAGGGTCAGTTTAGGATTTAAATTGTCTCTACGTCAAGGACCATCTTTTCCCTGTTTCTCCAGTGCCCAGCGAGGCGCAGTCAGGATGTATCCGAGGAGGGGAGGAGGGGCTAGAGGAAGAGACCGCACCCAGCGCCCCTGCAAGGGGCCGAAGGTTTGGGTCTTCAATTCTGAAAAGGACTTCAGCCCCCTTTCCTGAGAAGATATAGCATGCACTCCTCCCTCTCCCATGCAGGGCTTTTTGCTGCAGCCCTGCGTAGGTGCTCGAGGAGGAGCTGCGCATCGCGGCGACACGCCTGGCAGCCGCCCCGGATCCAAAAGGAGACGCTGAGCTGCCCAAGCAACGCGCCCGCCGGGGCGCACACCCTCCGCGCGGCGCTGGCGTCCGCGGCCTCCCCTCCTGCAGTGTGGAACCTGCGCTGGAGGATTGATTGTTGTTTTTTAATGGAAATGTGCTTGGAAGGTAAAGTTTAGCAGCAAACTTACGTGGCGCTGTTGCGGCTGGGGTCAAGTTAGCTGCTCCGGCTCGCCCCTAGGGTTCCTCCTGCGTCTGGCTCCTCCGGAAACCGACTCTTTTGTAGAAGCTGAAAAGCCAGCCGATTATCAAAAGCCATCCCGTTATGGGTCGGGTTTATAAGAAACAAAATCGAAATCGAAAGGACATAAGGACACGGCTGTTTTTCTTTTTCTTTTTCTTCCTTTAATGGAATCAGGAAGCCTAATGAAGTCGGGGAAAGACAGGGAGACAGGGGTTCCGCCACACCTGTCTGGGTAAACCCAACTTTGTCCCTTCTCCACAGGTGGCTTATGTGTCCTTGACCCCATGGTGAACGTGGCCCAAATAATGGTAGGATGAGAGAGTTCAACAGCCTGTCTCTCAGGGGCGTCTTTGTGAGAGAATAGGTTTCTTTATTAATTTTCTTCACTTGAAAAATATTTCATTTGTTCATTTCCTTTCTCTTTCCTTTTTAAAAAAGTGGTTTTGTTTTTTAACCGCGGTGATTTTTTTTTCCTTAGCAAGAAAAATACGTGTGTGTATAAAATCCATGATTTTATAGCCCAGACATATTCACTATCATTTTGTTACAGTTTTTCTTTTCTTTTCTTTTACTAGGGTGCATCCAGATTTGGGGGTTGGGGGTTGGCGGGAGGACTGTTTATAATTTGAGGGTGGATGCAAATTTGGGGGTTGAGAGTTGATTCAGATTCCTTCCATCCTGTTCTGTATCCTTTAAGGCATTGTACTTACCTACAACTTAAAAACTTGACTGCTGCTGTTAGGCAACCAGGTTCTTTTGCTCGAGGAGCTGCAAGCCACAACACTGAGACGCTGACGTTTGCAACAGAGAAACATTTTATTTGTGAGGCAACCTAGTGAAGAAGCAGGAGAACAAGTCTCAGGTCTGCCTCCCAGAAGGAGAGATGTTTGGAATACTTAGGGGACAAAGAAGCAAAGTGGTCTTAGACCGTGGGGAAAGGTGATCGGAGGTAGGGAAAAGGTGAGGTAATTGGAGTTCTGTGCAGGCTTATCTGAATTGCATGCTTCTTCATGGGATGCCTGTGCAAATTCAGGGAGATTTGGTTTGAAACAGGTTGAAGAATTTGGGGCTGTGATGACAAAATTCACCTATGGGACAAGCAAGTATATTCTGTGCAGACTCTGATCAGCCATATTGGTTTCACCTTGTTTCAGCCAGTTTTGTTGTCTTACAAGAGGAGGGATTTTCGATCTGTTCCCTTATCTGCTGTTCTGTAAGATGAGCTCAAGAATTTGTTAGTCACCAGTTTCTGTTACAGGTTTTTAACCCTATGGAGCAGGGTTTCACTACCACATCTGTATTTCAGACCGTAGTGAGGGGAAGGAAGGACAGGGAGAGTGTAGTCTCAAAGTTCTATGGCCAAGACTCCCCAAGAGCAAGTGCTTTGACACATATTCCATATGCAGACTTATCTAGCTTCAAAAGCAGCTAGAAAAGTATAATAATCCTTAGCCAGATTGCCCTGAGCTTATTCTGTAAAGTTTCCTGATGGGAGTCACTCCTGATGGGAGTGACTGGTAGTGGTTAGATCTGGGTGTTGCTCTGGTGGGCAGAGCTCACTAAAACTTTAATCCGCTTGTCTGGTGATGGGTGGGGCTGGCTTCCCTCCCTGGTGGTTGTTTGGCCTGAGGCGACCCAACACTGGAGCCTACCCGGCTCTTTGGTGGGGCTAATGGCGGACTCTGGGAGGGCTCACGCCAAGGAGTACTTCCCAGAACTTCTGCTGCCAGTGTCCTTGTCCTCACAGTGAGCCACAGTGACCCCCCCACCGCCACTGCAGGAGACCCTCCAACACCAATGGGTAGGTCTGGTTCAGTCTCCTATGGGGTTACCGTTCCTTCCCCTGGGTCCCGATACGCACACTACTTTGTGTGTGCCCTCCAAGAGTGGAGCCTCTGTTTCCCCTAGTCCTGTCAAAGTCCTGCAATCAAATCCCACTAGCCTTCAAAGTCTGATTCTCTAGGAGATCCTCCTCCCGTTGCCAGGCCTCCAGGTTCGGAAGCCTGACGTGGGCCTCAGAACCTTCACTCCGGTGGGTGGACTTCTGTGGTATAAGTGTTCTCCAGTCTGTGAGTCACCCACCCAGCAGTTATGGGATTTGATTTTATTGTGATTGCACCCCTCCTACCATCTCATTGTGGCTTCTCCTTTGTCTTTGGATGTGGGGTATCTTTTTTGGTGAGTTCCAGTGTCTTCCTGTTGATGATTGTACAGCAGTTAGTTGTGATTCCAGTGCTCAAGCAGCGGGAGTGAGAGCACGTCCTTCAACTCTGCCATATTGAACCAATCTATTCACATGATTTTAATCATGACCTCTTTAACCAGGGCTTGATAATTTGATACTTTTGATAATTTTATAAAGTTAAAAGAAATGAAAGTCTTCTTTTAGTAATGTCCTATCATTATCTTTTTAATTTCAACATCTCAGTCCCTGTAACTTGAAGTGTTCATGATAAAACATTTGTTAACTTTTTGAGATACCAGCAAATGCAGACTACAGCCATGCCAGTTTTTATTCTTATCCTGTAAGAAAGCACTTCCACTTCCATTATGGCTGATTACTTCTGACTTGCTCTGGCTGAGGGCTTAGATCTAATAAGATGAAGTCTTGCCTGCTATCTTGCTTCCCATCGCTTCAGGGAACGATGGCCAACAAAAAGCGTTTTTTCCTATGATCAGGACCTGTTTCCTTTTACAACAATGGCTCACTGGGACTGCTGCAAGAAGATAGTCTGTCCGATTTTATAACATGAGGCATAGCACTTTTATAAAAGGGGAATCAATCAGTGATTGTCTCAGAAAAAGTGGCTGCACAAAGATTTCATAAGCTCCCAAATTACAATAACATGTTGCCTTTTTTGTAGACCTCAACTTCTATTTACCTAGCACTAGAAAAGTTTGCAATAATGAAAGAAATGAAGTCTGAGCTTTATTAAGTGTGTTTTATCAAAGATAAGGTAATGGGCTTCCCTGGTGGCGCAGTGGTTGAGAGTCCTCCTGCCGATGCAGGGGACACGGGTTCGTGCCCTGGTCTGGGAAGATCCCACATGCCGCGGAGCGGCTGGGCCCATGAGCCATGGCCACTGAGCCTGCGCGTCAGGAGCCTGTGCTCCGCAATGGGAGGGGCCACAACAGTGAGAGGCCCGCATACCGCAAAAAAAAAGAAAAAAAAAAAAGGTAAGGTACTTTAAGAAAGTGTCAAGAAAGAAATAATGTTGAAACATTCCTGGTTCTCAGTTTAGACTCTACCTCTGCTGGAACCTAATTCGACACAGAGCTGCAGCCGTGGGCACTTAAAGGACAGCCTGCTGCCCCAAATCAGACTTTCATATGAACTCATTTGCCAGATCAGGCTCAGCTGCAGCCTGTCTTGGGATGGTCGTTTTAGAGAACATTTACTGCCTCTTATAAATCTCTTCCCACCCAGCCTCATAGCTGGTGGAGAGATCCTTTAGAGGTGAGAAGAAAGCTGCTTCAATTGGAAAGTTAGAAGTGTTATCCTCTTCGTTTTTTATCAGAGTTTAGCTTCACTGGTTTCACTTTTCTCTCTCACTAGCAATTTGGATTTGACTTTATTCCTCCAATGTCCTGAGACTTTCCAGATTTTCTTCTGAGACCCAATGATAAAAATCAAAGCTAGCAGGCGACATCTGCAAAGAAATAGACTGAAATGAAACTGAGAGTCCAAGGCATTCACTCAGCAGAGGAATCACTGAGAGCTATGCTAGTGAGAGAGTTTGACGTGATTTCTCAACTGGAAACTTTATTTTTTTTAAAATTATAATAGCTATTTTAATATTTGACAATTTGTTGGTATTTATTTGTGTTTGACATTTGACTGACATTTTTCAAATTTGGAAATACTTAAGAAATAATAATTACAGTTTTGATTTGTTATTTAATTATCAGTAAAGTTATGTGAATATGACAGTTATATTCATATCATTAATCTATTTTTCCACTTGTTTGTCTCCTTTATTGGTTTATTTGTTTCTTTATAGACCTTTACACAGATGTAGAGAACAAATGTATGGATACCAAGGGGGAAAGGGAGCGTGGGTGGGAGGAATTGGGAGATTGGGATTGACACATATACTCTATTGATACTATGTATAAAATAGACAACTAATGAGAACATACTGTATAGCACAGGGAACTCTACTTAATGCATTGTGGTGACCTAAATGGGAAGGAAATCCAAAAAAGAGGGGATATATGTATATGCATTGCTGTTTCATTTTGCTGTACAGTAGAAACTAACATTGTAAAGCACTTGTACTCCAATAAAAATTAATTTAAAAAATAAAATGTTGTTAGGGCAAAAGAAAACATAAACAAAGTTAAAAAGGAAATAACTGAGAAAAAATATTTGCAATCTAGATAACAAAGAGTAAATTTCAACTGGAAGCTTTAACTTCTATTATTAGAAGACATCTTAGAGACTGCTTATAATAAAAATGAAAGAAAGGTCCATTGGATCAATTAAAATAATGTTATTTACTTCATGTTTGGGGCCAGTTTGAAAAGCATTAGGATGAGAAAACCTAATATAATTTTCTATGTCAAGTTAGACTCAGTCACAATGGAGCTGGTTACTCATGCTTAGTGAGTGAGGACTGTAAGTTCTTTGAGGGAATGACTATGTCATACATTTTGGAATTCTCTTTACCTAACCCAGGTACTGGCACTTAGTACTTAATAAATAATAAAAAATAATGAGTATAGATTCCATTTTTTTGCACACTTGATTCATACCCAGTGACAACTTCTTTACAGAGATTAGCCCCTCTGAGTCTTATTACAAATACTTTTACCACAATATTAGAGAGGTTTAATAATTTGTTAAAATCACAAGGCACTCGGTATGATTTGGACCCCAAAAGTTTTCTCCAGAGCCCATGCTATCAATCACCTCACTTAATACCTCTGTGTTTGCTGAGTGAACAATAATAACAGTAATGTTTCTTATTTATCAATTGCTTCCCAGGCCAAACTCTTCACATATATAATTTGAGACTCATAATAATGCTTTATGATATGGCTAATTATTATCCCCACTGTCCCAGGAGGAAAAAGAGTCAGGAGGTAAGAAATATGTCGACCTAAATATTCTTTGTTCAGTTTAAAGGATTATGTACCCTACAGATGTTGAGTGCAGTGTTCTATGGATATTTAATAGAACTCAACATAATTCAGTGGAATTCCTTTCTTTGCTCTTCATTCCATTCTCTGTCTCTGAGTTTCCATCTGGGTATATATACAAATATATACCAATATAATATAAATATGAATAAAATTAATCTTTACCTGAAATGGGACATACTCTTTAGTTGAAGAGAGAGTTACATAATAAAGTACTAAACGGGAAGATTAGAATCGGTGGGAATAAGAAGGGCGAGTGTGGACTGAACAAATTGTAATGCTAAAGCTATAGTGGATGCCCATTTAAAATATTATCTCAGACTTATGGTTAAGCGTTATGTCCCAGCCGGGAGCAGGAGGGCAAGCCAGGGAACATTTAAAACTGTTACAGACAGAAATGATGAGTTTTTAAATGAATGGTCCTGGGTCAATGAATACCCATAAGGAAAAACAAGGAAATGACTTCTACCTCATACCATACACAAAAAGCAAGTCAGCAAGATTGTGGAATTCAAAATAAAAGGCAAAACAATAAAGTCTCTAGAAAATAATATGGCAAAATATTTTCAAGTGTTTGAGGATAGGGAAAGTTTTTTGTAGGACACAAAATGTTCTAAACATAATTGTAAAGACTGATGAATTTGACTATATAAAATTAAGTTGTTTATCAAAAGACACCATTAATAGAGGAAAAATGCAAAGCACGCATGTGAGAAGACATACATAAATGATAAATGACCATATATAAATATAGGAATAACTATATAAATAACTTCTATAAAGATAGGTACTCAATAGAAAAAAAGGATATGATACCTAGACTCTGTAAAAAGAAGATATCCAAATGAACATAAACATTAGAAAAGGGTCTAGTATCATAAATCATAAGAGAAATCAAGTGAGCATCACTAGGATATTGTGCACACCTACCACAATGGCTTAAATTAACAATACTGATGATTGCAAATGTAGACTAATATATGGAGCAACTGGAATTCTCAGACATTGCTCCTGAGTAAATTTAGTACAACCACTAGGGTAGGCTTTGATTTTGATATTGATGGCACCAGGAGATGTCTCCTGGTACTTATGCCCTTGTGTAGTCCCCTCCACATTAAATACAGGCTTGGTCTTGTGACTTGACAATGATACATCAGCAAATATGACCCAGGGTTGTTTAAGTCTCCTGAATGGAGACTTGTGCTTTTGGAGTCGAGCCTCTATAAAGATCAGGCTAGACCACTGAATGATGAAAATTCCATGTAAAGAGATTGGTTTCTGTCTTCCAACAATCACCACCAAGACCCCATAGATGTGGATGAGTCCATCTTGTGTCCTCGACCTCCAGCTATTCACCAGTAGAAGGTAGTAGCTACATGAGGGTAGCAGGTGAGTCTAGCAGAACAATTCACCCAATTCACAAATTTGTAAGAAATAAAATAATTGTTGTTTTGAGCCACTAGGATTTGAGTGTTTATTATACAGCAATAGAAAATAGAGTCAACCACTCTGGAAAACTGGCTGGCATTATATACTAAAGTTGAATATAAGTACTCTATGGACTTGACCATTTCACTCCTAAGTACATTACTATCAGAAATATATGCACATGCATATCAGAGACATATATAGAATGACCGTTTCATAAGTATTTATAATATCGCCAAACTGAAAATTATCCAAATGTAAATCAACAGTAAAATGGATAAGTGGTATGTCTGCACAATGGAATGTCTTATAGCCATGAAAATGACCATACTACACTTATACTCAATACTGAAAATTAATCTCCAGATTGTCATGAGTGAAAGGAATTGGGCCCAATAATATTCATTCTATTTATGTGAAGTTCACAAACAAGCAAATCTAATCTCTGATGTTATGAGTCAGAAAGTAGTTATTTTAGAACTGGAAGGAGGGGTTATTGATTAGAAGGGGGCACAAGAAGACCTCTGGTATATTGGTGCAAAATGAACAGGGTGGTTGTATTCATTTTCTGATATTTCACCTACTGTGTACTTTTGAGCTGAGCAATTTTCTATTCCTATCTTATACATACACTAACTTTTTTTTTTAATGTTATGGGACATGTCTTTACCCTTATAAAAAAGCCAGTTGGGGCCTATTTTATGAATGTGTTCTCCCCACAACAAAGAAAAATAAAATGATTATGCCCTGCCTTGCTTCTTCCCCAATGTCACAGTCATCTGATAATATTTAGATGACTTTGTGAAATAACTGGAAAATGTAAAGCCAAGTCCAAATTAAGTTTCTTACCCGCACTTTCAGGAAAATTGGCTCAGATCCTAAAATGATCGGTCACTGAGTCAACAGAGTTTGGGGCCACATCAACTCTAATCTGAGAGAAACTGGGCAAGGACCCTCCTATCCTACCTGTCTCTTTTCTTGCCTTCTCTAACTTACCCTGATCAATATTTTGCAAATTATAAGGTCTATAATTCATCCCTATATTTTTCATGAGTGTAAGATTCTGGTGTCAAAGACAAATTTGAAACTTTAGTTCCTGTTACAAGTGAGATTGAAAGTGAAAGTAGGGCAGGGCTGCTTTGAACTAGGGCTAATGCTGAGAAATCAACTGTTGCTTCTCCTGACCAGTACAATCTGTTGTTTTTATCAGGCAACCAAAATATAATTCCAGGAATAGTTGAATCTTCTTGTGAATTGTGTGTAATATAAGGATAAATAAAAGAGAATAACACCTGCTGGAAAAAGCTCATTTCCCTATCCCCTTTTCAGAGGGTTTCTTTGGTAACAAAGAACCAGTGTCTTTTCTCTAAACTTCTGAATGTAAATATAACTCCAGGGTCTAAATAAAACCATTGGCAGCTTTACAAACCAGAGGAGTCTCCAAGTGTTTGGGCTTCACCTCTATTGAAGTATGAACACCCAGAAACCTAGAGCTTCAGGTTTCCTGACAATTGAGAACTTAGAAATGTTTTATTATTCTTTCAGATGAGGGCAATTAAATAGACAGTAGCTACTTCAATTTTCAAGTGAGATTAGGGCGAATTCTTTAAAAGGAGGTATAGGAAGTTCAGGATGTCACAGCAAACTGTGCTGCACAGTACCCATGGGAAAACGGGATACCATTGATCCAAGGAAACATGTCACATACTGGCTAAAAACAGTGCAAAAGGATGTTACTTGCTTGGCTATAGAAGAAGTGTGAAATTTTATCCTGACTTTCTAGTCACTTTCAGCCTACCTATATGCATGTACTTGGTTCTTTTTACTCAATAATGAAAGTCTTCCTTCTTTTTGAAATTGTTATGGGGAGGGTTGATTAAAATTTTAATTCACAACAATATGAAGCAATTGAACTTGCTCTCTACCCCCAAACCTTTTTCCAGATGAACTAAAGTTAATATTCATAACAAATTTGGCATGTTGGTTGAGAATAATTCAATTTATGGTAGGTATAAAATTATTCTATCAATGAAATACTTATAAATCAATAATTAGTATAGAAAAGCCTGGAAGAATATATTGTATATTCCAAAATTAACCTTATTTCTCACTAATTAAAGGGATTAGAGATTATTTTTTATTTTTATACATTTCTGAATATTGTGGATTTTTTTCAATGACTACAAATTATTTTATAATAGTAGAAAAACATACCCAAAAAGTAATTTTCCTTTTGAAAAAGAAAATCATTTATTCAAGAAATATTTTTTTGAGTATCACAATCCGTTGGTCATTCATTTTTTAGAGAAGTATTTAATAAGCGATGGCGCCATACCTTAATGTTCAACTGTGTACAGACAGGGAGTTATTATATTAAGGTAGATCATGTAGGAAAGATGGCTTGGAATGAGGGATTGTACTGGTCTCTTTGGTTTGGACCAAAACCAGTCTCATTTGTTATAGTTGCACCATCCAATGTTTTTATCCTAGGAGGCAAACAAGAAAGCAAATTATTGTATTATCCATGTAGTAATTTACTTTAAAGTATTTTGCAATAAGCAGTGTGCTGTGTGCTTCCAATCTGCCCCTGGTTTAAACCCATGGGGTCATTAATGAGCATGTGAATTGCCCTAATCTGGTATCATCACCTTAGGAGTTAGCAGAGGAAGTATTCTTTTTTGAATTTACAACAAGGAGTTTATTAATTGACATAAAGGTTAGCAGAAATAATGAAGTCATTAGTGTTGAAATTATATGATAGCTTCGGAGAAGTGATCAGAACCTGATACCCTGCCAGCTATGCATATTCCAGGGCTAGAACCCGTGGTCCTGCTTCTCGCCCCAGAGAGAGGATCCTGTCCCTGCCACAGAATCTCACTGGCTCCACCTGGAGATGAATCTTTGCTGCACACAGAGGGACCTCTCCAGGCTGCAGAGAGATTGTTTAAATGCTCTCACTTTCTTGTTATTTTCAAGGTACACATATATTGCAGAATTTAATCTGAGACTGAGGAGGCCACAAGAACCCACCTGACACTCTCGCCAGCTCTCCTGAGCTTCCTTAAGCTCTTTCCTGTGTTCTTGGAGGGAGGCCTCCTCTCTCTCTCTCTCTCTTTTTTATTTTTATTTTTGTATTTCTCATAATTTCCTGCCCCTAATCCCTACTTCATCACATAAGTGTTTCCTTAAGAAATACCCTGTCTGAGGGCTATTTGAGACCAAGCTTACAGGTGAGAAGACAGCATAAGCTGTCTTCAAGCTGAAGATAAGGCTGAAAAGTAAGGAGAGAATTCTAGGAATGGCAGAGCTGCTGACTTAGTGTATAAAATACCACGTGCAAGGATGGTTGAGAAACTGGCTTCCAAAAAATTTGTGAAAAAGTTACTTGAAATAGATCTTTTATTCCTGCAATGTCAATAATTATTAATTAGTTTTCAAGTATGTGAGAGGTCTTTTGCCTGGAACCTTTTCTTTGTGTATATAAAATATGACAACAGATGACAACTCATGCTTGAACTTCAAAATGGGTGAATATTGCTTTCACTCAGCTTCATTGTCCTTTGTCTCACTCTTGATCCCTTCCTAATCGTTAAACATCTCTAATTGCATGCCAACATTCTTGTGTTGAATGTTGCATATTCCATTTACTGGTCATGTATACTGGGCAGATTGATGGGGACACAGTGCTTTTCCCTGCCCCTTTATCCCCTTTCTAGACCATCCAGACATGCAGTATGGAGCATATTTCTCTAGATGAGACCAATGGGCTTTAGGACTTGCTCAACTCTCACACTTCTTATTCCAGTGTTGGTTGGAGAAACTGCAAGGTGACTAAGAATTACCTCACCTCCCTCAGGAAAGCAGAGCTGTGCTCTCTGCCTTTAGAAGGAAAGAAGAAATGAAGTCTGATTACAGAGTTGCTGTTTCATGGCTCAATGGATAATGTTCAGATTCTACCACACTGTCAGCCTATGTGTATTATGTACACTGAGATATTGGTTCTCGTAGAAAAAGCATGATTTTATTTCAACAGAAGCACCTGAACTGATTTAAAAAAACAACAACTACAGTGGAACTATGAAGGGTTTCCATGATTCTGGTAATTTCTTTACTGTTTTAAACACCATAATTACCCTGTGAGACAAAGGCAATAGCTTAATTCCTGGTAATTGTCATGGGAGGAAGTTTGAGGACACAGAGCACATAGAGTTTCTGTCCCTAAGAGAACAAGACAACAGGTTCAGATGGGAGAGCATGTCCTTTCTGCCTTGGTGATTACCATCTGCACTAGTTCCTAAAACTGTGTCCAGTATTTTGAGATCCCTGGGAAAGCAGGGAATATAATGAGGACATAGTAAACGGAATGGCAGTTCTTGTATTTACTCAGCCTACACTGGTTGTTTATGTGGTGGACTCTGCACTGGGAGCTAACAATATATGATTCTGACCAATACATGAGATCAAGAGACAGTAAGGGAGACAAAAGTGCATAGGCAATTTCAAGTTCACAATTATATAAAAAGTGTTTTTTCAGGAGTTACAACATGCAAGGCATGGCAGCACAGAGGTGGGTCACCCCTTCCAGCCTCAGGAAGTTAGGAAGTAGGGTACCATAAGGAGGAACAGAGATGAACAAATAAGGGGTATCAGATGAGGAAGCACGAGTGTCTCTTTAAGACAAAGGCCCAGAGTTAAGAGAATATGTCCGGCTTGTAGAATTACAAGGAGTTCATTCTAGCTACTGCAGAGTCTAAAGCAGTAGACAGCATAAGCACTCCCCCGAAATGGAGTTGACCCTGAAGAAAAAATTTTCTTCTAATTCACTAACTTCATAAATTTGGGGCTGGAATTTAGATGTCATTCCAGCTAACTTCCCATATGACTTAGTATCTAAAGAGATTAGGGGGATTAGGAATTTTAAAGCTTTATTGAAAAACCAAATATTGATGAACTCACAGTATAATCAAAGCTCCACCACATATACTGAGCACAGAGATATGCTTTGGGACAAAGTGACAATGATACCCTCTTTTGGGGGTCTTAATAGTTGCATGGGTGAACAAATAGGAATAGAAAATTTTTGAATGCACCTGGAAGTTACTATTCAGCTGGTCTTCTGGAATATTATCAACTTGTAATAAGAGATTTTTGTTACTCATTGGCTGGTCAAGGACAAAGCACTTCCATTTTAGAAAGAACCACCTGATAAAATCTGGGCATGTTGGAATTTTGGATTTTAAGACTCTTACCTGCAGTTGTGGAAAAATAGTGACCATTGTAGGGGCAGCCTTCAGGCAAGGGTGTTGAGGACTTTCATTTCCAGGAATCTTTGCCTCTTTGCAGCTCCTATGCTTTCAAAACTCCTTTAATCCAATCTAGTATTACCTTATTGCAAATCAAATTTGTGCTAATCAAGCAAAGACAAGGAAAATCATTTTCTGCACAGGCCAAGAGTCAAGGATGTACTTCAAGAGAGAAAGGAGAGGCATGCAGCCCAAGTGAAGAAGCTTATGGTTGGTTTTCTTAGCACTGGTATGGAGTTTGGTGAATTAAGTACTTATTAAATGTTTATTGAATGATAGATTAATGAAAAATATAGTCATAATTCTTTGTGATCCTAATATCTCCATGGCAGAAATGAAGTGTGGGCCCTAAAATAAAGTAATAAACTAATGCCAGAATGAAAACAACATTGTTTGTTAAAATATCATGTGGAAGAGAGTGATACCCAGGTCAATAAAGAAAAAACTTAGAAATCAGAGCTAAGTATATATATATCTATCTCATGCACAATTGTGCATTACACAATTGTGCTTACACAATTGTGCATTTGGGGTGTTTTATTTGCTTGCTTTTGTTTTTTGTTTTTACTGCAAAGGAGGATAGTTATCCAAGCAAAGAAGCTTCAAACTTCAATTAAACAGGTAAATTAGATTATTAGACTGTGTAGATGATCAACAGTTTCCAAAAGTTATTATCCATAAGTCATCTAGCGTGATGATAAAAAATGTCCCAAATCCCTATTTGCAGCAAGTACCACAGCTAATTTTGATGTAATTTGTTCATGGACCATGCATTTAAAAAGTGCATGGTAAACAAATAAGAGTAAACTTTATAGTTATTTTTAACAGTAGTGAGTGTAAATGAGATTGAATTATTCCATGTAATATAGCTTTGTAGAATTTATGAAATTAAACATAGTTAATACAAAAATAAGCAAGAAACTATCTTCTGGGATATATTGTCTGAAGGTAAGGACCCTCTTGTCTTTTTTCTAGGTTTCTCCAATGCTTGGCAGGGGGCAGTTAGAAAATGTTTGAAGGAGGGAGGAGAGGTGGGATGAAGCGACCCCACCCAGCACCTCAGCAAAGGGGCTGGATTTTGGTCCTCAGTCAGAAAATGGACTTCAGCCCCCTTTCCGCAGTTGAGGTACGATGCACTCCTCCTTCTCCTTTGCAGGGCTTTTTGTGCAGCCCTGGGTGGATCTTGAAGGGGAGCAGTGCATCCCAGAACAAGGTGCCCTCGATTTGGCCTTGCAGCTGCGACACACCATAGCCCTGCGCGGCCGCCAGCTGCCTTCCGACTTGCAGTCTGGGCCCGGGACAGGCGGAGGTTCTGTGCTGTTGTTAGTTAACGGAAAGTGCGCGGATGACCACATTTGGGAGGGAATTTATGTGGCGCGGGCGCTGTAGCTGGAGTACAGGTTTTCAGTTCTCACCTACCTTTGCTCGCCCCTCGCCCTCTTCCTGCGTCTGGCTCCTCCGGAAACCGACTCTTCTAGAAGCTGAAAATCGAGCAGGATGTTAAAGCCGGTGGGAATAAGCAGAACCGAAAGTAGATGAGCTTATTTTGTGGCTTTAACTGTTGGGGTTTTTTAACTTGTTTTTTAAAATCAAGGTTGGAGAACGGTTTGTGGGGTGAGGCTGTGGCAAGTCCGCGCGGTTCCTCAACACCTGGCGTTGGAAACCCAAGCCTGGCCCTCTTTTACAGTTGGCTTAGGTGTCCTTGGCCCGCCATAAATACAGAGCAGCAGGCGTGAATGTGAACAAAGTAACTGTAGGATGAAATAGTTCAACAGCCTGTTTCTCAGGGGTGCTTTGTCAGGAAAGAGGTTTAAGGTTTTGTTGGTGTGAATGGTATTTTTGGTAATTTTTACTTACACATTTCTTGTTTTTTCTTTGCTCTCTCGTACAGGTTTTAAAAAGAGTACTCTTGTAGTTAACCTGCCTTCTCTATTCAGGACAATAAAAATATGTGCAATATGTACGTGCATATATAAAACCCTTGATTTTATAGTCCAGAGATAATCACTACGATTTTGATGTACATTCTTCCTGATTTTTTTCTTTGCTTATGCTAAGGTATATCTGGATTTTGATATCCTGAAGCTTATATAATTTGGGATTCTGCTTTAAAATAATAAAAAGTAAAATTTCAAAAGAAAATATTTTAAATTAGCAAATAAATTCTAAGTAACATTTTCTTAAAGCTGACAATGCTACAGAATTTTATCTCAGCTTTTATTTTTTACTTCTGTTAGAGTACTTCCTTATCATATTTAAATTTCATTGTGAGCAATAATTCTGGCATTCTCAATAAAGTTGAGGCATACAGAAGAAACATTTTAATGCACTTTAAAATTTCATTCCATTATACTGAGCAACAGAATAACAGTTATAATTAAATAGGCCTTTTTTTGGTACGCGGGCCTCTCATTGTTGTGGCCTCTCCCGTTGCAGAACACAGGCTCCGGACACGGACGCTCAGCGGCCATGGCTCACGGGCCCAGCCGCTCCATGGCATGTGGGATCTTCCCAGACCGGGGAATGAACCCGTGTCTCTTGCATCAACAGGCAGACTCTCAACCACTGCGCCACCAGGGAAGCCCAAATTGGCCTTTTATTATAGGCCAATTATAGGCCTCTGTTGTCTTCTGAATAGATATAGGTAGGAGCTGTTTCGCTAGAACAGTGTGGTCTTTGGTTCATTAGCTACCTTTCTATTTCCAAAATGTTCCGAGTGAATTGAGAAGACCTTAAGAGTCTTTCCCAATTTCACCAATATATTTTTGTGAAATTGGCTCTCTCACAGTAGCAGAGGTAAAAACTAAGTACTAACATTTAGATGTTAGAGATTCACTTTTCACAGCTTTTATCAGGTTCCTAATATGGCAAACTTGTATCATAAGTAATAGAATAAAACACCATGGAAATAGAATTTCATACTGAAATTATTTTATTATTGAGTTATAATTCATGTACAATATTATATAAGTTACAGGTGTATGAAATAGTGATTCACAATTATTAAAGGTTGTATTACATTTATAGTTATTATAAAATATTGGCTATAGTCCCTGTGTTGTATCCTTGTAGCTTATTTATTTTATACATAGTAGTTTGTACCTCTGACACTCCTACCCCTATATTGCCCCTCCCTGCTTCTCTCTCTCAACTGATAACCACTAGTTTGTTCTCTATATCTGTGAGTTTCTTTCTTTTTTGTCATATTAGCAAGTTGGTTTTATTTTTAACATTCCATGTATAAGTGATATACAGTATTTGTCTTTCTCGGACTTATTTCACTTAGCATAACACTCTCCAAGTCCATCCATGTTGTTACAAATTGCAAAATTTCATTCTTTTTTATGGCTGAGTAGTATTCCATTGTGTGTGTGTGTGTGTGTGTATACACATATACATATATATATACACACACACATCTTCTTTTTGTTTTGTTTTGTTTTTTTTGTGGTACGCGGGCCTCTCACTGTTGTGGCCTCTCCCATTGCGGAGCACAGACTCCAGACTCACAGGCTCAGCGGGCATGGCTCACGGACCCAGCCGCTCCATGGCACGTGGGATCTTCCCGGACCGGGGCACGAACCCATGTCCCCTGCATCGGCAGTTGGACTCTCAACCACTGTGCCACCAGGGAAGCCACACACATCTTCTTTATTCATTCATCTATTGATGGATTCTTAGTTTGCTTCCATATCTTGGCAGTTGTAAATAATGCTGCTATAAACATTGTGGTGCATGTAACTTTTTCAATAAGTGTTTTCATTTTTTTTTTCAGATATATACCAAGGAGTAGAATTGCTGGGTCATATGGTAGTTCTATTTTTAGTCTTTGAGAAACCTCCATATGGTTTTCCAATTTACATTCCCATCAACAGTGTACAAGGGTTTCCTTTTTTCCACATCCTCACTAATATTTGTTATTTGTGGTATTTTTGATATTAGCCATTCTGAAAGGTGTGAGGTGACATCTCATTGTCATTTTAATTTGCATTTCTTTGATGATTAACAAAGTTGAGCATCTTTTCATGTGCCTATTGGCCATTTATATGTCTTCTTCGGAAAAATATCTATTCGACTCTTCTGCCAATTAAAAAAAATTTTTTTCATGTTGAGTTGTATGAGATGTTAATATACTTTGGATATTAACACTTATTGGTCATATAATTTGCAAATATTTTCTCCTATTCAGTAGGTTGTCTTTCTGTTTTGTTAATGGAGCCCTTTGTGTGTAAAAGCTTTTAAGATTAACTAGTGCCCATTTGTTTATTTTTACTTTTGTTTCCTTTGCTTTAGGAGACAGATCCAAAAAAATATTGCGATGATTTATGTCAAAAAGTGTTCTGCATAGGTTTTCTCCTATGAATTTTATGGTTTCCAGTATAAAATGTAGGTCTTTAATCCATTTTGAGTTTATTTTTGTATATGGTGTTAGGGAATGTTCTAATTTTATTCTTTTTCACAAAGCTGTCTAGTTTTCCCAACACAACTTATAGGAGAAACTGTCTTTTCTCCATTGTATAGTCTTGCTTCCTTTGTCATAGATTAATTGACCATAGGTGTGTGGGTTTATTTCTGGGCTTTCTAGTCTGTTCCATTGATCTATGTGTCTGTTTTTGTTCCAGTACCATACTGTTTTGATTACTGTAGCTTTGTAATATAGTCTGAAGTCAGGGAGCCTGATTCTTCCAGAGCTGTTCTTCTTTCTCAAGATCGTTTTGGCTATTTGGGGTCTTTTGTGTTTCCTACAAATTTTAAAATTATTTGTTCTAGTTCTGTGAAAACTGCCCTTGGTATTTTGATAGAAACTGCATTGAGTCTATAGATTGCCTTGGGTAGTATGGACAGTCTAACAATATTGATTCTTCCAATCAATGAACACTGTATATCTTTCCATCTGTTTGTGTCATCTTCAACTTCTTTCATCAGGATCCTTTAGTTTTCTGAGTACAGGTCTTTTGCCTACTTAGGTTTATTCCTAGGTATTTTGTTCTTTTTACTATGATGCTAAATGGGATTGTTTCCTTAATTTATCTTTCTGATATTTAATTGTTAGTGTATAGAAATGCAACAGATTTTTTATATTAATTTTGTATCCTGCAACTTTACCAAATTCATTGATGAGCTCTAGTAGTTTTCTAATGGTATCTTCAGGATTTTCTATGCATAGTATCATGTCATCTGCAAACAGTGACAGTTTTACTACTTCCTTTTCAATTTGGATTATTTCTATTTTCTTGTATGATTGCTGTTGCTAAGTCTTCCAAAACCATGTTGAATAAAAGTGGTGAGGCTGGGCATCCTTGTCTTTTCCCTAATCTTAGAGGAAATGCCTTCAGCTTTTCACTGTTGAGTATAATGTTAACTGTGGTTTGTCATTTATGGCCTTTATTATGTTGAAGTAAGTTCCTGGTATACCCACTTTCTAGAGAGTTTTTATCATTAATGGAAGTTGAATTTTGTCAAAAGGTTTTTCTGTACCTATTGAGATGATCATATGGTTTTTATTCTTTAATTTATCAATGTGGTCTATCACATTGATTGATTTGCAGATATTGAAAAATCCTTACATCCCTGGAATAAACCCTACTTGATCATGGTGTATGATCCTTTTATATGTTGCTGGATTTGGTTTGCTAATATTTTGTTGAGGATTTTTGCATCCATATTCATCAGTGATATTGGCTTGTAATTTTCTTTTTTTGTGATATTTTTGTCTGGTTTTGGAATCAGAGGGATATTGGCCTCATAGAATGAGTTTAGCAGTGTTCCTTCCTATGCAATTTTTTGGAATAGTTTGAGAAGGTTAGGTGTTAACTCTTCTCTAAATGTTTGGTAGAATTCCCCTGAGAAAGCCATCTGGTCTGGGACTTTTGTTTGTTGGGAGTTTTTTGTTTTTTAAATAATTGATTCTGTTTCATTATTGGTAATTGGACTCTTTATATTTTTTATTTCTTCCTGGTCTGTCTTCAGAGATTGTACATTTCTAGGAATTAGTTCATTTCTTCTAGGTTGTCCAATTTATTGGCATATAGTTGTTCATAGTAGTCTCTTATAATCCTTTGTATTTCTATAGTGTTTGTTGTAACTTCTCCTTTTTCATTTTTGATTTTATTGATTTGGGCTCTCTCTCTTTTTTTTCTTGATCAGTCTGGCTAAATATTTATCTATTTTCTTTATCTTTTCAAGGAATCAGGTGTTAGTTTCATTAATCTTTTCTATTTTTTTTAGTCTTTATTCATTTATTTCTGCTCTGTTCTTAATGATTTCTTTCCTTCTACAATTTGAATTTTGTTTGTTCTTCTTTTTCTAGATCCTTTAGGTGTAAGGTTAGGTTGTTTATTTGAGATGCTTCTTGTTTCCTGAGGTAAGTTTGCATTGCTATAAATTTCCATCTTAGAACTGTTTTTGCCATGTCCCATAGATCTTGGATTGTCATGTTTTCATTTTCATTTGTCTCTAGGTATTTTCTGATTTCCTCTTTGAATTTTTCAGTGATCCATTGGTTGCATATTGTTTAGCCTCCATGTGTTTGGTTTTGTTGCAGTTTTTTTTTTCTTGTAATTGATTTCTAGTCTCATAGAGTTGTGGTCAGGACATATACTTGATATGATTTCAGTTTTCTTAAATTTACCAAAGCCTGTTTTGTGGCCTAGCCTGTGATGTGACCTATCCTGGTGAAAGTTGCATGTTCACTTGAAGAGAATGTGTATTTTGCTGCTTTTGGATGGAATGTTCTGTATATATCTATTAAGGTCATCTGATCTAATGTGTCATTTAAGGCACTGTTTCCTTATCGATTTTCTGTCTGGATGATCCGTTCACTGATGTAAGTGGGGTGTTAAAGTCCCCTACTATTATTGTTCCTGTCTATTTCTCCCTTTATGTATATTAATATTTGCTTCATGTATTTAGGTGCTTCTATACTGGGTTCATATATATTTACAATTGGTATGTCTTCTTGGATTGATCCCTTCATTATGTATTATCTTTCTTTGTTTCTTTTTATAGTCTTTGTTTTAAAGTCTTTTTTTGTGTGTTATGTAAATATTGCTATCCCAGATTTTTTTTGATTTCCATTTGCATGGAATACGTTTTTCCATCCTCTCACTTTCAGTTTGTGTGTGTCTTTGATCTTAAGTGACTCTCTTGTGGGCAGTATATAAATGGTTCTTATTGTTGTATCCATTCAGCCACTCTATGTCTTTTGATTGAAACATTTAGTCCATTTATATTTAAATAATTATTGATAAGTATGTACTTATTGCCATTTTGTTAATTGTTTGGGGGCTTGTTTTCATAGGTCTTTTTTATTCCCCTCTTCTTTTGTTGTCTTCTCTTATGATTTGATGACTATCTTTAGTGTTATATTTGAATTCCTTTTTCTTTTTTTGTGTGTGTCTGTTATAGGTTCTAGGTTTGTAATTACCGTGAGGCATATATATATATATATATATATATATATATATATATGATTATTTTAAGTTGCTGATCTCTTAATTTCAAATAAAATTTTAAAACCCTGCATTTGTTCTCTCCTCCTCTCATGATTACTATTTTTGCTATCATATTTTACATGTAATTGTTTTGTGTATCCCTTAACTGCTTGTTGTGGATATAGATGATTTTACTACTTTTGTGTTTTAACCTTCCTTCTAGCTTTGTGTTAGGATTTCTTTTTAATGTATGTTTGCCTTTACTGTTGAGTTCTTTCCTTTCATGTTTTCCTGTTGTTGTGTTCTTTTTTTTTTCACTTAGAGAAGTTCCTTTAACATTTCTTGTAAAGCTGATTTGGTGGTACTAACTCTTTTAGCTTCTGCTTGTCTGTAAAACTTTTGATTTCTCTATCCAGTCTAAATGAGAGCCTTGCTGGGTAGAGTATTCTTAGTTGTCAATCTTTCCCTTTCATCACTTAAATATATTGTGCCATTCTCTTCTGACCTGCAGAGTTTCTGATGAAAAATCAGCTGATTGCAATATGGGTTTTCCCTTGTATGTTACTCGTTTTTTCTTTGATGCTTTTAATATTCTGTCTCTGTTTTTAATTTTTGCCATTTTTATTAAAATATGTCTTGATATGTTCCTCTTTGGGTTAATCTTGTATTGGATTCTCTGTGCTTCCTGGACTTGGATATCTGTTTCCTTTCCCAGGTTAAGGAAGTTTTCAGCTGTTATGTCTTCAGTTATGTTCTCAGAACCTTTCTCTCTCTCTTCTCCTTCTGGGACCCCTGTAATGTGAATATTAGTGCATTTGATGTCCCAGAAGTATCTTAAACTGTCTTCATTTTTTTTCATTCTTTTTTTCTTTTTTCTGTTCAGTATCAGTGATTTCTGCTATTCTGTCTTCCAGTTTGCGGATCTGTTCCTCTTTATCATTTAGTCTTTTGTTGATTCTTTCTAGTGTATTTTTCATTTTTTATTTTATTCTTAATTTCTGTTTGGCTGTTCTTTATATTTTCTAATTCTGTTAAATACTTCTAACTTCTCACTCTGCCATTCTTTTCCCAAGTTTTTCAGTCATCTTTAGCATTACTACCCTGAACTCTTTCTCAGGTAGCTTACCTATCTCCACTTCACTTAGTTCTTCTGGGATTTTATCTTGTTTCTTCGTTTGGAAAAAATTTCCATTGGCTAATTTTGCCCTAGTTGCTGTTTATATTTTTATGTATTTGGTAGGTTGGTTACATTTTCCACCCTTAAAGAAGTGGCCTTTTGCAGGAGATGTCCTATGCATCTCAGCAGCACACTCCCCTCTTGTTACCAGAGCTATATCCTCTAGGGGTTTCCCCTGTGAGGGCTGCGTGGGTTTTTCTGTTGAGGTGGACAGACTATGTGGGCTGTCTGGTAGGCTTTATTGTCCCCTGGTCCATTTTGTTGCCAGGCCCTGCCTTTTGCAGAGGCTGCCAGCCACTGGTAGGTGGGACTAAGTCACAAGGTGGCTCACTGTGGAACCCCTGGGGGCCCTGGGGATAGTGCTGTCACTGGTTGAAGGAATCAGAGTCCAGGAGTCCCCAGGGCTCTTGCCCACCTACTGCTGGCTGAAGTCAGGTCCTGATGCCAGCCTACTGGTGGGTAGAGCTGGGCCCTGTGGTCTGGTTTCAGTGCCCAGGCATCCCAGAGCAAGTGTCGGATTGCTGGTGGTTGTGGCCATTCCTGTACAGTTAGCTGCAGGGCCTGAGGTATCTTGAAGTTTGTGCTGGCCTGCTGGTAGACCAGGTCTGGGCCCAGCCCTTCCTAGGGCAGGATCTGGCCTGCTAGTGGGTGGGCCTTATCTACAGACTGTGGAACTGCAATCTTCTTGCTACTATTGTCTGTCTGCTTGTGGGTGGAACTGGGCCCGAGGCTAGAGCAGGCTCACTGGTAAGCAGACAGGCTACCTTAAGACCCCCTAAGCCCATAGCCACCTCTGGACATGGCCTTGCCTGCCAGAGGGCACAGTGTCCAGGGGATTCTGGGGCTGATGCCTGCCTACTGGTGGGTGGAGCTGGCTCCTGGGACGTCTGGCTGGAGGACCCTGTGTCTCTCAGTTCTAGTACTTGTGCAGGTGCATGGGACCAGGTTCTGTGCTCTCTGGTGGGCAAGGCCATGTCCAGAGGTGGCTGTGGGCATAGGAGGTCTTAAGGTAGGCTGTCTGCTGTAGGTGGGGCTTTGTCCATGCCCAGTTAGTTGCTTGGCCTGAGACATCCCAGCACTGGCACCTGCAGACCATTGGATTAGAGCAGGGCTGGGTTTGGGGGCTAAAAAGCTAGAGGGAAGATTCCAAAATTGCTTGCCAGTGCCAGTGTCCATGTGACAGAATGAGCTCCCCAAAATGGCTGCTGCCAGCGTCTATGTCCACAGGGTGAGCTGCTGTTGCCTCATGCTTCCCTGGAAGACTCTCCAGGTTCATCAGGTAGGTCTGACCCAGGCTCCTATCAAATTCTGCTTCTGCCCTGGGTTCTGGAGCATGTGATATGTTGTGTGTGCCCTTCAAAAATGAATTCTCTATTTCTCTCAGCCCTCTGGGACTCCTGAAAGTTAGCCCCACTGGCCTTCAAAGCCAAATGCTTTGTGGAGCAGCACCCCTGGGCTGGGGTACCCGATTTGTGGCTCAGACCTCTCACTCCTCTGGGAGAACCTGCACAGTTGTAATTATTTTCTGTTTACCCATCCAGGGGTATGGGATTTGACTATATCATGACTCCACCCCTCTACCTGTCTTATTGCTGTTCTTTACATCTTTAGTTGTAGAAGATCTTTTCCAGTAGTTTCAAATCTTTTTCCTCAATGGTTGTTCTGCAAATAGTTGTGATTTTGGTGTGCCTATGTGTAGTCTCCCAAACTTCATATCGAAGTGTTAAAATCCTTCTTTTTTCTTTGATATATGATGTAATGCTATTAATCTCATCTTCATAGGAAACTTTACCTTTAAGATGTGATTATATACTATTTTTCCTAATATTAAAAGCTAAAATATACTCTTCCAATATAATATCATGGTGAAATTAGATGATCAGTGTTTTTTTTTAAACTTCAAAACATGTATGAAGTAAACATAATTTTCTATTTCAACATTGCCAATACTTCAACTTTTTGGCATTAGTCTTTCTGGCATTAGTCCACTAACAGTCTGTAAGGACTTTGGGAATTCTGTTAGTTTTTCTTAGCTGCAGTTTATTTATCTCTAAGTGGATTTAGCTAATCTCTAGTATTCATTTGTGCTTTTACAGTTAAAGATACTAAAATCAATGTAGATTTTCAATTTCCTTAACTCAAAGTTGGCAATAAAAATATTTACTCAATATCTACCTCAAAGGGTTGCTACATATGTATGCTATCAGTATGAATCTTCCAAGCAACAATGGCTTTAAACTGAAAGCTGTATTTCTTTTTTTAAACTATTTTAGCACTTAAGTATGTACCTGAAAAGATGGATTGTTTAATCTTTTAGTCAATTAAAAAAATCAACACAAGTAAATGAATAATAAATGTGGAGAGCACTATATTGATTCAATTCAATTTGACAGGCATATATTGAGTAATTATTGTATGCTAATCCCTGCAGTAGGTACAGATTGTGACATGGTCCCAGATATTGAAATGTTTACAATTTTGAAAGGAGAGAGAGGTTTATGAGAAAAACATACAAAGGAAATATACTAATTCAAATAATAAATTAGTATATGAATATGTGTGTGTTTACATGGATGAGTATATGCATATAAAATTTTAGGTGAAGATAAAGAATGGTAACAAGTCAATGGGTAATGGACAGAGGAGGTAGATATTCTAACTATGTTAGTCAGATAAGGGTTCTCTGAGGAGGTAACATTTTTAAAAGTTGTAACTGAAGTGAGGGGGTAAGCCATTTGAAGATAAAGTGGAATAGTGTTCCAGGCAGGAGAACAGCAGGTTGCAGAGGTGAAAACAAGCTTGGTGTGCTCAGGAAACCATGAGATGGCCAGTGTGGCTGCCACACTGATCAATGTTTTCAATTGTCTTTATTTGGAATTATTAAAATTGACCAATGCTATCTTTGCCTGCAACACTTGAACTCACATTTTACTGGTACATGTAATCCAATTGGAGACCCATATTTACTGGGTATTTAAAACAAATTTCTCGCTCTTGGCAAAACTATACCTTGAAGGGGGCAAATAATATAAAATAAAGTGAGAAGATATCAGTGCTAACATAATGTAACAAATTAAATATTTGAGTCTATTTCAAAGCAACAATTATACTTGGAAAGGTTATAGATGGCTTCATAAGGAGGTGTAATTTCTGCTGTATCTTGAAGGATGACTCAGATTTCATCAAAGAGAGATTAGAGGAAATGTGTTTTAAAGGAAGGGAATGAGCAAATATATAATGGTAGTGAATAAATGCTACACACATCACTTGAAGTCCACTGTAACCAATGGGCTCATTGAAGATGAAGTTGAAAGGTCAGTTGTGGCCTAGGTCATAGACTTTATTTCAGAGGCAGGCAGTCTTTGAAGATTATCAAGCATGCTCAGAGCTGTGCTTGTTGCATCACTCTGATTGCAGGAAAAGAGGGAAAAAAAAGAGCTCACTGGAGAAAGAGCTCATTTAGGAGGTGGTAGCTTAGAACAGGGGTCTCCAACCCCCCGGGCCCTGGACCAGTACCAGTCCACGGCCTGTTAGGAACCGGGCCACACAGCAGGAGGTGAATGGCAGGCGAGCAAACAAAGGTTCATCTGCTGCTCCCTATCACTCCCCATCGCTCGCATTATGGCCTGAACCATTGCTCACATTACCACCTGAACAATTCCCCCCTTCTCGCCTGTGGAAAAATTGTCTTCCACGAAACCCGTCCCTGGTGCCAAAAAGGTTAAGGACCGCTGGCTTAGAAGACACGTTACGGTCCTTCTGCTCTTGGCTTGAGTGGAAACTGCTCCACAAGATCATTCAGGGATGCAGCTTCCTTGCATACTGCTCTTCTGTACCCATCAAGTCATAGTATTCATCTGCAAGATCAAAGTTTGCTGCCACATCTGTGATCCAGGCAGTAGGAAGGAAAAAGGGATTCACAGAGTGAAAGTTCAAATTTCTCTCATCCAGATCCAGAAGTGACATACATATACCTTTTTTTTAACATCTTTTTTGGAGTATAATTCCTTTACAATGGTGTGTTAGTTTCTGCTTTATAACAAAGCGAATCAGCTATACATACACACATATCCCCATATCTCCTCCCTCTTGCATCTCCCTCCCACCCTCCCTATCCCACCCCTCTGGGTGGTCGCAAAGCACCCAGCTGATCTCCCTGTTGTTTATATTTCATGTGAAGCTTAATCACATGGCCATACCAAGCTGCAAGCGTAGCTAGAAAAATATAGTCTCTAGTTGGGTTGCATGAGCTCATCTTGTAAAATATAATCATGCAATATTTAGAGGTGAAAATTCTGTTATAACTCTAAAAATATATGCAACAATATATCAGAGACAGATTTTTTTATAATGAGTCCCAAAGCAATCTTGGCCATTTTGAGAGTTGAACCCAAGGTGGGCTAAGTATAGTGGCCCTGTACTTCCTGAGACACAGAGACTGATGTAGAAGGAAGGTGGGCACATGACCCAAGCCTGAATAATAACAGTCCTTTATCACCTACCTGGATCCAAGAAGCTCCCCTTATCTCTTGTGTTTTTGGTTTTATTTTTAATATTGTTTATGATGCTATAAAGACGGGTTTCTAGAGAAGAATAATCTAAGTCTAGTTAGTTCTTTTTGACTGTAAAGGTTTTTTGTTAATTGATAATGGAGGAAAAAGTAAATTTGGATTATTTCTTCCAGATTCCATGGTTTGCAAATGTTTTGAGGTAGAATACCTTTTAAAATTACATTCAGAAGTTCAGCTGTAAGAGCACAGTATTGTAAAGGACAATTTGTTAAAATGGGTTATTAAAATGATAGAATTTAATGGGGCTCCATTTAGTTGATATGAAGTTTTTCATATTCTGTTAGTTGAATTCCAGAAAAGATCATCTAGCATCTTGTTTTAGAAATTGTGGGGTTTTTTTTGAAACCTAGAGTACTCAGCTACTGAGCCTAGTGAAAATACTCAGACAGGAACAGTCTCATTATTTAATATCCTGCTACACAAAGTTTGGTAAAACACTAAAAAGCTGGCCTCCATCAGGTGCTCACAGAAAAATATTAAATGTAGGGCAGGAGAAATGAGGGAGCCCCCTTGGTGGGACAGGCAGGTTGGGCATTTCATGGTTTGAGGTTGCACAGCAGTACCTGGAGAGCAGAGATGACCCATGCTTTCACCAGGCACCTTGAACTGAGTTACAGGTACTAGCAGACCATCATTGTGATAGGAATAAGATCATAAAGAAATAAAAGACCCATGTGACACCAGTGTTCAGGGTCTGCTAAAACTGAGAGTGGAACAGCAATACTGAGACAAACTTTCTGGCACTCCAGGCTTTACATAAAGAACAGTGTAATTGTAGAACTCCACTGGAGAAATTTGAGGCTTGTGGTACACTGAAGTTAGCTGTAGAAAAAACAAAACCCATATCCAACTGAATTATAACTACATTAAATCAATGGTCACCACAAACATCTTAACAGAAAAGAGACGTACTCATTTCTAAGCATAAATATTATTTCAATCTCAACTGATTTTTGCACAATGGCCAGCATTCAATAAAAAATTATAAGACACAGAAAAAAACGAAGTGAAAAGTATCCATTGTGAAGAGATAAAACAAGCAGCAGAAGCAGAGATAGACCAAGTATTGGAACCATCAGACAGCGCTTTTAAAATCACTATAATTATTATGTTAAAGGATCTAGTGGAAAGATGAACACAGTGAACAGATGTGAGTTTTCAGTGGAGAAGTGGAAACTATTAGTAGAGTCAGATGGAAATGCTGTAAGGGAGAATGAAGAAGTCCTTTAATGGGTTTAACGGATGACTGAATGAGTACCCAGTGGAGGAAAGAATCAGAGAACTTTAGTTAGGTCAATAGAAATTAACCAAACTGAACCATGAAGATATTCAAGGAGTGAAAGAAATAACTGAGCAACCAGTAGTTCGTGTACATCTCACAAAACAATATCAAAACAATATACATGTAATTGTAATATTAAAAAATGGAAAGGAAAGGGAACTTTCTAAAATTACGGAAAGCACACTACAGACTTGGAAGTTCAGAGAAACCCAAGTAGGATAAATACAAAGAAAAACACACCTAAACACACCATAGGCAAAATAATGAAATGTGAACATAAAAGATCTTGAAGGCTACAAGAAAAACAGACACTACATACAGAGAAACAAGAGTAAGAAGGTGAACAACTTCTTTCTGGAAACTGTGCAAGTTAGGGAAAGTGGAAAAACATTTCTAAAGTACTGAATAAAAAAACAATGTCAACTCAAATTTCTTTACTCAGTAAAAAAGTTTCAAAATGGATGTAAATACAGAGATTTCAAAGCAGAGCTGATAGAAATATTTTTAATGGATTCAATGTAATCCCAATGAAAATTTAAACTGCTGTTGAGGGGAGTAAGGTGATTATGAAGATTTCATATTTGTAGGATAGACACATAGATAAAAGAAAGTATCCTAGGTATGGCATCATGTATTTGTGAATGTGATAAAAGACAAAAGGCTGTCCCTCCTTGAGAGGCACTGATCTTCCTTCTGTTCCTTGTCCCTCAACACAGGTTGAGCTGACTCTACCTTTTCTCCTCTTCTACCACTAACTGAGCACATTCACTTCAAGCCATATCATCAATGGTGATCATAAGCACTACTGCAGATACAGCCCTGGAGTCTTGATTGTTTCTCATTTTGCCCTAACTCATTCCATAGAAACAGATTTGGTGCCTCTCAAGTGAGGCCAATTGGAAAGAGCATCTTCACCCTTTGTCCTAAGATCCAATCTGTGAAATTAAAACAATAGTTAGATAATTTGGCGTCCTCTGTTACCTGTGACATCTATTTCCAAATGTTGAATATGCATGTGAGTAGATTATCATAAACTTGAAAGTGTCCATTATACATTTCCAAAACTTTTCATGGCTAGTTCATTTTAGGTTAAGAAATTTTCAAATTTGTGACTTTGGCATCCGGTCAATCAAACTCTGCTATCAAAAGCAATTGATTTGCATTTTGCCTATTTGTCATTATTATAGCTCCAATGCCTTCAAAACCAGCATTTGTGTTGATAAAACAGAATTAATAGACACAGCATAGTCTAAGACCAGTAAGTTCCTCTGAATTGCCTGATCTAGGGTTCCCACAAGTGCCCTCTGAAGGATTCAATGTCCCAGGACATCCTGGATTCTAGTTGTTAGATGGACTTCCCTCATATTACTTGAGCTGTTCCATCCCCAACCTCAACATCAGTTAGGTCACTGATTGGACCACTACTCAGGAAAAATCCTTCCCAAAACTGTGGGAGGAATGATGCAGCCTGAAGGAGAACATCAACTCCTTGTAACAGGAGAGCTGTTATTTTTACACTGGTACCCACTTTTTGCTGAGATTACATGCCCAGCATATTTCAGACAAGTTTGGCAGAATCAGCATCCTTTGCTCCTTTTACCTCACTTTTCCTTCTCCTGCCTCGTTCTCTTCTTTTTCTCCTCCACTCTCCTCCATCATGCTCCTCCTCTTTTGGAGGTGTTATCTAGAGTCTGTTGAATCAGAAAAATATATTTATAGCCAAGTGCATTCTACGCATTATTTTACTAGTTTGCATGAGTATATCATTTCTAAATAGATATAAATATTTACTATGAATTATCAATCATTAAACACATATACATTGTTTGGGCCTAAAAATACTACTCCTGGAAAGCTTTTAGAAACCATTATAATTTTAAGGATGATTTTCAGTATTTTGGAAAAGTATTTGGAATCAACTACTAAAGTTGAACATAAGTAGCCAATAGCTTGAGCATTTCACTCCTAATTATGCATCCAACGAAAGGTGGTAGGTAAGAATATTTGTGGATGACTGATGAAAGCAACATGTGCCTCTGTAAGTTCTAAGAGAAAGGAGGAAGCCTTTTTTTTCCCTGAAAATATAATAAAAAAGTATTATACTAGAAATCAGACACTTTGTAATATAGTCTAAGCTACCAGTACCAAGCTTGGAATCTTAGATAAGTGACTTAATTTTGCTTAGCTGCAATTATTAAAAATCTCTCTAAGAGAGGTAGTAATGAAATCAATATTTATTTTGAAGATATTGTTCTTTTCAACCATGACAATTCCTTGGGTATTAAGATGTATTTTTTTCCTTTATTAATTGTACAGCTTGCAAAGGCAGTTATAAAGTATTATTAGGTAAATGCTCAGCCAAATATGTTATGGTCTTTGGTACCTTCGGATGTTCAGTTCAAGTCCAGAAATACAGCTGAACAGCACAAGGCCCTATCTGATTATGGGAAATTCAGCATAATAAAACTCTGCAAAGAACAGGAAAAAAGATGTTAAAATATGTGCTTTTCGGGCTTCCCTGGTGACGCAGTGGTTGAGAGTCCGCCTGCCGATGCAGGGGACACGGGTTCGTGCCCCTGTCTGGGAGGATCCCACATGCCACGGAGCGGCTGGGCCCGTGAGCCATGGCTGGCCGCTGAGCCTGCGCGTCCGGAGCCTGTGCTTCACAGCGGGAGGGGCCACAGCGGTGAGAGGCCCGCGTACCGCAAAGAAAAAAAAAAAGAAATATATATATATATGCTTTTCTTCTTTAAACAGTAAATCATATTTTGAGCAACTAAAAAATTTCAAGCTCCTATAATGTAATCCAATTGGGAAATGCCTTGTATAAATAAGTAAGCAATTTAAGGAAAACAAAATAGAGTTTTGTATAATGTTTCTATAATTTTTAAAACCTATTTCACTAGAGGTTTATAAAACAAAGAAACAAAAAGCAAATAGAAAGGTATAAGAAAATGTGTTTTATTTCCAATATTAAAATAATTCTCAGAAAAAAAGTTCTCAATATTTTTAGGGAAATTCAGAAGTCCCTATAGACTTTTAGCTATTGGGAGGAAAAAAACACAAAGTAGTATAGTTATTTTTAAAAATTGTATGGTTATTTACAGTTAAAAATATATATACACAGATATATTTATAGAATCCATAGTTTTTAATAAAAATCAGTAGGCTTCCATATATGATTTCAAAGAATTAAAATAATTTAATTTTAGTACTATAAGCAAGCATAAAATTAAATAAGTCCTATGAGATCTTTTGGAACATTATCTTGCATATCTTATACCAGCAGTCCCCAACCTTTTTGGCATCAGGGACAGGTTTCATGGAAGACAATTTTTCCATGGACTGGGGGAGGGGGGATGGTTTCGGGATGATTCAAATGCATTACATTTATTGTGCACTTTATTTCTATTATTATTACATTGTAATATATAGTTAAATAATTATATAACTCACCATAAAGCAGAATCAGTGGGAGCCCTGAGCTTGTTTTCTCTTGCCACTCACTGATAGGGTTTTTTTTTTTTTTTTTTTGCGGTATACGGGCCTCTCACTGTTGCGGCCTCCCCCGCTGCGGAGCACAGGCTCCGGACGCGCAGGCTCAGCGGCCATGGCTCACGGGCCCAGCCGCTCCGCGGCATATGGGATCCTCCCAGACCGGGGCACGAACCCGTATCCCCTGCATCGGCAGGCGGACTCTCAACCACTTGCGCCACCAGGGAGGCCCACTGATAGGGTTTTGATATGTCTGCAAGCAATTGATTTATTATGGTCTCTGTGCAGTCAAACCTCTCTGCTAATGATAATCTGTACTTGCAGCTGCTCCCCAACACTAGCATCACTACCTCAGCTCTCCCTCAGATCATCAGGCGTTAGATTCTCATAAGGAGCGTGCAAACTAGATCCCTCACATGCACAGTTCACAGGAGGGTTCGCGCTCCTATGAGAATTTAATGCCGCCGCTGATCTGACAGGAGGCGGAACTCAGGTGGTAATACAAGCGATGGGGAGTGGCTGTAAATACAGATGAAGCTTCACTCGCTTGCCGGCTGCTCACCTCCTGCTATGCGACCTCGTTCCTAACAGGCCACAGACTGGTACTTGTCCATGGCCCAGGCACTGGAAACCCCTGCCTTATACCATTTATTTATAGACTTAAAGGATTATAAAGATGTGATACACAATTATCAAGTCCAATATAAATTGCTTCATAATGTATAATGTCCTATTTAAGTTATGCCCTTGGTGAGGATAACAGGAAGGTTAGGCTTCTTTAGCTCTTCAGCCTATGACACAATTTCCATGCTGGTAGTTCCTTCCATCTTCAAGAACACCTCTATTTCATTATGATGTTATTTGCTTACAGCTTAGAATAGTCTAAGCAGACTGTCTACTGACCATGACCAGGAGTCATATAATTGCCCATAGACTGAGGAGCCTCCACCCAGCTGGGAACCATACACGTCTCCACTAAGAAGCTAGGTTAGTTTTTTTGTGTGTGTTTTATCATCAGTGCCTCTCCCTGATGGCATCCAGCACAAAACCACTTGGCAGGAGTGATGCCCACCTGAGTCCAAGTCACTGGGCAAATTCCATGTGACTTAGTTTACTGTAGAAACACCCTCCCAGGTCTCTTCCAATCCCCACTGAGACAAATATGGAAAATTCGAGGGGTGGTACTGGTGTACAAGAGAAAGTTTCCCTTGATAGGTCCTGCCCAATGTCACTGCCAATAGTGGCAATGATAATATGTCCCTTATAATACAAGTCATAATCTCTTCAAGGAAGCAAACAACATTTAAACTATTGAAATTAGTGAAATGCACATTTTACCAATTATGACCATCATAACTTTATAACTCAATACAAAAGCTCAATATAATTATTATGAAGTTTATTTAAATGGTGATTGTCTCAAGTTCTATAGTTTCTTGTTCCTTTTGTGTCTTCAGTGAAAGTGAACAAGAAAATGAAGTTCTAGTGTTTAGTTCTTTAGAGTAAGATACAGGTATCATCTGGTGGGTCATTCCTCTGGAGATGCTGGATCTCATCCTGAAGTTTTCTGCTCTCAGCTTGTAATCTCTCCTTGAGCTTTTCAGCCTCCTCCTAAAGAGTGATACATAAAACCAAAGAGCTTAGCAAAAAGTAGTGTCCAGATCACTGCAGGGGGAGGGGGGAGGTGAGGAGCCCAAATCATTGACTTTCCCTTAGTTATTTTAATCAATCAGTAACAAAAGACAGACCCTGATTCCTCCTTTCTGTTCATGTCCATTTTACGTCTCACTCTTGGTTTCCTACTTGTGTAATTCTTCTCCCATGTCTCTTTATCTAGCTACAGAAGCATCATCATCTCTCAATCCCTGAACTGTTGGTGTTCCAAGAATTATACCCTAAGTCCCCTTCCCCCTTTGTCCTTAGGGAATCTGAGTCACATCTTGACGTCAATTCTCATGTATACACAGAGGAATGTCAGATCTAGTATTACAAGGAGAGATTGATACAACAACTAGGTGTCTAGGTGATATCCACAATCAGGTGAGGAGTCTGAGCCTTCAATAAGGGAATTTGTTTCATGTCTCCACAGTTATGGGGTAAAAGTAGAAGGACCGTGTGGGGAGATCAGAAACACCAGGTTGAAAATACTGTCCTTCAGTGCAGGTCTGTAATTTCAAAATTGTCTTGGAGCAGTGTCTGGAAAACGAGGACCTACAGGTAGATCAGCCACCCTGGAGGAGGAGAAGGGTGTCCTTTGTCTCATAAGGGTGCTCACATAAGAATTTCAGACTAGGTTTGTAGAAACGAAAGCATTGTAGATCTCACTCACTGGGAAGGCGGTTTTGATAACTTGCTAGGATGTATGATATTGGCATTTAGTTATCTCTTTGGAACCTAATTTTTCTAATCAGAAAAATAAGGACATAATGGTTCTGATTCACAGTGAATAGATTAGATTAGAGAATGTGTGTAAAGTGCTTTGTACAGTGCTTGGTAAATAAGAACTACTGTTAATTGAGCGATAATAATAGTAGAGGACTGGATGAAACAAGTTAAAGACTTTCAGAACCAGTGACAATTAAGGAAAGGAAAGGAGCATAAACACAGTAATATGAAATTAATTTAGCAAGGTAATCTATGACAAGTGGAAAAGACTAGCTAGAGCAATTAACAAGATAACAAAAAAGACTAATTACCGTGGGTTAGAAATATCCTTGGATTTTGCTTAACAAATTAAATAGTGCTTATGCTGTGCCAAGCGTCATTCTAAACACAAATATTGACTCATTTAAGTATCAAAATAGCCCTATAGGGCCTCCCTGGTGGCGCAAGTGGTTGAGAGTCCGCCTGCCGATGCAGGGGATACGGGTTCGTGCCCCGGTCTGGGAGGATCCCATATGCCGCGGAGCGGCTGGGCCCGTGGGCCATGGCCGCTGAGCCTGCGCGTCCGGAGCCTGCACGTCCGGAGCCTGTGCTCCGCAACGGGGGAGGCCACAACAGTGAGAGGCCCGCATACCGCAAAAAAAAAAAAAAAAAAAAAAAATAGCCCTATAAAATAGGTATTATAACCATCTCTGAACAATATATATATTTATATATTTATAATATAAGAAGTGGAGCTGGCTTTTTTTTGTTTTTGCAGTACGCAGGCCTCTCACCGTCGTGGTCTCTCCCGTTGCGGACCACAGGCTCCAGACGCGCAGGCTCAGTGGCCATGGCTCACGGGCCCAGCCACTCTGCGGCATGTGGGATCTTCCCGGACCGGGGCACGAACCCGTGTCCCCTGCATCGGCAGGCAGACTCTCAACCACTGTGCCACCAGGGAAGCCCAGAGCTGGCTTTTTTACCCAGGCTGTCTGATTCCAGAGTCCTTGCACTGAGCTACAATATTATGCTGCCTCTCCCACATTGTCACTGCTTCATGTTCTCATCAATACAGGGAGGGGAATATGATTAAAATCCAGAAATGAAATAATTGATGAGTACCTTGAGCTGACGTTCTTGGGCCCTCTGTTGCAGGGCCTGCTGGTATACTCTGTTTATCTCCATTTGTCTCATTTGTTCCCGATGGAGTCTCTCCCTCTGCTCCATCATTTGCTGGTGATGCATTAGAATTGCCCACAACCTTTGTTCTTCAGCCTTCATAAACTCTGCTTTCACACGTGCCTCTGAAAAGGAAGAAAATGGCAAACTTCTCTAGGATTAAAGTACCCTTCCTTCTGCCCCCCACTCATTTGTTATTGCTGTTACTTCATAGAGAAAATTCCCTGGGGTCATATTTCCCCTCCAGGTAATTATATTGTAGCTGACAGTATACGCCCTATTCAGATATAGACTGGGGAGCTAAGAATGGCACATCTTTGCCATTCTTGCTCTTGTTTAATGATCCCAGGTGAACCAGGCCAAGTTAATTTAAAATGTATAGAATTTCTGTCTTGCATTTTTCCCCCCGTTTTCTTCTCACCTTCCATCTCCTTTTCCTTTGCTGTGAGAACCAGATCTGTCTGCCAAATGGTAACTCTTACAGACTCCTTGGACTGTAAATATTTCTGCAGAGCTTCCTCAGCCTAGGAACCCCAAAAAATGCAGTTAGAGCTAGGAAATGATTAGAAATGTTATAAACCTCTTTATTTCCTTTTCTTCCCAGCATCTTTTCCTCCCTGGAAGTGCTCAGTCTGTACTTGGTGAAACTATCAGTCAAGGCTTTTCTGTCAAGGGGTGGGCACAAGCTCCAGGCTGGCCTATCAGAGTACCCAAGGCCACTTGATGCAAAATATTTGAGTACAGGCGGGAAAATACTGCAGCTTGGATGTTTTAAAGACTGACATGGATGGTGGGAAAGATGCTTTCTCTCCCATGACACTGAGGGCACAAAGGACTAGTTAAGCTGCGAGCTGTTGGTGTCATCTTTGCTGCTGTGTGGGGTGAGCCTGCCTGAGAATGACACCAATGGTGAGGAAAACAGAACAGAAAGCTGGAGGTGAGATTGGAAAGAAAAAGGAAAGGGGAAAATTGATTACATTGTTACATGTACTCAACTGATTATGTTAAACTCTTGAACATATCTACACTTACAACTAAATTTAAACATTTTGCCTTTAGTTTATGTGAGCCAGTGAATTATTTTCTTAAGTTAGTTCAATTATTGGGATTCTGTACTGTGTAACCAAAAAAGTCCCTTTGTTGCAATGAGTGTTGAAGGTTGTGATAAAAGTCTGGTGACTATGGTGATAGGTCAGTTTAATACCACAGCTCTCATTCTTCCTGTCCAAAAAATGAAGACCCCTAGCAATTCCCCATAATTAATACATAAAACTAGGGATACCTGTATTCCTTTCCTGGGTTCCTGATAGTACTTTGCCTTCAGCTCTTCTCTCTTCTGAAGGAAAAGACGATGCCCCCCAGGTTTTGAATAAATCCCTTGCTTCACATCTTCTTCTAGAGGACAAAAAATATCCTGAAGTAAAGCTGAACAGCGATTCAGTGATGCCTCCAAATTCCGTTTACAAAAATCATTCTGTTTGGCTTCTAGCAGGGTCTTCAAAGGGAAAAAGGCCCATGGAAGAGGTGTTAGCAACACTACAGCACTTTTAGAAATGGTTTACAAAAAGAATTTCTGGATTTTTTCTGTAAATTCAAGGCCTACAAGCAATGCTATATCCTCCCTACCAAACCTAGAAAAGTTCCAAGGATGATACACTGTAGAAAAATGACTTTACTTTTGTTTTTGAAATCTCCTGGAACCCCATTCTTTTGCTTTTTCTGCTTTAGATAAGATCTTCAGACTACCTCATGCCCTAATTTTAAATGCAACCTACTGTTTTACAACCATCCCAGTATTATACTGGGCTGGGATTCCCAATTATGTAGAATGGATGAGTGTGTGCTATTAAACCTAGGGATATAATATTTTAGTAGATCCATTTGGCAATTCTGTATGCTTGATTAATAAAAAAGGAAAGTTAATTAGTACTTTATGAATACATTTTTTAAGGGATAAGATTACTTAAAAAAAAATTAGTCCATGGGTGTAACATAGTAAGTTGAGTTGTCTGCCTGTGAAAGTTTCAGAATCTATAGGGTCCAGAGTAGTTGCATGTTTATTTGTTTGGTTTTTTGTTTGTTTGTTTTCAGAATAATAGTGATATCTTGGTCACATAAGTGATAGTCATTGTCTCTCAGTCTAGTAAGAATTGTTTCTCTTAAGTCCTCATTTTGCCTCATAGCAATACCTTGCCTATATTGCCCCTAAGCCCCATGAACTACAGCAATAAAACTTAATTACCTCTAATTTTTCCTGGAATCCTTGGTCTATATCCTCGAAAGAGTGCTTCATGAAGACTTCCATAGCCCCTTTCTCACTGGCCCTGTGCAGGTCCAGTAGCTCCTGGAGGGTTTCCGTGGGCAGCTGCACTTTCTGGCCCATCTGCTGGTCATAGTGGGCAATGGCCTTTTGCACTGCGGCCAAGTTCTTAATCTGGGCCAAGGCCAGGACTTCGTTCTCCAAGCAGGGCAGATCCCCACTGTTGATGGCATTGACATAAGTCAGTACCAGCCTCTCTAGATCTTCACAGGAGGAAGAGATGCTTGAATTATTTGCAGAGAAAAAGGACATGCTCTGAACTGAGTAATTCTGAGAATGTTAATTTAGCGTATTCAGCCTCCTGCACAGTGTTCAAGTGGCCCAAATAAGTTCCTTTGGGAAATTATGTGACCAAAAAGACAGATCTTTAATTCTTTGAGAAAAGAAAGTGTTCAAAGAGGAAAGTTCAAGATCTATGTGATGATCCACATTTCATCATTTTCTCATTGAGAAATGAGGAAATGGTTATATAAAATTGTGTGTATTCATTTGATTAGAATACTATAGACCTTTTGCCTCTTTATACTTCCCATTCTTTCTCTCTTCCTCAGGTTTCTATTTCCTTCAGAATTCCATTTCCTCCTCCACTTCAACATGTAAAGCTGGTATGAGTGTTACCCTCACTGGAAAAATCACAAAGTAGGCAAATTAGACCAGGTCACCTTACTCTTTGTTGGAATAGTCCTGTTTGTCTTCCTTGTCCTTAGCTATTTTTGTTTGCACTCAACTTCCCTTTAGAGCGTAGCAATAATTGACAAAGTTCCAAAACATAGAGTATTTAAGAACAACTGGACCAAGAAGTCTGCTTAGATTTCTTTAAGGGTTCTAAACAACTTGGGCATCTGCTTGTTTAATGTTTGTATCAAGAACATTCTATTTATACAGAAAATGTATGTGTTTTCCTCATCTTCTGCTTATCAAAGGCATAATAAGTATCCATAATATCGGTAGAACAAATGCTGCCAACCATGTGGGTTAGTCTAGTTCAACAGTGGACCACTTATAGGTAGAACTTTTGTAACCTGACCTTTTCATCAGGTTATATTCCTAATTTATCTTACTTTGCAGGCATTGCTAAAAAAAGCCCAGAAATATTTTTGGTACTCACCTGAATTTAATAAATATGATACATATGGTTTTCTTGGTAGTAGCTGATTATGTATTTTCAACAGTGGAAGGAGAAAATTACAACAGTGCTCCCATTCTCTATTTTGGATTGAAGGAAAATCCTTGAAGAGGTACTCACGAGATCTATTGACCTTGATGCCTCCTGAAAGAGTTTTAGTCTTGGAATGGCTGAAGATGTAGGAACAGAAATCTTCCACTTGTTGTACAAATTCAGGATCCAGGTCATCATTATGCAGTGTCTCAAGCTGGGCAAGCTTCTTCCGATGAGTGGGCAAGTCAAAAATAAAGCATTTCTTTATTGGAAAGAATTTCTGTATACACAGACGGGGCAAATTAAAATTTTGAAGATGTTGATCGGTGCCTGAGGAAGGAAAAATAGGATTATTTAGTATAGGGTTAACTTTCATTTTAATCTCTTTCCCACAAATAAATGTGCTTTCTACCTACTGTTATTTCTTTCACTACATTTTCACAAACCCTAAGCACAAACTTAAAACGTGATCAATCAGGGAAAGGAAAATGGAAAAGTAATTTGCTCCAAGAACAGGGGAGTAATACAATTTAATATTGAATGTATTAGTTCACTTTAAATCAATAGTATTAATTATTTATGTGATAATTTAGTCAGGTGAATAAATATAGGAAACTATAACTTTAACCAGCAATACACAAGAGATAATTTCTTGTGCTACTTTTCTCCCTCTTTCCAAAATTGAAGTCCCTGTTACCCTGCTTTGGCCTCAGTGAATTCTCCAGGTACTCATCTGCTGTGATGAGTCGCCCATTAGCTTCCAGGTCAAGGTAGAAATCTCTCACAGTCCACACTAAGTCTGGACAGATGCTCATAAAGTCAGCTTCATTGTCTACCCCATCAAGATCAGGTGAGGTAACTGTTCTGAGTAGATTTGACAGTTCTGTCACATAGCTGAGATGCAATTAAGGAAAACTGTTGGAAATAGAACTGTGTCTAAACCATATTTAATTCCATGCCCTCCTATACTTTTATATTCCCTTTGGGTTATAACCAATCCTCATTTCATCAGTAAATATAAGGACTCTTTTTCTTGCCCCTTTTTTTCCCCCCAACATCTTTATTGGAGTATAATTGCTCTACAATGGTGCATTAGTTTCTGCTGTATAACAAAGTGTATCAGCCATACGTATACATAAATCCCCATATCCCCTCCCTCTTGCACCTCCCTCCCACCCTCCCTATCCCACCACTCTAGGCGGTCACAAAGCACCGAGCTGATCTCCCTGTGCTATGCAGCTGCTTCCCACCAGCCATCCATTCTACACTTGGTAGTGTATATATGTCCATGCCACCCTCTCACCTCATCCCAGCCCACCCTTCCCCCTCCCCATGTCCTCAAGTCTACTCTCCACATCTGCATCTTTATTTTGGTCCTGCCCCTAGGTTCTTCACAACCTTTTTTTTTTTTTTTTTTAGGTTCCATATATATGTGTTAGCATATGGTATTTGTTTTTCTCTTTCTGACTTACTTCACTCTGTATGACAGACTCTAGGTCCATTCACCTCACTACAAATAACTCAATTTCATTTCCTTTTATGGCTGAGTAATATTCCATTGTATATATGTGCCACAGCTTCCTTATCCATTCATCTGTCAATGGACACTTAGGTTGCTTCCATGTCCTGGCTATTGTAAATAGAGCTGCAATGAACACTGTGGTACATGACTCTTTGAATTATGGTTTTCTCAGGGTATATGCCCAGTAGTGGGATTGCTGGGTTGTATGATAGTTCTATTTTTAGTTTTTTAAGGAACCTCCATACTGTTCTCCATAGCAGCTGTATCAAGTTACATTCCCACCAGCAGTGCAAGAGGGTTCCCTTTTCTCCACACCCTCTCCAGCATTTATTGTTTGTAGATTTTTTGATGATGGCCATTCTGACCGGTGTGAAGTGATACTTCATTGTAGATTTGATTTGCATTTCTTCAATGATTAGTGATGTTGAGCATCCTTTCATGTGTTTGTTGGCAATCTGTATATCTTCTTTGTAGAAATGTCTATTTAGGTCTTCTGCTCATTTTTGGATTGGGTTGTTTGTTTTTTGATATTGAGCTGCATGAGCTGCTTGTAAATTTTGGAGATTAATCCTTTGTCAGTTGCTTCATTTCTAAATATTTTCTCCCATTCTGAGGGTTGTCTTGTCTTTTTAATGTTTACAATGTTTTCATTTTTGTGTTTGATACACAAGGACTCATGAACATAGCTGGTGAATAAAGCAGTTCTCTCTGGCTTTGGTGCCATCCTGGACAACAAAAGGATACTGCAAGAGGTCGATAGCCCTCTGGTCAATTGTGTTCATGGTATTATATACAAAGGTACTACTCAGTAGTAGTGCCAGTACAGATATCTGGGTGTCACTCTTCTTGTCACCCTAGAAATCAGAACAAATTTCAGTCATGTCTCATGGCATTCCCATATGAGCAGTTATTAAAAATAGACCCTTGACTTACAAATGTTAGATAAGACGAACAGAAATGGTTGTGAGAAACATATGAGCTTTGAATAGTTCTGTCATTAGCATTGATAATTTTATACAAAACCATATTTTGTTAACTTATCAGTCCCTCTTATAACTGGTTAGGTATTTGAAATATGGATAGTCAAAGTTCGTGAAGGTAACCAGAGTGCTTAAAATCAAGATTTTCAATTGTGTAAAACAAAGTTGGTCTGTATACATAATACATGCATCTATTTTATTGAGTAGCTTTTATACACAGGACAGTTCGATACGTTTTTCTTTTTCCTTTTTTTTTTTTTTTTTTTTGTTTTAGAGAGAGGGATAGGACAAGTGACAGCATACAGCTAAGCTTCAGCACCAGAATTGCTCAAAGAGTAGGGGTGTATTAGGGATACATATTCAGGAGCCTACTGGGGGTGAAGGATGTGAATAAACTGCACAGGTAATAAGGCAGTTCTCTGAATTGACTTGGTATTTCTCTGCTGCACAAATGGATCAGGAGCCCTGCAAAGGAGAACCTTCAGAGTATTCAATGCAAACCTCTAAATGGTTCTCTTCCTCTTTTAGAACATGTAATCTAAACTGGATACCCCCAACCTTGGGCTCCAAGGCACCTTCTTCGTGTTGGGATCTGTACACAGAAGATGCTAAGATACAAAGATATACAGTCCCTGTACATGGAGGCCATTTCTTACAGATCTCCAGGTGATTATCTAATCTGGTAGGGATGAGAAAGGTAAAGTCCTTATCAGCCTGAGCCCCAGAGCCTCTTCTCCACAGACTACTGTCATATTTTTCCCCTTGTTGAGGTTTCAGATAATGTTTAAAATGTAAAATGGATCAGAGATAATTCTTCACTGGTTAGCAGGACTGGAGCAGAAACATGTTTGATTCCTGGTACTGTCGAGATAAGTTTTTAACTACTGTCTCCATGTTACAGGTGAGGAAACTAAAGAAAAAGTGAGTTAACTATTTTGAATTGTGGTAAATTAAAGGCAAAACGAAGACATAAAAAATGAGAGCTCAAGGGAAAGATCCAGTTTTGTGCTCGAGCCAGCTCACCAGAGCTGGCTGTGTACATCTTTCCTGAGCCCTGAGTTTAGTGACTTGACTTTGGTAGCTTGGAGTGAGCTGTTATGGGAGTACTTGGAAAACTGGCAACTACTACAAAGCAAGGCTTTTTTTCCCCAGTGGGCTGGTTGTTAGACACTTACCAGCGTAGAAGTGGAAAAATCCCACGTTACTCCTGTGCAAATGATAAAATGGATGAGACCAAAGGAGAAATAGAAGATTTGAGGAGACTTATTCTTGTTTGTCAGAGTCCGAGAGCTCCTAGTGCCAGGACCCTGATTTGGACTCAAGTCCCACTGCCCTGAAGCTTACTGCATATCTCTATCCTCTACAGGGTCAGACTCGTGACAGTGATTTTGTTTGTACCACCTTTCTGCAGTTCGGTTAAGTGCCTATCTCCGCGTTAGCACAGCTTCCCAATTATGATTCTGGCTTATACATATATTTTTCTCACTTCAGGTTTCCAAACTTTGACTATTAAAAATAGAGAGGGGAGGGCTTCCCTGGTGGCGCAGTGGTTGGGAGTACGCCTGCCGATGCAGGGGACATGGGTTCATGCCCCGGTCCGGGAAGATCCCACATGCCGTGGAGTGGCTGGGCCCGTGAGCCATGGCCACTGAGCCTGTGCATCCAGAGCCTGTGCTCCTCAATGGGAGAGGCCACAGCAGTGAGAGGCCTGCGTACCGCAAAAAAAAAAAAAAAAAAAAAAAAAAGAAAGAAAGAAAGGGGAAAAAAGGTATACCCTGGTTAAGCAGAAGTACAAAAAAATAATCTCCCTGTGTAAAGAATGTTCAGGAATGAGGAGGTTGATTTTAAAAAAATCCTTGTTCCTTGCCTTCTCTACGTCTCCAAGTCCCTCCGTGTCAAGAAGAACCAGGATGTGGTTTGGCTTCTCAGGGTGAGGCACACACCACATCCAGATGCCCTTGGTGTGAGACTGCACTGTGGATCCAACAGAGAAACCTGCAAGGGGGAGTGGAGAGGGTGTAATTGAGGAGGGGATCTGGAAATTGGAGACTTTCTTGACAACTGAGTTACCGTTTAAGGAAAGCAAATGAAGATATGGCAGAAAGTATAACCCAGTATTGATCTGAACTACAATAGAGGGATGAGATAATAAGAATACCAAGTACTGTAGGCTGGAAATTTGATGGATTTTTTGCAAGAATATTATGGTATTAAAATTTTAATCATTTGTAATTACATATGTAGAAGTATTTTAATGATGTCTTACCCTTATAATTGGAAAATAGTATGATTTTTCTAAGAAAAAAAGAGGTGATATGTCAGAAACAGAACTCAACTCTTTATCTCCCAGAAGATAATTAACTATCGGTGGCCCAAACATTAGCTTTCAATATTCCTCCGCATCTCTAACTTCCTCTCCTCGCATCACCTTCCTGCATGCTGGGAGTGTGGGTGGACAGAAGGGACTAGGCTGGGCTTTGCTGGTGCCACTCACCCTTGTTCTTCCCAGCCAGCTTGTTCATCAGGTAGGATTTGCCGGTGCGGTAGAGGCCCACGATAGCTACCACCACAGTGGGCTGCTGAATGGAAGACAGGATCTTCAGAGCTTTCGGATTAACCAACAGTCGCCCATTAATGTTCTCAATGAGGCACAAGGGTTCTGGCATGTGAACCACTGGGGCCATGTTCAGGGGGGTCACCTGATCTGCAAGGGAAGAGATGGGATAAACTGGAATTTCTAGACTTTAAACAGAAAAATCATTTTGCTTCCTCAACCTGCAGGCATACTACTCTGCAGCATGGCCTAAGTTTCTGAAGAAGTTTAAAAAAGACAAAAGAGCAAAGAGGGTCATAGTAAAATATGTCCTAGGCCCTACAGAGTTCTACTATAGGCTACCCCACTGGTTCTTAAATATTTGGTGGCCTTATGGAAAACCATTTTCTGAGACTAACTTACTGCTATTTTGAGTCTGACACTTCCCCACTGGTTTTGGCTTGCTTATATTTCTTAGTTTTTACCTCTTTGAATCCCCAGATTGAATCTTTATGACCACTATTTGTTACATGACACTTCTTGCTTTTACACTGTATCAACTTGCTTTTCTCTAATTTAGGGCTATGTCCAGTCAAAGTGTATTATACTAAACGCTGCCAGGTCATTATGTAGCATTATCTAACAAATAACGGTTGTTTACTTCCTAAAGCTTTACTCTTAAAGAATTTTTTATGTAGCTATTAATATGTGTTCTTCAGTCAAAACTTTAATGAGTGTTCATTTTATGAATGAGAAAGTGAGTGAAAATATTTTCTTAAATAATACTTAACCATTTATTTTCTAATTTCTGGGCATCAATTTCTGTAACCTAAGGAGTCCCCGATAAAACATCTTTAAGCTATCTGAGATTAAAACAAATGCTTGCTTTTCTGCCTTGCCACATCATAAAGAACAATTTTCTTCCATTTTAGAAGTGATTATTTTCAACAGAAGCTAAAAATCCACCATCTGCTTGCCTTTTTCAAAAAACTGAAATCTTACAGCGCAAAGGTCTGGATTCCCTTGCTAGCTTTTAAAAAGTTATAAAGACCCATTCTCCCCCTTTCTTCATAGCCAATGCCCCAGAGATTATCCAGATGACAGATAAATAAAAACAGAAACTGCTTGGCAACAGATAACATATCCATTGCACATGTCATCGCGTCAGGGCATGGGAGCCAGGAAATGTTCAGTCCAAGTCACATCCAAAAAGAGGGGATCACACATAATTTTACATTCCCAAATGCAAAGTTTCTTTTTACTCTAATCCACTTCCAATGCAGTTTTGGCACCTTATGCTTATTGAGTTCTGTTATCTGATTTGTATATAGCAGGGGTCATAATCATTTTTAGGTTCGAAAGATATGGGGACCTGGCAGTGATGATCTATAACAGTTAGCTAGAAAGACAGAAGATACACAATCTAAATCTATTTGCAGACTTTGGGAAACTACAAGCTCTTGTGCTTTGGAATGAGGTCACTAATGGGAAAGGAAGCTAGTTTGTCTGAATTTTCAGACCTCCTAATGAATAACATTTAGCGCTGTGTATCTATATTAATGAAAGTATTTTATACATTGTCCCCAGATGTTACCCGGGTAACATCTTTAATGTTTTTAGGACAGCCCAATCTCCAAAACATCTCTGCAAATTCAATGTGTTTGAGCCCCATACATAACTATTACTCTATCATAACTCAACCTATGATGTGCGCTCTGAGTTGCATTCTTCTCCCTAACTCTGTTAGAGCCCCATACTCTTTTGTAAATAAAGACAATGCAAGAATGCATTAAAACACACAGAAATACAAATATACATTTTGACTTTGAAATAGGGCAGATCTGATTTCTAATCTCAGACCTCCACCTGGCTCTCTGTGTGACACTGGCATTTCACTTAACACTCTAAGCCTATCTTCAGAAAAAGAAAGTAAATAAATAACTTTATATACATCAGTATAACTGCTAGCTTAAAAAAGAGAGAGAGAGCTGTAGGAAAGGAAAAATATGTGTAAAGAAGGAAAGTGCTAAGAAATATAAGAGAAAAGGCTTGGAAGGACTACTGATGGAGTTTCTAGAAGAAGACATCTCTGTTTTCTAGATGGGTTTTGTGTTACTTTTATGTTGGTTGCCTTCACTTTGCTTTGTGTTGTTTTTGGTTTGAGTTGGTAGGAAAAGGAAAAAGCTCTTCTTAATGAGAAAAATGGAAATCAAGCAAGAAGGAGATGCACAAAGTATGTGCCGTGATAAGAAATTCAAAGGAAGAGAATGTTTCAAGGAGTAAACAAAATTTCCAGACAGTGTTAAGTGATTCGTTGGGACTTCCGTGGAGGCCCAGTGGTTAAGGCTCCACGCTTCCACTGCAGAGGGCAGGGGTTCAGTCCCTGGACTAAAGGTCCCAAGTGCCGTGCGGTGCAGCCAAAACAAAACAAAATAACAATGAAAAATACATAAAAAACAAAAAGTGATTCATAATAGTAGAATTATCAGAGGAGTAGAAACAAAGTCCGACACAAAAGGCCTTAAGGAATGAGTGGGTGTCAATAAATCAAGACTAATTCATTCAGGGTTCTTTCTAAAGGAAGAAATTCATCTTCAAAAAAGTGCAGGACTATGAGTAAAATATATAGCCATTTTCATGAAACTTCTTCATTGTTCATTCTGGGTTTCAGCTTTTTTTCTTTCTTCTTTTTGTCCTTAACAAGGTAAGCAAACCTTTTACATTACATTTCGTTCAATGCTCTTTCTCATGAAAATAGTACAGTCATAACTCTTCAAAAGTTAAGGCTTCAGTTTGAAGGATCTTTGTCAGGTTTTACCAAAGGTAACCTAAGTGGCAGTTATGATCTCCATAGATCATAGGGTGGCAAAGGAAGAAAAACAGTATGAAGACATTTCAAACTCTCAGTCCCCACACGTGCTCGTGTCTAATTCAGCAGAACTGGCACTTAATGAATTCTGCTGCCTGTCTGACAACACCACAATTTACCTTTAATAAGAGTTGATAGTCCACGTCGAGCTCAGCTGCAATGTATCGTGAACAGACTTTTTAAGACATCCTGACACTTTCCACCCTTGCCCCAGACTTACCTTAACGGTGAAATCAGTAGCAGAGATCTTTTAGAGCTGGTAAGAAAGGTGCTTCAATGAGAAATTGCTAAGAGTTCTAAATCTGTCCCTCAGTTTAGCTGTGTTGGTTTCTGATATACTTTTTTCTTATCCAGTCCTGGAGATTTATTTTCTTTCCACTCCACTCTACCAGAGGGCAAGGATTACAGTATGAAACAAGAACTGAAAGTGGAAGGGGTTTTTGAAATGTCACTGCAGTAAACTGAAACCACAAGCCAAACTGAAACCACAAGCCAAACCACAAGCCAAATTGTACATGGAAGAGAACTTTGAAATCATTTGCATTTTTTTCTACTCCAAACTGTCCTCGGGGCTGTGAGAAACCATAATAAGTCTACAGTAACAGTGAATATAACCCCAAGGTTGTTTACATTATGTGAGTTTACCATTTTTGTTTGTTTTTTGTTTTTGTTTTTGCTTGGCTGCACCGCGCCGCATGTGGGATCTTAGTTCCCGATGCGGATCCAACCTTTGCCCCCCACAGTGGAAGCTCAGAGTCTTAACCACTGGACCGCCAGGAAAGTCCCCGTTTGTTTGCTTTTAAGGAACCAGCCTTCCTATCCAATTCAGGTCATCTCTTGCTAAACATTTAGGAATTCTGATAGAATCTTTTTCTGAGAAAACTTGAGCTTGACACACAGAATAAACTGCTGTATAATTTCAATGAAGAAAAATCCACTTCCTCAATAGACAAACTAGATGCTAAACAATTTTAAAGAACTTAAAAAAAATCAGTCATTAAATGGTCAACAGATTTTTGTAACTGCACCTTTCATCTGTCAGGCAAACATTCAAAGCAAACACTTTGAATGCCTACTACACACTGCAGTATTCAAAGAGAAGCAAGAAACCAACAATCAAGAAGCATCATAATGCCTATGAGGAGATTTCGCTCTAGATGAATGCAACCTACAGCCTCCTTTGCCTCCCTCAAACCCAGTCCTCCCAAGCATGCAAATATTTATTTGGTTGTCTTCCTTATTTTCAATTACTGTCTGGTAGCGTTGGCACATTGTTTTTCAGAGCTTTGTAACTTAAATCTTTCAACCACCCAAGATATTAATAATAGAAAGTTCTCTATGTCTTTTTATTATTATTACTGAGATATAACTGATGTATAACATTGTATTACTTTTAGGTATGCAACACAATGATTTGACATATGTATATATTGAAAAATCATTACTACAAAAAGTTTAGTTAACACCTGTGACCACACAGTTACATTTTTTTCTTATGATGAGAACTTTTACGATATACTCTTTTAGCAACTTTCAAATATACAGTATTCTTAACTATAGTCACCACGCTGTGCATTATATCCCAGGATTTATTTATAACTGGAAGTTTGTACTTTTTGACCACCTTAACACATTCCACCCTCCCTCCCCACCCCTTTGGCAACCACCCATCTGTTCTATGAGGTCAGTGTATTGTTATTTTTTAAGATTCCACATATAAGTAAGATCATACAGTATTTGTCTTTCTGTCTGACTTATTTCACTTAGCATAATACCTTCCAAGTCCATCCATGTTGTCACAAATGGCAATATTTCCTTCCTTTTTATGGTTGAGTAATATTCTATCATATATACATACCACATTTTCTTTATCTACTCATCCATTGATGGATAGTTAGGTTGTTTACACATCTTGGCCATTGTGAATAATCTTGCAATGAACATGGAAGTGAATATATCTCTTCAAGGTAGTGTTTTCATATCCTTCAGAGATATACCCAAAACTGGAATTGCTGGGTCATGTGATAGTTCTATTATTAATTTTTGAGGAACCTCCATACTGTTTTCCATGGTGGCTGTATGAAATCTATATTCCCACCAACAGTGCATAAGTGTTTGCTTTCTCCACATCCTTATCAACACTTGTTATTTATTGTCTTTTGGATAATAGCCATTCTGACAGGTGTGAGGTGATATCTCATTGTGGTTTTGATTTTCCTTTCCTTAATAATTAGTGATGTTGAACATTGTTTTTCAGTTACTTGTTGACCCTTTTTATGTCCTTTTGGAAAAATGTTTATTCAGGTCCTCTGCCCAAATTTAATCAGAAATTTTTTTCCTACTGAGTTGTATGAGTTCTTATATATTTTGGATATTAACTTCATCAGGTAGATGATCTACAGATATTTTCTCCCATTCTGTAGGTTGCTTTTTCATTTTGTTGATGGTTTCTTTTGCTGTGCAGAAGATTTTTCATTTGATGTAGTTACATTTGTTTATTTTTGCTTTTGTTGCCTTTGCTTATGGTGTTAAATTTTAAAAACTTTGCCAAGACCAATGTCAGGGAGATTATCCCTATGTTTTGTTTTAGGAGTTTTTTGGTTTCAGGTCTTAACATTCAAATCTTTAATCCATTTTGAGTTTATCTTTGTGTGTGGTGAAAGATAGTGATCCAGTTTCTTTTTTTTTTTTTTTTTTTTTGCGGTATGCGGGCCTCTCACTGTTGTGGCCTCCCCCGTTGCGGAGCACAGGCTCCGGACGCGCAGGCTCCGGACGCGCAGGCTCAGCGGCCATGGCTCACGGGCCCAGCCGCTCCGCGGCATATGGGATCCTCCCAGACCGGGGCACGAACCCGTATCCCCTGCATCGGCAGGCGGACTCTCAACCACTTGCGCCACCAGGGAGGCCCCAGTTTCTTTCTTTTACATGTGGCTGTCTAGTGTTCCCGACACTACTTATTGAAGAGACTATTCTTTCCCTGTTGCATCTTCTTGGCTCCTTTGTTGTAAAATAATTGATCATATATGTGTGGGTTTATCTGTACGCTCTCAATTCTGTTCCGTTGATCTCTGTGTCTGTTTTTATGCCAGTACCATACTATTTTGACTATTATAGCTTTGTAATATAGTTTAAAAGCTAGAAGCATGACGGCTTCAGTTTTGTTCTCCTTTCACAAGATTGCTTTGACTATTCAGGCCTTTTTGAGATTCTATACGAATTTTAGGATTCTTTTATATGAAAAAACTTTGCTGGATAGAGTATTCTTGGCTGAAAGTTTTTACCTTTCAGTATTTTGAGAATGTCATTCCACTCTCTTCTGGTCCATAGAGTTTATTCTGAGCAACCTGCTGATAGCCTATTGGGGATTCTTCTGTACGTTAAAATGTTTTTTTCTCTGGCTGCCTTAGAATTCTTTCTTTGCCATTGACTTTTGACAGTTTTAATATAATGTATTTTGGAGAAGGTCTTTTTACATTGAAGTAACTAGGTGTTCTCTTTCTTATCTTCATGGACTTGAATATCAAGTTCCTTCCCCAGGCTTGGGAAATTCTCAGCTATTATTTCTTTAAATAAATTCTCTGCTCCCTTCATCTGCTCTTCTTCTGGGAAACCCATTAACCTAATGTTGCCCTTCCTAAAAGAGTCAGATAGTTCTTATAGAATTTCCTCATTTTTTAAAGATTGTAATTCTTTCCTCTTCTGCCTGTATTATTTCTAGATTTCTATCTTCAAACTGACTAATTCTCTCTACCATGTGGTCTGCTCTATTTCCAACGCTTTCTAATGCATTCTTCATCTTGTTTATTGAGTACTTCAGCTCCAGAATTTCTATTTGACTTTTTCTTAGAGTTTCAATCCCTTTAGCAAAGTATTCCTTCTGTTCATTTATTCCTGAGCTCATTGTACTGCCTCTCTGAGGTTCTGGTGAATTGTCACTTTCTTTCTGTGATACAGTGTTACTGTTGTTCTTCATGTTGTGATGAGTTGTTAGAGAGTTGGCACTTTCCACCCTCCACTGCCTCTGTCAGAGGTGTAGTTTGGTGCCTTCTTGTCCCTGCTTGTGTCTCTAGGGTTGTTAGGGCCTTGCTACTGCTTGTGTCCCTGGTGTTGCCGTCCGGGGCACCAAAATAGCAGGTGCTTCCACCGCATCCAAGATCTCCTGAGTCACAGGCTCCACCTCTGCTGGGGGAGGAGAAGGGGGAGGGGGAGCTAGGATCATGGGCACTTCTGCCATATCCAGGGTTGCGAGGTTCACTGGCAACGCTGCCGTGGGTGGTGATGGATGAGCGGACTGGAGTTGTGGGTGCCTCTGTAGCTGGAGGGATGGTGTCACAGGTCCCACTGCTGCCACTGCCTAGATATCTGTCTCCACAAGCATTGCTATGGCCAGAAGGTCAGAGTCGTGTGTGCCACCTCCCTTGCTGCTCCTGGGTTCTCTGTGGCTGCCGGCTCAACTGCTGCAGCTGGGGGACAAGTACTGCAGGCACTGCCTCTACTGTTTCCCCAGTTCTGTGTCCTTTGTGTGTTACAGTTCACCCACCTTTAGATGTACAGGTTTATGGAATTCTCCGGTTTCCTGGTGTGTTGGGCAGAGGTATCTATGCTGAATTGTGGATGTTTAATGGTCGTAGGTTGTAGGGGGGAGACAAAGAAAGCATCTGTCTCTGCCCTGATGTTGATGTCACTCCACAGTGTTTACTTTAAAAATATTTATTGGAAAACCATACACATAAAGAGAAGTGACCAAATTACACATCTACATTAGATACTTTTAGTATCTAATTAGATACTTTTAGTATTAGTATCTAATTAGATAACAAGGATCTAATTAATATAGACATTAGATACTTTTCTGAAAGTAGATATGTTCTTGTGCTTTCATGTCAGTAAAGGAATAGATTTTTACAAATACTTCCAGAAACTCAGTCATAGAACCTTGCAATTTCAACTCCCTCCTCCCACAGGGAAACTGGTAGATAGCCTCTGACATGGTTCCAAATGATCCTAGCTTCATTACACTATTCCACTTCCTAGTATTCACACCCCTGTGCAATCCTCTTCCCTCTGACAGTGGGCTGAGTCTAGTGAATTTCTTTTAAAAATAAGGTGAAAGTTGTGAGGTTTTACTTCCATGACTAGGCTATAAAAGACTGATCTCTCTCTCCCTCCCTCCCTCCCCCCCTTCTTGGTTTGGTGACACTGGTGCAGCCAGTTGCCATGGTAGAGACACTCACATGGCAAGACATTGAGAGTGGTCTCTAGGCAACAGCCAGTGAGGAATTGAAGCCTTTAGCCCCAAATTCATAATGATTAATGCTGCCAACAACCACAAGAGTAAGGTTGGGATGTGAATCCTTCCCTGGTCAAGCCTTGAGATGACTGCAGTCCCAAATGGCACTTTGCAGCAGGGAGAGACCTTGAAACAGAGGACCCACCTAGATTCTTGACATTCATAGTCTGTGAGATAATAAATGTTGTTTTGTCAAACACTAAATTTTGGGGAAATTTGTTTTGTAGTAACAGATAACTAATTCAGAAACTTTAATCTGACTTCTAACACCATAAATTACTAGTGTCTTTCATCTTAATCCGAATTAAATTATACAGGACGTTTTGTTTTTGTATTTCACTTCTTTTGCTTAACATTATGTTTTTATAGTCGTTCAGGTTGTTGAGTTCAGTAAAAACATATTACTTCACATATTAATGAATAGTTTTCAATGTGGTTGTCTCAATTTATACTCTCACCATCAATGTATAAGAATTTCCAACGTTCCACATACTAACCACTGGTTAGATATGTCAGACTTTTAGAATGTAATCATCTTGGTGAGGGTGTGGTGAGTGTAGTAAATGCAGGTTTAATTTGCTTTTCTTTGATAATCAGAGAGCTTAAAGATCTTTTCATATCTATCGCTTATTTGGATATCCCTTTCGTCACACCTATTCAAAACTCTTGCTTATTTTTCTAGTAGGTTGTCTTTTTTATTTCTTGATATAAAGATTGCTTTATATCTTCTGAATTTGAGCTGTGTGTATGTGTGTCTGTGTGTATAGATCTAAACTCATCAATTCTTTATTTCTGTTTAATGTTCTACATCCTATTTCTCAACCCAGAGGATGTAAAAATAATGTCTTTGCTATTTTCAAAAAAAATTATTTTTTCTTTCATATTTTGATCTACAGTCCACCTGGAATTGATTATTTTTAATGCCAGCTAGTATTGAGCAGTGCACCTCCTGGATGTTCACCTGGCTTAAAAGGAGAAATGATCAGACATAGATTATATACTGATTCATGGCCTAATGGACAATGGTTTGGCTGGATGATCAGGGACTTAAAAGGAACATGATTGGAAAATTGGTGGGAAAGAATTTGGAGAAAATGTATGTCTACTGTTCTCTCTGAATGGGTAAAAAACATGAAGATATTTGCATCCTTAGGTGAATTCTCACCTAAGTGTGACCCTCAGCAAAGAAGGATTTTAGTAATCAAGAAGAAAGGTGGCAGGGATGGAAGTCATACATGGGCTCAGCAACATGGATTTTGCTCACCAAGGCTGCTCTGACTACCACCACTGCTGAGTGTCTAGCCAGTAGCAGAGATCAACACCAATCACTGACATGGCCCATGATGGTGCCTCCTCTGCATGTAATGCTTTTGTCAAGATTACTATCCGTGGACTTACAGCATGCCTTATCCACCACCCTGGTATATCACACAACATTGCTTCTGATAAAGGAACTCACTTCACAGCAAATGAACTGTGACAATAGGCCCATGCTCATTGAATTCATTGACCTTACTGTTCCCCACCATCTTGAAGCAGCTGGCTTGATAGAACTGTGAAATAACCTTTTTAAAACTCAATTACAGTGCCAGCTAGGTGTCCACAAACCTGGCAAGGCTGGGGCAGGTTTCTTCAAAATACTGTATATGCTCTGACTCAGTGTCCAATATATGTTGCTGATTCTTTGACAATTAAGATTCTTGCGTCCAGGAATCAAGGGATAGAAATGGGAGTGGCACCACTCACTATTACCACTAGGGACTCCCTAGGAAAAGTTTTGCCTCCTCTTTTCACAACTCTATGCTCTGATAGTTTAGAGGTCTTAATTCCAGAGGTAGGAATGCTTCTACCAGGAGACACAATAAAGATTCCAATGAACTAGAAGTTAAGACTGCCATCTGGCCACTTTGGTGTCCTTGTGCCTCTGAATCAACAGGCAAAGAAGGGAGTGACAGTGTTGGCTGGAATGATTGACCCTGATTACCAAGGGGAAATTGGACTACTACTCCATAATGGAGGTGAGGAAGAGTGTGTCTGGAATATAGAGGATCCTTAGGGCATCTCTTAATATTACCATGCATAATTGTTAGCAAAATTGGGGTCCGGCTGCTCTCCACTTGAAAGCCAATAAAGAGGCAAGGTTGATGGAAAGGACAGTTTGCTTTATTTTGGAAGCCAGCAACTGGGGAGAGGTGGACTCATGTCCAAAGGCCAACTCCCCCCACTGATAGTCAGTGGGAAAGAGCTTTTAAAGGGAAGTTTCAGGGATGTATAGGCAGGAGGAGGGGGCTACATGCAGAAGTAGCACAGTCAACTCTGACAGTCATCTTGAAATTGGTTGTGCAATGGTCTCAGCATCATCTCGATTGTTTTAAGTACAGTGAATCTTCAGTTCCAGGGTTTTTTTTTCCCCATTTCCCTGAGGCCAGTTCTCAGAATTGTGGCAGCCTATGTCATGGCTACAGTCTGGTCATCATGTAGTTAACTTCTTTCACCTGGTGGAGGTCTCAGTACCTAGAAGACAGCTCACACGATATGGCTCAGAATATTATCTATAGCCCTTGAAGAGGGAACTAAAGGTCCTTGTCTTTGTTTAATGTCTAAACTAATATTATTTGGTCTTGTTTGACTGTTTTCCTTTGCTTCTATATTTTCTCACTTCTCTAATTAAACTTATTCTTTGGATAAAGTTTTCCTACAGACAAAAGGCAGGCAGAGGACATGGTGGGGAAGGACCATAGGCCCTGATCCATTTCATAATGATTAAGGTCAACAGAACACTAAAACAACACAATCCAGGCAGGACTACTAATGGTCCAGACTCTTCAGAAATGAAAGTTCGGGTCACCCCATATCATATAAAGAACCATGACCAGCTGAGATGCTTGTTAAAGGCAAAGAGAATATGAAGTGGGTAGTAGCAAAAGGTAGTTATACATACCACATGACTAGTTACAGAAACACAGACTGTAATTGTCATGAGTATTTCCTCCTTATTTTGCTATAATATGTTTGCATGTATGTGTATATATACAAATTTTTGTTTTCTTTCCTCTCTTAGTCTTTCAAGTAACATAAGACTTACTGATTTTACATCATAGTTTTAAGCACTGTTAACTTTACATCACAGTATTTAAGTTATGGGATATCAAGGAGAAGAGTAAACATTACTCAAGGACTTTACCTCCTTTTCTGGGGAAGGGATTAGTGCACTTTTGAATGCGTGTAGTATAGCAGTATCATGTTATATGGAACTACGACTTTGTTATTGTCTTTATTTGGAGAAGAACTATGATTTAAGGAGCTGTGTATGGGTGCCAAATTGACAAAAGGTGAACTTGTGATGGTTAATCTTATGTTTCAACTTGACTGGCTTTGGACTGCCCAGATTAAACATTATTTCTGAGTGTGTCTAAAAGGGTGTTTCCAGATGTGATTAGCATTTGAATCAGTGGACTCAGCAGATTGTCCTCTAACATGGTGGGCAAAATCCAATCCACTGAGGACAGGAATAGAACAAAAAGTATTGGAAGGAGGAATTCATTCCTTTTTTTCCCCTGCTCCTTCACTCTTGAGCTAGAACATTTCATCTTCTCCTGCCCTTGGAATGGAATTTACACTAATGGCTTCCCTGGTTCTCAGGCCTTGGGACTCAAACTGAATTACACACGACCAGCTTTCCTGGATCTCCAGCATGCAGATGGCAGGTCATGGGACTTCTCAATTAATTACAAGAGCCAAATCCTTAATGTATATATGTGTGTATGTGTGTGTGTGTGTACAGTTAGATACATAGATAGATAGACATATTATCTTTTTATTTTTATATCTATCTATACACACACACACACACACACACACACACACACACACACACACCTAACTCTAGATAGGTAGGTAGGTAGATAGTAGATAGATAGATGGATAAATAGATAGATAGATAGATAGATAAATAAATAGATAGATAGATCCATCTCCTATTGGGTCTGCTTCTCTAGAGACCCTAACTAATACATCCCCTAAAGGGAAAATCAGATCAAAGGATGACTCCATTTTATTCCTAAGATATGACATTTAGGTGGTTCTCCAGGGCTGGCTGAGACCATACTGAGTCATTGTCTGATCTATTGTAGCATGAATTTTCAGTCATGGTGAAGGTGAACACTGTTTTTGGATTGGAATTTATCTGAGGTAGAGTTGGAAACAGCAGCTCTTATAAACCCTGCTCTCAAATGCAGGCTATATGAAAATCATGCATTAAGTGTGGTAGATTCCATTAAAGGTGTACAGTAGGGGGCATTTCTTTTCCTAAGACTTCTTTTCTTATCACAGCTTTGATACAAGCCTTCTGTTCCACCAAAACTCATTCTCTTTCTACCCTGATGACTCCATTCTGTCTGCTTTCCTCTACTCACTACCTTGCTTTTTGGAACACACAGGTTTCTACTGGGACTTACATCCTTGTATTTGCTACCTCTGCTCCAACAGGCATGTCAATAACTTTTTACAAACATGCACATTTCCCCTTCCAGCAAGAATTTTGGTGTGAACCGTTCGATACTAAACATATGCTTTACCTTTTTATAATATGTTATCCCAGTAGCTCTTCCACTGCTAGAGAGTAGGGGGCTGAATTTAAAAATGTGGGGCATTGTAAATTGTGCACAGACACCCGTGCTCTGGAAACCATGTGAAAAAGTGTCCTACAGGAGTCCAGAGGCATGCAGCTTAAAATGAATTATACATTTTGTGAGCTCTGAGCCTTTGGTGATGTTTCCAGACAAGCAACAGCTGCATGTGAAATTTTTCTAGCCAGGGAAACACAGGGGGCCACAGTGGAAAAAGGAGGTATCTAGTAACCATCTTCAAAGTCATCCTCAGGAACAGTGACTTCATTGTCCTTTCAACAGTTTTTATGCAGTCTGATGCAAGTTTAAATATTTTAAGAGTCATGTTTTGCTAGAACAGAAGAGCAGCTGATTTCCTAGAATTGAGCCTGTTATACAAGTAACTGTTTATTGCTTTCAGTTTCAATCTGAATTCTATCCCAGAACATGCTGTTTTGAGTAAGCTTGAATTGACCTAAGGGCTTGTTTTCCTGGCTGGAAAACATTTAGAGTAGGAAAACCTTTACAGTAGGTCATTAACAGCATAATATCTGGAAATGCCTGTAACTTTTGGAGGCTAAGGAGGGAGTTCCAGCACTTCCCTTTTTATTGTTGCTTTTCAGGAGCAAGTGTGTGGCATTTAGATCTTTTAAATCTTTCTACAAACAGGCTCGTAATTACAGGAAGCTGCAGGGGGAACAATTGACAGGGTTGATGTCATGACTTATAATCATTATTTTTGATTATTTTCAATTCATTCTCCACTCAGTAGGCAGTGATTTAAAAAAAAAAAAAAACCCACAACGAATCCTGTTGTGTTTATGCCCAAAAGTTTTAAAAAGTTAAAAGCTTCCAGTTGCAGTGAGTATAACATCCAGCCTCCTCTGTGACTTGCAAGAATCAACATAATCTGGCTCCTGCCTATCCCCGCTCTAAACCCAAGCTATCTCTACTTTACACATGGGCCTTCATTCAGAACCAAACACACCAAGCTGTTCCTCAGTGAAGAGTTTTGAACAAGGTCTCCTTCTACTTGGAACTGTATTCCCTCCTTCCTTTCCTGACTCAATTTTCTCCTAATAAAAATTCATCTTACATGGAAGCAACCTAAATGTCCATCCACAGATGAATGCATAAAGAAGATGTGGTATATATATATTCCATGGAATACTACTCAGCCATAAAAAAGAATGAAATAATGCCATTTGCAGCAAAACGGATGGACCTAGAGATTGTCATATTAAGTGAAGAAAGTCAGACAAAGACAAATATCATGTGATACCACTTATATGTGGAATCTAAAAAATGATAAAATTAACTTATTTACAAAACAGAAACAGACTCACAGACATAGAAAACAAACTTATGGTTATCAAAGGGGAAAGCGGGAAAGAAGGATAAATTAGGAGTTCGGGATTAGCAGATATAAATAACTGTATATGAAATAAACAACATCCTATTGTATAGCACAGGGAACTATATTCAGTATTTTGTAATAAACTATTGATATAATGGAAAAGAATCTGAAAAAGAAAAAAATATATATATATATAATTGAATCACTTTGCTGTACACCAGTAACTAACACAACATTGTAAATCAACTATACTCCAATAAAAATAATTCATCTTAACTCTCATTTTCTCAGGGAGGCATTTCTGACCAACTCATCTACATTGGGTTACCCCTCTACACTTCTTCATGCATCCTGGACTAGTCCCTTACAGTGTTTTTCAGAAGTTGAAATATTACACTTATTGGTATGACAATTTATTGATGTCTTACTTGTGAACTAAAAAACTGCATGAGCATGGGGACCATAGCTGTTTTACTAACCACAGTATTCCTGCTGTTTTCCCCAATGCCTTCCACAGTGTCCAGCACATGGTCAGTGGTCGATAACTATTTATTGAATAAATAAATGCAATCATGTTTAAAAACACATGCCCTATGTCAGTCAGGTCTACATCTGAGTTTGGCTCACAGAATCCTGGGTGTTTGACCTGATAGGACATAATGTGGGAAATCTACCTCAAGATGCTCAAACATGACTTCATGAATATGACCTCCTTTACTATTGTACTTGTTACCGTCATTGTTGTCATCATCATCATTATCATCTTCTCATGTTAGATTTAGCTTCATGGTTCTATGACCGAAAAGAAACCCTTGTCTCTGTGAAATACGTATGTTGTACAAGAGGCAGTAACCTTAGGGGTTTTACTTAGATTTGTCTTATAATTTTAGTGATGGTGTTGGATTTTATTCTGATATAAGTTCTTTACTTAATATTATTCTGAGTAGAAATAAAAAGGAGAATTACAAGAGGCTTCTGATTCTGGCAACATTTTTTTCTTTTTTTATTAATTTTTATTTTATATTAGGGTATAGTTGATTTACAATGTTGTGTTAGTTTCAGATGTACAGCAAAGGGATTCAGTTATACATATACACATATCTATTCTTTTCAGTTTCTTTTCCCATATAGGTCACTAAGGAATATTGAGTAGAGTTTCCTGTGCTATACAGTAGGTCATTGTTGATCATCTATTTTGTTTATTGTAGTGTGTATATGTTAATCCCAAACTGCTAATTTATCCCTCCCCCACATTTTCCCTTTGGTAACCATAAGTTTGTTTTCTAAAACTGTGTTGAATAAAAGTGACAAGAGTGGACATCCTTGTCCTTTTTCTGATCCTAGAGGAAATGCTTTCAGCTTTTCATCATTGAATATGATGTTAACTGTGGGTTTGTCATATATGGCCTTTATTATGTTGAGGTATGTTCTCTCTATGCCCACTTTCTGGAGAGTTTTTATCATAAATGGGTACTGTATTCTGTCAAAAGCTTTTTCTGCATCTAGTGAGATGATCATATGGTTTTTATTCTTGAATTTTTTGATGTGGTGTATCACACTGACTGACTTAACGGATATTGAAAAATCCTTCCATCCCTGAGATAAATCCCACTTGATCATGGTGTATGATCCTTTTAATGTGTTGTTGGATTCAGGTTGCTAGTATTTTGGAGACAATACAACACTGATCATGGTCCACTGCTTATCACACTAGTAATTTATCTCCACTAAAGCCTAAGCTTGGAGATGTGGGGAAAGGACATCGGGCAGGTACCATGTCTCTCTTGTTCTCTGCTCAGTCTCCAGGCTGGGGACAGTAGATTTGTTAAATTGAAATAATCAATCCTGAGGAAAGGGGTCTATGTGAGTGATATAGTCAGTCAAATCGTGTGTTGATATGACTTAATTCAGTCTAATAGTACAAATGAAGAAGAGATTTGGGAAATCTAAGGGGTGACAGTCCTGAGGGAGCATGGAGTTTCAGAGGCAAGGAGACAGAGTGAGCATCGAGGAGAGGGGAGAAGCCAGCGATGGTAAACACCCGGAGAGTTCACCACTGTTGTCAGCATGAAGGCCAAGGATGACCTTCCTGAGCACAGGTTTACTAGAGTGATGGACCAGGAGCCAGAGCTGGAGGAAGGAGCAGCCATGGAAATGAGGGAGATCCAGGGAAAGCAGCTCCCTTCCAAGAAGGAAAGGTAAGAAGTTGTCTGGATCTCAAGAGATATATGCTGAGTTGTGTAGTGATGAAGGGTCATAGCCTCTGCTATTTATTCTCTAAAATAATAATCAGAATAAGAATGTAAATAGAAAAATTTTTACATCTATTTAGAAAAAGTGAATGCAAATGTCACAAAATATCACAACAGGATGAACCTATCTAAATAGCGTAAGATTTCACCATAATCTTATTTTTCTCTGTAACTGAGGATTTTATTTTTTTAAATAGGTTTAATTTGAAATATTGCTTGTGTTCAGGCAAATATTTGATTGGCTTTAATAAAATGGTTCTCTAAACTATCACTTTATTTTTATAACTTTATACAAACAGCATTGTATACAAAAGTATCAAATGTCATAAATAACATAAATGTCATAATTTACGTTAAATATTTAAGATTCAAAATATTCCCACTATAATTGACTTCTTATGTGATCTGAGCAAGGGAATAACCTTACTAAATCACAATTTTCACATGGTAATTATATAATACTATGAATAAATCCCCTTGGGGTGATTGTTAAAAAAACAAAACAGATTCTCACTGCCCAGAACCTGTATGTGTAAAAAGTACCACTGTCGCCACCCAGTGAAAATAATTTTCGAAAATGAAGGTAATGTCTTTTCCAAACGTATAGAACTTGAAATGCATTGGCATTAAACCTATACTACAAAAATGTTAAAGGAAGACCTTCAAGCAGAAGAAAATAATATCAGGTGGAAATCTGGATTTAGAATGTAGAGCACCTGATATGTTACCTACAAGGGTACAAAGACTTGTCTTCTTTTTATTAATATCATTTGTCTAAGTGACTATGTAAACCAAAAGTAGTAAGCATAGATTATACAGTTATAGCATATGTAGTACTAACATATGTGACAATAATAGTACAAATCCAGTAGATGGAAAAGAAGGTAATTGTAAGGCATTTGTACTACAAATGATATGTTATAATATCAGTTAAGAATGGACAGTGGTAATTTAAAGATGTATACTATAAATCCTACCTCAAACAGAAAAAAAGGCAAAGGACTAAAGCTAATAAGTCAATCAAAGGGAGAAAGTGAAATCATAAATCATAAAAAAGCACTCAATAAATTCAACACAAGTCAAAAAGAGAGGGAAAGGGGAACAAAAAACTTGTGGAACAAATAGAAAAAAATAACAAGAAGGTAAATTTAAGCACAACAAATAAGTGCATTACATGTAAAAGTGTTAAACAACCCAACTGAAAGACAGATATTATTATATACAATTGAAAAAACATGGAACAGTGACCTCTCTGTGTTACCTTCCTATTGTGACTGTAGCAAACTGCCACGAAGTTAGTGGTTTAAAACAACCACAGTGTCTTCTCTTATAGTTCTGCATGTCAGACTCAAAAATGGATTGGCCAGCTGCATTCCTTCTGGAAGCTCTAAGGGAGAATCCATTTCTTTGCCTTTTCTATCTTCTTGAGACTTCCTTCATTTCTTGGCTCATGGTCCCATCCTCCATCTTCAAAGCCAGCACAGTAGCATTTATGAATCTTGTTTTCTGTGCTTTCATCATCACATTACCTTTCCTGACTCTGACCCATCTGCCTCTCTCTTAAAAACACTCTTGTGATTACATTGGGTCCCCACAGAGGATCTAAATAATCTCCCCCTCTCAAGATCTTTAACTTGGTCACATTTGCAAAGTCCCTTTTGTCATGTAATGCAACATATTCACTGATTCCAAGGATTAGGATGTGGACATCTTCTGGAGACCCATCCATTATTCAGTCTACCACACCTCTACATGCTGCTTGCAGAAAACCCTCTTTAACTGTAAAGACAAATAGAAGTTAAAAGTAAAAGAATGGAAAAAGATGTACCATGTTTGCCCCAAGGAAAAGAAAGCCAGAGAGACCAAATTAATATGACAAAGTAGATTTCACAGCAATTAATATCACTAAGAAAGAGAAAACCCTTTCACAATGAAAAGGCCTCTGTTTATCAGGAGGACATAATAATCATAAATGTTTATACCTCAAATTATAGAGCTTCAAAATGCATGAATCAAATTATGATATAACTGCAAGGGGAAATAGACAAATTCACAATTGTAGCTAGGAATTTCTATGCCTCTATCTCCATAATTGACAGAACAAGTAGATAGGAAACCAGTATACAGAAGACCTGGACAACCTTATCAACTTACTTGTCCTAAATGATTTTATGGAACATTCCATCCAACACTAGCAGAATGCATATACTCTTCAAATGCACATAGAACATTTCCCAAGATAGACTACATTCTGGGAATAAAACATGTTTAACTAAATTTATTATTTTCTTAACTTGGCTAGACTGTCTAGTAAAGTTTATTTCCCCCATAGTGTGAAGCATCTGATGTCAATCCTCAGAGGGAACAGCCTTGAGCAGGCAGATAATCACCTGGGATAGCAGTGTTTTTATCAGTTTTTTCTTGGTCTCTTTCCCTAATTCCTCTGTCAAACTGTCTTCCACTAATGGAATTCCAACCATTTGTAGGGTCAACTAACTTCCAGCTGAATGCTCTATAGTTTTTGACAATGCCTTAGGGAATAAATTGCTCCAGTAGAATTCAATTAAACTTGGAGAAGGGTAGATATTACAGGCAGTTTGGGGGGTTCTGATCACAGGAGGGCTCTTAAGGGTTTCTTTTTCTGGTTCTCTCTCATAAACTAGCTGGCCTGCTGTTTATCTTATTGTTCTTAATTAAGAAGAGTATATAATTGCTTACCAATGAAATGTCTAAACTGCTTACCACTCAAATTTCTTTCTTGATTACCACTCAAATATCAGTTGGTCTTGACAGAGGCCTTAGGTTTGGACTCCCCTACACTTTGTTACAAATAAAGTCAGTTCCTTTGAAGACAGTTTCAGAGTCTCTTATCTATGGATTTCCCTGACCCTGGGCAAAATCTCTGAGTTCCTGCTCCAGAGCTAGGGGTGAGACATTGGCCCATTTCTAACACCTCTGTTTAAAAGCAAGTTGCTGGGCAAAGGCAGTAGCCTCTTTTTTTCCTCAGTTTGCATCTCCTGAACCAGAATATCTTCCCTAGGAGTGAGCATTGCAAGTGTGATCAGGACTCCAGCATTCTAAGCCTGAAGGCACCTGCCAGAGATCCCCAACCAGGTGAATGGAGGATGGGTGGAGGAAGACAGGATCTCACTTCTTGACTGCACTCACCAGGAGTTTAGCCTCTGCAACTCAGAGCTGGGAATGATGAAAAACGCTAGTGACTGCTCCTCTTAGTGTAGTGGTGTCCCTTGACTGGAGCTGATCGTAGGGAGATCTCTGTTATCATGGCCACACCAACCCAAAGTGAAGATTCTGTCATGATGAGCTGGGAGTGTGGAGAGGGAGCAGATAGTGGCTCAAGTACGATAGACTTGCACTGTTATTTCCAAAATTTAGTAATTTATTTTCTTGAATAAGTGCCTATCTATTTGCTGTATGTCCTAGGGCAATTTCCAGAGACATTAAATGGTTGCTGTTTAAATAATTTACAACAGTTCTTCTGCTGGGGAGTAGGTCTGTAAAATTCCTAACGCTGCCATTCCAGAAGTTGAATTCCACTTTTAAAACATTTTACTTTAGTGTAATAGTATAAAGGACAGAGAAAGATCTTTTCCTGCTTTATAGGAAATGGCTTCTCAAGCCTATAGCTAAAAATAAAGGTGGGTAAATATTTGCCATTTTTAGTTGAAATGCTCAGATCTTGCCATCAGCCACCTCCCTCCTCCTAGCCCTCTGAGAATGGCCTTTTTAGTACAATTGGAACCACTTCTCTCTATCCTTCTTCTCCATCATTTTGCAGGAACCACGACAGTATCCCCAAAGGACTCACCAAGAGGCCACCAAAAAGCAGAATCTATAAGATGTAGCTAGGTGAAGTTTTCCAGGGGTTGAGGTGGAACCCTTGTCCTTAGGGCCTGATGGGTCTCAACTCATTTCTAGGGAGAGCTTAGAGACCAACAGACAGAATATTAAAGAAACTTTTAACATGTATCTCTTCTTCTCCCTTTCCCAATTCTTACAACACAAGAGAAATAAATTCATGGAGTAGAAGCAACTGTGTGCAGACGTATACCATGTCTTCTGGAGGTGTTCAATAAAATCACAAATGATACAAAAATATTATATCTTGGCTTGCATTGGTACTTATTACTGAAAGAGGAACACTAAAGTCATTCTGTTCTTTAAAGTCTGGATTAGAATATCTTGGACAGGAGGATATAGAATAAGAAACAAAGAGAATTTATAAACATGGTAATAGGAAGTAATTTCCCTCTTATACCCATTCCCCAATACCTCCTTCACAGAAAAGTGCTTCGATACCCTCTGAGTGTCAAGCAAGAAAGAGGCACCATGGTACCTGCTCCAAATATATTAGTTTTTATCTGTATTTAAATTGTATTAGTTAAAATTTCATTGGTCAAATTGAAGAATAGACATGTATTCATAAAGATAAACCATATTTGGCACATCAGACCGCTCTCAATAACTTTCAGAGGATTAAAATCTTCCAGAATATGTTCTCCAACAAAGAGAAAATTATATTGTTATTTTTTAAAACTGTAAAAATGCCCAATATTTGTAAGTTAAGTATGCACACCTATGTAACTCCAGAAGTAAAGGTGAGATCACAAGGGTAATTTGGTAAACATTGTAAAAATACAGTATCAATATTTTAGGAATGTATGCAATAATTATAGTGAAATTTATAATTTTAAAACTTCCTAAAATAGAAAAGGTTTAAATACTGATCCTAGCTTATGTCTTAAGAAATAAGAAAAAAATTAAATGGAATACAAACCAAAAAAGTTATAAAATAGAAAACTTGCAGGCAAAAACCAAAATTTAAATAATTTAAAATTTTCTTATTTAAAAATATTTATAAAATTGGTGACCACTTAAAATGGTCGAGAAAAGTGGAGAAAACATAAATCTAGCTATCAAGAGCCTTGTATCAGTACATTAGTGTAATCCTTCTATTTGAGATCTTGTCTGTGTCTTGGTTCTGCTGGATCTAAGAACACAACATCCTCAGTAAAAGTCTTTAATTTTTGACTATGAGTTACAGGAGAGATATTTACTATCTCTCAAAATATTTTTTAAAATGTTACACTTATTCATTCAGTTTTTCAATCACCACCCTCCTTGGGTTATACTATGCTAATGTTAATGTATTGGATCCTAGGGATTCAAAAGAAGCATGCAATTTTATTTCCAGGAAATATAAATTAGATTGAAGCTAAACTTAAGGAAAGACTGTTCTTTCTTATTCTAATAGAGCTCAATCTCTAGCCAGAAAGGTAAATTTTTCTATTTTTATTCCCTATAAAATGTTACTTATTTTTAATATCCCTATATAGCATAAGCTCCATGAAGAGAAGAGCTTTATCTGTCTTGTCCCTTTCTTCATAGAGCTCAGACAATGATAGGTACAGAATGAGAATTGAGCAGTCAAATAAATGAATCTAAAACTTAATGTATATGAAATACAGATGTGTACAAATTATTAATTAGATAAAAGCATTGTTTTTCTTTTTGTTCTTTAATTCATGGTGTTTTAGTTCCCTGTTGTTGCTATAACAAATTACCACAAACTTAGTGGTTTAAAATAACCCAAATGTTTTCTTTCACAGTTCTGGAAATCAGAGTCAAAAGTGGGTTGGCAGGGATGCTATCCTTCTGGAAAAGGGGAGAATCTTCTCCTTACTTTTTCTAGCTTCTGAGGGCAAAGTCTATTCTTTGGCCCATCTGGTATCTTCAAAGACGACACGGTACATCTTCCAAACTCTCTTGCCCTTTCTGTAGTCTCCTCACTGTTTTCTGCCTTTACCTTCCTACCTCCCTCTTACAAGGATCCTTGTGATTACATTGGGTTCACCAGAATCATGCACCCATCTCCAGAGCCTTAACTAAATCACATCTGCAAAGTCCTTTTACCATGTATGGGAACATATTCATAGGTTTTGGCAATTATAGGGGAACCTCTTTGAAGATTATTCAGCCTACCGCATAGGATCTCTTTAGTTGAAGGAATCAGAACATCTGTTTAATTTGAGCTCTCGATGGGAACAGATATTTCTATAGAGTAGCTTGGTTTTCTATTAAACTCTTCAATTTATGGACACATTCATTATTGCATGGTTTCTCTCTTTAAAATGTAAAGCCACTCTTCCTTCTGAACACTTAAGTCTCAGCTGGATAGACCTGATTAAAATCCCTGGTACAGATGTGTTAACTTCTACACAGAACCACAGATACTGTGATGTCAAGGTTACAGAGGAGGAGACCTTTCTACAGAAGTTTCTTTTGTTCTGTTAGCCTTTAAATCACTCTAGAGACATGAATCTGGTGTCTAAACTGCAAACTACTATTACCTCCTCTGATACTGGAAGGGTTCATGGAATTCTTACAATTGAAAAAAAATCATGTAAAATACCATCTTCGTCTTATTTAGCACATCCTATGCCTAAACATACTTTGAGAAGATGAGCAGAAAAATGGTCTCTGCCCTCAGATGAACTTTACTATCTACCTGAAAATAATTACTAGACACAATTTAATTGTGCCTGGACAAGGACTCTGGTTATTACCTAAATCCATATGCCCCTACTTTAACAGGGGGTGTGTAAATCTTTCTGGTATTGGGTATCAATGCCAAATTGGATCCTGAGTCAAGAGTCCTTAAATGTGTGGGTAGTTCCATTTTCCGAGTGCATATGTACTTGAGTAAATGGTCAGTGGTCCCCCAGAGGGAGGGCAGAAAGACTTGTTTTCATTTTTCTTGTCCTGGAATCTCAGGATCCTTCTTCCCGAGGACCCAGATCTCCTCCAGATGATGGGTTCCTGGTCTGAAACTGGCTCAGATCAAGGCTAGGTATTGGAAAACTTAACTGGGGCTATATAAATCCATAGCCTCCTCCTAAACCATCCTTGACTCCATTGATTTTTTTCCTCCCTGTCTCACTTGACCATGTTCTATTCATCATCTTCTGAGTTCTCTATGATCAGGCCTAGCAGGCTGTCACTCCAACCTTGTTACTCAACTATCACTGCTTCCACTTGGCTTCTGATGTGTAGGAACCAACACGTGACCTCCATGTGACATGGTCTCTCATCTCTCATATCTCTTGGTCAACACCACCAGGAGTACTGTTCTTCAGTGGCATGTCATCCCACCTGCCCTGACATACTGCAGAGAGGTCAGCATGGAATAGTTCAAGGATGACAGGATCCCTCTCACCAGTGCACTTTCTTGTTTTTGGCTAGTTTTCATTCTAACACTTTAAAGTTCCACTTCAGAGATAGAAAATGGAGGCCACTCTAAGTGAGAGTTCAAAGATCACCAGAAACTTTTTACCTTAGTTTTGAAATGAATATAGGGATTAAAGAACCAAGGTCAAAATGAAAAGAAGATTAGGGTGCAAATTTTGTGCTTTCCAGTCCTCTGATTCTGTCTTAAACCCTTCACTGAACTGGCTGATGTCATTTCTTGGAGCAAAGAGCAATTTATCATCTAGTGGTCAGTTTCACATCAGATTAGTATTGATTATTAGTATTATTTTATAAATTCTTTTTTATTTATGAGTATTAAGCTTTCTTTACAAAATTTCAAATATAGGATATACAATACAAGCTATGTATCCTTCCTCCTCCTGATCCCACCCAGTTTTCCCCAGAAAGAATGTTACTAGTTTTCATGACTTCCTCTCTTTTTCCACAAAAACTACACTATACACATGGTTTGACACCTCATTTTTTAACCTTAAGATATATCTTGAAGATTGTTCTATAGTAGTATATGTAAACTCCATTGTCAAATTATTTAATGGTGACCTAGAATTAACTACATGTATTGCTAACTTTGTATTTATATTACCACTTTTTATTAAAAGCAATACCACAATGGATCTCATTTTTGTATGTGTGTGTGTGTATGTGTATAATTGTGCACATGTATTTTCCTAAAAGTGAACATGCTATATCAAGTCATAAATACATTAAAATGTAAGAAATATTAAGACAAATTCTCAATAGAAATTGTATAATTTATACTCCCATATGAGATAGCTCTTCTTTCCATACCTTTCTAACATAACTTGCTATCAGATTTTTTGACCTTTGTCAATCTGAGAAGTGAAAGATTATATCTGGTAGCTTCAGTTTCATTTCACTAATCATGAATAAGTTGGAATATGTTTTATTTATTTTCTGTGAACTTCTACTCACATATCTCTTTCATATTACTTAAATAAACTAGCTTTTCCTATGATAAAAGCTGGAAATATATTTTCAGACAGCTGTTTGTCCTTTGACTTTGTTTTCTTGACATAAAGGATTTATTTCAGTTTTATGTGCTTTTGTATGTATCTTATATCTTCTGGGCTTGGTGTCTTGCTTAGAAAGGACTACCACATTCCAAGATTTTTAAAAATTATTTGCAATTTCCAAATTTTATGATTTCAATCTTCATGTTTAAATCTATAGGAAATCTGGAATTTCTTTACCATAATATATATATATATATATATATATGTTGCCATAATATATACATATATATATATGATGTCTAATCTCTGTTTTCTCTAGGTGTCTGTCAAGTTGCCTTAGACAATTTATTCAACAGTTCATTATTTCCCACTGATATCAAATAAAACATTTAAGATAAATAGTTTCTGGAAGTGTTTGTCTCTATCTCTAGACTAGGTAAATTGTTCTATAACTTTGTCTGTATTGTTAGAACACAGAGCTGCACTGGTCTGATGAACCCAGCTCTAGAACAGGTTTTCATATGGAGCAGATATGGCTCCTCTTCTTTACTTTTCTTCTGTATTATCCTGACAATTTTTAAAAGTATGTTAAGCATTTCCATTTAAACATGTAGAAAGGTAGTAGCCTACCTCTCTTTATAAAAACATAGATTTACCACAGAACACATTAAATTTATAAGTGAATTAGAGGAGAATTGACTTTAATATGTATAAATTATATAATTCTTTTGTGACTTTCAGTGTCATTCTTGACATGTTTTTTCAAGGTAATTTTTACCTCTATTGCAAATTTAGTCTCTTTCTCCTAAAACAGCAAGTGGCAAACTTTTTCTGTAAAGGACCCAAGAGGAAATACTTTCTATTTTATGGGTCAAACAGTGTTTGTTGCAACTATTCAACTCTGCAGATGTTGTGCCATGAAAGCAGCCAGAGACAATATGCAAATGAATGAGTGTGGTATTGTGCCAATAAAATTTTACTTACAAAAATAGCAGGGCAGATTTGGTCTATAGTCCAAAGTTATTGGCCTTGTTATAAAGTTATTTGTTTTTCCCTTTAAACTAACTAATAAAACCAACATTTAATCTATCTAAAGTGTGTCAGGCAGTGATATCCTCTAGTAGGCACTTTTTTTTTTTTTTTTTTTTGGCGGTACGTGGGCCTCTCACTGTTGTGGCCTCTCCCATTGCGGAGCACAGGCTCCGGACGTGCAGACTCAGCGGCCATGGCTCACAGGCCCAGCCACTCCACGGCATGTGGGATCTTCCCGGACTGGGACACGAACCCGTGTCCACTGCATTGGCAGGCAGACTCTCAACCACTGCGCCACCAGGGAAGCCCTAGTAGGCACTTTTTATGTTTAAAGATTTCTGAGTGAAACTAAAAAACATACATGCCAAAAATAGGGCAGAGCATATATCCACATTCTATAATTTCCTTAAAATAAAAGCTAATCCTATTTAAACAGTGAGTTCAGGCCCTTCAGACCCTGACCAATTAGTTTAGCAGGAACAGACAGAATTGCAGTTGCTTTAGTGGAAAGTGTGTCCAAGGTCCGTGCAATCCAGGGAGTCTTATCCTTTTTATTATTCTCAATTATTTTTCTTAGATGATTCATCTCTTCTTTCATCTGCTCAGATTCATTACTAAATCCTTCAGTAAGCAGATCGTTTTGAACCTAAAACAAAGGATTGTGGGCAGAGGAAAAAGCGAAACTTTGAAAATCCCCATTTTTTCAAGAGTCAGATTTTATATTTAAGAACTGTGTTAAATTGTCTCTGTTTGACACATATAATTATTCTCTCTTATTAGATCATCAAAGGACAATATTTGAAGCAAAGAATATCTTCTGGTTTAGACCTGGACAGTGAGAGGAAGGATAGTTCCCAACCTTACTGATATTTATACACAATTAGGGTTTTGCTAGGGTTCTAAGTCAGGCATGAGGACAAATGCAATCATATGTTCCAACCAAAACTTAGGGTTGGGAGAGAGCTATTAGTTCACTTGCACAAATTATCAGTCCCATTTGGGATGGCATGGTCACCCATATCGTGAAAATAATGGGAACTTATAAGCTGATCAAGAAATCCCATATAAACACTTCTAGATGGGAAAGAGAATTCCCCCAATTCTATGTGGTAACACAGGCAAGCTATCCACGCCTGGAGAAAACTACAGCAAGTTTATAAGGTGTCAGTTCCCCACACTTCTATGTCTGGACATATCAGATAGTTTTAGGTCAGCATAGACCCAAATCAGGGTCTTTGGTGCTAGTAGGGTTCCTGACCATTGACAATGATCTTAGCAAAACACCCAATTGCCGCTAATATTAAAAACACCTAGATGGAATAGCTACTTGATAATCCATGAAACCCTGAATAATTTGGGCTCCATGGGATCTCCCTAGAATCTCAGCTATAGAGAATCTAAAATCTTGGTGAGGTTATTTATTTTCTTCAAGGACTTGGAGGGGCCAAGGTCATCCTGGACTCTCCAGGGTCTCAGTGTGGAGCAGAATTCAAAGATCTTTTGAAAAGCCAGGATTCAAAACTTTGAGTGAATCAAATGCAGTAAATGGCAGTAGTGCTTTTTTTTTTTTTTTTAATTTTGCTTTAACTTTCACCCATTCCTTCCTGATGTGCCAGGTCAATGACTGTCAGGAACTAGTGAGGCCATGCCAGACTTACCTTCAGCCTGTGCTCCAGGATCCTTTCCTGCTCTCTCAGAAGATTTTCTCTTTCCCTCTCCAGCTTCTCTCTCAGTCAGATTATGTTTCCCTGAGGCTTCTCTCTTGAGCCTCCATCTGCTGTTGCTGCTCCCAGTGTTTCTGTCTTAGCAATTCCTCTTCCTTCTCAGCCGCCTCCTCCCTGGCTCACTCCTCTGCCCCATTAAGGTTTCAGAAAAAGAAGAAAGTAGCTGATCAGGCTCAAATTCTACCTTCTTGGGATCAGAGATCAAATCAAATTTGAAAAAGAGGGTGAGAAATCTCTGAATTCACCTGGTGCCACACCATCAAGAGCAGGTTTGAGAATATGATGGGAAGGGCCTTGACCGTCTGGCTGATGTCCAACCACAACTCTGTTATTTTCAGATTTAGTGAGAGTGTATTCCACAAAAGAATTGGAAGCTTGTTATTTTGGAAAGGTCTTCATTCAATCTGTCAGCGGGCATTGCAGGAACATCCCAACCCTGCTAAGAGTTAAGCCCTGCCCCATACCTGCTATGGCCTTCTCCCTATAGGTCAGGGCTTCATCTGCTTGCAGAATGGATTTCTCAGTTGCCACCTGAGACTGCAGGAAGCTCTGGAGCACCTCATATGCCTGAGGAATTAAGAAGGACCAAAGCACTTTAGATTCCTACTGAGGAGACTTGTTCTGTACAAACAAGTCCATCCATGTCATTTTTTACTTTCTGCTTAAAATGCTCCAGGATCCTCCTACAAAGCATTCAAGCTCCCTATTGTCACCAGAGACTCTCCCTATCTCTCTCCAGTTCCCTGCCCAGTGCTACTTCCTTCCATCTGCTCCAGATATCAAGCAGTCAGAACTAAACACAGTTGTACAAACCCACAGTCTCATATATTTGCATGTTTACCTGGGGCTCTTCCCTTTGGATAACATCTCAACCTGAACAACATGTACAAATATTTCAACTTACATCCCCCTCTTTTTCAGGAAATTTTCCTAGACTATGTGCCAATGTGAAAGTCAGACTCTAATCTATGCAGCCGTTCTCTCCTACCACTTGCTAGTGTGTAAATTTAGGCGAGTTATTTAACCATCCTGTGCCTCCTAGTTCACATATATAAAATGTGGGTAATAAGAGTAGATGCTTCAGAACAACTTTTGGAGGATTAAATTTAAATCTCTAGAGAAAGAGCTTAACATTATACCTATAGGCAATAACAGTTCGATATATATTCTTTGTATTGTTATTATGATGTTTATTACCACCACCAGTGCAGCCCAGGATCACAGTTTCATAAGCGTTATTCCTCCATATACAATTGTCTATTTATTTGGCTTCCTCTCTCACTTTAATTAGCCTTGAGTACAAAGATTCTGACTTTGCATCATAAATCCTCAGCATGTGGCACATTAAATGTCATGTTTTTGGATAAAGAAAATGAATAACTTCTGTGCTGTCTCTGGTGGATTTTAGAAATCCATACTTGTTTTTGGGGACTGGACATTCCTCCTCAGGGATAAATAGCATGTAATGGGCCTTGAGAGCTAAAGCTGTCATGATATGCCCATGTTCTCTCATTACCCACACCTGGTGCTGTGCTCTCAGATTCTCAGGAAACCCCCTTGACTCTATTATGTAGGCTCCCCATGCTCCCCTTATCCCTCACCTTCACTTCTTTCCTGGGTACTTGGCAATAATCCCATTCAAACCTTTCCTTTGCTTTCCTGTAGAGTTTGTACCCTCCAGGAACAGAGAAAGTTCCTGCTGAAATACTTTCCATTAGGGCCTTTGAAAACTGATCAAGTTTAGCCTGGCAGTATTTGACAGATGCCTCTTAATTCTGCGGCAAGAAACCCTCCTTCTTGTTCTTTATGATTTCCTGCAGGGAAACGTAGAGGGATGTCACCAGAAGCAAGGAACAGAGGAGATAGATTTCCAAGGAATCTGGTAGAAAGATTGGTCCAACTGCGGTCCTTGTGAGAAAAGCATTCTAGTGTAGAAACACAAGCAATGTAGCCAGAATACAGAGATTTACTCTCAACTCTGAAATCTCTGCAAGACTATGGAAAACTTTCTTAATGTCCCTGGGCCTCAGGTTCTTCATGTGTGAAATGCTGAGGTTGAATTATCTATTCTCTATCGTTCTTAGTAACTGTAGCATCCTGTGGCTCTATCTTCATTAAAACAATAAGACAACTAAAGAAGAAAGTAAATATAAAGAAGGATCTTTGTTAAGAGAGTTTGACCAAGGAAATCAAGTATCTAGGGATAGGAGTGATTATATCTAGATCAGGAATGACTTAGGGGAGTTCTGGAACCATGCCACAATTCACTAAAGGAGAAATCAATGTTGCTGCTGCTTGAGAGATCAGACAGGTCCTGAAAAATTTCCCTAGCTTTAAAGATAAAAAAGGAAATATAGTCCTCTAACATTCTCTCATGAGAATCCAGACTGTTTTTCCCTGAATAGCAGATAAACTCCAGACATCATTCCAGAAGGGCAAGAATCAAGAAGGACACATGCTAAGACAAAGTACCATGAGCTTCTTCTGGAACTTCTGTCGGTAATCCTTGAAGGAGCGCCCCATGAAGACTGCAATGATTTCCCTCTCACAAGCTGTGTGCACCTCCAGCAGCTTCTGGAGCGTGTCTGTGGGGAAGCTCAGTCTCTGGGTCATCTGCTCACTGCAGTGGTTGGCTGCCTTCTGCACGGCTGCTGGGTTCTCCAGCTGGGCCAGAGGTGTCACTGTATTCTCCAAACAAGGAACTGTTCCAGTATTAATGGCATCCACATAGGTTACCACCAGAATCCCCAGCCCTGAATAAAGCAGGAAATATTGATAAATACCAATTTCTTACTCAATGAGATCCAAGATTCTGAAATTACGATTCTAAAACCACACACACACACTCACACACACCTACTTATTTCTACTATCATCACCTTCATTTTCACATTTACTCTTTATTATTCTCCAAGCCATAACATTAAAAAATGTTAAATATCTATCTTCATCTAACATAATTGTCTGAGAAAATTTATTTCACTTTAACACAAATTAAAAGAAAAATACAGACTTCACAGATAGATTCGGCAGGATAATTAAAATAATATTTATTCCTAATTCCTAAACTTCTCATGGATTTTCAGGAACTCAGAAACTAATAGTTATTTTGGACTGGTTTAAACTCTTAAGAAGTCTCCTCAAGAAAAAGACGTATAGGACTAACCCGAGAAGATAATGTACTCTGTTTGTATACCCAGTTAGTGATTTTATCATCAACAGTAGGATTCTTCTTAAATTCAGGAACCCCAGATAGCAGTGACAAGGGGTTTTGGAAAGGAATTTGTTAATCCAATGATGAGAGAGAATTTCTAAAACACATACACATCTCTCTCTGGGGCATTACTATTTTTTTATAAATACACACTTCTATACACAATGAAACAAAACTACTGAAGAACACATACTATAAATAAATAGTCAACACATATCAGGCCATCAGAAATATAATTTTAGAAAAGGAGACTCATGATTCCCAGTGACCTTCACCCCTTCCCTGAGGGTCTTGGGCCTTGCATGGGTGAAGATATAAGAACAGAAATTATTCAATTGTTCCTTGAATTTAGGATCCAGTTGGTTTTCCAAAACCTCCTCAATATGGGCTAGGAATTCCTTTTCATGTATTGGCCGGTCAGAGAAAAAACACTTCCATTTTGGAAAAAATTGCCTGATACACTCCTTAGATATGTTGGAATTTTTAACTTTGGGATTCTGACCTGAGGAAGGGAGAAAACAGCACAGTCTTGGGATAATGCAGCTAAAGATTTTTATGACTATGGATTTTTGATGTTTGGAATCTTCTATGCTCATAGAACTCCTCTAACATATTCATATAAATTGAAAATGAGATTCACATGAATGACATATCACTGGAAAGAAATTTTAGGAAACAGTCTCTCCAAGTAAAGAAACTTAAGGCTTGTTTGCACAGAAACAAACATGGTACCCAGTTCATTAGATTTTTATCGAATAAGTGATGTAATGAATGATGACCAAATATCAATTTCCGGTCTACTCCAGCCCACCTTGGAAGTAAACTATAGGAACAAAATGAAGAAGAACTACAAACAAAGATAATGGAGTAGGGCTTCCCTGGTGGCACAGTGGTTGAGAGTCCACCTGCTGATGCAGGAGACACGGGTTTGTGACCCGGTCTGGGAAGATCCCACATGCCACGGAGCGCCTACGCCCGTGAGCCATGGCCGCTGAGCCTGCGCATCCAGAGCCTGTGCTCTGCAACGGGAGAGGCCACAACAGTGAGAGTCCCACGTACCACAAAAAAAAAAAAAAAAGAAAGAAAAAAGAAAAGAAAAGGTAATGGAGTAATGATTAACATAGGAAATAGATACCTTGTTCAGTTAAGGAAAACTTCATTGATTGAATTCACATAATACAAATAAGACTAGCTATTTTTGGTACAAACTCTGAAGACTAAAAGGAACCTAAATGTAATTTGAAGAACTTAGCACTACTCCATAAACACTCTGCTTTTGTCAAGTACTCACCCACCTAAAATAATGTATTAATTTAAAATAGTGACCGAGTGAATAAGTATGTTAGAATAAAAAAAAGAATGATATGATGAGGAAAGTAAAATGAAGGATCTGGCTGTTAACAGAAATAATGAAAAGTATAGATTGAAAGTAGATCGTCAGTTTTTTTAGGGTTTAAAGTCACTTTTTGTAGAAGATACAATTATCCATACTCTAGAAAGTTATAACTCTCCTTGAGAAGTGTACAAACTAACGGAAATATATTCTTCATTGTGATTTTATGCCTAACAATTATATATAATTCATTGTTTTCCTCAACTGAAAAAGGGAGAAGCATAATAAGGAAAGCAAGCATCTGGTCTTTGAAAAGTTTTGGTACCCATTGTATCCAAATGTTAAGGTACAAATTAAGTGCAAATTAGTTTTGAATAATTTCATTTTGTTAAGCCCTATTCTTCTTGGGTGAGTTTAACTGTAGTCACTAGAACTTATCAAGGAATAACAACCTAGGTCTCAGTCACCATTTCTATGGGCCTTGATCTAGTCTCAAATATAAATGCAACTCCTGAGATGATGGACAGTGTTTCCTAGATCCCACCCTCTATTGGACCACCCACTACCAAGGTCATGCTCTGATACCTGGAATCAGTTTCAAGGCATTCTCCAGGTACTCATCTTCTGTGATAGGATGACCATGTAAGTTCAGCTCCAGGGTAAAATCCCATACAGTCCAGATAAAGTCTGGAAAGAAACTCACAAACTCTGTGGAATCTTCTACTCCACCCGTTTTGGGAGAGGATTTGGCCCTGATGAGTTCTGTGAACTCTGTCACATAACTAGGACTTGGTTAAGGAAATGGAATTTTCTACCCACAATTCCCACATTTTCCTCATAAAAATTATTGTAAATACTATTTTTTGCCATGGGTCCCCACTGCTCCACCAAAGGCAACTTGGCCACAGGGAAGGGAAATCCAGTTTGGTCTCCATTCTCATCAATTTCTCAGTAAAACTGGTAAGGATACTGCAGTTTCTCCAATGCATCATTATTGATGGTGCTCATGCTGTTGTAGACTAAAGTGCTGCTCAGAAGCACGGCCAGGGCAAAGATCCATGAGTCATTCTTAGGGTCATATATATATATATATATATATACACACACACACACACACACACACACACACACACACACATACACACATACATACATATATATGTATGTATATATATAATGATGTATAATGTATATACATTATAAAGTGTATGTATATATATAATGTGTGTGTATGTATATACATATATAAAATGAAATACTACTCAGCCATAAAAAAGAATGAAATAATGCATTTGCAGCAACATGAATTGCCTGAGAGATTATCATATTAAGTGAAAGAAGTCAGAAAAAGAAAGACAAATACCATATATCACTTATATGTAGAATCTACAATATGACACAAATGAACTTATGAACTTATCTATAAAATAGTAGCAGACTCATAGACATAGATACAGACATAGATACCAAGAGGGAAAGGGGTGGGGAAGGATGGATTGGGAGTTTGGGGCTAGCAGATGCAAACTATTATATGTAGAATGGATAAAAAACAAGGTCTTACTGTATAGCACAGGGAACTATATTCAATATCCTGTAATAAACCATAATGGAAAAGAATATGAAAAAGAATGTATATATAAAACTGAATCACTTTGCTGTACAACAGAAACTAATACAACATTGTAAATTAACTATACTTCAATAAAAAATAAATGTAAAAAAAGATAAGTTAGGAGAAATAGGAAAGATTAGGGTCAGAGTGGGCTTCTGAGGAGTATGGATTTCATAAAGATATAATGCAAGCTTAAGGAAGTATTAAAAGCAACCAGATTAAAGATTGTTGTTCTTTAATTGTTGTTAGAGAGGGTCAAAGTAGAAGCAAAGAGGACACTTCAGATAAAAGAAGTTTCAGGCAAAAGATGAGGGTGACAGTCTAGGATAGTAAAATAAAAATTGAGAGAAAGAGACAGATTCAAGATATATTTAGCAAGAGTAACAAGAGGACTGGTATACAAATTGGATATGGGAAATAAACAAGGGAGGGATGTAAGTTTTGGGACTTGAGACTGGGAGGTTGGTGGTACACTATTGAGAAGAAGAGGAATAAGAAAGCAGAAAGTGTGTTTAGGAGGAGAGATTGATCAAGACTTTTATGGTGAAAATGGCAGCTTTAAGTGGATAACTTTCCAAAAGAAAAAATCAAGTGATTTTTCTATTTATGTGTCCGAATTTCAGAAGAGATATTAAAGCAAGGAATATCTATTTGAGAGGTGTCAGAATAAAAGTGACATTTAAAGTCCAGAGATTGAATGAGATAATTTTGAGAGTATAAATAGAACAGAGAAAAGATCCCAGGGCCAAGTCCTGGAAGGACCTACAATTCAGACGGCTAGAAGAAAAGTCAGAGGTTGGTAAAGAGACTGAAGAAAATTAAACACAGAGCTAGGAAGAAACCCAGAAGAGCATAGTGCCTCGTAAGCCAAGGAAGGAAAGAATTTCTAGGAGCAGGAGGTAAGTCAACTATGAGATATGATGCCAAACAGGGGACTAATCAGATAAAATGGTGGTCACTGGTAAATATAACAAGAACATTCAGTGAACTGTTGGGGTTAAAACCAGAAGGGAGTCAGTTGAAGAGAGAGATGAGAGAAGAAGTGGGAAAAACAAATTGAGACTATATATTTTTGCTTGAAGAAAAGTAAAAAGATAAAAATGGGGTGGTGGTCATGATGAGAATAGAGTCCAGGGAGAATTTTTTTTAAAGTGATAGATATTCAAGCATGTTACTCCAGTAGAGAAAGCAAAATACGATGTGGGAGACTAACTGCAAGTGCTCAATGCCTGGAAGGTTAGAAAAGATAGCTTTGAGAGCTCTAGTACAGGAGATTTTCCTTTTATAGGAAGCAGAAACATGGGAGTAAGGATTGGTGACTGAAAAAGTTCAGGTTGCAATTTTGCTGGTGAGAATTAGAATTAGATGGTGTATTTAATAAGAAATTGGGAGTCTCTCTTCATGTGCCCCTAGAGGAGTGGTGAGAAGCTGAGATTCAGCTGGAGTCACACAAATAGCCTCTGTCACAGGACTTCACTCACCAAGCTTTTCCCTTGCAAGACAGTTCATCAAGTAGGATTTCCCTGTACTATATAGCCCAACAATAGCCACAACCACTACAGGTTGAGAAATCTTGTAAAGAATCTTTAAGTCTTCCTGGTTCACAGACAGTTGCTCTTTCTTGTTTTCCACCAAACACACGGGAACGAACATGATGGGTCCAGATGTCATGGCAACCTGCAAACCAGAAAGTCTCTCTGTAGAAATAAGATCACAAATTCATTTTCTGCCTCAGGGTTAATGGAAGCATATGTCATTAGCAGAAGGCTGATGGGACTTCTGTACTTCTAGGGTTTAGTGGACCACAGAGGGCTTCCTCCACCATAATCTTTTATGATGGTACTGCAGAAACAACAGATATCACCAGCCTCCAAAATTTTATTTCCATAAAAATAAAATTCAAGCAATGTTTATCATACACTGAGAGTCTACATTATGCTGAGCACTGTGAAACATGCATTACATACCTGACCTAACTGTTTTTTCATAAGAACCTTGCAAGTTTGGGCTTATAATACCCATTTTTTGCACATATGGAAGGCGAAGTTCAGGAAGACTGGGGGATTGCTCACATTCATATATGAGTAAGTGGTAGATCCTGGATGTGAACCAGGGAAGTCTGTTTCACTATGCCATGCTTTGCAACCACTTATCAGACAGGATAATCTTTCTCAACAACATTGATTACCCTGTATATTCTTCAATCAATAATGTAAAGGGGCTTTCTATTGACTCTCCTATACCAACAATACCTTCTCTAATGTATTAGTGTGACAACATTGGTTCCTGTTATTTCTGCAGGGTAAGGCTCTCACTCCACAAACCACTCAGTAGTTTTGATACCAGGCTCTTTTCTTGCATAAGCAGTGTTCCATCAAGGGCTCCTGGTAACCTAGTATTTTTTGAATGGTAGGATTTCATGTTTTCCTTCTATTAATACTGTCTTTTATTTATTTAAATGCATTGGATGAGCATCTATTATGTACCTGAAATTGTGTTTGTTTCCTGGGATAAAATTATTTATAAACTATGGCTCCTGCTCTCAAAGTAATACTAGATTAACTATATCAGTTAGGATTAGGTTTAGCTGTGAGAAATAGGGGAAAAAGATGCATAGACAATTTAAATTAATCTCTTACATAAATTCTAGGATTAGTAGTCCACAACTAGTAGGGTAGAGATTTGTTTCATAAAATATTGTAGCCCAATATATTGTACAGCATATATAGCCATTCTTTTATAGTAACTTTAAATGGAGTATAATCTATAAAAATATGGAATCACTGTGCTGTACACCTGAAACTAATATAGTATTGTAAATGAATATACTTCAAAAATAAATAAAATAAAGTATTCCCTTAAAAAAAGAACTGTAACTCAGAACCCTTCCATCATAAGCTCAGCCAAATATAAGGAGCAGCCCAAGGTCCAAGATGGTGTGCCATCATTCATTGTAATAAGAGCAAATTAGAGAAGGGCAAGAAGTGTAGGCCTTTCCTTTAAGAACTCATCACTTCTACTTAAAAAACAATAACACTTAAGTTATTAAATTACCATATACAGCCATAGGAGAAGCTGGAATTACCATGAGTATTCTGGGAAAACATGTACACAGCAGACAAGCAAAGGTTCTATGACTATGGGAGAAGGGAAAAATGGATATGAGGGGAAGCTACAAGTGTTTCCCAGTAACCACCTCAAACTAGGAAGACAACAGATGATACCCATACTGATCACAATTCACTGTTTATCACACTTACAATTATCTCTACTAAATCTGGGGTAAATCCAGCCCAGATTTAGTAGAGTGATGGACCAGGAGCCAGAGCTGGAGGAAGGAGCAGTCTTGGGAATGAGGGAGATCTAGGGAAGGCAGCTCCCTTCCAAGAAGGAAATGTAGGAAGGTGTCTGGATCGCAAGATACGTGCTGATGTGTTTCGTGCTGAAGGTCATGGCCTCTGCTACCTACGCCACCAAATAATAATCAGAATTAGAATGTAAATAAAAAACTTATACATCTATTTATAAGAAGAGAAAGCAAATGTCTCAAAATACCTCCAGGAGTAAGTGAAAGGTACATGATATTTCATTGAAATCAAACTTTCTCTGTAATTCAGATTATTTTTTCAAAATAAAAGTTCAATAAATAATTAAATATTAAATGTATCATTATTGCATGAGCCTCCAGGCAAATACTTGATTATCTTATGTTAAAATGCTTCTCTATGATATCTCTAATTTTTTTTATTATAAGAATATGGAAAAGCATTTAGTCAAAGTGTCTAAAATATTTTTATATTTTATATATTAAACATTTAAGACACATCTTTACTTTCAAATTTTTCCAGCTCTGCAATTGACTACCTATGTGACCTTTGCAAGGAGCTTAACCTGGCTAACTCACATTTTAAGTTATTGTATGAATGTTATAGGTAAAATAATAAATCCTACCTCAAGGCTTGTTTTCAGGTTTTAATGAGATGCTATTAGCTTTCATCTTAGCAGAGTGCCCAGCACAAAATATGATTTCAGTAATTAGATTAATGACACAATGACAATTTAGTCCATTAATATATTTCAATGGATTCTATGAACTGTAAATTACAAAGACATGAGGTGTGGAAATAAATTTTTCATCAGAACTAAACAATAATCTGCTGAAATCACACAATTTCTGTTCACTCCTCCTTTACTGGATTCTTCAGGCTCTGAAAAATAAGTCATATGGTGGGAAAACATAACCCCTAATAGCTACATTATAATCACTGGATTTGCACTCCACTTTTCAGGGACAAGATTAAGGGAAACTCCAAAAAGATGTGAATTTTAATTGAAAAAAATTTTTAAACTAGTCTGCATTGTCTCAGCTGTGAAAGAATCACAGATTTTAGCTTCACATAAACAAAGTAGTGTTGTTAACTCTTGTTCAGAAGTGATCTTCAAAATTTGACATACACGAGAAACATCTGGAGTGGTTGCAAAACCCAGATTCCCAAGCCCGAGTCTATAAGTGTACCAAAAGCTGCCAGTGATTCTGATGTTTCTAAGGGAAACATGTCTACACAAAAATCTCAGTTTTGACTATAGTTATTTTTATCTGATAAAGACCTGTGCTGTGGGACTAAATTCACTCCTACCTGCTGATTTTTAATGCCCTTACTGTAGGGTTGTATAAATATGAAATAATCTCTTCCAATGATAATTGTTTGTAGGCTCCTGGATGGAAACTATCTTTGTTCTCTGCATCTACAGACCACCATTTCTGTAAGGGGATGGTATTTGATCAAGGAGGTCCACAAAGAGAATTGAACCCCCATTCTGAAAATTGGTTTGAAAATGAGTACAGAAGCACTTTTTTTTCAATTTCTTTAATTGTGGTAAAATACACATAATGTAATATTTACTATCTTAACCATTTTAAAGTACATAGCCCAATGGTATTAAGTACAATCACGTTGCATGCAACCATCACCACCATCCATCTCCAGAATAGTTGTCATCTTATAAAACTGAAAGTCTATAGTCATTAAACAATAACTCCCCAAGCCCCATTTTCCCAGCCCCTGGTAAACACTATTCTATTTTCTCTCTCTAGGATTTTTACTACTCAAAGTACTTTATATAACTGGAGTAATACAGTATCTGTCTTTCTGTGACTGGCTTATTTCACTTAGCATAATGTCTCCAAGATTCACTCGTGTTGTACTATATGTCAGAATTTCATTTGGTTTCTTTTGTTTGTTTTGTTTTGGGGGGCAGGTATTTTTTTAACATCTTTATTGGAGCATACTTGCCTTATACTCTTGTGTTTGTTGCTGCTGAAAAACAAAGTGAATCAACTATATGTACACATATATCCCTATATACCCTGCCTCCTGTGCCTCCCTCCTACCCTCCCTATCCCAGCCAACTAGGTGGTCACAAAGCATGAGCTGATCTCCCTATGCTATGCAGCTACTTACCACTAGCTATCTATTTTACATTTGGTAGTGTACATACGTCAATGCCACTCTCTCACTTCGTCTCAGCTTACACTTCCTCCTCAATGTGTCTTCAAGTCCCTTCTCTATGTCTACATCTTTATACCTGTCCTACCCCTAGGTTCTTCAGAACCACTATTTTTTTATGATTCCATATATAGGTGCTAGCATATGGTATTTGTTTTTCTCTTTCTGACTTACTTCACTCTGTATGACAGACTCTAGGTCCATCCACCTCACTACAAATAACTTAATTTCATGTATTTTTATGGCTGAGTAATATTCCATTGTATATATGAGCCACATCTTTATCCATTCATCTATCAATGGACACTTAGGTTGCTTCTATGTCCTGGCTATTGTAAATAGTACTGCAATGAACATTGCGGTACATGATGCTTTTTGTTTGTTTGTTTGTTTTTCGGTATGCAGGCCTCTCACTGTTGTGGCCTCTCCCGTTGCGGAGCACAGGCTCCGGACGTGCAGGCCCAGCGGCCATGGCTCACGGGCCAAGCCACTCCGCGGCATGTGGGATCTTCCCGGACCGGGGCACGAACCCATGTCCCCTGCATCGGCAGGCGGACTCTCAACCACTGCGCCACCAGGGAAGCCCCATGAGGCTTTTTGAATGATGGTTTTCTCAGGGTATATGCCCAGTAGTGGGATTGCTGGATCATATGGTAGTTCTATTTTTAGTTTTTTAAGAAACCTCCATACTGTTCTCCATAATGGCTGTATCAAGTTACATTCCCACTAACAGTGCAAAAGGGTTCCCTTTGCTCCACACCCTGTCCAGCATTTATTATTTGTAGATTTTTTGATGATGGCCATTCTGACTGGTGTGGCCATTCTGACTCATTGTAGTTTTGATTTGCATTTCTCTAATGATTAGTGAGGTTGAGCATCCTTTCATGTGTTTGTTGGCAATCTGTGTATCTTCTTTGGAGAAATATCTATTTAGGTCTTCTGCCCATTTTTGGATTGGGTTGTTTGTTTTTTGATATTGAGCTGCATGAATTGCTTGCACATTTTGGAGATTAATCCTTTGTCAGCAGCCTTGTTTGCAAATATTTTCTCCCATTTGGAGGGTTGTCTTTTCATCTTGTTTATGGTTTCCTTTGCTATGCAAAAGCTTTTAAGTTTCATTAGGTTCCATTTGCTTATTTTTGTTTTTATTTCCATTTCTCTAGGAGGTGGGTCAAAAAGGATCTTGCTGTGATTTATGTTGTAGAGTGTTCTGCCTATGTTTTCCTCTAAGAGTTTGATAGTGTCTGGCCTTACATTAGATCTTTAATCCATTTTGAGTTTATTTTTTTATATGGTGTTAGGGAGTGTTCTAATTTCATTCTTTTACATGTAGCGGTCCAGTTTTCCTAGTACCACTTATTGAAGAGGCTGTCTTTTCTCCATTGTATATTCTTGCCTCTTTTATCCAAGATAAGGTGACCATACGTGTGTGGCTTTACCTCTGGGCTTTCTATCCTGTTCTATTGATCTATATTCCTGTTTTTGCACCAGTACTATACAGTCTTGATTACTGTAGCTTTGTAGTATAGTCTGAAGTCACGGAGCCTGTTTCCTCCACTCCCATTTTTCTTTCTCAAGACTCCTTTGGCTATTCAGGGTCTTTTGTGTTTCCGTACAAATTGTGAAATTTTTTGGTTCTTGTTCTATGAAAAATGCCATTGGTAGTTTGATAAAGATTGCATTGAATCTGTAGATTGCTTTGGGTAATATAGTCATTTTCACAATGTTGATTCTTCCAATCCAAGAACATGGTATGTCTCTTTATCTGTTTGTATCATCTTTAATTTCTTTCATCAGTGTCTTGTACTTTTCTGCATACAGGTTTTTGTCTCCTTATGTAGGTTTATTCCTAGGTATTTTATTCTTTTTGTTTCAATGGTAAATGGAAGTGTTTCCTTAATTTCTCTTTCAGATTTTTCATCATTAGTGTATAGGAATGCAAGAGGTTTCTGTGCATTAATTTTGTATCCTGCTACTTTACCAAATTCATTGATTAGCTCTCGTAGTTTTCTGGTAGCATCTTCAGGATTCTCTATGTATAGTATCATGTCATCAGTGAACAGTGACAGATTCACTTCTTCTTTTCCAATTTGGATTCCTTTTATTTATTTTTCTTCTCTGATTGCTGTGGCTAAAACTTCCAAAACTATGTTGAATAAGAGTGGTGAGAGTGGGCAACCTTGTCTTGTTCCTGATCTTAGTGGAAATGTTTTCTGTTTTTCACCATTGAGAATGATGTTGGCTGTAGATATGTCATATATGGCCTTTGTTAAGTTGAGGTAATTTCCTCTACACCTACTTTCTGAAGAGTTTTTATCATAAATAGGTGTTGAATATTGTCAATAGCTTTTTCTGCATCTATTGAGATGATTATATGGTTTTTCTCCTTCAATTTGTTAATATGGTGTATCACGTTGATTGATTTGTGTATATTGAAGAATCCTTCCATTCCTGGGATAAACTCCACTTGATCATGGTGTATGATCCTTTTAATGTGCTACTGGATTCTGTTTGCTAGTATTTTGTTGAGGATTTTTGCATCTATGTTCAACAGTGATATTGGTCTGTAATTTTCTTTTTTTGTAGTATCTTTGTCTGGTTTTGGTATCAGGGTGATGGTGGCCTCATAGAATGAGTTTGGGAGTGTTCCTCCCTCTGCTATATTTTGGAAGAGTTTGAGAAGGATATGCTTTAGCTCTTCTCTAAATGTTTGATAGAAATTGTCTGTGAATCCATCTGGTCCTGGGCTTTGGTTTATTGGAAGATTTTTAATCACAGTTTCAATTTCAGTGCTTGTGATTTGTCTGTTTATATTTTCTATTTCTTCCTGGTTCAGTCTTGGAAGGTTGTGCTTTTCTAAGAATTTGTCCATTTCTTCCAGATTCTCTATTTAATTGGCATATAGTTGCTTGTAGTAATCTCTCATGGTACTTTGTGTTTCTGCAGTGTCAGTTGTTACTTTTCCTTTTTCATTTCTAATTCTGTTGAGTTGAGTCTTCTCCCTTTTTTTCTTGATGCACCTGGCTAATGGTTTATCAATTTGGTTTGTCTTCTCAAAGAGCCAGCTTTCAGTTTTATTGATATTTGTTATTGTTTCCTTCATTTCTTTTTCATTTATTTCTGATCTGATCTTCATGATTTGTTTCCTTCTGTTAACTTTGGGTGTTGTTTGTTCTTCTTCCTCTAATTGCTTTAGGCGTAAGGTTAGTTTATTTATTGAGATTTTTTCTTGTTCCTTGAGGTAGCATTGTAATGCTATAAACTTTCCTCTTAGAACTGCTTTTGCTGCATCCCATAGGTTTTGGGTTGTTGTGTTTTCATTGTCATTTGTTTCTAGGTATTTTTTGATTTCCTTTTTGATTTCTTCAGTGATCTCTTAGTTATTTAGTAGCATAATGTTTAGCCTCCATGCATGTATCACCTCACACCAGTTAGAAAGGGCATCATTAGAAAATCTACAAACAACAAATGCTGGAGAGAGTGTGGAGAAAAGGGAACCCTCTTGCACTATTGGTGGGAATGTTAATTGATACAGCCACTATGGAGAATAGTATGGCAGTTCCTTAAAAAACTAAAAATAGAACTAACATATGACTCAGCAATCCCACTACTGGGCATATACCCTGAGAAACCATCATTCAAACAGCATCATGTACCACAATGTTCATTGCAGCTCTATTTACAATAGCCAGGACATGGTAGCAACCTAAGTGTCCATCGACAAATGAATGGATAAAGAAGATGTGGCACATATATATAGTGGAATATTACTCAGCCTTAAAAAGAAATGAAATTGAATTATTTGTAGTGAGGTGGATGGAACTAGAGACTGTCATACAGAATGAAGTAACTCAGAAAGAGAAAAACAAATAATGTATACTAACACATATATATGCCATCTAAAAAAAAAAATAATGGTTCTGACGAACCTAGGGGCAGGACAGGAATAAAGACACAGACGTAGCGAATGGACTTGAGGACATGGGGATGGGGAAGGGTAAGCTGGAATGAAGTGAGAGTGTGGCAAGGACATATATTCACTACCAAATTTATAATAGATAGCTAGTGGGAAGAAGCTGCATAGCACAGGGAGATGAGCTCGGTGCTTTGTGTCCACCTAGAGGGGTGGGATAGGGAGGTTGGGAGGGAGACACAAGAGGGAGGAGATATGGGGATGTATGTATATGTATAGCTGATTCACTTTGTTATACAGCAGAAACTAACACACTATTGTAAAGCAATTATACTCCAATAAAGTTGTTTAAAAAAATGTGGTATATATATATGATGGAATATTACTCAGCCTTAAAAAGGAACAAAATTGTGTTATTTGCAGAGATGTGGATAGACCTAGAGTCTGTCATAGAGAGTGAAGTAAGTCAGAAAGAGAAAAACATATAAATGAAATATTATAGGAGTAACAAAGAAAGAGAAAAACAAGTATCATATATTAACATATATATGTGGAATCTAGAAAAATGGTATAGATGATCTTATTTGCAAAGTAGAAATAGAAACACAGACATAAAGAAAAATCATATGGATACCAAGTGGGAAAGGGGGTTGGTGGGATGATTTGGGAGACTGGAATCGACATATATACACTACTATGGATAAAATAGATAACTAATGAGTACCTACTGTATAGCACAGGGAACTCTACTTAGTGCTCTGTGGTGACCTAAATGGGAAGGAAATCCAAAAAAGATAGGATATATGTATATGTATAGCTGATTCACATTGCTGTACAGCAGATACTAACAGAACATTGTAAAGCACCTATAATGCAATAAAAATTAATTTGAAAAGTGACTAAAATAAAATAATACTAGCTTTTAGGCTAATTTTGTAATGAATTGATCTTGTAAATATAATTGAAAACAAAAAGTATAGTTGCAAAATGTTGTTATATTAATATTAGCTTTTATACTTGGCCATGTATTTACCTTTAATTAGATCTTTATTTATTTCACTGGTGCTTCCTCCATGAAGAAAAAGTGCATAGAAGGGCCCTAAGGTTGTTTGGCCTGAGGCAACCCAACACTGGAGCCTACCCGGGCTCTTTGTTGAGGCTAGTGGAAGACTCTGGGAGGGCTCACACCAAAGAGTACTCCCCAGAACTTCTGCTGCCAGTGTCCTTGTCCTCACGGAGAGACACAGCCACCCCCTGACTCTGCAGGAGACCCTCCAACACTAGCAGATACACCAGAAATACATCTATACGTGGAACAACTACAGAACACCTACTGAACGCTGGCAGAAGACCTCAGGCCTCCCAAAAGGCAAGAAAGTCGCCACATACCTGGGTAGGGCAAAAGAAAAAAGAAAAAGCAGAGACAAAAGAATAGGAACGGGACCTGCACCAGTGGGAGGGAGCTGTGAAGGAGGAAATGTTTCCACACACTAGGAAGCTCCTTCGCCGGTGGAGACTGCGGGTGGTGGAGGGGGAAAGCTTAGGAGCCGCGGAGGAGAGCACAGCAACAGGGGTGCGGAGGGCAAAGTGGAGAGATTCCCGCACAGAGGATCAGTACTGTCCGGCACTCACCAGGCCGAGAGGCTTGTCTGCTCACTCGCTGGGGCGGGCGGGGCTGGGGGCTGAGCGTCGGGCTTCGGTCGGAGCACAGGGAGAGGACTGGGGTTGGCGGCATGAACACAGCCTGCAGGGGGTTAGTGCACCACGGCTAGCCGGGAGGGAGTCTGGGGAAATGTCTGGACCTGCCGAAGAGGCAGGAGACTTTTTCTTCCCTCTGTTTCCTGGTGCGCGAGGAGAGGGGATTAAGAGCGCTGCTTAAAGGAGCTCCAAAGACAGACACGAGCCGCGGCTAAAAGCGCGGACACCAGAGATGCGCATGAGACACTAAGGCTGCTGCTGCCGCTACCAAGAAGCCTGTGTGAGAGTGCAGGTCACTATCCACAACCCCCTTCCGGGGAGCCTGTGCAGCCCGCCACTGCCAGGGTCCCGGGATGCAGGGACAACTTCCCCGGGAGAACGCACGGCGCGCCTCAGGCTGCTGCACCGTCACACTGGCCTCTGCCGCCGCAGTCTCGCCCCACATTCCTTACCCCTCCCTCCCCCCAGCCTCAGTGAGCCAGAGTCCCCGAAGCAGATGCTCCTTTAACCCCGTCCTGCCTGAGCAAAGAACAGATGCCCTCCGGCGACCTACACGCAGAGGCAGAGCCAAATCCAAATCTGAGCCCGGGGAGCTGTGAGAACAAAGAAGAGAAAGGGAAATCTCTCCCAACAGCCTCAGAAGCAGCGGATTAAAGCTCCACAATCAACTTGATGTACCCTGCATCTGTGGAATACATGAATAGACAACGAATCATCCCAAATTGAGAAGGTGGACTTTGGGAGCAAGATTTATGATTTTTTTCCCTTTTCCTCTTTTTGTGAGTGTGTATGTGTATGCTTCTGTGTGAGATTTCGTCTGTATAGCTTTGCTTCCACCATTTGTTCTAAGGTTCTATCCGTCCGTTTTTTGTTCGTTTTTTAATTTTTTTCTTAATAATTATTTTTTATTTTAATAACTTTATTTTATTTTATCTTACTTTATCTTCTTTCTTTCTTTCCTTCCTTCCCTCCTTCCTTCCTTCCTTCATCCCTCACTCCCTCCCTCCTTTCCTTTTTTCTTTCTTTCTTTCTTTCTTTCTTTCTTTCTTTCTACTTCTACTAATTCTTTCTTTCTACTTTCTCTCCCTTTTCTTCTGAGATGTGTGAAAGAAAGGCTCTTGGCACTGCAGCCAGGAGTCAGTGCTGTGCCTCTGAGGTGGGAGAGCCAACTTCAGGACACTGGTCCACAAGAGACCTCCCAGCTCCACATAATATCAAACAGTGAAAATCTCCCAGAGATCTCCATCTCAACACCAACACCCAGCTTCACTCAACGACCAGCAAGCTACAGTGCTGGACACCCTATGCCAAGCACCTAGCAAGACAGGAATACAACCCCACCCATTAGCAGAGAGGCTGCATAAAATCATAAGTCCACAGACACCGCAAAACACACCACCAGACGTGGACCTGCTCACCAGAAAGACAAGATCCAGCCTCAACCACCAGAACACAGGCACTAGTCCCCTCCACCAGGAAGCCTACACAACCCACTGAACCAACCTTAGCCACTGGGGACAGACACCAAAAACAACAGGAACTACAAACCTGCAGCCTGCAAAAAGGAGACCCCAAACACAGTAAGATAAGCAAAATGAGAAGACAGAAAAACACACAGCAGGAGAAGGAGCAAGATAAAAACCCACCAGACCTAACAAATGAAGAGGAAATAGGCAGTCTACCTGAAAAAGAATTCAGAATAATGATAGTAAAGATGATCCAAAATCTTGGAAATAGAATAGGCAAAATGCAAGAAACATTTAACAAGGACCTAGAAGAACTAAAGATGAAACAAGCAATGGTGAACAACACAATAAATGAAACTAAAAACATTCTATATGGGATCAATAGCAGAATAACTGAGGCAGAAGAATGGATAAGTGACTTGGAAGATAAAAGAGTGGAAATAACTACTTCAGAGCAGAATAAAGAGAAAAGAATGAAAAGATCTGAGGACAGTCTCAGAGACCTCTGGGACAACATTAAATGCACCAACATTTGAATTATAGGGGTTCCAGAAGAAGAAGAGAAAAAGAAAGGTACTGAGAAAATATTTGAAGAGAATATAGTTGAAAACTTCCCTAATATGGGAAAGGAAATAGTTAATCAAGTCCACGAAGCACAGAGAGTCCCATACAGCATAAATCCAAGGAGAAATATGCCAAGGCACATATTAATCAAAATGTCAAAAATTAAATACAAAGAAAACATTGAAAGCAGCAAGGGAAAAACAACAAATAACACACAAGGGAAACCCCATAAGGTTAACAGCTGATATTTCAGCAGAAACTGCAAGCCAGAAGGGACTGGCAGGACATATTTAAAGTGATGAAGGAGAAAAACCTGCAACCAAGATTACTCTACCAGCAAAGATCTCATTCAGATTTGATGGAGAAATTAAAACGTTTACAGACAAGCAAAAGCTGAGAGAGTTCAGCACCACCAAACCAGCTTTACAACAAATGCTAAAGGAACGTCTCTAGGCAAGAAACACAAGAGAAGGAAAACACCTACAATAACGAACCCAAAACAATGAAGAAAATGGGAATAGGAACATACATATCGATAATTACCTTAAATGTAAATGGAGTAAATGCTCCCACCAAAAGACACAGATTGGCTGAATGGTTACAAAAACAAGACCCATATATATGCTGTCTACAAGAGACCCAATTCAGACCTAGAGACACATACAGACTGACAGTAAGGGGATGGAAAAAGATATTCCATGCAAATGGAAACCAAAAGATAGCTGGAGTAACAATTCTCATATCAGACAAAATAAACTTTAAAATAAAGACTATTAGAAGAGACAAAGAAGGATACTACATAATGATCAAGGGATCAATCCAAGAAGAAGATATAACAATTGTAAATATTTATTCACCCAACATAGGAGCACCTCAATACATAAGGTAAATACTAAAAGCCATAAAAGGGGAAATCGATGATAGCACATACATAGTAGGGGACTTTAACAACCCACTTTCACCAATGGACAGATCATCCAAAATGAAAATAAATAAGGAAACACAAGCTTTAAATGATACATTAAACAAGATGGACTTAATTGATATTTATATTACATTCCATCCAAAAACAACAGAATACACATTTTTCTCAAATACTAATGGAACATTCTCCAGGATAGATCATATCTTGGGTCACAAATCAAGCCATGGTAAATTTAAGAAAATTGAAATTGCATCAAGTATCTTTTCTGACCACAACACTATGAGACTAGATATCAATTACAGGAAAAGACCTGTAAAAAATACAAACACATGGATGCTAAACAATACACTACTTAATAAGGAATCGATCACTGAAGAACTCAAAGAGGAAATAAAAAAACCTACAAACAAATGACAATGGAGACACAATGGCCCAAAACCTATGGGATGCAGCAAAAGCAGTTCTAAGAGGGAAGTTTATAGCAATACAATCCTACCTTAAGAAACAGGAAACATCTCGAATAAACAACCTAATCTTGCACCTAAAGCAATTAGAGAAAGAAGAACAAAAAAAAAAAAACCCCAAAGTTAGCAGAAGGAAAGAAATCATAAAAATCAGATCAAAAATAAATGAAAAAGAAATGAAGGAAACGATAACAAAGATCAATAAAACTAAAAGCTGGTTCTTTGAGCAGATAAACAAAATTGATGACTCATTATCAAAATTGACTCTTATCAAAATTGATAAGACCATTAGCCAGACTCATTAAGAAAAAAAGGGAGAAGACTCAAACCAATAGAATTAGAAATGAAAAAGGAGGGCTTCCCTGGTGGCGCAGTGGTTGAGAGTCTGCCTGCCAATGCAGGCGACACGGGTTCGTGCCCCGGTCCGGAAAGATCCCACATGCCGCGGAGCGGCTAGGCCCGTGAGCCATGGCTGCTGAGCCTGCACGTCCGAAGCCTGTGCTCCGCAATGGGAGAGGCCACAGCAGTGAGAGGCCCGCGTACCGCAAAAAAAAAAAAAAAAAAAAAAAAAGAAATGAAAAAGGAGAAGTAACAACTGACACTGCAGAAATACAAAAGATCATGAGAGATTACTACAAGTGACTCTATGCCAATAAAATGGACAACCTGGAAGAAATGGACAAATTCTTAGAAATGCACCACCTGCTAAGACTGAATCAGGAAGAAATAGAAAATATCAACAGACAAATCACAAGCACTGAAATTGGAACTGTGATTAAAAATCTTCCAACAAACAAAAGCCCAGGACCAGATGGCTTCACAGGCGAATTCTATCAAACATTTAGAGAAGAGCTAACACCTATCCTTCTCAAACTCTTCCAAAATATAGCAGAGGGAGGAACACTCCCAAACTCATTCTATGAGGCCACCATCACCCTGATCCAAAAACCAGACAAGGATGTCACAAAGAAAGAAAACTACAGGCCAATATTACTGATGAACATAGATGCAAAAATTCTCAACAAAATACTAGCAAACAGAATCCAACAGCACATTAAAAGGATCATACACCATGATCAAGTGGGGTTTATCTCAGGAATGCAAGGAGGGCAAGCTGCAATTTCACTCATGCCTGACATTGATGGCACACGTTCTAGTTCCTTGCTGGATTCAATTCTATAAACCCTCTTGAAAAAATGATCCATTGATGTCTGAGTAGTAGCTCTTTTCTTCTCATCATAGATGACATGGTATCCCTAGATTGCATTTTGAACAGCTACTGCAGCCTTCATGTATTGTTTTATTTCAGGTCCTGTTCCTCAAAAATTAACAGTGCCTCCTCAAATAAAGAAAATCCCCTTGCCATTTCCTGCATCGTGAATCTCTTCAGTTCTTCAGTTATTTCTTCTTCCTCTTGTCTCTCTTCATCCTTCTCTGGGCCTCCAGATCCATCAGGTCTTTGTTAGTAAGCTCCTTGTGTTGCACAGTAAGGAGTTCAATGAAGTCATCCTCTTGCAGATCCAGCTCTGGTTTCTCTCTGAGGGTTACAGAGTTACAGAAGACCTCTTTGGACTCCTCATCCACATTTTCAAATCCACAAATATCATGAAAAAATTGCAGGCAAGGTTTCTTCCAAACCCCATTCATGGTGATGGCCGTAACCTCATGCTAAGAAAAGTCAATGTTTTTTATGGTCTTGTAGAAATTATAGTCCTTCCAAAATTGTCACAATGTTGTCCCTATTAGTCACTTGCCTTTACTGCCTGATGAAAATGTGATGTAAATATTTCTTGAAAGTCGCTATAACTCCCTGGTCCATACATTGGATGAGCAATGTAGTACAGGTATTCAGTGGCAGATGCACTACTTTGACATTGGGATGAAAGTCATCCATGAATGGGGGTAACCCAGAACATTGCCGAGTGGCAAAAGAATATTGAATGGGACTTCCTTCTCCAAGCATTATTTCTCTACCTCCAAGATAAAGTGGTGGAAAAACCAGTCCTGGAAAATGGCCTGTGTAACCCAGGCTTTGGGGTTACTCGTCCATACAACAGAAAGAGAGCCCTTGGCTGGTCTTAAGGGCTCTTGGGTTCTCTGAATGATAAGCTAAAAGAGGCTTCAGTTTCATATCACCAGAAGAAGCATTGCCACCAAACAACAGAGTTAGCCTATCCTTTGCTGCTTTATAGCCTGGCATCAACTTTTCCTCCTTACTGATGTAACTTTGGTCTGGCATCTTCTTCCAGTGCAGTCAGTCCTGTCTCATACACATTAAAAACCTGTTCGGGTAAATACACACCTTCATCAATAATTTCTCGAAGTGTTTCAGGAAATACCCAGGTAGCTACCATATCTGCACTTGCTACCTCGCCATTAACTTTTTATTTATTTATTTATTTTTGGCGGTACGCAGGCCTCTCACCACTGTGGCCTCTCCTGCTGCGGAGCACAGGCTCAGTGGCCATGGCTCACGGGCACAGCCGCTCCGCGCCATTTGGGATCCTCCCGGACCAGGGCACGAACCCGTATCCCCTGCATCAGCAGGCAGACTCTCAACCATTGTGCCACCAGGGAAGCCCCTCGCCACTAACTTTTAAGTTGTGAAGGTTGGCTCTAGCCTTGAACCAATGAAACCAGCTGTAGCTGGCATTAAAATTTGTGCCCTCTCATTCTTCACTGTGTTTCTTCTTCAAGTCTTCATAAAGGCTTTTAGCTTTCTCTTGAATCAGCATTAAGTTGAGTGGGACTCTACACTGATGCTGATCCTCCATCCACACACTGAGAAGTTTCTCTATATCCTCCAACACTTTTCCACTTTTCTTCAATATTGTTGACATCATCGGCACAGCAGACTTCACATGTTCTGTGACCTTCTCCTTCTTCTTTAGAATTGTGCTGATGATTAAATGATTTATGTTATAAGAACAAACAATATCTACCATCTTTTCGACTCACTCTATTATTTTCACTTTTGTTTCCATTGTTATTGCTTGGCACTTCTTAGCAGTACCAGCTACATCACCGCTGCTTTTACACTTGCTTCTGGACATCCTGGGCTTGAAATAAAGATACTGTACTAATGTACTCTATACAGGACTGTACAATAAAGTACACAAAAGCACAACCACTTGTAGAGGATGCACACAAGTGACAGTGTACACCAGACACATGAACTAACTTATGTGATTGGACATCTTTGGAAGTTCGCAAGTTGAAGTTTCATATGTAGGGGACTTACTGTACAATCTTACCTCAGGAAACAAAAATATCTCAAATAAACAACCTAATGCAATTAGAGAAAGAAGAAAAAAAAAGCCCAAAGTTAGTAGAAAGAAATCATAAAGATCAGAGCAGAAATAAATGAAATAGAGATGAAGAAAACAATAGAAAAGATCAATGAAACTAAAAGCTGGTTCTTTGAGAAGATAAACAAAATTGATAAACATTTAGCCAGACTCATCAAGAAAAAAAAGGAGAGTACTCAAACCAAAAAAAATTAGAAATGAGAAAGGAGAAGTTACAATGGACACTACAGAAATACAAAGGATCATAAGCAACTACTACAAAAAACTCTATGCCAATAAAATGGACAACCTGGAAGAAATGGACAAATTCTTAGAAAGGCACAATCTTCCAAGACTGAACCTGTGGAAGACATAGAAAATATGAAGAGACTAATCACAAGTACTGAAATTGAAGCTGTGATTTAAAAACTTCCAACAAACAAAAGTCCAGGACCAGATGGCTTCACGGGAGAATTCTATCAAACATTTAGAAAAGAGTTAACACCTATTCTTCTGAAGTTCTTCCAAAAAATTGCAGAGGAAGAAACACGCCCAAACTTGTTCTGTGAGGTCAGCATCACTCTGATACCAAAACCAAATATATCACAAAAAAAGAAAACTACAAGCCAATATCACTGATGAACATAGATGTATGAATCCTCAACAAAATATTAGCAACTGAATCCAACAGTACATTAAAAGGATCATCCACCATGATCCACCATGATCACTCACCAAGTGGGATTTATCCCAGGGTTGCAAGTATTCTTCAATATCCACAAATCAATCAGTGTGATACATCACATTAACAAACTGGAGAATAAAAACTACATGACCATCTCAATAAATGAAGAAAAACTTTTGAGAAAATTCAACACCAACTTATGATAAAAATCTCTCCAGAAAGCAGGCATAGAGGGAAATTACCTCATCATAACAAAGACCATATATGACAAACACATAGCTAACATTCTCAAGGATGAAAAGCTGAAAGCATTCCCTCTAAGATCAGAAACAAGGCAAAGATGTCCACTCTTGCCATTTTTATTTGACATGGTTTTGGAAGTCCTAGCCATGGAAATCAGAGAAGAAAAAGAAACAAAAGGAATCCAAATTGGAAAAAAAGAAGTAAAATTGTCACTGTTTGTAAATGACATGATACTATACATAGAAAATCCTAAAGAGCCTACCAGAAGACTACTAGAGTTCATCAATGAATTTGGTAAAGTTGCAGGCTACAAAATTAATACACAGAAATCTCTTGCATTCCTGTACACTAACAATGAAAAATCAGAAAGAGAAATTACAGAAACAATCCCATTTACCAATGCATCAAACAGAATAAAATACCCAGGAATAAACATACCTAAGGTGACAAAAGACCTGTACTCTGAAAACTATAAGACACTAATAAAAGAAATTAAAGATGACATAAGCAGATGGAAAGATATAACATGTCCTTGGATTGGAAGAATCAATATTGTCAAAATGAGTATACTTCCCAAGGCAGTCTACAGATTCGGTGCAATCCCTATCAAATTACCAATTGCATTTTTCACAGAACTAGAACAAAAAAAATTTTGATTTGTATGGAGATACAAAAGACACTGAATAGCCAGAGCAATCTTGAGAAAGAAGAACAGAGCTGGAAGAATTGGGCTCCCTGACTTCAGACTATACTACGAAGCTACAATAATCAAAACAGTATGGTACTGGTGCAAAAACAGAAACATAGACCAATGGAACAGGATAGAAAGCCCAGAAATAAACTCACACACCCATGGTTAATTAATCTATGACAAGAGAGGACAGAACATACAATAGAGAAAGACAGTCTCTTCAATAAGTGGTGCTGGGAAAACTGAACAGCTACATGTAAAAGAATGAAATTAGAACATTTTCTAACACCATACACAAAAATAAACTCAAAATGTATCAAAGACCTAAATGTAAAGCTGGACACTATAAAGCTCTTAGAGGAAAACATAGGCAGAACACTCTTTGACATAAATCACAGCAATATCTTTTTGGATCCACCTCCAAGAGTAATAAAAATAAAAACAAAAATAAACAAATGAGACCTAATTAAACTTAAAAGCTTTTACACAGCAAAGGAAACCAAAAACAAAATGAAAAGACAACCCATAGAATGGGAGAAAATATTTGCTAATGAAGTGACCCATAAGGAATTAATTTCCAAAATATTCCGAGATTAATTTCCAAAATAGCTCATGCAGCTCTATGTCAAAAAAACAAACAACCAAATCAAAAAAAAAAAAAAAATGGGCAGGAGATCTAAACAGACAGTTCTCCAAAGAAGACATACAAGTGGCCAAAAATCACATGAAAAAGATGCTCAACATCACTAATTATTAGAGAAATGCAAATCAAAACTACAATGAGGTATCACCTCACACCAGTCAGAATGGCCATCATCAAAAACAAACAGTAAATGCTGGAGAGGGTGTGGAGAAAAGGGAACCCCCCTACACTGTTGGTGGGAATGTAAATTTGTACAACCATTGTGGAGAACAGTATGGAGGTTCTTTAACAAACTAAAAATAGAACTACCACATGATCCAGCAATTCCACTCCTGGGCATATATCCACAGAAAACCATAATTCAAATAGATACATGCATCCCAATGTTCATTACAGCACTATTTACAATAGCCAAGACATGGAAGCAACCTAAATGTCCATCTACAGAGGAATGGATAAAGAAGATGTAATACATGTATACAATCAAATATTACTCAGCCATAACAAAGATCTAAATAATGTCATTTTCAGCAACATGGGTGGATCTTGAGATTATCACACAAAGTGAAGTAAATCAGGCAGAGAAAGACAAATATCACTCATACGGGGAATCTAATTTTAAAAAATGATACAAATGAACTTAGTTACAAAACAGAAACAGACTTACAGATATCAAAAAACAAACTTATGTTTACCAAAGGGGAAACGTGGGGGAGAGGGATAAGTCAGGAGCTTGTGATTAACATACACACACTACAATACCTAAGGTAGATAACCAACAAGGACCTACTGTATTTTACAGGGAACTCTACTCAATATTCTATGATAACCCATAAGTGAAAAGAATCTGAAAAAAAATGAATATATGTATATGTATAACTGAATCATTTTACTGTACACCTGAAACTACAACAGCATTGTAAATCAACTGTACTCCAATAAAATTTAAAAAAAAACAACAACGGATATATGCAGAGCTGAATCAAAACAATGGAACAGAAGGACAAGAGATTATCTCCTCCCACAAATATTTACATCATAAACATATCTACATGTGGAACAATTCTCACAGAATACCTGCTGAATGCTGGCAGAATATCTCATAAAACCAAAATTGCAAAAAAGATCACCATGTAACTAGGTGGGACAAAAAGGAAAAAAGGAATGGAGACAGGACATGTACCCCTGAGAGGGAGCTGTGAAAGAAGAAAGATTCCCTCACCTTTGGAAGCCTCCTCACCAACACGGAGATCAACCGGGACAGAAAGGGAGTTTCAGAGACTCAGAAGAGAGTGTAGCAGCCAGTTTGTGGCAGGCAGAATAGATAGAGGCCAGCACAGAGTGTCCATGCCACCTCACTGCGTTCCTCAGCCCAGATGTGCATCTGTGGGTACTTGCTGGAGCTGGGTGCTGAAACTTGAGCTTCAGAGGACAAACCCAAGAGAGGACTACAGTTGGCTTTTCGGAGACAGCCTAAAGGGGCTGGAGTGTGTTCCAGGGGGCAACGTGAGGAGCCTGGGTCCACCACTGAAACCCCATTGTTAACATGTGTGCTTGAAGGGAGGGTGTTTCCTGCCACAGCAGCTACCTCATTCTCACCATACACAGGAGGCAGGGCTAAAATCTGAGCACTCTCCCCGGGGCTGTGCAATCCATGAATTTGTGTACCACCTGCAGCTTTGTAAAATAAGTGCCTTTGGGACATCCAAGTTGTTGCTGGTACTTCCCTGGCTGTAGCGGTTCTGGCTGAAGGCTCTGAGGATGTGTGCACATGGAGGTTGGGCCAGGACCTGGGCTGACTCATGGCAGGTCCAGGTGCAAGACTACAGCAGTCCCATGCCTGACCTCAGCAGTTCTGCACCAACAGATCTGCTCTACTGGCTTTGTGAGCATAGCACCTGAGGAACACCCAGGCTGATTGTTTGAATATCCACAGTTGAGGTGCAGGCAAGGATGGTGGCCAAAACAGTGTGCTTTGTGAATCTGAGCAATGGGTGACAGGCAACACCACACATAAGCACACTTCTCGACGGGCAGTTCCTGCAGTATAATACTCAGTGGCTCCTCTCCCAGCAGGAGCACTCCAGTCCCACCTACCTCACACTACAGTTCAGAAATGGATCTGGAGGCATCTATTCCAACAACTGTGGAGCTGACCCTGCCCCCCACAGGGCTGTGACAACCACAGAGCAAAGAGGAGTCCCCACTCAACAACCAGTGCAGGCTCTGGCCATCACAACAACAATCATAGCCCCTATCAAGGGGATAGTAGCCAGCACACACGGAGGAAATATGTGGCAGGCATCCATACAAAAAATAGCCCTCACACCTAAAATATTAGACTCACACAGACTACACAGGGACACTCCCACATAAAAACAGCACTTCAAGACCACAGTAGGTAACCATTTCTCCTAAACTCATAGAGTCAGAGAAATATAAGTAAAATGAAGGAGAGTCTCATTCAGTCTACCAGATCACAAATTCAAAAAGGAGGTAATGAAAATACTGAAGGAATGAAGAAAGGCTTTACATAGAAATGCAGATTACTGTAAAAAGGAACTAGGAACTATAAAGAGGAGCCAACTGAAATTAGAAGACTCATTTGCAGAGACAAAACCTGAGCTAAAGAAAATAAATAGCAAACTGCGTAATGCGGAAGAATGAATAAGTGATCTGGAAGACAGAATAATGGAAATTACCCAGATCAGAACAGCAGACAGAAAAACAAATGAGGAAAAATGAAAGCAATTATAAGATAATATAAAGGATCCCAAACTACACATAATAAAGATCTCAGAGGAGAAGAGAGAAGGGCATCAAAAATGTATGTGAAGAAATTATAGCTGAAAACTTCCCAAACCTAAAGAAGGAAACAGATATCCAGGTACAGGAACCACGGAGGGTCCCAGACAAGATGAACCCAAACAGACCTACACAAAGACATATTATAATTAAAATGGCAAAAAGTTAAAGAGAGGATTCTAAAGGCAGCAAGGGAAAAACAAAAAGTTAATTGCAAGGGAACTCCAGTAAGTCTATTAGCTGATTTCTCTACAGAAACCTTGCAGGCCAGAAGGGAGTTGAAAGATATATTCAAAGTCCTGAAGGGGAAAAACCTGCAACCTAGGATACTCTACCCAGAAAGATTATCATTTAGAACAGAAGGAAAGATAATTTCTCAGACAAGTGAAAACTAAAAGAATACAGAAATACTAAATCTATCCTAAAAGAAATTGAAAGGTCTCCTCTAAATAGAAAAGAAGTATGTATAGGAAAAAGAACATCACAATTGGAAAGTAAATCCCTTAAATAAGTCAGTACACAGATTTTTTAAAAATCAAAAAATTTCTGTGAAAACAGTGATAAACACAATGAACAGCAAAATGATAAACATGAGGATGTAAAAGAGGACATCAAAATCATAAAATGTGTGTCTGAGTTTTATGTCACTTAAAAATAAATTTGATGTTCCAAGTTTATTTTACAATTATCTGATATTTACTGTTTTTATCAAGATTTTTAAACATTTAAGTCTAAAATCAAGCTGGAATTTTCTTTGTGCAAGATTTGTAAGTGATCTAGTCACCCTCTTATTCTATATGACTGTCCAGTTGGCTGACAACACTTTATATTCAGTTTATATTTTCCAACTGATCTGAAATAACACTGTACACATACAGTTGATCAGGTATATTTTTGGTTCTATTTTTAGACTATGTAGCATGTTCTTACTCTTTGTTTTCATATTTCTGCCTCAATGATACATTGTTCTATTTATTGCAGTTCTATAAACTTCATTGCACCCCTTCTGAATTGTCATGGCTTTTTAATTTGTTTGATCAGCTCCATTTAAAATTTACAATCAGCCTTTGTGAAATTTTAACTCAAAACACATAAAATTTACAGGTGAAGTAAAAGATAATTGTTTTATATAAGAAATTAGTCCTTTCCTCTAAAGAAATCAGTATACATATTCATTTGTATAATTATTTATATGTGACTTTCAGAAGCATTATTTAACATTAGAATGTTGCTTTTTTTCAAGATATTACAAATTTGACCTTCTCTTTGTCTTCTACTCAGTTGTTTCCATTTCCATTTAAATTAACTACCCAGCAACATTAATTCTATAGTTTGTGTGCCAGGCATTGATGTCCTATAGTAGATAATTTTTCTATTTTTATATTAAAATTTTGATGAAAAAAGAAAAATTGCATGCATAAATGAAAATAATCCAGATCACAAAGCTGTTATAAAAACTTTTAATATTACCAGAATTTAAACAAGAAAAATAACCGGTAATTAGTGACCACACATGTTTTATCTTCTCCCAAATCTGAGACCAAAACAAAAAGCCGTGAAGTATTTTCTTTGTCACTGTCTTCCTGTGTCTATGAAGTGCAGTCATTTTCAGTATTTTGCTCATAATTCTTGTCATTATCATTGCTCACTGTGACCTAAAAATGTATGATGTGTTAGTAAACTGAAAACTTTTCAAAGTTTCAATATTTCAAAAACAAGGTTTTCCATTAACAATTTATAAAATCATCTGTGATTTCTTTTAAAGAGCTCTTTCTTAATAGATCATGAGAAGATATTATTTTCATCAAGAATATCTCCTGGTTTAGGCTTGGAAGGTGAGACGAAGCATAGCACAACCTTACTCATACTCACTCATCACTAGGGTTTTCCTAGAGTGCTAACCAGGCATAAGGACAATTGTTATAAGATATTCCAGCCAAATTTATGCTATTGGGGTGGGAGCCCTCCCTGTGAATCATACGAATTCTCACCCACATATAAAAAATACCCAGAACTCCTAAGCTAAGTTCCAGATGGAAGAAGAGAGAACTGCCCCTTTGCTGCAGGCTGTTCTGCAGGTTATCCTCACTTGCAGACAACTGCAGCCAGATTAGGAGCTGTCAGTTGCCAACATTTCTAAGTCTGTGCATATTTGACAGTTTTAGGTTAGCAAGGATCTGTCTTAGGGTCTTTGCGGGTAGTAGGATCCCTGAAAATTGGCAGGAAGCTTGGTAAAGTGAACCAATTCCTGCTTTTATTGATATTAGATACAATTGGTCAGAAATCCACTTGAAAACCCTGGGAACCCCATTTAATACTGGCCCCATGAGATCATGCAGGAATACCTCAAAACAGCAGCACAAGCCCTGGGAAAGTTATTTATATTCTGTAAATGCTTGGAGGTACCAAGATACTCATGGACTCTTCAGAAACTCACGGTGAAGAGAACTCAAGTGCCTGGATACAAGCCATTAAAATCTCAGGGTTTCTAGTGAAACTAAAGCAGTAAAAGACCATGATGCTTTGCTTTATGACTGCTTTAATTTTCACTCATCCCTTCCTGAGGTTCCAGGGCTTTGTTCCACAGTCACTACCCAGACCCAGACCAGGTTACCTCCAGCATCTGAATCCATTCATTCATCCTTCTCAGAAGATTGTCTCTTTCTCTCATCTCCTCTGTCATTTTGACTCTAAATGCCTCAAAGGCTCTTCCTTGGTCCTCAAACTTTTGCTGCAATTCATTAAACTTTTGCTCAAAAAGCTCCTTTCCCCTCTCAGTGGCCTCTCTTTTGGCTTGTTCTTCTGCTCCAGGAAGATTATACACAGGGAAGAAAACAATAGTCAGCCCTGAGAGCTACAACCCTCATCCCCCACCCCTCCACTTTCTCAGTGACCAAACTGTCTTGAAAAATGCAAATGGACATGTCTGAATTCACCTGTGATCACATATCAAGGGCAGGTGTGAGAGTGTGCTAGGAAAGGCACTGACTAGCCAGATAGATGTACAGCCATAACTGGGCTTGTTTTCACATGTAGCAGAGCGTGTTCAGGGAAGGAGAAGAAGGTCTCTGCTTCTGGAAGTTCCTCCTGTCATAGTTCTCAGAAGGCATTGCAGGAAACTTCCTACCCCACTTGAGCTGGGCCCTCCCAGTACCTGCTGAGGTCTTTTCACTTTCTCTTATCTCCTCTGTCATTTTGGCTCTTAATCCCTTGAAGGCTCTTTCTTGGTCTTCCAGATTTTTCTGCAGCTCTTTAACCTTTTGTTCAAGAGACTCCTTTTCCCTTTCAGCTGCCTCCCCTTTGGCCTGCTCTTCTGCTCAAGGGCGATGTTTGAAAGGGAAGGAACCAACAGTCAGATCTGAGAGCTACAACTCTCCCAATTCCCAACCCTCCACGTTCTCCATGACCAAACTGTCGTGAAGAAGCATGTGGACACGTCTAAATTTACCTGTGACCACATATCAAGGGCAGGTTTGGCAATGTGCTAGGAAAGGCCCTGACTGGCTAGATGGAGTTACAACCACAACTTTCCTTCTTATTTTCAGATGAAGCAGAGTGAGTTCACAGGAGGAGTGGAGCTTCTGGAAGTTCCTCCTGTCAGAGTTCTCAGAGGGCATTGCAGGAACCTACCCACCCCACTGTGAGCTGAGCACTCCCGTGTACCTGCTGAGGACTTTTTCCTTTCATTCAACTCCTCTGTCATTTTAACTCTTAGTATCTCGAAGACTCTTTCTTGGTCCTCCAACTTCTGCTGCAATTCTTCAATCTTTTGTCCAAGAGGCTCCTTTTCCCTCTCACCTGCCTCCTTTTTGGCCTGCTCTTCTGCTCAAGGGTGATGTTTGAAAGGGAAGGAACCAACAGTCAGATCTAAGAGTTACAGCTCTCCCAATTCCCAGCCCTCCACGTTCTCCGTGACCAAACTGTTGTGAAGAAGCATGTGGACACGTCTAAATTTACCTGTGACCACATATCAAGGGCAGGTTTGGGAATGTGCTAGGAAAGGCCCTGACTGGCTAGATGGAGTTACAACCACAACTTTCCTTCTTATTTTCAGATGAAGCAGAGTGAGTTCACAGGAGGAGTGGAGCTTCTGGAAGCTCCTCCTGTCAGAGTTCTCAGAGGGCATTGCAGGAACCTACCCACCCCACTGTGAGCTGAGCACTCCCGTGTACCTGCTGAGGCCTTTTTCCTTTCATTCAACTCCTCTGTCATTTTAACTCTTAGTATCTCGAAGACTCTTTCTTGGTCCTCCAACTTCTGCTGCAATTCTTCAATCTTTTGTCCAAGAGGCTCCTTTTCCCTCTCACCTGCCTCCTTTTTGGCCTGCTCTTCTGCTCAAGGGTGATGTTTGAAAGGGAAGGAACCAACGGTCAGATCTAAGAGTTACAGCTCTCCCAATTCCCAGCTCTCCACGTCCTCTGTGACCAAACTGTCGTGAAGAAGCATGTGGACACGTCTAAATTTACCTGTGACCACATATCAAGGGCAGGTTTGGGAATGCGCTAGGAAAGGCCCTGACTGGCTAGATGGAGTTACAACCACAACTTTCCTTCTTATTTTCAGATGAAGCAGAGTGAGTTCACAGGAGGAGTGGAGCTTCTGGAAGCTCCTCCTGTCAGAGTTCTCAGAGGGCATTGCAGGAACCTACCCACCCCACTGTGAGCTGAGCACTCCCGTGTACCTGCTGAGGACTTTTTCCTTTCATTCAACTCCTCTGTCATTTTAACTCTTAGTATCTCGAAGACTCTTTCTTGGTCCTCCAACTTTTGCTGCAATTCTTCAATCTTTTGTCCAAGAGGCTCCTTTTCCCTCTCAGCTGCCTCTCTTTTGGCCTGCTTTTCTTCTTCTGGAAGATTTTAGATAGGGAAGAAAACAACAGTTAGTCCTGAGAGGTAGAGCCCACCCTACCCCAAACTTCCACTCTGTCAGTGACCACGCTGTTGTGAAAAAGGAGATGGACATGTCTAAATACACCTGTGACCACACACAAGGGCAGGTTTGGGAACCTTCTAGGAAAGGCCCTGACTGACTGGCTGGACCTACAACCGCAATTAGCCTTGTTTTTGCAGATGTAGCAGAGTGTGTTCACAGAAAGAGAAGGTGCCTGTTTCTGGAAGTTCCTTCTGTCAGAGTCTCAGAGGGCATTGCAGGAATCTACCCACCCCACTGTGAGCTGAGGTCTCCCCTGTACATGCTACGTTCATTTCTGCATCATAAAGGAGCTCACCTTTCTTCATGTAGTGTTCCTCTAGTATTTCTGGTATCCTCAGTAGGCACTGGAGACAAGAAAGAGGCAAAGATATGTCAGGTAGGTCTGACCTGAACTTCCACTGAAATGTTCTGAGAAATGAACTGTTCTGAATAACATTCCCTGGTTGCTTCCCACTCTTCAAGTAAATTTACCAGATCCTGCCTGCCTCACTACCTACCTCTCTAGCCTCCTTGCCAGTTTTGCTTCTACCACCCATGCTAAGTTCCACCAGTCAGAAGAATGTGCAGTTTTACAAATCGGTAACCTTGGGTGCTTTCATATTTTTTTCATATGCTGTATTTTACTGCTTGTGACTCTTCTGGTAACATCCCACCTTGGATAATATGTATAAAGTTTCAAAATTTACATCACACTCTGCACCACATTAACTAATTGAAGAATAAAAATCATATGATTATCTCAATAGATGCAGAAAAAGCTTTTGACAAAATCCAACACCCATTTATGATTAAAAACTCTCCAGAAAGTGGGCATAGAGGGAACCTACCTCAACATAATAACAGCCATATATGACAAACCTACAGCTAGCATCATACACAACATTGAAGAGCTGAAAGCATTCCCTCTAAGATCAGGAAAAAGACAAGGATGCCCACTCTCACCACTTTTATTCAACATAGATTTGGAAGTCCTATCTATGGCAATCAGAGAAGAAAAAGGAATCCAAATTGGAAAAGAAGAAGTAAAACTGTCACTGTTTGCAGATGACATGATACTATACATAGGAAATCCTAAAGACACTTCCAGAAAACTACTAGCATTCATCAATGAATTTGGTAAAGTTGCAGGCTGCAAAATTAATACACAGAAATCTCTTGCATTTCTATACATTAACAATGAAAGATCAGAAAGAGAAACTCAAGAAACAATCCCATTTACCATTGCATCAAAAAGAATAAAATACCTAGGAATAAACTTACCTAAGGAGACAAAAGACCTGTACTCCAAAAACTATAAGACACTTATGAAAGAAATCAAAGACACAAACAGATGGAAAGATATACCATGTTCTTGGATTGGAAGAATAAATATTGTCAAAATAACTATACTACCCAAGGCAATCTATAGATTCAATGAAATTCCTATCAAATTACCAATGGCATTTTTCACAGAACTAAAACAAAAAATCTTAAAATTTTTATGGAGACAAAAAAGACTCCAAATAGCCAAAGCAATCTTGAGAAAGAAAAAAAGAGCTGGAGGAACCAGGCTCCCTGACTTCAGACTATACTACAAAGCTATAGTCATCAAACCAGTATGGTACTGGCACAAAAATAAAACTATAGATCAAAGGAACAGGATAGAAAGCCCAGGAGTAATCCCACACACCTATGGTCAATTAATCTAAGACAAAGGAGGCAAGACTGTACAATGGTAGAAAGACAGTCTCTTCAATAAATGGTGCTGGGAAAACTAGATAGCTACATGTAAAAAAATGAAATTAGATCATTCTTTAACACCATACACAAAAATAAGCTCAAAATGGATTAAAGACCTAAATGTGAGACCAGACACTATAAAACTCCTAGAGGAAAACATAGGCAGAACACTCTGTGACACAAATTGCAGCAATATCTTTTCTGATCTGGCTCCCAGAGTAATGGAAATAAAAACAAAAATAAACAAATGGGACCTAATTAAACTCAAAAGCAAAGGAAACCATAAACAAAATAAAAAGACAACCCACAGATTGGGAGAAAATATTTGCAAATGATGTGACCAGCAATGGATTAGTCTCCAAAATCTACAAACAGCTCATGTGGCTTAATATCATCAAAACAAACAACCCAATAAATAAATGGGCAGAAGACCTAAATAGACATTTTTCCAAGGAAGACATACAGATGGCCAAGAGGCACATGAAGAGATATTCAACATCACTAATGATTAGAGAAATGCAGATCAAAAATACAATGAGATATCACCTCACACCAGTCAAAATGGCTATCATCAAAAAATCCACAAACAATAAATGCTGGAGAGGGTGTGGTAAGAAGGCAACCCCCCTACACTGCTGGTGGGAATGTAAATTGGTACAGACACTGGAGAACAGCATGGAGGTTCCTTAAAATCTAAAAGTAGAGCTACCATATGACCCTGAAATCCCACTCCTGGGCATATATCCAGAGAAAAACATGGTCTTAAAGGATACATGCACCCCAATATTCATTGCAGCATTGTTTACAATAGCCAAGACATGGAAGCAACCTAAATGTCCATTGACAGAGGAATGGATAAAGAAGATGTGGTACATATATACAATGGAATATTACTCAGCCATAAAAAAGAATGAAATAATGCCATTTGCAGCAACATGGATGGACCTAGAGATTGTCATACTGAGTGAAGTAAGTCAGACAGAGAAAGAGAAATATCGTATGATACTGCTTATATAGGGAATCTAAAAATAAATTATACAAATGAATGTATTTACAAAACAGAAATGGACTCACAGACTTAGAAAATGAACTTATGGTTACCAGGTGGGGAAGGGTGGAGGGAAAGGATAGTTAAGGAGTTTAGGATTGACATGTACACACTCTATATTTAAAAAGGATAACAAACAAGGACCTACTGTATAGCACAGGGAACTCTGCTCAGTCTTTTGTGGCAGCCTGGATGGGAGGGGAGTCTGGGGGAGAATGGATACATGTATATGTAAGGCTGAGTCGCTTTGCTGTGCACCTGAAACTACCACAACATTGTTAATTGGCTAAACTCCAATATAAAATAAAAAGGTAAAAAAAAGAAACTCTGGATCAGAGAGATAGTTAAGACAAGAGTCAAAATTTCAAATGTTCTATTCCATTATGGTTTATCCCAGGATATTGAATATAGTTCCCCGCACTATACAGTAGGACCTTGTTAAAAAAAGCAAAATTTTACACGACACTCTTCCTCCAGGAAGGTTCCCTAAAGCACCTTCCCCAAGTGAAATCATTGTATATACTTTGGTAAATTTGTATCAATTATACATTTTAAATGTATGAAATTTATGGTTTGTGAATTATTAATTTTAAAAATCTTTTGTCTTTTAATTAATTTATTTATTTTTGGCTGTGGTGGGTCTTCGTTTCTGTGCGAGGGCTTTCTCTAGTTGCGGCGAGTGGGGGCCACTCTTCACTGTGGTGCACAGGCCTCTCAGTGTCACAGCCTCTCTTCTTGCGGAGCACAAGCTCCAGACTCACAGGCTCAGTAGTTGTGGCTCATGGGTCTAGTTGCTCCGTGGCATGAGGGATCTTCCCGGACTGGGGCATGAACCCGTGTCCCCTGCATCAGAAGGTGGACTCTCAACCACTGCACACCAGGGAAGCCCGAAATACTCTATTATGGCTACTAGTAAGTGGCTTAAGTCCCTCAGCTTTCCTTGTGAAATATTGGGTTTACATTATATAATCTTTGTGCTTCCTCAGCTCTAGCATCCTGAGTTTCTATCTACAGGGTATGATTAACAGTAATACAACTAAAAGCAAAGTAAGTATAAAGAAAGACCTGGTAAGAGAATCTTCCAAGAGGAACTTGGATTGCTATGAATGAGACAGAGCGCACAGAAAAACAACAAGCTCGAAATAACTTAAGTGTGTTCCAAGGACATATGGGAACTTTGCAAGTGTTCAGTCAAGGAGGACATCTGAGTGCCTGTACTATACTGACTTTGCTTCAGAGGTCAGAGAGATTTCCAGAAGAAGTGCCTGAGTTTGGAAAAGAAGGAGATAAAATAGAGTAATATCATCTATTAGAAATCTCTTACTCAGAGGAATCAGGATCTTTCTACCATGAATGGCAATAAATCTGTGGCCAATAAAGTGGCCGTGAGGGAGAGAGGGTAACATGAAGAATTAACTATTAAGACAAATTACATGTAGTGCTTCAGTAACTTCTCCTGCTTCTATTAGATACACTCCATTAGAATATCCACCTGATAACCCTGGGAACCCCATTTAATGTTGGCTCCATGAGATCATTCAAGGATCCCTCAAAACAGCAGCACATAAACCACTAGCCAGACTCATCAAGAAAAAAAGGGAGAAGACTCAAATCAATAGAATTAGAAATGAAAAAGGAGAAGTAACAACTGACACTGCAGAAATACAAAGGATATGAGAGATAACTACAAGGAACTCTATGCCAATAAAATGGACAGCCAGGAAGAAATGGACAAATTCTTAGAAATGCACAACCTTCCAAGCCTGAACCAGGAAGAAATAGAAAACATGAACAGACGAATCACAAGTGATGAAATTGAAACTGTGATTAAAAATCATCCAACTAACAAAAGCCCAGGACCAGATGGCTTCACAGGTGAATTCTATCAAACATTTAGAGAAGAGCTAACACCTATCCTTCTCAAACTCTTCCAAAATATAACAGAGGGAGGAACACTCCCAAACTCATTCTACAAGGCCACCATCACCCTGATACCAAAACCAGACAAAGATGTCACAAAGAAAGAAAACTACAGGCCAATATCACTGATGAACATAGATGCAAAAATCCCCAACAAAATACTAGCAAACAGAATCCAACAGCACATTAAAAGGATCATACACCATGATCAAGTGGGGTTTATCCCAGGAATGCAAGGATTCTTCACTATACGCAAATCAATCAATGTGAAACACCATATTAACAAATTGAAGGAGAAAAACTGTATGATCATCTCAATCGATGCAGAGAAAGCTTTCAACAAAATTCAACACCCATTTATGATAAAAACCCTGCAGAAAGTAGGCATAGAGGGAACTTTCCTCAACATAATAAAGGCCATATATGACAAACCCACAGCCAGCATCGTCCTCAATGGTGAAAAATCGTCCACTAAGATCAGGAACAAGTCAAGGTTGCCCACTCTCACCACTATTATTCAACATACTTTTGGAGGTATTAGCCACAGCAATCAGAGAAGAAAAAGAAATAAAAGGAATCCAAATGGGAAAAGAAGAAGTAAAGCTCTCACTGGTTGCAGATGACATGATACTATACATAGAGTATCCTAAAGATGCTACCAGAAAACTACGAGAGCTAATCAATGAATTTGGTAAAGTAGCAGGATACAAAATTAATGCACAGAAATCTCTAGCATTCCTATACACTAATGATGAAAAATCTGAAAGTGAAATTAAGGAAACACTCCCATTTACTATTGCAGCAAAAAGAATAAAATATCTAGGAATAAACCTACCTAAGGAGACAAAAGACCTGTATGCAGAAGATTATAAGACACTGATGAAAGAAATTAAAGATGATACAAATAGATAGAGAGATATACCATGTTCTTGGATTGCAAGAATCAACACTGTGAAAATGACTCTACTACCCAAAGCAATCTACAGATTCAATGCAATCCCTATCAAACTACCAATGGCATTTTTCACAGAACTAGAACAAAAAATTTCAAAATTTGTATGGAAACACAAAAGACCCCAAATAGCCAAAGCAATCTTGAGAAAGAAAAACGGAGCTGGAGGAATCAGGCTCCCAGACTTCAGACTATACTACAAAGCTACAGTAATCAAGACAGTATGGTACTGGCACAAAAACAGAAATATAGATCAATGGAAGAGGTTAGAAAGCCCAGAGATAAACCCATGCACATATGGTTCCCTTATCTTTGATAAAGGAGGCAAGAATATACAGTGGAGAAAAGACAGCCTCTTCAATAAGTGGTGCTGGGAAAACTAGACAGGTACATGTAAAAGTATGAAACTGGAACACTCCCTAGCAGCATACACAAAAATAAACTCAAAATGGATTAAAGACCTAAATGTAAGGCCAGACACTATCAAACTCTTAGAGGAAAACATAGGCAGAACACTCTATGACACATATCACAGCAAGATCCTTTTAGACCCACCTCCTAGAGAAATGGAAATAAAAACAAAAATAAACAAATGGGACCTAATGAAACTTAAAAGCTTTTGCACAGCAAAGGAAACCATAAACAAGACCAAAAGACAACCCTCAGAATGGGAGAATATATTTGCAAGCAGCTCATGCAGCTCAATATCAAAAAAACAAACAACCCAATCCAAAAATGGGAAGAAGACCTAAACAGACATGTCCCAAAGAAAATATACAGATTGCCAAAAAACACATGATAGAATGCTCAACATCATTAATCATTAGAGAAATGCAAATCAAAACTACAGTGAGATATCATCTCACACCGGTTAGAATGGCCATCATCAAAAAATCTACAAACAATAAATGCTGGAGAGGGTGTGGAGAAAAGGGAACCCTCTTGCACTGTTGGTGGGAATGTAAATTGATACAGCCACTATGGAGAACAGTATGGAGGTTCCTTAAAAAACTAAAAATAGAACTACCATACAACCCAGCAATCCCCCTACTGGGCATATACCCTGAGAAAACCATAATTCAAAAAGAGTCATGTACCAAAATATTCATCGCAGCTCTATTTACAATAGGCAGGACATAGAAGCAACCTAAGTGTCCAACAACAGATGAATGGATAAAGAAGATGTGGCACATATATACAATGGAATATTACTCCACCATAAAAAGAAATGAAACTGAGTTTTTTGTGGTGAGGTGGATGGACCTACAGTCTGTCATACAGAATGAAGTAAGTCAGAAAGAGAAAAACAAATACTGTATGCTAACACATATATATGGAATCTAAGAAGGAAAAAAAAAAAAAAGAAAAGGTCCTGAAGAACCTAGGGCCAAGATGGGAATAAAGACACAGACCTACTAGAGAAGGGACTTGAGGATATGGGGAGGGGGAAGGGTAAGCTGTGACAAAGTGAGAGAGTGGCATGGACATATATACACTACCAAATGTAAAATAGATAGCTAGTGGGAAGCAACCGCATAGCACAGGGAGATCAGCTCGGTGCTTTGTGACCACCTAGAGGGGTGGGATAGGGAGGGTGGGAGGGAGCTAGACGCAAGAGGGAAGAGATATGGGAACATATGTATATATATAACTGATTCACTTTGTTATAAAGCAGAAACTAACACACCATTGTAAAGCAATTATACTCCAATAAAGATGTTAAAAAAAAAAAAACAGCAGCACAAGCCCTGGGAAAATTATTTATATTCTGTAAATGCTTGGAGATACCAAGGTCCTTATGGACTGTTCATAAGCTCACTGTTTACCAAACTAAAGTGCCTGGATATAAGCCACTAAAAACTCAGGGCTTCTAGTGAATCAAAAGCAGTAAAGGACAATAGTGCTTCTCTCTATGACTTTGATCTAATTTTCACCCATCCCTTCCTGTGGTTCCAGGTTTTGTGCCACAGTCACTGCCCTGACCCAGACCAGGTTACCTCCAGCATCTGAATCCTTTCATTCACCTTTCTCAAATGGTTGTCTCTTTCTCTCATCTCATCTGTGATTTTGACTCTAAATCTCTCGAAGGCTCTTTCATGGTCCTCCAACTTTTGCTGCAATTCTTTAACTTTTTGCTCAAGAAGCTCCTTTTCCCATTTAGCGACATCTCTTTTGGCCAGATCTTCTGCTCCCAGAATATTTTAGAGAGAAAAGAAAACAACAGTCAACACTGAGAGCTACAACTCCCCAACCAACAACCCTTGCTTTCTGAGTCACCTAACCATCTGGGAAAAACAGATGGACATGTCTAAATTCACCTGTGACCACACATAGGGACAGGTGTGAGAATGTGCCAAGAAAGGGTATGACTAGCTACCTGGAGGTACAACCACAACTCTCCTTGTTATTTTCAGATGTACCAGAGTGTGTTCACAGAAGGAGGAGAAGGTCCCTCTTTCAGGAAGTTCCTCCTGTCAGAGTCTCAGAGGGCACTGCAGGAACCTACATACCCCACTGTGAGCTGAGCCCTCACCTGTACCTGGTGAAGTCTTTTCTCTTTCTCTTATCTCCTCTGTCATTTTGACTCTTAATTCTTCAGAGACTCTTTCTTGGTCCTCCAGCTTTTCCTGCAGCTCTTTAACCTTTTGCTCGAGAAGCTCATTTGCCCTCTCAGCTGCCTCCCTCTTGGCACGCTCTTCTGTTTGAGGAAGATGTTAGAGAAGGAAGGAAGCAATAGTCAGATCTGAGGGCTGTAACCCTTCGCCACTCCCCATCCTCTAACTTCTTTGTGACCATACTGTTGTGAAAAAACAGATGGAAATGTCTGAATTCACCAGTGTCCACACACCAAGGGCAGGGTGGAGAATCTCCTGGGAAGATCCCTGACTAGCAGGCTGGACCTACAACCACACCTTGCAGTGTCCTTTCCCAATGAAATAGAATGTGTTCACAGATGAGAGGAAGCTCCCTGCTTCTGGAAGTTTCTCCCATCAGACTTCTCAAAGGGCATTGCAGGAAACTACCCAGCACCTTGTGTGCTGGGCCCATCCATGTACCTGCTGAGGTCTTTTCTCTTTTTCTTATTTTCTCTGTCATTTTGCCTATGAATCCTTCAAAGTCTTTTTCTTGGTCCTCCACCTTCTGCCACATCTCTTTATACTTTTGCTTTAGAAGCTCCTTTCCCCTCTCTGATGGCTCTCTTTCAGTCCATTCTGCTTGTCCAAGAAGATTTTAGAAAGGGAAGAAAACACAGTCAGCCCTGAGAGGTACAACCTCCTGCATCCACTAAACCTCTACTTTCTCAGTGACCAAACTGTTGTGAAAAAGGAGATGGCTGAGGCTGTATTCACCTGTGATCACATATCAAGGGCAGGTTTGGGAATGTGCTAGGAAAGACACTGACTGGCTGGCTGGACCTAAAACCACAACTGGCCTTGTTATTTTCAGATGAAGCAGAGTGTGTTCACAGAAGGAGAAGTCCCTGCTTCTGGAAGTTCCTCCTGTCAGAGTTCTCAGAGGGCATTGCAGGAACCTACCCACCCCACTGTGAGCTGACCCCTCCCCTGTACCTGCTAAGGTCTTTGCTGCATCACGAAGGAGCCCATCTGTCTTCATGCAGCATTCCTCTAGTTCCTCCTTTATCAACCCTATTCTCTGGAGACACAAAGTGGCAAAGACATGTCGGGCAGGTCAAACCTGAACTTCCATTGATATATTCTGAGAAAAGAACTATTCAGAATAACACTCCTTGGTTGTGTCCAACTGCCTACAATAAAGTTTCCAAGATCCTGCCTACATTGCTACCCCTCCAGCCTCCTCTTCCAGTGTTGCTTCCACCAGCCATGGAGGTTCCACCAGTCAGAATAATGTGCAGTTTTACAAATACGTAACCTTGGGCAATTTCATATTTTTCATATGCTGTTTTTTCTGCTTCTGGCTCTTCAGGTAACATCCCACCATGGATAATATGTACAAAATTTTCAAAATTTACATCACACCTCTTCCAGGAAGATTCGCTAAACTACCTTCCCCATGTGAAATCACTGTACATTTACATTCATAAATTTGTATCAGTTGTACACTTAAATGTATGAAGTTTATGGCTTGTGAATTACATCTCAATAAAACTCTTTAAATAAACTTGAATTACTACATCTCAGAGAAAAGTGCTGAAATACTCTCTTTAAGGCTACTAGTAGGTCTTCCCTGTTGGCGCAGTGGTTGAGAGTCCGCCTGCCGATGCAGGGGACACGGGTTCATGCCCCGGTCCGGGAAGATCCCACATGCCGCGGAGTGGCTGGGCCCATGAGCCATGGCTGCTGAGCCTGCGCGTCCGGAGCCTGTGCTCCGCAACGGGAGAGACCACAACAGTGAGAGACTCGCGTACCGCAAAAAAGAAAAAAAAAAAAAAGACTAATAGTAAGTGTCTTTATCCCCTGAGCCTTCCAGGTGAAATGTAGGGTTTGCTTTTTATAATGTCTGTAGTTCCTCACAGCTGTAGCTTCCTCACATTCTATCTAAAGTGTATGATTAACAGTAATATAACTAAAGGAATAATAAAGATAATGAAAGATCTGGTAAGAGAAGCTCCACAGAGGAACTTGAGCTGCTATGAATGGGAGAGAGCACACAGGAAAAATAACCATCTCAAAATAACTTAAAGTCTGTTCCAAGCACATAAGGAAATTTTGCAAGTGTTCAGTCAAGGAGGACATCTGAGTGTCTGTACTGACGTTGCTTCAGAGGTCAGACATATATCCAGAAAAGTGCTTCAGTTTGGAATTGAGTAATATAGTCTATTAGAACTCTCTTACTCAGAGAAATCAGGATCCTTCTACTATGAATAACAGTAAATCTGTGGCCAATAAGATGGATTTTAGGTAGTGAGGGAAACATGAAGAATCAACTATTAAGACAAATTACCATGTACTGCTTCAGTAACTTCTCCTGCTTATATTAAATATACTCAGAATATCTACTTGTTAAACTGAGAACCTCAGTTAATATTGATTCCATGAGATCATTCATGAATCTCTCAGAACAGCAGCACAAACCCTGGGAAAGTTATTTATGTTCTATAAATGCTTAGAGGTCCAAGGTCCTCCTGGGCTCTTCAAAAACTGTGAACTAAATTCAAGTTCTTGGATAGAAGCCATTAAAATCTCAGGGCTTCTAGTGAATCAAAAGCAATAAAAGACAATGGTTCTTCTCTCTATGACTTTGCTTTAATTTTCACCCACCCCGTCCTGAGGTTCCAGGGCTTTGTTCCACAGTCACTGCCCTGACCAGACCAGGTTACCTCCAGCATCTGAATCCTTTCGTCCATCTTTCTCAGAAGGTTGTCTCTTTCTCTCATCTCCTCTGTCATTTTGACTCTAAATCCCTTGAAGGCTCTTTCTTGGTCCTCCATCTTTGGCTGCAATTCTTTAACCTTTTGTTTAAGAGGCTCCTTTTCCCTCTCAGCTGCCTCTCCTCTGGCCCACTCTTCAGCTCCAGGAAGAATTTAAAGTAGGAAGAAAACAAGAGTCAGATCTGAGAGCTACACCCTCCTGTATCCAACCCCCCACTTTCTCAGTGACCAAACTGTAGATAAAGCATGTGGACACATCTAAATTCACCTGTGACCACACATCAAGGGCAGCTTTGGAAATGTGCTAGGAATGGCCCTGGCTGCCTGGCTGGACCTACACCAGCTTGCCTTGTTGTTTTCACATGTAGTAGAGTGTGTTCCGGGAAGGAGAAGAAGATCCCTGTTTCAGGAAGTTCCTCCTGTCCAAGTCTCACAGGGCACTGCAGGCAGCTACCCACACCACTGTGGGCAGAACCCTCCCCTGTACCTGCTGAGGTCTTCTCTCTTTCTCTTGTCTCCTCTGTAATTTTGGCTCTTAATCCTTCCAAGAGTCTCCTTTGGTCCTCCAACTTTTGCCACAGCTCTTTAACCTTTTGCTCAGAAGGGTCTTTTTCCCTTTCAGCTGCCTCTCTTTTGGCACACTCTTCTGTTCCAGGAAGATTTAGAGAGGGAAGGAAACAACAGTCAATCCTGAGAGCTACAACCTCTCATCCCCCAAACCTCGACGTTCTCAGTGACAAAACTGACTGGAAAAAGCAGATGGACAGGTGTGAATCCACCTGTGACCACATATCAGGGCACATGTGGGAATGTGCTAGGGAAGGCCACTACTGGCTGCCTGGACCTATAACCACAACGCTCCTTGTTATTTTCAGATGAAGCAGGGTGAGTCCACAGGAGAGGAAGATCCCTGCTTCTGGGAGTTCCTCATGTGAGAGTCTGAGAGGGCATTGCAGGAACCTACCCACCCCACTGTGAGCTGAGCCCTCCCTTGTACCTGCTGAGGTCTTTTCTGAAACATGAAGGAGTTCACCTTTCTTCATGTAGTGTTCCTCTTGTTCTTCTGTTATTTTTCTTATGATCTGGAGACACAAAGGGGCAAAGACGTGTCGGGCAGGTCAAACCTGAACGTCCACTGAAATATTCTGAGAAATCAACTGTTTCAAGTAACATTCCCTGGTTGCTTCCCACTGCCTACAAGTAAAGTTTCCAGATCTTGCCTACCTCTCTGCCAGTGTTGCTTCCCCCCAAATGCTAGCTTCCACCAGTCAGAAGAATGTGCAGTTTTACAAATAGGTAATTTGGGGGGGGGGTTATATTTTTTACATGCTGTTTTTTCTGCTTGTGGCTCTTCTGATACATCCCACTTTGAATAAGATGTACAAGTTTTTCAAAACTTACTTTACATACCCCTTCCAGGAAGATTTCAGAAAACACCTTCCCCATGTGAAATCACTGTACATTTACATGGGTACATTTGCATCAATTGTATATTTTTAATAAACAAGATTTATATTGATAGTTTTTAAATTATATCTCAGTAAAACTGCTTAAAGAAAACTGAATCACTCCATCTCAGAAAAAATATTGCAATACTCTCTTTTCGGCTACTAGTAAGTGTCAACTCCCTGAGCCATGCTTATGAGATGTTGGATTTACATTATAGAATCTCTATGGTTCACCGCAGCTGTAACAACCTGAGATTCTATCTATAGGGTATGATGAACAGTACTACAACTAAAAGCAAAACAAAGATAAAGAATGATCTGGTAAGAGCATCTTCTCAGAGGAACTTAGCTTACTGTGAATGGAAAGAAGTACAGAAAAAGCAACAAGCTCAACATAACCTAAGTGTGCTCCAAGCACATCAGGAAACTTTGGACATGTTCTGTCAAGGAGGACATCTGAGTGCTTTTGCTTTGCTTCAGAGGTTAGACAGATGTCCAGAAAAAGTGCCTGAGTTTGGAAGAGGAGGAGATAACTTGGAGTAATATAGTAATTTAGACTCTTACCCACAGGAATCAGGATCCTACTACTATGAATAGTAGTAAATCTGTGGGCAATAAGGTGGCCTCGAGGTAGAGGGGGTAACATGAAGAATCAACTATTAAGACAAATTACATGTACTGCTTCAGTAACTTCTCCTGTTGATATTAGATACTCTCAGAATGTCTACTTGATAATCCTGAGAACCCATAAAATATTGAATCCATGAGGTCATCCAGGAATCCCTCAAAAGAGCAGCACAAGCCCTGGAAAAGTTATTTATATTCTATAAATGCTTGGAGGTACCAAGGTCCTCCTGAGATCTTCAGAAAACTTGCTGTGATCAGAACTCAAATGCCTGGATATAAGCCATTAAAATCTCAGAGCTTCTAATGAATCAGAAGCAGTGAAGGGCAATGGTGCTTCTCTCTAGGACTTTGTTTTAATTTTCACCCACCCCTTCCTGAGTTTCAAGGACTATTTCCATGGTCACTGTCCAGACCCAGACCAGATTACCTCCAGCATCTGAATCCTCTCGTTCAACTTTCTCAGAAGGTTGTCTCTTTCTCTCATCTCGTCTGTGATTTTGACTCTAAATCCCTTGAAGGCTCTTTCTTGATCCTCTAACATTTGCAGCAGCTCTTTAAACTTTTGCTCAAGAGGATCCTTTTCCTTCTCAGCTGCCTCTCTTTTGGCCTGCTCTGTTGCTCCAGGAAGATATTAGAGAGGGAAGAAAACAAAAGTCAGCCCTGAGAGCTACAACCCTTCATCCCCCAAACCTCCACTTTCTCAGTGACCAAACTGTCTTGAACAAGCAAATGGACATGTCTGAATTCACCTGTGACCATGCATCAAAGGCAGTTTTGAGATGGACATGTCTGAATTCACCTGTGACCACACATCAAGGGCAGTTCCTTTGCTAGGAAAGGCCCTGACTGGCTGCCTGGACCTATAACCACAACTCTCCTTGTTATTTTTGAGATGAAACAGAGTGTGTTCATAGAAGAAGGTCCCTGCTTCTGGAAGTTCCTCCTGTCAGAGTCTCAGAGAGCATTGCAGGAACCTACCCACCCCTGTGTGAGCTGAGTTCTCCCCTGTACCTGCTAAGGATTTTCTGTGTCCTGAAGGAGCTCACCTTTATTCATGAAGCATTCCTCTAGTTCCTCTTTTATCTTCCCTGAGCTCTGGAGACAGAAAGGGGTAAAAACATGTCAGGCAGGTCAAACCTGGAATTCCATTGAAATATTCTGAGAAATCAACTGTTTCAAATAACATAAGCTGGTTGCTTCCCACTGCCTACAAGTAAAATTTCCAAGATTCTGCCTACCTCACTCCCCATGCAGCCTCCTTGCCAGTGCTCCCTCCTCCACCCTGCCCCCCACCCCTCCCACCCCATCCCTGCCACATGCTAGCTTCCACCAGTCAGAAGAATGTGCAGTTTTACACATAGGTAACCTTGAACGCTTTCATATTTTTCATAATTTTTCTTCCACTTACAGTTCTTCTGGAGACATCCCACCCTGGATAATATGTAAAAATATTTCACAATTTACATACCACACCTCTTCCCGGAATACTTCCAAATACACCATCCCCACATGAAATCATTGGACATTGACCTTGGTACATGTGTATCAACTATACATTTTAAATGCATTAAATTTATGGTGCTTGTTTTATAGCTCAATAAAACTAGTTAAAGAAACTTGAATTACTCATCTCTCAGAAAAAAAAAAAACCTGAAATACTGTCTTTAAGACTACTATACTCTCTTTAAGACTACTAGGAAGTTTCTAAGTTCCCTGAGCCTTCCGTGTGAAATGTTCGGTTTGTATTACATAACTCTATGGTTCCTCGCAGCTGTAGCATCCTGAGGTTCTATCTACAGGGCATGATTAACAGTAAGACAACTAAAAGCAAAGATAAAGAAAGATCTGGTAAGAGAATCTTCCCAGAGGAACTTGGCTTACTATGAATGGGAGAGAGTACACAGTAAAAGCAACAAGCTCAACATAACTTGTGTGTTTTCAAGTATTCAGTCAAGGAGGACATCTGAGTCTCTTTACTGACTTTGTTTCAGAGGTCAGACAGATTTCCAGAAAAAGTGCCTGAGCTTGGGAGAGGAGGAGATAAATTGGAGTAATATAGTCTATTAGAACTCTCTTACTTAAAAGAATCAGGATCCTTCTACTACGAATGGTAATAAACCTGTGGACAATAAGGTGGCCTCAAGGTAGCGGAAGTGACATGAAGAATCAACTATTGAGACAAATTACCATATACTGTTTTAGCAACTCTGGTTTGTCGTATTTGATGGAGTACTCCATTACATCTTGTCTATAGGCCGCCTTTGACAGTGCCAGGACAGTTTTGGTGGGAACCTCCTTCTGCATAGCCACTTAATTTCCACACTAGGACAGAGGTTCTCTAAACAAGGAACCTCCCATTGTTGAAGGCATCCAGAAGGTCACCACAAGAATCCACAGTCCTGAATAAGGCAGGAAATTTAGGGAAGCAATGATTAATGATCAATAAATCTGAAACTACAAATCTAAAATGATTTTTTAATCCTATGTAGTATGAAAATCTTCATAAACCACATCTCCTTCTACTAAATTAGTGTTTTTTTCTATTAATCTTTACAGTTCTCCCAGTTACTGCACAATCATACAACTCTAGAACAAAAATAAATAAATAAATAATTCAATTATAAAATGGCCATAGGAATGAAATAAACGTTTCATATTAGACATCCCAATGGCTCACAGGTATATGAAAAGATGCTCAGTGTCACTAATCATCAGGGAAATGCAAATCAAAGCCACAATGAATGATCACTTCACATCTGCTAGAATGGTTATTATCAGGAAGACAAGAGACAAGTATTGGTGAGGATGTGAAGGTAAAGGAACGCTTGTGCCCTGCTGGGAGGAACAGAAATTGGTTCAGCCACTATGGAAAACAGTATGAATATTCCTCAAATAATTAAAAGTAGGATTACTATATGAGCCAGTACTTCTACTTCTGGGTATATACCCACAGGAAATGGAAACAAGATATTGAAAAGATATATACACTCCCATGTTTACTGTGATATTAGTGACAATAGCCAAGATATGGAAACAACCTAAGTGTCCATCAATGGATGAATGGATTAAATGTTGTAGTACATCTATACAAGGAAATATAATTTCTCCCTGAGAAAGAAGGAAATGCTGTTATTTATGAAAACATGTGTGGACCTTGAGGGCATCATACTAAATAAGTCAAACAGAGAAAGAAAAATACTGTATGATATCACTTATGTGTGGAGTCTTAAATAGCTGAACTTGTGAAAAACAGAGTAGAATGGTGGCTACAGGAGGATGGCGATAGGGTGGAAGAGCTGGGGATATATGGTGTAAGGGTACAAAATTTCAACTAGTAAATAAATAAGTCCTGGAGATCTAATGCACAGCATAGAGATTATAGACAACAATACTGTATTATAAATTTCAAAGTTGCTAAGAGACTAGATCTTAATCCTTCCCACTACAAAAAGATACCTTAATAATTAGGTAACGTGATAGAGATATTAGCTACTCCTACAGTGATAATCATACTTCAATATATAAATGTATCAAATCAACACCTTGTACACCTTAAACTTACACCATGTTTTATATCAATTTTATCTCAGTAAAAATAATTTTTAAAAAATTAAATAGATAAGAGGTAAATAATTAGGGCAGTTATATGAGATTACATTTGTCCCTATTGAAATTCCACCTAACCTTAAGGAACCAATTGTTTGAAATTTAGATTTCTCTGGATTAAAAAATATATATGTTTTTTGTGTTCTCTCTGAAATTAGCACTTATTATATAAGATGTCTCCTTGGAGGCTATGATAACTTGAAAACCCAAGAGACTCTCACAGAGCAATATAATCACAAAGTTATTCTCTTGCTTCAGAGTCATCCAAAGCATGTGTATGTCAGCACTTCTGTACTTTTCTATGGCACAAAATGTAGGCTAGTGCTAGACCTCTGCAGAGTGCTGCCTCATTATTTCCCAGGTCTCTGCTGAAGTCAATGATGAAATACAGGGTATTGTCTCTAGTGTTTTGCTTCTGTAAAATAATAATATTTAAGCATTTATTGACAGTCTAATATTTGCTTACATTCCCCATACATGCCTTACTTACATCCCTTACTATACCCACTTTGCAAATGAGATTAGTGGGGCGCAGAAAATCTAAGGTATTTGCCCAAAGCACATAGTGAATAAGTGGTAGAACCAGGATTTGAAACCTGGAAGGTCTGTTTGCATATTCTGTGCTTTGCACCCAAATATCTGACAAAATAACCCTCCTCAAAAACATTGGTTCCTCCATACTCCTTTATCAGTAACTTCCTGGGCCTTTCTGTACACTCTCCTGTACCAAAAAGATTCTCACTAGTGTCTTCTTGTGACCTGACGGGCTCCTCTTACTTCTTCAGAGTCAGCCCTCACACCACACACCACTCCACAGTTTCCAGACCTGGCTCTTTCCTGGCACAGGTAGTGCTCACCAGGGGCTCTAGTTCACCTCAGATTTATGAAAGACATTTTTTCATGTTTTTATTCCTTGATATTAGATGAAAATTAATCTGCAAAAACTACAATGACAAATTAGGCCATTAATGTATTTTAATGCATTCTATGAAGTGTAAATTCCAGAGATATGAGTTGTGAGAATAAATTATTTATTAGAACAAAACAATAATCTGCTGAAAACACACAGTTTCTGTTCACCCTTCCTTTATTAGATTCTTCAGGCTCTGAGGAATAAGTCATATGGAGGTAAAATATAACCCCTAATCACCGCATTATAATCACTAGATTTGCATTCCCCTTTTCAGAGACAAGATTAAGGGAACCTGCAAAAAATGTGGATTTTACTGCAAAGCCTTTTTTATAAAACTAATCTGTGTTGTCTCAGCTATGAAAGAATCACAAATTTTAGCTTCACATTAACAAAGTAATGTTGTTCACTCCTGCTCAGAAGATAGGCTACAAGGATGTATTGTACAACATGGGGAATATAGTCAATATTTTGTAATAACTGTAAATGGAGTATAACATTTAAAAATTACATTAAAAGTAAAAAGATTAAAATAAATAAATAAAAATAAATTTTAAAAAGAGAAGTAGTTTTCAAATTTGATGTACACAAGAATCACCTGGAGTGGTTGTAAAACCCAGATTCCCAAGCCTGAGTCTATATGTGTAACAAAAGCCACCAGTGAAGTTTCTAAGGGAAAAGTCTACAAAAAAACTCAGTTTTGACTAGTTATTTTTATCTGATAAAGTTCTGTGATGTAGGACTAAATTCATTCCTACCTGATGATTTTCAAAGCTCTTACAACAGTGCTCTATAAATGTGAAACAATCTCTTCCAATGATAATTGTTTGTAGCCTCCTGGATGAAGATTGTTTTTGTTCTCTGGATCTACAAACCACCATTTCTGTAAGGGGATGGTATTTGATCAAGGAGGTCCATAAAGAGAATTAAACCTCCCCTTTCGAAAAACAGTTGGAAAATTGTTATAGAAGTGCTTTTTTTTCCATTTCTTTAATTGTAGTAAAATATACATAATGTAATATTTACCATCTTAACCATTTTTAAGTATATAGCCCTGTGGTATTAAATACATTCATACTGTGTGCAATCATCACCACCATCCACCTCCGGAACAGTTTTCATCTTATAAAACCGAAACTCTATATTCATTAAACAATAACTCCCCAATCCCCATTTTCCCAGCCCTTGGTAAACACCATTCTGTTTTCTGTATCTATGATTTTTACTACTCAAAGTACCTCATGTAAGTGGAATAACATGGCATCTGTCTTTCTGTGACTGGCTTATTTCACTCAACATAATGTCCTCTAGAGTCATTCATGTTGTGCTATATGTCAGAATTTCCTTCATTTCTAAGTAAGGCTAAAAATATTCCACCATATGCATATATCACATTTTGTTTTTCCATTCATCCACTGATGGACATTTGTGTGACTTCCACATTTTACCTATTATGTGTAATGATGCTATGAAAATGCATATACAAATATCTTTTTGAGATGCTGCTTTAAATACTTTTGAATATATATTCGTAAGTAGAATTGCTAGATCAAATGGAAATCCAACTTTGCATTTTTGAGGGGAACTATCATACTGTTTCCCACAATGGCTGTATCATTTCACATTCCGATCAATGGCACACAAGGGTTGCAATTTCTCCACATCCTCTCTGACACTAGTTATTTTCTATTTTTTGATAGTAGTCATTTTAGTGGGTGTGAGGTAGTTTCTCATTTTAGTGTATATTTGTATTTCCCTAATGACTTGTGTCGTAAAGCAACTTTTCACGTGCTTACTGGTCGTCTGTATATCGTCTTTGGCGAAATGTCTGTTCAAGTCCTTTGCCCATTTTTGGATACGGTTGTCTGTTTCTGCATTCGTGAGTTTTAGGGGTTCTCTATATATTGTGGATATTAATCCCTAATTAGATATATGACTTACAAACATTTTCTCCCACTATCTGATTTGTAGTTTTACTCTGTTGATAGCGTTGTTGATGAAGTTCAGTTTGGTCTGGTAGAATTCACCAGTGAAACTCTCAGATCTACTTAATTTTCTTCTGTCTGGTTATTCTATCCATTATTAAGAGTTGGATACTGAAGTCTCCAAATATTATCATAGAACTCTTTATTTTCATTTCAATTCTGTCAATTTTTGCTCTGTATATTTTGAAGGTTCTGTTATTAGGTATACAAATGCTTATGATTCTTAGACCTTTCTATATTGAAATTTTTATTGATATATAATGTCCTTCTTTGTGTCTTGTAACAAATTTTTTATTTTAAAGTCTATTTTTTCTGATGTTCATATAGCTACCTATGCTCTCCTTTGGTTACTGTTTTCATGAGTATCTTCTTCCATCCTTTCACTATCAACCTATTTGTGTCTTTGGCTCCAATGTAAGTCTCCTACAGACAGCATATAGTTGGATCATTTTTAAAAAATCAATTCTGCCAATCTCAGTCCTTTGATTGCACAGTTTAATCTATTTATATTTAGAGTAATTCCTGTTAAAGAGTGATTATTTCTATCATTTAGCTATTTGTTTTCTATATACCTTATGACTCTTTTGTCCCTCATTTCCTGCATCATTATCTGTTTAGCTGACTTTTTGTACTAAAATATTTTAATTCCCCAATTATTTCCTTTTGTGTATACTCTACAGCTATTTTCTCTGTAGTTACCATGGGGGTTACATTTCACATACTAAAGCTGTAACATTGTACTTTAAGTTTACCAGCTTAACCTGAATAATATACAAAATCTCTGCTCCTTTACAGTTCTGTTCCCATCTTTTTCAGTTGTTGATGTCACAAATGACACTTTTATATTGTGTGCCCAAAAACATGAACTAATCAGTGTTTTTATTAAAGCATTAGTCTCTTAAATTATGTAGAAAAAATGTGCATTTACAAATCAAAGATAAAATGATACTAGATTTTAAGCTAATTTTCTTTTTTTTTTTTTTTTTTTTTTGGCTGTACGCAGGCCTCTCACCGTTGTGGCCTCTCTCATTGCGGAGCACAGGCTCCAGACGCGCAGGCTCAGCGGCCATGGCTCACGGGCCTAGCCACTCTGCGGCATGTGGGATGTTCCCAGACCAGGGCATGAACCCGTGTCCCCTGCATCGGCAGGCAGACTCTCAACCACTGCGCCACCAGGGAAGCCCAGCTAATTTTCTTTAAGAAATTGATCTCTTAAATATAGTTGAGAACAAAAAATAGAGTTACAAAATGTTGATACAGTAATACTAGCTTTTATACTTAGTCACATATTTACCTTTAATGAGATCTTTATTTATTTCACTGGTGCTTCTGCCATGAAGAAAATGTGCATAGAAGGGCCCTGAAAAAAATCTCAGTCATTCCAAGCTCTTAATACTGACTTTTTCCCTGACCACATTCATGTGCACAGTGCAGGGAACCATAGGACCAAAGATAAGCTTGCTGTCCAAGTCACAGGCTGATAAAATAAGAGAGTCTTCATTAAAACAAGTTTGGTAACTGTAAATGCTTGGCCCTTTCCCTTCAAATATCCATCAATGCCCTGATGGTTTCTGAGGCCAACCTACATTGTGGTCCTAGTGGAAACTCTATTCCTTAATTATATTTCAGGGAAACTTGGAGGAAAGAGACACAAAATGAGTAACCAAAAAGAAAAGCTGAAAAACAACAGCTCTTTCTGGGGTTCCTAAACCACCATTCCAACACTAACAGGGATAATCACCACCCTGTGCCTCTCTGGGAAGAAGGTCTTCATATCTTGGCTGCACTTCAGCAGTCTCTGAGTTCAGTCATTCTTTCTTCCTGCATCCCTGACACAGTATGCATAGGCTAAGGCCTACAATTAAAAACTCATCTATTTTTCCGGGCTTCCCTGGTGGCGCAGTGGTTAAGAATCCGCCTGCCAATGCAGAGGACACGGGTTCGAGCCCTGGTTCGGGAGGATTCCACATGCTGCAGAGCAACTAAGCCTGTGCACCACAACTACTGAGCCTGCACTCAAGAACCCATGAGCCACAACTACTGAGCCCATGTGCCACAGCTACTGAAGCCCATGTGCCTAGAGCCTGTGCTCTGCAACAAGAGAAGCCACCACAATGAGAAGCCTGTGCACCGCAACAAAGAGTAGCCCCCACTCGCTGCAACTAGAGAAAGCCCACGTGCAACAACGAAGACCCAACACAGCCATAAATAAATAAATAAATTCATCTATTTTTAATTCTGCCCTTATAATGACTCCACAAGGGTGAAAGTGCTCCTAATACTGTGAGGATCTCAGGTTGGATGTTATTGCTGGCACAAGGCAGTCACATCTTATGATGCAGTACACTGTCTCTACCCAAAGCCAGGGAGGTGGGGGTGGGGGGTGGAGGGCAAACGTCATTACTGAGAAGCAGTCATCACCTCACCTGACCGTCCTCTCCCCAAACCTAAGGCTTAAGCAGATGCTAAGAGAAAACTGATCAGTGAAGCCAATGCTGAGGGAAGACCTGGGACTACTATGACCTTGGGAACACAAGCCATGAAATGTTAAAACATGGATTTCATGCATCTCTTCTGTCTCTTGATCTTAATTGTTGAGAACAGCTGTAGAACTAGTGATGAGGATAACAAGTATTCATCAGAATCTGAGCTTTTAAATTGACAATTCCAGTTTGACATATGACAGATCAATGAAATGCAATATCTATAGAACCATTTATACTATTCAAGGAACTGAAGGAGTTTGGGATTCCAAAAGGGAAACAGCTTTTCTTTCTTCTTTTTTAGAAGTCATCAAAATACTTTTGGCCACACAGTTTAAGAATCACCCTCTGTGCAGGGAAATTGAGTCATTGGGAAGTTGATTTTGTTTTTGGAAATACAAATGTGCATCAACATCAAGAAGAAGATGTATGTAATAAGCCAACAAAAAGTGTATCTTAATTAAAAAGTCAATGAAGAATAACAAGAGACCGATTTCTGCACCCTACATATAACTGTTCAAAAATATCCATGTGAAAAGACTCAGAACCAAACTCTGCCCTCAAGTGAGTCTGCATAACTCCTGGATATGTCTACCACAGGACTTCATTAAGGAAGAAGAAGGAACTACTTATTTCCCAGGAGTGCTGAGTTGGTCCTTCCCAATTTTCAAACTGTACCCAGAAAGAAGCTGCCCTGGGAAGTGTCAGAGGCAAGCTTGGGCCTGAGCAATGACTTACAGCCAAGACCAGGAGACAACATGCTTGTTTCCCAACTTTTAAGGATGCAACCGGGGGTGAGAGTGAAGTTGCAGACCTTAGGTAGTCCATTTGTTTTGGGGGTCTCATTTCTTTCCTTATTCAATAAATAATTTCCACTCCACCTGCGCTGTCCTGGTTATGTGACACTATGTGAGGCTGTCACGTTGTACCTACCACTGGTCTAAATGGAAAAGCTGAGCTTTCTCAGAACTAAAGCCAGCATCTGAACCCTGCAGTCCAGACTATCAGGCTACATTCCCAGGACCTCTCCATTCCTCACATACCATTTGAATCAGAAATTGAGAGTTTTGAGCTCGAGACTAATTTGCATGCAAAAGAAAGTTGATAAATCAGCATTTCTGCTCCACAGCTCTTCAGATCAGTGGGTTCCAGAAAAAGATCCCAGTTGTTTCTCACTCACCCTTGCTCTCTTTCCTCCTTCCACTTTTCTGCTGCTATCTTAAGGAAGTTGATAGCAAACTGAGGAATTTTTTTCATTCTCACAAAGGAAACAGAGCAAAAAATTGAAACTGAAAATAACAGTAATTTATGGATTGTTTTTGCTTGTTTGTTTGGTAGGGACTACACATTTGGAAACAAAGAAGCATACAAAAACAGCCTTAGACCTTATTGTTATTTTTAAGGGTTGTTTAGAAAGAGGGAGAATGAATTATTTCATATAAATACAGCTTTGCAGAATCTTTGGAATATTACATATGGTCAATACAAGAATTTTTTTGAAATGTTTAAATTGTATGTCGAGGACCTTCTTTTCTGTTTTTACAGTGCCCAGCGGAGTGCGGTCAGGAAGTGTCTGAGGAGGGAAGGAGGGGGCAGGAGGGAGCTCCCCACCCAGCTCCTCTTCTAGGAGGTGGGATTTGGTCCCTCAGTCCTAAAAAGGAAGTCAGCTCCCTTTCCTCAGATAAGGTAGGATGCACTCCTCCTCCCAAGCAGGTCTCTTTGCTGCAGCCCTGGACTGAGGCCCGAGGGAGAGCAGCGCATCTGGGGACATGCTTCGCAGCCGCCCCAGATCCAAACAAGACGCTGAGCTACCCCAGCAAAGCACCCCTCTGGTCTCACACAGTCCCGCCCCGGCCGCTGGCAGCCTCCCCTCTTGCAGCGTGGGGTCTGGGCTGGGGGATTTATTTTTGTTATTTAACGGAAATGTGCTTGGAAGGTAAACTTTAGAAGCAAGCTTACTTGGCGCAGGCGCTGCAGCCGGGGGACAAGTTCTCAGCTGCTCTGGCTCTACCCTGGGGTTCCTCTTGCGTCTGGCTCCTCCGAAAAACAACTCTTCTCTTTAGAAGCTGAAAAGCAAGCAAGTTATTATAGCCATCCTGTTATGGGTGAGGTTTATAAGAAACGAAATCGAAAGGACACGCGCCTCTCCTGGGTTTAACTGTTACAGGCTTTTATCTTTTTTAACCGAGGCTGGAGACACCAGAGTGAGGGCGAAATCCAGGCCAGCCCCTCCTCCACTGGCTTAGGTGTCCTTGACACCACAGTGGGGACAGAGCAGAAGGTATGAATGTGAGCAAAGTAGCAGTGAGCTGAGATGATTCAGCAGCCCGTCTCTCAGGGGTACTTCTGGGGGGAGGCAATCAGGATTTTTTTGGTTTCAATTTTTTGCTTTGAATCTCTTTTTGTTTCTCTCTCTCTCTCTCTTTAAAGTACTCTTGTTATTAACATAAGTACTTTTTCATTAACAATAAGTGAGTTTATGAAACTCCTAATTTTACATTCCAGAAATAATCACTACTATTTTGTAGCATACTTTTCCTTTTTTTTTTTTTTTTTTTTTTGTAGTGGATCTATGGGAATGGCCGTCTGGAGGTTTTATGTTTTGAGTGTTTATTTCAAATAAAATAATATAAAGGTACAAATTCAAAAGTGTATATTTACTCAAAATGAGTAAAGAAATCATCAACAAATTTTTTAAAGCTGGCAAATGCTTCAAATATTTTCACTCAGTTTTCTGGTTTTATTGTTTATTAAGGTTCTTCCCCTCATATTTGAATTTTAGTGTGAACAATTTTTAAAAATTAATTTATTTATTATTTTTGGCTGCATTGGGTCTTCGTTGCTGCGCTAGGGCTTTCTCTACTTGCGGCGAGAGGGGGCTACTCTTCCTTGTGATGTGTGTGCTTCTCATTGCGGTGGCTTCTCTTGTTACAGAGCATGGGCTCTAGGCACTCAGCCTTCAGTAGTTGTGGTGTGCGGGCTCAGTAGTTGTGGCTTGAGGGCTCTAGAGCGCAGGCTCGGTAATGGTGGTGCACAGGCTTAGTTGCTCCGCCACATGTGGGATCTTCCCGGACCAGGGATCAAACCCATGTCACCTGCATTGGCAGATTCTTAACCATTGTGCCACCAGGGAAGTCCCTGAGCAATTTTTAATAATTCTCTTACTTGGTATTTTTTAATACTTGATTTTTTTCCTGCAACACTTGGTGGTACAACTTACTGGTACATGTAATACAATTGTGAGGTCCATCGCTATTGCATATTTAAAGATGAACAGAGCAAGGTTCTCACCTACATCCAATCTACACCTTGAAGGAGACAAATATTATAAAATAAAGCAAGACGTGATTGAGTGTAAAATATGATGTCATAAATAAAGTGCTTATTTTCTACAAAAGCAACAGTTAATTATGTTTGGAAGGTTATAGATAGCTTCAATGAGGAGGTATCATTTCTGTTGGATTTTAAAGAGTGATTCAGATTTCAGAAAGGGGAATTGGAGGAAACATATTTTAAAGCAAAGGAAGGCAATGACCAAATATACACATGTAGGGGCTAGGTGCTGGGGAACAGCCAGGTCCATGTAGCCAGTGTAATAGGCTCACTGAGAATAAAGTTGAAAGACCTGGCTCATGGACTATAATCCACAGGCAGATAGAGACTTTGAAGGTTACTAGGCATGCTCAGAGTCATGTCTGAGCTTCCTCTCTCTAATGGCAGGAAGAGAGAATAAGGTGAGAACACTAGAGATAGAGATGGCTTAGGAGGCTGGTGCTACAGCTCAGAAGACATATTACTTTATGGTTCCACTACTCTAGGTTCCACAGAGTCATTCAGAGTTTCAGCTTCCTTCCATTTGTTGTGCGGTACCCACTAAGACAAGGTACACATCTGCAAGTTCAAAGGTTAACTACTGCCACATCATCTGGTATCCAGACAGTAAGTTGAACAGGAGTGACTGGTGGAGAATAGGCTCAAAATTCTCTGGCCCAGACCCACAAATAAGGGACATATACTGCTGCTCATCCTCCATGTGCACATGGCCACACCTAGATGCAAGAGCAGCTAGAAAACTATAATCTTTACCTGGGTTATTCTGAGCTCATCTCATAAAACAGAATGATATTTACAGCTTAAAATTCTGTCATATCTCTAAAAGTATATGCAACAATATCAGAGACAGCTTTTTAAAAATGCCTTAAATTAAACTTGGCAATTTCTAGAGTTGAAACTTAACTGGGATAAGGATAGTGACCCTGTACTTACTGAGACACAACAACTGAAAAGGAGGGGATGAGGGCTGGGCACTGATCCAAGCCCAAAGAAAGAGTCCTTCCTCACCAGCTGAATCAAGGAATGCTGCCTGCCCTCCCTCTTTCTCGCTCTCATTATTTTTTTTAATTTAATTTTTATTTTATACTGAAGTATAGTTGATTTATAACGTTGTGTTAGTTTCAGGTGTACAGCAAAGTGATTCAGTTATACATATATCCATTCTTTTTCAGATTCTTTTTCTATATAAGTTATTACAGAATATTGCATAGAGTTCCCTGTGTAATACAGCAGGTCCTTGTTGGTTACCTATTATTTTTTAATTTTTTATTTTATATTGGAGTATAGTTGATTAACAGTGTTGTATTAGTTTCAGGTGTATGAGTGCTCTCTGAAGGGTCCAGGGCCCCAGGTCGTAGTAGGTTCTGGTTGTCAGATGGGCTACTTCTGTGTATCTTGGGGTACTCCACCCCAAACCTGACCACCAGAGTTAGGTCACAGTGGCAGAGCTACCCAGCAAATATTCTTCCCAAAGTTTAGGAGAAATGATCACACCTGAAGAAAGAGATCAAGTCCTTATAACTGAGGAAAGCTGTAGCTAACTTTTGCTAAGATTGGATGCCCAGTATATTTCACCAAAGTTTGACAGAATCAGCATCCTTGATGCCTTTTTTCCTTTCTCTTTTCCTTCTTCTGTCTTGTCCTCTTCCTCTTCTCTCCTTTTCATCCATTTTGCTCCTCCCACTTCCTGGGATATTATACACAGCCTGTTGAATCAGAGATATCTACTTACAGCAAAGTTCATTCCACACATTATTTTGTTAACTGCCATGGATACACAATATCCAAATAAATATAAACTGTCTGCCACTATGAAGAGGTAGAATCATTAAATATACACACATTATTTCAGACTAGTAATGCTTCTGAAAAGTTATTTTTCTTTCAGGAATAAACATATGTTTATTTCAAGATGACTCAACGTACACTCAGGAAAACTGTTTGGAATCATCTGCTTAAGTTGAACTTAAGTTCTCTATGACCTGGCCATTTTAATCCTAAGTACACATCCAACAGAAATGTGATTACATGTGCATTTAAAAATAGGGACAGGGCCTCCCTGGTGGCGCAGTGGTTAAGAGTCCGCCTGCCGATGCAGGGGATACGGGTTCGTGCCCCGGTCTGGGAGGATCCCATATGCGCGGAGCGGCTGGGCCCGTGAGCCATGGCCGCTGGGCCTGCACATCCGGAGCCTGTGCTCCGCAACGGGAGAGGCCACAACAGTGAGAGGCCCGCATACCGCAAAAAGAAAAAAAAAAAAAAGTAGGGACAGAATGATCTTAGCAGCAGTATATATAAAAGCTCTGAAGTGAATGTAACCCAAATGTCCATCCACAGTAAAATAGCTAAATAATCTGTGATGTATTTGTTCAATGGAATGTCTTATAGTAAAGAAAATAGTGAAACTATAGTTAAACCCAACAACATGGATTAACCTCACAGTTATAATATTGAGGAAAACAAACTGGACACAATAGAATACATGTTGTTTAATTCCATTTACGTAAAGCTCACAAAGAGGCAAACTTAGCTTCTGATGAGAAAAGTAAGGAGAGTGGGCATCTTTGAGCAGGATGGAGGGGTTATTGAGTGAAAGGGGCATAAGAAAGTTTCTGGGGTATTGAGACTGCTCCCTTTTTTATTTTTTTGCCTAAGTAACAATTACAGGAATGGGTTCATTTTGTGTGTTTCACATACTGAACACTTTTGAGCTGAGGACTTTTCTGTTTCTATGTTATGCTTTCATTTAAAACTTTAAAAATTACTGCAAAGGTTCTTCTACTAATAAAAGCCCCCCTTAGGACATTTACTTATAAATGCTGTACCGCAAAACAAAGTTAAAACAACAACAACAATAACAACAGGAGCAAAAAAACCCACAGAAAATAAAAGCTCTTACTTCTTTTATGTCACAGTTAGCAAATAGAATTTGGACCCTTTTTGTGGAAAATCTGGACAATTTAAAACCTGATCTAAAATTCAGATTCTTATCCAAGCTATCAGGAATATAGACTCAGACGAGGAAATGACCAGTAAGTCAACAGATTTGTGGCTATATGCAGTGTTTATCTGAGAGAAACTGGGGAAGAACTCAACAATTTACCTGTCTCTCCTCTTGCCTTCTCTAACTTCTTCTGTCTAATTAATATTTTGCAAATGATAAGGTTTAAAGTTTATCCTCACCTTCTGTGGGTGTGAAATTTCTGAGTCAACTTCAGGACAAAATTTGATACTCCATTTTCTATTAATATAACTGAGAATGAAAGTGAAAGTGGAGCAGGGCTACATTGAAATCCGACTAATGCTCGGAAGTCACATGTTTTTCTTCTGACCAATAAACTCTTTGTTTGTGACAGAGAACCAAAAATCATTTCAGAGAGGATAGACAGTTTATGTGAATTTTGTGATCTGAATTTCCTGTCTACCGATCTAACCCCTTCCCAGATAACCCAAAGTGATTTATTGCATGCAGATAAACTTGGAAATATTGATAAGAATCATTTAATTTGTGGTATGTACAGTATGGATCTAATTAAAAGAAACATAAATCAGTAAGGCAAGGATAAAATCCTAGAAGAATAAGCACACTAAAATTAACAGCATTTCTAGGTCATTACAAGGATTGAAGTGTATTTTTATATTTTTGTGTGTTTTGGAAATTTATTTTCAATGAATGTGAATTATCAATATTTTTCATTATAAAAGTACACATATATGATGATATTTTCCAATTTGAAAAAGAAACCTATTTCAAGTAATATTTTCTGAGTATTTTCTATGTAACAGGTATTGCAATTCAACTAGTTATTTATTTGCTAAAGTATTTAAAATGCACTAACTACATCCAAAACTCTATCAGACATTAGGGCCCAACTGGCCATATTGATGTTGTTTATACTAAGAGAGGTCATAGGAAGTGCTGCTTGGACTGAAAGATTGTCCTGGCCCCCATGGTTTGGACAGAACCTGGGCATTTGATGTAGTTGCGTAGACCAAAAAAGGTATTTTATCCTGGTAAGCAAATAAGAAGGCAAAACTTCATGATGACAGAAGATTAGGAGTGGGACAAATTATTATTTTATCCATGTGATGATTTAAATTATACAGTTTATGCATCTTTTTTTCACTTTACATTGAATCCTGCAGATTTTCTCACATTACTTAAAATAGTATGTCCCTCTTTATCTTAGTGACTGTATTCCTTTATACATATGTCCCATGACTTACATTTCTAGTACCTGACAGGTGGATTTTGGAGTTTTTTCAATCTTTTGCCATCACAACAATGCTGCAACAAATATCCTGAGACATAAGTCATTTTCCACCACAGCAAGTATATCTGTAAGATAGATTCCTAATGCGGACTTGCTGGGTCAGAGGTTTTCATGCATTCAGAATTTTGATAAATAATTTTACCATCTGTACTGTAACTAGCAAATATGAGAGATTCCCCTCTCCCCAAACCCTTTGCCAACTAAGTGTGACAACAAATGTGTTATTTCTTGATAATTTTAGAAGTGGAAACATGTAACTCATAGTTTTGATTTGCACATGTGCTTGTTATCAGTAAATAACATCCGTATTTTATTCTACGATTTTTGCTCATTCTTTTTGTGAAGCCATTGCTCTTTTTCTCACTGATATATGCAAGACTTCTAATAGCATGAAGAAATTACCTCCTTGTCTGATATAAGTTGCAAATATTTTCTTCATCTTGCCCTTTGTCTAACTTTTTAGTTCAGTTTTTCATGTTTCAACCTGATCCATCTGAAATTTATTTTGGTAAAAGGAATAAGGGAGTCTCCAATTTTGTATTTTTTTCATATGGCTACCTCTCACCAAAGAGGATATAAAGGGAACATATCTCAAACATAATAAAAGCCATTTATGACAAACATACAGTTGATATAACACTGAATGGTGAAAAGCTGAAAACCTTCCTGCTGAATTCTGGAACAAGACAAGGATGCCCACTCTCACCACTTCTATTCAACATAGAATTAGAAGTCCTAGGCACAGCAATCAGAAAAGAAAAAGAAAAACAAACTGGAAGGGAAGAGGTAAAATTGGCATTGTATGCAGATGACATGATACTCTATGTAGAAAACCCTAAAGATGCCACAGAAAAACTATTAGAACTGGAGCTTCCCTGGTGGTGCAGTGGTTGAGAGTCCGCCTGCTGATGCAGGGGACACGAGTTCGTGCCCCAGTCCGGGAAGATCCCACATGCCGCGGAGCGGCTAGGCTGGTGAGCCGTGGCCGCTGGGCCTGCACGTCTGGAGCCTGTGCTCCGCAACGGGAGAGGCCACAACAGTGAGAGGCCTGCGTACCACAAAAAAAGCAAAAAACAAAAAAAACTATTAGAACTAATAAATAAGTTTAGCAACATAGCAGAATACAAGATTAATATACATAAATCTATTGAATTTCTTTACACTAACAATGAAATATCTAAAAGAGAAATAAAAGAACAATCCCATTTAAAACTGGATCAAAAAAATAAAATATGTAATTATAAACCTAACCAACAGGGTCAAAGACCTATAAGCTGAGAACAATAAAGTATTGATAAAGGAAACTGAAGATGATTCAAAGAAATAAAAGAAATAATACAAGTGAACTTATTTATGAAACAGAAAACAAAGGGGAAAGAGGGGCAGGAGGGCTTAATTAGTAGTATGGGATTAACAGATACATATCACTATATGTAAAATAGATAACAAGGATTTACCATATAGCACAGGAAATAAATTCGATATTATGTAATAGCCTACAATGGAAAAGGATCTGAAATATATATATATCTGAATCACTTGGTGTATGCTGTACACCTGAAACTAACAAAATATTGTAAATCAAATGTACTTCAACAAAAAAGAGAAAAATGGTATTAGATTTACTGAATTCTCCATATTCTTTCAGTAATGCCAAACACCAGATCCATCTAGTATTGAAATTTCAATATGAATTTGAGTCTATTTCTAAACTTTCTCTTCTGTTTGATTGCTGCTTAAATAGTCAGGTGTCAGTACCAGTGTGCTAATTGTTGGATTGTTTTATCATATGATTACAGAGGGATCCCCCTCGTGTATAATTGTTATTTCAGAATTGCACGGGATATTCTTGCTTTAATTTGTGCATGACTAGTTTAAAATAAGGTTTTCTTCTTTCAAAAAGCTTAGTTAGCATCACCATGTAGTCCCATAATGATCCCATTGCCAACTTCATCAAGAAACTGTGAAAATCCTGAGTTTTCATTGTTTTTAGCTGTTTCAATCTCTTTTTTCAGTAGATTTATCTCTTGATTTATTCCTCAGATTTCTTTTTAAATCCTTCATTAAGCAGTTCTTCTTGAACTTACAAAAGAGAGAGTCTACTTTTGAAAACTCCCAATTATCAAGAGGTGAAATATTGCATTTAACAACTTCAGCAGCTAAGGGTGAATGTCTGCTTCTCTACCACCTTAGAGTACTCTGTGAGGGGGTCATCCAATATTTTCAGACTTTTGGACCTAGGTACTGAGAGTATCCATCATTTGAATCTTCCTAAGACTCCCTCAGCACCATCTCACTGGGGTAAGGAGAGGTTAATGATAGGCCAGACCTGAGAATTATCCCTATAATGTGTTCTAGTCCAAATGATGCCTTCTGAGAGGTAATGTAGGTTTGATGCTAATTAACTCTCAATTCCAAATGAGGTATCATGGCCACCCACATTTAAAAAATAATTCAATGCTGACCCTGTGTGAAAAATTGTTCATCAAGCTCCATGCTGAGTCAAAGAATTTTCTTCTCTACTTTATAGGGTGACACATGCAGATCTAGAAACAAACAAAGCAAATTTTACATCGTTCAGAATCCCATATTAAGTATAAGGTCAAATCCGATATTTTCTAATTGAAAGGCTCTATTTAAGATCTCATTGATGGCTGTAGCGAGAACCCTGTTAAAAGTCTATTTAAAGATTGTGGATCGAGACGACTAAGGTCTTATTCAGTTAGGGCACAATAAGACCATCCTCATCACCACCACTCCTACTTCCTTTCCCAAAACCATGATTTCGTCTTGTTTCACTGAGTCAGGGTCATTCTACAAAATCCCATTTTGAGGGCCAGCTGGACTCAAGAGTCTCCAAAGCCACCCTATGGGTTCAATAATTCAATAGAAATACACAAAAATCTCAAAAAAGTTCTATGCTCAAAGTTACAGTCCATTACAATGAAAGGCTACAAGTCAAAATCAGCAAAAGCAAAAGGTGCATAGAATGCATTCCAGGAGAGACCAGGCAAGACTTCTAATTGTCCTCTCCCAGTGGAGTTGTACAGGCAACATCTAAGACTCCCAGAAACAATGTGTGACAAGATGTATGGGATATTGCCAACCAGGGCAGCTGATCCAAGCCTTGGCGTCCAGTAGTATAACTGGAGGCAGTCATGTGGGAATCCTCTTAATTACTCAGACTGATCTTAGTTACTCAGACTCCAGACCCTTCAGATGTCAAACTGATACAGTCTACCCCAAGACCCTCACCATACATCACATTGTCAGCATAAACTACCTGGTATGGCTCTAAGCTCTACATAGATATACAAAATATTCTTAGGAGGCAGGGATTTCAAGGACTTAGAGGTTTTCTTCCAGGAGCCTGTCAAGGCCAGACATTTCTTTGGAATTTGAAGAAGCCCCAAATCTATTGAGTTGGCCTTTATTGGACAGGCTGTAAGAAGGGAAAAGGTGATGTCGTGAGAAAGGTAAAATGAAGGATTTTGTCATCTGACTGGTGGGTATGTCAGTGTTTTATTCTTGATTTGTTTGTTTGTTTGTTTGTTTGTTTTGGTTGCACCACGAGGCTTGTGGGATCTTAGTTCCCCAACCAGAGATTGAACCCAAGCCCCTGGCAGTGAGAGCACAGAGTCCTAACCACTGGACCACAGGGAATTCCCTATTCTTGACTTTTTAAAGTATAAATATCCTTCTCTGAAATATGTAACTACCCAGGCACTAGTAAAATATATTTTGTGATATATGTTTGTAATTTTTAAGTCCTTTTCTTTCAATGTGATTTTTTGCATGGCAACTTCCAATCTGATTAGCTTCTTTTCTCTATATAGAACTAAAGGAATATTTGGTAAGGAAGACAAGCATGTGAGTCTTGGGAAGTTATAGCACTGATAGTAACCTGGAACTCTTTATATGGTACAAATTTGTCTAAGATCATTTGGTCCAATATTGAGTTTAAATTTCCTTAGTGAGATTAAACTCTGGTTGCTGAAGTTTTTCAGGTAATAGTAACCCATTAAAAAGTATTCCTGAGTCAAGATGGAAGAATAGGAGGATGCAGAATTTGTCGCTCTTCACAAATACCTCAAGAATACATCTACAAATGGAACTCTTCTCATAGAGCACCTGCTGAACATTAGCAGAAGACTTCAGACACTTAAAAGGACAAGAAAAAATCCCCTCACAATTGGGTAAGATGAAAGAAGGAAGAAAAAAAGAAAAGAGGAATCAAAAAAGGAACCAGCAACCCTGGCAGGAAGCTGAAGGTGAGAGAGGGGAGATCCCAGCACTCAGAAAAACTTCCTCATAGTGGGAAAATCAGCTGGGACAAAAAAGGACCTTCAGGGGACCAAAGGAGAATGCAGCAGACAGTATGTGAAAGGCAGAAAAAAGTAAGAAATTATTGAATGGTCTACACTGCAGCACTGCGCATTCCAGCCTGAGTCATGAGTTGCCTGTTGTGGAGGGGTGCTGGGTGCTGGAAAGTGGGATTTGGAGTGTGGACCCAAGGAGGGGACAGCTGTTGGCTGTGAAAAGGCAGCCTGAATGGACAGGAGTAAGGAGCTCCACCACCAGGAAAGTTTGCAGAAAAAGTCCAGGATGCCATAAAAGCAGGGCATCATTGTTGAGTGGTGCTCAAGAGGCGGGGCCACATTACAACCCCTTTCCCCAACCGGCAGCTTCTTCAGCCTCCCCGGGCACTGGGAGGGACTCCCATCTGAGCAAGCTCACCCACCCCTCTGGCGGAGGTCTCCTCCACCCGTGTGGGCTCCGAGGGCCTGAGCGCCGACCATCCCAAAGCCTCTTTGGGAATCAACCCTGGGAGCCCCTGCCTGGGATGAGAGTCCTCCAATGCTGGTGGGAGCTGAGTGCTAAAGCATGGGGTTGGAAGAGGATCTGGGGAGAGGAGCAGTATTGGTTGCATGGATACAGCAGAGGGATGGGAGTGAGGGGGTGCATGGCCAGGAATGTCTCTAGAGGACGTGAGGTCTGCCTGGAAAGTGAGGTGCCATTGTTGAGTGCATGTGGAGGGTGGGGCCATCACCACCCCAAGACACCATCTCCTGCCTCTGTGGGCACTGGTGGGGACTCCCACCAGAGCAAGCACACCACAGTCTGTTGCAACTGCCTGCTGGTCCCTGCCACTGGCAACTCATGAACAACCTAATTGTGATAGCCATACCCCTCCCTGGCCTGAGTTAGTAAGTGTGCCCCAATCAGCCACTACTTTTGCTCCCTCTTGCTTGGGCAGGGAACAGATGCCTGACGGCAGTGCACACAAAGAAGCAGAGTCAAAACCAAAGCTGAGACCCAGGGGTAGTGCGACTAAGGAACAGGAGTGGAAATCTTTCCATGCAGCTGCACAAACCGTGGATTAAATCCCCAAGATAGTCTAGGTAAATCCTGCATGTGTGGAATAACTGAAGAGACAATGAGTGTTCCCACAACAGATACTGATCTAGCCTTTGCAGCAGTGGACACTGGGGCAAATACACGTGGGAGATGGGCCAGGTCAGAGTCTGAGCTGGCCCCACAGTGCCCACAGCAGGTCCAGAGACCTACCTAGAGGTACTGGAAGGCCTCCTGGAGAGGCGGGGATTGGCTGTGGCTCACTGTGGAAGCAAGGACACTGACAGAGGAGGCCCCAAGAAAATATTCTTATTACTATTATTCTTTTTTGTTTGTTTTATTTTGTTCACTTGCTGGTGTTGTTGCTTTTGTTATTGTTTATCTTTTATTTATGTATTTTAAATTTATTTTAATATATATTTTTTTCTATTTTTACTTTACTTTTTTGTTGTTTCACTTTTTTTCTTGTTTTGCTCTTTGTTTTTTAGTTTATTTTTTTCTTTTCGATTGTTTTTGTGTGTATAGTTTACTTTTTCTTCCCTTTTTTGTTTCTTTGCTCTATTTTTGTTTAATATTTCATTTTTTGTTTTTGTTAGTTTAGTGCTTATTGACTGTTCTCACTTTTTAATTCTTTTGTTTGTTTCTTCTCTTGGTTTTTTTTTTGTTTTCTTTCTGTTTTTTCTTTATCTGTATGTGTGTATGAGTGCTGTGTTCTTGTTGCTGCTGTTTGTTTTTGTTTTTGCTATTTGTCTTGGGTTTTATTTGTCTGTTTCTTTTCTTTTCTTGTTTATTTTTTCTTTTCTTTTCTTTCTCTTTTATTTGGCCACACTGTGCAGCTTGCAGGCTCTTTGTCCCCAGCCAGGGGTCGGGCCTGGACCTCTGGGCTTGGAGCACCGAGTTCATAGTGCTGGACCACGAGATAAGTCCTGGGCCCAAGGAATATTAATAGGCGTGCACTCTCACAGAAGTCTCCATATTAACACAAAAACCCAGCTCCACACAACTGCCTGCAGGCTCCAGTGCTAGACACCTCACAACAAACAACCAGCAAGACAGAAACACAGCTGTGCCCATCTGCAGACAGTCGCCTAAAGTCATATTAAGCTCATAGACACCTCAAAACACACCAGCTGATGTGGCCCTGCCCATCAGAAGGAAAAGACTCAGCTCCATCCACCAAAGTGCAGGCACCAGTCACTCCCACCAGGAAGCTTACACAAGCACCTGGACCACTCACCAGGGAGCAGATTACAGAAGCAAGAGGAACTACAACCCTGCAGACTGTAAAAAGGAGACCATAAACACAGTAGGTTAGACAAAATGAGACAACAGAGAAATATGTTGCAGATGAAGGAGCAAGGTAAAATCCCACAAGACCAAATAAATGAAGAGGGGCTTCCCTGGTGGTGCAGTGGTTGAGAGACCACCTGCCGATACAGGGGACATGGGTTCATGCCCCGGTCTGGGAAGATCCCACATGCTGTGGAGCGGCTGGGCCCATGAGCCATGGCCGCTGAGCCTGCACATCCAGGGCCTGTACTCCACAATGGGAGAGGCCACAACAGTGAGAGGCCCACATACCGCAAAAAATAATAATAATAAATAAAATAAAATAAAATAAAATAAATGAAGAGGAAATAGGCGAGCTGCCTGAAAAAGAATTCAGAGTAATAATAGTAAAGATGATCAAAGATCTCAGAAATAGAATGGAGGCACAGACCAAAAAGATACAAGAAATGTTTAACAAGAACCTAGAAGAACTAAAGAACAAATAATCAGTGATGAACAACATAATAACTGAAATGAAAAATACACTAGACAGAATCAAGAGCACAATAACTGAGGGAGAAGAACAGATAAGTGAGCTGGAAAATAGAATGGTGGAAATAACTGCTATGGGACAGAATAAATAAAGAAGAATGAAACGAAATGAGGACAGTCTCAGAGACCACTGATACAATATTTACTGCACAAAAATTCAAATTATAGGGGTCTCAGAAGAAAAAGAGAAAGGAAAAGGAGCTGAGAAAATATTGGAACAGTTTATCATCAAAAACTTACCAAACATGGAAAAGGAAATCATCAATCAAGTCCAGGAAGCAAAGAGAGTTCCATACAGGATAAACCCAAGGAGAAACATGACAACACACATATTAATCAAACAAACAAAAATTAAATTCAAAGAAAAATATTAAAAACAGCAAGGGAAAAGCAACAAATTCATACAACAGAAATCCCCATAAAGTTAACAGCTGACTGTTCAGCAGAAACTCTGCAGGCCAGAAGAGAGTGGCAGGACATATTTAAAGTGATGAAAGGGAAAAACCTACAACCAAGAATACAGTACCCAACAATGATCTTATTCAGATTTGAAAGAGAAATTAGAAGCTTTACAGACAAGCAAATCTAAGAGAATTCAGCACCACTGACCCAGCTTGACAACAAATTCTAAAGGAATTTCTCTAAGCAGGAAACACAAGAGAAGAAAAAGACAATCTGAAAACAATTATGGAAATGGTAATAGGAACATACATATAGATTTACATTTACATTTGCCTTAAATGTAAATGGATTAAATGCTCCAACCAAAAGACACAGACTAGTTGAAAGGGTACAAAAACAAGACCTGTATATATGCTGTCTACAAGAGACCTACTTCAGACCTAGGGACACATACAGACTGAAAGTGAGAGGATGGAAAAAGATATTCCATGCAAATGGAAATCAAAAGAAAGCTGGAGTAGCAATACTCATATCAGATAAAATGGACATTAAAATAAAGACTATTACAAGAGACAAGTAAGGACACCATATAATGATGAAGGGATCAATCCAAGAAGAAGATATAACAATTATAAATATTTATACACATAACATAGGGACCCCTCAATACATAAGGGGAATGCTAACAGCTATAAAAGAGGAAATCAACAGTAACACAATAATAGTGGGGAATGTTAACACTCCAATTACATCAAGGGACAGATCATCCATACAGAAAATTAATAAGGAAACACAAACCTTAAATGACACATTAGAACAGGTAGACTTAACTGATATTTATAGGACATTCCATCTGAAAGCAACAAAATACACCTTCTTCTCAAGTGAACATGGAACATTCTCCAGGATAGATCACATGTTGGGTCACAAATCAAGCCTCAGTAAATTTAAGAAAATTGAAATTGTATCAGGCATTTTTTCCAACCACAACACTTTGAGGATAGAAACCAATTACAGGGGGAAAAAAACCTGTAAAAAACAAAGTCATATAAGCTAAACAATATGATACTAAATAACCAAGAGATCACTGAAGAAATCAAAGAGGAAATCAAGAAATACCTAGAAACAAATGACAACAAAAACAAGACAACCCAAAACCTATTGGATGCAGCAAAAAGATTTCTAAGAGGGAAGTTTATAGCAATACAATCCTACCTCAAGAAACAAGAAAAACTCAAGTAAACAACCTAATATTACACCTAAAGCAACTAGAGAAAGAAGAACAAGTGAAACACGGAGTTAGTAGAAGGAAATAAATCACAAATATCAGAGCAGAAATAAATGAAATATGAATGAAGAAAACAGTAGCAAAGATCAATAAAACTATAAGTTGATTCTTTGAGAAGATAAAGAAAATGGATAAACCTTCAGCCAGACTCATCAAGGAAAAAATGTAGTGGACTCAATAAAATTAGAAATGAAAAAGAAGAAGTTACAAATGACACCATAGAAATACAAAGGATCATAACAAACTACTACAAGCAACCATATACCAATAAAATGGACAACCTAGAAGAACTGGACCAATTCTTAGAAAAGTACAAACTTCCAAGACTGAACCAGGAAGAAAGAGAAAATATGAGCAGATCAATCACAAGTGATGAAATCGAAACTGTGGTTAAAAATCTTCCAGCAAACAAAAGTCCAGAACCAGATGGCTTCACAGGGGAATTCTATCAAACATTTAGAGAAGAGCTGACACCTATCCTTCTCAAACTCTTGCAAAAAACTGCAGAGGGAGGAACACTCCCAAACTCATCACCCTAATACCAAAACCAGACAAAGGCATCACAAAAAAAAGAAAGAAAGAAAGAAAGAAAATTACAGACCAATATCACTGATGAACATAGATACAAAAATCCTCAACAAAATACTGGCAAACAGAATCCAACAGCACACTAAAAGGATCATACACCATGATCAAGTGGGGTTTACCCAGGAATGCAAGGCAAGGTGGGAGGGAGGCGCAAAAGGGAGGAGATATGGGGATATATGTATACATATAACTGATTCACTTTGTTATGCAGCATAAACTAACACAACACTGTAAAGCAATCATACTCCAATAAAGATGTTAAAAATAAAATAAAATAAATGTAATGTTTGAAAAATAAGAAAAAGAAAATTACAGACCAATATCATTGATGAACACAGACACAAAAATCCTCAACAATATACTAGCAAACCAATTCCAACGGCACATTAGAGAGACCATACAGCATGATCAAGTGGGATTTATCCCAGGGATGCAAAGATTCTTCAATATACAAAAATCAATCAATGTGATATGTCATATTAACAAACTGAAGAATAAAAACCATATGATCATCTCAATAGAGGCAGAAAAAGCTTTCAACAAAATTCAACACCTATTTATGATAAAAACTCTCCAGAAAGTGGGCATAGATGGAACCTATCTCAATATAATAAAGACCATATATGACAAACCCACAGCAAACATCATTCTCAATGGTGAAAAACTGAAAACATCTCCTCTAAGATCGAGAATAAGAAAAGGATGTCCACTCTCACCACTATTATTCAAGATAGTTTTGGAAGTCCTAGCCACAGCAATCAGAGGAGGAAAAGAAATAAAAAGAATCTAAATTTAAAAAGAAGAAGTAAAACTGTCACTGTTTGCAGATAACAAGATACTATCCATAGAAAATCCTAAAGATACCACCAGAAAACTACTGGAGCTAATCAATGAATTTAGTAAAGTCACAGGATACAAAATTAACACAGAAATCTCTTGCATTCCTATGCACTAACAACAAAAGATCAGAAAGAAAAATTAAGGAAACAATCCCATTTACCATTGCAACAAAGTGAATAAAATAGCTAGGAATAAACCTACCTAAGGAGGCAAAAGACCTGCACACAGATAACTATAAGATACTGATGAAAGAAATCAAAGACGTCACAAAGCTGGAGAGATATACCATGTTCTTGGGCTGGAAGAATCAACATTTTGAAAATGACTATAGTACCCAAAGCAATCTACAGATTCAATGCAATCGCTATCAAATTACCAATGGCATTTTTCATAGAACTAGAGCAAAAAGTTTTACAATTTGTATGGCAACACAAAAGACCCTGAATAGCAAAAGCAATCTTGAGAAAGAAAAACGGAGCTGGAGGAATCAGGCTCCCTGACTTCAGACTATACTACAAAACTACAGTCATCAACACAGTATGGTACTGGCACAAAAACAGAAATATAATCCAATGGAACAGGATAGAAAGCCCAGAGATAAACCCACGCACCTATAGTCACCTAATCTAAGACAAAGGAGGCCATACAGATGGCCAACAAACACATGAAAAGATGCTCAACATCACTAATTATTATAGAAATACATATCAAAACTACAATGAGGTATCACCAGTCACAATGACCATCATCAAAAAATCTACAAATAATAAATGCTGGAGAGGGTGTGGAGGAAAGGGAACCCTCCTACACTGTTGGTGGGAATGTAAATTGGTACAGCCACTATGGAGAACAGTACGGAGGGTCCTTTAAAACTAAAAATAGAACTACCATATGTCCCAGGAATCCCACTACCAGGCATACACCCAAAGAAAACCATAATTCAAAAAGATACATGCACCCCAATGTTCATTGCAGAACTATTTACAATAGCCAGGACATGGAAGCAACCTAAATGTCCATCAACAGAGGAATGGATATAGAAGATGTGGTCATATATACAATGGAATATTACTCAGCCATTATAAGGAATGATACTGGGTCATTTGTAGAGATGTGGATGGACCTAGATACTGTCATACAGAAGTCAGAAAGAGAAAAACAAATATCACATATTAAGGCATATATGTAGAATCTAGTAAAATGGTATAGATGATCTATTTGTAAAGCAGAAATAGAGACACAGACGTAGAGAACACATGTATGGATACCAAGGGGGGTGGGGGGGTAGGAGGAATTGGGAGACTGAGATTGACACATATACAGTATTGTTACTATGTATAAAATAGATAACAAATGAGAACATACTGTGTAGCACAGGGAACTTTACTTAGTGCACTGTGGTGACCCAAATGAGAAAGAAATAGAAAAAAGAGGGGATATATGTATAGCTGATTCATTTTGTTGTACAGTAGAAACTAACACAACATTGTAAAGCAACTATACTTCAATAAAAATTAATTCAAAAAAGTATTCCCATTCATTTTTCAAAAATCAGTAATCACCATTAGCATGGGTCTCCATCCAGTCTCAAATAAAACTTGACGTCAATGCTGAATCCCACATCTTACTGAAATATCTACCACCCAGGCTACACTCTGATACCTGGAATCTGTTTCAAGCTGTCCCCCAGGTTTTCTTTTTTGATGTTGGGGTTTATCTTTAGTTTCATTATGAAATCCCATACAGTCCAAACAAACCTAGAGAGAAACACAAACTCACTGGAATCATCTACTTTTGGGGGTTTAGGGGAGGATTTACCTTGATTAGCTTTCAGTCCAGCCATACAGATGGGATATTATCTAAGGAAAGAGAAGCACTCTGGGAGACAATTTCAAGATGTCACTTAAAGCAAATTTTATGAAAATTCCATTTGACATCCTCTTATCTTCAACCATGATTCTGAATCACACGAAAGAGAAATAGTCTTAGTTATCATTTCCTTTAGCTAAATAAAACATGGTTGTTCAGTTCCTGGAAGGATACTGTAGCTGCTTCAGAGCCTGGTGTTTGATGGTTCTCATGCTGTAGTGGGCATTGGTTCTGCTCAGAAGCACAGCCAAGGCAAAGATCCATGAGTCATTTTTACGGTCAGCCTAAGAAGCATGTTGCAGAGAGGGATTTAGGCATCCACTTCTCCTTCATTCAATTGCTCATTCACTATTTCAGCTGAACTATATATAAACTAAATAGTAGGGCAAAAATCATAACTTTTGAAGGCAATCTGAAGTTCAAACCTCAAATTTGGTGTTTATAGTAACCACTCTCAGGACATTCTTTAACTGTTAAAAGAAATGAATGATGTTGAGGATTTTTTTGCACCTGTATTAATCAGAGATATTGACCTGTATTTTCTTGTTTGGTAGTGTCTTTGGTTTTGGTAGCAGGCTAACAGTGCCCTCTTAGAATGAATTTGGAAGTGTTCCATCATCTTACATCTTTTGGAATAATTTGAGAAGGATAGGTACTAGCTCTTCTGTATGTGTCTGGCAGAATTCCCCTGGGAAGCCATCCAGTCCTGAAATTTTATTTGCTGGGAGCTTTTTTTATTATTAATTCAATTTCACTACTAGTGACTGGTCTGTCCAGATTGTCTATTTCTTCCTGATTCGGTCTTGAAAGGTTGAACGTTTCTAGAAATTTGTGCACTTCTTCTAGATTGTCCAATTTTTTGGCATATAACTGTTCATAGTATTTTCTCATATTTATTTGTATCTCTGTAATACCAGTTGTTGTTTCTCCTTTTTCATTTTTTTTCTTGATAAGCTTGGCTAAAGGTTTATCAATTTTGTTTATCTTATCAAAAAACCATTTTATGTTTTCATTGACCTTTTCATATTGTTTTTTGGTGGGGGTGGTTAGTCTCTATTTTATTTATTTTTTATTGTATCTTTATTATTTCCTTCTGCTGACTTGGGGCTTTATACATTCTTATTTTTCTAATTCCTTTGTAGGTTATGATGTTTATTTGAGATTTTTCTTGTTTCTTGAGGTAGGCCTCTACTGTTATAAACTTCCCTCTTGGAATAAATGAAGAAATGTAAATCTTATCAATAAGTGGTGCTTGGAAAACTGGAAAGCTACATGTAAGAGAATGAGATTAGAACATTCTCTAACATCATATACAAATATAAACTCAAACTGGATTAAAGACCCATCCCCTCACTTTTGGTCTGTGTACATCTAGCTCTGAAGTGAGTCCCTTGCAAGCAACTTGTAGATAGGTCTTGTTTTTTTATCCAATCTTCCACCCTGTCTTCTGATTGGAGCATTTAGACCATTGACATATAAAGGCATTATTGGTAAGCATGCACTTAATGCCATTTTGTTACTTGTTTTCTGATTGTTTTGTAGTTCATCACTTCTCTTGTCTTCTTCCTTTTGTTTCATCCCTTGTGTGGTTTGATGATTTTTTTTTAGTGTATGCTTATGTTCCTTTTTCTCTAGTTTTGTGTATCAATTGTAGGCTTTTTATTTGTGTCTACCATGAGTTTCCTATATATTGGCCTTATATATATACTTGTTTTAAACTGGTAGTGATTTAATATACAATGGAATATTACTCAGCCATGAAAGAGAGTGAAGTTTTGCCATTTGTGACAACATGGATGGACCTAGAGGGTATTATGCTTAGTGAAAAAACCAGACAGAGAAAGACAGATACTATCTGATATCACATATGTGGAATCAAAAAAGTAGTAAATATAACAAAACAGACATTGACTAACATATATAGAGAAGAAACTATTGGGTATCAAAGGGGAGAGGAAAGAGGGAAGGGGCAAGTTAGGGCTAGAGGATTAAGAGATACAAACTATTCTGTGTAATATAAATAAGCAACAAGGATAAATTTCATAGCACAGGGAAATAAAGCCACTATTTTGTGATAACTTTGAATGGAGTATAATCTATAAAAATATCAAATCACTATGTTGTACACCTGAAACTAATATAATGTAGTAAATCAACTCTACTTCAATTTAAAAATTTTAGAAAGTGCTTAATGTTGGTGTCAACGTGTGTAAAATATTTAATAGAGTGCTAAGAAGAGAGTAGGTGCACTGTGATACGGGAGCAATTTTTCAAGTAAATTTTTATCAATCATGGGCTATATTAGGAACACTAATGCTATAAATTAAATCCAACAAGTACTTTGGGGGCATCTACTAAATAACAGCACTGTATTTTGTTTGTTAATGCAAAGTTCAATATCACAGTTCACCTGCCCTCAAGAAGATGACTTTCTAGAGAAGCAATAAACATGTTAAATAAAATGCAACCAAGATGATAATCTCTGCTAGGTGCAGAATCAAAAACTATAATGTAAAGGAAGATGTGGTCAGTTCAATAAATGGGTACAAGTACTCTTTGAGATCAGAACTAGAAGAGAATAAGTCTGACTGGGAAAAGTAGCAGTAGGTTGAAAATACCTGGTCTTTATAAAATTTATGACATGTGGACTTGTAAAGATGAAGGGGTCATGCCAGTGGAAAGACCAGCACAGGCCAAGTCAGAAATGTTAGAAAGTGCAAGTCCACTACAGGTATTGTAGAATTATTCCACTTGACCAAAGCAGCAGGTAGGTGTGCAGGATGGGAAGATGAGACTAGAAACAAGACTCAGGGCAAAACAAGAAGGGTCTTGAATGCCAGGCAAATAGAATTAGACACTTACCCAAAACACCATAACTCTAGAGTCAGTAGGTAGTTCTCCCGCCATCAGTAGTTTACAATTTGGTATAATTTTGGCCCCTTGAACAACTACTTAAGCGAATGTATCTGGAAGATTGGGAAAACTTCTATATTCGGGGGAAAACCCAATTTTCCTTGAAGCAGAAGACCCAGCTAAGCCACACTCAGATTCCTGGCCTATAGAAACTCTGAAGTTATAATTGGTGTTTCAAATCACTGATTGGGGGAAATTTGTTGTGCAGTAATAGATAACAAAGAAACATTTTTTAAAATTTTTATTTGCGTATAGTTGACTTACAATGTTGTGTTAGTTGCAGGTATACAGTAAACTGAAAAAACTTATATATATATATATATATATATATATATATATATATATATATATATATATATATATATATATATATATATTTTGGATTACTTTTCCCATATAGGCCTTTACAGAGTATTGAGTAGAGTTCCCTGTGCTATACAGTAGGTCCTTATTAGTTATTCATTCTATATATTGTAGTGTGTATATGTCAATCCCAATCTCCCAATTTATCATTCCCATGCTTTCCCCCCAGTAACCATAAGTTTGTTGTCTATATCTGTGACTCTTTCTGTTTTGTAAATAAGTTCATTTGTACCATTTTTTAAGATTCCACATATAAGCAATATCATATGGTATTTGTCTTTCTCTGTCTGACTTCACTCAGTGTGACAATCTCTAGGTCCATTCATGTCACTGCCAATGGCATTATTTCGTTCTTTTTTATGGCTGAGTAATATTCCATTGTGTGTATGTGTGTGTGTGTGTGTGTGTGTGTGTGTGTGTGTGTGTGTGTGTATATATATATATATATATATATATATATATATATATATTCCACATCTTCTTTATCCATTCATCTGTCTAAGGACATTTAAGTTCCTTCCATGTCCTGGCTATTGTAAATAGTGCTGCAGTGTATATTGAGGTGCATGTATCTTTTTAAATTATGGTTTTCTCCAGATATATGCCCAGGAGTGGGATTGCTGGATCATATCGTGGCTCTATTTTTAGTTTTGTAAGGAATCACTATACTGTTCTCCATAGTGGCTGTACCAAATTACATTCCCACTAACATTGTAGAAGGGCTCCTTTTTCTCCACACCATCTCCAGCATTTATTATTTGTAGATTTTTTGATGATGACCATTCTGACCGGTGTAAGGTGACACCTCATTGGAGTTTTGATTTGCATTTCTCTAATAATTAGTGACCTTGACCATCTTTTCATGCGCTTTTTAGCCATCTGTATGTCTTCTTGGGAGAAATGTCTATTTAGATCTTCCATCCATTTTTTGATTGGGTTGTTTGTGGGGTTTTGGGGGCTTTGTTTGTTTGTTTTTTGATATTGAGCTGCATGAACTGTTTGTATATTTTGGAGATTAATCCCTTGTCAATTGCTTCATTTGCAAGTATTTTCTCCCAATCTGAGGGCTGTCTTTTCATTCTGCTTATGGTTTCCTTTGGTTTGCAAACACTTTTAAGTTTAATCAAGTCCCATTTTAAAATTTTTGTTCTTATTTCCATTACTCTAGAAGGCAGATCAGGAAAGTTCTTGCTGTGATTTATGTCAAAGAGTGTTCTGCCTATGTTTTCCTGTAAGAGTTTTAAAGTATCCGGCCTTACATTTAGGTCTTTCATCGATTTTGAGTTTAGTTTAAGTATGGTGTTAGTGAGTGTACTCATTTCATTCTTTTACATGTAGCTGTCCAGTTTTCCCAGCACCACTTATTGAAGAGGCTGTCTTTTCTTCATTGTATATTCTTGCCTCCTTTATCATAGATTAGGTGACCATAGGTGCATGGGTTTATCTCTGGACTTTCTATCCTGTTCCATATCCTGTTCCATTCTATCCTTTCTATCCTGATCGATATTTCTGTTTTTGTGCCAGTACCATACTGTTTTTATTAATGTAGCTTTGTAGTATAGTCTGAAGTCATGGAACCTGATTTTTCCAGGTCCCTTTTTCTTTCTCGAGGTTGCTTTGGCTACTCAGGGTCTTTTGTGTTTCCATAAAAACTGTAATTTTTTTTGTTCTAATTCTGTGAGAAATGCCATTGGTAGTTTGATAGGGATTGCATTGAATGTAGATTGCTTTGGGTGGTATAGTCATTTTTGCAATATTGATTCTTCCAATCCAAGAACATGGTATATCTTTCCATCTGTTTGTTCATCTTTGATTTCTTTCACCAGTGTTTTATAGTTTTCTGAGTAACCTCTGGTTCCAACCAGAGGAGGTGAGTGAGATGCCCTCCCAGGTACAAAAGCCCATCTGTGTCTCCTGTTCTTTGTTTGAAGAACAAAAAAAAAAGGTTGTAGTCTCCTAAGCCTTCCCTGATTTCCAAAGAGCAGGCTCAAGCAGTTAATAGGACAATAGAGTCACAGGACTCCTAGTTCCTCTGGAAGGGATAGAGATAATACAAGGATACATACCTCTGAGTTCTTAGACAGAAACTAAGATGCCCAGGCAGGTGGAGGATGGTGACTATATGTTGACCACAAGCTTATAGACCTCAGACTGGCTGGAACCAGAGGTGGAGATTCCAGAGATATCACCCTGTTACCTCACAACAAACATATCCAAAGGAAGACACACATCCTGCAAATTTTACATTTAAAAACACTTCCAGGAAAACCATCAGAGAGTTTAGGCCTTTTGAGAAGGACCCTCCTGTTTTCCTTGCTTGGCCTTTGCAATAAACTTTCTCTGCTCCAAACTCTGACATTTTGATTTGTTTGGCCTCACTGTGTGTCAGGCACAGTAACTTGGACAACACTGACACATCCTTGTTTTCTCCCTCTCTGCTCCAGAAGGCATGCCAAAACATTTTACAGACGTGCATTTTCCTCTCTATCAAGTTCTGGGGGGGGGGGGGGGGGTCAGATGTTAAAATAATGAAACTTTGTTTTATCTTTTGATAATGTTATCCCAATATCTATTCTGCTATATTCTAAGAGGTCAAATAGTGGCTAGATAACTTTGCTGTGGAAATCTTTGGAAAAATATACCATAGGAGGACAGAGACATGCAGCTTAAATTGAACTACACATTTTGAGTTATACCACTCTAGGAGTTGGTGAAGTTCCTGATGCTGAAAACTCAACCTCTGTGCATGGGGTACCAAACTGAAACTTGGAGACAGAGTTTTGAGTGAAGTAGAAAAGAATAGCTTTATTGCTTTGCCAGGCAAAGGGGGACACAGCAGGCTCTTGCCCTCAAAAGCTGTGTGTCCCAAACTGGAGGGATTAGCTGGGAAGTTTTATAGCAATGGTTCAATGTTGGGGTTGCTAATAAGGATCTTGGTGTGTGCAGGGCCTATATTCTTTTAATCTGGCCTCAGGTCATCTCCTGATGAGCTGTGGTTCTCAAGGTTATCAAACTATCACCTTCTCTCTGGAATGAAGAATGCTTCATCAAGTGCTTCATCTTCCATTTGTTGCAGGGTTTGTTTCTTCAGAAGAACTCAAAGATATTGTTATGTGTGTCCCTTGAAGTGGAACCAGGACCCTGCCCCAAGGTTGCACTATTGTTTCTTGACTGCTCCTCCCTTGTCTCTGCCTCCCTTCCCTTCCCTGGTTGGCAACTGTTTGAAAGGTTTCTGTGCTCAGGAGCCCCACAGGGTCCTGCTTTGTTTCATTCCCAGCTAAGCAGAAGTTGAACAATCCATGGAATTTTTCTGGTGAGTGAAATACAGTGTACCCCAGAGGAAGAGTGTGGTGTCTAAAGATAATCTGCAGAAGCACTTTAGGGACACTGACTTAATTGTCTGAACACTTTTCACATTCTGCTACGGATTTAGATTTTCAAAATCAGGCTTTCCTTTTGCTCATACAGAAAACATGCTGATTTCCTAGAAATGAGCCTGTTATAAAAGGAGCTCTTCAGTGCTTTCAGTTTCAGTCTGAATTATGTTTACAAGAAATGCCATTTCAAGTGGCCTTGAGTGATTTCAGAGATTGTTTGCCTGGCTAGAAAACCGTTATTCTAGATCATTTTGAAAACTAATTACTCTTCACCTTAAACATAAACTACGTTATATATCTATTATATCTCACTAAAGCTAGAAGAAATAAAAAGGAAGTCATGACTGGGAGCATGCGCAATTTGGAGGGAGCAAGGGGAGAAACATTACGTGAAATAAAATTTATATTTTATGGCAAGAGAAGAAAAATTTAAGCATAAAAATTTTCTCTGCCTTTTGGCTGCCTGTCTCCCTCCTTCTGTGCATTGTGTATCTGCATTATACATCAACCAGACTTCCAGCATTGGCAGAAATACCTGCTCAACCATAAAGGGCAGCATTCTCCTAGCACCAAGACAACTCTTTAAGAGATAACATTCCTTCTTGATCTTGTAAAGGGCCACAATGACGCTTAGCTCTTGATTGTGTGAACTACCAATAATACGTCATTTTATGTACAGCCCTCTGTCTCAAAAATCTTTTAAAACTGTGCCTTGTATAGAATAGATAACTAATGAGAACCTGCTGTATAGCACAGGGAACTCTACTTCACTTTGCAGTACAGTAGAAACTAACATGACATTGTAAAACAAATATACCGCAATTAAAAAAAAAAAAAACTGTGCCTTGACTTCTAATGGGTGAAACGAGTTCTCAGAGCTTTCTGTGATGCTCTTCCCAGGTTATAGTCCTCAAATCTGGCTTGAATAAAATTTCCCATTTCTTTCATAGATCAACTGATTACTTTTTCATCAACAATTACATCTAAGAGTTACAGAACCTCTCATTGTTATTTTTCAAGAGCAAGTATATGACACTTAACATTTTAAATCTTTTATAAACAGGCTAGTAATTTTAGGAAGCCCCAGACTGGCTTGTTTGTAGGGTTGATGGCATGGCCAGTTATCATCATTTTTATCAGTGTCCAATTCGCTTTCACCTAGTAGTCGCAGTGATGTTTTTAGAATACAGGGTAAGTCATGTCACCTTTCTGCATAAAAGTCTTAAGAGCAGGCATTCTCCATATGGAGGTTACAGGATCCTACATCATCTGGCTCTTGCCTGCCCCTCCCCTCCTCATGTGTTATCTCAGCTTCAGCATATGGCCCTGCCTTAAGGTACCAAACACACCCAACTCTTCTCCAATCAGGAATTTTGTACACAAACTCTCCTGTCTAGAATTCACCTCTCTCATTTTGTTCCTAATTGTGCTCTTAGTAAAATTCATCTGAACTCTCATCCTGTCAGGGAAGGCTTGTTGACTGACCAATCTAAACTGGGTCTCCTTTCTATACTTACTCATAGTACCCTGTGCTGTATTCCTTTACGTTGCTTACCAGAAATTCAAACATTATACTTGTTTGTATAACTTGTTTTAATGTCTTATTTATGAACTAAAAAAAAATGCATGAGCAGGGACCACAGTTGTTATACTAACCACAGAATGCTCGATGCCTTCCCAATACATCCCACAGTACTCAGCACATGGTCAGTGGTCAATACATATTTTCTGAGTGACTAAATGCAGTTATATTTAAAAGTATCCACTTTGATGTCATTCAGAACTGTGTATGACTTTTGCTCTCTGCAGTGTAACTTTGTTTTTAAAAAATATAGAAAATCCATCAACAATAATCAAAGCATGAATTGATGAAGGTGAATCTTGCTAGTATTGTATTTGTTGCTCTTGTCATCATCATCATTATCATCATCACCATCATCATTTACATTGGGTTTGCCTTTGATGGTTCTGTGTCTCAAAAGAAAGCACTCTCTAAAAGATAAATGTATTATACAAAACAGGGAAATGTGGGGATTTTCCTTAGCCTTGTTCTGAATTAATACTGAGAGTTTTGGATTTTATTCTGAGTCCAGTTGTTTACATAATATTCTGAATAAAAAATGAAATGCAAAGTTATTGAAAAATTTTAGTAAAGTAGGGCACACTTCCTTCCCCATTAGTAAAGCAACAAAAAAACAGAGACCTGAGGAAGTACAGCCTGAGTCAGTGGATTGAACCCTGTTACTTTTATCTTCTACACAGAGAGTTAGGCAATTTAAACATATTTTAAGGCAAACAAGACATCTTCTGTAGACATTGTTAAGTGGCCCCTTCCTCCATGCTTTTCTTCAGTCCTTGAGACTGTTCAAACCCTGGAGCACCAATTATGAGATCGAGATGCGTTTGCATACAGATGGTTTTAATTATTCCAGCTCAGTAGCTCCCAATGGTGCTGATTTTGCCTCCAGGTAACATTTGACAATGTCTGAAGACATATTTGTTTTTCATAATAGACTTAGTTAGCCCTCTTCTCTGGAGAATTTCCCTTGAGTAAATGGGAACTGCTCTACCCAAAGGGGATGACCCACGGGCAGTGCCTGATGTGGGCTATAGATATCCAACCCTTTGCTTCAAGGAGAGACCAACTCTGGTGCTGGTTGTGCTACAGAGATCCACGGGATGAGCCTGAAGCCAGTTTATACCTGAGACTATAATCTTTTTTAATTTTTACTTTCTTGCCCTCTTCTGCTTTTCTCAGACCCCTTCTGTTGAAAACCCTCCCTCAATAAGTCACTTGCACAAAACTACATCTCTCAGTCTCTGCTTCTAGGGAAACCGACCTAAGATATTACAAATCCTGCCTTGTGGTTTAATATATGTAAACTTCATGTGAAGGTCCCAAGTCTGTTTTAAAAGAATGAGTATTCTGTTTGGGGGTGCAGGTTCTACAACTGAACATTAGGCCAAGTTTGTTCATCATGTTTTTAAAATATTTTCTAACTTCTCTGACGTTTTGGTCTTTTATTTTCTGAATTACTGAGATGTGTTAAAATCATTTTTATACCTCACAGTATGGAAATTGAAAGACTTCTCTGTTCTTTATCTGATTACAAGTGAAAAAATCCATGCTTAAATCGTCAAACTCAAAATTATTCACCTTTACTCTCCTCCAGAATAATTCAAAGACCTTAGAACACTTGATCTATATCCCACTCTTTCTGAATTATTTTATGTTAATTCTGTCTTCTCATTTTTCAATCCCAGTATATATTATTATGATTGTTTCATGCACTTATTGATTATTTCACATATCTACTGCTGTCTTGGATCTTCATTTGCTTTTGCATTTCAGACTTCCTCTCTCTTGGATCTGTTTACTTCTGCTTAAAGTAAAATATTTAGAGCTTCTATTAGAGTTGGTCTGCTCATGGTAAACTCTCCTCCAGATATTAATTTTGTACCCATTTTTGAAAGGTTTTTTTTTCCCTGCATACACCTAGGTTGACAACTATCTTTTTCTTTACCTTGAACTTTTTCTCTTGCACTACCATTCCACTTCCATTGATGCTACTGAGATATCAGCTTTCTTTTGCCTTGCTGTAAACTAAATGTTTTTCCTCTGTAAATATCTTTCAGACATTCTCATTTGTATGCTATAATTTCGCTCTGATTCCCCAGGTGTATATTTACAATTTTTTTCTACTTGGACTTAATCTCGCATTTGCACATGGATGATTTTTAAAGTTCTGGGAAATTCTCTGACACTGTATCTTCAAATATGACCTCTGTCCCTTTTCTCTTTCCTCTGCTACTACTTCTGATTACATATAGGTTAGACAATTTGCTCTATTCCCTCCATTACTACCCTATTTTTCAACATGAATCACTTTTTCTGATGTTTCTCTACCTCAATCAGTTTCTCTTCATTTGGGTCTAATCTGCTTCTTAAACATATAGCCCCTCCTCCAGTGACAAAGATGTTCTCTTTCACAAAATATTAGTTAGGTTTCCTCTGAGCACTCTTCTCAACTAGGACTTGACCTTGACCCCTGTTCTTAACTTGTCTAGCCCAACTTTAATAAGAATCCTGCTAAGTTAATTTATTGAATTTCCCCACCTTTGATATCAGATCAAAATCCTCAACACCTACTCTTGATGCTGTGGACTGAATGCTTGTTCCCTCCAAGACAGAATTTGGTATCAAGAAGTGAGGTGCTAAAGTTTAACAAATACCTAAAAATGTGGAAGCAGCTTTGGAATTAGGTAATGGATAGAGGGTGGAAGAGTTTTGAAGTAGATGCAAAAAAAAAAAAAAAAGCCAATATTGCTGTGAAGAGTACTAAAAAGATGATACTGGTGAGAACTCAGACAGAAATGAGGAACATCTCTCTTGAAGCTGTAAGTAAGATGATTCTTTTTATGAAGTGACAAAGAACCTGCCCAAATTTGTTAATGTTCTACTATTTGGTAGAAGATAGATGAAACTGGATATTTAGCTGAAGAAATTCTAAGAAAAGTGTTGAGAGAGAGAGACTTGATTCCTTCTAACTGCTTAGAGTAAAATATGAGAAGAGAGAAAATGATGAAGATGTAATTGTTAAAGAAAGAGGAACCAGAAGGTAAAGATTTGGAAAATTCTCAGGCTAACCATATTACAAAAAATAAGAAAATGTATTCAAAAGAGCACAGTAAGGTTGTGGAGGCAGGACCATTTGATAAGGAAATCAGTGTGGTGTGCAGCATGGATTTAATTAGCCATCTCAACAAAAAGCAAGAATAGAGATGGGACTGTAACTGCAGAAGCACTGCCAGCTTGAACTACAGGCAACAGAGAAAATAGGATAAAATGAAGAAAGACTGTTGGACTTCTTAGACCCAAGAGAACTGGACCATAGTACTATTTGTCTGTTAATATGTGCTATTCTTTAAGATAAGGGAAGAAGAACCCCCAAATACAATTCAGAGACCATCAGGGCTGCCACTTCCACCACAAGCACAAAGTGCATGGACTTGGGGGGTAAGGGTACAGGTCTGCCTTTATTTTGATTTCAAAGGGTGGGAGAAATGCCCAGCAGAGAATCTGTAGCAGCATGACCTCCACCCCCACAGAGCCACAGGCACATGACCCCTGCCAGGAACAGACTCAACCATAAAACCCCCACCAGGCAGAATTGTGGAGGCAGGGCTGATGCCCCAGTGGGTCCTGGGGCAGGATTCTGCCCCAATAAATATAGAAGGCAGAGCACTGAGAAAAAGTGGATTATTCTTGTGCCTTCAGATCTAGTAGAGCTTACCTTGCTAGGATTTAGACCTGCTTAGGACACACACACCTTCCTTCTTTCTTTCCTACTTTTCTCTTTTGGGATGGAATGTCTATCCTTATGCTATTTATCCATGTCCCACCATTGTATTTTGGAAGCATATAACTTGTCTGTGTTCACGAATTCACAACTGGAGAATTTTGTCTAAGGATGATTCTTACCGCAAGCCTCACCTTAGATTATACTTACTTGAGACTTTGGACTTTAGATTTTAGAGCTGATGCTGGAATGTGTTAAGAATTGTAATTTGGAGCCTATTGGGATAAAGTGAAAGTATTTTGAATGTGAAAAGGACATGAATTTGGTGGCACCAATAATGGAATGTTATGGACATCATGTATGTGTACCCCCCAAATTCATCTGTTAAAGCCTAAATTCCCAATGTGATAGTATTTGGAAGTGGGGTTTTTTGAAAGTAATTAGATTGTAAGGTAGAACCTTCATGAATGGAATTATGCCTTAATAAAAAGAGAGTTAAACACAGGATCTCTTTCTGCTCTCTGCCACATGACCATACAATGAGAAAGCAGATAACTACAAACCACCAGACACAGGATCTGCCAGCAACTTGATCCTGTACTTCCCAGCCTCCAGAACTATTAAAAAGTTAATTTCTGATGTTTAAGCCATCCAGTCTACAGTATTTTTGTTACAGCACCTAAACTAAGACTCAATATTTAAGCCCTTGGTCTGTCTTTATCAACAGTCCTATTAAACCATTTTAGCAAGAATTTCCCTATCCTTATCTTTCAGTAAGTTTTCATCCACTGACCCTCTAACTCTGCTTGTCAGCTATATATTCCCAAGTGATTTTGCTATATTTGTAACAGAGCTCAATATTTCTTATCTATTGAAACAGCATTGACCCTTATTACAATAATCTTGAATAAAGTCTTCCTTGCCATTTTAAGAAGTGTTAATATAATGTTTCTATTACAGTCTGTTGTTGCATCAGATTCACCATTGTGCCCACAGAATTTTCACCTTGAACTTCAGTTGGGCACCTGTTAAGACTTTTTCTTCATTCCTGACTAATTGATGGGGGATCAATTAGTGAGTTCAACTCCTGATCCAGTGCTCCAGATGATAGCACAGTAAGGACAGATTTTTGATTCTTAAGAGTCTGTGTATAATCTTGAAACTGGGTTAGAATTCCAGACGTCTGTGACCTAAAACATGAGAGCTTCTCAGTTGACTTAACAACCCCTTCTTGAATCACTGCTGACTACCTTTATCTTAGAGAAAGTCTGGAACAAAAAGATTCCAAGATCACTCATTCAGACCCTGAGACCTTTCTTGGCTTTCCCAAAACACAGTCCCCTACACCCCATCTTCCAGTGTCTCCATACTCCCCTCTCTACTGTTCCTTTTCCTTCCCCTCTCAAAATACTCTCTTGCCTTTCAGTTAACCTCGAAGGTAAACATATTGAAACTCCACGTTCTGTAGATGATGCTCAAGCCACGCCCACTACCTACTTTCAACCAGGAACAAACTGAGAAAGTAACATTTAAACCCTGGTCTTCAATCACATTCCATGACTAAAGATTTCCCCCAAGTCCCAAAAGGAAAGAGAGAAATTTTTTTAGCAATTTAGGAGGTGTTGGGTACTTACTGTCTGAGATCCCCAGCTTATATCAACTTAACCACTTACTTGTAGAGATGCCTTTCTTTAGTTTCAGAAAGCTAAATGGACTACTATCTTGGAAGACCTTAAGAGATCTCAAATCACTGCAGAGTCCAGTCAGAGAGTAAAAGTGTTAAAGAAAAGTTATTAGAAGCCATTCTGAGTTTTATGCTGTTAAAATTGATTGGTCATGTACTCAAAATTGAAAACAACTAAAGGATGAAACTATGGCAAATTATCACCAGCAGTTAGACATTACTTGGAAAGAGCATTAAGGGCTTGAACTCAATTACCAAGCAGCCTTTGCTCTAGCCACAGCTTTCTGAATGGTCTAAGACTCGAGCTTCATGAAACTACCAAAAAAAAAAAAAATGTCTACTGTTAAAATGCTGAGGTGTCCGAACCTCAGACATTAGCCCAGCACTGTGAGGGTAACATTTCTTTAAAAAAGAGAAAATACATAACCAAATCATATGACTTTACAATTAAAGCAATTAGAAAAACTTAAACAAAGACAGGACCCCAAATTATGGGCCTCCATTGACCAGGATGCTTGCTGGTATTGCAAAGAAAATGTCTATTGGTTTTAGGAATGTCCTGTTCTCAAATGGAAAGAAAAGAACCCAAAACCCTTTTCACAGGAGGAATACTAACTTAGCTTTGAGAAAGCAGACATTCCATGCCCTTAATTCCCATTAAATTCACAAGGTGATATTAGTTACCCTTGTGAGTTACCCTACCACATTTCTCATAGATATAGGAGTGACACATTTCACCCTTAACACTGCTTCTTTTTCTGGCCCCTTCAAAATCACCAAACTGCCAGTGGTGGGCTTTGACAATTTTCTTCACAGTTTGCCTGCCAGTCCCTCAATATCTTTATGAGATCACTTCAATATCGACACAGTTTGCTTCTTAGATGAATTATCTCAAAAACTTAATGAATTGGAATATTAAACTTCATTGTACACTGAAGGACTTCTTTCACAAGTCCCCTACTCATTTCCTTCACACCTGTTTTCTCTAATGACTTTGCATGGCTTCCCTAAGTTTCTCTGTCCTCTTCAACCTAGTACTCATTTTACTGAGGATTTAAGCCAGTTAGTGGAAAGGATTTCTCCTCATTGTAGACAAGAAATTTCCACTGATATTGGGCAATTTTGTGGTGCAGAACCCCAAAATTGAATGCTAAGTTAGGTAGAGGTAGCTCGCTCCATGCTGCTCCCTAAGATTCCCCCATATAACTTAACACCAGAGGGACTTGAGGAACTCTGCCCAATAATTCAAGGATTATTAGATAAGGGACTTCTGGTTCCTACTTCTAGCCCATGCAGCACCTCCATTCTGGCTGTTAAAAATCCAAATGGAAAGGGTACTGGCTCTTCCAAGACCTGAGATATTAATATGTTCCCCTACAAATCTAGGACATCCCTATCCTGAGCTCTATCAATATGTCCCCCTTTTTACATACTTCAACCCTCAATCCACCCTTGTAAGACTTTCCCCTTCCCACTCTAGCCCTTAAACTCTCTACAGTCACTCAAGCTTTAGGCTTCCTTCTCCTCTGGAGCTCTTAAGAAACATAGAGATCCCAAATGCAACTACCAGAGGCTAAAAAGACTAATTGGAACAGAGTGGATATTTTATGCACTCAGATGAGTTTTTAAAACACCCAGACAGCTGCTTGGTGTCTTCTTAGTCCCTCTCCTAAAATTTCATTTACAGTCTCCATAAGATTATATATCACGGCAAAGAAAAAACTTATAAGTCTCTTTCAACTTTCACTGCCTTCCACAAATTTTGAGAAGTCGTATTTTCATTTTCATTTCATTTCATACATTTTAAAATTTCTCTTGAGACTTGTTTGACTTGTGTATAATATAGAGGTGTGTTGTTTAATATCCAGGTATTTTAGGACTTTCCAGATATCCTTCTGTTATTGGTTTGTAGTTTAATCCCACCATGATCTGAAACATAAATTGTAAACTTTCTATTCCTTTAAATCATTAAGGTGTGTTTTATGGTCCATAATGTGGTCTACCTTGGCTAATCAGCTTGAGAAGAATTCATATTCTGCTGGTTTTGGTATTCCATAAATGTCAATTACATCCTGTTGATTCAAAATACAAAAATCAATTAATATAATATACCACATTAAAAGAATAAAGAAGAAATGACTATCCAATTGATTCACAATATCTTTTGACAATATTTAACAATTTTTCTACAAAAAAAGGTCAACAAACTAGGAATAGAAGAAAACTTCCTCAACATAATGAAAACCATGTATGAAAAATCCACTGCTACATCATACTCAATGGTGAAAGACTGAAATCTTTTCCCCCAAGATAAGAAAGAAGACAAGAATGCCCACTCTTGCCCCCTCTTTTTAACATAGTATTAAAAGTACTAGCCAGTGTAATAAAACAAGGAAAAGAAATAAAGGGATTTAAAATTGGAAAAGAAGTAAAATTCTCTCTTAACAGATGACATGATCTTATATGTAGAAACACCTCAGATTTCATGCAAAAAAGTATTAGAAATAAATAAATTCAGCAAATTTGAAGGATACATAATCAACACTCAAAATCTGTTGAATTTCTATATACTAACACGACAATTCAAAAAAATTGAGAAAACAATTCCATGTAAATTAGAATCAAAGAGAATAAAATACTTAACAATAAATTTAACCAAGAAGGTGAAATACTTTACAATAAAAAGTACAAACATTAATGAAAGATGTAAATAAGACATAAATAAATGGAAAGACATCCATGTTCATAGGTTGGAGGTTTTAATACTGTTAAGATGTCAGAACTTCCCAATACAATCTACAGATTCAATGTATTCTTTATCAAAATCCCAACAATATTTTTTGTAGAAAAGAAAAACTTATCGTAAAATTCATAGAGGGATTTCTAGTAATCCCAAATAGAGAAAGAAGAAAATTCTTGAAAAAGAAGAACAAAGTTGGAGACATCACACTTCCTGAATTCAAAACTTACTACAAAACTACCATAATCAAAACAGACATATAGTCCAATACAATAGAATAGAGAGTCCATAAACAACCCTCCTGTATGTGGTCAAATGATTTTTGGCAAGGGTCCCAAGATGACTCAATGAGAAAAAGCACAGACTTTTCAACAAATCATACTGGGGAATCTTGATATTAACATGAAAAAGAATGAATTTGTACCCTTACCTTCCACCATATTCAAAAATTTACTAAAAATGTATCAAAGATCTAAATGTAGGAGCTAAATGCCTAAAAACTCTTAAAAGAAAACATAGGGAGAAATCTTCATTCTATTGGATTTGGTGATAATTTCTCAGACATACACAAAAGGTATGAGCAACAAATTAAAAAATTAGATAAATTGGATTTCATCAAAATTAAAAATTGTTTTACATATCAAAGGATGCTATCAAAAGAATAAAAGGCAACTTGCAGAATTGAAGAAAATATCTGCAAATCATATATTTGATAAGACATTGATATTCAGACTATATAAAGAACTACAACTCAACAACAACAACAAAAGCTCAATTCAAAAATAGGCAAGGGCTTGAATAGACTTTCTCCAAATAAGATACACAAATGGCCAATAGGAGCTCAACATCATTAGTCATTAGAAAAATGCAAATCAAAGCCATAATAAGATACATTTCACACATATTAAGATGTCTACTATTTTTTTAGAATACAAGAAACTTGTTTTTCAGAAAACAAGTTTTGGTAAGGCTGTAGAGAAACTGGAATTCTTATACATTGCTGGTAGGAATGTAAAATGAAACAGCTGCTGTGGAAAACGTTATGGCAGTTCCTCAGAAAATTAAACATAAAATTACCATTTGATTCAGCAATTCCACTTCTAGTTATATATCACAAAACAACTGAAAGCAGGAATTCAAACATGTATTTGTACACCAATGTTCATAACAACATTATTCACAATAACCAAAAAATGGAAAAAACACAGTTATCTATCAACCTATGAATGGGTAAATAAAATGGAATATATTATCACCTCACACTGGTCAAAATGGCTATCATCAAAAAAGACACAAGTAACAAGTGTTGGAGATGACGTGGAGAAAAGGGAACCCTCGGTACGCTCTTGGTGGGAATGTAAATCCGTGAAACCACAGGGAAAACAGTATGGAGGTTTCTCAAAAATCTAAACATAGAACTACCATATGAGAGAGCAATTCCACTCTTGGGAATGTATCTGAAAAAAAAGCCCCACACTATTTCAAAAAGATACATGCACCCCAATGTTCATAGCAGTGTTATTTACAATTGCCAAGGTATGGAAGCAACCTAAGTATTCATCAACAGATGAATGGATAAAGAAGATGTGGTATATATACACCATGGAATACTCTTCAGCCATAAAAAAGAATGAAATCTGGCCATTTGCATCAATACGGATGGACTTGGATGGCGTTATGTTGAGTTAAATAAGTCACACAGAGAAAGACATATACTGCATGATATCACTTATATGTGGAATTTAAAAAAATACAACAAGCTAGTGAATATAACAAAAAAGAAGCAGACTCACAGATATAGAGAACAAACTAGTGGTTACCAGTGGGAGGCGGGAGGGGCAATAGAAGAGTGGCGGCAGAGGAGGTACAAACTATTGGGTGTAAGATAAGCTACAAAGGTGTACTGTACAACACAGGGAATAACTAAATGAAATGTAACATTAAAAGTTGTAAAAAATAAAGTTTTTTAAAAAAATAAAAATAAAATTCAGCATACATTTTCCATGGAATAATATTCAGCCTTAAAGAGGAAGGAAATTCTGACACATGTTACAACATAAATAAACCTGAGGAGATTATGCTAAGTGAAGTAAGCCCAAAGAAAATACTGTATGATACCATTTATATGAGGTATCCAGAGTAGTTAAATTCATAGAAATAGAAAGTTTACTAATGATTACCAGGAACTTGGTGGGAGGGAAATGGGGACTTATTGTTTATTAGATACAGAGTTTCAGTTTAGGATGATGAAAAGGGCTGGAGACAGATAGTGGTGATGATTGTAACAACTATGTGAATATATTCAATTCCACTGAATTGTACGCTTAAAATAGATAAAAGAGTAAATGTTATGTTGTGTATATTTCACCACAATGAAAAAAAGTTAATATTTTAGGTGGAAGGAAAATAGAACTTGATAGTCTCTGCATTTTATATATTAATGTACAGTCAACAGGGACAGAGAGAGATTGGGACCTCTCCTACTACAAATATATCAGGGGAAGAATTCATTAATTCATGTTTGATCTGGGCCTGTTCCCTAGACCAATCAACTGGGCCAAGAGTGGGCACCATATTCAGTGTAACCTGGGACAAGTGAGCACAAAAACAGTGGTCAGGGAATAAGATCATATTGATGAAGTAAAAGGCTCCCATTCAAGTAACAATACTGAGTAAGGAAGCCACACTTCCAAGGAAAGGGGTACTAGGAAGAATGGTCCAGAGTTGATATATCAGTCATGGTACAGCACAGAAACAGAAACCACTTTAGTTTGTTTACACATAATACATTTGTACAGGTGATAGAGGAATAGAGATCAAAGACAGGGACCTGTGAAGTAACCCCAGGGCTAAGTAACTGCAGGAAGAAGCAACAATCTAAGGCTGGAGAGACAAGGGACAAGGTGCTGATACTGAAGCCCAGAGGCCTGGGCCTCACAGCAGAAAGTGATGCATCACAGGGCCTCTGTTGGGGCAGTTGGAGCCGCAGAGGAGATGTACCTCCTCCCAGATACCACGTGAGGAACACAGGAAGCAGAGACCCCTAATTGTCCCTTCCTCCCCACTCATAGTTTTCATCCAAGGCCTCATATCTTGGCTGAACCCAGCAGGCAGGCAAGGGAAAGCAGGAATGTGTGTGGTGCTGAGATGCAATTTCCACAGCAATGGAGAATAGCAGGAAAGGAGCAGAACAGATCTCAGAGCAAACAGGCAAAGACCAGCAATGATAAGCACTCCAGACACTACTATTAGAGAGACAAAGGGATCTTTCTATTTTTAAAAGGGCTGGAAAAAACTCATTTTAGCTAGTTAAAATGTTCCATCACTCAGACCTTAGATGGAAAATCACATTGAGTATTTACCTAAGGTCAGAAACCTTTTGTCCTAGCCTCACTCTGGGACCCTGGAGTTCGGGTTCAGAGCTATAAAGCTCAAACTCTGCTCTGTGAGAGAGTTTGCTCATTTTTCAGCTTCCTCCAATCCAGCTATCAAGATGCTTGCATCAATCCAAGGGTCTTAGATTTGAGATCTTGTCTGTTATTTTGTTTCCATCAGATGGAAAAACACAATATTCTCAGCAAACACCTTTACTATTTTGACAATGGGTAATGGTAGGGATATTTATTACCCCTTGAAATGATAAAGAAATATTACACTGACTTATTCATACAAACATTCATCTATTTATTCATTCTTTCAATCACCATGCATCTGGGTTTTACTATGCTTTAACGTTATCATATTTGGTCCTTAGGATTCAGTAATGCACAGTTATATTCCCAGGCAAGATGGAGTAGATTGAAACCAAACTTAAAGAAGGACTATTTGGTTTCTACTCTGAGTCTTAATCACTATCCAGATAAGACATATATATTTGCAACATTTATTACTGCCTAAATATTGCCATAATATTATGTAAGTTCCCTATAGGGGGTAACCTGCATGAGAACAAGATCTTTACTTTGCTCTCTTCACATAAACCAGAACAATGGCACGTAGGGCATAAGAATTTAGTAAACAGTGTAAATAATTGGAACTAAGTATTCCTTAATGAGTACTAGATGTATGAATAAATTGTTAACTACTTTTGAAAGCCTTTTTCTTTTTTTAAGTGATCAATACAAGTTGGTTTTATTATTTTTTATTGAAAGGAAATAAAAACAGTATTTCAAAGAGATATCTGTACTCTCATGTTTATTGCACTGTTATTCACAATAGACAAGATATGAAAACAACCTAAACACTAATCAACAGATGAATGGATAAAAAGGAAGTGGTACATATACACAATGGAATATTATTCAGCCACAGGGAAGGAGGATGTTCTGCCATTTGCGACAACATGGATGGACCTTGAGCCCATTATGCTAAGTAAGTCAGACAGAGAAAGACAAGTACTGTATGATGTCCCTTATATGTCAAATCGAAAAAAGTCAAGACTTCTTTTTGTTCTTCAATTCGGGGTGTCTCTAGTCTAAGGGATTAGAACATCTGCTTAATTCAAGCTCTCAATGAGAACAGATATACAATATTTCTATAGAACAGTTTGCTTTTTCATTAAAACCTACCATTTATTGGCCACATATTCATTACTATATAGTTTCTTCCTTAAAAGTCAAAGCCATTCTTCCTTCTGAACACTTGAAGCCACAACTGGATAGAGTCATTTAAAATCTCCAGTGAAGATGTGTTAACATCTTTGCAGAGGCACAGAGACTGTGATACATGAAGTCACTGAGGAGGAGACTACACCAGAAAAGTTTCTTTTGCTCTGCTAACCTTTAAGACCTTAAAGGATTAAAGGGTCACCTTAGAGACCTTAATCTAGTGTGTAAAATCCAAACTATCTATTACCAAAGACCCTTAGAGTGTTCATAAAAATCTGGCAATTGATGTTACACATGTGTCAGTCTTTTGTTTTTCCAGCAGATTCTTATGTAGTACACTCTGTGCCTAAACATACTCTGTGAAGATGTACAGAAAAATATGTAATGGTTTCTGTCCTCAGATGAACTTTACTTTTATTTGAAAACAAATACTAGACCAAATTAGTTGCATGGCACCTGAGCCAAGACTGCATTTATTACCAGGATCCTATGTGCCTCTACTTTAACAGGGAGACTGTGAAGTCTTCTCAGGATCTGAGTATCACTGCAAACTTGGATCCTGATTCCAAGAGTCATGGAAACATGTGGGCATTCCCATTTCCTAGCACACAGGTACCAAGTGAACTTCCAGAGGTCCCCTAGGAGGGGGACTGGGGAAATCATTATCATTTAACCTTGTTCTAGAGTTGCAGAGTCTTTTCTCTTGGGATCCTGCCCTCTCCTCCAGATGATAGGTTCATGATCTGAAATTGGTTTAGATCAAGGTTATGGACTGTGTCTTTTTTATCGAGGCTACCTCTCAGCCTCCTGGTAAACATCCTTGATTCCATTTGATTGTTTCATCCCCTCCCTTTTGACTCTACAGACACCCTGTTCTATTTGCCATATTCAGAATTTTCTCTGCTCAGGTCCGGCTGGCTGCCACTCCAACCACGTTATAGACTAAATGCTTGTGTTCTCCAAAACTCATTTGAGGAAACCCTAACTTCCAATGTTCCAATGTACTTGGAAGTGGGCCTTTGGGGAGGAAATTAGGTAATGAGTATGGGGATTTCATGAATCTGATTAGTGCCCTTATAACAAAGAATCGTGAGGTTCTCTCCCTGCCTCCTCCCTTTCCCAAAAATGTGAGGACACGGTAAGAAAGTTGCCATCTGTAAAGCTGCCAGAGGACACTTACCAACAACACAACAGTGCTGGCACGTGCTTTTGGACTTACAGCTTCCAGAAACAGGGAAAAATAAACATTCTTGTCTTAGCCACCCAGTCTACGGTAATTTTATTATAGCAGCCTCAGCTAAGACAAACCATGATTCTCATCACTATGGTATGTACTTGGGCTTCTGATGTTTAAATGCTAACAGGTGGCCTCCATGCATCAGGGTCTATAATCCCCAGTACTATCAGGGCACCCAGTTCTTCAATGATACATCACGTCTTTGGCCCTTGCCTGCAGCAGAAAGTCCATCAACGAATATTCAAGAACGATGGGATTCCTCTCACCAGTGCATATTCTTAATGTTTAGTAATTTTCTTCCAATACCTTAGAAGTGTAACTCAAAGAGAGGAAGTGAAGTCTTCTCTAGCTGAGATTTCAAGGGGTAACAGGAAAGTTTATACCTTCTTTTTGAAGAAATATAAGGGATTAAAAACAAAGCCGAAGTGAAAACAAGATTAGGATGCAAATTTTATGCTTTCTAGTATTCTGATCCAACTCATTGAACAGACTGATGTCATTTCTAGAAGCAATAAGCAATTTTATCATCTAATTGTCAATTTCACATTCCATTTATTATCATTTTTAGTATTATACTTTATGTTTTCTTTGTTATTTGAGAAATGATAATACAAGCTTTCTTTACAAAATTGTAAAGATAGAGGATATAATGAAAAGTATGTGTCCCTTCCATCACTAATGCCAAGCTGTTCCCCCCAGAAGGAACCAATGATACCACTTTCTAATGAATCTTCCAGAGGCGTTCTATGTGTACATATATATGAGTGCACATAATAATTGCATTTTTTATGATGAACAGATTATACAAACTGTTTTGTACCTCATTTTTTTTCACTTTACTATATATCTTCAAGTTGTTCTATATTTATACATATAAACCTCCACTGTCAATTTATTTACTGGCTACATAGTATTCCAGTATATGTACATGGAAAATGTATATTACCAATTTATATAGATGGACATTTAAGTAGTTTCCAATCTTTTGCCATTAAAAGGGATGCCTCAACGGGCCTCTTGTATGTATGTATGTATATATACATATATATGATTTTGCACACATATATTTCCTAAAAGTGAACATGCTATATCAAAGTGTCCATGCATTTATTCTATCTAATGTGGGCCAAGCATTGATATTTTCTAGTAATCACTTTTTATATTTAAAGATTTGCTGAATGAAAGTGAAAAGCATTCACACCAAACATAGGCCAGAGCATGTACATATATTATATATCTATAATTTCTTTAAAAGGAGAGCTACTTCTTTTTAAATAGGGAGCTCACACCACTCACAATATGCCCAAGAAGTTTGCCTGGAGTGCACAATAGTGAAGAGATCTCTTTGCCAAATTTGTCCAAGGCTAGTGCCAGCCAGGAAGTATCATCATCTTTAGTATTATCAATCATATTTTTCAAATGATTTATCTCTGCATTCATCTCCTCAGATTTCTTTCTAAATCCTTCTTTAAGCAGAGCTTCCTGGACCTAAAAAAAAAAAAAAAAAAGTGAGAAGGAAAGTAAAACTTTTTAAATCCCCATTTTTTTTCAAGGATTACATTTTGTCAAACTTTAAAACTTTGCAAACTATCTTTGTTTCACTGCTAAAATTGTTCTTTCTTACTCAGTCATGAAAGGAGAATTTTGTAACACAGAATATCTACTGGTTTGGACCTGAACACTAAGAGAAAGTATAGTTTACAGCCTTACTAATATTCACATACCATTGGGTTTTGCCAAAAAGCTAAGCCTGACATGAGGACAAATATATGTTCCAGCCAAAAAATGAGAGGTGAGAGGTAACCTTGGTCTGATTGCACTAATTCTCAGTCCCACTCAAGATGGTGCAGTCATCCAAATCATAGAAATCTGTTATAAACACATCCAGATGGACAGCGAGAGAATTCCCTCTATGCCACATGATAGCTTGGGTGTCTATCCACACCTGGAGACAATGCAGCAAGTTTAGAAGCCGTTGCCTCTCTATGTTTTTAAGTCTGGACATTTCCAATAGTTTTATGACAGCATAGATCTACCTCAGGGTCTTTGGGTGGTAGCAAGGTTCCTGGTAATTGGCAGTGATCCTGGTAAAGCAAACCAGTTGCTGCTCATATCAAATATATGTGGTTGGAATATCTGTTTAATGAAGCCTCATGAGATCATTTAAAAATTCTCAAAATGGATATCAAAACACTATTTATATTCTCCAAGGGATTGGAGGAGCCATAATCATGCTGAACTCTCCTGAGTCTACTTATAGAGTAGAATTCAAAGGCTTAGGAAGGATTCAAAGGCTTCAGGGTTTTAATAAATCACAAGCAGTACATGGCAGTGGTGCTTCCCTCCATAGTCTTGCTGTAACCTTCGCCCATCCCTTCCTGATGTACAAGGGTAATGACCGTCAAGCACTACTAAGGCCACAGCCTGACCTACCTTCAGCTTATGCTCCAACATCATATTCTGCTCTCTCAGTAGGTTTTCTCTTCCCCTCGCCAGCTTCTCTGTCAGCTGGGCTATGTTTTCCTGGAGACTCCTCTGTCGTGCTTCCATCTGCTGCTCCAGTTCCTGCAGTTTCTGTGTCAGCAGCTCCTGTTCCCTCTCAGCTGTCTCCCTCCTGGCCCGCTCCTCTGCCCCAAGAAGGTTTTAGAGAGGAATGAAAATAAGGTAAGGACTGATCTCTACCCTCCTGACCTCAGAGACCAAATAAAATTGGAAACAGAGGTAGGAAATCTCTGAAATCCGCCCCCCGTGTCCACACCACCAAGAGCACATTTCAGAATGTGATGGGAGAGGCTCTGTCTGGCTGACATCCAACCATGTTCAACCACAACTCCCCTTGCTGTTTTTGGATGTAGCAGAGTTGTTCCACAGATGGAGAAGAGGCTCCTTCTTCCTTATCAGGAAGGTTTTACTCTCACACCGGTCAGAGGGAACTGCAGGACCGCCAGAGCCCTACTCCGTACCTACTATAGCCTTCTCCCCATCAGTGAGGGCTTTATCTGCTTGCAGGATGGATTTCTCTATTGCCACCTGTGACAGCAGAAAGCTCTGGAGGACTTCGTTTGCCTGAGGGACCAAGAAGGAGCACAGAACTTACAATTCCACTGAGGAGATTAGTGCTGCAAAAACAAGTATGTCCATGTAATTTTTGCTTCATGTTTAAAATTCTACAGTGGTTCACTACAAGCCTAAGCTCCTCACAGCGACCTGTCTTCCTCCAGTATCTAGCCCCATGCTACTTCCTTCTACTCACTCCAGATTCCAGCCAGTCAGAACTATGTTCAGTTCTACAAACCCAGGATGTCTGGTGCTTTTATATATTTCTCTTCCCAATGTGAAATACTGCCTCTAAAATGTGCTGCTGTTTTCCTCTGCTACTTGCTGTCTGTAACTTTAGGCAAGTTAGTTTAACCTGCTAAGCCTCTCTGTTCAGATCTTTAAAATGTTGACAATAAGGGTAGATGCTTCTTAATGTTATTTGAAGGATTAAAGAGTCTAGCGAAAGAGCTTAGCATTATGGCTATAGGCAATAACAGTTCAAAATATGTCAGCTGCATTCTTATTATCATTATTACTTTTTTATTATTACATTTGTTACTATTACTTATGTAGGCCATTTTCGCAAGTTCACAAGTGTTATAACTTTGTATGCAATTATCTGTGTATTGGACTTCCTCTCTTGTGATCAGCCTTGAGTACAAAGACTCTGATTTGTAAATCGTCTGCACTTGGCACATCAAAAAGCACGTTGTTGGATGAAGAAATGAACAATTTCTGTTCCGTCTCGTGAATTTTAGAAATCCATAGTCATTTTGTGGGAATGGACATTTCTCCTCAGGAATAAAGAACATTGTATGGACCTCAAGAGCTAAAGCTGTCATGATATGCCCATGTTCTCTCATTACCCACACCTGGTGCTGTGCTCTCAGATTTTCAGGAAACCCCCTTGACTCTATTCTGTAGACTCCCCATGCTCCCCTTATCCCTCACCTTCACTCCTTTCCTGGGCACTTGGCAATAGTCCCTTTTAAGCATTTCCTTTGCTTCCCTGTAAAGTTCATGACCTCCAGGAACAGAAAAAGTGCCTGCTGAAATATTTTCCATTAGGGCCTTGGAAAGCTCATGAAGTTTAGCCTGGCAGTATTTGACAGATGCCTGTTCATTCTGCAGCAAGAAACCCTCCTTCTTATCCTTTATGATTTCCTGCAAGGGAAATGTAGAGAGATGTCACCAGAAGCAAGGAACAGAAGAGATACATTTTCAAGGACTCTGGTAGAAGGACTGGTCTGACTGTGGTCCTCATGGGGAAAGCATTCTGTTGGAGTACAGGGAATAAAATAGCAATCACAAGATTTGATCTACTCACAATCTTGAAAACTCTCTGTAAGACCATAGGAAAGTTTCTTAGCCTCCCTTCAGGTTCTTCATCTGAAATGTTGGAGTTACCTTATCTAATCTCTGTGGTTCCTTGCATCTGTAACATTCAGTGATTCTATATTCAATGATACAAGGAGCAACCTAAGTTGAAAATGGCCTGGAATGAGGGGCTGATAAGAGAAATTTTGGTTGCTGGTCATGGGAATGTGTTCACAGGAAAAGAAACCAGCTTAAGAATAACTTTTGGGTGCTCTGGACAGCCTTGGAATCCACAGAAGTATTTACTTTACGAGATATCTATACTGATTTTACATCAGAGATGAGAGACATTTCCGGATAAACTGCTTGAGGTTTGGCAGAAAAAAGAAGGAAATGTAGTCCTTTGAAGCCCTATCCCTGATGGGAACACAGCTTTATCCTTGAGAGAGGGATAAGCCATGGGTTCAATAAAGGCTCTGCTAGGCTTTTGACAGATGCCTCTTCATTCTGTCATATTCTCCCCTTCTTCAAGAGGAGGGCACAAATAGTAAATACTAAGAGAAATTACCACAAGATTCTTCTGGAATTCCTGATTTTCATCCTTGAAGGAACGCTCCATGAAGATTGCAATGGCTTCCCTCTCACAGGATGCGTGCACCTCCAGAAGCTCCTGGAGCGTGTCCGTGGGGAGCCTCAGTCGCTGAGTCATCTGCTCACTGTAGTGGTCGGCTGCCTTCTGCACGGCCGCTGAGTTCTCCAGCTGGGCCAGAGTTGTCACTGCGTTCTCCAAACAAGGTACAGCTCCAGTATTGATGGTATCCACATAGGTCACAACCAGAGTACTCAGACCTGAATAAGCCAGGACATTTAAGGGATAAATATTAAGTTATCAGTCAATAGGCACCAGGATTCTGAGGCTACATTTCTAAGGTCTCACACACACACACACACACACACACACACACACACACACACACACCACTTCCCCCTTCTACTATCCCTAGCTTCATTTTCCTACTGACTCTTCATTTTTATGGTTTTCCAGCCCACAGGGCTGAAAAAAATAAAAAATTTTCCTGCATGTAAAATACTAGGGGATATCTGAAATATTGAAAGCAAGATAGATTACAGAGGTACTGAGATGAGACAGGGTATATCAGATTATATCAGATTATATTTATTCCCAATTCTGGGGCTTTGAATGGATTTTTCAGTGATTTATGGGCTAATATTTATTTTTGGACCACTGTAAATGCCCAAAATATTTTTTGTATTCTCCTTGTGAAGAACACTTACTATACAAGACTTCCCCTGAGAAAATGGAATTTTGTTTTTATACCCAGATAGTGAATTTTTTTCTTAGTGTAGGAATTTTTCAGATAAGTGGAAGCCACAGATTTCAGTGACAAAACTTGCAATTTGGGGGGGAGATTTTTAAATCTCTGAGAGTAAGATAAGTATAAAATATACACATTTCTTCATGGAGTATGAATGTCTGTAAAACCTAAATTCCATACGGAATCACACAAAACTACTGAAAAACACATATATAAAATATTCAATTGTCCCATGGAAATGGGAAAAGAGTCTCACGGTTCCCAGTGACTGTGATTCCCTCTCTGAGGGTCTTGGCTTTTGCATTGGTGAAGATGTAAGAACAGAAATTGTTTGTTTGTTCCAGGAATTTAGGATCCAGTTGGCCTTCAGACACATTCTCAATATCAGCTAGAAGTTCTTTGTTATTTGTTGGCCGGTCAAAGACAAAACATTTCCGTGTTGGAAAGAAATGCCTGATACACTCTCTGGGTAGATTTGATGTTTGGGCTTTGGGATTCTTGCCTGCGGGACAGAAAAAGAGAGATTAGACTGGGAAGAGTCTTGGGACAAGGGAGCTAATGGTTTTTATGACAGGGATTTGTGTATCTTTGCTGTCTTCTATGTTTATAACTCCTTTAACATAGACATTCAGTACTTCTATGCACATTAAACTTATACCAATGATGTAACTCTGGAGAGATATTTGGGGAGACTTCTGATCCAGTAAAAGAAACCTATGGCTGGTATCCCCAGACCTGCACATGGTAGAGTAATTGTCTATTAGATGTTTACTGAACTAATGGCTAAAAGAATGAAAGGTCAAGTGTAACTTTTTGCTCCACTTAATCTCATGTAGGAATGGAGCTGCCGGACTAAAACGAAGAGCCACAAAAAAGGGATAATGAACAATATCAGGAATATTAGGAATGACACCAGATTATTTAGGGAAAATGATTTTGATGCTAAAAAGTAATTGGTACAGAGTTAGCTAATTTTTAGTAAAAAACACTGAAGGGTAAATGTACCTAAAATGTAATTTTAAGATGTCACCACTAATCAATAACCTCTTTGACATAAAGGATTATATTTGATCTGACAGTTGTCTTCTCCCGCCTAGCCAATTTCTCAATAAATATTTAAAGAAAGCATAAACAGAAAAATGAAAACAAAAAGGAATAAACCAGAATTGATATATCTTTCAAGATTTCATCAGATATACCCACTGTAAATGTAACCCATTAAAATAATTTATTAATTTGTAATTAAAGCATGGGTAAATATATGGGAATTAGGAGAAAGCTGTGATATGGAATGTAAAATGAATGTTCTAAAAATTATTGCAAATATCGAAAAGGCATAGATCGAAAAGACACACACTTCTTCAGGATTACTTAGAACATAAAGTCATTTTGTAGATGATATACTATACAGGATTAGAAAGTTCCCTCTTTGAGAAAAATAATACCTAACTATGTGAAATGCACTTTTTTTCCCATTAGATTGACTTTTCATTTTAATTTCATGTCTAACAAGTATCTTGTCAGTTGTTTCCTCAACAAAAAAAGCAGAAGCCAAAATAGGGAACTCAGGTGTCTGGTCTTTAGAAGATTTAGCACCCATTGTAATCTGGATGCTAAGTTACAAATGGTATGAAAAACAAATTGGTTTTGAATAATTTCACTTTACCTTACACTTTACTTTTCTTAAGAGAACTTAGACTCCAGTCACTAGAGCTTTGCAATCTGCTTTCCAGCCACAATTTCTACAGACTTTGATCTAGTCTCAGATACAAATGCAGCCCCAGAGATGGTGGACGGTGTGTAGTAGATCCCACCCTCTATTGGACCATCCACTGTCCAGGCCATGCTCTGATACCTGGAATCAGCTTCAAGGCGTTCTCCAGGTACTCATCTTCTGTGATAGGGTGACCGTTTAACATCAGCTCCAGGGTGAAATCCCGTACAGTCCAGATAAAGTCTGGAAAGAAACTCACAAACTCTGTGGAATCTTCTACTACACCAGGTCTTGAAGAGGACTTGGCCCTGATGAGTTCTGTGAGCTCTGTCACATAACTAGGAACTTGGTTAAGAAAAAGGAAACCCCTACACACAATTCCCACATTTCCCTAATTAAAAAGTATTATAATCACTCTCTTTTGCCATTGAGTCCCCTCCACTCCACTAAAGGCAACTAAATAACAGGGAAGGAGAAACTGACTCTATCTCCATTCCCAAAATCTCAGTGAAACTTGGTGGTTCAGTTCCTGGAAGGATACTGCAGTTGCTCCAAGGCCTGGTGGTTGATGGTGCTCATGCTGTTGTAGACAAAGCTGCTACACAGAAGCACAGCCAGGGCAAAGATCCACGAGTCATTCTTAGGGTCACCCTAGAAAGCACATTTGAACATGAGACTTAGGAGTTTACTCCTAAATTAGAAATTCATTCATACACTTATTCTATCATATTTTCATTTATTATTTCAGCTGACATACTCACCATGCAAATAAATTGTTTGAAGAGAAACATAAATACAGATAACAGCTTTGACAATTACAAAGACATTTTTATGTTTCCAGTTTTTTCATATATAAAATCGTTCTTATCTTCATAGTGCTTTTTTCCCCCTCAATTGGATGAAGTAAAATAACATATACATAAAATCTAGTACAGTACTTGGTGTGTAATTATGTATTCAGTGATGAGTGTTACCCCTTATTTATTCTACAAATATTTATTAATCATAGCCCATATAAAATATACCACAGTTGGCATAACTGGGTATTTAAATTATATCCAATCAATAAATATCTGCAGGAAGTTACTGAATGCTCCCCACTGTTTCTTAGATTTCAAAAAGCCATGTTAAAAATGACAATTATTCCTTTCAAGATGCCTATTTCAAAGCAGTGACAAACATCCATAACAATAAATGCAACAAAGATGACAGTACCTATAACAAACTTACATCTTAATAATGTATATAAGCAGTTGAACTTATAGCTATAATATTAAATTAAAATTTATGTTTGTCAAGGAAGAATAGAGCTATGAAAGCTGGAGAAAGAATCTATGATATGAAAGTCTCCTCAAAGTCTTGAACTGAGTATTGAAGAATTGGTGGAATGTGGAATTGAAGAAATGAAGGTGGTCCCATAGATAGAAACACTCACAGAAGCAAAATTAGACATGGGAGAATACAGGGGTCTTGTAATGAAAATAGAGTTATTTCATTTGACTGGAGCAGAGGGTGAGTGGAGAAGTACATTTGAGCTCTAGTGCAGCCTGATGAAGGGCCTTCAAATATGTTTGTATAAATCATAGCACTGTCTAAGTAATAGCATAAATCCGGAGATCATTTCTACTATAATGGTTGTGAAGCTATTCCTTAGAACAAATGCAAAAACTGTGATTCATGTCAAGAAGAGTCTATATTGGAGTTTGGGGGGGAAATAGTCTATTCATCACTTTATTTCCCCAAAACCCAATTTTTTAAAATAATCAATTAGGATAAGAAGAAGTGGTATTTATGATAAACAATAAATTATTTCAACAACAAGACTATATCATTGCTTGATATATGATTTTAAAATAAATACAGAATTTCTAATTCTCCTTTGGGAAGAAATAGAAAGCTATAGAAATTTAGATACTTCCAAATAAGTCTCAAAGTAAGTTGAAAAAAATAATTTATTTCATCCATTAGTAGAAAGCTAAAATACCAAAAATCCATCTTAAAATGTTTCTTGTAGGACAAACACATGCCTTTATAGAAACAGCACATTCAGGGGTATCTTACAGCATTCTACAATGCTCTGTGAGTAGTTGATGAACTTCATCATAGAAAATATAAACCCATCTCTTAACTCCAACCCTCAAATACATTCTTCATCTGGTAGCTAAGAAGGTGAATCAGAAAACTTTCCTCACTCCCAGGTTGATGTTTCTCCACTTTCTTACCAAGGCATTCTTACACTTAACTGTAAATTATGGAAACTGTGAGGTGCTGCCTGGATCACCTTTCAAGACTGAAGGACTTAGTCCCCCAGCTGTTGGGAGTGCTGGTGAAAGACAGTCTTCAGGTGTCAGGCCTATTAATTAGAAAGGCTTCCAGAGCAGGCTTTCGATAATTTATCAGCACCCTTGTCCCAGCTCAGGATAACTCAAAAGGACCGTTCAACCTAGAGCTCACATGGAATTGACAGAAGTTGGAGATTGCAACACAGCACTTCTTCCTCTCTCCAACCTGCTTCTTTACCAATCATACTTTATTAAACCTGACTGCATATGTGTGGCCTTGTCAACTGGACTAAAGACTTTGAGGACAGTACCTTTATTTTGGTCAGTGATATCTACAGTACTAAGTCCAAAGGTCTAGAATTCAGTTGTTCAACAATTATTTATTAAATGTAATCAAGTCATCCACACAGTGCCAAGAAATACAAGATTTTATCTAACATACCATGATATCTTACCTAGAAGTGAGATTCAAACAAACCATAGTCTGCCTCCTTTACTATAGGTGATTTCTAGACTTTACAAATAGACTACAGCAGTTAAATGTCTATGACCATCAAGCAATAAGGAGAAAATCCAGAATAAAAAGGATTTATCTGTGATTTTCTGCCTTACCTTTTCCACATCGCCCAGGCCCTCTGTGTCCAGAAGGACCAGGGTATGGTCTGACTTGGAAGGGTGAGGCACACACCACATCCAGATGCCCTTTGTTTTAGACTGCACTGTAGAGCCCAGAGGGAAACCTGCAAGGGGAGGGGAGAAAGCAACATTCAGTTACAGCAGATAATCTAAGCAGCCCAGGGGCTACAAAGTGAGACTTACTGGAGTGTAAGTACCCCAGCATACAACATGGTGCTTTATCTATTTCCTCAAGAATGTCCTGCTTTGTCTGTCACCCATTTCAAGGAGGAGGGGATATTAATCGTGAGAATGATGCCAAGCAAGGGATCAACAAGGAGACAAAGAGGTATCCATGAATCAGACAAAACAGAGGTCTCAGATAACCATAAGAAGAGTATTTTGAAAGAATCGTGAGGTTCCGAGGCAGAAAGAAGTGGATTGCGGTAAAATATGGGCAGGCAAAAAAGTGGAAAAAAGAAATTGAGATTATATTTTTTGCCAGACAAAATAATTTTTGAAAAGGGGGAGAGGTATCAGCCACAATAGGATATGAAGTCCAGGAAGGATTTTTAAGAAAATAGATAATGAAACATCTTTATATGTTGATGAGAATATTCCATAGAAAACCAAAATGTGTTTCAAGAGAAGACACAATTGCAAGAGCCCAGTACTTAAGCAGGTAGAAGAAGGTAGGATTTTTTGCATACATAGGAGAAATATTGCTTTATAGGAATAAAGCAAAAAATATGATAACAGATCACAGTAAGGTAGTGATTTAGTGGTGAGAATTAGAAGTGAAACGTTGGTTTATTGAGAGGAATTTGGTTCTCCCTTCATATGACCAGGGAAGAAAATTAAGAGGCTGAGATATCAGCTAGAGTCAAACAAATGGATCCTGACCAAGTACAACACTCACCATGGTTCTGTCCTGTAAGACGGTTCATCAAGTAGGATTTGCCTGTACGATACAATCCTACAATGGCCACCACCACCAATGGCTGAGAAATCTTCTCAAGAATCTGTAGAGCTTCCTGGTTCACTGACAGCAGCTCATTGTCATTTTCCACCAGACAAATGGGGTCCATCATGTTGGGTCCCGATGCCATGGCAACCTGCTAACCTAGAAGTGCTTCCTAGTAGAAATAAGATTATAAAGTCATTCCCTAACTCAGAGTCATACAAGCATTTGTCAACATTGGACTTGGTAAGATTTCTGTACTTTCCATGAGACAAAAGTTAACCTAGAATTAGCAGACTACAGAGGTTTTCCTCCATCATTCCCTCAAATCTCTGATGATGTTTGTAGTGAAACACAGGCTATTATCACTGTCTATAGGTTTACTTCAATAATAATAATAAAATTCAAGTTATTGTTACTACACACTGAAGGCCTATGATATACCAAACCCTATGATACATAAAGTACATACCCACCAAAACTCATGATTAAAAGAACCAACCATGCTATTAGAGACATGGAACATTCAGCTTCATCCCCCAACCTCTGGGAATCAGAGAAGAGCTGAAAGTTGTGTAATCATCAATGACTAATTGTTTAATCAACCATCCCTATTTAATGAAGACTTCATTTAAAAAACTGAAAAACCCTAATTAAAAGGGTTCAGAGAGATTCTGACTTGATGACCATGGAGGTGGTCAAAGGATGGCATGTCTAGAGGGGACATGGAAGCTCAACAACCCTTTCTTACCTTTCTCTATGCATTTCTTCTATCCTGCTGTTCCTGGGTTGTATCCTTTTTTAATAAACCAGTAATATAGTAAGTAAACTATTTTTCCTGATTTCTGTAAACCATCCTAGCAAATTATTGAACCTGAAGACGAGATGGTGGGAACCTCCAATGTATAGCCAGTTAGAAGTCCGGGTGACAACCTAGACTTGCAATTGGCATTTGAACTAGGGTGCAGTCCTGTGGGACTGAGCCCTTAACCTGTGGGGTATGGACTAACTCTTGGAAATTAGTGTCAGAAGTGCTTAGTGTGAAAAAAATGCCCAGATATGTGATGACCAGAAGTGAAGTATGGAGAATAGAGAGTTGAGAGGAGAAATTGAATTTTTCCTTTTCAGGGTGGAGACAAACAATAGATGATCAAAAGACCCAAAGAGAGAAATTTTGGGAAATTAAGATATTTAAAACAGCACATACAGGGGAAAACTGAAAAGGCACACCAGGTTCAGGGAAGATGCATGCTCAGAAAAGCCTAAAAAGACTTTATGGTTTCTCCTTAGCTTAATCCCAAGCCTCAAAACCAAGGGCCAGCTTAGTGAAAGAATTCCATGGCACAAAGCCAGTATGCAAAGAATGGGAAAGTTAGCTGCTTTTATAAATGCCCAATTTTCAACAAAAGCAACAACAAAACAAAAATCACAAGGCATACAAAGAAATGTATGCCCATTCAAGGCATACAAAGAAAATGTGGCCCTTTCAAAGGAAGAAAATAAAGTAGTATGAAACACCCCTGAAGAAATACATGCACTAAGTGTTCTAGGCAAAGACTTTGAAATAACTTTCTTAAATATGCTCAGAAAGCTAAATGAAAACACAAAGAACTAAAGAATACCAGAAAAACAATATGTGGGGACTTCCCTGGTGGCCCAGTGGTGAAGAATTTACCTTCCAATGTAGGGGACACAGGTTCGATCCCTGGTCGGGAAATTAAGATCTCACATGTTGCAGAGCAACTAAGGCCATGTGCCTCAACTACTGAGACCACGCAGCACAACTAAAGAGCCTGTGTGGCTCAACTACAGAGTCCATGCATTCTGAAGCCTGCACACCACAACTAGAGAGCCTGCGCAGTGCAGCTACTGAGCCCATGTGCTATGGAGCCCACACACTACAACTAGAGAGAAGCCCGCATGCCACAACGAAAGATCCCACATGCCGCAACTAAGACCTGAGACAGCCAGAAATTAAATAAATAAATAAATAAATAAATAAATAAATAAATAAGCTGTAACTCCATCCCATCCACACATTTCTAAAAAAAAAAAAAGAAAGAAAAGAAAAACAATATGTGAAAAAAATTTTAAAATCAACAAAGTGATAAAAATAATATAAAGGAACCCAGTAGAAATTCTGAAACTGGAAAATACAATAACTGAATTTAGAAATTTTCTAGATGGGATCAGACTTATGCAGTCAAAAGAAAGAATCACCAAACTTAAAGTTAAGATATCTGAAGTTATAAAGTCTCAGGAGCAGAAGGAAGAAAGAATTTTTTAAAGTAATATAGCCTAAGAAATTTATGGGATATTGTCAAGTAGACAGATATATGCATTACAGAAGTCACTAAAGCATAAGGGGAGAGGCAGGGCAGAGAGATTCTTTGAGGAAATAATCACTAAAAATTCCCAATGTGATGAAAAGACATGAATCTACAAATGCAAGAAGTTCAACAACTCAAATAGGATAAATAATTAGAGACCCATGCTGAAACGTATTATAATCAAACTGTCAAAAGACAAAGAGAGAATCTTGAAAGCAACAAGAAAGAAGCAACTCATCACAACCCACCACCTAAAAGAATTAGAAAGAGAAGAACAAACAAAGACCAAAGTCAGCAGAGTGAAGGAAATAATAAAGATCAGAGAGGAAATAAATAAAATAGAGATTTAAAAAAAAATAGAAAAGATCAATAAAACCAAGAGCTGGCTTTCTGAAAGGATAAACAAAATTGACAAACCTCTAGCCAGGCTCACCAAGAAAAGAAGAGAGGACCGAAATAAACAAAAAAAAGAAATGAAAGAGGAGAAATAACAACTGCAACGTAAGAAATACAAAATAACATAAATGGATACTATGAATAGTTATATGCCAACAAACTGAACAACCTGGAAGAAACTGACAAATTTCTAGAGACATAGAGACGGCCAAGTCTGAGTCAAGAAAAAACACAATTTGAACAGACCAATCACTAGAAATGAAATAGAATCTGTAAAAACAAGCAAACAACCAAAAAAACTACCATAAAACAAAAATCCAGGACTGGATGGCATCACTGGGCAATGCTACCCAACATATAAAGAAGAACTTATACCTATCCTTCTCTAACAATTCCAAAAATTGAAGAGGAGGGAACACTCCCAAATTCATTCTATGAGGCCACCATTTCCCTGATACCAAAACAAGACAAAGGCACCACAAAAAAAGAAAATTACAAGCCAATATCTTTGACGAATATAGATGCAAAAATCCTCAACAAAATATTAACAAACTGAAATCAACAATACATAAAAAGAATCATACACCATGATCAAGTTGGATTCATTCCAGTGTCACAAGTATGGTTCGATACAGGCAAATCAATGTGTTACACCACATTAACAAAAGGAAAGACAAAAATCACATGATCAATTCACTAGATGCAGAAAAAGCATTTGACAAAATTCAATATCCATTCATGATAAAAACTCTTGTCAAAGTGGGTAAAGAGGAAGCATATCTCAACATAATAAAGTCCATTTATGAGAAACTCATAGCCAACATAATACTTAATGGTGAAAACTTAAGAGACTTCCCACTAAATTCAGGAACAAGACAAGGATGCCCACTCCTATCACTTCTCTTCAACACAGTATTGGAAGTCCTAGCCACAGCATTCAGACAAGAAAAAGAAATAGAATGTATCCAAATTGAAAATGAAGAGGTAAAATTGTCACTATTTGCAGATGACATGATACTCTCTGTATAGAGAACCCTAGAGTCTCCACCCAAAAACTATTAGAACTAATAAATGAATTCAGCAAGGTTGCAGGATACAAGATTAATATACAGAAATCTCTTGCATTTCTATACACTAATAAAGAAATATTAGAATGAGAAAATAAAGAAATCTCATTTAAAATCACATCAAAAATAAAATAAAATATCTAGGAATAAACTTAATAAAGGATGTGAAGACTATACTCCAAAAACAATAAAACATTGATGTAGGAAATTGAAGATGGTTCAAAGAAATGGAAAGACTTCCAGTGCTCTTGGATTGGAAGAATTAATTTTATTAAAATGGCCATACTACCAAAACAATCTACAAATTTAATGCAATCTCTATCAAAGCATTTTTCACAGGACTAGAGCAAACAATCTGAAAATGTATATGGAACCATGAAAGATCCTGAATTGCCAAAGCAATCCTGAGAAAAAAGAGCAGAGTTGAAGGTATAACCCTCCCAACCATCGGACTACACGACAAAGCTACAGTAATCAAAACGGCATGGTATTGGCACACAAAAAAAACACATAGCTCAATGGAACAGCATAGAGACCCCAGAAATAAGTCCATACTCATATGGTCAATTAATCTGTGACAAAGGAGGAGAGAATACACAATGCAGAAAAGACAGTCTTTTCAACAAGTGGTGTGGCGAAAACTGGACAGCCATATATAAAATAATGAAATTAAAACATTCCCTCACACCACATACATAAATAAATTCAGAATGGTTTAAAGACCTAAATGTAAGACCTGAAACCTTGTAACTCCTAGAAGAGAACATAGGTGGAACATTCTGACATCAATTGTAGCAATATTTAGTTAGATCAGTCTCCTAAGGCAAAAGAAATCAAAGCAAAAATAAACAAATGAGACATAATTAAATTTAAAAGCTTTTGCATAGCAAAGGAAACCAGCAACAAAACGAAAAGACAACCTACAGAATGGGAGAAAATATTTGCAAATGATGCGACCAACAAGGGGTTAATATCCAAAATATACAAACACTCATAAAACTCAACCTCAAAAAGCAAACAATTCAATCAAAAAGTGCGCAGAAGACTTGAGTAGACGTTTTTCCAAAGAAGATATACAAATGGCTAATAGGGACATGAAGAAATGCCCAACATCACTAATTACTAGAGAATTGCAAATCAAAACCACAATGAGCTATCACCTTACACCAGTCAGAATGGCTATCATCAAAAAGATCACAAATGACAAATATTGGAGAGGATGTGGAGAAAAGGGAACACTCATACACTGTTGGTAGGAATGTAAATTGATGCAGCCATTAAGGAAAACAGCATAGAGATTCCTTAAGAAACAAAAATAGAACTACCATATGATCCAGCAATCCCATGCCTGGGTATATATCCAGAAAAAATGAAAACTCTAATTCAAAAAAGATACATACACTCCAATGTTTATAGCAGCACTGTTTACAATAGTTAAGGCATGGAAGCAACCCAAGTGCCCATCAACAGATGACTGGATTAAGAAGTTGTAGTATATAGACAATAGAATATTATTTGGCAGTAAAAAGAATGAAATACTGGAATTTGCAGCAACATGGATGGACCCAGAGAATATTGTTTAGTGAAATAAGTGAAACAGAGAAAGACAAATAATATCAGTTATGTGTGGAAACTAAAAAATAATACAAATGAATGTATATTCAGAAACAAAGTCACAGATGTAGAAAACAAACTTGTGGTTACCAAAGGGGAGAGAAAAGAGGGGAGGAACAAATTAGGGGTATAGGATTAACAGGTAAAAAGTACTATGTATAAAATAGATAAGCAACAAGGATATACTGTATAGCACAGGGAGTCACACCCAGTATCTTATAATAACCTTTAATAAAATATAATCTACAAAAATACTGAATCTTTATGCTGTATGCCTGAAATTAACACAATATTGTAAATTAACTATACTTCAATTTTTTTAATTTTTTTAAAGAAAAAATAATTCTTTCCATAAAAACTGCTCTCAAAAATGAGGTAGAGCTTAAGACATTTCCAGATAAAGAAAAGCTGAGATATCCATTACTACTAGACCTGTCCTGGTAGAAATGCTAAAGGGTTGAAATAAAGGACACTACACAGTAACCAGAAAACTTTATGAATATAGAAAGATCTCTGGGAAAGGGAATTTATCAGTAAATATAAAAACCTGTATTATTGTCATTTGGGGTTTAATTACACTCTTTATTTTCTACAGTGTATAAGAAACAAATACATAAAAATTATAAATCTGTGTTAATGGATAGACAATATATAAAGATGTAATTTTGTCATTAATAACATAAAGTGAAGGAAGAGCAATGAACAAGTAGAGTTTTTGTATGCATTTGAACTTAAGTTGGTATCTATTCAAATTAGATATTATAAGAGTGTTACTGTAATCACCTCAGCCATCACAAAGAAATATCTATAGAATATACACAAAAGGAAATGCAAAGGGAATCAAACTATGTCACTACAAAAAAATCAACTAAACATAAAAGAAGGCAGAAATGAAGAAAATGAGAAACAAAAAGCAATAAGACATATAGAAAATAAATAAGAAAATGGCAAAAATAAGTTCTTCCTTATCAGTACTTACTTTAAATGCAGATAGATAAAACTCCCCCTAATCAAATGTAAATGGATTAACTCTCCAATGAAAAGGCATAGATTGGCAGAATGGATTTTTTTAAAAAGTGCTCCAACTACATGTTGTCTAACTCACTTTAGATCTAAGGACACACACAGGTTAAAAGTGAAAGAATGGAAGAAGATATTCTATGCAAATCGTAATGAAAAGAGAGCTGGGGTGGTTATACCTATATAAGACAAGAGAGAATGAATGTACTTCAAACATTATTAAAAGAGACAAAGAAGGACATTATGAATAGGTAAAAGAGTCAAGTCACTAGAATATAAAACAATTCTAAATATATATGCCTCAAACATCAGAGCTCCAAAATATATGAAGCAAGCATTGACAGAATTGAGCAACAGAGCACTCAAGAATAATAGAAGGGGCTTCACTGGTGGCGCAGTGGTTGAGAGTCCGCCTGCCAATGCAGGGAATGTGGGTTCGTGCCCCAGTCTGGGAAGATCCCACATGCCGCGGAGCGGCTGGGCCCGTGAGCCATGGCTGCTGAGCCTGTGTGTCCAGAGCCTGTGCTCCACAATGGGAGAGGCCACGGCAGTGAGAGGCCCACGTACCGCAAAAAAAAAAGAATAATAGAAGACTTTAAAACCCTACTTTCAATAATGGGTAGAAAAACCAGACAGAAGATCAATAACAAAATAGAGGACTTGAACAACACTACAGATTTGTTGGACCTAACAGACATATATGGCACACTCCTATTCAACAACAGGGGAATACACATTTTCCCAGGTGTGCATGGAATACTTCCAAGGATAGACAATATTTGGGGCCACAAAACAAATCTTAAATTTTAAAATGTCTGAAATCATACAAAGTATCTTTTCTGATCACAGTGGAATAAAACTAGAAATTAATAGCCAGAGTAAAACTGGAAACTTCACAAGCATGAGGAAAATAAACAACATACTCTTAAGCAATGGGTCAAAGAAGAAATTCCAAGAAATATTAGTTAATATTTAGAGACAAATGAAAATGAAAGCACAACATAACAAAACTTATAATATGTAGCAAAAGCAATACTAAGATGGAAAGTTATAACTGTAAATGATTGCAATAAAAAAGAAAAAACCTCAAATCAACAACCTAAGTTTACTACTTAAGTAACTAGAAAAAGAAACAAAGTTCAGGGCTAGCAGAATGAAGGAAATAATAAAGATTAAGCAGAAATAAACAATAGAAAAGCAATAGACAAAATAAAAAAAAACAAGCATTGGTTCTTCAAAAAGGTCAGCAAAATTGACAAACCTTGAGCTAGACTGCCTAAGAAAAAAAGAGAAGTCATATTACTAAAAACAGATATCAGGGCTTCCCTGGTGGTGCAGTGGTTGAGAGTCTGCCTGCCGATGCAGGGGACATGGGTTCGTGCCCCGGTCCGGGAAGATCCCACATGCTGTGGAGCAGCTGGGCCCATGAGCCATGGCCACTGAGCCTGCACTGGCCACTGAGCCTGTGCGTCCGGAGCCTGTGCTCCGCAACGGGAGAAGCCACAACAGTGAGAGGCCCGCGTACTGCAAAAAACAAAACAAAACAAAACAAAAAAACAGATATCAAAGTGGGCACATTAGTACAGATTTTATAGAAATAAAAAAAATTATAAGAAAGTACTATGAACAATGTTCACCAACAAATTGGATAAGCTAGGTGAAGTGGACAAATTCCTAGAAACACAAACCTACAAAGACTGAATCATGAAGAAATAAGAAATCTACACAGATTTATAACAAGTTCTTTCCCAAAAAAGAAAAGCCCTGAAATAAATGGCCTCACTGATTACTTCCACCATTTAAAAAACTAACACCGGGCCTCCCTGGTGGCGCAAGTGGTTGAGAGTCCGCCTGCCGATGCAGGGGATACGGGTTCGTGCCCCGGTCTGGGAGGATCCCATATGCCGCGGAGCGGCTGGGCCCGTGAGCCATGGCCGCTGAGCCTGCGCGTCCGGAGCCTGCGCGTCCGGAGCCTGTGCTCCGCAATGGGGGAGGCCACAACAGTGAGAGGCCCGCATACCGCAAAAAAAAAAAAAAAAAAAAAAAAAAAAAAAAAAAAAAACACTAAAAAACTAACACCAATTCTTCTTAAGTCATCTAAAAAACTAAAGAATAGGAAGCATTTCCTTACTGATTCTATGAGAAAAACATTACCCTGATACCGAAGCCATACAAATATACTATGAGAAAAAAATTACAGAAAAATATCTTTTATAAACATTGATGCAAATTTCTCAACACAAAATATTAGCAAAGCAAAATCAGCCACTTATTAAAATGGTTGCACACCATGGCCAAGTGGTATTTATTCCTGAAATGCAAGGATGTTTCCACATACAGTCAATGTAAAACACCACATTAAGAGAATAAAGGAGAAAAATCACATGATCATCTCAATCAATGCAGAAAAGGCACTTGACAAAATTCAATGCACTTTCATAATAAAAACACTCTTCAAGGGACTTCCCTGGTGGTGCAGTGGTTAAGACACTGCAGGGGACCCAGTTTCGATCCCTGGTCAGAGAACTAGATCCCACATGCATGCTGCAACTAAGAGTTTGCATGCCACACAACTAAAGAGCCAGCAAGCCGCAACTAAGACCCTGCGCAACCAAATAAATTAATTAATTTAAAAAAAAAACACTCATCAAATTAGGAATAGAAAGAAACTACCTCACCATAATAAAGGCCTTATGTGAAAAACTCACAGCTAACATCGTACTCATAGGTAAAATACTAAAAACTTTTCTTCTAAGATCAAGAATAAGACAAGGATGCCTGCTTTTGACACTTTTATTCAACATAGTATTTGAGGTTCTAGCCAGACCAATTAGAAAAGATAAAGCAAAAAGACATCGAAATAGGAAAAGAAGAGTTAAATTATTTGTTACAGATGACATTATTGTATATGTTGAAACCCTAAAGATTCCTCAAGAACACTATTAAATAAATGAAGCCAGCAATGCTGAAAGATTCAAAATAAACACGTAAAATCAGTTGTGTTTCTAAACATTAACAATGAAAAACATGAAAAGGAATTTAAGAAAACAATTTCATTCACAACAGTACCAAAAAGAATAAAATACTTAGGAATTAATTTAAACAAGGAGGTGAAAGACGTACAATGAAAACTATAAAACATTGCTGAAAGAAATTAAAGAAATCATAAATAAATAGAAAGACATCCAGTGTTCAGGGACTGGAACATTTAATATTGTTAAGATGTCACATACCAGAAAACACATACCAGAAAACAGATTCACATACCAGAAAAACAGAAAGCAATCTCTTTCAAAATACCAACAATATTTTTCACAGAAATAGCAAAATTTTTCATTCTTAAATTAATATGGAATCTCAGGGAATCCTGAATAGACAAAACAATTTTGAAAAAAAATTAAGTTAAATGTATCACAATTTCTGATTTCAAAATTTACTACAAAGATACACAAATCAAAACTGTGTGGTACTAGCATAAAGACAGAAATATAAACCAGTAGAAAAGAATAAAGAGTCCAAATATATACCCTCCCATATGTGGTCAAATAATTTTTGACAAGAGTGCCAAGACATTCAACAAATTGTGCTGAGAAAACTTTTCAACAAATTGAGCTGAGAAAACTTGATATTTACCTGCAAAATAATAAAGTTGGACCGTTACCTTAACACTATATATAAAAATTAACTAAAAATGGATCAAAGATCTAAACACAACAGCTAAAAAATTTTTTAATTCTTAGAAAAAAAACATAGGGGAAAATCTTCATGATATTAGATTTGACAATGATTTCTTGACTGTTACACCAAAGGCATGGGCAAAAAATGAAAAAATAATGAATTAGACTTCATCCAAATTAATAACTTTTGAGCTAAAAAAGACATCATCAACAGAGTAACAAGGCAAAAACAGAATAGGAGAAGTATTTACATATCACACATCCGATAATGAATTAGCATCCAGAATGTATAAGAAATCCTACAACTCAAAAACAGCACGGGCTTCCCTGGTGGCACGGTGGTTAAGAATCTCCCTGCCAAGGCAGGGGACATGGGCTCGAGCCCTGGTCCAGGAAGATCCCACATGCTGCGGAGCAACTAAGCCCGTGTGCTACAACTACTGAGCTTGCGCTCTACAGCCCATGAGCCACAACTACTGAGCCCTCATGCCACAGCTACTGAAGCCTGCATGCCTAGAGCCTGTGCTCCGCAACAAGGGAAGCCGCCACAATGAGAAGCCCGCGCATCGCAAGGAAAAGTAGCCCCCACTCGCTGCGACTAGAAAAAGCCCACGCGCAGCAACAAAGACCCAATGCAGCCAAAAATAAATAAATTGAATAAATAAAAATTTACAAATTAAAAAAAAACAGCGAAAAGAATGTTATTTATAAATAGGCAAAGGACCTGAACAGACATTTCACCAAAGATATACAAATAGCCAATAGACACATCAAAGGATGCCTGACAGTCACTAATCATTAGGGGAATATGAATCAAAACCACAATGAGATACCACCTCACACCAATTACAGTGGCTATTACTAAAAAAAAAAAAGGCAAACAAGTGCTGGCCAGGATGTAGAAAAATTGGAACCCTTGTGCATTACTGGTGGGAATGTAAAATGATGCAACCACTGTGGAAAACACTATGGTGGTTCAACAAAAAATTGAACATAGAACTACTATTTGATCCAGCAATTCCACTTCAGGGTATATACACAAACGTATTAATAGCAGGGACTTGAACAGATATTTGTACACCAATGTTCACAGCAGCAGTACCTAAAATAGCCAAAAGGTGAAACAACGCAAATGTCCATCAAAGGATGAATGGATAAACAAAATGTGGCAAGTCATACAATGGAATATTATTCAGCTATAAAAAGTATGAAATTCTAATATGTTACATTGATGAACCTTGGAGACATTATTCTAACTGAAATAAGCCAGACACAAAAGGAAAATATAATATGATTCCTCTTATATGAGCTACCTAAAATAGTCAAATGCATAGACAGTAACTAGAATAGTGTCTAGCACGGACTGCAGGGAGAGAGAATGGGGAGTTATTGTTTATGTAAAGGGTACTGAGTTCCCATTTGGGATGGTAAAAATATCTGGAGATAGATAGTGGTGATAGTTGCACAACTATGTGAATGTACTTAGTACCACTGAACTATGTAAAATGGTTAAAATGGTAAATTTTATGTTAAATATATTTTTCAAAATAAAAAGTTTAAAAAAAAAGCAGACAATCTATTTCTCTGTGCCATGCTACTGCAACCAATTAATTGGCAGAATAATCTTCTTCAAAGGCATTGGTTATCCTATAAGTTCCTTTATTAATAACCAGGGTAGCTTTCAAGTGACCATCATACACCAAAATGTGCTAACACTTTAATGTGATCCTACGTGCTCATCTTTTACCTGCAGGTACAGAAGGGTGTTAAGTAGAAGAAGCAGCAGCTGTGTGGGAATGAGGTCAATAAAAAGGATGCAGCCTCTCTTTCAAAAAGAGAAAGCAGGAGAGAGGAGAATGTCTTGTATCTTAAGGGATTCAGGCTGAAGTACTTAGCTGAGAAGGGTCAGGTTTTTTTGCAACTTAGTCCCAGAAATGAGAATAAGAATAAAAATGCAAATATCATTTTATATAACATTGAGAGAGATATACATATATTTAGAGAGAGAAAGCAAATCTAGCAAAAGATCACCACTGGGTAAATCTAGGTGAAAAGGATATGGGATTTCCTTGTCATTGATTTCCAAGGCAAAGTTTGATTTGAAAAATTAAGTATTAAAAGCACAATTATACCATGGGTCTCCTAGCATATTTTTGATTGCTATTATATTAAAAGTTTCCTATAATATCTATGCATGTTTCATTATCAGAATATATAAACATGATATCATATTCAAATATCTCAAATATTCAGTTTTATATTTATAGGTCAAATATTCAAGATGCATCCAATATTATCAAAAAAATACCAAAAAAAAAAAAAAAAACAAAAAAACCCCGAGAAAACAGCTCTATCAGTTACTACTCATGTGGCCTTAAACAAGAAGTCTCACCTAGCTAAACTTAAGTTTTTAAAGATTGGGGGTGGTGGTGGTGGTGGGATGAACTGGGAGATTGGGATTAACATATATACACTAATATGTATAAAATAGATAACTAATAAGAACCTGCTGTATAAAAACAAATAAATAAAATTAAATTTAAAAAAAAAAGATAATTATAGGGGTAACGTGAGAAAAATTATAGGTCCAGCCTGGAGGATGTTTTGATAATAAAATTAAATACTATAAGCTTATATCCGAGCATAGCATGCAACACAAAATAAGATTTCAGTACATGTTTGTTGAATTAGATGGAGATTTATCCACAATAATTGCACTGAACAAGTTGGTCCATTGGGTGCATTTGAACACAGTCTGTGAACTCTAGGTTACTAAGAAACAAGGTCTACAAATAAAAATTTTTTATCAGAGGAAAGCAGCAAGCAAATTCAAACACTGCTCCTGCACCATCTCCTTTTGTCTAATTCTTCAGTGTGGGGAGTAAAGAATACAAAGGAAAACATGGGCCTCTAGCAGCTACATTATAATTTCTGCAGTTGTCCAGTCCCCTCTTTAGAGTGAAGACTAAAGGAAGCTGTAGGAAGATGTGAGAGGAACAACTGCAAACAACTTTATATATGGAATCTTAAAAAAAAAAATGGTGATGAAGAACCTAGGGGCAAAATGGGAATAAAGACGCAGACCTACTAGAGAATGGATTTGAGGACACAGGGAGGGGAAAGGGTAAGCTGGGACAAAGTGAGAGAGTGGTAGTGTATATATGAACATATATACACTACCAAATGTGAAATAGATAGCTAGTGGGAAGCAGTTGCATAGCACAGGGAAATCAGCTCAGTGCTTTGTGACCAGCTAGAAGGGTGGGATAGGGAGGGTGGGAGGGAGGGAGATGCAAGACGGGAGAGATATGGGGATATATGTGTATGTATAACTGATTCACTTTGTTATAAAGCAGAAACTAACACACCACTGTAAAGCAATTATACTCCAGTAAAAACGTTAAAAAAAAAAAAAAGACTGCACCCATTCAAAGGGCTAAAAATAAGATAAAAGGGGGAATCAAAAAACCCTGCAGGGGTGCCCTACATTCTCCTCTGAGTATTTCCTTTTGTCTCTGCCTCAATAAACTGCTTCTTTGTTCTCTTCGCTCCAAAAAAACCAAAACCAAAACCAAAAAAAAACAGATCTGTGATTTCTTAGCTGTGAATAGGCTACAGAATTTTTAACTTCAATTAACAAAGTACAACTGTTCAGTCCTGCTCAGGATTGGTTTTCAAAATTTGATCTACAGAAGAATCATCCAGAGGGGTTGTTAAACCCAGATTGTACAGATTTTTTAAATGCTACAAAAGACTCCAATGTAACTATGAAAAACAAACCAACAAACACAAGGGCGTGGGGGAGAAGAGAGAGGGAAGAGAGAGAGGAGGAAAAAAAGAGAGAGTTTTGAAGAGATTTTTAATTTTTAACTAATAAAAGATCAGCTATGTGGGAACTAAATTTATCTCTACATAGATATTTTCAGAGCTCTCGCTATGAAGCTTTCTTAAGTTATGACTGATAGAAAGATTAAAAGAAACAATCTCTTCAGATGATAATTGCCTATAACCTCCTTGGCAGAGACTGTCTTATTCTCTGAATTCTAATGCCAGCCACAGAGCTTGATAAAGCAAGACAGGCAAACTCCCATGAGGACTCTTTCGAGGAGCAGCACATCCAGGGAGACAGAGTGTGCCTGTCACTTTGCAGACCTTACTGATCCAGAGAAGCTGAGCGTCCTCCAAACTAAAGCCAGCCATAGACCTCTGCACCCCAGACAATAGGCAACCTGCCCTTTCTCAATTGTCACTTTGAATCAGAAATCAATTTTGGGTTGCACATAAAAGAGATAAGCATACCTGCTCCACACACACCAAGAACAGTTCCAGTTGTCTCTCACCCCTTGCTCACTTGCTCCTTGCACCTTTCTGTCCCTCCTTTATCAAAGCTAAAACAGACTGAGCAAGCCAGTCTCCCCTTCCAGTAGAGTAACGGGATAAAACTGAAATTGAAAGTGAAAGTAATTCACGCTGTTTTTGAGATAGCAGAGTCGTGCCAGATCTGGTGACTACAGCATGAATATGGGTGTGGGGTGCAGGGTGAAAGGAAGTTAGAAAAAGCCAGTCACCCAATAGTCACATCCTAACACATTCCACCAGCTTTCTTTGGGCCTCCCCACATTGAAGGCTTTCCTGGCCTCTCTTCTTGATACATCTCTCCCGGGTGTAAGGTTGCCTATGGTGGCTTACGTCTCCCTGGCAAACAAGAAAATTAGAAAATCCATGGCACAAATGTAAGCAAAGCAGTATAAACCAAGTATATTTCAAGTATTTTTCTATTAGCGAGGATTCCTGAGTGCTTTGTTAGTGAAGAGCTCTTAACATTTTAACCTGTTCCCTAATATATATATATATATATTTAATGAAACAAGTATCTTTTATAATAATTAGAAAATAAAGATAAGTAAAGATGAAAATGAATAACCCTGCATGATATTATCCGGGGATGCTCACTACTGGCTTGGCATTCTTGTACTTCCCCAAAACATGGACGCTCTCCTAACATAGGTACAACCCCTTTTCTACAGAAGTTTAGCCAATTGGACCAGTTTCAAAGGGATTTATTCAGTCAGATAAGAAAGTGATTGGGTGTGCCTGTTTGTTAGTGAGGAAGGAAATGGAGCAGCTTATAAGAGAAAAATGGAGGTGCAGTAGGAATACACCCAAGGAAGTCAGGTTGTGAGAATGAAGGAGTCCTCCTACTTCCTCCTCTTCTCCACCTTCCTCACCATTCTCCTTGTCTATGGAAACTTTTCCATAAAAGGCCAGATAGTAAACACTTTAGGATTTGCAGGCCACAGATCTCTGTCACAACTATTCAGCAAAAGGATCCATAGACAATGGGTAAACAAATGGGTGTGGCTATGTTCCAGTAGGATCTTATTTACAAAAGTAAGCAATAGGGCGGATCTGGCCTATGGTCTATAGTTTGTCCACACTTGGTTTAGGTAAGTGTGATGCTACTACATGCTAGGGGTTGTCGCCGTCTCATGTATCATTGTTTTACAGGCCAAGTGAATTTTGGTCTAAGTCCAAAGTCTCAGGCTGAGTATCTGCTTCTATGGCCATTTGGGTCAAACAGTATCTAACTATCCTTATTGTTTTGGAGCAGAGAGATGGAAAAGGAGTGTGTTTACTGTCCATATGTCTGAGCATCATCCAAGTGAGTTACTGCCTGGGTGCCCGAGCCATGCATCCACATGTCTACATAACTAATTGTCCAACTCCCAACAACATAGCACTCCAAGTAGCTCCTAAACAGGCCAAAGAGAAACAAGTGGTGATAGAATATAGTCAGTGGTAATGAGGAAGAGGCTGGTTTGGTTGTGGGACACCTTGCCAGGTCTACAGGCCTCTGTGAATGAGTGAGGAAGCCTAACATCTGCGTACATGTCAAGGTGACTTCAGCTAGTCTGAGTGGACTGTGCCTTGGTGAAGGTTATACAGACTTTTCTGCCTGCATTTGCTAGACTGTCCATTCCAAGAACAGATTAAAGGACACAGTTCCCGAGGATGCAGCACAAGGCCAAACCTAAGATATAAAGGCTTGCAGACACTGCCATCATGTGGTAACTCAAAATCATAATCTATCCAGTAACATATGAATGTTCCTGTGAAAAGTACTTCACTGAATTCAATATAAATTCAATATAGAATCTATAGAAATTCAATTATAATAAAGTAGAAATCCATATATACAAATGTATCACATGCATGCAATGATAATTTTGCCTTTATATGTTTCCTAACGTAAACATTGGCTATAATGTAAGTTCTCTAAAGGTTCATTGAAATGAAGAGAGAAGTAGTACGGTCTTAAGCTCCTTTGGAGAAAATGTTTCTACCTGGGTTTTCCCTCTCGGAAAAGAGACTTGGATGCACATAGTTATTTGAGAAGTGATGACAAGAAGCCAGAGGGAGGGAGAAGGGGGGAAAGGGAGAGTAAAAGAGGGAAATGGAAAAGTCAAAAAGGTGAATTATTGAGCCGGTTACCCTTGTGGGAAACTGGAGATCAATCCCAACACGGATATTCTGAAGAACTACATGGAATGCATTTCAGAAGTGTCGCTTTGAAGGGAAATGTGAGGATTTTTCCAACAACTCATGTTTCCCATTGACTGAGAGTTACCATAGAGGCCTTTAACCCCTCTAAACTTACAGCTGTGAAGAAAAGCCTGAGAGAGAATAGATGAAAGACACTCGAGTAGGACATAGAAGTATGCTGGCTGGTACCATGAGTGCACTGCTACAGTGGGTTTGAGAATAGAGGCAAGAGAGAGAATGAGCAGATAATAAGCACCGGAAATACTGAAGCCAAGGAATTGGGAAATACAGTGACCTAATCTGAATAATGTTTTCAGATAAAGTCTTGTACTGGAAACAATTTACAATTCTGGATTTTAAAAAGTATCTTTGTAAAAGCAATAAAGTTTTTTGGCAAACTAGTAATGAATGACATCATTAGGTCAAATTTCATGGGAAAGTGGGAACTCAAAGAGTTGCGTGGAACATTAAAGCTGCTTTTTCCTGATAGCATTTGCCAAACAAGGGAATGTACCATCAGTTTTGAAGGCATTATGAGATTAGGGGCCAGAGTTCAAAAGCCAAAGCTTGCCCAAAGAGTACATGAGGATGTAATATACTAGTTAACATGGTGACTATAGTTAATAACACTGTATTGTATGTTTGAAAGTTGGTAAGGGAGTAGATCTTAAAAGTTCTCATCAAGTGAATAGAATCTGTGATTTTAAAAAACTCCCAGCAAGCAAACAAAAAAGAACCAGATGGCTTCACTAGGAAATTCTACCAAACATACAAAGAACTTATACCTATCCTTCTCAAACTCTTCCTAAAGATTGAAGAGGAGGGAACACTCCCAAAGTCATTCTGTGAAGCCTCCATCACCCTGATACTAAAACCAAACAAAGACACTACAAAAAAAAAAAAAAAAAAGTACAGGCCCAAACTTCCACAGACACTTTATAGCAGCCAATATGTGTGTAGTTGTAATTGTAAAAAAAAGCCAATACTGTTAGGGTGGGCATATGCATGGGTTTGAAGGTTACTTCTTTTATTTATCTCTTGGGGGTTATCACATTAATGATCCAATATTTCTGTAATGTTATAACATTAAACATTCATGTTATAACATGAAATATTATAGATATCTTTTTCTATCTCTCCCCTCTATTATGAGACTATTTTCTCAAAGACTGAAGTCACTGTTGTTTACCATGATACATAATATATATTTAATAAATGTTGAATTCTTTATCATCCAAAAAGAGAGTTCTCACCATAAGAAAAAATATTATGGCATTTGTGGAAATGGATGTTAGCTAGACTTATTGTGATTATCAATTCACAAATATATGCATATATCCGATTATTATTTTGTACACCTGAAAGTAATATAATATTATATGTCAGTTGTATCTCAATTTTAAAAATAACATAAAAATGCACCAAAATAACAAAATATTATAATTCAGAATAAAAAACTGCTAGTCTATGGCTAACAATAAGAAGAATAAAAGGTAAAGAACTTATGCTTTATAACGTGATATTGAATCAATTATGATAAGTAAAGGCAATATAATGGGATGGACAATTCTATACTCTTGCCTCTCAAGAATACTGAAGATTAATGAGATGATAACACAGTGCCATTCGACACAAAAGGTGATGAAGCTTCAACGAAAACGTGTCTTTATTAACGAGGAAACATGTTTTGTTTGGACATTAAAAATTCTAAGCTTGGAATTCCCATACTAGAGCCCTAGCAAAGTATTCTTATTGAGACTTTAGATGCTTACACTTCTGCTTCAAAAGATAATCTCAGATAAGGATGCTCCTTAATCTATATGAGGCAAATGAATAATTGTCTTTTTTTTTAGCTTTATAGAGAATAGATACTGCCTCATCCTTCTGAACATTATCCATTATTTCACATCTCTTAGAGTCATTAACTAGAAACCCAGCCTCATTTAATAATAAAATTAGAATGGGTTTTATAATGTATAATACTATATATTATATTACATAGAAAACATAATAATAGTATAGTATATATTAATCACTCACCATATTCCAGGCACTGTGCTAAACTTGTTCAATGTTAGCATATTAAGCATGGTCACTATATACCTCATGTGATTCTCAGTGTGATTGTGTTGTTTATCAATTCATTGCTTCCCAACTCCAAGTCTACCCTTCATTCTGCATTTTGAAAAAAATAGAGCTGACACCTTTAAACATTTTTCCTTTGCAAAATGGCACAAAGTTAAGTTTTGTCAGTATAGGGTGTTAGGAGGACAAAAAAGAGACTCGTAGAAGACCTCTTTTAGATATTAAAAGGCTAAATCAGTAATTCTTAACATTTGCTGCACATAAACATCAATGGGATGCTCTCTTAAAAATGCTTATATTTCACTTCTGGACTATTACCAGTCTCTGATTTAAGAGGTCTGGATTTTGAGCTGAGCATGAGTGTTTTTTAAGGCCTCTTCCTCAAGTGATTCTAATTGCAGTCAAAGATGCAAACAACTGGAGTAAACCTGCAAAGAAAGTGTGAACTAAAAGTAAATCTGCCATCCCTCACTCCCAATGCCTTATGTCCAAGGTTGATTTGCTACATATGGAAAAGAGAAAAAAGAAAAGAAAAGAAGACCACTGGCTATCACATATATTTGCAGCCTGGGGTTTGTTTTTAAAAGTAGGTTTTATTATTCAAATATGGTAAGGCTAACACATCCAGAGATGATTGCCTTTGAAAAGACAGTTTGTTACTCATAGTTCCCATGATGAGAGAATATGCCATGCCATGCATGACCACGCAGTAAAGCATGAGGGTCAGTTAGGAGCACAGGGAGCAAGGTGAAACATGGGCAAGAGCTTTGTTGTGATTTCTGCAAGAAGGAATAGGTATGGCAAGGAGGGTTAGGATTGGTTAGTTGGAATAATATCAGTGGGCTCTAGGTTATGGAAGTATCTATAGTTATCTGATATCTGACCCTCAGGTGATTAGGACTGTTATATAGTGGTCAGAGTTCAAGGACTGATAGAGGAGATGGTTGGAATATGGGCTATGGATTGGTTGGTTTGTATGTCAAAGGCATACTTGCAGAGGAGTCAGTCCCTTTCTATCTCTAAGAATTGGTTAGCTCTGGGATGGTCAATCTCTCCAGGGACAGCAAATTCCCAAGATGCCAAAGCATTAAATACAGAAGCTAGAAAATGTAGTTATTACAGGGTTGCATCTCTTTGATGGTCCAGAAACTCAAGCCAAGATCCTGGTTTGAGGCAATTTTGGACTAGTAATAGTCACAGGTCCCTAAAAATTAAGCTTAAATCCTCCACAAAGGAAGATAACTTTACCCTATTCATCATACAATCCTGACAAGGAATTTTAAAAGAAATTAAACAGAAATAAAGAGAAAAATAATCAAAAAGAAACAATGATCAAACACTCCTACCACCTCAAAAAACCCACAAAGTGTAAAAAGAGACTAACAAATTTTAAATATTGGAAATATTGAATACAGATTACAAACTCATAGGGTTTCCCCATTTATACAAATAAAAGACAAACTTTAAAATATTTACAAGTTATAGGAAACTAGATAAAGCAATGTAGAAGATTTCAAAAGGAATGGAAATTTATTTAAATGAAAAATGGAACAGTTGAAATTTAAAATCCAAAATATATTATTCAAAGCAGATTAGAGACATGTGAAGAAAGAACTGGTGTACTGGAAGACAGGTCAGAATAAGATATCCTGATGGCAGCACCAAGAAGAAGGAAGAGGAAGCAGAGGAGGAGAAAGAGGAGGGGGAGGGAAGGAGACAGAGAAGAAGAAGGAGAAGGAGGAGGAGGAGGAGAAGGAGGAGGAGGAAAAGGAAAAGGAGGAAGAGAAAAAGAGGAAGAGAAAGAAGAAGAAGAAGAAGAAGAAGAAGGAGGAGGAGGAGGAGGAGGAGGAGAAGGGGAAGAAGGAGGAGGAGAAGAAGGAGGAGGAGAAGGAGAAGGAGGAGGAGGAGAAGGGGAAGAAGGAGGAGGAGGAGAAGAAGGAGGAGAAGAAAAAGGGGAAGAAGGAGGAGAAGAAGAAGTAGAAGGGGAAGGAGAAGGAGAAGAAGAAGAAGAAGAAGAAGGAGAAGAAGAGGAAGGGGAAGGGGGAGAGGGGGAAGGGAAAGGAGAAGGAGAAAAAATTTAGAAGAGAAGAGTAGAAGTGAGGAGTCTTGGAGGATAAGGTAAGAAAACCTAAACTACATTAAATGGGTGTTCCAGAACAAAAGTGAGGTAATACAGGGGCAATATTAAACAAATATTAACAAACAGAAAACAATTAACAAGTGGCTATAATTACATACCTATCAATAATTTCTTTAAATGTAAATGGACTAAATATGCCAAACAGAAGACATAGGGTGACTGAATGTATAAAAAACAAGACCGATATGTGTTGCCTACAAAAGACTCACTTTGGATCAAGACACACACAGACTGAAAGTGAAGGGATAGGAAAAGATATTCCATGCAAATGGAAACAAAAAAATCTGGATCACAATACTTGTATCAGACAAAATAGATTTAAAACAAAGACTGTAAAAAGAGACAAAAAAGGACACTTCATATTTATAAAGGGATCAATTCAATGAGAGGATTTAACATTTGCAAATATCTATGCACCCAACATAGGAGCACATAAATACATAAAGCAAATATTAACATATATAAAGGAGAAATTGACAGTAATACAATAATAGTCAAGTACTTTAACACCTCACTGATATTAATGGATAGATCATCCAAACAGAATATCAATAAGGAAACATTGGTCTTAAACAACACTTTAGACTAAATGAACACTTTAGATCAGATGTATATAGAACATTCCACCCCAAAACAGCAGAATACATATTCTTTTCAAGGGCATATGGAGCATTCTCCAGGATAGGTCACATGTTAAGCCACAGAACAAATCTCAATAAATTTAAGAAGGTTGAAATTATATCAAGCTTCTTTTTGGATCACAATGATATGAAACTAGAAATCAATTACAAAAAAAACGGAAAAAAAACACAAACATGTGGAGACTAAACAGCATGCTTCTAAAAACTCAATGGCTCGGGACTTCCCTGTTGGCTCAATGGTTAAGAATCATCTGCCAATGCAGGGGACACGGGTTTGAGCCCTGGTCCAGGAAGATCCCACATGCCACAGAGCAACTAAGCTCATGCACCACAACTACTGAGCCCATGTGCCACAACTACTGAATCCCATGCTCCTAGAGCCCATGCTCTGCCACAAGAGAAGCCACCACAATAAGAAAGCTGTGCACTGCAGCGAAGCGTAGCCCTCACTCACCACAACTAGAGAAAGCCCATGCGCAGCAGTGAAGACAAAACGCAGACATAAATAAATAAACAAATAAATAAATTTAAAAGTGTGTTATGAAAAAAAAACTCAGTGGCTCAGCAAAGAAATCAAAGAGGAAATTAAAAAGTACCTTGAGGCAAATGAAAATGGAAGCACAACATTCCAAAATCTATGGGGTTTGGCAAAAGCAGTTCTAAAAGAAAAGTTCATGGTGATACAGGTCTACCTCAGAAAACAAGAAAAATCTCAAATAAACAATCTAACCTTACATCTAAAGGAACTTTAAAAAGCAGAGAATAACAAAGCCCAAAGTTAGTAAAAAGGAGGAAATAATATTACATGATGCTATATATAGAAAATTCTAAAGACTCCACAAAAAAATATTAGACTTGATAAATAAACTCAGTAAAGTTGCAAGACGCAAACTCAATATACAGAAATCTCTTGTGTTTCTGTACACTAATAACAAGCTAAGAGAAATTAAGAAACACAACCCCATTTACAGCCGCATCAAAAGAATAATATATCAAGGAATAAATCTAACTAAGGAGGTAAAAGATCTGTTCTCTGAAAACCATAAGATATTGATGAAAGAACTTGAAGACAATATAAATAAATGTAAAGATATACCACAGTCATGGATTGGAAGAATTAATATTGTTGAAATATCCATACTACCCAAAGCAATCTACAAATTCATTGCAGTCCTTATCAAAGTGCCTATAGCATTTTTTATAGATCTGGAACAAATTTGTATGGAACCACAAAAGACTTCAGTAGCCGAAGCAATCTTAAGAAAAAACAAAACTGAGGTATCACACATCCTGTTATCAAAACTACACTATCAAGATGTAGTTGTTTTGTTGTTTTGTGGCCTAACATGCGACCTATCCTGGAGAATGCTCCATGTGCACTTGAAAACAATATGTATTCTGCTATTTTGCAGTGGAATGTTCTATGTATATCTGGTCTAAAATGTTCATCTAGTCTAATCAAAACTATACAGTATTGGCACAAAAACAGACATATAGATCAATGAACAGAATAGAGAGCCCAGAAATAAACCCACACTTATATGGTTTATTGATTTACAACCAAGGAGCCAAGAATAAACAGTAGGGAAAAGACAGTCTCTTCAATAAATGTTGTTGGGAAAACTGAACAGGTACATGAAAAAGAATCAAACTGGACCACTTTCTTTTACAATATATATAAATAAACTCAAAATGGATTAAATACTTAAATGTAAAACCTGAAAGCATAAAACTCCTAGAAGAAAACATCAGGAGTATGCTCTCTGACATTTGTCTTAGAGATAGTTGGGGGAGAGGGGGTGTCTGTCTTCTCAGGCAAGGGAAACAAAAGCGAAAAACAAAGGCGGGGGGACTACATCAAGCTAAAAAGCTTTTGCACAGCAAAGGAAACCATCAACAAAAGCAAAAAGCAATCTACTGAATGGGAGAAGGTATTTTCAAATTATATATTCAATAAGTGGTTAATATCAAATATATATAAAGAACTCATACAACTAAATACCAAAAAAATAAACAATCCAATTGAAAAATGGCAGAGGACCAAATACACATTTTTCATTAGGAAGACATAGAGATGGCTAACAGACACATCAGAAGATGCGCAACATCACTAATCATCAGAGAAATGCAAGTCAAAACCAAAATGAGATATAATCTCACAACTGTCAGAGTGGCTATTCATGGCTATTATCAAAAAGACAACAAACAACAAGTGTTGGTGAGGATGTGGAGAAAAGGAACATTCGTGGACTGTTGGTGGGAATGTAAATTGGTGCAGCCACTGTGGAAAACAGAAAGGAGTTTTCTTGAAAATTAAAAAAAAAAACTACCATACAATCTAGAAATTCCACTTCTGGATATCTATCCAAATAAGAAAAAAGCACTAATTTGAAAAGATATGTGCTCCCCTATGTTCATTGCATCATTACGTACAGTAGCCAAGATATGGAAGCAACATAAGTGTCCATCAACAGATGAATGAACAAAGAAGATATGGTATACATATATAATGGAATATTTCCCAACCATTAAAAGATAATGAAATGTTGCCATTTGAGACAACATGGATGGACCTAGAGGCTATTATGCTCAGTGAAATAAGTCAGGTGGAGAAAGACAAATACTATATGATTTCACTTATATGTGGACTCTAAAACACAAAACAAATGAACACACAAAACAAAACTGAAACAGACTCATAGATACAGAGAACAAACTGCTGGTCACTGGAAGTGAAGGGAGTGTGGGTTGGGCCAAATAAGTGAAGGGAATTAAGAAGTACAAACTTCCAGTTATAAAATAAATAAGTGAGGGGGATGTAACATACAGCATAGTGAATATAGCCAATAATATTGTAATCACTTTGTATGGTGACAAATAGACTTATCATAGGGATTAACCTGTAATGTATATAAATGTTGAATCACTATGTTGTACATTTGAAACTAATATAATATTTTATGTAAATTATACTTCAGTTTTTTAAAATTTAAAAAAAGAAGTATTGGTGGATATTTTCCAGAAATATTGAAAGTAAACCAAACCACAGATTCAAGACCAATTACTCAAAGAAAAAAGTTTCCAAAAATATCCATATAGACACAACCTGGTGAAGCTGCAGAACCACAAGAACAAAAGTAAATCTTTAAATTAGGTGGTAGAACAAGTAAGCATAAAATCAACAGGGATATAAAGGACTTGGTATCACTATCAAATCTACCAGACATCTGAAGAGCACTCTTCCCAACAGCAGGAAAACATACACTCTTCAAAAACACACCTGAAACATTCTTCAAGACAGACCATATACAAGGCTATAAAACAAACCTCATACGTTTTAAAAGATTGAAATCATGTAAACTATATTCCCCAAACACAATGGAATTAAATTAGAAATCAATAACAGAAGGAAATTTGGGGATTTACAAATATGTGGAAATTAAACAAATACTCCTAAATAATGAATTTGTCAAAGAAGAAATCACAAGAGAAATTAGAAAATACTTTGAAATGAATAAAAACATAAACACAACATGCCAAAATGTACAAATGTGGCAAAAACAGAGCTTAGAGGGAAATTTATAGCTGTAACACTTCTATCAATGACTAACTAGCATAGAGAAATATTTAAAGGCTCCCTTATTTCAAATGAGAAATAAATATGAGGGCAGCAAAAAAGGGGAGTTGCTCTCAGCCATTGGCTTGGCTCTGCAAGATTGGGATATGACACACAATTCTGAGACTTCTACTTCAGGAGGGAGGGAGAGAAGGGGAGCTTACACTCAGTGACCAGGCTTTTCAATGCACTGCCCTAGGAAAAGGGTCAGGTGGTATATGGAAGTCACACAGCTCTGTGAGTTTGCGAGAAGGAGCACAACCTTGAGACTTCTCCCTTAGATGGGAGGGAGAAGAATGAGGCATGAATCCAACATCCTGGTCTTTCATTACACTGCCTTAGGTAAAAAAGGATGGCAGCTCAATGTGGACAGCACAGCTCTGCAAGATTGGAGGAAGGCACACAACACTGAAACTTCTCTCCCAGGAGGAAGATGAGCAGTGGATTGTGCACATCCATAGAAAATGTTTGAGAGTCTCTCAGAACTTCTAGCCAGGCCAAATGCTGAGTCTTTTCCTGCCACAGCCAGTCTGTAAAGACTGGAAGAGGTAGTTACTTCTTTGAATCACAGACACCAATGCAAAGCATCAAGGAACACAAGTATCAGGGAAATATGATACAAAGTAAATCTCTAGTAACTTATCCTAAAGAATTTGAGATTAGTGGATTGCCTGACAAAGAATTCAAAATAATCATCTTAAAGAAGCACAATGAGCTATGAGAGAACAGATAGAATACTTTAAAAAATCAGGAAAATGATACATGAACAAAATGAAATAGAAACCATAACAAAGAACAAAACAGAAATTCTGAAACTGAAGAATAAAATACTGAACTGAAAAAATTCAGTACAGAGCTTCAACAACAAACTTGGTCAAGAAGAAAAAAGAATCAGTGAACTCAAAGACAGTCATTTGAAATACTCCCATCAGAGGAGCAAAAAGAACAAAAAAGAGTCAAGAAAGCCCATGAGATTTATGGGAGAGCATTCAAGAAAACCAATGTACACAGTATAAGAGGAGGAGAAGGGAGAGAGAAAGGGACAGAAAGGTTATTTTAAAAATAATGGTTGAAAATTTCCCAAATCTGGGGAGGGAAATAAACATACAGATTCACTGAGCCTAAAGAACCCAAAGAGGATGAACTTAAAGATGTCTACACTGAGACACATTATAATCAAATTGTCACATCAAAGACAGAGAGAGTTTTGAATGCAGCATGAAAAAACTAACATACAAGGGAACCCATAAGACCATGAGTGAAATTCTCAGCAGAAATTTTACAGGCTAAAAGGGAGTAGGATGATATACTCAAAGTGTTGATGGAAGAAAAACTGTCAACTAAGAATACTATACCCAACAAAACTGTTCTTCAAAAATGAAAGAGACATAAAGACTTTCTCAGACAAACAAAAGCTGAGGGAGTTCATCACTAGTAGACCCACCTTACAAGAAACACTAAAGGGAGTTTTTGAAGATGAAATGAAGACACTAAACTGCAACAGGAAAATATATCAAAGTATAAAACTTGCTGATAAATGTAAATATATATAAAACTTGCTGATAAATGTAAATATATATACAAATACAGAATACTGTAACACTGGTATACAAATCACTGTTAATTATGGTATAAGAGTTAAAAGAAAAAGTTTTAAGAATAAAAACTATAAAAATTTATTAATAGATTCACAATATAAAAACATATAGAAGGTGACATCAAACATAAAGTGGGGAGGGAGTTTTTGTATGTGATTGAAGTTAAGTTATTGTCAGCTTAAAAAAAGACATAACTATACGATATTGTATTTTATGTAAGCCTCATGGTAACCACAAAGAAAATGCTAACAGAGGATACAAAAAGAAAAAGAGAAAACAGGGAGTTCCCTGGTTGCCTAGTGGTTAGGATTCTAGGCTTCCACTGCCATGGCCCAGGTTCAGTCCCTGGCTGGGAAACTGAGATCCCACAAGCCACGTGGCACATCCAAAAGAAAAAAAAACTTAAAAACAAGAGAGAGAAAGAGAAAACAATCAAAGAATATTGAAACTGTGTACATGCCCTTGTGTCCTTGTCTTTTGAAGTAAAAGGCTGACTCAAGATTTGATGATTGGGAAATGTGAAGATGTAGAAACAAAGAATAGATGTTGGGCTGGAGAATGGGCAACAGTTTAGGCTATAAATCTGCCATATGGCAGAATCACCGAACTCACAGTTCCCTGAAAGATATAAAGGCCTGACACACATTCCTAAGTTGTTTTTAGAGGAAGCAGATAACCACCAGATGAAAACTGCTGACCATAAGAACATAAACCCTACACTGGTTGAAACCAGAAGGTTGATCTTGCTTGAAAATTCACCTTGATGCCAACCAATCCAAGAATTGTCCACGAGTTGATCACACCCTGCTCCTTGAACACAATAAAACTCCTCACTACCCCCTCTAGGGTGGGTCACACAGTCTTGAGGGCATTAGCCTGCTGTGGCCCTCTCTGCCTGGCAAAGCAATAAAAGCTACTCTTTTCTACTTCACCCAAAGCTCTGTCTCCACATTTCTATTCAGCACCAGTGAACAGAGGGCAAGTTTCAGCAACAATATCTCAACAGCAACAAAAATCAGCAAAACACAAAGGAAGACAGTAAGAGAGGAAAAGAGAAAAAAAAGAACTACATGGCAGACAAAGCCAATGACAGTAATGTCCAATGACCAAAGAATAGACTAAGAAAATGTGGTATATTCATGGGATGGAATATTAATCAGTCCTAAAAAGGAAGGAAATCCTACTATTTGTGACAACATGAATGAACTTGGAAGACATTATGTAAGTGAAGTAAGCCAGTCATAGAAGCACAAATATTGCATGATTCCACTTATATGAAGTACCTAAAATAGTCAAACTCATAGAAGCAGTGAATCAAGTAGTGGCTGTGGAGGGGTCACAGGGAGGAGACAATGGAGACTGGTTGTTTAATGGGTTTAAAATGTCAGTTATGCAAGATGAATAAATTCTGCCATACAACATAGAACTGATCGTGAACAACACTGCATTATGCACTCAAAATTTTGTTAAGAGGGTAAATCTCTTAAGTGTTCTCACCAAAAAAAAAAAAGAGGCACAAGGAAACTTTTGGAGGTAATGAATATGGCTATGGTCTTGGCTGTGGTGATGGTTTCATGATTGTATGCATATGTCCAAACTCATCACTTGTAGACACTACATAGGCACAGTTTTTGTATATCAACTCTACCTCAATAAAGTTGTTTTTAAAAATATAACTCTGATGGCTGCTAGGTTAAAGGGGGGAACTGGTAACTGAAACAAAAACCACAACTTATATAACTGTACTATAGCTCACAAAATATATAAAATACACCAAACCATAACATGCAAGACAAATTATCTAAGCTCAAACACCAGCTCATTCAGCCCATAGTCCTTTTTCAGAAGAGACCACATTCTTAACAATAACTCATAGGGAACTCGGTGTTCTAAAGATAAAACTACAAATGATAGCAGCAACTCACAGGCTTTACAAATTCTAAATAATTCCTGCTGAGACTATCGTATGTTTAACTCCCATCCCCTGTACTCTTCTTAATTTCCCAATTTTGAGATGACCTCTGGTTCCCTATGGTGTGCATTTTCCTTTTCTGCAACAAGCTAAATAAATCTTTTTCTTTGGTGAGCTTTGGTTGGTGAGTGTTTAAAATAAAAATATAAAAGAAGTTAAGAAAAATCTTTATAACATAAATTTGAATGGAAAAATTAAAAAGTATATATATATAACAGTTTGGCCCACTAAAATGTTCTTGAAGCAACAGAACTCTAATAATAATGAGCAAATGCAGCACCCAGATTTTTGTTTTTTAAATAATTTTTGTTCATTTTTTAAAAAACAACAGCAAACAGTGCTCCTTGGAGAAATCACAGATTGCAGGTGTAGGGGGAAAACACAAAGTGTGGCTATGATATATTTCTATGCCAGAAAGCAAAAGCACACTCAAAGATTAATGAGGTCATATCAAGGACAGAGAAGCTGGCCAAATGGACATCTCATGGACAAATTTGGGACAATTTTAACATCAAAAAGTCTCACGACTATGAGTGATTATAATCATGTAATCCCAGTCAGTATCCAGATCTACCTTCTGTGATAGTAAACATGGGGGAAAGAAAAACAAGGTAAATGACACCATGAGAAAATAAACAGGCAGAATATCTGGGATATTCTATAAGAAAATTAATCTATTTCTTTAAAGATTCAATGTCATTTTAAAAAATGAATAATAAATTAAAAATACAAGATGACACTTCTAGATTGATCTAAACAGATATAACATATAAATAAATACAGAGAGTGAAACTCTGTTTATCCAGATTCAAAAATATAAATAAATAAAACAGCTATAAAAGTAGTTTTAGACACAGCTGGGGAGATTTGAATATAAGATGACTATCAGGTTATATTAGAGAATTATTAATTATTATTGGGAATCACTAAGATGGAAGAGGAGTAGGAGGACATGGAGTTCATCTCTCTCCACAAATGCATCAAGAATACATCGACAGATAGAACAGTTCTCACAGAACACCAGCTGAACACTAGCAGAAGACCTTGGACACAGGAAAGGACAAGAAAGATCCCTACAAAACCAGGTAGGATGAAAGAAAGAAGGGAAAAAGAAGAGAGGAAGCAGGACAGGCTCTGCACCCCTGAAGAGGAGCTGAAGCAGAGGAGAGGTTCCCACATCGGGGGAAGCCCCCTCACTGATGGAGAGATCAGTTGGGACAGAAGAGGAGTACTTGAGGCTGTTGGAGGAGGGTGAAATGACCAGTCTGTGGCACACAGGACAGAGTGAGGCCTACACAGGTGGTCCATGACACAGCCCTGTGCACCCCAGTCTGGGATGTGTGTCCGCATGTGCACATGGGAACTGAGAGCTGGAACGTAGGGATTGGAGAGAACACCCAGGGAGAGGACTGCTGTTGGCTGCAAGGAGACAGCACAAGGGGAAGGAAGGGAGGAAATCCACAACCAGGAATGCTTGTGGAGGAAACCCAGACTGCCATAGAAACAAGGCACCGCTCTTGAGTGACTCACAGTGGGTGGATTTGCCATTGCAGCCTCTCTCTCCACAAACCGGCCCCCTGCCCCTCCAGGAGCTAAGGAAAGCCCCCACCAGGGCTGACTTTCTCACACCAGCCATCAGAAGCTAGGGCCAGATCTCTACCAACCATGGCCACTGGCTTTCCCATGCACCTGTCACTGCCAGGGCCCGCATGACCTAGATAGTCATGCCACATATGCACCCTGTCCTCACAGGGGCAGACCCAAGTGCTCCAGGACAGCCTCAGGAGCAGGCTCCTATGGGTGGCCCACATGCTGGTGTGGAGCTAAAACCACAGCTGAGCCCCAGGGGCAGGGCAACTAAGGAAGAGGAACAAAAATCTTTCTGGGCACAAGCCAAAAATCCCTGCAATCAGCTTGGTAACCCTTACATCTATGGAGTATCTGAATGGACAACGAGTATTCCCACAAATGAAGGAGGTCTACCTCTAGCAGCTGTGGACTTTGGGGACTAGTACATGCAGGAGTTGGGCCAGGTCAGAGTCTGAGCTGCTCCCACAATGTCCACAGAGGGACCAGAGACCTACCTAGAAGTTTTGGAGGGCCTCCTGGGGCAGCGGAGTTTGGCTGTGACTGATGGTGGGGGCAAGGACACTGACAGCTGAGACCCCAGGAAAATATAATTATTACTTTTTTATGTTTTGTTTTATTCTGTGGGGGTTTTTTTGTTTTTCTTTTTCTTTAGTTTTTTTATATTTTTTATCTTTTTATATTTCTATTTCTACTTTACTTTTTTCTTGTTCTGTGTTTTTTCCTTTTTCTTTCCTTTATTCTATTTTGGTTTTATCTTTTTTCCTTTGTTCTATTTGTGCTTTTCTATTTTTTATAGTGGTTTTGCGTATTTGTTTTGTTTTCTTTGCTTTTTCCTTCAGTTTGCATTCTGCATTTGTTTTGTTTTGTTTTTGTTTTGTTAGTTTTGCTTTTAATTTTTCCATTTCATTTAGGGGTTCATCTCTTTGGCTGGTTGTTCTCTTGGTTTTTGTTGTTTCTGTTTTTGTTTTTGCTTCTTTTTGTGTGTGTCTCTTTGTTCTTTTTTGTTTTTGTTTTTTTGGTTTTGCTTTTACCATTTGTCTGGGGCTTTGGATGTCTGCTCATTTGTTTGTTTTTAATAGTTGTTGTTGTTGTTTGCTTGTTTCTGTTTTTGCTATTTGTTGTGGGTTTTTTGGCTGTTTGTTTTCTTCCCATCCTTTATTTTCATTGTTTGTTTTTTTCTTCTTCTTTTTTCTATTCTCTTCTTTTTTCCTCTTTTTTTTTTTTTTTTTATGAGCTGTGTGGTTTGCAGGATATTGGTTCCCAGGACAGGGGTCTGGCCTGAGCCTCATGGTGGGAGCTCTGAGTCCAGGTTGCTGAAACGCAAGAGAATTCAGGCCCCAGGAAATATTAAATGGCGAGAGATCTCCCAAAGGTCTCCATCTGAACTCCAAGACCTGGCTCTAACCACCTGCCTGCAGGCTCCAGTGCTGAACACCCCATGCCAAACAACAAGCAAGACAGGATCACAAACCCACCCATGAGCAAGCAGGCTGCCTAAAGTCGTACTAAGCCCACAGACACCCCAAAACACGCCACTTGACGCAGCCCTGCCCATCAGAGGGACAAGATCCAGCTCTACTCACCAGAAGGCAGGCATCAGTCCCTCCCACCAGGAAGCCTACACAAGCTGCTGGACCAACTTTGACCACTGGAGGCAGACACCAGAATCAAGAGGAGCTATGACCCTGCAGCATGAGGAAAAGAGACCTCAAACACTGTAAGTGAGACAAAATGAGAAGACAGAGAAATATGTGGCAGATGAAGGAGCAAGATAAAAGCCCACAAGACCAAATAAATAAAGAGGAAATAGGCAAGTTACCTGAAAAAGAATTCAGAGTAATGATAGTAAAGATGATCCAAAATCTTGGAAATAGAATGGAAGCACAGATAGAGAAAATACAAGAAATGTTTAACAAAGACCTAGAACTAAAGAACAAACAAACAGAGATGAACAACACAATAACTGAAATGAAAAATACATTACAAGGAATCAATACCAGAATAACTGAGACAGAAGAAGGAATAAGTGAGCTGGAAGATAGAATGGTGGAAATAACTGCCAAGGAGCAGAATAAAGAAAAAAGAATGAAAAGAATTGAGGACAGTCTCAGAGACCACTGGGACAGCACTAAATGCACCAGCATTCAAATTATAGGGGTCCCAAAAGAAGAAGAGTAAAAGAAAGGGTATGAGAAAATATTTGAATACATTATAGTCAAAAACTTCCCTAACATGGGAAAGGAAATAGCCACCCACGTCCAGGAAGCACAGAGAGCCCCATACAGGATAAACTCTAACAGAAACACATGAAGACACATATTAATCACACTAACAAAAATTAAATTCAAAGAAAAAATATTAAAAGCAGCAAGGGAAAAGCAACAAATAACATACAAGGGAATCCCCATAAGATTATCAGCTGATTTTTCAGCAGAGACTCTGCAGGCCAGAAGGGAGTGGCAGGTTATATTTAAAGTGATGAAAGAAAAAAATCCTACAACAAAGATTACTCTACCCAGCAAGGATCTCATTCAGATTCCACAGAGAAATCAAAAGCTTTAAAGACAAGCAAAAGCTAAGAGAATTCAGCACCACCAAACCAGCTTTACAACAAATGCTAAAGAAACATCTGTAGGTGGGAGACACAAGAGCAGAAAAAGACCCACAAAAACAAACCCCAAAAAATTAAGAAAATGGTAATAGGAACATACGTATGGATAATTACCTTACTAAATAGATTAAATGCTCCAACCAAAAGACACAGACTCACTGAATGGATACAAAAATAAGACCTGCATATATGTTGTCTACAAGACCCACTTCAGACCTAGGGACACATAGAGACTGAAAGTGAGGGGATGGAAAAAGATATTTGATGCAAATGGAAATCAAAAGAAAGCTTGATTAGCAATACTCATATCAGACAAAATAGACTTTAAAATAAAGACTGTCACAAGAGACAAGGAAAAACAAAACATAATGACCAAGGTATCAATCCAAGAAGAAGATATAACAATTTTAAATATTCATGCACCCAACATAGGAGCTCCTCAATACATAAGGCAAATGCTAACAACCATAAAAGGGGAAATCGACAGTAACTCAATAATAGTGGGGGATTTTAACACTCCACTTACGCCAATGGATAGATCATCCAGACAAAAAATTAATACAGAAACACAAGCCTTAAATGACACAATAGACCAGATAGACTAAACTAATATTTATAGGACATTCCATCCGAAAGCAGCAGAATACACTTTCTTCTGAAGTGCACATGGAACATTCTCCAGGATAGATCACATCTTGGGTCACAAATCAAGCCTCAATAAATTTAAGAAAATTGAAATCATATCAAGCATCTTTTCCAACCACAACGTTATGAGATTAGAAATCAATTACAGGGGGCTTCCCTGGTGGCGCAGTGGTTGAGAGTCTGCCTGCCGATGCAGGGGACACAGGTTCGTGCCCCAATCCGGGGAGATCCCACATGCCATGGAGCGGCTGGGCCCGTGAGCCATGGCTGCTGAGCCTGTGCGCCCGGAGCCTGTGCTCCGCGAGGGGAGAAGCCACAACAGTGAGAGGCCCGCGTACCACAAAAAAAAAAAAAAAAAAGAAAGAAATCAATTACAGGAAAAAAAACTGTAAAAAACACAAATACATGGAGGCTAAACAGTGAGCTACTAAATAACCAAGAGATCACTGTAGAAATCAAAGAGCAAATCAAAAAATACATAGAAACAAATGACAACAAAAATACAATGACGGAAAATCTATGGGATGCAGCAAAAGAATTTCTAAGAAGGAAGCTTATAGCAATACAATCCTACTTCAAGAAACAAGAAATATCTCAAATAAACAACCTAACCTTAAACCTAAAGCAACTAAAGAAAGAACAAAAAAACTAAAGTTAGAAGGAAAGAAATCATAAAGATCAGAACAGAAATAAATGAAATAGAAACGTAAAAAACAATAGCAAAGATCAATAAAACTAAAAGCTGGTTCTTTGAGAAGATAAACAAAATTGATAAACCATTTGCCAAACTCATCAAGAAATAAAGGGAGAAGACTCAAATCAACAGAATTAGAAATGAAAAAGAAGTAACAACTGACACTGCAGAAATACAAAGGATCATGAGAGATTACTACAAGCAACTATATGCCAATAAAATGGACAACCTGGAAGAAATGGACAAATTCTTAGAAAAGTACAACCTTCCAAGACTCCAGGAAGAAATAGAAAATATGAAGAGACCAATCACAAGTAATGACATTGAAACTCTGATTAAAAATCTTCCATCAGGGCTTCTCTGGTGGCGCAGTGGTTGAGAGTCTGCTTGCCGATGCAGGGGACACGGGTTCGTGCCCCGGTCTGGGAAGATCCCACATGCTGCGGAGCGGCTGGGCCCGTGAGCCATAGCCGCTGAGCCTGCACATCCAGAGCCTGTGCTCCACAACGGGAGAGGCCACAACAGTGAGAGGCCCGCATACCGCAAAAAAAAAAGAAAAAAAATCTTCCAGCAAACAAAAGTCCAGGACCAGATGGCTTCACAGGTTAATTATATCAAACATTTAAAAAAGAGCTAACACCTATCCTTCTCAAACTCTTCCAAAAAATGCAGAGGAAGGAACACTCCCAAACTCATTCTATGAGGCCACCATCACCCTGATACCAAAACCAGACAAAGATATCACACACAAAAAAAGAAAATTACAGACCAATATCACTGATGAACATACATGCAAAAATCCTCAGCAAAATACTAGCAAACAGAATCCAACAACACATTAGAAAGATCATACACCATGATCAAGTGAGATTTATCCCAGGGATGCAAGGATTCTTCAATATATGCAAATCAATCAATGTGATACACCATATTAACAGCTGAAGAATAAAAACCATATGATCATCACAATAGATGCAGAAAAAGTTTCTACAAACTTCAGCACCCATTTGTGACAAAAACTCTCCAGAAAGTGGGTATAGATTGAACCTACCTCAACATAACAAAGGCCATATATGACAAACCCACAGCAAACATTATTCTCAATGGTGAAAAACTGAAAGCACTTCCTCCAAAATCAGGAACAAGACAAGGGTGACCACTCTCGCCACTATTATTCAACATAGTTTTGGAAGTCCTAACCACGGCAATCAGAGAAGAAAAAGAAATAAAGGAAATACAAACTGGCAAAGAAGAAATAAAACTGTCACTACTTGCAGATGACATGATACTATACATAGAAAATCCTAAAGATGCCTCCAGAAAACTACTAGAGCTCATCAATGAATTTAGTAAAGTCACAGGATACAAAATTAATACACAGAAATCTCTTGCATTCCTATACACTAACTACGAAAGATCAGAAAGAGAAATTAAGGAAACAATCCCATTTACCATTGCAACAAAAAGAATAAAATACCTAGGAATAAACCTACCCAAGGAGGCAAAAGACCTGTACACAGAAAACTGTAAGACACTGAAGAAAGAAATCAAAGATGACACTAACCGATGGAGAGATATACCATGTTCTTGGATTGGAAGAATCAACACTGTTAAAATGAATATACTACCCAAAGCATTCTACAGATTCAATGCAGTCCCTGTCAAACTACCAATGGCATTTTTCAGAGAACTAGAGGAAAAAATTTTACAATTTGTATTGAATCACAAAAGACCTTGAAGAGTAAAAGCAATTTTCAGAAAAAAAAAAAAATGGAGGTGGAGGAATCAGGCTCCCAGATGTCAGACTATACTACAAAGCTACAGTAATCAAGACAGTATGGTACTGGCACAAAAACAGAAATATAGATCAATGGTACAGAATAGAAAGCCTAGAGATAAACCCATGCTCCTATGGTCACCTAGTCTATGACAAAGGAGGCCAGAATACACAATGGAGCAAAGACAGCCTCTTCAATAGGTGGTGCTGGGAAAACTGGACAGCTACATTTAAAAGAATGAAATTAGAACACTCCCAAACACCATACACAAAAATAAACTCAAAATGGATTAAAGATCTAAACATAAGGCCAGACACTATAAAACTCTTAGAGGAAAACAGAGGCAGAACACTCTTTTACATAAATCACAACCAGATCTTTTTTGACCCACCTCCTAGAGTAATGGAAATAAAAACAAAAATAAACAAATGGGACTTGATTAAACTTAAAAGCTTTTGTCAGCAAAGGAAACCATAAACAAGACAAAAAGACAACCCTCAGAATGGGAGACAATATTTGCAAACAAAGCGGCTGACGAAGGATTAGTCTCCAAAATATACAAGCAGCTAATGCAGGTCAATATCAAAAAAACAAACAACCCAATCAAAAAATGGGCGGAAGACCTAAATAGACATTTCACCAAAGAAGACTTACAGATGGCCAAGAAACACATGAAAAGATGCTCAACATCACTAATTATTAGAGAAATGAAAATCAAAACTACAATGAGGTATCACCTCACACTGGTCAGAATGGCCATCATCAAAAAATCCACAAACAGGGTTTCCTTGGTAGCACAGTGGTTAAGAATCCACCTGCGAGCGCAGGGGACACGGGTTTGAGCTCTTGTCCGGAAAGATCCCACATGCCGCAGAGCGACTAAGCCCGTGCACCACAACTACTCAGCCCGCACTCTAGAGCATGCGAGCCACAACTACTGATGTCCACACGCCACAACTACTGAAGCCCAAGCGCCTAGAGCCCATGCTTTGCCACAAGAGAAGCCTCCGCAATGGGAGGCCCGCATGATGTGGTGAAGTGTGGCCCCCACTTGCCTCAACTAGAGAAAGCCTTCACGCAGCAGCAAAGACCCAACACAGCCAAAAATAATAAATAAATAAAATAAATAAATTTTTAAAAAAATCCACACCCAATAAATGCTGGAGAGGGTGTGGAGAAAAGGGAACCCTCATGCTTTGTTGGTGGGAATGTAAATTGATACAGCCACTATGGAGAACAGTATGGAGGTTCCTTAAAAAACTAAAAATAGAACTACCATATGACACAGCAATCCCACTCCTGGGCGTATACCCAGAGAAAACAATAATTCAAAAAGACACATGCACCCCAATGTTCATTGCAGCATTATTTACAATAGCCAGGACATGGAAGCAACCTAAATGTCCATCAACAGAGGAATGGATAAAGAAGATGTGGTACATATACACAATGGAATATTACTCAGCCATAAAAAGGAACAAAATTGGGTCATTTGTAGAAATGTGGATGGACCTAGAGACTGCCATACAGAGTGAAGTAAGTAAGAAAAAGAAAAACATATATTATATTAATGCATATATGTGGAATCTGAAAAAATTGGTATAGACAATTTTATCTACAAAGGAGAAATAGAGACACAGGCATAGAGAACAAACGTATGGATACCAAGGGGGAAACGGTGGGGTGGGATGAAATGGGAGATTGGGATTGACATATATACACTATTGATACTATATATAAAATATGTAACTAATGAGAACCTACTGTATAGTACAGGGAACTCTACTCAGTGCTCTGTGGTGACCTAAATGGGAAGGAAATCCAAAAAAGAGGGGATGTATGTACACATATTGCTAATTCACTTTGCTGTACAGTAGAAACTAACACAATATTGTAAAGCAACTATACTCCAGTAAAAAAAATTTAAAAATTATTATTAACCTTCTTAGGTGTGCTAATAGCATGTGTTTGTTTGGGAGAAGTTACTTATTCTTGGGAGATGCATGCTTAGGGGTGAAGTATCTGAAATCTGTAACTTTTAAAATGTTTATCAAAAAGAGTATGAGAGAGAGAAAATAAATGTGGCAAAATATTAACAAGTTTTTAATCTTGTGGAAAGGTATATGGGTGTTTGTTGCATCATTCTTTCTACTTTTCTGTGTGTTTAAAATGTTTCAGTTTAATGTTGTGAGGGAGAAAAAAAGTGTCCAAGTGCACAAAGACATTCTTGCAGTGTTGCTAAAAATATTAAAATACAGGGTACCATCTAAAGGCTCTGCAAAAAGAAATCACTTAAGCACATTTGGTACAGTCGGTCCAGCCATAGAATGAATTCAGTCAGTCAGTCAACAATTATTGACCAAGGAAATACTTTGCATCAAATACTACCCTAAGCTCTGAGGACAGAGTGATAAAGAAGATAGAGAAGTCCTCGGCTCTCAGGAAAAGCCAAAAATAAGCAAACAAATAAATGAACAAATTCATTACTGACAGGACTGACATGGCATGTGGCATGAAGTGAATGACAAATGACAGAGAAGTCTCCCTATATTGAAGGTGGCCGACAAGGGGGACAGCTGGTAAATCTTCCCGTCCTCACAAGGGAAAGCCAAGTGAAAAGGCATTAATGCAAGCATGAGGACAGCTACACAGCATGAAGAGAATGATGTAAATTACACAGCACAGCTTAGAAAAATGACTGCAACATGGTGTTGTGTGAGAAGAGGGATGTCGAACCACTTCTATAATAGGATACAACTCTTCAGAGATATATATACACGAGTAGGATGATGCAATGCAAATTGCCAACAGCGTGTCAGTGTGTTGACATTACAGGTGACTTCTACTGTCTTTCACTGTCTGATTTTTCTAATGTACAAATGAACATATTACTTTTATTTAAAAAAAAAGAAGAAGAAGACACGTCACACTCTGAAGGTAAAGAAAAGCAGCAACATAAGTAGCCCACAGTAACACCCTGGTGCCCAGAATGAAGGTCAGTCTGGATACTTGAGAAGCAACATTCTGATCACTCTTAGTAACAATCCAGGGAGTGTCAGGCTGACGCCTCCTTTGTAACAATCCAGGGAGGTCAGGCTGCCCCTCCAAAGGAGGCATCCACTCTCCACAGGCAGCAGCTTCAGACATTCATGAAATGCTTTGCTTTCTTCCTTGACTCCAAACCTTGGGACTGAGACAGAAAAATAGGGGAAACTACTCATAAGCTGCCAATAACAAAAAACTAGCTGAGTCCGTCCAATTAAATAAAAAAACAAGTGTACATGTGACTGTGGGTCAGTGTCCTGGATGCTGCCAAGAAGGAAGCAACGTCAAGAAGCTCATTGGTGGGAGCCAAGTGATCGTCCCACCCATTTCCATAGCCAGTTAGCCATCCAGTTTCAGCAGCTCTGGGGAGCATGCCTGCTTATCTGCAGATGTCCACAAGAAGGCAGCAGAGGGTTTTTTCTAAAAAAGCTGGCGTGCTCTCGGACTTGAGACATAGGACAGAGAGAGAAGGCGAGGAAGAGGGAGAAAGATGGGGAGATTTTAGGTAACTTTTATAAAGAATCAAGTTTACAAGAAATTTATGAACTTTTAGTAAAGTCTGTAAAAGTTTGTTAGAAGCGATTCAGGGCAAATAAGCCAAATTTGGTAGAAGGAAGATGTAAGGAAATCTGATCCACCAGAACCTAAGAGTAAAACAAAAAAGGGAGGAAGTCAAGAAAAAAGAGAGATCCACTTTGTGGGAGATGGCAGGAAATATTAGTCAGCAAACCAAATATTTCAGGATATTGTACCCAGGGGAGTTTTATATTCACTTGGGGAAAACTGCATATATAGTGCCATTTATAGGGCCCCGTAGGTTCTATCTGTCTATAAATATCTCCCCTTCAAGTATGGAAACGTTTGTTTCTTTATGTTATTATCATTATTTGGGATCAGAGCACCTACAAATACTTGAATATTCTTGAAATAAGGTTGAAAAAATATATTTTAAGCCTTTAGGAGTTTCTTTTTTTTCCCCACTTCCTATATTTTCTCCCTTCTTCTTCCTCTTTCAAACAAGTAGCTGGCTCTGTGTTTCATTGCTTTCAGAGAGGTCTGTAGCGCAGCCAAAAGCAACAATTTCCAGGTTTTATTTCACAAAGCCTAAACTAAACCCACGGGAGAACTTAGAAGGTTTGTGGAAGAGATAAAAAGGAAAAGGGAATTTAAAAGCAGAGAGTTTTGGAAGAAGCAAGCAGGATAGAGGTACTTTCCTCAGCCCAGAGAAAAGACTTCCTCTGGGAGAGGGGGAAATAAACAAGAAAAGATGTGGGTCCCTGAAAGCTGGGGGCCAGGGAGGAGGCAAGACCCCAGGAAGCAGTGACTGTCCCACTTTAGACAAATGAGAGCAAGGCCAGAGTTGCTGCAAAAGACCTTGGGACACAGCCTGAAAAGACCCGCACGGGCCCAGGTGAGGCCCAGACAACCAATCCTCGTGGAAACGTGCGAAAGTAAAGGTGTGCTCTTTTGAGGGTTTGAGTAGGGCTGATCCACCACCCAATTCCCCCAGCAGTGACCACCTCGCACTGCGTAATTACAGAGTGGTCATTCTCAAAGACCCACACCAGCTGGGGGATGAGATGAACAAAGGGGTGAAGGAGACACAGAATCCCATCCTTCCCCAATCATGTCTGATTCTGAATTTTCCCCAGAGGTTTCTTATCCAGGTATGAGACACCTCACCCTTTGCTTTCCACTCCAAACTCTTTCAACCCATTTCTCTGATCACAGAGCAGAAGTGGTAGAAAAGAAGGGTAGGATCACTCAGAACAAGAGCTTCCTTTTCAGAGTCTAACAGGAAAAGGGTGGTGATGTACTACCGTGGTGAAAGTAAATGTGGGTGTGATCTATGGGTTTCATTTTTTCCCATACTTTTGCTATTGCTTAATGCCAGTGAGGAACCAGTGAGCTGCCTGCATCTTACTTAATGTTTCGTTAAAAACAGGTCACTTGCTTACTGCCTCCTGGACTGCCATAAATCCAGGAAGTCTGCCTGTTCTCATAATTTCACAGGCCCAGAAGTCTGAATATCCACTGGGGTAGAAGTGTCTATTCTGACCTCTTCTAATCCCTTTTTCCTTTAAAGTACCTCCTTCGCTTTTCTCTGCCCTTAAGTCCCAGACTTCCCTTCTCCCCACAATTTCCACTCCTTCCTAAATAATGGCATTCCTTTGGATCCAGTGCAAGGTGATAGATACCTTGTCTGATAAACTAATCATTGGCTTTATGTTTTTTGCGTTCTTTAGTTTCTAAGCACAGAGGTGATTGGCTATAAGTTAGAGGAGGCTTCCCCACCCCACCCCCAATGAACTGACATTTATCTTTACATCCTTTCACACGGAGAGGCCTCATAGCACAGCCACACTATGAAGTTAGTCTGCTGATGTGATCCCATCACTTAGCAAATATTAATTAAGCATTTACTATGTGCTGGGCATTATGCTGCACATTAGGGAGTCAAAACAAGTAAGCCATTGTCTCTCTCTTTAAGGAGTTCCAGATAACTAGGAAGGGACAGAGTGGAGGTTATTCAGCTCCACAATTAACTTTCTGAGACTTTCACCATAAGCAAGCAGTGCATGTCCAGAATCTGCTGTGAAGTGTGGTCATTCTCCTCTTGACCTATGGCAGAGAAATGCATTCTTGCCAATCAGGGCATTTTTGAAATGGTTGACTGTGTCCCCAGTACACGAACAGTTTTGTTAATCATTTTGCCCCACTTAATCGGTGGGTGGACTGGTAAGGCAGAGTTTGGGAAAGCACACTCCAAATCCTGAGCTGAACTCAGCATGACCCTTGCTTTCTTTTTCCCGTTGGCTTTTTCCAACCCCAACACACCTTTGGAAAACTCAGTCCAGTCCACATTTGGCAGAAACTAGGTGCTGACTAATTGTTGACCTAAGCTTTTTTTAAAGGTTAAGTTGAATTCTTTTGAGTGAAATTCAACCAAAACAACCATCATATTCCTTACAGATGAACTGCTATAGTAGTCAGGTGATATTCCTTCTGAAAATTACTGACTTAGCTGGAAGGAGCCTCTTCAGTGACTGGTTACTTCTCAGGAAGGCTGCCTAAGACCATATTTTCCATCAAGAATGCTAAATACCTTCCAGATGAAGTATTTGTGTAGGCAATTGTAATTGTCTAGGACAAATGCAAGGACATGACCCTTGGAGTCCCATGTCTTAGATGGGCTTTGAGCCAATAAGGCCAGGCTGTGTTTGGGTGGGTCATGCAGCCTTCCTGGAACTCTCCTCTGTGCTCAGATGCCCCCTCACTCTCCTGCAGAAGGCCCAGAGGAGAGGAGAGGAGAGACAAGTGACAATCTTCACACCCTTCCCCAGGAGGCTCACAGCAAATCTAGCCCTTTGGGGCTGGAAGAACAGGACAGCAATTACATGGAGTTTTATAGTCACTACAGGTAAACTGGTAACAGCACATTTAAAAAAATTAATGACAAGTCTAGGTTTTTTGTTTTTGCTGGCATCCTTGCCTTAGTGCTAAAGCTGAGATTGTGCATAAATGGAATGTGAATTGTAATTTCACGGGCTTCAGAAGGGATTACTGCCTACCTTGCAGATCCATATCTTTAGTTTGAGACTGAGATGTCTGTTCTAATGCAAATATCACTGGGAATGCAGGACTTTATGTCTTCTGGACCATTTATGCCTTGATCTAGATGAGCTTCAGATTACTTCCTGAGAGCCAACTGACAAGGGCAAGAAAGACCGAGAATATGAGGAATGGGAGAATGAGCACCTAAATGGGAAATGGACACCGATCTATTCATAAGATGGGTACTGAAGCAAATGGGGCTACTGCCAGGCCAACTCTATTTAGAATAGAGCAAAATATTTTCTGGCCGGCACCTCTCCAATGGTCACATTTTTCAGAATATTTGTTTCTGGAGACAGAGATCTGCTTTAGTGATATAGTCAGAGAGCTTATGCACCATGGTAATATTTAAATAAGTGTGCTTCCAGAGTAAAATAAATGTTTAGATAGCTGTAGATACACCACCCAAAAAGTGTACATTTAATCTCTTGCTCCAGAATTAAGACTTTGGACTAAAAACACATCAGAAGGAACTTGATAGCTCACAGCTTTCACATTATGTAGAAATGATCCATGGCCACAGAATCTCTTAAGTTGGGAGCTTCTGTTGGCAATTGTGTCTGTACATGTAAGGACTTCATAAAATGTTATTCAAATGATATAATTTTATGACTATAGAAGCATTCTCACAACACTGCACCTTTTGCTGTAATTGCAAGTTAAACCAAAAGTCACAGTTTGTATTTCAAAGATACTCCCCAGTCCATATGCATAAATGCACTTTTTATCCCTCAAAAATTTGTAGTAAATGTTAGAAATAGCTCTGTAGTATATATAGACATTACTTTTCATGTCTCATCCAGTGCCAAAAATCAAAGATTATACTTCTCATTTTAATTAAATCCCCATCAAAATTACAGTAGAAATTTTAGGGGACCTCAGCACATTTAGGATGTGGAAGAATAAAAATTCATGAATACCAAAAACTGTTCTTTAAGTATAGAAAATGGAAGGGACTCTGACCCAGAAATTAAGACACATTATATATCCACAGTAATTTTTCAAAACACATGGTATTCATATAGGGACAAATAGACCATGGAGTTAAATATTGAGTTCAGAAATATGTACAAGTGCATATGGAAACATGCCATATGATGGATACAGTACAAAAGACAAGGGGAGAAAGGATGTGTTGTGTGTGAAATGGTATTAAAAAACTGGTCATCCAGCTCATGCAGCTCAATAGCAAAAAAACAAATAACCCAATCCAAAAATGGGCAGAAGACTTAAATAGGCATTTCTCCAAAGAAGATATACAGACTGCCAACAAACACATGAAAGAATGTTCAACATCATTAATCATTAGAGAAAAGCAAATCAAAACTACAATGAGATATCATCTCACACCAGTCAGAATGGCCATCATCAAGAAATATAGAAACAATAAATGCTGGAGAGGGTGTGGAGAAAAGGGAACACTCTTGCACTGTTGGTGGGAATGTGAATTGGTACAGCCACTATGGAGAACAGTATGGAGGTTCCTTAAAAAACTAAAAATAGAACTACCATATGACCCAGCAATCCCACTACTAGGCATATACCCTGAGAAAACCATAATTCAAAAAGAGACATGTACCAAAATGTTCATTGCAGCTCTATTCACAATAGCCCGGAGCTGGAAACAACCTAAGTGTCCATCATCGGATGAATAGATAAAGAAGATGTGGCACATATATACAATGGAATATTACTCAGCCATAAAAAGAAGCGAAACTGAGCTATTTGTAATGAGGTGGATAGACCTAGAGTCTGTCATACAGAGTGAAGTAAGTCAGAAAGAGAAAGACAAATACCGTATGCTAACACATATATATGGAATTTTAAAAAAATGTCATGAAGAACCTAGGGGTAAAACGGGAATAAAGACACAGACCTACTTGAGAATGGACTTGAGGATATGGGGAGGGGTATGGGTAAGCTGTGACAAAGCTAAAGAGAGGCATGGACATATATACACTACCAAACGTAAGGTAGATAGCTAGTGGGAAGCAGCCGCAGAGCACAGGGAGATCAGCTCGGTGCTTTGTGACCGCCTGGAGGGGTGGGATAGGGAGGGTGGGAGGGAGGGAGATGCATGAGGGAAGGGATGTGGGAACAGATGTATATGTATGACTGATTCACTTTGTTATAAAGCAGAAACTAATAATAAAAAAAAAAAATGGTCATCACCTGGGAGACAATTAAGTTGGATCTCTACCTCATACCATACATAAAAGTGAGCCTCGAAGGTTTAAGGAACTAAAAGTATGAAGGAATATATGAAGCTAGTAGAAGAAAATACAGAAGAGCATCTTTGTTATCTCGGGGTGGGGAGGAAATTTTTAATAAGACCCCAAATCATACATCATAAAGGGGGAAATAGTTGAGTTTCTTTTCATCAAAGAAACCCTCCCAGTCTTAAAATACATGTGATTGGGCAAAGTTAGTGACAGCATAACTGACACGCTATCTATATCTGAGTATATCTAGAATATATATTATGGATAGAGTTAACAGAATAATGAAGATTTGGACAAGAAATTTGAAATGTCTAAACCCAACAAAGAAGTAGCATCTAAAACATTCAAGTGACACCAATAAATTAACAAATAACAATGACAAAAATTAGTTAAGCCAAGAAAGAAATGTGCAAAGAATTAATAGCTGTATAAATTATGTATATTATTTCTATCCATAGAACAGAGAAACCTGTAAACCAGCAAGTATATAAAACTATGCTTAAGTCCAATAGTGCTTAAAGGAATTGAAAAATAAATAATAGCTTTTTGTACCCTTCAGATGGCAAAAATTAAAGTAAAAAAACACCAAGTGAACAGGAACACTTGTTCAAGAGGTGAAAGAAGAAATGGTGTAGCCTTTCTATAGGGCAATCTGTCAATACTTATCCCATTGACCTTCTTCTAACTACTATGTGTATGTCCCAGAGAAACTTTTGCACAAGTCTATAAAGATGCATATAAATGGATATTCGTCTGTAAAGGGGAGAGATGCCCATCACCACGGTGTAGAGAAGTAATATGGTCTGGGACAGACAAATCCTGAACAATGCAAACGTGAGTGAAAAAAAAGTAAGAAATAGACACACTGTAGACTACAATACATAACAATTTAATTTAAAACATGTACATGTATTATACAATAATGCATATTTTAGAAGAATATATATGAATCCAAAGACACATAGCAAGCACATTAGAGAGGGTTTGTTGAGAAGGCAGTGGAGGAAATGGGAATAAGAACCAGAGGAAGAGATAAGAATATTGAAACTTGACTAAATGAAAATTAAACAAAAGTGATACCTTGCCCAGATGAGCACTGAGGAGTACAATGATCTCAACTCTGCACCCAAGTTCCAAATTTTAAAAAGAAAAAAAAAGTGAGAGAGCTTTCCTGAGGTCACACACTGAATTCGAAGCAAGACCTGGGCTTTAGTAGTATTGACAGCCTCATTTACTGAGACCTTGACCTGTACTAGTCATTATCTAATAGCTTGACATTCTATGCATTATCTCATTCAAACCTCACATTAAAAAAAATAATCCACATTATTATTTCCATTTTACAGATGAGGAAGCAGAGACTCAGAGAGGTTATGTTATCTGCCTAAGGTCACACAGCTAGTAAGTGGCATAGCTGGAATTTGAATCTAGATCTACATAACTGAAGTTCATGTGCTATATTTCCTGCCATTGTTCACAATTTTAATAAATAAATGAAGTTACCAAAACCAAGTTCATTCTTTCCTACTCCAATCCCCAGTCCTCTATCATTGACCACTTTGGTTACTGTGGTAGACTGAATAATCCCACCACCACCCATATGCCCACATCCTAATATCTAAAACCTCTGAATGTTTCCTTATGTGGCAAAAGGGACTTTGCAGATATGACCTAGTCAAGGATTTGGAGAAGGGAAGAGTATTCCAGAGTATTCAGGTGAGTTCAGTGTAATCCCAGGGGTACATTGGAGTGTCAGAGAGAGGAGGAGATGTGATCGTGGAAGCAGGAGATGGGAGTGATGCCAGGAAGGGGTCATGAGCCAGGGAATATAGGCAGCCTCTACAAGGTGAAAACAGCAAAGAAATGGATTCTCCTGTGAACCTTCAGAAAGAGCCAACAACTTGATTTTAGCCCCATAAGACCCATTTCTGACTTCTGACCTCCATAACTGTAAGAATATAAATCGGGCTTCCCTGGTGGCGCAGTGGTTGAGAGTCCGCCTACCGATGCAGGGGACACGGGTTCATGCCCCAGTCCAGGAGGATCCCACATGCCGCGGAGCGGCTGGGCCCGTGAGCCATGGCCGCTGAGCCTATGCGTCCGGAGCCTGTGCTCCGCAACGGGAGAGGCCACAACAGTGAGAGGCCCGTGTAATGCAAAAAAAAAAAAAAAAAAAAAAAAAAAAGAATATAAATTCTATGTCATTTAAAGCCACTGTTTGTGGTAATTTGTTGTAGCAGCAATAGAAATATTACAGACTTACTTCAGGATCTTTAGAGCCATCAGAGGGGTAATAGATGTGTTACCAACAAGGTTTAACAACCAGTTAATACCAAATGTGGAACTGAAATCTGGATTTCTTTATGCCTCAGTACTGGGTTCTTTCTACTACATCTTTCATTGGATACACACAAGTTTCTGGAGTAATAGCAACAGGGAATTTGAAATCAAATAAGTAGACATTGAAAGTGTGTGACTTGTTTCCAAGGGGGCACAGGTTTAGACACCAGGCACAGAAACCAAAGACACACCCTGTGGTCCTGTTACAGAGAATAGCTCAGTATACGAAAGGAAATGTTTCTACGCTTAAAGTCCTATGCCTGGCTATCAGTGAAGTAGAACAATTCAGGTTTGATTCAACTGCTCCAGCAATGCTATCTACACATATTAATTAGTTCTTAATAAAAATCATTTTCACAAGGCAAAAGAGGTATAAATAATGCTATTTATGAAGTTACTGTAATATTGTAAAAAGAAAAAAAAATACTACTGGAGTTGACATCAGAACTGGGTTCAACTTCCAACTCTGCCATTAGCTCTGTGATCTGGCTAAGTCAGTTTGCCCTTCTGGGTCTCAGATTCCTCACCCATGGAATGACCTGCATAGCCCACCACAGCTCTTCCGTGCTAGACCAAATCATTCAGCACTCTCTACGGAGCCAATGCTGTCCTAACACCAGCACCAGGCTGGAAGCCAGAGAGAGGAGCCCTGACATTCACTGAGTGCCTCCTGACAGCCTGGTGCTGTGCTCCAAGCTTCACTTGTGTCACAATGGTGATGCTCACAGCTCCACAGGGTCATATTATGATACATATTTCACAACAGAGGACAGCAGAGACCCAGAGAGCTCAAGTAACACACTCAAGATCATGCAGCACATGTTAGTTAGAACCAGTTCTGCCTTGAAGTGCTGTGGTCTACAGTGCTATGCCATCTCCCATCTCCTCCTCAAAGGTTAAATAATGTAACACACACACACACACACTTTTCAGGTGTCAGACACTTCACACTCATCAGTTCACTCAGTCCTACCAGCAACCCTCTGACAAAGCCAAGGCAGATGAGGAAACTAGCTCAGATACTTTTAAGGAACCTGTCCAAAGTCAAGAGCTGGGAAATGGCAAAGATGGTGGAACTTGCAGTTGAGTCTCTCTGACTCCTTGCTCTTTCCACGATGTCCCAGGTCCCTGCTCTGCCACCACCAAAGGGGTCTTGGGTAAGTCACTTAACCTCTGTAAACTTCAATTCCTTCTACTGTAAGATTTTTATTATAATACCCGTCCCTGAAGCCATCTTGAGGATTAGATCATTCTAAGAAAGTGTTTTGCAAGCTTTTAAGAATATACAAACGACAAGAGTGTTTCAGCTTCCCTTGAGCAATGACTATTTGTGTCATCTAATTTAGATCTTTTTTTGAAAGTTTAGACAAAACTATCATAACGTGTCAGGAACTAAATACCTCTATGAAACATAATTCTGTAATGCCTGACACAGGTTGAGGGCTTATGTGTTTGCTATTGTTAGTAAGAGAAGAGCCTTAATCAGTAGCTGTTCAGAAAGGCAATCCTAGCAAATACTCAGATGATCAATAACAGCATCTAGGGCAGTAGCCAGTCCATTAACTGGTACTGAAACCACAATTCCACATTACTGAATTTCTTAAATTCATTATGTAGTTTAGGTTTGTTAGATTATCACATAACTAAATTTGGAAAGGTAAAATAACTAGAGATTTCTGGAATGTGAGGTTCCTTGTCATTTAATATAATTTAGAAATGTTTCCTGAATACCCTGCCACAAATAGAGAAAATTATTTAGGGCATCAAGCAGGGAAGTACACCTACTCATGTATCTTTGGTGATGAATATTGTCCTCCTAGGCTGACCTGGCAGCATGTGTAAGGATACACATGACTTAATGAGAGGGGATAGGGCCCTCAATCACCTTAATCAATTATCAACCTTGGTGATAAATGGAGTGACACATGTGGGAGACTCAAGAATTGCCTCCAGAATTTCTGTAGAGGTTTTCTGAGTCAACTTTTCAGTCATTTAAAATATTTTTTGATATCCAGGAACACTTCCTAACACTTGACTTTGTCTATGTTCTGGCCATTTTCAATTGCACTAGAATCCATTTGCCATGAATGAAGTTCAGTATAACACTAAACCTGCTGTGGGACAGAAAAACCTAGAATGAGTACCAGTTTGCTATAATTGGAATAACTTTAGTTTCAAAAATCTTATTCATAACTAGCCAAAAGAATAACTAAAATCCTTTTTAATGATAGATTTATCATCATTTCTGGTGAATTTCTTCTACTAGCATTGTGTCACTTTCATTATGAATTAATAACCTATATACTTAGAATAAACCACAGATCCACCATGAAAAGTTGCTGAAGAACCACAGATGGTGCATTTTAAAAAGATGTTACTAAAATTTAATTAGAAATTTTGAAATACGTAGAGTCCTTTCAAATTAGTCATAATAATAGGAGTCAGGAATAAGTTAAATTCACATACATCCCCAAAGATGATTCTTCCACCAAAACTTTTATTATTGCATAGATCTTGGAGTTGAAAGACATGCACTTGAGTCCTAGCTCTGCCACGCACTGGCTCAGGCTCAAACTCTGAGCATTTCCTTACCTGTCATATAGGCATAATGATGATACTCCAAGGGTTTATTTTATCAAATTCTGTAATGACTATGAAAATGTCATATGAATTATAAATGTTAATTAGTATTGAATGTTAATAAATTACAAGACGTATATTTTGTTCAAATTATAATAGAAATTGTTGGCCTTAGAAGACAAAGAGAATACTCACATTTTAAGTTCTTCCTTGTTCTATTACAATATTGAGAAAGCAAAGAAAGGTATTTCAAAGACCCAGCAAATGAAAGTCATAACTGGGTATAACTGAATCTGTGGAATATTGAGTAGCTCTAAAAATTGTTGCCAGATCATTTCTCAAGCTAACTCTATAAAGAATGTGTTAATATAATGCAGAGAAAAATTATATGAATACTCTTCCACATGGAAGTGATAGACAGTGGTGTGTGATATGGAAACTAGAAAGATGAATAAGGTAAAATCTCTGCCTTTGAGAGCAAAGAGTAATGAATAGTCCTTAGTCATTCATCATCAGTTGGGATCATTGTTTCCAAAATTTATTATTTTCTCTCTCTCTCTCTCTTCCTCCTTCTCTTCTTCCCCCATCCCCTCTCTGGATCTGCATGTCTTGCTATGTATCTGTATACATTTACATGTATGCATGTATATATGAATATATATGCACAATTCAGTATATGTTCATATATCATCTAATAGCCTCTGGGATAATTTCTTATCAGGAAAATTACTTATCCCAAAACATACTCTTGTCTCAATCTTTCTCACCTCAGTATATGGCACTAGCATTCCCCTGGTTGCTCAAGTTACAGGAGACTTAAAAAATAAGAGTGAAAATAAACATAATTTTATAAATGATTTTGAAGTCTTAAGAGAAGATATAATAGTTAATAATGATTGAAGGCTTATATATGAGAAATTTCCCATCTCATTCAAATCTCAGAACTATGCTATAAAATAGATATTTCTGTCAATCCAAGTTGCAGGTGAGGAAACTGAGAATCGTAGAATATAAGTAACTTGTCCGAGGCCATACAGTTAATGTGTGATAAAACCTGGGATTAAAACCTAAATCTGTCTTATTGTAGAAATCATTTTTTGCATGTGTTTTTTGTGTGTGTGTATGAGTGTGTGTATTTCATAAAAGTCTGTGTCGTTGTTACAAAAAAAGGAATAAGGAAGGCAAACTTAAGTATCTAACCTGTAATATGCAAAGTACAAAAACCTGTGCATATTGATGATAATCACATAAAGATTAAAAGACCAGATTCCATCAAAGGACACATTTTAGGGGCATGAACTAATTCTTTTTTAGGAGTAAAGGGACTCATCGAAGAGATATTTTAATAGACTGATCTTGCTGTCTTCACATGGCAAATTGTTTCCAAAGATGGCCACATTCCTCTCATCTCTGTATACCCATGACACTTCATCCTGAGGAGGTGGAGTCTATTTTTCCTCTCTTTGAAACTGGGCTGTCCTTGTGACTCATTTTGTCAAAAAGTATATGGCAGAAGTGATGTTTTGACAGTTCCAGGCCTAGGCCTTAAGAAATATGGTCAGTCCTGTTTTAATTCTCTTGGAATGCAGCAGCCATATAAAGAAGTTCAACTACTATGTTAGAGAGATAAGCCTCTTGGATGGATGGGCGGGTGCATGGATGAATGGGTGGGTGGGTAGATGAATAGATAGGTAGATAGATAATGATTGATAGATGGATAGATGCTGGCTAGATAGATAAATACATAGAGAGATAGATAGATAATCATATATATAGAAGGAAGCCCTGGATAATAAGAGAGTTTGAAAGAAAAGAGGGAAGACCAGCCAGCCCCCATCTGATCCATCCACTCCAGGTGAGGCACCAGACATGTACATGAAGCTTGAACTACCCCAGCCAACACCACGTGGCCCAAAGACAATACATCCCCACCGAGCCCTCCTCAAATCGCGGAATAAGGAGAAAATGAATAGTTGTTATTGCCTGTTATTTTAGTTACCTGTTGCTCCATAGCAAATCACCCTAAATCATAAGCAATACATAACCAAAACACCTAGAAAGCTGGTTCATACTACATTTTACACTGAGCAGCAGAACCAAAAATTATGACTGCATAATGACTTCTTCAGTTTTTTAATCAAGCTGAAGCTAAACAACAAGTTCTTATTACTTGCAGGTTACTGGTGACTATAAAAAAGTTAATATAATGCCAATAGTGACTTATTTTTAATGTTCAAATTTGGAAATTACAGGGCTCTTGGCAAACATCTCATTTACCTCTCAAGGGTAATGTAACAGCTTTTTAAAGATAAGAAACCTGAGTCTTTTTGAGGGATTAAAAAAAAAAAACCTGAGTCTTTTGAGAGATATGATTAAGAAACTAGGATACCCAAACAAATTATAAATAGAAAATATTCCTCCCAAAGTCTTTTTCATTTTATTTAGTTTTAAAACATCATAAACTGAACTTAGTGAAGGTAGAGAGTTTGAAAAGGAGGATAAGAAAAGTTTTTAATAGATCAGAAATCATTTTACATAGCTGCAGACAGAGTGAAGTCAATTTTTTCTTTATTCCTGCCAACCTGGGAGACAGAGATGAATGAGCTCCAGAGCCAACCTTCATCCTCAGACTAGGCATTAGTTTCAATCCCCTCTTCCACTAAAGTTCAATAAGAACTTTAAGGAGAACAGTATTTCCTTAGATTGGATTTCAGATCACTAGTCATCTAGTGCAATTGAAAATGGCCAGAACATAGACAAAGCCAAGTGTTAGGAAGTGTTCCTGGATATCAAAAAATATTTTAAATGACTGAAAAGTTGACTCAGAAAACCTCTACAGAAATTCTGGAGGCAATTCTTGAGTCTCCCACATGTGTCACTCCATTTATCACCAAGGTTGATAATTGATTAAGGTGATTGAGGGCCCTATCCCCTCTCATTAAGTCATGTGTATCCTTACACATGCTGCCAGGACAGCCTAGGAGGACAATATTCATCACCAAAGATACATGAGTAGGTGTACTTCCCTGCTTGATGCCCTAAATAATTTTCTCTATTTGTGGCAGGGTATTCAGGAAACATTTCTAAATTATATTAAGTGACTAGGAACCTCGCATTCCAGAAATCTCTAGTTATTTTACCTTTCCAAATTTAGTTATGTGATAATCTAACAAACCTAAACTATATCATGAATTTAAGAAATAATCAATATATGTTCCATCCTCTGAGCTAGAGTACAAATAACGAAGCAAGAACTTTCTAATAAATAATAAAAGCAAAGTAGTTAATTCACAAATTCTTTAAACCTCTATCCATAAAGTTAATTTGTTTACATAATGACCTCAATCTTCACTATTACTATCAGCACAAAAAGTGTTTTTTACTGAACCAAGTTCTCTGACACAAAATGAAATAACAATACATTATGTTTTTCTTAAATTCTATTTGTTTTATTCTAAATAGTTAAAATATTCATATGGAACATTAAAAAGAATGTATATATGTAAAACATATTCATATGGTCCAAAATTCAAATGGGTATGTAATGTTAAAAGTCACATTCCTATCCTGTGTCCTCACCACCCAGTTCCCCTGCCTAGAGTTTCCTGCGTATTCGTCTAAAGATATTTTATGCCTTTAGAGGCAGATATTTTCCCCTTCCCATGCTTTTAGAATACAAATGGCCACCTTATATTTGTATATTGTTCTGCAATATACATTAAGATAAATTATGTTAAGCCTCAAAACAGAGGAAAGAAAGGTAAGAGCAACTAAAAAAATGGAAAAATAAATGTAGAATAAAGAAGATCAGCAATGCCTAAAACTTATTATTTGAAATGTATAAAAATATTGATTGATCCCTGGCAATCAAGAAAAGAGAGAAACAAGGTACAAAATAAAAAATATTGGGAATTTACAAAGTGACATCAGTATGAATCATGAAGACACTGGAAATATCCTAAGAGGATATCACGAAAAATAGTATTCAAATACATTTGAAAATTTAGGTCCAAATCAATAAATTTCTTTAGGAAAACATTAACTTTCTAGAACTGACACAAAAAGAAATAGAAAACATAAATAGTACTATAACAATTAAAAGAATCAAGTGTGTAATTTAAACATTTTCCATAAAGAAATCTCCAGGCCCAAAGGAGTATGTGAGAAAAAAATTAAACATTTTTAATTACCTCTGCTTCATACTATAAACAAAAATCAAGTCCAGGTGGATTGTAGACTTAAATGTGAACAGTTAAACAACAAAGCTTCCAGAAGATATCATGGACAACATCAGGATCTGGGGTTAGGGAAAGAGATCTAAAACAGGAATCAAAAAGCAAAAATCATAAAGAAAAAGATTAAGTAATTAGACTAAATTGAAATTATGAACTTAAGTTCATAAAAAGACTCTATTAAAGTAATAACAAGTGGGAGAAGAAATTTTCAACCCAGACAATCTAAGAGCGCACGTCCAGAATATATGAAGAACCCTACTAATTGATGAAAAAAAGGACAAATAAATCAATTAGAAAATGGTTCTCTTAAAAATTTTCTTCACAAAAGATGATGACCAACTGGCCAATAAACATATGAAAAGGCTCACGATCTCACTGATCATTAGGGAAATACAACACACCCATCAGAATATCTAAATCTAAATATCAAGTGCTGACAAACTTATGACAGAACAGGAAATTTTGTCCGCTTTAGGTGGAATGTAAACCACTTTGAAAAACTATTTTCTAAAATGGCCATGCACATCCTACGGCCCTATGTAGCGGGTCTGGCTGCATAATTTGTGGATCCAGTACAAAATAAAAATACAGGACCTGTTCAAATAGCAGGGGGAAAGTACTTCAAAAGGTACTAAAACATAAAAATTTTTCCTTTCTTGCACAGTATCTCTGGCAACATGTCATGATGTTGTTTATTTGCTCTTTAATGCCATTCTAAGCAAAGAAAAATTAAAATTTTAAATTATCTTGAATTTTACAATTAATCTCTGTATTGTACAATGCCAGTTTTAAGTGCACATATAAAGGCACTTGACTCATATGTGGAATCACCAGTATTACACAATTTGTATTTTATAGCCCATACATGGAGATGTACTTTATCCTACCAAAACAGTGGAAACACTGCACAAAACTAACTCTGCTATTTTTATTTCACCTCTTGACGTGTTCATATTCTATCTACATTCTCTACCTTTGGCTTACTTTAACCCTTACTAAGAAAGGACTAAGAGGAAGGGTTTGTCCCATCTTTCCCTTTCCTTCTCTGTCATCATTTTCAGAGTTAAGTGGTTGGCTAATAAAGGGAAGTCGTTTTCCTTAGAATGCATTACCTTCTCCCTGCACTTGATGCAAATACTGATTTGAATGAAAGCATGGCCTCTTGAGGCAGTCAGTGCCCTGCTTACTCAGTCCAGTCTGTAGATGTAATACACTTATCTTAAATTTGTTTTGAATCTTGTTGAACTTCAATGAATAGTAGCTCCACCAGAATTCTATGCTTGCAGGGTTTTGGTCACAGGCAAATGAAGCCACCAGGAACTGCGAACATGGACATTGTGCCTTTTTCCTCTGCTATGCACATGCTCATTATTCCATCAGACTTCAATTACAAAAGATAAGCTTCAACATAAAATTGTTAAGAATTTTGAGACTGAAAAGATGAGAGATCTAATTCGAAAATATACATGCACCCCAGTGTTCATAGTGGCACAATTTACAATAGCTAAGACATGGAAGCAATCTAAATGTCCATCGACAGATGAATGGATAAAGAAGACGTAGTATATATATATATATATATATATATATATATATATATATATACGATGGAATATTACTCAGCCATAAAAAAGAATGAAATAGGGGCTTCCCTGGTGGCGCAGTGGTTGAGAGTCCGCCTGCCGATGCAGGGGACACGGGTTCGTGCCCCGATCCCGGAGGATCCCACATGCCGCGGAGCGGCTGGGCCCGCGAGCCATGGCCGCGGAGCCTGTGTGTCCGGAGCCTGTGCTCCGCAACGGGAGAGGCCACAGCAGTGAGAGGCCCGCGTACAGCAAAAAAAAAAAAAAAAAAAAAAAAAAAAAAAAAAAAAAAAAAAAAAAAAAAGAATGAAATAATGACACTTGCAGCAACATGGATGGACCTAGAGAATATCATACTAAGTGAAGTAAGTCAGACAGAGAAAGACAAATATTATATGATATCACTTATATGTGGAATCTTAGAAACAGTACAAATGAACTTATTTATAAAACATAAACAAAGTCAGAGACATAGAAAACAAACTTATGGTCACCAAAGGGGAAGTGGGGGAGGACTAAATTAGGAGGATGGAATTAACAAATACACACTACCGGGGCATCCCTGGTGGCGCAGTGGTTGAGGGTCCTCCTGCTGATGCAGGGGACACAGGTTCGTGCCCTGGTCCAGGAAGATCCCACATGCCGTGGAGCGGCTAGGCCCGTGAGCCGTGGCCACTGAGCCTGTGCATCCGGAGCCTGTGCTCCACAATGGGGGAGGCCCCAACAGTGAGAGGCCCATGTACCGCAAAAAAAAAAAAAAAAATACACACTACCGTATATAAAACTAGATAAACAGCGGGCTTCCCTGGTGGCGCAGTGGTTGGGAGTCTGCCTGCTGGTGCGGGGGACACGGGTTCGTGCCCCGGTCTGGGAGGATCCCGCATGCCACCGAGCGGCTGGGCCCGTAGGCCGTGGTCACTGAGCCTGCGCATCCAGAGCCTTTGCTCCACAGCAGGAGAGGCCACAGCAACAAAAGGCCCACGTACCGCAAAAAAAAAAAAAAAAAAAAAAAAAAAGATAAACAACAAGGACCTAGTGTATAGCATAGGGAACTACATTCAATATCTTGTATTGTAATAACCTATAATGAAAAAGAATTGATAAAAAGAATATAGATACATACACATCATGTACAACCAAATCACTTTGCTGTACACGTGAAACTAACACAATATTGTAAATAAAATATACTTCAATAAAGAAGAGGAATTTTAGAACAGAAATAACAGAGCACCATACCAAGTACTGAGCTTTTGCAAGCACAGGGCACTGTGCAGCTGTACAAGTTGCATGCCAATGAAGCCAACCCTGCCCAGCAGATCCACTCCTCTATTTATAGCCAACAGAAATGCATGCATGTGTGCACCAAAAGACATGCTCAAGAACATTCCTAATATCATTATTTCTAGTATCCCTAAACTAGAAATAATTCAAATGTCTACCAACATTAAATGAATAATTGCATAGTAATATCTATAAAATGGAATAGTATATAACAATTAAAATTAAAGAACTCTAGCTCACCACAACATTGATGACTCACAAATATAATGTTGAGCAAAATTAGCCAAACACTGAAGAATACATGCTTTGTTATTACTTTCATGTAAACTTTTAAAACAGCCAAAATGAAGCTAGAAGTCAGGATAATGTATGCTCCTGGAAAAGAAGGAAGGAGGCATTGATTGAGAGAAGAATGAAGACAATACTCTGTCTCTTGGCCTGGGTGGTGATTACCCAGTAAGTTTATTTTGTGATAGTTTATTGAGCTGAACACTAATAATTTGTTCATTTTTCTGAATTGTCATATTTAATTCTATTTTTTAATTTAAAAATGGAAATATGGAAAAAGTATTCCTTTACTTTTGCTTATTATAGTTCTACAGTGGAAAGTGAGTTCATTTAAAAAAATTATCTGACAAAATATTAATGATGATACATAGCACCTGCTATGATAATCATAGAAATCTATTAGAAAATGAGCACACTAGAGCCTTTTAAGTTTGATGTTTAGGAAGTTCCTCTTTTATTACCATTACAAATCACCATCAGATGTCTTTTCTAATACTATTCTAATTTACTTTTCTAATGACATTATCTACTTCTGGTAGCTGTAGCTTGTTCCATATACACAAATATCATAATCATGGAAGTTATTAATTTTATTCTTTTTTTTTTTTTTGGCCACACCACATGGCATGTGGGATCTTAGTTCCCCGACCAGGGATAGAACCCATGCCCCCTGCACTGGGAGCACACAGTCTTAACCACTGGACCATCAGGGAAGTCCCAAGATTTTATCCATTTTATTATCTCCTATAAGATTATGACTTTGTCAACGTACATATACAAGAATTTCATAAATTTCTACTTATAATTATCATGCATTGAGGAAGCAACAATAGAACACGCCTTAAAGTCTTGTGTGGACTCTAGGTACAAGAGGGCAACCGTAACAATCCAACCAGTTAGTATTGACAAGGATGTCTTGATTTCTACAACTGTTGAACACATAAAGCAGGTGAATTCATAATAATTAGGTTTTCCCCCTTCTAATGAGTTGGTTGTAGGAGTAAGTAAAGAGTGAGAAATAATCCTTTGTTTTCGATGTAACTCTAGAAGAGGGGTCTATGAGAAACAGCAGAGAAATTACACCAGAAGATTAAGTGTTGGCCACAAAAGGGAGCTGTGAGGTGCAGAATGAGCTGATTCTAAGTCTTTGCGATCAATGGCCGTTCAGGGCTAAGAGAGAAATCACTAACATCATCTTCATCACTAGCTTCAGCCACTCCAAATCCCATACAACTTTCTGTCCAGGGCCAAGAAGGGTAAATTAAGAAAAAGAGGTAATGAATGGCAGTATTTTTCCTGTTTGCCAACTCTGCTTAATGTATAGGCCTCTTCTCCATTTTTAGGACCTGGTGTTGAATACTTAACTCAAACAGCTCATGTGGATATATTAAGGAAGCGTGGAATAAGCTTCTTTCCCCTATCCTCAATTCTCCTAGTGAACTCCAGTTACTACCAGAACAATGTATGAAAATGTAACTGTTCTAGAACCATTCCAACCTTTTATAATCATTGAATGTTGCCTGTATTTATTGAACTGACACTACCTTGCTCTGCATCTATGTAAGAAAATGTAAAAGGTGAAAGAAAATTACAATTAGCAAGGTTCTATAACAATTCTGTACCTAAGTGGTACAATTATACTATATGTATTCCATATCTGTAATAATATTTAATTGTGGCTTTTATATCATTTATTATATATTTTTTCAGATTCATGAATTTTCTCTGAAAAAGACTTATTTAGATTGGAATGGATTGATTGTTCAAAGTTAACTATAAGTCAACAAAGAGGAAGTGTATATAATGACAAGGTAGGTGATGAAACACCTCTGACCACATATTATTTAACCACAAATCTGAACCACAAGATAAAGTCATCAGTAGGAGTTGCCCATTTTCACTGCTAATACAAGAATATGCTCAATTCATTGATGTCAATGCTTTACAAATTAGCCACACATGCAAGGTTTCTTTTTCCTTTACTTTTTTGCCTCAACTAGATTGTGAAATTTAATGACCAATTCCTTTAATGTATAGCTAATATTACTTAAGTCTTCTTTTGTAGGGGATTGGGTTACTTTAAGATATTTTATATCTTAAAATCAGACTACTGGGAATCAAAGAAATTAAAACCATCGAAAACTGTCTTCCGCAGTCAGCATGTTGCCTGTGGTGATTTTAAAAGTATGCCCACAAATTCTTTGAAACTTCTCCCTTCAGGAGGTAAAACTTAAGTGTAGGTTAGTTTTAATGACTAACTTCTAATGATTTGGATACAGAAGATATGATGGTATTCACTTCTGAGATTAGAGTATAAGAAACCTGCAGACTCTTCCTTGCAAATGTGCTTTTTCTCTCCTGGATCACTTACTCTGGGAGAAGCCATATCATGAGGAGCCCTGTGGAGAGGCCCATGTAAGGAGGAACAGAAGCCTCTTGCCAAAAGCCATTGGAAAGAGCTTAGAAAATGAACCCCAACCCCACCCGAGCCTCCAAAGACTGAAGACCAGCTGACAGCTCAGCTGCAACCACGTGAGAGATCCTGAGTCAGAACCATCCAGCTAAGCTGCTCCAAGCTTCCTTTGCAAACAGTGGGATAATAAATATTTGTTATTTAAAGTTGTTATGTTTGAGAGTAGTTTAGTACACCATAGATAACTAATATAGATTTTGGTATCTGGAAATGGGATGCTGCAATAACAAAAATCTAAAATGTGGGAATGGCTTAGGAACTGGGCAATGGGCATTGAAGAGAGCCTTAATGAAAGCCTAAAGTGCCTTGAAGTAGCTGTTAATAGATGCCTTGTAGTGTTTGATAAGGCAGTGAGTGAGGGCTTACAAGAAAGTGAAGCAACTGTTATTGGAACACAGAATCAAGAAGAGCTTTGCATTTTAATAGCAGAAAGCTCAGAAACAGTGTTGCACATAGTTATATGAGAAGTGTTAAATGTAAGAAAAAAATGTAACTAATGAACTGGTTGACATAGAGATTTCCAACAGCAGTGTTAAAAGTGCTACCTGCCTTCTTTTTGCTTAAAGTAGAAGGCAGGAGGAGAGATACAAACTAAAGGAAGAATTAATAAACACAAAAGAGCCAGTAATCAATGATTTTGAAAGTTCTTAGCTTTTCACGATGGCAAATGATCCTAAGATTAAGAAACAGCTTCTACGTAAAGAACAAATCCAGAGCACTTCTGGGGGCGAGGGTGGAAACGGGTCAAATATGAAACCAAAGACTGAAAAGTCTTTGGTTTAGACCTCAGGATCATCAGAGGTGGTTCCACAGAGTGTGATTTAATCAGAAAAAGACTCTCTGAGGAGAATTACAGTGTGTATCACGGATGCTCTCAGTCAAACAATAGGGCCTCTGGAAAGCTTAAGGGTATTGTTCCTCAGCCTTCTCAGAAAAACCCAAGGAAGAGCCAGGGCTCCATTGAAAGGATTTGTAGGTATGGCTTTTGTCTAATGGTTCAACTTAATAAGATTCACAGAAAGTCCACAATGTTTTTAAAAGAATTATACATTCAGAAACATTATCAGCTTGGCCTGAGAGGGACAGAATCAGTACAATATGAAAAGTGGCCTTTGGACTACAAAAATTTCACTGGAAGGAAGCAGGCTGAGAAAACTGCTCAGCGGTAAACACAAACTATCTTTCATGACAAAGGAAGGATTACTCAGAGGGCAATGCCAGAAGGCCAGAGAAAGGCATAGAGAGCCATGATGAAGTATTTCCAGGCCTGGAGACCTAATCAAGAACTTCTACCATGTCTGACTGGATTTTATAACTGCTCTGATCAGTGACTCCCAGTTTCCCCTTTTTGTACAGAAATGTCTATAGCAGTTATCCTGTGCCTTTCACACCAGTGATCACTGGGTGTTTTGAGAGGGACAGGTTCTTTTTTTTTTTAATTTTTATTGGAGTATAGTTGATTTACAACATTGTGTTACTTTCTGCTGTACAGCAAAGTGAATCAGTTATACATATAGATATATCCACTCTTTTTTAGATTCTTTTCCCATATACGTCATTACAGAGTATTGAGTAGAGTTCCCTGTGCTATACACTAGGTCCTTATTAGTTACCTATTTTATTTTATTTTTTTGCGGTACGCGGGCCTCTCACTGTTGTGGCCTCTCCCGTTGCGGAGCACAGGCTCCAGACGCGCAGGCTCAGCGGCCATGGCTCACGGGCCCAGCCGCTCCGCGGCATGTGGGATCTTCCCGTACCGGGGCACGAACCCGTGTCCCCTGCATCGGCAGGCGGACTCTCAACCACTGCGCCACCAGGGAAGCCACTAGTTATCTATTTTATATACAGTAGTGCATATATGTCAATCCCAATCTCCCAATGTATCCCTCCCCCACCTTTTCTCCCCTGGTAACCATAAGAATATTTTCTACATCTGTAATTCTGTTTCTGTTTTGTAAATAAGTTCATTTGTACCATTTTTTTCAGATTCCACATATAAGCGATATCATACAATAGTTGTTGTTCTCTGTCTGACTTACTTCACTCAGTATGACAATCTCTAGGTCCATCCGTGTCACTGCAAATGGCATTATTTCATTCTTTTTTATGACTGAGTAATATTGAGAGGGACAGATCCTTGTTTCTTTAGTTCAACAATATATATATCTAGGTTACTATACCTAAGAAAATACACCCAAGGAGCCTCATCCACACCTGGACCTGATTAAATGATGAGATTCTGGATACTGCAATGGGGGCCATGGGAGGAGGTGAGAGTAGGAGAGGAAGTGAATCAGTGGGGGCCAGAGGACACATTGCCATAAGCAGCTTCCTCGAATCCCAGTGATCCCCACCTCCTGGTATCAGACCTTTGTGTAGTGCCTTCCCATTCCATACCAGGGTTGGTCTGTGTGACCAAGAGCATATGGCAGAAGTGATGGTATGTTCCTTCCAAAACTAGATTATAAAGAATTAAAGCTTCTGTTTTGGGAATTGTTTTCTCTTCTCTGTCTCCTCACCCACCACCCATACTTCCTGCCTCTCTTTCTCTCTCTCTCTTAGATCACTCACTGTGTGGGGAACCAGGTCATGAGCAATCCTATGAAGGACCCATAAGGAGAGTAACTGAGGCCTCTTGCCAACAGCTGTAGCTGTCAGCCAAACACATTCTCTAGACCCAGTTAAGATTCAGATGACTCCAGCCCTGGCAGACACCTTGATTGAAGCCACATGAGAAACTTTGAGAAACACCACCCACTTAAGCTTTTCACAGATTTCTGACCCACAGAAACTGTGAAACAATAAATATGTTTGTTGTTTTAAGCTGGTAAGGTTTGAGGTAGTTTTTTATATAACACTAGATGAGAAATACATTGACATATGCTGAATTGGATGGGCCTATTTCATAGAAGCATAAATGAACAACAGACTGGGACTCTCTTGGTTTTCCAGGTTTTTTTTTTTTTTTCTAAAAAAGATGTTTCAAAAATTGACTATGTGCTATTCCTACCACTTCTGATGTCACTCTATGACCTTTCATGGTTAACAAAACAAAAAGTATAACTCAGTTCAAAAGCTGCCTTAGCTTCTTTCATTTTATCCATAATAAATAAAAACTTATCAAGGACCGTGAAATCAAGAAATCCTATATTGGGACTTCCCTGGCAGTCCAGTGGTTAAGATTCCATGTTTCCACTGCAGGGGGCATGGGTTGATCCCTGGTGGGGGAACTAAGATCCCACATGCTGCATGCGCCATGGTCAAAAACTTTTTTAAAAAAGAAAGAAAGAAATCCTGTAGAGGAACACAGAGGTCACCCCCTCGACCAACAAGCCTGGCAAAATCTGAGATTCTAGGTCATTTTGACAGCACATCTGTAGAAATGGTGCAGCAAGAGATAGGACATAATAGAAGTAATTACTAGTATTTATAAATCACTTTGTTTTCAGAATGGTTTTTAGGTCATTTTTAATAGTTTTCATCTTTATTAATTAGCATAGCAGCAGTTTCCCCATTTTACTGATAAGGAGTCTAGGAAACAGGAATACTGCATTCTTATGCCACTCACCCAGTTATCATCAGAGCCCAAGTAGAAATCCATATCTCTTTAAGTTAGTTTATTAAGTTTCCTCAATATCCCAAATACTATGCTAGGTACCAAAAATACAAGGAAAAATAGGTACATGTCCTTATTCCCCAGGATCTTAAAATCTAGTAAATGTAAAAGTAAAATGGTGAGAGCAATGATAGTGATGATATACCAAGTACAGTGGAAGCAAGGGGCAAGCGTACTTTCCGTGTTCTCTTATGATCAGGAGATACTTGGACTTGCAACTCCAAGTATAAGAATAAGTAAGGATTCTTAGAATCCTTAGAATAAGTAAGGATTCTTATTTTTCCCAGTGATTCTATAGCCTAATGAACTCTAATTTCCCTGTATCCTAAACATAAATAGTTGAGAAGCTTCTTTGACTGATACATTTTTGTTTATATGGTAGGATATCAAACTAGAAATTTTGTCTCATGCATCACAATACAATAGATATTGAATTCCAAAGTGAGATGCCAGACCATGTATATATTTTCAAAGAAAATTATGAGAACCAATTTTGGTACCTTTAAAACCTCTGACCCACTTTGATGATATAAAATGTTGAAGGCAGACTGAGAGGGTGGAATTATAAAGGAGTTTTACCTATGGAAAAGAGATTCTTTCTTCTTCAAATGAGGTGAGGAAATCCTGAAGGAGACTCTGGGAGACAATCTGTGTTCCCGCAGTTGTGGAAGCAAGCTGGACTGGGGTGTGACAAGTCTGAGGACTGTGGCTGGATGCTATGGCTGCTGGCCTGAGGTATCAGGACAGAGACATCCAAGAGATTGGCTGCTGTCAGCTCATCAACAGAGACTGATTACAGGTAGACTCTCATCCTGGAATCATTTTAAAAGTCCTCCCATCTGTTCAAACAGGGCTTTGGCCTGATGGCAAGAGATCCCAACAGAATCTGGGCTTGGGTGGACTCCTGAAAACCTAGGGGCACGGCCCACATTGTGGAGTGGAGGTCAGAGAGGCCCAGCAGGTGAGCTGTCAAATAATCCAGAATGGCCCGAGAGAGAGAACATCAGCTTTAAACATCAACCAGGCCCAGAGAGTAAAGAGACAGAATGAAAGTACCAGTTAAGCAAGAACTTTCGGGTCCTCTTCTTGTCTGTCCCTGAGGCTGCTTAGGTGGGACAAGCAACCCATAATCCCTCCCTGACAAGGTTGCAAGGAGACAGCTAGCGATGGGAGGGGAAGGAAAGGGGAAGGAATTCTTACCTATAAATGAAACTAAAATTTAGCCTAGACATTCAAATTTTTTTTTTTTTTTTTTTGCGGTACACGGGCCTCTCACTGTTGTGGCCTCTCCCGTTGCGGAGCACAGGCTCCAGACGCGCAGGCTCAGCGGCCATGGCTCACGGTCCCAGCCGCTCCGCGGCATGTGGGATCTTCCCAGACCGGGGCACAAACCCGTGTCCCCTGCATCGGCAGGTGGATTCTCAACCACTGCGCCACCAGGGAAGCCTGACATTCTAATTTTTGAATCAAGCTCTGGTTTGCAAGTTAAAGCAACCATGGGACTTTCTGTCATTAAGTCCCCTCGAGCTTTTATCCAGCAGCAGGAAAAACATTTATCTTACTGAATACACTTTAAAATATCAGTGGGAGACAAAAATAAAATTGCTTTTCTTATTATATCCCTCAAACTATGCTTATTCAATATACCAGTTGTTTTTATTTTAATGGCAATATTATTCAGGCTAGATTATGAAGAAAAACAAGAATTTAAATGGAAAATTTCATTGCTGCTGTGAAAAGGTATAATTATAATTAACAGCCACAATTCCTTACATTTAAAAAGTTTTTTAAAAAAACTTAAAAATCACCTTCACATCTATTTTTCATTATCTCTATGATACTTTGCAGTAGTAGCAGAATAAGAAGTTAATTTACACCACATCAAGATACCTACATATACATACTTATCTAAACTCTCAGGGTGTATAAATCTAATATAGACTAATAAAATATTAGATATACAAAGGATCCAGCTCAGCCTGGTTTCTCATCTCTATATCTGTCCCAGAATCGCTGGGTCTGGATCCAAGTCCTCACCATCTGGCTGGGTCTGTAGTCCTGGCCTGGGACTGCCCCAGCCCCACGTCCCAGAGCCCCATGTTGCTCTGTTCTATTTCATTCTGTTCTATTCTATTCTATTCTATTCTGAATCTGACTCTGGTGTGAGGCCCCATGTCTGATATCTGGACCTTCACTGCATTCCCAAGTTTTGACATCTAACTCCGTGGCTTACAGTTGGCTTCTGACCATCTCCAAGTTCTTGATTACTCGCCCATATTCCAGTTCCTTACCAGGACTTCTTTCAAAGGACTGGGGGCCTGTCCTGGAAATCAGCCTAGAGAACCTAGCCTTCATATCACTTGACAAATCTTCAAGTCTTCATTGCTGTATCTTCTCAAATGCCAGAACTCCCTGCTATATCATTGTCAATTCTGTTACCAACTATTTGCCTGACTGAATCTGACTTAGCCCTCAGAAAGTCAGAAAGCATGCTTACCCGACAGCTTAAACCTCCAGCCCAGCACATGCATCAGGTGCCAGCTCCCCTGTGGGTGGGTTTATTGCCAGGTCTTAGTCCCTCCTATGAGCCTATTCTGATGAAAAGAATTGGCATGCGCTACTAAACCTCAACAATAATAACAGTTAACATTTATATCTTACTAAGTTCCAATCATTGTGAAGTACTGTATTATTTTATTTATTTCTTACAACAACTCTATGAAGTAGGTACTATTGCCTTGTACAAATGAGGAAACTGAGGCACATACTGGTGAGACAACTTGCCTAATATTTCTTGCTCAGAAGCAGCAGATACCAGGCTTGATAAGTTAAGTAAGATTGCAAGGAAGCAGCATGGGATAGGAGGGGGAAGAATTGATAATTGGATGCATACATTCACTGGAAACTAAAGCATTAAATAGATCTAGGAAATGACAGAAAAACTTTAACCACATGTAGGAAAAGACTAAGTGCATTTTAGAAAAAGGAAAGACAAGTGAGAACAAATGACTTTAAATTTGTTGATACACAGATGAGAAGGGCTATAAAGAGGAAAATAAGAGTTGAATCTGCTAACTAGGCAACTAGACAACCGTTGGCAAGAGGCGCAAGAGAAAAAGACTGGTTTCAGGAGAAGAACCTTCGGTTGCCAAAACCCTAGAGAGGGAAGGAAGCCTGAACTTAGTCCTGGTTGGACAAGAGCTGGAACTGCTCCAAAGTGCTGCAGGAGCTGTCTGGTCTGGCGCACTGAGCACCTTAACTCTCAGTGCAGGAGGGTTTTCTACAGCCTATTGGGAAAAAGAGCTGTAGTACAGCTGTTTGGAGCCCAACCAAACTAGGGTTCTTGGATTCTAGGCTCCACCACTTACTTTGAGAAGATAACTAGTCTTTCTGAGTCTCAGTTTCCTTAGTTATAAAGTAGGAATATTACTATCTCCCATGCAAGATTATGATGATGATGAGAGAAACTATGTAAATAACCAGCACAGTGCCTAGCACAGCACAGGTGCTTGGCAAATACTTAACTGTGGTACCATTGTGATTTGTGGTGATAGGAGGGAAAAGACCACCGTGATGCCAAGAAAAGGATTGTGAGCTCTATTCCTAACAGAGTTCTTGGCACATAGTAGGCAATCAATAAACATTTGTGTGAACAAAGGAGCAAAACAAGGAATAAATGAATCTTAGTGTTTCCATCTCAAGACCCAGAATGTAGTTGCTTGCATAAGATAGGGCAGCATATGTGCCGACATCTGATGGGTCATCTGAAGTTCTGTCATTCTCTGTATCTCATGGGGCTTCTAGGTCTTGCAGACTCTGAGGCAGGGTTCAGTATGCTGCCACACGGGCATGCTATAGGATACTCTGATGCTCTTAATATATAGGATTCATTCAGAATACTAGATGTCACGTCTATGCCGCTTCAGAATTTTCATGAATCTAATTTGAGTATTTTTCCAGGCTTTACTCCTACTCTGGAGGTAGGATGGGTCAAGAAAACGATAAACCAGGCATTTCATAACCTAGATCCCTCAGTTGTCTGAGTCCTCTTGGTCCATATTCATATAGTAGTGTAAAGGTGGTGAAAGACATTACTTGAATATGGATACATGAAAGTTCTGAAGTAGCATAGATGTGACATCCTTCACTTTGAAAAAGAGTTGAAAGTTGGAGAGGAGCAGTAGAAGGAGTTCCAAGAATAGACAGGATGGATTAAAGGAAAGTCAGTATGGAAAGAAATCATACAAGAAAAATGTAGTCACGCAGCAAAAATCTTTCACCATATTCTGAGAGATTGGCTATGCTCACTCCATATCAAAAATGAAATAAAATACAGCATTGTAATGGGCCAGAGATTCAGAACCCCGTGATTTTTTTTTCACAAAGAAGGAACAAAGGATTATTTATACTGATGGTATTTGAAGAGTATTTGAAACTAGTAAATGATGACAACTCGCACTGTAATTAATAAAATATCCAAAGCCAGTGATATGGAAGGGGGAAACCAGATGCTTTTAGGGACCCACCCTTAGTGTGAGAGCTGAATCCCCAGAGCAAAAATGAATACTAATGAAGAGAACTGACTATCAAAATAGATGACTGCAGTTATCATATGGTAGTTGGTTCAGTTCCAACTCAAACAGCAGACCAATCTGTGGTACTCTAAGATCTTTCTACAGCCTGGCACCAGGCAACAAATAGCCCATCTGTATTGCCGGGATGGCACCAGTGAGAGCAGACATCTATTTACATAAAGACAGACTTCAATGGCTAAAATTACCTTATATTTGGCATGGCTTGCTCATAAAAACTGAGCATTTAATATGCCAGTGTGCTATGAATTGTTTTCTTCATGCTTGGTAAATTTTCAGTATTTTTCAAGAGGCTAAATCCACAATTTGCAAGGGCCTAAATTGTTTTACCTTAAAGCAAGCTAACTAGAAAAGTTAATTTACATGTTGTTGGAGTATAACAATGTGGGCCTTTGTACTCAAAAACTATTCATACTATTTTCTTCCAAAATCAAGGATCTTTTTTAAGTTGCTTTTTTTTATGGTTGATACACTGGGTTGTTGGTTTGTTTGTTTTTTTGCGGTACGCGGGCCTCTCACTGTTGTGGTCTCTCCCGTTGCAGAGCACAGGCTCCGGACATGCAGGCCCAGCGGCCGTGGCTCACAGGCCCAGCTGCTCCGCGGCATGTGGGATCTTCCTGGACCGGGGCACGAACTCGCGTCCCCTGCATCGGCAGGCGGACTCTCAACCACTGTGCCATCAGGGAAGCCCAACTGGGTTGTTTTTGTTTTTGTTTTTGTTTTTAAGGCATGCACTATGGAGTCCTATGGCTCTGGATTATAAACTTCTTTTCAGTCCTTACTAGCTCTATTACTGTGGTTATTTGTGGGCCTCTGTTTCTGATTTACAAAGTAAGAATAGGTACACTCACCTCAAAAACTGTTGATGCTAAGCAGGACTCAGAGCACCTTGCAAAGAGTCTGGAAAAATTAAATATTAAGTAAATATTAGTTACCTCTGCTTCTTTCTTCTCTAACCTCAATGTTGCAAGACAATCAAATACAATTTTTTTAAATTTTAAAAAGTAATTTGACCTAAATTTAGCTCTCTGTCCAGATGGATATATTTTTCAGGAAGTAGCTCAGAGAGGTAAATCTATACCTCTGAAATGATTACGGGTAAAGCTAGTGCACAAATATGAATTTTTAAAATCGAAATATTAAATATTTTAAATCAGAGTTCATACTTTAAAAGAATCATGTGAGGTGGCACCCTTGCTTAGAAAAAATAATCACCCCTAATTAATCTGTTTTGTAATTCTGGGTTTCTGGATCCTATATGAAGATCTTGCCTAAAATGGGATATGTCTCTTCTTAGTTCTTTGTAAGCCTATAATTATATATTTACTCATCAATGTCAATAGACTTTGAAAAAGAGTATTGCATAATGTTTATTATATTCTGTATTTAAAAACATACTCTTGGGCTTCCCTGGTGGCACAGTGGTTGAGAATCTGCCTGCCAATACAGGGAACACGGGTTCGAGCCCTGGTCTGGGAAGATCCCACATGCCACGGAGCAACTAGCCCCGTGAGCCACAACTACTGAGCCTGCAGGTCTGGAGCCTGTGCTCCGCAACAAGAGAGGCTGCGATAGTGAGAGGCCCGCCCACCGCGATGAAGAGTGGCCCCCATTCACAGCAACTAGAGAAAGCCCTCGCACAAAAATGAAGACCCAACACAGGCAAAAAGAAAGAAAGAAAGAAAGAAAGAAAGGAGTTCCTTTAAAAAATAAAAATTAAAAAAATAAAAACATACTCTTGTCAGGAATAATATTTGATTTTTTTTGGAATAATAGGGCCTTTGTTACATTTTAGTCTTCCATGGGAAGGGCCTGCCTGATGGGTGTGTTTGTATGTGCGTGTGCATGTGCGTGTGTATTTATAACATGGAATATAAGCATATACTTCACCCAGTACATAGTAGATGTTTAATGACTTTATGTGACTGTTGATTTTAACAAATATTAAGGTATTGTCAGACACTGACACTTCTTGAATTGATTTAACTGGAGCAGACTTTTAAGGGTTAGCAAGAGGAGAAATAAGACTGAAAGCACGGAGAAGGCCTTATCCCCTCCACCAAGAGTCTGGACTTGTGGGACATTGAAGGTGAATACAGGGCCACTGAAGATAAAAATTCACTGCAAATGGAATACATCCGAGAGAAAACACATAGAAATATTAAAAATTGGTGTATGCAGAGTACAGGTTATTTTCCTCTTGGATTATGTCTTAAAGTACTGTCCATTGTTCTAGGTGTATCATAAAATCAAAATAATTATGAAAAATAATAGTGAATCACAGATCAGTCTGATTTTGTAAGGAATTAAACATCAGAAGTTGTCCTCTAGCAACAGATATCAGTCATTAGTATCATTGCTTCATGTGTTCTGCCTAATCCAGTTGTGATTTCTGAATCTATTTCTACTGGTACAGATAAAGAATCATTTTCTAAGGAAAATTTAGTTTTAAACTCTCCTAGAAACTGCTGTAAGAAACCTTAAAAAATATTGAAATGCCATATGCTAAAAAATATTCTTGCATGACAAATTAAAACAATGTGAAACCCAAGAGATTAGAAATATGGTTCAATCATGTTACCAATCATGGCTGGCATTGAAAAAGCAGATGTGAGACTAAACTTTGAAAGGATTTTGTTTGAATATAATAAATCTAAATTTTTCTCAAATGTGTTTGTTATAACTTCCACACTATTCATATGCCAATGAAGTCTTTGTAATTTTGTTGTTGGAGTTACTAACTTGTCAGATTGCATTGGTGTTTCTAGGTCTGAAAGCATAATTTCTGTTTTAGGAGATTAGGAGTGTTCCTGTTTCGAGATAAAAATCACCACTTTCCAATATTCCTGTGATATTCAAATGGCACACCATTTGGAGTCACAGGTGCTATTGAGAAAGTTACTTATATGTTAATGTGTTTTAAATTAGCAAGACAAAGTGAGAAAGTGATTTCTAACTTCAACTACACTGTTCACTGGCATAGAGCAGTTTAGTTAGATGCCTAACTTATCATTCAAGTAGAATTGTATTCTTACCGAATGGCAATTTCTCTTTAACCTAATCTAAAAAAGGAAAGATTTTGAAATGATCTCTACGATATACTTCACGAAACGTCTTCAATGTAAAAAGAAAGCATTTATTGCACCTAACAATGAGTATGGCTCGACCTGTAAGTCTTCTTTTTTACCTTAGTCTTATTAAGAAATATCACATTTTCACTCATTGAAAAGAGACCAGGTGCATGTATCCTCTATTTACAAAAATCTGGCTCCTTTGGAATAAATCGCTGCAGGATGCTGTTTAAATTGATGTTCACAGAGCACCTAAACATTTAGCACTTGAACCACAATGGGGCTTAGGGCGTATGTAGCGCCACTTGAAGTCTCTCCACTGCCAATTAATTTGAAGGAAAATATTGCCATGTGGGATTCTTGTTTTAGAGAAATAGCTCTGCTCCTTGCTAAACCAAATAATTTAAGCATGTTGAGTGGGTAATGGGCCCATGTACATTTTCCCCAAAATTCTCACTCCTTGGATGATATTAACCAAGAGATTTCAGCATTGTTGAGCCCTGACAAGGCTGACCGCAGAAGGCTTAGGCCAAAACCAAGGGTATTTGTTCTAATGAATAGCTACTGGGGCTGTTGGTATGCACTCCCAGGCATGCCTCTGCTTTTTTGCTTACTATTTCTCTGTTTTTTCCTTTTATTTTTCTTTCATTCCTTGTTTCTTTACCTCTTCTTGGACAGTTTTGTGTAGATAATGGACAGAGGACAGGCCTTGGAGTCAGACAGGTTGCATCTGAGACTAATATCTACAACCAAGCTGAGTGACCTAGAACAGGTCAGGTCTGATCTCTTCATCTGTAGAAATGACAGAGTAATATCTAACTTACTGTGCAGTCATGAGAATTAGAGATAGTAAGTGTAAGCTTTCTTAAAAGACAGAAAGTGGCCAGTAAAAGTAGCTGTTTTATTACTTTTATTACTATTACTACAATTACTTTCATGAGGTTGATTTAGATTCTTACAGCAGCTGCTGTTGAACTCTACTCTGAGTCTCTTTACTACAGAGTGTCCATCCTTAGATGCTATGAGTGTTGGCTGCTAGAGAGGATCACACCACCTTCCTTGAGAGATGCCTGGGAACTTGTATTCTCCCATGTCACTACTTCTCTAAAGTTTTCTTGTAAGAGGACTCAATCAACCAGTCATCTACAGGAACTACTATCTTAGGCTTTGCTTCTGGGATACTAACCTAAGAAAATTAGTAGTAGTAGTAGTAGTAGTAGTAGTAGTAGTAGTAGTAGTAATACAAATATATCTTAGGCCTTCCACTGGCAACCACAAATACTTCAAGCACTCAGCTAAAGACAATGCTAATCTATACTGGATCAGTTTCTCCTTCCTGGTTCCACTTCTGGCATGACAGTGTGCAACTCAGACTCACTCCTCAGCAAAACTGATGAAAAGTATTTTTTAAACAGCCATTTAAAAGTAGTTGGCCGTGGGCTTCCCTGGTGGTGCAGTGGTTGAGAGTCCGCCTGCCGATGCAGGGGACACGGGTTCGTGCCTCGGTCCGGGAGGATCCCACATGCTGCGGAGCGGCTGGGCCCGTGAGCCGTGGCCGCTGAGCCTGCGCGTCTGGAGCCTGTGCTCCGCAACAGGAGAGGCCACAACAGTGAGAGGTCCACGTACTGCAAAAACAAAATAAAATAAAATAAAAATAAAATAAAAAATAAAAGTAGTTGGCCGTGTGGGCATACAAAAATAGAAATGGCCCTATAGGCATACAGCAAGTGAGGAAATATATACTCAAGAATATTTACTAAAACTCCATAAAACTACAAGAGTCTGTGGTATTTGAGCCAAGACCCATACTATCCCTCACCATTCCCAGCTCAGTGAGATGGGAACTCCACCCAGACTGGTACAGCCAAAAACACAAGGTTCTGACTCCCCCCAGCTCCCAGTTGGAAGCCTATCTTCCTGGGAGGGACAAGACATCAGCATTTCTCATGCTGCCCCCAGCTACTTGTTGCTGAGGTGAAGTTCTGGATAAGTGCAGCCAAGAGGTGGGGGCTCCCTTCTCCCACTCATGAGACAAAGGTTCTACCTTGGGCATGGTAGGACACCAAGGTCCCAATTGCTCTTGCCTCAGCCCAAAGGACAGGGGGTTTATGCCAAGGGAAACAAGCCAAGGACAACTGGGGCTGTGCCCCCACATCCACTGAGCACTTAGTTCTTTGAGCTGGGGTGTCACTTAGAGAGAATTGAGCTATAGTTCCTTACTCCAGCACCAGAGTTGTGACTCAGAGATTTTGCCTGGGAGAAAAGGCTGGCCATAGAACAAAGAGCTCAAATTCTCTCCCCAAAGGAGTCAACTTTATCTGAAACAGCATGTGAAGTTCAAGCCTAAGGGTACTCTCAAAAAAACAGTAGAGGGCTTCCCTGGTGGCGCAGTGGTTGGGAGTCTGCCTGCCGGTGCAGGGGACACGGGTTCGTGCCCCGGTCCGGGAGGATCCCACGTGCTGCGGAGCGGCTGGGCCCGTAAGCTGTGGCAGCTGAGCCTGCGCGTCCAGAGCCTGTGCTCTGCAACAGGAGGGGCCACAGCGGTGAGGGGCCTGCGTACTGCAAAAAAGCAAACAAACAAACAAAAACAGTAGAATTGTTGGTTAGAGGCAATTGGAAGGAGATTGATAACTTACTTGAGGATATATAGGCTAAATGATAAGACAAATAGTTGCTGGAGAAAAATAAGAAAACAGCTGCAAGAACCCTCCTAGAATCTGAATAAACTTCAAACACTGAGTATCAGGAACTATCACTTCGAAGGAGCCTGAATTTGATTGGATTAATGTGTAAATTAATTTATTCCCCAGGACATTGTTACAAACAATAGAGCAATTAACCAGCCATTAGTGGAGTTTCATAGGTGGGTGTGGTCAGGTAATCAGACAAACAATCCCGCTAAAACCCTGCTATCCCAGAGTGACTGGGCACATCCAAGGATGAACCCTTGAGGAAAAACATCAGAGACTTTATGTGTGTTTAGTGTGCAGAGGAGGAGGGGCAAGGAATAGACTTCACTAAAATAACCCATTCAGTCCCTAAACAACTAAACAAGCTAATAACAACAACAAGCCCCAGAGGAGGGGCGAGATGGAGCCAGTATCCAAAGTTGCTGCAATATGTTATCTACAATGTTCATTTTCAGAAACATATTATGAGACATGAAAAATAAGCAGGAAAATATGACCTGTATACCAGAAGAAAAGCAAGCAATAAAACTGCCTGTAAGAGTGACCAGATGTCAGATTTATCAGAAAAAGACTTCAAAGAAGCCATTATAAATATGTTCAAAGAACTGAAGGAAACAATGATTTTAGAAGAAAGGAAAGCATGATGACAATGTCACATCACATAGAGAACATTAATAAAGTGATAGCAATTAGTTAAAAGAACCTAATGGAAATTTTGGAGTTGAAAAGTAAAATAACTGAAATTTTAAAATTCACTAGATGGGCTCAGTAGTAAATTTAAACTGGCAGAAGATGAAATTAAAGAACTTGAAAATAGATCAATAGAAGTTATGTAATTCAAAGAACAGAGAGGAAAAAAATAAAGAAAATGAACAAAGCCTCAGAGAAATGTGGGTCACTATTAAGTATACCAACAGACATGTAGTGGTAGTACCAGAAAAAGAACAAGAGAGAGAAAGGGGCAGAAAAAATATTTGAAAAATTAATGGCTGAAAACTTCCCAAATTTACTGAAAAAATATAAACCTACTTATCCAAGAAGTTCAAAAAACTACAAATAGGATAAACTAAAAAAGATCCATGAATAGACACATCATAGTAAAATTTCCAAAGAAAATGTTGAAAACAGCAACAGAAAAATGACTCCTCACTTATAAGGAAACTCCAATAAGATTAACAGTTGAATTATCAGAAACAATAGAGGGCTGGAGTCAATGGGATTACATATTCTAAGTCCTCAGATTTTAAAAACTGCTAATCAAGAATCCCATATCCAGCAAATTTACCATTCAAAAAAAATGAAGGTGAAATAAAGATATTAGGATAAACAAAAACTGAAAGAATCTGTTGCTAGCAGACCTGCCTTACAAGAAATACTAAAGTAAGTCCTTCGGGCTGAAAGGAAGTGACCTCAGACACTTATTTGAATACACACAACGCGTGTGCGTGCGCGTGCACACACACACGCACATGCACACAGGCACACACACAACAAAGAGCACTGATAAAGGTAATGATGTAATAATAAAAGAGTATAAATGCCTGTTTCTTATCATTTCTTCTCTTAATCATTTAAAAAGCATAAAGCAATGTATATTTAATTGTATTGATGGGCCTATAACATAAATTTAATATATTTGCCAATAACAGCACAAGGAAGTTGGTGAGAATAAAGCCATACTGGGTTAAGAATTGACATCAGATACTTAACTTGATTCCATAGGAACAAATGCAGAGAACCTAAAATGATAAATAAGAAGGCTGATATAACAAAAGCTATACATATATACTTGCTCTCCTTTCTTCTCTCAGCTTCTTTAAAAGACATAAAATTATGTAAAGTAATAATAATTATAACAATGTATTGTTGGGTTTATAACATGTATAGAGGTAATAGCTATAACAGTAATACCACAATAAGAGAGAAAAGAGAATAGAGCTATATGGGAATGATGTTTCTACATTGCCCTGGAATTGCTGGTATAATTCTGAAGCTTTTTTTGGTAAGTTAAGGTGTATATGGTAAGCCCTAAAGGAAATAACTAAACATATATAGCAATAAAATCATTAAATATATTAAAATGCAATATTAGAAAATATTCAATTAATGAAAAAGAAGACATTAATGCAAAAAAATAAATAAAGGTGAGGCATAGAAAAACAACTTAAGTGGGAAGTGTAAATTCAATTATATTAATAACAAATGTGAATGGATGAAACAATCCAATCAAAGAGCAGAGATTGTCAGACTGGGTTAAAAAAAAGGATCCAAATATATGCTGTCTACAGGAGACACAGGTTATTGTCAGAATTACAAATAGACTGAAAGTAAAATAATGAAAAAAGATGCACCATGCAAACAACAAAAATAAAGCTGGAGGGACATTTTATTATGCTAAAACTATCAATCCATCAGGAAGATATAACAACTATAAACATATGCGCACCTAACAATAGAGCACCAAAGATATGAAACAAAAACTGACAGAAATGAAAAGAGAAATATATAGTCGTCCTTCAGTACCCACAGGGTATTAGTTCCAGGACTTGCCACGGATTTCAAAATCTATGGATGCTCAAATCCCTTATATAAAATGGTATTGTACAGTCGGTCCTCCATATCAGCAGGTTCTGCATTTGTGAATTCAATCAACAGCCAATTAAAAGTCAATCCACAGATGCAGAACCTGTGGATACAGGGGGGTGACTGTGTTTACATAAAGTTCCCCCTATCACATCATCCTTAAGCCCTGGCCAGCATTTATTATAAGACCCCAAATGCACAGTTTGGGGAATACTTGAGAGAGGATTCATTCTTTTATAGTTTTTATTTTTAAAAATTAATATAACTAATAGTTTTCTTAATAAAAGGCAAAAAGTTTAAATTTGATAAAACCAAAATAAGCTGTTAGATTGCTTTTGTTACTTCTTAATCAGTTCTTTTGGCATTAAAAAGACACAATCTCAGATTATTTCTTTGGTTAAAAAAAGCAAACAAAAAAACCCCAGAAACCCCTTGACAGGCGTAGCCCTAGAGGAGAGCTTTATAGGACAATGTCCAGATTCAAAAGATCCACCAAAGCCTGAAACTTTGTCCTATGGTTATAACTGTGTATATTTAGAGGACATTGATTTTGTTTAACAGCAGGTATACTGAGATGCAATTCACAAAATTCACCTTCTTACAGTGTACAATTCACTGTTTTTTTCATATAGTCACAGAGTTATGCAACAATCATAACTATCTAATATCAGAACATTTTCATCACTCCCAAAAGAAACCCTGTACCCATTAGCAGTCACTTTCTCTCCCTTCTCTGCCAACCTCTGGCAACCACTAACCTTCTTTTGTGTGTGTGTGGATTTACCTATACTGGACATTTCATATAAACGAATCACATATTATGTAACATTTCATGACTGGTTTCTTTCATTTAGCATAATGTTTCCAAGGTTCATTTATGTTGTAGCAGATATCAATATTTCATTATTTTTATGGTCACAAAATATTCCATTGTATGGATATACCACAATTTGTTTATTCACTCATCAGTTGGTAGACATTTGGGCTGTTTCTACCTTTTGGTTATTATGAATAATGCTACTATGAGCATTCATGTACAGGTTTCTTTGTGGCCATGTGTTTTCAATTCTCTTGAATATATTCCTAGGAGTAGAATTGATGCATCATATAGTAATTCTGTGTTCAACACTTTGAGAAACTGCCAGGCTGTTTTTCAAAGTGGATACACCAATTTACAGTTCCACCAGGAATGTTATAAAGGTTCCAATATCTCCATATCCTTACTGAGATTTCTCATTTTCTTTTTATTTTAGTCATCCTAATGAGTTTGAAGTAGTATCTCCTTGTGATTTTGATTTGCATTTCCCTAACGACTAATGATATTGAGCGTCTTTTCATGTGCTTATTGTCCATCAGTATCTTTTTTTTTTTCCCAAGAAATGTTGATTCAAATACTTTGCCATTTTAAAATTGGGTTATTTTTCTTTTTATTGTTGAGTTTTGTTTTTATATACTCTGAGTACAAGCCTCTCATCAAATATACAATTTGTGAATATTTTCTACTATTCTGTGCGTTGCCTTTTCACTTTCTTAACATTAATATTTTATTTAATGCTACCCTTCTGTTTTTATTTAAAATGAATGAGAAAGAACACAACATTTGTACAAATGTGTAGATACAAGTGCTCTGGAGAAAGAGCAGAAATGCAAGGCAAGGAAAAGAGTCTTGGGTTTTAGTGCAAATCACTCCATTCTCAATGCCATAACACCAAATCTGTACTTGCAACACAGCAAAATGTGTCTACCTACTATATTCTATTTCTAAAATCCAAGACTTCTGAACTCAAATAAGAATCTGCCATCAAAAATCCAATCTATCATGAATTCCTGCACTATGAATATCTCCAGTAGAGAGCACTAATGTTTCTTAAATATTTTGTGTAAGTAGCTTTAAGCTAGAAAAAGCTTAGGAAGCAGTTATGACCCTTTTCTATTCCTACACACCTGGGAACATAAGACACAGGCATTTATTCCACATTCATTAATGGTTTATAGAGCACTCACTCCCCCCAGGTACCATGTTAGTCCTTGGGATCCTGAAGAGGAAAAGATATACTTCTTAACCTCAAGGAATTTAGAGTCTAGTGAAGAAGCTTATCTCAATCTCCCAATAGCCCCATCTTCCATCAGTCAAGGAAAGCATTTACTCATGCACTTCTCCATCTCTAACCACATACATATATGGTAGAAAAATGCCTGGACTGTCTTCACTTGAAAACAGGAGGGCCTTAGAGATAATCTAGTCAAAGCCTCTCATTTTATACATGGAAACTCTAAACCCAGTAAGTTACTTCCCCAAGATCATGATAAAAGCTAAGATCAATATGGGATTTACTATGTGTTTGGAGCTACTCTAACCATACTATTCATTTAATCTTCACAACCCATTTTCCAAATAGAAAATTAAGGCACAGAGAAATTAAGTAATGACAAACATCAAGCAGCTCATAAGGGCAAAGCCACGATTTGAATCCAAGTAGTCTTGCTCCAGAATCCCTGCTTTTACACTATGCTATATTCAAGTAACTGTTTCTAAAGGTAGTCATGACTTTCTGACTCATGTCTTTATACTGTCTTTTTACTTTATGCTAGCAAAATGGTTTCCAGCATCTCTAAAGCCAATCCTTTGGTCAAAAATTATCAAAGAAATCTTAAGATATTATGGCACTTTAAAGTCACAAGACACTCAAGTTGGAAAAAGTGGCCCAATTCAATGTGGATATTTATGTTACCAGGAGGAAGAGAGGAAGACATACATAGCCATGAGAAATATAATAAGTAATCTTGTAATAAGTAATTTTTTTAGCTAACTTTGATGAATGTTGCCACCTGTATATCATTCCCTTGTCTTCTTGACTCACCCCCATGTACTCCTTCCCACTTCCAAATCCCAGTCTTTTAAATTTGTTGATTTTTCAATCAAGTAAGAACATGTTAAAATATGAGAACTAAAGTGGACAGAGCTAGGGGTTAAATCCTGAGATGACCCTAGAATACACAAATTAGAGAAGATGTGCATTTCAGAAGTCTCAGACTTCATTTCATTTCACTCTTTCAGTTATCACCCAGCAAATACTTGTTTTGTGCCTACTATGTTCAAAACAATGAACGTGTTTCTGAGGATGCACTAGTCCATGTGATGGATGTGACCTTTGCCCTCCTGAGTTCCACAGCCTCGCAGCATTCCTCCAGAGGATGTTAGGGATCTGTAGTTAAGCAGTTGTCAACTTTCAACCTATTGGGCCTCTGAATGATGACTGAGCTGCAGGAGGATTAACAGAGTGACTCAGCAAGGCTAGAAACTGCTAATAGATGCCATCACTCTTAGGTATACAGACTATAGAGGTAAGAGCATATTGTTTAGAAACGCCTATAATACACTATTTGAGTAATTTGCATGAACTATCAAATAGTCCATAAATAGAAATTATTTGTATTATAATTATATTTTGTCCTTGAGGACCCTAGAGAACAAAATATTATATCTGCTTATTGAATTGGTAAGTAAGTTAAGGAAATCCAGGAATTTTATTTGACAATCGAGTTCACTCAAAGAAGATAAAATTATAAATTTCCACCCACCCATGTATCTGTTTTCATCCTTCAGTTTGCTTCTGCCTCATCTTTACTTGTAATCAAACTGTCTGTAACTCCCCCACCTACACAGAGGCCTTTGTCAGCCACCAAAAGCTGTTCTGCTCACCAAAACATCAGGCTTCCTTTGAGCCCTAAGTAATTTACCCATTAGGTCTGAATTTCTCTGAGAAGTCTTCCCTACTTTAACCCACTCTTTCCTCTACCAGTGTGAGACCTGACTAACTTTGCCCTTCAATTTTGTAATGAGATAAAGGACACCTGGTTTATTATCTTACTATTCTTTTTCATAAGGTAACCTAGTTATATACAGCTATTATAAAGCGTATTTGAGTTGTAGGTTCTGAACCATGATAATATACTGTATTAGGAGATACTACTTGGCCCCATATTTGCTCATATAACCAGCTACCTATTTGCCTCTATTTTTTTTTTTTTTTTTTTGCGGTACGCAGGCCTCTCACTGTTGTGGCCTCTCCCGTTGCGGAGCACAGGCTCCGGACGCGCAGGCTCAGTGGCCATGGCTCACGGGCCCAGCCACTCCGCGGCATGTGGGATCTTCCCGGACCAGGGCACGAACCCGTGTCCCCTGCATCGGCAGGCGGACTCTCAACCACTGCGCCACCAGGGAAGCCCCTGCCTCTAGTTTTTTAAGTTTTAAAAACTTTAAGCTTCTTCAGGTCACATGTCTTATTGCTCTATTATGCTCCAAAAACAGCAATTTCATGCAGATGGTGAATTGGATGTAAAGAAGTCTGCAGAGAGAAGTTAGTAGAAGAAGAAGCAGATAATTCAAAGATGTGTCTGCATTTGGGTACATAGAGTTCAGGAGATAAAGCCAGAGAGTATGGTGCTGTGGGGACACACTGGAGTTTGGTTAGTCAGTCCTCACTGATTTATCTTGTCCAGTCTTATATTCCCTGGAGGCGTGCTGGGAGTCTATAGACCCCAGGAGGGCAAAGATCACATCTATCACATGGACCAGTGTATCCCCAAAAACCAGTATAGTGTTTTGCACGTAGTAGGCACAGAAGAAATATTTGTTGGATGGTAAATGATTAAAATGAAGCAAAATATGAGGTATCTGAAACGTGAACTATACTTATCTTCTTTTCTTATACAGTCCAGGATAGATACATTAAACACATTGGAAATTAGAAACTCCTGCCTAGACTGTTAGTGGCTTGCCCTAGGCCTCATGGCCAGAAGAGCCACCAGCAGAACCCAAGACACTAGGTTCTGTGTTCTTTCTGGCATATATCTCTTTCTCCTCCATCTCTAAAATGCTCTGAATCTTGTTCTTTTACAATTTATTTTGATTTTTTAAAATTCTTAATAAACCACAGATATATATATATATATAGAGAGAGAGAGAGAGAGATAGATAGATATTAGCTCCTACTCTTACAGAATCATTTTATATGAGAATTGAAGGCTAGTGTTTGATGTGTATTATAATTAACAGATGGCCTTATATTAGGCCAAGAAGCACACACACACAGAAGCACATACACAGACAGCTGTTGAGAAAAAAAGGGTGAGAGTTGGTGGGAAGAGTCACTGTCTGGCTGGTGTTAGACCTGGGGACCCTCAGATACCAGCTGCTTTTACAGTACCAGGAAACTTTTTGACCAGATTTCAACATGGTTTAGGGAACACAGATTGAATCCTCACAGGGATCTCAGCAAGCATTGTCTCAGCCACTAGCAAAACTCCTCCGGGCTTTTTTTAGACCACTTTGCAGGAGCTGAGGGGCACCAGCTCTGCTTTAATTCTAAGCTTTCAGTCTGGCTTCACTTGCAAATATTTTCTTAGAAGTCTTCTTTTTATGGATGGGAAAGGGACAAGAGTCAATAATTGGCTGGCTGCTGTGTGGTGGATTCCAATATGTGACCCAGATGACAGTACATAGTCTTTAAATGGGATGCGTAGGAAACTTCCAAAGAAATATTTGGGCATCTTCCCAGAAGACAGATCAACTGGGAATGTTGGGCATCCTGCTGCAGGAATTCTTGTTTTTCCTTTGGAGAAGAGGCTGGAAAGTCATCTTCCTAACCCCTGTCTCATAAGGACAGGGCAGAGTATACTTAAGGCAGAGGGGGCAATCAGCACAGTGGGTAGTAAGAACACAGAGTAACTAGTCATGAATATTCCATACTGGGACCATGATAAAGGATCAACTCACACAGAAGTGCACAGCCAGCCCTGCGCAATTAGTTTCTAGTCAAGCTACCTTATTCCAAAAACATGTGCAATGTCCTACTCATCCTATCTTTGGAATTCTCACTACTGAGCTCATTCTCAGGTGTCATTCTCAGAATTTTCCCCAGGCCCAAGGCAAGTTCATGTTAAACCTCTACAACCAGGAGATTGAAAAGGTCGGGAAAACATGGTGAAGTGTTTGGTCAAAAATAAATAAAAATTCTTTATCAGTGACAATATGCTCAGTCATACATAGCTAAACCAGGAGGATTCTGGAAAACGTTCTGAGAATGCAAAACCATGAATGCCTTCTTGCTCTTGTTCTTTTCTTCTGATTTGATGTCTTGGTAGAGCTAAGAAACTTGAACCATAATGCTCAGAAAATAGTTAAAAGTAATATTTCAATTTAGAACCTTAAAGCTAGCCAAACTTCTTCAGACCCAAGTTCATATGATTCTCCTCCAACCCTACGTAGCCCACCAACCTCACCTCCCCTTTAAGATGCTATATGCTATCTGGATAAACCTTCTCTACTAGAGTACATATCTTTAATGAAAGGAATTATTATATTTATCTTGGTATTCTCCCTCACCTCTGTCAGATGGCCAGTGTTTTCTTTTATATACTGCAGACATTCAATGTTTAATTAATTTAAAGAAATAGAGGATTTTTCATTATCAGAAATCATTTTAGAATTAGAAAAGAACTGTTAATGCTGGATCATATTCTGCCTTCCATTAATCATAAAAATTCTCAAGACAAAGAGAAAATGGAACCCTTATCAAGGCAGCCGCATGGAGCATAGCTTAATGCTGATGTCACTCAGATTATTTTTTTTCAGGGAATCAGCTCAGAAGGGACCTGCCAAACCCAGGAGTTAGTTGATTACTTCGTGTGGGGCATGCATTTCAACAACCAGATGACCAAATTGCAATGATCCTTTTATTTCTATTATTTGTGTCATTCGACAGAGGAACCAGCCACATGCACTGTCCATAGTCATCCTCTTTTTCATATGAATGTGATCAACCTACCACTAGCTATTCTACTCAATGGGATGTTGTAGAAAATAGAGTATTTCTACTTCTGCTTCTTCTAGACAGTCTCGGCTTACCAGAAGGAGATTGACTGAGCCCTGATTGGTCACTTTAAGACAATACTTGGGGTAGATAAGACAAAGGTATAGGATTTAGTCTTTCTAAATTTTGCTTCTCTTTCAATACTTAAAGTTTCCCTTTCTTCATGAGACTTTGTTTATTACCATGTGCACTGATCCCTCTCTTCATTGGAGCATAAGTAGCACTTGATTGTTTTCTATGTGTTCATCTAACTTATGAGCTGCTGAGGTCAGGGACCAAGTCTGATGCTTTTTTGGTATTGTCCACGATGTCTAGCATACTGATGGTGACATAACAAGTGCTTAATGTCTATGATGGGACTTTTAAACACTATTTTAGACTTCAACGAATTTGGCTGTGGAAATAGTGACTGAGTCTTTTAGAATTTCCTTTGATCAGAATAATTGACTTTCTCTGATCAAAATAATTGATCAGAGTCCCTTAGAGAATTTCAGATACTCCTCTAAGGACTGAGCATATATCAAGACTCCACTCGTCCTGTTTTCAAAGAGATTACAGTGTAGTAGAAAAACTGGGCACAGGCATAAAAAGTCAAACAGTATTTTTATTTCTCATTATAAGGCCTACCCAGGGCCAATAATTTCTAGTTACTACTAAATACTCTTCTTTATGAGCTTGAATCATGTACAGAGTATTAAAGTTCTATGAGAACAGCATTTGGGGTCATTCATTTTTCTCCTGTGATATAAGCAGGAGCTTATATGAAGTGAAACAGAAGGAAGAAGAAAGAAAAGAAACATCTGTTTGATGCTACAGTTTCAGAGGAGGGTTCCCAGAAGCAAAATATCACAAATTCAGAAGCCCAATTTCTTCAGTGTCAGTAATAAATGTTGTCACCATGGAGGGTGATTTTGTTAATGAAAGTTGGAATAAATACATTCATAAGCCACATATCTGAGGTGAACCCAGAGCTAATACAGTTTTAATGAACTTGAGCACTTTAACTTCCTGCTAATGGTGACTTGGGTTACCAAGCATGGGAGTCACTTTTTTATTCATACCCTCATTGGAATTGGAATCTTAACAGATCATCTAGTTTTTAATCTCTTAATCTCAGAGGCTGAGTCCCAAGGAGGTTAAGTTACTACTCCAAGTCACACAAGTAGTGATATTGCTGTGATAGAAGAATGGATTCTCTGTTCGTGGTTTTGGAAGGGGAGACAATGTCTTTCCAAACATTCAAAGACACATATGGAAAATTAGACACTTAAAAATTTTAATGCCATGACTTTACAATCAATCAGTATTTCTCATAGCACTCACTTTTTTCCTTGTTTCATATTTAATTCTGAATACTTTTTATCTTCCTCTCCAGGTTGTAAGCAGTTTGAGGACCAAATTCAAATCTAAATTAGTTTAACAGATCTGTACATACACAGTGTCTCACCCTCATAAGTTCGATAAAAACTCTATCAATGACTAAATGAAGGAATGCTCTTTCAGCCTTTCCTCCAAGACAGCTGCCAACCCAGAATGGAGTGGACAAGGAGAGAATAGAGCAGCGTCACAAAGACAACACTCTTATCCCCTTTTGGGGTAATTTAAATTGTAGTCCTAATCTCAACAGTCTCTGTCTGACACCACTTGGTCTCATATAACTCAGTTGTTCCATTTTCTTTACTCTCATTTATACAAAACGATCAGATATGCTCCAAATGCTGAGTCTTTTATAGTCTTTATTTTATTCCTTCCGGAGGTTCCCGTACTTTTTTTTTTAATGGTAATGTGATTGCCATAGCAACTCAAAGATATAAATGTTGCCTAATTGAATCGCAGTGTTGAGGATGATAGTCTGCAAAAAGACTGACTTAAATCTGGGGTGGGGATGAGAGTAGGGGGTGAATGAGGATGATAAAAATTCTGTCCCCCGAATTCCTGGGTTTGGATTAATTTTTCGTTTGTTCTGTAAGGCACATTGTAACTTTTCCCACTTAACTGTAGAGGGAAAAGAGCGGGTCAGTGAATAGGGTAGACCGGCAGTTTCTTAGCAGTAAAAGCCTAGTTATGAGTAAAGCGAGACCCCTCTACCACGTTGTTCCATCCCCAGCCCGAGGATAAAGACATATGAGAGAGACGAATGCTATTGGAGGCCCAGAATCTTAAGCCGCTTAGTTTGGTACAACTGTAAACTGCCACACAGGGGCTCGGCCCCGCATCTTAAGTACGCAGTATAAGGAAAGGTAAAGGGATTTCCCGCAAGCTCCACCCGAGCCTTCCCTTCAGGTTCAAAACACGTTATGTAAATAACAAGTTACTCGGGGTGCACATGTGAGAAGGCAGTGGTCCGACACATAAATGTACTTCCAAAGTCCCTTGCATGTGCACCTGGATAGCCCTAAGCCCCTCTGCCGTCTCTTGAAAACAGCTCCCCGCTTTTCTAGCCCCAGCGAGACGTGAGCTGTGCACTGCTGCCTGCGCACCCGAGGCTGTGCCGAGCGGGCCGGGCGGCCACATGGCGCGCTCCCGGGTGATGGCAGCCGCGCTTTGTTTCCATCAGCAAGGGGTGAGTCACAGGCCCCCGCAGTCCCTAAGCTGGGCAAACACTCGGGCAGAGGCTGCTGCAAATTTAACAGCAGGAGCAACTACCGAAACAGCTGCTGCCCGTTTCTCCCCTTCCTCCTTCTCCTCCGCCGCCACCACCGCTGTGCGGCCAACGCCTCCGCCTCCTGCCTCCGCCCAGTACCCTCCTTCTCCCCCCGCGAACTTAGTCAGCGGTTCGCGCCGCCGCGCCCCGATTGGCCGGCGGAATGCGTCGCGTCACAATGGAGCCGGTCGGAGGCGGTGAGCCTGGCAGCGCTGGGGCTTCCCGCTGAGCCCGCAGCAGCCGGCAGCAACGAAGTGCGGGCGCGGGGCCGCCGCCGGCGCGCCCGGAGCGGCGCGGGGCGCACCCCGCGAGGAGCGCCGGATCCGGGGGCCGGAGGCACGCAGGTAGGTCGGGGCGGGACGCCCCTGGTCACCGAGGAGGAGCCGAGCCGACCCAGTTGGTGGGGGCGGAGGACCGGGTGAGGGGACGCAGCAGGTGGGGTTGGCCGAGTAGGTGCGGTTACCTGTCCGCGCCTCACCTGCGAGCCGGGCCTGCGGGCAGGTGGCTGGGCTAGAGAGATGAGGCGCGGTTTTGCCACTCCCTCGTCTCTAGGAGAGGGGGAGTGATACCCCCGAGGGACTTCTGGGTGCTGGGATCATTCGGGGCAGGAGGAGTGGGCGGCGCGACGAGGCGGTCTCATGTCTCCCCCAGCAGTCACGGCGCCGCACCTGAGTGTGAGTCCTCGGGGTGGTGCGGGAACCGGGTTCTGGTTTCCTGGGCTGGAGTCTCGCCCTCCCTAGATGAGCAGACCTCTCCGGAGGGCGTCCGCGCTCGGGTCGCTCTCCTTTGCCCCCTGCCCTGGCGCTGTTTGTTGGCAAACATTTTCTACTCGTGGGAAATCTACAATTGTTCGCCTACAATTTAATGGTGGTGTTGGCATTCGTTTGTTTGAAGGAGAAGGGAGCAACCTATACCCGTTTCGAGAGAGAAGCTAAGAGTTTCCCCTTACTGGGCTGCAGTTGAGCAGGTGCTGAGAGGTCAGAGGGAGGAGGCTGGGTGTTGGCTCATCACTGTGTCCTCACCTGACTTCCCAAAGTCCATAGGTTGCTTTTAGTCAGATGACATTTGTGGAAGACTTCTTTGTGGTCAGAAAGACTCCCTCTCAGCGGCCCCCTTCCCACCTCCCCGAAAAAAGGATAAACCTGATTTAAAAACGAAAACCTACCCGTGAACTTCCTTGAATAAATTCGCCTTGCCAAAAACTTTTAAGTCCGTAAAAAGATATCTGTATGAAAATTTTAAATTGCAAATAGTTAACCAACTTAACACAGGCAAAGTGTACACTGCTTTCTAAGAGGAAGTGAAATGGTATGTGTCTTTATCAGACTGTTAGGTCTCCTAAAACCTAAGTGTCAGGTTATAGTACACAGAAGCAATCAAACTGCAGTATAATTGTTTAAAAATTCCAGTACCCTCTACGTGCTGAGGTTCCACCTCCTGAGAACCGAAAATGCTCTTTGATTTGTGAGTGCCAAGGTGACTTTCTTTTGCCCCTGGCTTCCCTAGTCAACAGCTTCACCCTTGAAGGAATATAAAATGTCAGCCAATCCCACAAGTGACTGAGCCCCTAACATGTCAGACGTTACTCTTAGTTCAGGTAATGAGGGGGACAGTGTTGTTGCTGAGTGTACGGTTGAGTCATGATACCTACTCTCCATCTACTACATGTTAGAATTAAATTTACTATTCTTTGAAACGTTCTTTTTTTCTTAAATTGGAAAAGTGTTCCAACATGTCCAGCCTAACAGGAAGATTCTCACATTGGGAGTGATTTCATTTGACTGGTTAAGATTTGCTTTTTAAAGACCATTCCCCTCCCCATTGCTGTTTCATTCCTCCGAATCCTCAGAATGAAAGCACCAACGTTAATTAAAATGAAAAAGGGCCCTAATCAATATCACTGGAAAAGGGTACCAGGTCTTTCAAGTTTTTCTTTTTTTTTAATAGAATTTATTTTTTAGAGCAGTTTTAGGTCCACAGCAAAATTGAGAGTAACTGCAGAGAGTTCCCATGTACCCCCTGCTACCATTCATGCATAGCCTCCCCCATTATCAACATCCCCCACCAGAGTCAGTACACTTGATACAATAGATAAACCTACGCTGAGACATCATTATCACCCAAAGACCATAGTTTAGATTAGGGTTCACTTGGTGTCGTACATTCTATGGGTTTGGCCAAGCATATAACAACATGTATCCACCATTATAATGTCATCAGAGTATGATACTATATCATATTATCACTGCCCTAAAACTCTTCTGTGATCTTCCTATTCATCCCTCCTGCCCCCCCCCAACCCCTGGCAACCACTGATATTTTCACTGTGTCCATTTTCCAAAATGTCTTGTAGTTGGAATCAGTCTGTAGCCTTTTCACATTGGCTTCTTGCACTTAGTATTATGCATTTAAGTTTCCTCCATGTCTTTTCATGGCTTGATAATTTTTCTTTTTAGTACTGAATAATATTCCATTATCCCTCCACATTTTTTTAGGCTGTGTGGGTATTTTCCTTCAGTGGTTTGAAATTTGTGATTTTTTGTTTTGTTTTCTGGAGTTGAAGGTTGGAAATAATATGTAGAAGATTCTTGTTTGAGCCAAAATTTTTATTTATAAAAAAGTTTTTGTAATTTTAAAATCCTTTTTGATGGTATCCAAGTATTTTTTTGTTCCTTTTTGATTTTTTACTGCCCATAAAAAATAGCCTATTTAATATCTGATGTTCATTTAGTGTTTCTCAAGTTGAATTTCCAAATTTATTTTTTGCTTCTCTTTCCAGCATCCTTCTAGCTTACACTGATATTATCAGAAACAAATGTATGCTCAATCTGTCGTGTTACTCCAGACTCGGTGGCATGGTTTTCATTGCCTCCTATATAGCATGTCCCTCACTGCTCTCCTGACGCAGGGAGTATTGCTTACTCTGCAAACAGTACAGACCTGCGACCACTCATAGGAATTTGGGAGGTCCAATTATAGTATGGAATTTCTTTAACCAGTTGTAAAATACATTCTAATTTCTGTCATGTCTGTTTTCATATTGCTGCCTTTTCTTTTATTGCTATTGCCCACTTGCATTTTATTTCCTATCTATATTTCCTAAACTTCCTACACACCTTTATTATGACTTAGGTTTTTTTCTCGTGTTTAAAATAATGTCTTTGGCAGACATAACTTATTTTTCCTTTTCTGGATCATTAAGATTGATCTTAAATAAAATTAGGCCTAACTCCAATCACTGTATCTCTCTAAGTTCTTTTCAGTGCTGTTCATTTAGAAATTGAACAAAGGGTAATAATAAACTCCCTGTTCTATGACTTCCTCTTATTTAGGATTCTACTCAATTGCAACACAATTTAAATTCACTTCTGCAATGCTGTTGTGAACCCATGTAAAGGAAATGAATAAAAATGAGTTGTCAGAGCTTCAACCTTGACCTTTACTTTTGCCTTTTTGGTCTTGATATGGGTCATGTGATTCTGCTTGATATGGGTCATATAATTCTGCTTGTTTCTTTCCAGACTGTGTATCTTTGAACTTCATCTCCTGCTTCTTCAATTTCAGGATTCCTTGTAATTCTTTGTTGTTTGTTTCATCCTGTGGCCATTTTCAGGGCTCTATTCTACAATGCCCGCTCCTCGGTCAACAGCATCTTTCAGAGACATTATCAGCTACACAGCTTCTATTTCTCTTCTCTTTCCAGCTCCATGCAGGTGACTGAGATCTTCCTCCGCCCATCTATGATGGAGACTAAATTTTTTACTGTCCAGTAGCATATTCCCTTTGATTGTCTCAGGTATGCAGATTTGAAAGCATATTCAAACCTTCCTTCTTTTCTTCTTTCAAATTTTTTTTCAGCATTTTTACATTTCCCCCTCAAGTCTATTGCAGATTATAATCAGGAGTTCTTCAGGCTTCTGCCTAAGAGTGTGAACTGTGCAGACTGATGAGCCTGGGTTTGAACCCTACACTATCACTTTGGATGAGTTGCTGGATTAGTTAAGATTAGCTGTCAGTTACAGAGACCTCAAAGAAAAATTGCTTAAACAAAGCGATGTTTGTTTCTCTTTCACATTAAAAAAAAAAAGCTTATGGAGGGACACTCCAGAGCTGGTATTATGATTTTACAAATCCCCTGAGACCTAGGCTGTTTCCACCTTTTTTTTTTTTTTTTTTTTTTTTTTTTTTGCGGTATGCGGGCCTCTCACTGTTGTGGCCTCCCCCGTTGCGGAGCACAGGCTCCGGACGCGCAGGCTCAGCGGCCATGGCTCACGGGCCCAGCCGCTCCGCGGCATATGGGATCCTCCCAGACCGGGGCACGAACCCGTATCCCCTGCATCGGCAGGCGGACTCTCAACCACTTGCGCCACCAGGGAGGCCCTGTTTCCACCTTTTAGAACTACCAAATATCAAATGAGGCCCTCAATCTCATGGTCCTAAGTGGAGCTTCAGCCATCACATCCAGGTTCCAAGTGTAGAAGGGAGGACGAAAGGAAGGGAAGAAGATGGGAAAAAGCAAGAGCCCAGGGTCTCTTAAGGAAATTTCCTGGAGGCTGTCATACATTTCTTGTTAAATCTCATTGACCAGACTTTAGCAATATGACCTCACCTAGCTGGAATAGAGACTGGGGAATATTGTCCTTACTGTAGACAACCTTATGCCCAGCTAAAACATGGGATTTTCGCATCCTTAGTAAAATGGGGGAAAGGAACATTGGAGTAGTCGAACACCACTCTTATTCTACACCTTTTTTTTCTTGACTATTGTTATCCATCTCACAGAATTCTTAGGATTAAAAGAGCTCTTAACATGAAAGCATCTAATCCAGTATCCAGTATCTGGCATAAAACAAGCTTTCAGTAAATGTTAGTTCATATTCCTCCTTATTCCTTTTTCATGAATTGTCTCATTTCTCTACTACCACATCATTGGCATCCAAATCCTATTTTAAATACTGGCCCCAATCGATGGTACTAGACTGTAGTCTTGTACCTTATCATGGGAGGGAGTAACGCCTTATTACTCAATGTCACACCTATTTCTTAGCTTATAGTGTGGCTTCGATTTAAGATATAGCTCTTGGAATCAAATAGATCTAGATATGAATCCTGACTCTCCCACTTACTCAGCATGCCTCTTGCATCCTCAATTTCCTAATCTGTAACCTGGGGGTAAGGTTCAGATATGAGGAGTAAATGAAAAAAATGTATGTAGATTACCTAATAAACTGTGCCTGATGGAGTAAGTGGTAGCTTTTCTTTTTTAATTTGGCCTAATCTAGATGAACCTTTTTGAAAATGAACTCTTATTCCATTAAAAAAAAGTTTTAAAATTGGTCACCTCCATACATATCCAAATGAGTATTGTTATATTGTTAGTCAGACTTTTTGAGAATTGTCCCCCAAATCAGTTTAAACCTAGCAAAGTCTTTCCTCTGTGTGTGTGTGTGTGTGTGTGTGTGTGTATGTATGTATGTATGTATTTATTTATTTATTTTATAAAAACCAGAATAGCTCAGCCTTAACCTTTTCCAGCCTTGATTTGAATGATTTTTTGCCACATGCACTCTCAGAAGCAGAAACTTTCCACCAATGAGTATATTTCATAGCATTTTTTTCAGCAGCTATTTGTTAAGCACCTACTGTGTGCCAGACACTGTGCCGGCTTCTAGGGACACAACAGTAAGCAAAAATGCACGTGGTCCATACCACCATGGAGGTTACATGTTACTGGGGGAGACAGGAGAATCAATCACTGCAAATACATGAAAAATTGCTACTACCAACGTTATTAGGTGCCGTGAAAGTATGTGCAAGCGTCTTATGGTTGGAGGTTGTATGGTGACTTTAGGAACAAAAATTGGCCAGGGAGCAGGAGCAGAGATGTTGTGGAAGTGTGGCTTGAAATGAGCTTGGACACGAGATGAGCCTGCCTTAAGCAGTGATCAGAGTGTGCCACAGGTTTCCAGCACCATTCCAAAGCAGCTGTAATGTTTGGAGTCATCTTTAAGTGTTCATAATATATAACTTCTCCATGTGATCCTCTGAAAGGGGTCACCTAATTCAGGAACAATTTAATTCTTTTCTAATTTATTCATGCTATATTGACAAACTTTAAATTCAGCTACTTTTTTCTTTTGGATACACCAAGCAGATGCATCTGAGAAAATTGGCTGTAAAGTAGGATCTTTTCAGAGAGGGTCAGAGGGTTGATCTGCATCACCCTTAGCAAGGGGAATTTGAAGCCATTTGGCTGAATGGGGGCACATGAAGGAACGTTGGCAGAATAGGTAGACCACAAAGCAGCAGTGGAAGATGACCACAGGAGGGGAGGCGTAGGCAGTATGTTCCAGAGAGCTGGCTGGACTGCTGTGCTTGGGATGGCGCATCTCAGAGCCAGCAGGCAGCCGAACATCCAGTCTCTCCAAGGCTTTCAGGCTCTCATTGACAGGACCCAGCTTGGCACCTTGGCAGTGGGGTACCATTTCTCCTTATCCTGTCCAGCTGAGCTAATGGGGCATCCTTTGGAGAAAATGTTGCCTCTCTAGTCCCTTTGAGGGCCTTGGAGGGTGGCTGGGAGGCTCTGCTCCCGTGTAACACGTGAGGACATGACAGAGCCTTGGGGGCAGAGCCGCCTGCCATTGGACTGCAGGTTATTTCTTGCTCTGAGCAGATGAATTTAAGATGAATTCTGTTCATCTGAAGATTTTAAAGTTCATCTCTCTAGGCAAAACTAAGTGAGTTTGTTCCTGGCCCTATTTCAATGCCGAAATAGGGAACTGAGCAATGACTTGTCTTCGAAAAGTGTGAGTCATGATGCAGTTTCTGGATGCACGATGCTGTGCTTGGTGGGCAGGTTCCCAGAGTATTTATGCTCTGCCAGCACTGCCCTAAGGGGGCGCAAGGCTTTCACCTCCACCCTCCCAGGAATGCCTTTGGAGCCGGGGCTTCCTCTGGCTCACCACTTGCCAAGTATTTGGAATTCCTCCCTCAGGGCACCCCAACCTTGTTCCTACCTCTGGGGCTTCTCAGTTGCTGCTCTATGCCTGGACCGCTCTTCTCTTATGAATCTGCATAGCTGCTTCCTTCTCAATGGAAGGTCAGCTCCAATGACCTCAGGTATAGTTTCCCTGATCACCTCAGATAAAGTACCCTTGCCTTTCTCCGTCCTAGTCTTTCAGGCTTTGGTTTATTGTTTGCTGGCTTGTTTATCTTCTGTTTCCCTCCCCGCCCATACCAGAATATAAGTTACGTGAAAGCATGGATCTTGTCTCCCTTGTATATCTGCCCTTAAGCCTGGTATGTAGTGGACTCCCCAAACTGCTACATGTGATTTTGGGCAAAAAAAAAAAAAAAAAAAATTACCCCTTTGAACTTAAAATGGGGATGATATCACTGGTGCTACCTGCCTTATGGAACAGTAAGGGCCTGGAGTTAGTGTACCAAAGATACTTTTTCCCCCACCAAAACTTGCTAATCATCTTTAGATTCCATATTTTTGCAAATAGCAATACCATGTACCCAATTACATAACCCTAAAATGCGTAGAACTCACTCTGGGCTTCTCTTTGCTTTGTTCCCCCCTTAACTGCTCCTTAAAGGATGGTGACCAGTTTGTCCAGAGGCCACACCCTTAAGGTACCTCCCAACAGTGCCCTTCCTTTACAGTCTCTTGACTGCCTTGAGTCTTTTCCAGGACTGCTGCTAATTGCCTCCAAATGGTAGTTAAGTTTGTAGTCTTTCCTATCTTCCCCCCACCAAATTGGTTGTCCACACAACAGGAAAATAATCATTGTGAAAGGCAAAGTTCATACCACGACTACCTGGTTTAATAATCCTTTAATGACTTGCTTTGCCAAAGGATCGATTCCAAATGCCTTGGAGAGCCATATAATACAGTCTTCCTCCGTCTGCTTCTACAACTCTCCAGCTTCACCTCTCACTGCCCCCCGCTCCCCACCCCGTCATTTCTAAATCACCAACGCGTGCACCATGGACACAGCGTGCACAATCGCACCCCCATGCACCAGCCATCTTAAACTGTCTGCAGTGCAGGGAGGAAGGTACAAGGTAGCTAGATGGCTTCACTCCATGGCTTTTTTTTCCTTTTCTCTCTCTGTGTTCATATCCCCTTGTCAAACACCTGCCCATCTTTCAAGAGTCAGTTCAAGCATACCTATCGTGGAAGACCATTCCAGACCCTTCCCTCTGCCTACCACTCGTAGGAGCTCCTGAATCCCGTCCCTGTGTTGCCTCTGATGCTTGTGCATCTGTTATATTCCCTCTGCCAGAGAATGCCTCTGCCTCCTCCTAGGTGCTCCTTCATGATAAAGGATGAATTTTGTTCATCTCCCGAGTGAGCTTCCTGAGCCAGGCATTATACTTGGCATGTAAACTGATATGTGGGAAAGCATTAGGCAATAAAATTCAGTATACTTACTATCTAGTCCAGGGCCTTGTTTCAATAGTGTACTTTTGACTGGTATTTGGAAATCTGAAAGATTTCCTTGAAGGTTAGAAGTAGGAAGAAGAGTTATTGTATATATGCTGTTAATAGATATCAGTTGAATGACCAAAATATTTTGTTAATGAGCTAGTGTTTACTGAACGCTTACTGTGTTTAGAGTTCTGGATTTGGCCATTTGCAGGAGATGCTTGACTCAGCTCTTGGACTTTACTGAAATAATTCTGGCTCTTTCTATTAGAAGTCAAAATTTTAGATGGTCAGCACAGGTTCTTGGCTTACAGGCAGTTTATGATCTCCAAGGGTGCTTTCAATTCCAGGCTTGGGGACTAAACTTGGGCACAGAGTACAGCAAGATAGAAGCAACTTTTTTTTTTTTTTTTTTTTTAAATCTGGCTGCATGGGGTCTTAGTTGTGACATGTGGGCTCTAGTTCCCTGACCAGGGATTGAACCCAGGCCCCCTGCATTGAGAGCGTGGAGTCTTAACTGCTGGACCACCAGGGAAGTCCTTACAGGCAGTTTAGAATAAAGTGTCTGATAATGTTTTTATCCAGTACCCCCTAAAAGGATTTTGAAACACTGTGTCCTCTCCTCATACATTTTAAAAGTTAATATCTAAATTTTTTTATAGTTGTAAAAAATGGCACTTCTGATATTAGAAATACTGATTTAAAAAAACACTTTTTAATGTACCCAGTGGAAGCTAAATTAAATACCACAGTGATTTCATATCTACCATGTCATCCATTTAAAAAACACACAAACAAGCTGGTCTAGAAAAGCTGGGAATTTTTACATAGTTGTTTCCCTTGTGGAACTCATTTCATTCTTCTTCTATATAACCTAATCCCCATGTAACAGTCTTATGTTTGAGAATCTGTCACTGATTACCTTATCATACTCTTGTGACGCACATATATACACACTATATTTTTTTAAGTTCTTGTGACAATAAGCCTCTAAATGTTAAACAAAATTTCATTTGGATTGAGTTTTTATGATTTTGACTAATATACGATTGACCAGAACAAGTATATTAGAATTTTGATGAATAAGTATTAAGCATAGGTAAAATTTTATGGAAAATAACTTCTCAGTGAGATGCCTGGGGCTTAAAAAGAGTTTATTTATGCATAAGTAAAACTTATTGCTAAAATAAGGTAGGCTTCATAATCAAGGCTTCTTTTTAAGTGTAAATGCTTGAGACACCTTACCACATAAATAAGTGTATGGGAATGAAGGCAGTATAATTCCACTCTATTTTTTAAACTCCTGAGGTGTATGACAAAAGTTACCTAGTGATTGATCACAAAAATGATTTTCCATGTTCTGTTGTCTAACAACTTGATTGGGTCTCCCTCCAATGTTGTTTGAAGCAAAGAAATGGATTCTTTCCCCAACTCCCAAAAGGATTTCTCAGTCTTGAAAGTCAATCACTTTCTTAACATCTATAACCCTACAAGTATTTCAAATGACCCTCTCAGCTTGGAGCCCTGGAGAGTTTTACTCCCCAAGGCAATGCACCACACGCAGACTCCTGAGAAATGAGATGTTTACCTTTCTTGTGGAACGTGGGGAGAGGATGACTGTGAAAAGGGAAAAAAAGGGAGGTGGCCAGAAGGAACCAGCTGGACATCAGGTGTTCTGAAACACATACTTTTAGACGAGGGTTAATTGGTGATCTGGAAGTAGATTCTACCAGAGTACTCCTCCTTCCAAAAACAAAAAGCCCCCAAACCCCTTACCCCACTTTGAAGATCAACTGGTTTGGGTGCTAAAGAAAACTTTTCAGTCAAATTCACTAGCAACTCTAAGGAAAAAGTCCCCAATAGGCCAATTTAAAGATTTCTTCTTGGTGGACAAGAACATTCAAAAGGGAAAGAACATGGTTAGAGCTTATCACTCTTTTAAAAAGACTTGATGGAAGCTAATTTGATACCAAAGTGATAGAATCACCATTATCCATTTTAGGAATGTACACTCAAACTCTCCTAGAATATTTAGAAATAATACATAATTTTTTTATACGCATTGTTAGACTATATACAAATAGAATGTTGGTAAGGATCACCAGGTGCTTGACCGACAGTCACCTAGGTCAGTGGGTGACTGATTTCTAAGAGCAAGTCTTAATCCCATTGAAAAAAAGTTTTCTGCCACGTTTTAGCAGGAAATTAGCATTAGCAGGAATGCTAATTTCTTTCCAAGAGGAGGTTGTGAATTACATGCAAAAAGGTTTGGTCCCAGGCTAGGTTTGGGACATTTTTTTCTTTACAGAGTAATGCATTCTGAAGGGAGAGGAGTTGAGCCTGGCTGTCATTCCCATTGATTAGTAAGTCTTTATTGGGTCCTCCTGGATCCTGGATGCTCTTGACACCCTGTATGTAAGGACACTATACAGATGTCCCCTGTGCTCTTGCCTTCTCCCAGCAGCTTGTAGCAAATCTCTCCTGAAACACTTTACAGGGACCCCCACCACATTACTTACTCTATTATACATTTGTACATCACTTCTAACATACTGAAGCATTTATATGCACATTTATTCTCCTGATGACCTGTGGGAGATGGGGCAAGTGTTATTCCCAGGATACAAACGTGGATACTAAGTTATAAAAGGATTGTGGCTTGTCTCAGCAGACTCTACAAGTTAGCTGTAGATCTGGTGCCTGATGAAACAACTTTTTCTACAGTATGTTGCCTGCCTCCTTTTCCCAGATGTGTTACTTTATAGAAGGCTCTAAAAATTGAAAAGCTTGCCTTAATGTGATCATATGAAGATTAAGTAAGACAGATATGCTCACAAAATGCTTAGTAGAGTACATTGCTCTTAGCAGGCCCCCAGAGTTTAAAAAAAAATGTATTTGAATTTTGGGTCTGCCATGCTTCATTTTATGGATTAAGAAAAAATTTATTCAGTATTTTTTGAGCACTTAATATTTGCCAGGCACTGAGAATAAACCCAACAATGAAGAAAACAGCATGGAGCGTACATCCTAGAGGAGGGAAGATAGACGATAAGCAAATCCAACATATGATATCATGTACTGAGTGCTCTGATGAACAATGAAGCAGGGTACAGGGCTAGAGAGTGGTTGGCGGCTGGTAGTGGTTGGTGACACAGGGTGGTCAGGGAGAGCATCCCTTGGGTGAGGACTTTTGAGAAGACCTGAGTATTACACTCACCTGAGTCTGAGCTCAAAGCCTTGAGTTTATTTGGGTAAGTTGATTCAAGTCATGGTATTCTAGAGTTGTGTGGAAGAGATCTTACAGAGTATCGATTTTTAACCTTTTTTATATTATAGGTATCCTTGAGGGTCTTTCCCAGAATACTACACACATATGCATAACATTTTAACATGCCTTGAAATCATCCTTAGAACACCTCAAGTTCATATCCCTGTTCCATCTCAGTTTTTCTTTTTACTGATAAGACATTAAGGTTGAAAAAGGCAAAGTAAAAATCATCCAGTGTCACAGCTAGTTAGCGGCTGAGTCAAGGACCTAAGATTCCCATAAAGTTGTCCATTGCTTTTGCTGTTAAACTCTCTAAGTTGCTAGTGTTAAACTCTCTCAATTTGGTCCATAAAGCATCTCTTGTTTTTTAATATATACACCATTTTTATTTACGTAGAAAACCTCCCCAAGTAGCTTATGTGGCCAGTGTGGCTCCTTGTTCTATTTCCTGACCAGTAACAATATAAATAATATCCCAAGCATTCCAAATGTCCTAGAAAATTATGAACAAGGAGGACTCAGGGTGGCAGTAGAAAAGGAAAAAAACAAACAGAAACCAAAATAGAGACCTTGGAGTGTGAAGATGTTCTTACCGACAGCAGAGGGGCTGGAGGTGGGAAAGGCCTTGTCCCAGTTTTGACGGGGACAGGGACTCCCTAGGGTGAAACAACAGTCACCCTCACCACTCCACCCAGTGATTTCCTCTGGGGATATTTTATACAAAAACTTGGAAGATAAACTTGTCACTTTCAGGAAAATATTCATTGTATCAACTTATCTTCCCAGCCACACTTCCTTAACAGATGTCTCAACTTTAGTACAACAAAATAATCAAAAATTTTAAGTAGTAATCATCCACGCTGTGGAACTAATGTGTCATTTCCAAAATTGGATGCTGTGTAAAGGTTTTGATTTGCACACAAGATTTTTTAATAAAATAGACCTGGCTTTAAAACCTCCAAAAGTTAGCCACTCTACCTCCTACAAACACTGATATTTATTGAATTTTTAGGCTGCTTTCTGTTGTTGCAAAGAAAACCTACTTTTTCCATTAGAAGTGTCCCATAGTGTTGTGTTGATAGAATAATTCTAGCCTTTTCTCTCTTAACCAATGAAAGGCCCTTTCTTCCATAGTCCCCATCCCCACCCCCATTTCTAGGTATTTCTAGCCTACTTTTCCATCTGTGTGCCTTGTTGCTATGGTGATGGGCACCCTAGAAATAGAGAACAAAGCAGATATAATAAGCATCTCCTACATGGTTCACAATGCTAAAAAGGGATCTAGGTTTTTTCAGGCATGGATGGTTCTTTATTGGTGGTAGAACTGAACCAACCCAACTGGGAGGGGGCACTAGGGTTATGAGCTGATTCAGGCCCTACTTTTCCCATTGTTCTACACTTCACCAGACCTTTCTTTACCCATGATCATGAAGGTGAGCAAAGAGCATTAGGAGCCTGTGGAGCGGATGTAGTACAGAAATTAATGCCACAGAGTCACCCCACTGCAAAAGACAGATCTACTGAAGCGTATTACATGGGAGGAATCTTGGGCTGGTCTTACGGTCTACCAGTTGTTAATCCTATGCTTGAGTTAGTATTGTTCAACTTAATCTTGCAGTAGAGGAGATTTGCCAGTTTAGGTTTTCCTCCCTTCAAAGTATTTAGTCAGTATTAGACTTTTTAAAAAATTAAATAAAAATCTTTCTTGATTACCGATAGCTTGCAGTATTTGCTCCCATCCATTGAATTTTTAAAAAATAAGTGGTTAAACTAATGTGCACTTATTTTGTACTTGTTTTAGAATTACAATTAAATATTCTCTCTATATTATGGAAATTAGTGTTTTCCATAAGATCTGGGAGAAGGTGCCCACAGGTAGTTTTTAACCTTCCCACATGTATGTTCATTCTTTCATATATTACATCTTCAAGTATCAGGTTCTTAGACACCCATAATGAAATACCCAAAGATTAAATAAAATATTCCAATTAACCAATTCCAATTTCCAGACACTTATTTTTAAATTGAATATTATGTTTTATAATCACTTATAAAACACTTATGCATCACTTATGTTTTATGTTTGTGTTTTATGTAGAGGGAAAGTAGTTTTTAGCACAGTGTTTTAGCTTGTAAAGTCATGGGACGTGAATCAAGTTTTTGGAGCTAAAGAAGGTGAACATTCTATGTGTCTGTTGCATTGTGGCATGAGGGCCTGAAGTTCTTTTTGGCTCTAAATTCTTGTTTCTTTGGCCATGTGGCTCCTTTCTTTTTGCCTGATGAAATAGTATTTTGCCAGTTTTATCTGCTATAATGTCTCTTACACTGATGTGAAAATATGCTTGGAATCAATCTCACACTTCGAGATTTTTAAGTATATACCCAGTGTAGCCCTCCCTGCCAAAGTCAGCTATTCCCCTTTGTGTCATGAATGGAAGAATGAGAGCACTGGAGACTAGAGTGGGAGTTGGAACTCCCAGTGCTGATTCTGGCTCAGCCTCTGCCTGGGGTGGCCTTAGAGATACATTTTTAACCCCATAAGCAGCACTCAGCTTCATCAGGAGGAGCCCAGGAGCCACAAGGAAGGTTTTGAAGCAGAAGGTAACATCAGATTTGTTTTGGGAAGTGATGCTGGCCGTTATGTGGAGGATGTGTTGGAGATGTGAGAGATCATGTTGGGAGACCCAGTAGGGCAGTGGGGATGGAGCAGAGGAGACTCATATGAAACAAACTTGAGGAAGAGGTCATAGGAGTACATATTCTCATTTTCTTTTATCACAAGCATCCCATGGTAATTACATAAGTCCATCTATGCTTACTGAAATTTTACTAGTTTTACTATAATTTATAACTTTTCAGTTTTTTGTAGAAGGAAGGGACTAAGTTCCTTCTGATTATTTATGGAGTCCCCCAAATTCTCAAATTTCAGGTTACCAGTGAATGTACTTATATTAGCACAACTTTAAAAATCATAGCTTTGCTATAGGCTATGTCCCCCGCAAAATTCATATGTTAAAACCTAACCCTTAAGGTGACGGTATTGGGGGGGTGTCTTTAGGAGGTAATTAAGTCATGGGGGTAGAGCCTTCGAGAATAGGATTAGTGCCCTTATGAAAGAGACTCCGAGAGCTCCTTGCCCTTCCAACCATGTGTGGACACAACGAGAAGAGGTCCTTCTGTGAACCAGCAAGTGAGCTCTCAGCAGACACTGAATCTTCTGGCACCTTGGTATTGGACTTCTCAGCTTCTAGAACTGTGAGAAATAAATGTTGTTGATTAAGCCACCCAGTCTATGGGAGTTTGTGATAGCAGCCCGAATGGATTAAGACAGCTTCTAAACATGAGTGTCTTACTAGAAATGAGAGAAGACTTGGGAGAAGTAGTGTGTGTTCTGTGGGAAGAATAATGACTCTTTTTGCACAAGAGAAGTCTGTGGAAAGCAGGTAATCACTCTACACAGGACAGTTCCTTGTTTCCCAGAAGGCTTGAAAACTGTGGGCACGTTGGGTAGGTTTTATGGGGGGAGCAGGGCTTGTATTTGCCAGGAGTTTCCTCCTTCGTGGGCAGTTGTTTTCTTATGCCTCCTGGGCGAAAGGAGTATCCATTGCATTTGATGTTATCATCAACGTGAAGGGAGAAAGGCCAGGTAGAACTATGTCTATTTTTACAATTAAACTGGCGTTCTGAGTAGCTTAGCTCCCAAATAAGGTAGATGTTAGTCAGGATAAGAGTTCACTCTCCTTAGTCATTTTGCTGACTCCTCCTACTACATCTATGACTGAAGGAAGGGGTGAACGAATGAATGTGCGTTTAGTGTGCTGTTCATTTTATTGAGCTGAGCTACTTTTTATTCCCCTCAGAGATGTCTTTGAAGATTATCCACATTCTTGCTAGTCTTACGAGTTTACTGGTTGTGCAGGCATAGATAAATCCCATAACTGTCTCAGTTGCCTCATCTGTAAAGTGGAGATAACCTCATGGAGGTGTTGGGAGCATAAAGAAGTTAATTGATATAAAGGGCTTAGTAGAATATTTACATGTGGTTGGTTATCTTGTGGTGAGTGAGCATTAGCTTCCACAACTGAGTGTTACAATATGCTGAGCAAACTTGACTACTTCAGCCTCACATCAGCTACTTATAGGGGCCTCACAAAACACTGGGCTTGTTTTGTCTTATCTACCTAGGAAGAACTATTAGGGCAGGTTCCACTTGATTTGTCTTTTGATGATTTATAACTTGCTGTTTCAGTTGACTAGGCTTAAATGGACTTTTTCCTGGTTATTTTTAGAGTCAAATTACTTAATGCTGGAAAATTAGGCTTTTATATAGTTATTGATTGTACAGGAACACTACAAATTAGAAGAAATTATAGCTGTCCCAGGACCAGATTGGAAAAGCCTCTAAGTTTTTGTTATAGCCTGAAATTTGTTCAATCTGCACATTCTCTGAAATTCAACCTTGAATTATTCAGCAAATGAACAAGTAAAAAAAGTATGGTCCTTCACATTTTTAATGCATATTTTGAGATATGTAGACTTTAACTTTGAAAAGTTTTTCATGATAATTGATCAGCATGGGTAACAATACTCAAAAGCCACATAAATCTAGATAGCATAAAATTCTCATTTTTATCTGTAAGAAGCCTTGGAGCTCCTTTGTTTCTTTTCCTGTTCTGCATGAAGGTGAAAGCATCAGTGACTGGTAGTTTCCTTATCTTAAAGTGATCTAGACGAGAGAAAGTTTATTCTAACAATATGGTCTACTTTTGAAAAATGATGATTTTTTTTTTCAATCTCTGTACCAGTGTTTGTGTGAATGGAGAATGAGTTGTAAGGAAGCAGAGAGTTGCCTGGTGTGTGCATTGGCGAATGATGAGAGGGGAAAGGGAACAGAGGAAGGAAACTGTTCTGTACTTCACTCTTGATTCTGTGTTTTTCCTCTCTAGTGAAGTCCTCAGAGATGTTACACATGGTGCAGCAGTCTTATTTTTAAAACATTTCCTTTCCTAATGAGATTTCACTTTGGTGCTTTGTTGTCAGTGTGCTGGGAGTTCTGAAATGTTCTCTGTATTTATGTGAGTTTTGACCTAATAATCTCATGTGGGTTTACCAGGCTTAGCAGCTGTTGTTTTTACCAACTATTGCTAAATTCTGTTAATGTCCAAAGTTGAAAAACCCTTTTTTCTACATTGGCCTAGATTATCCAGAGTTTAAAAAAATTTAAGCCTTTTCCTCACCCCTTGTAATTTTCATTTACTTGCAAGAAAACGTATAATATTAATATTCTAATGGATGGTTTAGGTAGGCTGAACCTGTCTCTCACAGGACTCCAATGACAGCTTGCAGTGTCAATTGCAGAACAGCTTTTTTTTTTTTTTTTTTTTTTTTTTTTTTTTCTGTACGCAGGCCTCTCACTGCTGTGGCCTCTCCCGTTGCGGAGCACAGGCTCCGGACGCGCAGGCTCAGCGGCCATGGCTCACGGGCCCAGCCGCTCCACGGCATGTGGGATCTTCCCGTACCGGGGCACGAACCCGTGTCCCCTGCATCGGCAGGCGGACTCTCAACCACTGCGCCACCAGGGAAGCCCAGAACAGCATTTTTTTTTGATAAAGCCATCTATCCTCTTTTCTGCTGGAAGAAGGAGAGGCCTCAATTCTATTGTAATTTAAGTAGTGTTTAGTGTAATATGATAAATGTTTGCAGAGTGATAGTAATGATTGTTCTTTGACAAAGCAAAAGGAAAAGTTGAGAAGTCAAAGACTTTGAAAATGCCCTAGGAGAAAATAAATTCAGAATTAATAGCCATTTTGGGGGATAATTCTGCAGTTTTCTTTGAAGGAGGGCATCAGATGTTGAATTTTGCTTTTTCATGTAAGTAATGTAACAGGAATTTTTCTTAAATAGCTGACTGTATATCTTGCTTCCTTTGCAGTCTCTTAATTATAAGGCAGTGGTTTTTGAACTAGAATCTAGGTATGCTCTTGAATTCCTCTAGGGTTAATTTTGTTGGTTCTAAATCCCATCTGATCTCTATACTATCTTTCACATTCCCATTTTCCCTGTTGAGAGCTTAAATTTATTCCCATATTTCAGGATCCAAAGCAATAGTTTTTCTTATTATCAAATCAGATGGCCAGCCGTTTCTGCATTTACAGGTAATGATGTGTATCAACAACATGCTTTATAATTACAAGGCCATCTTTACATACATAATCGCATTTGACTCTGACAGTCCAGTGAGAGAGAGAGAGAGAGAGAGAGAGAGAATGGCTACAGTTAATTCCTATTTTATAGGTGAACTTTGAGAAGTCACTCAATATACCCAAAAATGACACACAAACAGAAGGACTAGGAGAAGAACTAGTTCTTATAGCTTCATGTCTAGTGTTCTTTCTGGCCTGTCATACTTTGTGGGCACACCCTGTTCTATGCCATGAGACGTTTGCCATATAAGCAATTGAGTCAATATGCTGTGTGAAATTGGTGTACCAAATTTTAATAAACTTTCTAAAACCAGGTTGTTATTCTTTAGTACTCTTCCTACTAATCATTATCATTGCACTGTCTGTGTAGTGAGAGCAGTTTCCTGCTTTCCAGGCTAATGACATTGTGAGTATACAGCTTAGGAGGTACAGAACAACAGGACAACAATAAGAGAGATGCCCAAGGAGACATATAACTAAGTGACAAGTTCAGTGGAAACAATGTAGGAAGTGAGACCCAAGCTGAGCCTGGCAGGATGAGACAGAATTTGGAAAGGTGAAGGGGATGGAAGGGAAATATCTGAGCAGAGACGTACGGGACAGAATGTATGAAGTACTGAAATAATTGTGAAATGATATGTCCAGGATTTGCTTCAAAATAATCCTGGGCATGGGTGTGATATGAGTTGATAATTGTTGAAGCTGAGTGAAGGGTACATGGGGCTTCCTTATACTATTATTTATACTTTTATATTAGGGATTTTTCATAATAAAAAGTTTAAAATATAAAAATGGTATGTAATATTTTTGGACAGTGGGTAGGCTGGCCTATCTGGAATAAAGGGTTTGTTCAAAGGCACAGTGGGAAATGATGTTGGAAAGGTAGTTTGGAAACAGATTTGGTGGTGGGAGGGAGTTCATGAATCTACACTCTGGAGTCTGGGCGAGTGCTGGTAGACACTGGTTCATTTACGAGACTTAAGTTGGACTTGACTATGAGCTGAAGGTGGGGTCACAGTGCAGCCTGGCATCCTCGTCAAGGATGACAGCAGACCCACTTAGGGGGTTTCTTAGATGCCACCACACCTGACATGCCATATTCAGTTCTGGAAGGCACATTAAAAGAGGGCTTCTACAAACTGAGTTTCAATGGTGGTGTGACAGAAGGTGTCACACCTTAGGAATCTTTCTTGTAGAACACTCCATCATTTTATGGTTGTTTACCTGGAAAGGACTTATTTTCCCATCTGCCAAGTTCCTTCTCTACTCCTTTTTAAACTCTCTCTCTCGTGTGCCTGAGAATGGGCAGTAAAAGCAAAATAAAAACACTGCTGATTGCCCAGTAATATAGAGGCACATGTGCATGACGGCACCTAATTTAACCTCCTGGAAACAGCCTTTAACAGCAGACAGTTACAGACAGAAGCACCCAACCGTTTAGAAAGCCTAACTCTTTGGTGTAGCTTTCGGAAGCAAAGTTCCCTCTTCCTTCCTGCTTAAAATGTTTCTCTATTGCTGAGGAAAAATAGGAGAGAAATTTGGATAGTTGGTAATATTAAGGAATTATTAATTGTTTGGATGTGATTCAGTGGTATGCTAGAGTTGACGAGAGACGATTGTTATGTTTTCAGGAATTTTGCAAGCCAGTTGTTAAACACAACCATTAAAAAATTATACAAACTTGAAGTATTAAAATAAAAGTAACACCCAAAATTTATCACTTCCTATTAATTTTCCTATAATTTGCTGTTATCTGTGCTCTTAAGGTTATTTATATCTAATGTCTCTGCATAGTCGAGGTACTGAATGTGTGCTGCACATTTCTTATCAACCCCACAGAAATTGGCAAAGACTACAAATCAGGGCCTTCCCCCTCCTCCCTCCCTGCCCCCCTGGCCAGAGAACTGGTTGTAAAATACCTACCAGCACACTATTGGGTATGATTATGATATTGTGGTTATATTTTTTAAACTCTTTACCTTTTGGAGATGCATACTGAAATAAGCCAGATAAATATAATGTCTAGAATTTGTTTCAAATAATCCAGTTGGAGTGGGTATCATGACTGTTGTATCAGAGTGATGGGCACATGGGCTTCATTATACTACTACTCTCTACTTTTGTGTATGTTTTAAATTTTCCATAATAAAAAGTTAGTAATTAAGGAATGTTACAATATAAATAAATAAGTTGCCTATACCCAGGAGGCAGTCTGGTACTTGTCTATCCCTCAAACTTTGATGCTGACATTGATAAAATATTATTCTCTAATTTTAGAGACCTTATTTGTAACTGGTTGACATAGATCATTGAGCTTAAATGTCTGTTTCTCATTAAATAAAATCAAGGAATCACTATGTGCAGTTTACCATACCTGTAAGTATAAAGGAATCCAACACGGCCTTCCCTAGGGCACTGAAAAGCTCTCTCTTCACAGTGGGGCAAAAATGCATTGTTGGATTGCAATCCTGTTTGCAGAACCAGTTGTACAGATAGGGAAAAATGAATCAAGTTATTGCTCAGAGGACTACTTTGGGCTGTATGACAGCTGTGTACTCTCTAGATTTATTTTCAGTCTAACTGATTTGAGTCATTTCTCAAGAAAGGAGTGCTGTCAAGTGAATTGTCTTCTCTGCAGATGAAGAGAGCCTTTCTAAACATTGCCTTGCTGGTAGAATTGATACGTTTGGAATTGTTGGCCTATGAATTAAATTAGACCCAATCCAATAACTTAAAGCACATAGCCTAGGTTGTATACTGACTACATCTCACAAAGAGTGCAGAAGTACAGTATTTTTTCTAGTATATATCTAGACATCAAATGGATAATTTGTAGCATAAATTTGTAGCTTAGAATACATCTCTGTTTTTCTGAGTTTGAAGTCCTTTTAAATTTCATTCGTAATATGCATCTGGAGAATGGTAGTAGTTTTCTTCGTGTCTTTGATTGTATAATAATTCCTACTTACCAAATGTAGTTGACCAGAAAAAAAATTTATGTAGAATAAGGAATGCAAGTGGTCACGGTGATTAGCCTATCAGACAGAGTGGTACGGAAATTATTAGATTTATAAGGGGGACAGGGAAAGGCAATAAGAACCTTGAGGGGAAAGTAGTCTATAATAGATTATAATTTTAAGTTATGTGAGTTTCTAGGCTGTGTAAGAAATACAGGCTTAGACCGTTCTCTAGGTTTAACCCCCCTCACGCACACACACACAAAATCAAAATGTCAAGCAATGAAAATAACAGATGTCAAACTCAGGTAAGCTGGGGTCAGAATACTAAAAGGAAGTCTAGCTTGAAGCAGATGCTGTAAACAGGAATTGAGATCAGGAAACCAGAAGTCAGAATAGGAGGGTAGAAGAATCATAACTCTTCCTTATAAGACAGAACTATGCAGAGGAATCACCTGGAGAACCTGGGAGGTTTTGACACTTGGCTACAGTTTTCCCCATGTTCATTTCTTTGTACCAATAACCTTCAATGCCCTGCAGGATCCCACCATGATACAGGTCCTAAAAGAATTTCTTTGGAGTATGTAAATAGAAAGCATGGTTCAAGATGAAGTTGGAACATGGAGATTGAGTCATGATTGCTAAGGAAAAACACATGTCAAGTTCTTGAAGTACAGGAATCACAGGACTGTGATTTATTCACTCAGCAATTATTTATTGAGCTCCTACTATCTGAGTTAAAAGCTGGGGATACATCATTGAACCTTACAGATAAAAGGTCTGTGCTCTTGGAGCTTACTGCCTAGTGGGTAGACACAGAAAATAGACAAAATAATTATATAGCACATTAAACAGAGATAAATTACATAGAGAAGAACAAAACAAGAAGTATTCTTTAGAATTGGATTCCCCAAGGATACATTTCCCAATTCTATCAAAGCTAGCAAAGGAGAGATTGATATTTATAAAAATACAAAACATACCACATCTGAAATTCCTTCCTGTTTCTATTAACTCTGTTGATGAACTAAATATATTCACTGTTTCTACAACCAACCAGTAGGTTTAAAGCACAAAATGAAGTTTAAGTAGCGTGGGAGAGCAGCTTTTTTACACTGAAGTACAATGAAAAATATGCCCTTACACATTTTGTTAGAGAGTTGGCCATTCATGATCAGGATGGTAGTGAGCACCTACAACAGGGAGGCTGGAAGTTATTTAAAATCTTCCAGTCCTGGGCTTCCCTGGTGGCACAGTGGTTGAGAGTCCACCTGCCGATGCAGGGGACACGGGTTTGTGCCCCGGTCCGGGAAGATCCCACATGCCACGGAGCGGCTGGGCCCGTGAGCCATGGCCGCTGAGCCTGTGCGTCCAGAGCCTGTGCTCCGCAACGGGAGAGGCACAGCAGCGAGAGGCCCGCGTACCGCAAAAAGAAAAAAAAAAAATCTTCCAGTCCTGTTTACCTCCAGTTGGGCAGACAAGTAGAAGCCACACAAAGAGATGTGTGTGTGTGTGTGTGTGTGTTTTATAACATATAGACATTATGTTTTAGTCAACTTGATTGCCTTCATAAAAAATTAAATTGTCTCATCTTTAAATAGAAATATTCACAAAGGCAAGTATTAAGTGAACTAACTCCTTTATGCAGGAGATGGACTCAGTCTACATTTACGTCTCTATTCCAAATTACCAAGTGCAAGCCTTTAAATCCAACATTGGCCAAGGTCAGCAGCAAAAACGAACAGTCTAACAAACACATATGTTCTCCTCTCCCCAGGGCTCCAGTTTATTTCCAGCTGCCTACTAGACCTCACCACCTAAATGACCCACAGGTACTGCAAACCCAGTGTTTTAAAAACCACATTCATCAGCCTCCACTGACCACTTTTCACCATTGACCTTGTGGCCAAAACCAGGGTGGTCTCTTGTCCTTGAGTCTTGGCTTTCCTTAATACCTAGTCTGCCACCAGTCCTGATCAATACCTGAGTAACTCTAGAATCCATGCCCATAAACTATTTAGCCGAGTACCTGCTTGAAAGTACTACAGAATGATGGTACTTAAAAGTGCTTAAAAATATTGGCTTTTATCCCCCCTTCTCCTCACGCTTAGTCACATCTCAGTTCAAGCCTTCTTTCTTGTTTTTATCCCTTGGACTATTGATCTGGTCTCTTAACCTATATCGTACATTCCCCCTTCTAATGAACCCTCCATGCTGCTATCAGAGCAGCAAATACTAAATTTCTAAATTTGAAATTTGACACTGACCAGATCATTTCACTTCCTTGTATAAAAACCTTCATGGATTCCATAGCATGGTACCCAAGTCTCTTTATGATCTGAACCTAAATGGCCTTTTTACCTCACCTTCTTCAACTTTTCCACAGGGTTCACTCCCAAGAGTAGTACTTGGTCAAAACTTAGCTACACCAAATCCCTAATAAAGGTATAAAACCTTAATTATGTTAGTAAATTATCCTTGATTCATAGTGAAAGAGCAAATTCGCCAGATTGCTCATTGATCTTCCAATGAATATTGGAATATTAACTCACACTTTATGATCAAGCCTTTCACTCAACTTTATTCCTATTTCCTTTCCTCATCTCTCCCATCAGCCAATAGTGTCCGATTTTTTCTGTTACTGCTACTTAAATTCACTCCTGTCATTTTCACTGACACTCCCCTGTTCAGGTCCTGACTACTCAGTTATTGAATTACTGCAGTAGGATCCTACCTGGTACCCTTGCCTCCATTCTGCCTCCCCTCCCTTCTCCTGCCCCAGTGTATCTCCCATGCCCCACTAGGTTACTTTTCCTAAAACATTGCTTGCACTCTGTCTTAGAATCTGTAATGGTTCTCTTTTGTGAGTCAAGTCAAGCCATACTCTTCATTCTGGAATGTTAAGTCCTCACTGTCCTTAGTGCCTCACTTATTTGTGAAGTCATCTCTGGCTATGAAGATCCGCTCCCCAGCGGGACCTCCTGCCTCATTGCTCTTCCCCACTCAAGACTCCCTGCTCTTGCCCTTCCCCAGCTGGAGGTGGTCTTCCTGATCTAGCTCCTGCATATCCCGAAAGGCTCAGATGCACATCACCTGTGCTGCTTTCTCCATTCCCTGAACTATAATTGTTGGCCTTTGTGAGAGGCAGCTTCTGATGGTGAGAACAACACGATATTTGGTGTCAGTTATGGGATCAAGCTCTTGTTCACCAGACATCTGACTTAGGCAGCTTACTTTTTTCTCTCTGAGCTGGTATCCTTATCGTCAAGTCAAGTGAGTGATTTAAATGACTTATGGGAAAAAATGCTCCATAAACTTTAAAGCATTATGCAGATGTATCTCATTGTTGTCTCAACTATACTGTTTAATTCTTGATTATATGTATTCCTGTTCCCTATTCATTTTGTGTATGTTTCCCGTCTCCCTAACTTTGGGTATTTTAAGGGTAGACATGAGGTGAAATGCAGAAGTAAAATAAATTCTCATTTAGTGATAGTCATTCCTTCTTGTCCTATTTAGCCCACACCACAGCCAATGTTCAACAAATTCTCCCCTGTCAAGAGAATCCAGTAATTACAAGCATAAAGTATCAGGCACTAGAGTGAAAGTACAGGGAGTGAGAGAGTAACCGGGAGAAAATGAGGTGACCAGAGAGAAGGAGACGGCCTAGGCAACTGGCCTGCCTCCATACTGACTTACTTTATGGGTTCATAGTCGAGCTCATTAGACTCTGAGGCAGTCTTTTCAATCTATTTACACGATGGCAATAGAATTGCCTCATCTTCTTAGGAGTAATACACTTCTTGCATAGAGTAGGCTAGCAAATGTTTATCGAATTCACTACCCGCATGATTATGTATACTATTATGCACACACACATGTTTATACAGGCACATATACATGCCAATGGATGTCACTACTTACATAGTGTTTTTTTCCCTTTAAATTTCATTCTCGTGTGTAGCAGCAGTGTGTCTGCTTTGTCTGCAGAGTAGCACTGATATTCGCATTTGCATTGTGTTTGTGCAGTGTCTGACGGGGTACCTGATTACTTGCTGAAGTCATAAGTAGTTTAGGAACTACCTTATTTAGATTGCTAAGAAATACCCGTACAAATATTGCATTATTTCTCAGATTAAGCTTACTCAAATCCTGCTTAAAATCAAAAATAAGAATAAAAAATAATAGTGAGAATTCATTCTGGTTTTGCACAGGTATCTTCTAGCTGCCTCTTCCACAGGCATCCTTCTAGGAATGAGAGATATGGTGGTGGAGTGCAGGGATTTATGATTCTGACTAGAAGGAAAATATGAACTGTGACAAGTCTTGTTTGATGACACTATCCTTGAACAATAAGAATAATCGTTGTATATTTATAACTTTTGCTATGTCTGGGTCACTGAGTCTTCATACTCAGTTAAAAAACAAACTAATCCAACTGTAAAATATGGTTCCTGTTTTTAAGGAGTTTATAATTTAAAGTAAAATACAGGGAATGACAGTAATCCCAGCAAAACAATTAGGAGAAATGGGATTTGCTTGTTACCTTAGAAGCAAAAGGTACATTTCTCCAAAGTAAGTCTTTAAAGACTGTGATTGTTTTGTTGCAGGGCTGACTTAGTAGAATGAAAATGATAGCTTAACCCTGTTCTGCATTCACCAGGTAAGCGCTAGCATTTCAGATGAGCCAGCCTGGCCGCAGGAAAAGGCATTTGCATGGAGGGAAATTTCCAGACAACAAAATGAAGACTTCTGCTTTTGCAAGTCCTCTTATTACTGCCTTAATTAAATTGATGTTTCCAAGGGAAAGTTTTTAAATGAAATCTTAATAGTGCTTCAGCTAATTCCAAATGTACTCTTTCATTTTACTCTGCTTTCACAATGTGATCATATTTGGTTTCACTTCCTGGTTTGTCCACACAAGGCTGTTGCTGGGAAATATTTAAACAAAGTGTTTATGAGACATGAATATTGTTTTTTAATGGATGCATTTTGGTTTGATTTAGATTTAGTTCATGTAGTAATTTTTATAGAAATAAGATTTCTGATGCCTAAATTGGTAAGTCAGTTGCTTAAAGAAAACTTAAGGGAAAAAAAAAAACTTTTTGCCACTGAATTTAATTAAGTTACCTTGTGTTGAAGCCTACAGAACTGTTTGATTAGGCACCAGCTGTGAATCAAGTGAAATGTAGACCCATAATTAGAGTAATTGTAACTTGATTTTAAACAGAGGTTTGATTGCATGATGAGTGACATAATGCCTAATGATTTTTCCAGAAGAAAGGCCCAGTATACTCTTGGGCTGATGGCTTGCTTAGGGTGTATCTAACATGGCCACTAGTGTATCAGGCACAATTGTGTGTGTGTGTGTGTGTGTGTGTGTGTGTGTGTGTTTTAAATGACTGTTCTTATGTGTTATAACATTGCATGAAATATTTGGCTACTAATTCTAAAACTGATATTTTTATCCCAATGCATCTAATTTCCACTAAAGTATTCAAGTACCATCTAGTGTAGAAAACCTAATCAAATCCATTTCTCTTTTGAAAACATCAATTAAGAGTTTTAGGAAAAATCTGCTCCCTCAAAATCTAATTGTTTTGTCCAGTTGAATCTTTTTTTTTTTTTTTTTTTTTTTTGCCGTACGCGGGCCTCTCACTGTTGTGGCCTCTCCCATTGCAGAGCACAGGCTCCGGACGCGCAGGCTCAGCGGCCATGGCTCACGGGCCCAGCCGCTCCGCGGCATGTGGGATCTTCCCGGACCAGGTCACGAACCTGTGGCCCCTGCATCGGCAGGCGGACTCTCAACCACTGCGCCACCAGGGAAGCCCCAGTTGCATCATTTTACTGGCTAATCTGAAAGCGTAATTTTTTTAAGCATAACTACTTTTCCACTTGATATTTTAATTATGTTTTATTTTATGTTTTATTTTACAAATTGATCTGATATATACCCTAATATAGAATTAGGCTTCCTGCTCTCATTCTCAAATCCCTTCCAATGAATTCTTCCTGATGCTTTCAAATTAATTTCCCTAATATACGCTAATATGTCCTTAAATGTATTTTTTTCCATCACTCCTCTGCTCAGATACCATCAGTGATTCCCTACTGCTTGTATGATCAAATCTAAATTCCTTCTGCTCTCATGAAAATATATGACTATTAATTCAACAAGTGATATTTTTATCTCAAAACAATTACTTCTCAGGTGCCTGTTATATGCTAAGGGCTGAGCTGTGTCTTGAAAAATTCTTAGCCTGACATTCTAGACTTTATTTGACCCAAATCTACTTTCCACTCTTATCTCCATTATTACTGTCTGAAAACTTCCACTCCATCCACACATGTCTCTTCACTAACTTCTTAAATTCACCTTGGCTTCCTCCTACCTTCTTTATTTGTTCCTCATTCCTTCACATAAAATATTAATCCTCCCTTCTACCCCTCATCCCTTCACCTCCCATTTATATAAATCCTATGCATTTTTCTTGGTCCAACTCGTAACACCTGTGCAATGACTATTATTTCTTTGGCATATATTGCCTTAAAACATAACTGTGTAATCCATTTGTTTGATCTTTCTTGTATTCATGCTTTATTTACCAAAGCATAAGGTCTTTTTGAAGTTCATGTTTGAGTTTGACACCTTTCTGTCCCTTTCAAAATCTGGGATGACGATGCTTTGCACCCAGCAGAAGCTAGGTCATGATTGTTGAGGACACTTAGTGGATGCAAGATGTGACAATCCTCCTATACTCTATCGGTACCCCATCTCTGGCCATGACACAAGTTGGTGGCACATAGGGCCCTCTTCATTTCTATCTCTGTTCAACTAACAGTGACTAAGTTGTTGCCTTCCTTCAGTGAATAAGACTTCCCACAATGGAAGCACACGATGTTGTCAAATGTAAATAGAAAAATGTTATTTCTTGTGTATGGGTTAGGGGGAAAAAATGGAGACAGGAAGAAAAGACACTATTAGCTTTCTTGCTGCAATCCTTCTACCTTCAAGTTTGTTGCTGAGAAATAACCGTAGATTCATTTGCTGTGCACAAAGGAGAAACCTAAGTCACTGACAGGAGATGATGCATGCTGTGCAGCTGGATTTGTCACTGAGCCACACAAAGCCCCACCCTCGTTTAGAAGTCATGTGTTAAACTTCCAGATTGGGAATGTGGCTTTTGTTTCCCGGGAAGCCATCACAGTTCCAGAGAGAACATGGCTTCTCTTCTTTGCTAACACTAAGTGAAGCGGCAGAGTCCTCTGAATTCTAAAGCCCAAGGACAACCCAATGTGCAGAAACCCTACCACTCACCGTCTCTGGAATGTGGACAGTCTACCTGATTCCTGTTAGTTCTTTGTGGGTTCTTGTAGAAGCCTGACCTTACTCTTATCACTTCCGTATCCCCAGAGCTGCCTCAAATTATTCTTAAGGCCATGGCTAAGCTCAATCTCTTTTCTCTTTTTGATAGGGCTGGAATAGAGACTTTATCTCCTAAAGGATTCAGGGGCCTTTGCATGTCATGTGGAATTAGGTGATTTGAAGATAAGATACTGTGGTGATTATAGGAAGTTGTTCTGGTCTTTGCTCCAAGCTAGAGGGGGAGGGGGTTCTCATTTTAATTCTTTTAATGTTCATTTAATATTTACTAGCAGCTTCTGCCTACTAAGCCCTGGGGATACAATGATGAGCATGAGACATGTAGACCAGACCTCCTAGAGCTTATACTTTACTGGGAGAGAAGTAAACCTTAATCGAACAATTACACGAAGGTGTGTGCTAAGTGCTGTGAAAACAAGGAATAGAGAACTAAAAGAACACATTGTGAAGGGCCTGGTCAGAGAAGGGGTCCCTTAAGAAGTAACTTCTCTAAGTTATTAACTCAGGACATCCGTGGCTTAAATGACTGCCTGCTCTGTTTGGCCCTTGCAGGTGAGCTTGGCCTTCTAAGTGGACTGCTTGGCGCTGTTTCAAATTGCGACTAGTTTGAGTAAGAATTAGCCCTCCTGTAAGACTATTCTCATGCAGTGGGAGGTATGAGTGGTATAATAAGAAATACATATATATTTGGTCTTTGCCCTCAGTTTCTGGCACAGAGTTCCTAAAACCCTTGGAATTTCCTGACAGGAGCATCTTTTATTACTCATGATGAGCCCCTTTCAGCCCTACGTGGCTTTATGCTAATGGGGTGACTCTGGATGGGCCCCTAGAGAGCTTCAGGATGAGGGCTGGTTGCCAGATGGACCAGCGGGGTGACTAGAGGGTTGGAACTTTCAGTCTACCCCCTGACCTCCAGTGGCCTGTGATTTAATCAATGATGCCTATGTAATGAAACTTCCAGAAACGCCCCTAAATGACAGAGTGTGGGAGCTTCCAGGTGAGTGGACATATCGAGGTTCTGGGAGGGTGGCGTACTCAGACGGCGCATGAAAGCTCCACACCCACCACTCACCCTCCCCACACACCACTCACCCTCCCCACACACACCACCAAATATCTTTCCCTATGCATCTCTTCCATTTGACTGTTGCAGAGTTGTATCCTTTACAATAAACCTGTAAACCTAAAGTGTTTTCCTGAGTTCTGTGAGTCATTCTAGTGAATTATCAACCTTGGGGGGGGGTGGTTGTGGGAGCCCCTGAATTTGTAATTAAGTTGGACAAAAGTGTGGGTAATCTGAGTACCTGGGACTTGAGACTGGCATCTAAAGTGGGGGCAGTCTTGTGGGACTGAGCACTTAGACCTGTGGAGTCTTGCACTAACTTAAGTATCAGGATAGGATTGCATCTCAGGACACCCAGGTGGTGTCAGAGAAGGTAATGTCAGAAAAAGAGACAACTCACTATGTTTATCCTAAATGGAGACCAGACATTTTTCTGCTCCAGCAGAGGAGCAAATGAAAACCAATGTTTGAATGAAATGAAAACCACCAGCAGCCATTAACCAAGTTGCAAACATGAAGCACTGATTTAACACCGAGGTGAAAGTGGACTTTTTACCTGAAACACAGATGACATAAGAGCTGGGTTTTTTTTCGAAACTGACCTATTTCTCTCTTAATGCTCTTGCTCAATCCTTTACTTCCCACACCTTCTTCCAGCGAAAATAGGAGCTGGAAAAGATAAGCAGTCTTGGCTGACCCTAACGTTTTAAAAGTCCTCTCTGGGTTGGGCAGGCAGACTGTGAGCCAGAGGTTGCAGGTGTTGTTTTTTTCTTTCTTTTTTAAATCCCTAGTTGATAGTGTGAATGGTCCATTTTCAGTCCATTATTGCAGGGTGGATTTGGAGAAGAACTTTTCTGCTCACGTTATTTTCTTCTCACAGTGAGGAGACTACTGCCAGTTTTGTGTTTTGGTCACATATTTCTACCTGGACCCCTGTGCCTTTTTAAAAAATTCTTTCTGACTTTGTAGTAGGACTTAAGTGTGAGGGGGTGTCAGTGACCTTGTAACACTTGCCATTTTGTTTCCTTGGAACCAAGATGGTGTAAATAAGACTCACTTCATGGGTTGTTTTGTTTCAGTTTAGGATAATGCTTCAAGGCCAAAAGCATCCTCTTCTAAAATTACTTTATTGGCAAAAAAAAAAAAAAAATGGTTTTCTCTAATGAGTTCCCCTTTACATTTATGTGCACCTTTAATGATTTCAGAATGCTTCCACAGTATTTCTTTTACCACTACTGTCAGCTTAGGGCCAGTATGATTGGCCACGTTTTGAAGCCAAGGACATGGACTTGGGCGAGTGGTTTGCTTTAGCCCATGCAGATGGCGGTGGAGACGGGCCTGGGAATCGTTCCAGTGCATATTTTCCACACCGGGAGCAGAGAAAACCAGCCCCTACCTCTTACCCTCACTTGTGGGGGGACTGGAGGGTTAGGGGAACAAAAGATATGAAGATAAATAAAAAGTGGGCAGTTTGCAGTTACCTAAAGCAGCTCCAGAACATCCACAGAGCAACATCTCAGCAGGAGGAGTGATCATCGCTCTATGCTTCCAGAATTGACTGCCCTAGCAATGACTGCTGCTGACCAGGAAGCAGAATAAAACTTCTGTAAATATGCCTGATATCTGGGAGCATAGACACCAGTAACATGTAGATAAAAACAGAGCCAGAGGCTTTAAAAATGCCTTCCTCTCACAGCAGTAGTCCAAACTGTATCAGAATCCATGACACGGGCAGCATGAGCTGAAGGTAAAGGCAGCCATATCCAACTTGTGAGGTTGTGTGCGTGCCCAGGGTGAGCCATGTGGCCATGTGATTCTTCCTATTCCAGCTGTCCTCAAGTGAGTGGTGATCACAGAATATGTCCAGTCTGCCCAGCCTTTTGCGGTCAGACACTAGCATTCCTGGGAAGGAAATAGCAAGAGCTAATAAAACCACAAGAGAAGCTGGATAGCACTCGTTTCCATCGTATTCCAGTGCCAGCTGCTGCCCCCCACCACCTCCCTGAGACATTGTCCTCATAATAACAAATAACCAAATCAGGAGGTGATGTGTTTTAGAAAGAGCTCTCTGGCTGCAACATGGAAATGGGACTAAGGAAGGGAAGGGAGGAGAATATTTCAGCTGTCTTCCCCAAAGATGAGGCAGCCTCCACCCAAGGCAGTGGTAGCAGGGATGCAAAAGAAGGGAGTAGTTTAAGAAAAGAACCAATTGATTTCAGAGAATAGAGGAAAAGAAGGTTTGGGGTTAGGTGCGTGAGCTCTTGATGTTGCTGTCAACCTTCAACATCATTCAGCTATCAGTGTTAATGTTGCTTCCAGTGTTCAGGCACTCAGGAAGAGCAGGTTTGGTGTGGGTGTGAGAAGAAATGGCAGGTTCAGTTTGGGACATGCTGAGTTTAAGGTTTCTACAACCACATTCTGAACAATCCCTGAGAAAAGTCTGGTAGATAACTATTTTACTTTAATTTAGCTAACTTTCCAAAGATGTTTCAACACCCCATTGATGAATTGGTACAGGGAAGCTGCCGTAATATCGAGGCGCTTAACCTAGCCTCGGAAAGAGTTGCTGGGATAGATCCTGAGAATATAGGTAAACAAGATTCTGCCCCAGTCCTCAAGGAACTTGAGGCAGTAGCTTATTACATGTCATAAAACAGTGTGAGAGAACTATTGATAAAGTATTCCAGGAAAGCAGATGGAAGAGCAGTGAACGCAGCCTGTGGAGGTCAGTGTGGCTCATGCGGTGATTCATGGAGTGAGGCTAGGGTGGGACCGATGGTGAAGTGAAATGTCCCTCTCTTAGGTAAATCTGGTATTCAGAGTTTGAACCTTTCAAATTGATGAAAATAGGATACTTTAATTTTACACAACCTAAAGCCTTAATCTTATGGAACTGCACAAGGCAGGTTGAATAAGTGTGACATTGTAGGGATTCTTGCCATATTGACCTACAGAGATTCTTGACTTCTTGCTAAATCTTAAAAGTAATCTAGGGCTTCCCTAGTAGCGCAGTGGTTGAGAGTCCGCCTGCCGATGCAGGGGACACGGGTTCATGACCCAGTCTGGGAAGATCCCACATGCCGCGGAGCGGCTAGGCCTGTAAGCCACGGCCGCTGAGCCTGCGCGTGCTCCGCAACAGGAGAGGTCACAACAGTGAGAGGCCCGCATACCGGGGGTAAAAAAAAAAAAGGAATCTATCACTGAAAGACAAATTCTCCCAAATGGAAAGCCTTTCTCAGATTCTAAAATTTTATAGTAGGCCTTTGCTTTTACTACAAAGGAGTTTGTTTTGTCAATCTCCACTGTCTCCACTGGCCAGGAGGAAATAAGAGCACCCAGACTTCTCAGTTTTCAAAGTAAAAGCCTTAGGGCCTTTTGTTTTTCTATCAGAAAGCTGATTGTCCCCTATTGTTCCTTAATCCACAGTCACTTGGGAGCGTTCCCTTCTGTGTCCCTCACTGGGAACCTTCTGAAAGGAGCTCTTATTTGAGAAAGGGAGCTCTCAGTGTTAGGCTTGTCATCTCCAAATCTTCCAGGATACATTTTTTAGGTTATCTTGGAATTGATTTTTTCAGTGAAAATACACATCTTGTGTCTTGCCTCTGGGGAGAGTAAATGTTTTTCAGAGGGTAGGTAAAGCCGGTTTTATAACACCCATCCAGCATGGCTAGCTGGGGAGCCCACTGATGCTTCCTCAGAAGCTGGGTCTGTCACAAGTACTGTGACAGTCCAAGTCCTGTTTTGATCTTGCCTAGTATGGACTGTTTATTTCTATTCTTAGAAGCGTTGCCATTTAGTACTTTCACATTTCATTCTTGCAACTTATACTTTGGTTCGCTGCTGGGGAGGAAGAAAGGCGATAATGTTTGCTGTTGTTTCTAAAATTAGTTTGAGTGATTTTAAGCTGGATAAAGAAACTGAGCTACATTTTGTTTTTTTACTTGGCAGCAATGGCTGCACTCTGAGGAGCTTTCATTAAGTCCTGCATTTATATCTTCTCAGCAAAATATTACTCTGGTTTAGGTCAATGTGAAACAGAAAGGAGGAATGAAACTCATTGTTAAATCATGTTGGGAAGCATTCAACCCAATTCAAAGAAATGCACAATAAAGCAACAAGATCCTTTTCATGTGTGGAATTAGCAAAGACTTTTATTTTTAATGATGATTCCCACATCTGGTGAGGGTACTACTCATATTGTTTATAGGAAAGAAAATGAGCATAATCTTCTTGGGAAGTAATTTGATATTATATATCAGAAGCCTTAAAATGTTCATGCTCTTTGATCTATTACTCTTACCTTTGGAGGTCTATGCAAAGGAAATCATATGAACAGAGTTAGAGATGTTTACAGCATTATTAGTAATAAAAAGGGAAAACATAAGGTTCAGTAGGGAAATGATTTTGTAACCTATGACATAGCCATGTATGAACTATTATGCTTCAAAAATGATGTTTCGAGAAACTACAACAGCATCGAGAAAGCCTATGAGAAATGATGAGGCAAAAAGAGATCTCAATATCATAACACTGAATTTTATAATGGCATAGTTATGTAAAACTAGCTGGCCGGCAAAAACAAAAACAAAACTGGAAGGGGAAAACGATCCTAAACATTAAGTTGTTCTTTCCCCATGTTTCCCTATTTTTTGTAAGAAGCATAGATATTTTCAATGAGTTTTTCTATCTTTTATTTATAAAATGAGTGGTGCCTCATAATGCTTACCTCTTTCTTCATTAAAAATTTAAAGTTCATATTTTATGCCTTGTAAATTGCCATGGTGATGGGATTAAATGTGTAGCTTGTGACAGTGATTTTGTTTCTCTCCCTGGGTTTTAGTTGACACCTTTTGTAAGAGGTCAGAAAGTGATCTCTTTAACAGCAGTGGCTTTTTAAAAAAGTTATCTTTTATATGTTTCATAAAGTTATTATAGATGTTTGAAACTTTAGAACCACATAAGTGGATAAATTGTCTTGCAATCCTATGATGCATAAAATATAACAATATGTTTATGATTTCTCTTTAGGAATTTTTCACATAGAAACTAATTGCAGAGTTTCCGGTTGACCAGGCATTCATAGGGTAAGATTAATATTCTGAATTGTGAACACATGGTAAAGATAATTACTATTACACTGGTAGCTTGGGGCAAATAAGTACTGAATACTTAGTGTGTAAAAAGAGATTACTGTTCTTACAGATGTTTTGAGTAAAGTCCTTTTGATGTTTTTAAACCAATTAAACAGAAAATTAAATCTGTATACATTTTGGTAAAATGTCATCTTCCTATCCTTTGTTGGTTTTGTATGTAGAAAAGGATATGTGTATGTGTTTGATATTTGTCATTTTTTTAACATTAAAGATCTAAGGAATATAATAAATGTCTATGAGAGACTTAGACTCCATGACTCCATGTCTATATTTTTCTGATTTTTGTTTAAGGTAGCATTTTTTTAAATTAATTAATTAATTAATTTGGCTGCATTGGGTCTTCGTTGCTGCACATGGGCTTCCTCTAGTTGCAGAGGGCGGGGGCTACTCTTCATTGCGGTGAGCGCTTCTCATTGCAGTGGCGTCCCTTGTTGCGGAGCATGGGCTCTAGGCTCGTGGGCTTCAGTAGTTGTGGCATGCAGGCTCAGTAGTTGTGGTGCATGGGCTTATTTGCTCCGTGACATGTGGGATCTTCCCAGACCAGGGCTCGAACCCGTGTCCCCTGCATTGGCAGGCGGATTCTTAACCACTGCGCCACCAGGGAAGCCCCTAGGGTAGCTTTTTTTTTTTTTTTTTTTTTTTTTTTTTGCTGTACGCGGGCCTCTCACTGCTGTGGCCCCTCCCGTTGCGGAGCACAGGCTCCGGACACACAGGCTCCGCAGCCATGGCTCGCGGGCCCAGCCGCTCCGCGGCACGTGGGATCCTCCGGGATCGGGGCACGAACCCGCGTCCCCTGCATCGGCAGGCGGACTCTCAACCACTGCGCCACCATGGAAGCCCCCTAGGGTAGCATTTTTAATGTATAGAATTGGTTTGCCATGTTTCCGTAATGAAAACATGGCCATGCTTTCCTAGAGTAGGTAAGTCAGAAATAAACAAGTTCTATATCCTGTTGCTTCCTGCAAACATCATTCATCTTTTACAGTTGTGGAAGTTTAATCTTAAATTAGCTCTGTGGAAGAGCTTTTGACTTTGACATGATGAATGATTAATTTGTACACCGTATTAAATTGCATGGCTCTCCAGTGTTGTGAATATGGCATATGTCTTAAAGCTGTGTCACCCAGCTCTGAACATATAGTCCAGGTAAAGCAGTGGTGAGGACAGTGGATCTATCCCCTGCTGTATTCTGAACACCATTCTTTTTACAGATGAAGGTAGATGCTTGGACTTCTCGAGTATATCCGCATTTCCCTGCTGATTCATTGAGTTGACTGTGAATTCTTAAAAGCTAGTAACAGATCAGCTACTTTTCTCCTTATGACTCTTCAGTGGCTTTTCCACCACTCCTATACTACTTACTATCCAAACTCTTTATCTTGACTGCAGGCCCTCTGTTACTGTACTTTCCCCAGGCTTCTGACATTCCAGCCAGGTGTCCTCCTTTCTGATCTGCACGCATCCTAAGCTTCTTGCTCCTTCTCCCTGGAATGATCTTCCCCAGTATCATCATCTGGTAGGCTCCATTTAGATCTGTGTTCTAATGGTAGTCCCTCTAAAGAGGCCTTTCCTCACTCCCCAGTCTAAAGTAGCTATGTATTCTTCATAACATTTCTGATTTTATCATGTGTGTGTATTTGATTTTCTCTCTTTCCTTACTACACAGTAAGGTCCTTGAGAGCAGGGATCTTGTGCCTTGCACATCTATATTTCCCTAACACTTAGAACTCTGCCTGGCACATAGTAGACATTCTAAATATTTGTTGCATGAACAGACTAAATCCTGACCTTTGTTTGACAAGTACTGCTTTACCATTCTCAGTAATGTTTCACCCATTCTCTTTGGATATTTTGTTTGTGTAGAACCAAATGCAGTGCTTACTTTTGGCCATCATCCCACTCATTTTGGCACTGAAATGACAGTATAAGATGGTGCTGCTAACTCTCAACTATGCATGTCTTCTCTCCACAATAGGATTGTAAATCCCATGAAAGCAGAAACAAGGCCTCATATTTCCTTGGTATGCCTTTGTAGTTCTAACCTCCATAATTGAATGTATATAAATGTTAACTTTAGAGAAAGGGTTAAGACTAGTGGCTTAATCATATGTTTAAGTATTTCTAGAATATACTGGTCTGTGTGTCCCAGAGCTAAAAAAAAAAAAAAAAAAAATCTCATTTTGATTTATAGTTTTAAAAAATTATAACACAGAAATGTTCTGGACTATTTTTGCAACTTCATGTTCCAAAACCCTGTTTTATCTGGCCTATTATGACTTAGGCTAGGTGACCAGAAGCAATGCTCTCAACCTCCCAGTTCTTTTCAAATTAGGCAAGGTGGCCTTAAGGCCATGTTCTACTACCCTGTGACCCTAGAGAAGCTGCTTGAACATCTTTGAAATTTAGTTTCCTTATTTGTGAAGAGTTAGACTATGATCTCTGCGGTTTCTTCTTGGGTTAAATAGTCCATATGATTCTGCTCCTGTGAAAGGTAGGTCACCTATGGAAGAATTACTGTAGAAGCAAATGGACTGATGATCAGTGCTATCGGCTAGTCATTTGAAAGGAGAGCATGTGTGATTCCCCAGGGACTGCACAGGGACTGGGTTTGGCTCGACTTTATGGCTTGCTGACTCTGGGGTGATGGGAGGGGGTCAGGAAAACGGTTTTATAAACAATGAAGATGGCGGAGAAGGGTTTGAGGTTGCTGTCTGTTTACACATTCTAGGAATTATGTAGCCACTGGTTGCTTATGCTCTAGTGTTAATATTACAGTAATGGGACTGCAGCTTCTCTTCATTCTAAATGTATTCTAGATAATTTGGTAGCTTAAAGCATCAAAGAATTGAGAGGTCTTTTTCTAAAAACACAATTACCATCTAAATTAAATGCACAATATATTTCGTAACCATCAGAAACAAGGAATAGTGAAACAATGTTCTTTAAAGTTCAACAACTCCGATTTAATTAGGATTTCTAGAGTTGTTCACATGCTCTTAATTGTCGTATTCAGTAACTTTCTCCTGGGACTTTAGATGATATGGGTAAGTTTTCTAATATTTAGCATATTATTTGATTGTTTCACAGATCCATTTCCACTCTACAGCTTTGTGTAAGAAGCTGCAGAATGATAGTTACACATCATTATTCTCCTTTGGTTTCTCTGTTTTGACTATGATGTCAAACCCTTTGATTTCTGTGCTCCAGAAACACTGTGCTGCTTTTTTACCTCACTGACCCTGCTATTCTATCCCCCTTTACTGTCTGATAGTCCTTCCTCATCTGATACGTTACAAAGGGGAGAGAGATTCTATTCTTCACTCACTAAATTCTTTCAAAGAATTAATTCATTTCTGTGGCACTATCTACTACTTAAATGCTCTTGACTTCCTATAGTGGATTAAAGATGGCTGCAAATACTTTGTGATTTTTCCCATCAAGAGATGGAGTCTGTTTCCCTTCCTTTTGAATCTGGGCTGGATCTGTTTCCTTTTTGCCCCATCAAGAGGAAGAAATGGTGCGGAGTAATTTCTAAGGCTGGACCTTGAGGAGATTTGTAGCTTTTGCTTTTGTGTGCTTGTAACGTTCCTACTTAGAACTTAGCCACCTTGCTCTGAGGCAGCCTAAACAGCCATGTGGAGGAGTGGCAAAGCCCCTGGTCATTAGCTCAAGCTGAGCTCCAGGCCAGCAGCCATCCAAAATGCCAGCCCTGTGACTGAGGCATTTTGGACCTTCCAGCCATCACAGCGTTCCAGCCAACACCATGTGAAACGGAACTGCCTCATCATCCCACAGATTCATCAGAAATGATGAATGGTTATTTCAGTTGCTAAGTTTGGGGATGGTTTGTTACATAGCAGTAAAGAACCAGAACAAAAATTGGTACCTAGAAGTGAGGTGTTGCCACAAGAAAACATCTGGCATTGGTTTTGAGACCAGGTAGCAGTGAACCTGAAGGGGAAGTAAGAAGATTATTGGACTTCCCTGGTGGCACAATGTTTAAGAATCCACCTGCCAATGCAGGGAACACGGGTTTGAGCCCTAGTCCGGGAAGATCCCACATGCCATGGAGCAACTAAGCCCGTGTGCCACAACTACTGAGCCTGCACTCTAGAGCCCGCGAGCCACAACTACTGAGCCCGCGTGCCACAACTACTGAAGCCCGTGTGCCTAGAGCCCATGCTCCAAAGCAAGAAAAGCCACTCTGCAAAGAGAAGCCTGTGCACTGCAATGAAGAGTAGCCCCCACTCACCGCAACTAGAGAAAGCCTGTGCGCAACAATGAAGACCCCATGCAGCCATAAATGAATGAATTAATTAATTAAAGTTTTAAAAAAAGAAGATTCTTAATGGTGGCTCGAAGAGCAGTGAGGAAATTACTATTGGAGGATATAAAACGGTACCCTTGTTATGTATTGACAAAAAAATTAACAAGATTGACACTTACAGTAACATGGAAGATAGAAAATGAACCTAACTGATTTGTGGATCTAGCTTAGATTTCCCAGCAGAATATTGGAAGTACCAACTGACTTTTTTAAACCACTTATGACCAAAGTATTGTAAGAGGGAGTTTAATTATAGAAGAAATGGTTCAGATTTTAAGTAGACTTTAGAGGACATATTTCCAATCCAGAATTTTCTGGAGTCGTGAATAAAAACTGTTTCTTTCAAAGTAAGAAATGGCCTCAGGTCGAAAGATCAGATCCAGAGTAGCACTAGTGCAGTAAAACTTGGTCTTAAGGTGCAAGTAAAAGCCAGGACACAGGTCTAGGACCCTGTATTAAGACTTCAAAAAGATTTAAGGCAGTGCCTCTTCTCAGCTAGATAGAAGGGCTTCTAAGAATCTTAAGGGTGTTGTCCCATAGCATCCTGGACATGATTTAGATGACAAGATCCTAGACTTAAAGCCTGAACTTGATGCCATAGCAGAATGAAACTTTTCAGGGACTTGGCAGAGGGTGAGGCTTTCATGTGGGAGGAATGTAAATCATTTGTGGGCAGAGAGTAGACTGCAGTGGATTAAACACTGCTGCACATTCTTTGCCACTTTTCCCACTGAGAGGGGGCATTTGCCTCCTTGAATCTGGGCTGGTACCTGACTCCTTTGACCAATAGAATACAGTGGACATGACACTGTGTAGCTTTGAGAGCTGTCTCATAAAAGACTGCAGGTTTTACCTCTTTGCTTGGAATGCACTGTTTTAGAACCCAACCACCAAGCTATGTGAGGACACTCAAACAGCCACAAGAAATCTCACACAAAGTACCAGCCAGCAGTCAGCACCAACTACCAACCTGATGAATGAGGACATTTTGGAACTTCCAGCCATCTTTGTGCCAGCCAACACCAGCAAATAAAAGAACCACCCACAGAATCACAAGAAATAAAACTATTTTAAGCTATTAAGGTTTGGAATATGCAGAATAGTTAGCCAAAATCCTTCCCATCTATATGCTTCCAAGTTCTAGCCTCTCTGTGGAAAGGCTTAATCATCTTAGATACACCCTGCCTAACACGTGAACGTAATATTCTTCTGCCTTCTGCATTTTTGTACGTTCAGTTATTTATTGTACAAATACTTACTGTACACTATGTGCTATAAACTGTGGAAGATCCTATAATACCACAGGATCAGAATCGGAATCCTTTGACCCTGTTTCTCCATGGACCTCTCTTAGGACATTTGATTTTGCTAAGTGGCACTGAATTTTCATTTACAGTGACTATTTCATTCACTGCTTTCTTTTCAAATATATTACAAAAGTTTTCCATATTATTTCTGGCCCACGTGATCGAAATAGCCTTTCAACCACCCCCTTGTTTCTAATCCTTCTCCTCAAATCCATCCTGCAAATCTCTCTAGCTCAGTGACTCAGTATTCCTCTGCCTTACACCTGAGTCTCGGAAGGTTCCTGTAGTTGATGGTAGCTGTTACTTTGTAGTTTGTGGGGAGGGGGAGCACTCTAGACATCTGAAACTTCAGAAGACTTAAAAGGTAGGCACTTTCCCCAGATATTTCATTGCCAATCTATCTTGTGAGCTTTCTCCTCCTGGGAGATATGAAAAAAAAAAATTGCTGGCCTCACCTAGACCAACTAAAGTGTTCTTTAAGAGTGGCCCTGGGTTTAAGTTTCTTATAAAAGTGCCCCAGGTGATTCTAACGTGAAGCCGAAGTTGAGAACCACTGTCTTAGATTTGTGATTCTCAAAAAGTGGTCTCTACACCAGCAACATCAACATAGGAATTTGTTAGAAATACACATTCTTGCGGCCTAATGCAGACCTAATGAATCAGAAACTCTGAGGGTGGGACCTATCACATTGTGATTTCATAAGCTCTCCAGTGATTTATGAACATTGATGTTAGAGAAACACTTTACTAGATGAATTCTAGTTCCCTTCTAGGTCTCAAAACTAGTGTCTGGCTAGTGATCATTTAAGTGCTTGAGAAATGCTAAGTAATTGTCATCAGTTTTCTGAAGAGTGGTTCAGGGGGTTATTTATAATAGTATAAAGCAAAGGAGCAAATTAATCCTGGATACTAATGCATCATTTCTCAGAGAGACAACTCAAAGAGCTCGGTGCTTTGTGACCACCTAGAGGGGTGGGATGGGGAGGGTGGGAAGAAGATGCAAGAGGGAGGAGATATGGAGACATATGTATATGTATAGCTGATTCACTTTGTTATAAAGCAGAAAGTAAGACACCATTGTAAAGCAATTATACTCCAATAAATATGTTAAACAAAAAAAAAGACCAAAAAAATTGCAGTTGGATATATGTTAGACCCAAGAAACATCTTTTTTTTAATAAATTTATTTATTTTTGACTGCATTGGGTCTTCGTTGCTGCACGCGGGCTTTCTGTAGTTGTGGCGAGCAGGGGCTACTCTTTGTTGTGGTGCACGGGCTTATCATTGCAGTGGCTTCTCTTGTTGCAGAGCACAGGCTCTAGGCACACAAGCGTCAGTAGTTGTGGCAGCCGGGCTCAGTAGTTGTGGCTTGTGGGCTCTAGAGCACAGGCTCAGTAGTTGTGGTGCACGGGCTTAGTTGCTCTGCGACATGTGGGATCTTCCTGGACCAGGGCTCGAACCTGTGTCCTCTGCATTGGCAGGTGGATTCTTAACCACTACACCACCAGGAAAGCCCAGACCGAAGAAACATCTTGATGAGAAGTAGGACTAAGCATTTTGAAAGGATGTAAGGAGATTTTAAAATCAATTTTCAGTGACAGTAATATAGAGAAACCCCATTCTGTATTGTTTGGCTGTGTCCCTGCCTGGGGCCAGAGACAGAGAGCTTTGAAGTAGCATCCAGTTCTCATCATACAATGACTCTAAATACCATCTGATCATCATTTGTTTATTTTTTCACTGGTTGTTTTGGAAATGCTTTCAAAGTAAAACAAGGACTAGTGGGAAGTAAAGACTGGCTAACTTGAGTGTTGTTGTTCCAGTCTTAGAGACTTTGGGGTGAGATTGTCAGATGAATTCATGTGCTTTGAAAAGCTTTTATGATTTTTTAACAAGGTTTAAAAGCTAAAGGAATGGGATTAGGACCATAAAATCCTTTACTTTTAACATTGTTTCTTTGAACTGATTTAGTGTGTTTGTATATTAGAAATAGAGATCTGATTTGGATTGGATCCTCATTGTTTGCAAAAATATGGTCTGGAAAAAATTTCCTGGACACACAAACAGTATTAAGTTTTATAACGACAAAGGACAGCTATGCTCTAACTCTCCAGTTAAGCACTTCAATTAGAAAAATTAACATCATTTAACATATAGGAATGCTTGAGACTTTTCATACATCATTAAATCCAGATGCTATATATTTATATAAAGTCTTAAATTGTTCAGTGGAAAATGTTCAGTAGAAAAAGTCTAGCTGAGAAAGCAGATTATATAGTATGTAAATGGAGACATTGTGGAAAGCTATATCCTTTGTATCTTTGTCTTTCAAAGATTAAAATGGAACCCAGTTATAATGCAGATGTTGGGGTAAGTTGATGTCTTAGTCCCTTCAGGCTGCTATAGCAAACTACCACAGACGGATGACTTAAACAATAAACATTTATTTCTCACAGTTTCTGGAGGCTGGGAAGTCTAAGATCATGGCACCAGCAGATTCAGTGTCTGATGAGAACTCACTTCCTAGCTCATAGATGGCCACGTTCTTGCTGTTTCCTCACATAGTGGAAGGGGCAGGAGAGCTCTCTGGGGTCCCCTTTATAAGGGCACTAATCCCATTCACGAGGGCTCCACCCTCATGACCTAATCACCTCCCAAGGCCCCACCTCCTCATACTATCACATTGAGGGATTAGGATTTCAAAATATATATTTTTCAGGGACACAAACATTCAGTCCATTTCAGTTAGGGGAGGGAGTTAAATATTCAACTTTTTTTTAGCTGTTGAAAGAACTCAGACTGGCTTAATTGGATTAAATGGTCTGGACAGTGTGGTCTGGTGTGGACAAGGCCTGAGATTTTAACCTGAGGACCTGGGTTCTAGTTGTTACTATTTCTTGCCAGTTTTGTCACCTTGGACGAGATAACTCCTTTGGGCCTGCCTTATTTTCCATGTTTATAAAATGTGAAGAATAATATTTATCTTAATGGTTTGTTGTAGGTATGAAACAAATTAATGTAAGAAAGTGCTTTGAAAGTAGGAAAACAGATATTAGATTATTAATAACAGATTTTTATTTGTCCTCTTATTGACGAGGAACTCATCAAAGGAAATCTGAATTAGATGATTAGAGGAAAAGTTTATAATTCTTAAAAAGATGAACAGGAAAAATTCTCTACAAATAATTCTCAGTTAGAATAAATATGACAGGGCTTCCCTGGTGGTGCAGTGGTTAAGAATCCACCTGCCAATGCAGGGGACACGGGTTCAAGCCCTGGTCCAAGAAGATCCCACATGCCGTGGAGCAACTAAGCCCATGTGCCACAACTACTGAGCCAGTGCTCTAGAGCCCATGAGCCACAACTGTTGAGCCCGCATGCCACAACTACTGAAGCCCGCACGCCTAGAGCCCGTGCTTCACAACAGGAGAAGCCCCCGCAATGCAATGAAGAGTAGGCCCTGCTCGCCGCAACCAGAGAAAAGCCCACACGCAGCAACGAAGACCCAACGCAGCCAAATAAATAATAATAATTATTATTATTAAATAAATAAATAAAATAAAAATAAGAAAAAGAATAAATATGGTGAACTTGTAGTCAGTTGTGGTTTGCAAACAGGTTAGTTATTGTAGTTTCCCCTTCTGATTATTTTAAAATATTACTGTAGTTGGAGGTTTGTGACTCTTCTTTCTTTTTGTGCTTAAAGTAGAAAATATATTTGCAATATCTAAAGGAAACTGTATTGTGCAGGAAGTATCATTACAGCTGGGTAGCATTCTGGAGTTATGCAATAAATTCTTTCCTGGCACATTACGGATGCAATGCAGTGGAAGAATATTTAAAATGTTTCACAGATCAAATGTCTTTATTGTGCTTAACTACACATAAATGCAGTTGTGTGTCATATGTTGTCAGTCTTTTAAAAATGAATTGTGAATAAGAAACTCATATTCCAGTGGTGCTAAGTATGAATTAATAAACGCTGAGTTGTCACACACTAACTGTGCTTTCTGGCCTGCAAAATAATTTGATCTTCAGTAGTAATTATAAAGAAGGCTTTACACACGGATTGGTAAATCCAAAGTAAATTTCAGACATGCTAACTCTTTGATCTTTGAAAATGACAAGGTTGCAAGAGTATTGCTAAAAATACCTTAAATACAATTCGGGGTCAGTACTCTGAGCCGGATTTTGAGTACTTAATAAACCAAAAAAGGATTGTATCTTCCAGGCAAATATATAAACCTTCTCAACAAGTTTTCAGAGGATACATAGGCACTAAAAACTGCAATTTTCACACCCAGCTAAAAAAAATTTTGTGTGTTTTAGAATGTTCTCACATTTCAAACTAATCAGTATATATGTAATTTAAGCTATTGCAAATGATTGAAGTTGATGCTAAAAATGACTTTTATTAACCTATAAGGTAAGAAACAAAAACCAATAGGTTTTAATATAAAGGTAGCTACATTTAATAATGTCATAATTTCAGAGAATTTCAGTCATATTTCTGAGCTGTGTCTTAAAAAGTTATTGACTTGTAACTATATTTAATGAATCAGTAGGCTAAATTTTAAGAGCACTGAGTCTCATTTGGATAGATATATGATAAAGTGCAGAAATTATATGGTTTGACAGGCTATCTGATGAATGCAAATAAGACCAACTGTGTATGAGGATTGAATGAGCGAAATTAGCATATGGAGACTGCTTGGAAGAAGCTAAGTGTTCATCTAAGTGTTGTAGATACAGCATTTTAAAATATGTTAACATCTAAATTTCTGTAGAAACTTCTCTGTAAGTTAAGGAAGTTCAGAGGCTGAGTGCAATCTGGTATGTGGATGGGGTCTTATATAAATAGCTTTGCCAGAATGTCTCCCAGTGTGAAAAGTAAACTGGTCTATGAAAATCCACTTGCCATGTAATGTCTTATGATGGAGAAGGTCTCTAATGACAGTATCTCCAATTTTGTTTGTTTGGATGACCACAGCTATTTCAAGATATCTATACTTTCTCACAGAATGAAGACAATCACAGAGATGGTGTGTCTAAGAAATTTCAAAAGGTGTAGGCCTCCTGACTGAAGCACAGTCAACTTATTGGAATCATTTTTTTTCATTATAGTAAGTATAAATATTTAAAGTATATTGTTTTGGCCAATGTTGACTTGTGCTCTTTGTTGAATAAATATTTGCTGTCTGTGAAATACCCTTATTGTTAGAGCTGTTTGTGTTTACATTCTTCTACAATTTCAGTTGTGTATCTGAAATGAATATAACTCCCAGCATCTTTGAGGGGACAAATAAAGCCATAGACTTTGAGCTGGCAGAGCCCTTAGAGATGATCTCATTCACTTTCTTTATCCATTACAAGAAATTCTTTTGCAACATCCTTGACGGATGGTCATCTTATTCAGCTCAGCCGTGGTAGAAGGGCCTGAACTATTTCACAGAACTATTTCTATGGATGTTCCACTACAAATTAAATCAAAATGTCACTTTCTAAAATGTGCATCCACCTAGTTCTGCCTCTGGAACAAATCCACTTATTCTTTTTTTTCTTTTTTTTTTTTTTGTGGTACGCGGGCCTCTCACTGTTGTGGCCTCTCCCATTGCGGAGCGCAGGCTCTGGACACGCAGGCCCAGTAGCCATGGCTCACGGGCCCAGCCGCTCCACGGGATGTGGGATCTTCCCGGACCAGGGCACGAACCCGTGTCCCCTACATCGGCAGGCGGACTGTCAACCACTGCGCCACCAGGGAAGCCCCCACTTATTCTTTAATCCAAGAGGTAGTCCTGCAAAAATGTAAAGATAAATTCTCAGGTTCCCCTAGTCATCTTTTATCTCAGCTGAATATCATAAGTTACCTGTGTTCCTCCATAGGAAATGGTTCGTAAACAAGTAGCTCCTGATTATTTTGTTGCCCAATTAGTCTTTAACCTATGACTGAATGTTGGGTTCCAGGTGTGATCTTACCAGGCAGATACAGAGGACTGTTGCCCCTTTATCTGGGTTCATGATTTAATATGGCCACAGATTATAGTCATATTATGGCTATATTTAGCATAAAGATGGCATATGGCTATATTTTGCATAATAGCTATGACACAATTAGCTTAATGCGTGCATTCATGTCAACTAAAATCCTTAGATATTTTTCACAAGTTCATCCAGCAATGTTTTCTGCCCTCCTTTCCTCCCATCATGTTGATGATATGTTGGGGTCTCAGCCCAGACTTTCTGTCGCATATAATCCTCTTGTTTTTGGTTTTTGTCTTGTCTTGACACACAGTTATGATTAACTGCAGTGGATTGAAGCAGAAGGGGAGGAGTTGAGAGTTAGAAATAGACCCACTAAACCAGAGTAAGGGAGGGAAACCCTGGAAAATTATTTAATCAAGCATAGGTCCTAACAGGAAGTTGAATCCATATAATATGATGATGGCCAGAGAGGATGCAGGTGGAAAGTGGTGCTCCAGGCTAGTAGTTAAAATCAAGGATCCTGGGATGCCTTAGCAAGGGGGAGAGCATGAAGGTATAGGGTTCAGGGTCAGATGGTCAGGAAGATGTTAGGGCTGACCAGCAAAAGAAAAGACACTTATTCATAAGTATCAGAGCCTCTGTAATGGGATTCTAGGGTTCAAGGCAGGATACCAGTCCCTTGAAGGAAGACTAATGAGAACAAAACAGTTTTTCTTGGGGGTGCTACCAGTACTAGGGTATCTAGAAAGAGAAACTCAGACCCAGGAAAGATAAGACTTAAGACTCAAAAAAGTGCAAGAGAAGTCCGTGGATGAAGGTTGCAGCTGAACCACCAGCAAAGATGACCATGCTACTGTGATTCTTTTTAACCAGAATTGTTATAAATCCAAATATTTCCTTTTATCTGTCTTACTCTGTGCCATCTTATAGGTGGTCTGGATTTTACTAGTTAACAATTTTTTTTAACGATTTAGGTAAGGCTGAATACTACATAAGTCATTTCTGTAAAGAGCATTGTGTGAATACTTTAAATATGAAAATGCAAAATCCACCTTGTTTTTCTGAAGGCAAAAATAATAATAGTATGTGCCCTTAATCATTTATACTATTAGTACTTTGCCATCAAAACATTAAACATGAGAGAGAGTCCCTTCCACAGTGTTGTAACTGGGGCTTCCTTCCCCATCCATTTTTTAAGCCATTACCATTTTGTGCCAGCTTTTAAATATGCTAAGTTGGATGCGAACGTAAGTTACAAAGCAAGAGCTTGGGGGGAAAGGAGATAATGTATTAAATCACAGTTTGTTCTGAACATAGAATTGGTACATCCCTCTAATCCTAAGGGATAATTTTATAAAGCAGTGCTTCCTCAAAGGAAATTCCTTATCATGGTTGAAACACAACTCTTAGGCTGTAACCGATGCTCCAGACTTGGGAGTGGAATGTGAAAGAGAGCTTATTCAGACCATTTGGAAGGTACAAAATGTGGCTGTTAGAAATTAGTAGCATAAGAACAAGTTTTCCTAAAGTTGATTGAAGAAAATTTGGCTTCTGGTTTTAGTAGCTTAGCATGAAGTGAAGATGCAGGAGGAAACTAGATAGTTGCTTCACATCCTGCACCAAATAAATACCTTTACAGATCCAATCTGGCTGTCACCAAATGGTCTCTCATCTAAGGGACTTTACAGTGCTCAGTTGGCACAGCCTAAGTTTTCGAATGAAACCAGGAAACTTTGGTACCTTTTGATCATCAGTCCTGCTTCCCAGGTTTTGCCCGTGAGCTAAATCCTACTTGGTTATGTACAAGCCTTAGAGTTTAAGCTTATTTGGGGTACTTGCTTCAGTGGTTTTTCTTTTATTTTCCTCCTCCAGTTTCTGCCCTCCTACAAGGGAAAGTCATGATTACACTAACAGAGCTAAAATGTTTAGCAGACGCCCAGTCATCTTATCACATCCTAAAACCGTGGTGGGACGTCTTTTGGTATTACATCACCCTGATCATGCTGCTGGTGGCCGTGCTGGCTGGAGCCCTACAGCTCACACAGAGCAGGGTTCTGTGCTGTCTTCCATGTAAGGTGGAATTCGACAATCACTGCGCCGTGCCTTGGGACATCCTGAAAGCCAGCGTGAACGCCTCCTCCGATCCCGGGACGCCGCTTCCGCTCCCCCTCAGAATCCAGAACGACCTCCACCGACAGCAGTACTCTTACATCGACGCCGTCTGTTATGAGAAGCAGCTCCACTGGTTCGCAAAGTTCTTTCCCTACCTGGTGCTCTTGCACACGCTCATCTTTGCAGCCTGCAGCAACTTTTGGCTGCACTACCCCAGTACCAGTTCCAGGCTTGAGCATTTTGTGGCCATCCTTCACAAGTGCTTCGATTCTCCATGGACCACCCGTGCCCTGTCAGAGACGGTGGCTGAGCAGTCAGTGAGGCCCCTGACACTCTCCAAGTCCAAGGTTTTGCTTTCTTCCTCAGGGTGCTCAGCTGATGTTGATTCCAACAAGCAGTCATTGCCCTACCCGCAGCCTGGCTTAGAGTCAGCTGGCATAGAAAGCCCAACTTCTAGCGTCCTGGACAAGAAGGAGGGCGAACAGGCCAAAGCCATCTTTGAAAAAGTAAAAAGGTTCCGCATGCACGTGGAACAGAAGGATATCATTTATAGAGTGTATCTGAAGCAGATAATAGTCAAAGTCATTTTGTTTGTCCTCATCATAACTTATGTTCCGTATTTTTTAACCTACATTACTCTTGAAATTGACTGTTCAGTGGATGTGCAGGCTTTTACTGGATATAAGCGCTACCAGTGTGTCTACTCCTTGGCAGAAATATTTAAGGTCCTGGCTTCATTTTATGTCATCTTGGTTATACTTTATGGTCTTACCTCCTCCTACAGCTTGTGGTGGATGCTGCGGAGTTCTCTGAAGCAATATTCTTTTGAGGCGCTGAGAGAAAAAAGCAACTACAGTGACATCCCGGATGTCAAGAATGACTTCGCCTTCATTCTCCATCTGGCTGATCAGTATGATCCTCTTTACTCCAAACGCTTCTCCATATTCCTGTCGGAGGTCAGTGAGAACAAACTGAAACAGATCAACCTCAACAACGAATGGACGGTCGAGAAACTGAAAAGTAAGCTTGTGAAAAATTCCCAGGACAAGATAGAACTGCATCTTTTCATGCTAAACGGTCTTCCAGACAATGTCTTTGAGCTGACAGAAATTGAAGTGCTAAGCCTGGAGCTGATCCCTGAGGTCAAGCTGCCTTCTGCAGTCTCACAGCTGGTCAACCTCAAGGAGCTCCACGTGTACCATTCGTCTCTGGTGGTCGACCATCCTGCCCTGGCCTTTCTAGAGGAGAATTTAAAAATCCTCCGCCTGAAATTTACTGAAATGGGGAAAATTCCACGCTGGGTATTTCATCTGAAGAATCTCAAGGAACTTTACCTGTCAGGCTGTGTTCTACCTGAACAGGTGAGTACCATGCAGTTGGAGGGCTTTCAGGACTTGAAAAACCTGAGGACCCTCTACTTGAAGAGCAGCATCTCCCGGATCCCACAGGTCATTACAGACCTCCTGCCTTCGCTGCAGAAGTTGTCCCTCGATAACGAGGGGAGCAAGCTGGTTGTATTGAATAACTTGAAAAAGATGGTCAATCTGAAAAGCCTGGAGCTGATCAGCTGCGACCTGGAACGTATTCCACACTCCATTTTCAGTCTGAACAATTTGCATGAGTTAAACCTCAAAGAAAATAACCTTAAAACTGTGGAAGAGATCATTAGCTTTCAGCATCTCCAGAATCTTTCCTGCTTAAAGTTGTGGCACAATAACATAGCTTATATTCCGGCCCAGATTGGGGCATTATCTAATCTAGAGCAGCTCTCTTTGGACCATAATAACATTGAGAATCTGCCCCTGCAGCTTTTCCTATGCACCAAACTACATTATTTGGATCTAAGCTATAACCACCTGACCTTCATTCCAGAAGAAATCCAGTATCTGAGTAATTTGCAGTACTTTGCTGTGACCAACAACAATGTAAGTAAATCCATTCTGCCCTTTATTTGGCCAGTCATTTGAGCATCTGCTGTTGCAGTGTGATGTAGTTAAAGATAATGGACTTTAAGTCATACTAAGCATCCTGAGCTCGGCCTGACTACCACTTCTAGACATGTGACCATGGACAAATTATCAAAACACTGAGCATCAGTTTTTCATCTAATTTACCAGTTATCATGGAGATTTTATGAAAAAATATATAAGCATTTGGCACAGTTCATGGCTTTTACATAAACATTACAACTGAAGTGTTTTAAACTAATTAATTAGTTATGGCAGGGCTTGCTTTCATTTTGGAAAAGTCTTAAGTATTTAGAAAGTTTCATAAAACTTTTCAGCTTTCCAAATCTGTCATAGGAGAACTTTTTGTTAAAAATACTGTGATCATGAATTATTCATAAGTCTTTTTTGTGATACAGTAAGAAAGACTTGAAATCTCCATGCATGTCTAGAAAGACAGTTCAAAATGAAAGGCCTGGTTCTATAATGCAACACTAGGGCTCCTTAGAAGCTTTTTCCAGCATCTATGCTTTAAAAATGAACCATAATTTGCAACAGTAAAGCCAAATTAAGGAAAACTTAACTTTGCTGAAACAAGAAAAAACAAAATAAATGAGTAGTTTCCTAGGTTAAAATGTGAAGGAGGAGGAAAAAGACAAAAAATCATGCTGGCTGAAAGGGCAAGAGGATGACGGTAATATCCATATGGGAAGAAGAAAAAAAACCTGTCAGAAATCAGGTCTGCCAAAAGATGAAAGTGATCCTCCTCTAGTTAAAAAGGAGAACTATTTTCTTCGGCTCTACCCAAAAAGGTACTATCTCCTGGACTTTTTGTAATTCATATTTCATGCTAAATATAGCTACAAGCATGGTGTTGGCTAGTAAACATATTAATCACCAGACAGTATTTTCAGAAACCATGGATTGTTGGGAAAATACCAGAGAGTTGGGGAATGAGGCAAAATTCATACTGACTTTTAGAATTCTATGACTTTACTCATATGTAAAAGGATAGAACCCATTATACAATAAACAAAGCATCTTCATGTCTTAAAGGATTATGAGGTTTTAAAACTCCTTTAAGGTTGATCTAGATTAGCAGTTAACACCAGAATTACCTGAAGGGCCTGTTAAAACACAGATTGCTGAGCCCCACTCCATGGTTCTGATCCAGTAAGTAGGTCTTCAGTTTGCAGTTCTAAAAATCTCAGGTGAAGTTGGTGCTGCTGGTCTGGTGACCATACTTTGAAAACTACAGGTCTAGAGATTCATCATGTGTCATTTAATTATGCAGTTGATTAATATTAGTATTTTGGTTACACTTTTTCTGTTGTTAAACCTATAATAAAAATTATAAACAATTCTTCTGAAAGGCACTGGTTTCACCAAGTTGTTGTACAGTTAAATCACTCCATAAATTTCTTTTTTCTTCCAGTGTGAACAGATTAACACACTTTTATTAAGCAATCTCTGAATATATGTAGGAAGAATAATACCCCAATACCCTTCAGTTCTGCTGCTTAGGCTTACTCCATGAGGGAACAACCCATTCATTTTTTATAACAAAGTGAATCAGTTATACATATACATATATCCCCATATCTCCTCCCTCTTGCATCTCCCTCCCTCCCACCCTCCCTATCCCACCCCTCTAGTTGGTCACAGAGCACCCAGCTGATCTCCCTGTGCTATGTGGCTGCTTCCCACTAGCTAGCTATTTTACATTTGGTAGTGTATATATGTCCATGCCACTCTCTCACTTTGTCCCAGCTTACCCTTCCCCCTCCCTGTGTCCTCAAGTCCATTCTCTACATCTGCGTCTTTATTCCTGTCCGGCCCCTAGGTTCGTCAGAACCTCTTTTTTTTTTAGATTCCACATATATGTGTTAGCATACGGTATTTGTTTTTCTCTTTCTGACTTACTTCACTCTGTATGACAGACTCTAGGTCTACCCACCTCACTACAAATAAGTCAATTTCATTTATTTTTATGGCTGAGTGATATTCTATTGTATATATGTGCCACATCTTCTTTATCCATTCATCTGTCGATGGACAATTAGGTTGCTTCCATGTCCTGGCTATTGTAAATAGAGCTGCAATGAACATTGTGGTACATGACTCTTTTTGAATTATGGTTTTCTCAGGGTATATGCCCAGTAGTGGGATTGCTGGGTCGTATGGTAGTTCTATTTTTAATTTTTTAAGGAGCCTCCATACTGTTCTCCATAGTGGCTCTATCAATTTACATTCCCACCAGCAGTGCAAGAGGGTTCCCTTTTCTCCACACCCTCTCCAGCATTTATTGTTTGTAGATTTTTTGATGATAGCCATTCTGACTGGTGTGAGGTGATACCTCGTAGGTTTGATTTGCATTTCTCTAATGATTAGTGATGTTGAGCATCCTTTCATGTGTTTCTTGGCAATCTGTATATCATCTTCGGAGAACTGTCGATTAAGGTCCCTCGCCCATTTTTGGATTGGGTTGTTTGTTTTTTTGATATTGAGTTGCATGAGCTGCTTGTAAATTTTGGAGGTTAATCCTTTGTCAGTTGCTTCATTTGCAAATATTTTCTCCCATTCCGAGGGTTGTCTTTTCGTCTTGGTTATGGTTTCCTTTGCTGTGCAAACTTTTAAGTTTCATTAGGTCCCATTTGTTTATTTTTGTTTTTATTTCCATTTCTCTAGGAGGTGGGTCAAAAAGGATATTGCTGTGATTTATGTCATAGAGTGTTCTGCCTATGTTTTCCTCCAAAAGTTTGATAGTGTCTGGCCTTACATTTAGGTCTTTAATCCATTTTGAGTTTATTTTTGTGTATGGTGTTAGGGAATGTTCTAATTTCATTCTTATACATGTAGCTGTCCAGTTTTCCCAGCACCACTTATTGAAGAGGCTGTCTTTTCTCCACTGTATATTCTTGTCTCCTTTATCAAAAATAAGGTGACCATATGTGCGTGGGTTAATCTCTGGGCTTTCTGTCCTGTTCCATTGATCTATATTTCTGTTTTTGTGCCACTACCATACTGTCCTGATTACTGTAGTTTTGTAGTATAGTCTGAAGTCCAGGAGCCTGATTACTCCAGCTCCATTTTTCTTTCTCAAGATTCCTTTGGCTATTCGGGGTCTTTTGTGTTTCCATACGAATTTTGAAATTTTTTGTTCTAGTTCTGTGAAAAATGCCATTGGTAGTTTGATAGGGATTGCATGGAATCTGTAGATTGCTTTGGGTAGTAGAGTCATTTTCACAGTGTTGATTCTTCCAATCCAAGAACATGGTATATCTCTCCATCTGTTTGTGTCGTCTTTAATTTCTTTCATCAGTGTCTTATAGTTTTCTGTATACAGGTAGTTTGTCTCCTTAGGTAGGTTTATTCCTAGGTATTTTATTCTTTTTGTTGCAGTGGTAAATGGGAGTGTTTCCTTAATTTCTCTTTCAGATTCTTCATCATTAATGTATAGGAATGCAAGAGATTTTCTGTGCATTAATTTTGTATCCTGCTACTTTACCAAATTCATTGATTAGCTCTAGTAGTTTTCTGGTAGCATCTTTAGGATTCTCTATGTATAGTATCCTGTCATCTGCAAACAGTGACAGCTTTACTTCTTCTTTTCCGATTTGGATTCCTTTTATTTCTTTTTCTTCTCTGATTGCCATGGCTAAAACTTCCAAAACTATGTTGAATAATAGTGGTGAGAGTGGGCAACCTTGTCTTGTTCCTGATCTTAATGGAAATGGTTTCAGTTTTTCACCATTGAGGATGATGTTGGCTGTGGGTTTGTCATATATGGCCTTTATTATGTTGAGGTAAGTTCCCTCTGTGCTTACTTTCTGGAGGCTTTATATCACAAACGGGTGATGAATTTTGTCAAAAGCTTTCTCTGCATCTATTGAGATGATCATACGGTTTTTCTCCTTCACTTTGTTAATATGTTGTATCACATTGATTGATTTGCATATATTGAAAAATCCTTGCATTTCTGGGATAAACCCCACTTGATCATGGTGTATGATCCTTTTAATGTGCGGTTGGATTCTTTTTGCTAGTATTTTGTTGAGGATTTTTGCATCTATGTTCATCAGTGATATTGGCCTGTAGTTTTCTTTCTTTGTGACATCTTTGTCTGGTTTTGGTATCAGGGTGATGGTGGCCTCGTAGAATGAGTTTGGGAGTGTTCCTCCCTCTGCCATATTTCGGAAGAGTTTGGGAAGGATAGGTGTTAGCTCTTCTCTAAATGTTTCATAGAATTTGCCTCTGAATCCATCTGGTCCTGGGTTTTTGTTTGTTGGAAGCTTTTTAATCACAGTTTCAATTTCAGTGCTTGTGATTGGTCTGTTCATATTTTCTACTTCTTCCTGGTTCAGTCTCAGAAGGTTATGCATTTCTAAGGATTTGTCCATTTCTTCCAGGTTGTCCATTTTATTGGCATATAGTTGCTTGTAGTAATCTCTCATGATCCTTTGTATTTCTGCAGTGTCAGTTGTCACTTCTCCTTTTTCATATCTAATTCTATTAATTTGAGTCTACTCCCTTTTTTTCTTGATGAGTCTGGCTAATGGTTTATCAATTTTGTTTATCTTCTCAAAGAGCCAGCTTTTATTTTTATTGATCTTTGCTATTGCTTCCTTCATTTCTTTTTCATTTATTTCTGATCTGATCTTTATGATTTCTTTCCTTCTGCTAACTTTGGTGTTTTTTTGTTCTTCTTTCTCTGATTGCTTTAGGTGTAAGGTTACGTTGTTTGAGATTTTTTTTTTCTTAAGGTAGGATTGTATTGCTATAAACTTGCCTCTTAGCACTGCTTTTGCTGCATCCCATAGGTTTTGGGACGTCATGTTTTCATTGTCATTTGTTTCTAGGTATTTTTTGATTTTCTCTTAGAATTCTTCAGTGATTTCTTGATTATTAAGTAGTGTATTGTTTATCCTCCATGTGTTTGTATTTTTTACAGATTTTTTATTCTGATTGATATCTAGTCTCATAGCATTGTGGTCAGAAAAGATACTTGATATGATTTCAATTTTCTTAAATTTACCAAGGCTTGATTTGTGACCCAGGATATGATCTATCCTGGAGAATATTCCTTGAGCACTTGAGAAAAAAGTGTATTCTGTTGCTTTTGGATGGAATGTCCTATATATATCAATTAAGTCCATCTTGTTTAATGTATCATTTAAAGCTTGTGTTTCCTTATTTATTTTCATTTTGGATGATCTGTCCATTGGTGAAAGGGGGTGTTAAAATCCCCTACTATTATTGTGTTACTGTTGATCTCCCCTTTTATGACTGTTAGTATTTGCCTTATGTATTGAGGTGCTTCTATGTTAGGTGCATAAATATTTACAATTGTTATATCTTCTTGGATTGATCCCTTGATCATTATGTAGTGTCCTTCTTTGTCTCTTGTAATAGTCTTTGTTTTAAAGTTTATTTTGTCTGATATGAGAATTGCTACTCCAGCTTTCTTTTAATTTCCATTTGCATGGAATATCTTTTTCCAGACCCTCACTTTCAGTCTGTATGTGTCCCTAGGTCTTAAGTGGGTCTCTTGTAGACAGTATGGGTCCAGGTCTTGTTTTTGTATCTGTTCAGCCAGTCTGTGTCTTTTGGTTGGAGCATTTAATCCATTTACATTTAAGGTATTTATCGATATATATGTTCTTATTACCATTTCTTAATTGTTTTGGGTTTGTTATTGTAGGTCTTTTACTTATTTGTGTTTCCTGCCTAGAGAAGTTCCTTTAGCATTTGTTGTAGAGCTGGTTTGGCAGTGCTGAATTCTCTTAGCTTTTGCTTGTCTGTAAAGGTTTTAATTTCTCTGTCAAATCTGAATGAGATCCTTGCTAGGTAGAGTAATCTTGGTTGTAGGTTTTTCCCCTTCATCACTTTAAATATATCCTGCCACTCCCTTCTGGCTTGTAGAGTTTCTGCTGAAAGATCAGCTGTTAACCTTATGGGGATTCCCTTGTATGTTATTTGTTGTTTTTCCCTTGCTCCTTATAATATTTTTTCTTTGTATTTAATTTTTGATAGTTTTATTAATATGTGTCTTGGCATGTTTGTCATTGGATTTATCCTGTATCGGACTCTTTGTGCTTCCTGGACTTGATGACCTATTTCCTTTCACATATTAGGGAAGTTTTCAACTATATTCTCTTCAAATATTTTCTCAGTCCCTTTCTTTTTCTCTTCTTCTTCTGGGACCCCTATAATTCGAATGTTGGTGCCTTTAATGTTGTCCCAGAGGTCCCTGAGACTTTCCTCAATTCTTTTCATTCTTCTTTCTTTAGTCTGCTCTGCAGTAGTTATTTCCACTATTTTATCTTCCAGGTCACTTACCTGTTTTCCTGCCTCAGTTATTCTGCTATGGATCCCTTCTAGAGAATTTTTAATTTTATTTAGTGTATTGTTCATCATTGTTTTTTGGCTCTTTAGTTCTTCTGGGTCCTTATTAAACATCTCTTGCATTTTCTCCATTCTATTTCCAAGATTTTGGATCATCTTTACTATCATTATTCTGAATTCTTTTTCAGATAGACTGTCTGTTTCCTCTTTATTTGTTAGGTCTGGTGGGGTTTTTTTGCTCCTTTGTCTGCTGTGTGTTTCTCTGTGTTCTCATTTTGCTTAACTTACTGTGTTTGGGGTCTCCTTTTCGCAGGCTGCAGGTTCGTAGTTCCCGTTGTTTTTGGTGTCTGCCCCCAGTGACTAAGGTGGTTCAGTGGCTTGGGTAGGCTTCCTGTTGGAGGGGACTAGTGCCTGTGTTCTAGTGGATGAGGCTGGATCTTGTCTTTCTGGTGGGCAGATCCGTGTCCAGTGGTGTGTTTTGGGGTGTCTGTGACCTTATTATGATTTTAGGCAGCCTCTCTGCTAGTGGGTGGGGTTGTGTTCCTGTCTTGCTAGTCGTTTGGCATAAGGTTTCCAGCACTGGAACTTTCTGGTCATTGAGTGGAGCTGGGTCTTTGCGTTGAGATGTAGATCTCTGGGAGATTGTCCCCGTTTGATATTACGTGGAGCTGGGAGGTCTCTCGTGGACCAATGTCCTGAACTTGGCTCTCCCACCTCAGAGATACAGCCCTGACGCCTGGCTGGACCACCAAGAGCCTGTCATCCACACGGCTCAAGAAAAATGGAGAAAAAAAAGAAGAAAAGAAAGAAAGAAGATAAAATAAAGTTATTAAAATAAAAAATAATTATTAATTAAAAAAATTTTAAGTAATCAAAAAAAAAGAAAGAAAGAGGAGAGCAACCAAACCAAAAAACAAATCCACCAAGGATAAGAAGCGCTAAAAACTACACTAAAGGGCTTCCCTGGTGACGCAGTGGTTGAGAGTCTGCCTGCCGATGCAGGGGACGTGGGTTCGTGCCCCAGTCCGGGAAGATCCCACATGCCGTGGAGCGGCTGTACCCGTGAGCCATGGCCGCTGAGCCTGCGCATCCGGAGCCTGTGCTCCGCAACAGGAGAGGCCACAACAGTGAGAGGCCCGCGTACCACACACAAAAAAAAAACTATACTAAAAAACAAATGGACAAACAGAACCCTAGGGCAAATGGTAAAAGCAAAGCTATACAGACAAAATCACACACAGAAGCATATACATACACACTCAAAAAAAGAGAAAAAGGGACACAAATATATATATATATTGCTCCCAAAGTCCACCTCCTCAATTTGGGATGATTCATTGTCTAATCAGGTATTCCACAGATGCAGGGTACAATAAGTTGATTGTGGAGATTTAATCCGCTGCTTCTGAGTCTGCCGAGAGAGATTTCCCTTTCTCTTCTTTGTTCACACAGCTCCTAGGGTTCAGCTTTGGATTTGGCCTCGCTTCTGCGTGTAGGTCACCTGAGGGCGTCTGTTCTTCGCTTAGACAGGATGGGGTTAAAGGAGCAGCGTCTTCGGGGACTCTGGCTCACTCAGGCCGGGGGGAGGGAGGGGTACGGAGTGCGGGGTGAGCCTGTGGCGGCAGAGGCCAGCATGACGTTGCACTAGCCTGAGGCGCGCCGTGCGTTCTCCCGGGGAAGTTGTCCCTGCATCCCGGGACCCTGGCAGTGGCGGGCTGCACAGGCTCCCCGGAAGGGGGGTGTGGATAGTGACCTGTGCTCGCACACAGGCTTCTTGGTGGCGGCAGCAGCAGCCTTAGCGTCTCATGCCCGTCTCTGGGGTCCGCGCTGATAGCCGCGGCTCGTGCCCGTCTCTGGAACTCCTTTAAGCAGCGCTCTTAATCCCCTCTCCTCGTGCACCAGGAAACAAAGAGGGAAGAAAAAGTCTCTTGCCTCTTCGGCAGCTCCATACTTTTTCCCGGACTCCCTCCCGGCTAGCCGTGGCGCACTAGCCTCCTTCAGACTGTGTTCACGCCACCAGTCCTCTCCCTGCGCTCTGACCGAAACCAGAGCCTCAGCTCCCAGCCCCGCCCGCCGCGGCGGGTGAGCAGACAAGCCTCTCGGGCTGGTGAGTGCTGGTCGGCACCGATCCTCTGTGCGGGAATCTCTCCGCTTTGCCCTCCGCACCCCTGTTGCTGCGCTCTCCTCCGTGGCTCCGAAGCTCCCCCCCTCCGCCACCCGCAGTCTCCACCCGCGAAGGGGCTTCCTAGTGTGTGGGAACCTTTCCTCCTCCACAGCTCCCTCCCACTGGTGCAGGTCCCGTCCCTATTCTTTTGTCTCTGTTTATTCTTTTGTCTTTTGCCCTAACCATGTATGTGGGGGGTTTCTTGCCTTTTGGGAAGTTTGAGGTCTTCTGCCAGCGTTCAGTAGGTGTTCTGTAGGAGCTGTTACACATGTAGATGTATTTCTGATGTATGTGTGGGGGGGAAGGTGATCTCCACATCTTACTCTTCCGCCATCTTAAAGCTCCTCCTGATCACTCCATACATTTTTGAAAGTCGTGGCTGATTAAATTGTCAGCGGGCCGTGAATTATCTAAATGTATAAGCAGGTTAACAGCTTTCTGTAGTTCAATGTTAAATTTAAGATCATTGGTACCTTTGACACCAAGTTTACTGACTTCTTGTTTGTGGCTAAAAGGGAGATTAGGTGTTAGTATCAGACATATTTTGTCTTGAAGTGTACTTGGTAGCATATGAAAAGTCTTATGCTGAAGATAGTTTATGGCCAAAGTACTATGGTGTCTTTGGCTGTGTTGTCTCAGAAGTGTGATAGCCAGCAGTTGTGGAGCATCCTCCAGGCCATAATGATGACTGTGACGCCTTTGAATGGGTGAGGAACACTTCATCAGAACTATGAAGAGACTTACCTGCTAAGGATGTGGAGAAACTGGAGCTCAGAAGACAGTGACCAGACAGATGAAAAGTTCCTCTCTGATGGTATAGTGTATCCTAATTATAAGAAGTACTGGGGAGGGAAGGGAGAGAGAATAGTCCACAATATTGGTCTTCGAATATTTGGAAGACCTTACATAGGAAAGAAAGCTTATTGGGAATAGCTGTAAGTGTTAGAGCTCGGACAAGCAGGAGAAGATATCTCATCTTTCCCCAGAAAGCTGTCCAAAGACTGAATGAACATTTGAGGAGGGAGAAGGGATTTTTTTTTTTTTTTTTTTTTTGCGGTACGTGGGCCTCTCACTGTTGTGCTGTTGTGGCCTCTCCCGTTGCAGAGCACAGGCTCCAGACGCGCAGGCTCAGAGACCATGGCTCCTGGGCCCAGCCACTCCGCGGCATGTGGGATCCTCCCGGACCGGGGCACGAACCCATGTCCCCTGCATCGGCAGGTGGACTCCCAACCACTGCGCCACCAGGGAAGCCCCCTGATTTTCTTATTAATAAAACTGTCCACATATAAATTGTCAACCACTTGGTAGGAATATTGTTAAAGGGAATTAAGTATTAATGTTTCATATAGAGATTTAACTAATTTCAAGGTTCCTTCTTGAAACCTAAGGTTCTCATGAGTCTATGAAGTAGACCAAAATATTTATAAAAATTAGAAAATAAAACATCAAACCTGCTGCATAAATACTTAGATGTGCATATACTCAGAAATGTGAGTTGATTCCTCCATTTAGAATGGAGGTTGGTAAAGATTCCCGAAAGAACAGTTTTTAAAGACTTCTTTTTTTTTTTTTAAACAGCTTTATTGGAGTATAATTGCTTTACAATGGTGTGTTAGTTTCTGCTTTATAACAAAGTGAATCAGCTATACATATACATATATCCCCATATCGCCTCCCTCTTGTGTCTCCCTCCCATCCTCCCTATCCCACCCCTCTAGGTGGACACAAAGCATGGAGCTGATCTCTCTGTGCTCTGCAGCTGCTTCCAACTAGCTATCTATTTTACATTTGGTAGTGTATATATAAGACTCTTCTTTTTTAAAGACTTGGGCAGTGTGTCAGGTTTATAGATGGAGGTAACAAATACTAACTCTGGGGTTAAGCAGAAAAAGACATTTATTGAATGGCTGTCATGTATCTCATCCCTGAAAAGGCTGAAGAATGAAGCTTGGAAAACAATCAAGCACAAAGTTAGATAGCAGAAGAAATGCAGCCAAAATCATAGTACAAAAGTAAAATAAAGAAGATACCTTCACACTGACCGTACCAGCACTGGACACCAATGCTACCCTGAAAATGAAGCTGCTGCTACTGTGGCCCTTGCCCTCCCACAAAATCGGTTCTTCATGGTTTCTGCTTCTTTGTGACACAAGGCCCACATGTGAGCACCTGATAGAGCTTAAGAATGCTCACACTCGAGCTGTAAGTTATCTGGGAACACAAGGATCTTGTGTTTTCGGTTCCTCTAGTTGGAAGTGGGCTCTGCTTCCCATCAAGAGTCCCACCAAGATAAGGTAGGGAATTCTCAGGACATAGAAGATGTGAGGCAGCCCCCCAAATGACAGACATTCACTGAGAGGGCACTCCAGAGTTTACTCCACTGAATAGTACTAAGTTTTATCACAAAAAAACATTAAACATTTTTTAGCATATTTTTGCTGCTGGATTCCTCAGAGACTTTAACATATGAACATGCATTGTGCTTCTCCAAGAGGGAGATATGGTGTGCAACGTTTGCCACACATAGTTGAGCAAGGCGTTCTTTTCCATGGTAATTCTTGAGAAGAGTGTTCCTGAGAACATTGACTGGGGAAATGTGAAAGGATAGAGGTCATGCCCAGAGGATTGCAACAGGCATCGGCAGATGTAATAAGAGATGAGAGCCTTTAGAAGGTGGGTCAGAGTGGAGAGTGCCTTGAAATCTACCAGTCTAGTTCAAGTTTGAGTCATTGGATAGTAGCTGAGGTGAGGCTTGAGCCTAAAAGTGCTAGTTAACCTGAATCAGTACCTTCAAAGGAGGCTCTGGTTGTGGCAGACACAAGGGTTGGGAGAGGACAATCAAGAAACAAAACCCTGTGGAAAGGTTTAATCATTATGATTTAGAAGTAAGAATATAGATTAAGAGACTCTTGTATCTGAAAGGAACACTATGGGTCATTGGTCCTGAGGTCAGCAAACTACAGCCTGGGAGCCAGATCCTCCCACAACCTGACCTAAGAATGGTTTTTAAATTTTTTAAGTGGTTGGGGAAAAAAATCAAAAGAATAATAATAATATTTCATCACATATGAAAATTATATGAAATTCAAATTTCAGTGTCCATGAATAAGTTGCATTGTTCTCCTTAGTGGGCCTGTATTACAAAGAAATTGTACTCAATTGTGTTATTGTATTTTTAATTACATCACTTAAATGTATGAAATTTTTTCTCTCTTGTTATTGTAAGTACCTACATAATATTTTCAGTTTTGCCACTTGCCCTGCAAGACCTAAAATATTTACTGTTCCGCTCCTTTAGAGAAAAACTTTGCCAAGCTCTGTTCTAGTCCACTGCCTTCACTTTACTGATACTGAAACTGAGGCTCAGAGCAATTTGCCTGAGGTCCAAAGCTTCCCAGTGATGGATCTGGGATGGAACCCATGTTCCAGCTCCTGCTCTAGTGCTCTTTCTCCTACAGCTCAGATGCATCAGTCCACATGATGTTCCACGGGAAGCAGTGGTCTGTGTAGATGATGGGAGAGGAAGAGGCAGCATCCACCTCTATCCAGTGCCAAAGTGTAATTGGATTATGATGGTGTTGAATGTGATGGAGAAGCACAAGAAAGGGGGAAGATTTAATAACCTCCCTCAAATCTTAAAAACCACTCCAATTTACACCTAGGTCTTCCAGTTTCTCCATTTCTGCATTTAATGCAACTCAAAGACTTTAGCCAGAAGGTGAATAATGTAGAAATTCCTTCTGCAGATCATTTATGTGGCAATGCTCCTTGTTGGTTTTGATATTACCACTTAGATATGGAAATATTCAGCTTTGCTTCTTGAAATGATTGGATTTTATAGATTCAGGTTGACATGTTCTGAGATAGCATGTGTCAATGGCCAGAAAAATAGGAAATCTGACACTGAAAAGAATTCTGAAATGAGGTCCCAGCCTCTGAGAAACAGTGGAATATTTAATTATCAATGTCAGCCATGAATATAGGATGAGTACCATCCTTCCTTGGATGTTCTGGGGGCTTCAGTACATTTTGTTGAAAGTATTTGGTTGCCAGAAAATTCTAGGATATAGAGTGATAATGTAACCATAGTGAGTTTTTTTTCAGTTTATTTCATAGTTTATTAAATATATGTAATACAGTTTATTCTGTAAAACCATTCTGTTTATATAGTTTATCATCTGATCGTCTGTAAACATTTCTTTTGATTTTGAGAAGAAATCAGTGGTCCACTGGGGAAATTTTTTCCTTTCTGGCTCATGTATTATATGGTTTAAGAAAGAGCATGCTAAATGAATTCAGTATAAATAAATGCTATCTAAATATTTTTTTTAATTTATTGGCTCAGGCAAAATTTGTAAGTCGATTTTTCAAGATAAAACTGCTGACTTGAAAGAAAGTCTTGAGTCTCTAACACAGCTCCCCAGCCTCCTTTAGCAAAATTGAATTCCATTACATGAGTTAAAGCCCTGTGCTTGAGCTGCGTGATGATGCTGGGAGAAAGCCCCTGAGACGGATACTTACCGCTCAGGAAGTGTGCCGCTAACCACAGTCCTTAACTCACTTTTACGGCACAACTGAGGGACCAACCCCAGAGGCTCGCTCTCATTGCCTGGCGAAATCCCTTGCCTGTACTCTGGGGGCTGAGAAGAAGCTAAAATCACAAATTCAGAGATATGAAAGAAGATGAGTGAGGCATGGTAGTGTTGACAGCCAGACAGAAGGAGAATGAGGACAATGGCTTTAGGGTCTTCACTCAATAGGAAATCAGTGCAATCAAGCAAGGCACCTTCCGGGGCCTGGAAGCTGAATGAGGAAGGGAGATTGGGATTCCTTGATGCAACCCTGGTTAAGGCACTCTTCTTCTAGCAGCCGTTGTAGACTAATGATTTCTATAATTGTTTCATATTTCACTCCCCCTTTAGACCAGTGCTTCTCAAATGGGGGCAATTTTACCCTGCAGAAGACATTAGTCTAGAGACATTTTTAGTCGTCACAACTAGAGAGGGGAGTGGCGCTGGCATCTAGTAGGTAGAGGCCAGGGATGCTGCTAAGCATTGCACAATGCACAGGACAGCCCCACAAAAAGAATTATCCCACCCCAAATGTCAACAATGCCAAGGTTGAGAGACCCTGCATGGATCTTAAAGACCCATCTGTCTTGCTCAGTACTTTATCCCCAACACCTAGCTGGGAACCTGGCACAAAACGAGGCTCCCAGCAGGCATTCACTGAATACAGGTGAGCCAAGTCTTCCCTCTTCCCAGCCTCTTTGCCTAAGTCACTCCTTTTGCACCAGCAGGCACTCTCAACCCTGAGCACACTGCACAGGACTGATCATTCCCTCTACTTGTACGTCACTGACACTACTTTTGAGCTGCAGATAATCTCTAATCAGAAGGAGGTTACATTTCTTCTGTCACCTCTCTGTCATATCTCTATACTGAAATTGACATATCTGTGGTTTTGCATCTGCATTCTTAAGAAGGAATGAAATAAAAGGGTAGATATTTTCCTTTGCTTATACCTAGTATTTTGGTGTAGAATGATGAGCTATAATGCATGGCTGACTTAGCAACAGTGATCATTAGATTTATTTTCAAGGATAGCCAGTACTGAGAGTATATGTGGTTGATGGAGGAGAAGGCAATTTCCAACATAATGAGCATTTTTGAATGCAATTTGACCAATTTTTTATGCTGTATAGGGAACGTTTACCCTTTTGAAGAGACAGTTCTGGAAGGCCCCGCAAGTTCCAGCAGAGAACTGGCTCAGTGGGGCTACACTAGCCCATCAGAGGAGCAGATTGAAATCTGGAGCGCCCCCTTCATCCCTGTTTCTAACAAAGCCACTTCCGGAACAAAGGAGCCTCATTGTTTCATAGTTGCAAAGATGCCTGGTCCAGGCCTGTATAAATATGGGGAACGTTACAGGGTGGGGTGCATGCAATCCAGCTCTTCCTGGAGCGCACTTGCCCCTCAGTGGCAGGATGAGAGCTGAGGACATTGAGTGTGCTCAGCCCTTCTCTGGGTGTCTTTCCCCAATAAACCCTATTTCATATACACACTGTGGCTCCCTTAGAAACTCAAATGCAACCTTCCCACCAAATAGGGGAGCAGTTCAGTTGAGCAATTGTAGCAGTTGACCCAGTTGCAGGCTATTTATTGTATTTTAAATGATTTCTCTGTGTCGTAAGACTTAATCGAAACTCTCAGAGAGCAAGAAGAAGAATAAATACTCGTGAGTGAGTATGTAGAGGGGAATGAAATGTGCATGTATAGATTGTCCTATCTTGCATGGATTGTATATCTATAGATTGTGTATATATCTATTGTATATAGATTGTATATCTATATCTATAGATTGTCATATCCTGTATAGATTGTATAGATTGTCATATCTTCTTGTCTCTACTCCTGTCAACTTTTTTTTTTTAACAGAATAAAGTTTTCAGTCTCTACTGTGAAACCCTAAAAAATAGCCTTGTGTCTGTTCTCGGGATGTTTTTGAGGGTATAGCTCATTATCCCACACAGTAAACTTATTATGAGGACCCTTGAGATCCCTGATTTCTGACTAGGACTCAAGAATAATTAGGCTTCTCCTCAGTCACTGGTTTGTTTTTTGTTTTTTTTTTTTTAGATGTTGGGGATAGGAGTTTATTAATTTATTAATTTATTTTTGCTGTGTTGGGTCTTCATTTCTGTGCGAGGGCTTTCTCTAGTTGTTGCAAGTGGGGGCCACTCTTCATCGCGGTGCGCAGGCCTTTCACTGTCGCGGCCTCTCTTGTTGCGGAGCACGGGCTCCAGACGCGCAGGCTCAGTAGTTGTGGCTCACGGGGCTAGTTGCTCTGCGGCATGTGGGATCTTCCCAGACCAGGGCTCAAACCCGTGTCCCCTGCATTGGCAGGCAGATTCTCAACCACTGCACCACCAGGGAAGCCCACTGGTTTTTTTTTTTATCTCAGGGACAAAGAGTATGTAACCGATTAGGTTTCCTTTGAGAATTGAGAGTTGCTTGTTAGAATGTTCAGAGCCAAATCTGTTGCCCACCCATATACAGCAGGGGTTTATAGAAGTTCATGGTAGCCTCAATCCTGACTCCATGTCAGGATGACCGTATTTTTCCTTTATCTTTCCCATCTACTTCAAGTGTATCATCATTGTTATATGTACCTCTGTAAAATGTTAGAAATGTTTTTGGGAAAAGGTAGGGGTATAGATAAATAGATGTATTATGGTAGGCCATCAAAAAAGAGTTTTACTGGCTTCTTTTTTTCCCTTTCCAGATTGAGATGCTACCAGATGGGCTGTTTCAGTGCAAAAAGCTGCAGTGTTTACTTTTGGGGAAAAATAGCCTGATGAGCTTGTCCCCTCACGTGGGTGAGCTGTCAAACCTTACTCATCTGGAGCTCTTTGGTAATTACCTGGAAACACTTCCTCCTGAACTGGAAGGATGTCAGTCCCTCAAACGGAGCTGTCTGATTGTCGAGGAGAATTTGCTCAATACTCTTCCTCCCCCTGTAACAGAACGTTTGCAGACATGCTTAGATAAATGTTGACCTAAAGAGGAAAATAATTTTTAAAAGTACACTCCAGGGCTTTATCTGAGAACTCAATTTTCCTAAGTTATAAAGATGAACAATGGATAATTATGACTAACTATAACCAAATGTCTTATTAAAGCAACTCAGTGTCTATCCCTAAATTAAACAGGTAAAAAGTATTAACACTGAACTAAAGTTTTGTGAATAATTGATCTTTAACTTATGGAAATATAAGAAGTACACTTGGAGGGTGGAATGGGGACATGAAATTATTGAATCTCTACATTGCAGTTTGTATCTTTTGAAGATTAGGTATTACTTATTTGCATACTTGTTTTAACTGACTTCCTGTTTTGATATTTATCACCTAGACCATAAACTCATCAACATAAATTCCCTTGATGTACACTGAGCACTGTCTTTGATTTATGGTCTTAATATTTTTAGGCAGGGTACATTGTGCTAGGCAGAATTCCTTCTGGCTTAATTTTTACTTCCTGTCCCAGCTTGTTTTGAGTCCTCCTCCATCTGATTTTCTCTTAACAACAATGATGAACCCTGAGAAAGTGCCTGCCTTTGGCCTTTGCATAGAACAGGAGCAGGGTACTTAGGACATGTCACCCTCGGGGCATCCTAAAAATTAATGTATACTCAAATTTTTCTTATATATCATCAAAGCCTTTTTTATTTGCTAATGATTTTTATATTAAATGTAAAACATACAAATATTTTTATTGTATTATCTTGGATTCAAAATCTGTGAGAATAATTTTTGTAAGGTACAGAGAACACATCCTTTTCTTTAAGAATTTACTATTAATATACTTGGTTTTAGCTGCTTATGATTCTCATATTTGTGCACATTCTGTTCCAAAATGTTTTTGTACTCTGCAACTAATTACTTTTGGATAACAAAAGCCTTGTGTTTCATGCCCTAAAATATTTGGGGGGTTTCCTTGTAAGAGGATGGCCACATAATCTACCTCTCTCTTCCCTAGTGCTGTGCTATTGTACGGGTACAATTCTTAATTACTTCAAAAACTGTGATGGAGGGGAGAGGTGCAGATTTGGATCTTTAAAACTGATTTTAAAGCATTCTGTAGAAATTAAGTAAGAGTTAAGCAAAATACTTTCTTCTCCATCTGCATGATCTCTAGATAGGATTATAATGTAAAACACTCTGCTTAAAATTCAGTGCTTAAAATGAGTTCTCAAAGCTCACAAAGAAATAGATCTGGTTAACTGAAATTCATCTCATGCCTTTGTCTAACTTTTCTGGAATACATTTTGCTCTTTTTTATAAAGAGCTTTGTGTTTGGCTTTTTATTATCATGCATATTGTAAAATGAACAAAATCGACTGACTCATTTTGGGGAAATGTACATTTTCAATGTGTTTTTCTCTAAAGGGTCTAGGCATTGTGATGCCATCTTATTTTGGATGTAACTATGAAGTAATCTATTAACTGCACCTAGACAAAACTGGAAAACACTATGGGTAAAGAGTACTGTAAACATGGAATTGTGTTGTATGGTATTTTTTTTTCTTGCTTTGTCCCTTCCAGAAAGATGAAAGTGAGTCTAAGTTATGGCAAAATGTAGCTTCCCTCACCTGCCACACACCCCTGGACTAACATTCAGAGAAAAGAATTGTTCACATCAAATGAAATTTGAGTAATAGCTATAAAAAATATAAAACACCAAAAGCTGCCTAAAACATTATTGTTTATTCTGAATGAGAAAGAACAGTGTAAAAATGCAATTCTTACCAAAACTTGCCTTTAGTCAGAACTCAAGTTCTCAGGGAGCCAGGCATAACTGATGAAACTTTCTTGTAGGATTTCAGAAAACAGATTCTGACTATATTTAGGGTTTTATGTTATTTTCAATCTTTTTAATATTGAGTTCTTTGTCATTTTAATGTTTCACATCCCTTTGCACAATAGAATTGTCATGTGTACCGATTCCAGTGTTGGATAGGATTATCTTATGTTTGGAACATGAATATGATACATGGAAATATGTTTAAATGTTTTGGGCCATATAATTAGCCATAATGTGTATGAAAAATCTTACCCCCTTCTATAAGGAAGAGTTTTTAAAACAAATTTCAGATTTGCTACTATTCCCCTGACAAACTACAACTCCTCCCAGCTAGTCACCAGTTCTGGTCACCTGCAGAAGTCACTAGCCAAACCTTCCTTATCACCCTTCTAAATTTCTGGAAGCAAGTTACTATCAGAATCAATAATGAGTTTTGTAAGCTTCTTTCCAAACACTAGGGTTTGGTTACTAATGCAAACTCTGTTGTTCTTGATGCCCTAGTTTTTAGGTTTACTTTTTATTTCAATCCTACACTCCATTGTTTAGGTAACTTTTGAAATGATGTAACACTGATGCCATGAACTCTGAGACCACCACTTAACACACAGAACTGTGGTGTTTGATGCCACCTTTACTGCAATGTTGGAGCAGATCTTCAATTTGGAAGAGGATTTTAAATGAAGAAAATGAAGTTTATTCAATTATAATTTTAAGACTTTAGTTGATACTTGATTTCCAAGAATGTGTAGTGCATTTTCCAAAAAATAAATATGGATGTTATTCAGAACAAAGTTGAAGGCTTATGCTAGCATTGGTTCATTTTATTTACATACACACAGATACACAATGATGAGCTTGCACACACACACAGACACACACACGCCCCATGTATACAAAATGTAATTTATTAGTTTTGGATATGTTTAATATTTTTCCAAAGTTGTAAGAGGTTGTAGGTTAATGCTAGTATATTAATTCTTTTTTATTCCTTACTTATAATCATGGAGTATTCTATTCTCTTAGTTGTAATGTTAAAAGAAAACTAAATGCTCAGACTTGGTCAGCGACCTAAGTGGTTTTGAGCATTCCTTGTAAGGTGTAGTGTTCCTTCACTAACATACATCAGGGTATATCTGTGTGGCACATAGATTCGGTGTTTTCATTCTACATCCTCAGTCTTCATTTTTCCTCTGATATCACCATGTTTCACTGTCACTTAGCAAATGTTTGTGTTAAACAGGGTAAATAGAGATCCTCAGGGTCTCGTTGTGGCAAAGCTCCAATGTGTGTGCTGTGGTGAGCTGCAGTGAGTATCTGCATAACATTATTGTTTGATAGTGAAAATATTTGTTTCTGTTCTGCAGGTGTCTCATGATTCAAATTTTGTATGTTGAATTAAAGTATTGCATAATATTGATGGGTTCACAAACCATTAAAATAATCAAACAATTATTCTGTGGATTTATAGCTTTATTTCCTTGTATTTTCAATCAAGTGTTCTTTCCATCGTCACTTTCTCTTAGCATTGTCCCATCCACATAAGGTATTTTGTTTTCCCTCTCCACTCACCCATCTCCTTAAATTTATATAGTAACGAAATATATTTGTGCTAGAGAACTTGCGATAATACTTGAGCATGTATTTATTTGGGGGGAAGCCAGAGCCTATAATTATGCCTAATTGAATAGTTCTACTTGACCCATCCCTGCAGTCTTTAGAGCTGATCCAGTGATCCCTCATCTGTACCAACAGCATGAGAATATAACTGTAAATCCACTTTGTTTTCAGGAACTGTATATTGCATCAGAATCTGTGTTTATTTCTTTCTGGAAACAAGACGAAGGCTGGTGGGAGAGGGGAGGAGTTATTTTGCATCCTGGTTTGAATTATGAAGACATTATATACATGAAATGGCCTAAACTAGTAACTGTTGCAAAATGCCCTGGATATAATTATTTCTTATCTTCAGCTGGATATGAAAGCTGAAGCGGTGAAAAAACTGCAGTCCTATTTAATTGGTTTCTTCCTGTTTCTGGTCCATCACTTCTACATCCACTGGGAACTATCTACTAAGTACCTTTGGTAATTGACTACATTCTCTTCAACCTTTTTTTTTTTTTTATATGAACAATTTCATCAACCCTAAAGCATTAACATGGAACATATGAGCCAAAGTACTGAGTTGAGCTGGCTTCTGGTTGAAATTAGTTCATATTTAAATTTTGCATTTGACTTGTATAGTACACTACTGCTGAGAAAAACAATTAGGAATGCCTCCTGCATGTTATATATTATCTCTAACAGAGATGGTGCAATTTAAAAAATACAAAAGGGCATAGAATTAGAATGGATGTGTTTGTGTATATATGTGTTGTATATAAACCTAAATATTTATGCTTAAATATTTTAAAAACTCTTCAAATGTTTCACTCTCAGCAAAATAATGGGCCAATCCTGAGTAGAGACATTTTCTTTGGTTAGCTTCACAGTGAAGGCTAGCATTTGTTTTTTTGTCTTTGTCACATATTCTGAAACATGTACGTAATTGGTTTTCACTTCTGATAATGGATTCCTAGAAAATGTGAGATTGTTTTGAGTTGAATGATTTTGGCCCTCAGGTTTACCATGTAAATCTGCATTTTGGTGGTAAATCCCTCTGCCTGAGCTTCAGTAGGTTTTGGTAAACTTTACTGTTTTTAAAATAACTTTTGTGTAAAATAAAGATTCAATTTTTATAATAAGTGGCAAATAAAAACAGATTCAGTGTTGGAAGAAGTTGACTGGACTAATTTTACCTGTATACACGTATCAGTGCCCAAGTTCCAGAAGTGATTCCCTCCTCTTCCCAGGGTTTCCTGTGCAGTTGTACTGTTATATTGTTCACCAAATGATGTATTTTAGATTTACATATGAATCTCATAACAGTAGTATGAGTTTTCAAAGTATGCTACAATGGCCACAAATTATCAAGTCCCTGAAAACTGTTGACTTGATCCTAGAATACATTGTGGGGGAGTGTTGAGGGTGTGGAATCTGTCACTCCTAGTAAGTCCATCTGTCGAGTAGTGTTCATCTTTGGGGATGGATGTTCACAAACCAGCCCATCTCTCTCCCTCTCGGCTCCTGTTTCTCCATCTACTGTGAGTTTCGCACTAGCATTGAATAGTGGACCAGGTAAATAAAAAGTAAAAAACTACAATACAAGAAATGTTGTGAAGGTTTAGTAAAGGGAGAAGACACTCGAATTATCGAGTAGGCACATAATAGTTTGAACTTTTGGATAGAAGACTCTCTCAACCACATACACAGTTTCAGGAACACATTAGAAAGCAGATAGTAAGAACTTTTCTCTGCTGGAGGACAGAACTCGTTATAGACTGAACCAGATGATGAAGGAAACCAGATGGTCCTATTTTTCCCAGAAAATGCATACCTCAGGCAAGGCTTTCCCTCACCCTAAATGCCTCAGGAATGGGAATATGTTGGGGGAACAAAGCCAGTGCCTGACCTAAGGCGTCACTGCAAGGTGCTTTGGGCACTGGGTCCTGTGCTCACAGGCCACGGGGCAGTCACCTGCCCCCATGAGCATGGGGACAAGGGTGGCTCCACGTTCAGCACTCACCTCCACTTTCCAAAATCGCTTTTCAAACATGCTGTGAAGGGGGCCTGGCTGTGCAGACAGAGGCTGTGTCGGTGCTGTTGAGGCCACCGTTTGATGCTCTGGAGTTCCAGCTCATGTTTGAGTTTCTGACATGAGTGGATTCTCTGAAATCCAGGTTCCTAGCTTGTTTTCTGTGTCCCTCTCATCTCCGAAGTCCAGAGGAAAGCAGTTTATCCAAAAGCACAAAGCCAGACCTTGAACTCAGCCCCATATTTACAGAGGAATATGTATCTAATATGCCAACGAAGGATCAGAAAAAAAGTCATTTTTCAACATGTGAAAAATGCAGTCATTTTTCGACTTGGAAAATACAAGTCTCTTCACCCTGTGTTGTCTCATCATGCTTTAGACAAGAGTTCTAAGTCTTGCCTCCTAAATACCAATGATTCTATAGAACTCTCTGTGTGCTGCTGAGAAGCTTTTCAAATTATTTCTTACAACAAGTACCTTAAATTTTGTGTGCCTTTTTACACAGGCCTGTTGTTTATTCATTTAGGGCTCAGGCACATCGTTTTTTACTCTCTGCCTCCCTCTGCCGCTGAGATGAGAAGAAATCAAATAGAAGTTCGTCTGGTTCCTATTTCCTCCCCTTTTATTCAGTTTCTCCTTGCCCTGCCTTTATAAAATGCAGCACCACCCCCCCAAGGTAAGATCTTGAGAATTCAGTGGCCCTCACTGAATCTCAGTGACTCCATTTCAAATGAGATGCACTTAGAAAACCCCATGCAGTGCCCGGCACCAGGACCAGACCAGACATGCAGGTGCCCTGGGCAGGTAACAATTTGTCACCCCTTTAAACATGCTTTGAATATTCATTCAATATGTACTTGGTAGAGATGGGGGAAACTGGTTTTCTATTAGTAAAAATCATGAACCTTTATGTCAGCTGTCTGTTTCCTTCTCCAAAAGCAAAGCTCTCACAAGAGTAAGGTAGAGCTTAAAGATGATTGAGCAGAGACAGGTGGAGGTAGGGGTCCTCATAGCATTTCTATCAAACACTCCCAGTGGACAGTCTCTTTTCCCAGGCCTCATGAGCAGGCCTCTCAGCTGCTGGGTCTCCCCTCTCTTTTTCCCCCTCAGAGCATCCTACTCTTTTGGCCCTTCCTAGATCTCAGGCCCTACACCCTCCAGTCTCTCTCTCTCTGATTGGGCTGTTTAGCATTGTCCTAACCACATATTCCAAGCTTACACAAATCACCCTTTACTAAATCCCAACTTTGAGAGTATTAAATGTCCATCATATCAAGGGAGATGTTTTAGTTTGTACTCATCAAAATAGATGTCTTTCAAGGGGACTGCCCTGGCAATCCAGTGGTTAAGACTTCGCCTTCCAGTGCAGGGTGTGCTTCCAGTGCATGGGGTACAGTTTCGATCCCTGTTCAGGGAGCTAAGATCCCACACGCCTCGTGGCCAAAAAACCAAAACATAAAACAGAAGCAATACTGTAACAAATTCAATAAAGACTTTAAAAAAGTGGTCCACATCAAAAAAAATATTTAAAAAAAATAAAAAATAAATGTCTTTCAAATCACAATGTCCAGGGGAATGTGATTGTCAGCTGGCGAGGTGTGCTTGCAACCTTAGGAACCTGAGGCAAATGGGATTATAGTAGGAAAAGGATGGTTTCTCAGTTACCTCAGGTTGTGGTAACTTTATCAGAAGAGAAATAATCGATTTGGACCATTGCATATAACATGCTGAATAAAGTCAGAATGTATTTGAAAAAAATAAATGTCTTTCAGTTATTAAGATTCTCCCTTCCTTCAAGGTGGTTTCCTGTCACAATTTTCAAATCCAAATAACAGACTTATTCACTGTGCTTAATGGAAGTAGGACCAATTTGCATTCCTTAGGCTGGTAACCTAATGAATGGCATGTGAAAACCCGCGTTAACTGGCCCTGACCTATTACCAATTATTCCAATAATATTTGGTGCTCCTTGTAAATTAGTACCCAGGCAAATGTTTAAACACTGGGGGGACCAAACGCCACTTGTGTGAAGAGAGTTTCCTTCTAGTCTTTCCTTGAACTGGGTTAGGATTCACATGCTTGTCTTATTGCCTCTATAGTATTTTATAAAGAAACTACTCAAATCATTATGGGGAGAAAACAGCCATTCTGTCACTCTTTTCATAATAGTCTGAACAAGTCTCAGGCAACTGCTCTGTGAAAAGGGAAATCCTGAAGAAGTAGCCCAGTGAAGGAGCATTGATTCAGTCTGCATTAAGAGGCCTGAGGGAAATTTGCTGGACCTGTGATACCTGGGCAGAACAATACATCATAAGCCTCATTAATGGCTTCAAACTGAGGAAAGATAAAAATCTAATCATTTCATCCCTGCTGCTTCAGCTTGGAGTCTGTCACCTCGGGGAAAAATGTCATATCGGGGGAAATCCATTACAACAGTAACATTATTTACCTCCTGCTACGGGCCAGGTGCTCCCCCAGGTTATTCATGCGTGCCGTCTCAATCCATCCAACAAGGTTTTACTTGGTGTGTTATTCCCATTTTACAGATGAGAAAACAAATGAAAAAATAACTTTCTCAACATCTCATGACTGTTCAGATAGGAATCCTATTTAACCTACAGGTCTGCAAAGCCGTTTCTTCAGAGGTTTAGGTAAACAGCACCCAAGATTAGCACTTTACCCCTTCTCACCCACCTGGGTGTTTGAAGGCTCACAGATCATGCTCTGGTTTTCAGAGCTCACTGGTCTCCTATCACCTTTATGCCCAGCGCTTCCTCCTATTCCATATCTATCCTAGTTTGCCTTCTCCTGAGCCAAAGAGTCACCTCCTATCCTTTTTATTTTCCCCCTTCATCTCCTAATGTAATTCTAGAATTGTGGAACTTTCCAACTGGAAGAAACCATGGAGACTTTTCTGAAGAGGAAAACCTAGATGGCTTGTCCGAGATCACAAGCCCATTGTCTGAGGAAGGTGGCACCTAAGTCTGCATGTCCCCCTGTTTAGTGCTCTTTCCACTCTCTGATCTGGCTCTCAGGAGCACAGATAGTCTATAAGCAAAGCCTAGTGGAAGCGCCAAGACTAGCGCCCAGGCCTCCTCCCTAACTGCAGGTCCTGTGCCTTCTCTAACAAGGTGCATTCATTTTAGTTACGTCCTGCATCCTGATAATAACCCTTCCTGTGTCAATGCAGTACTGGGCTCAAAGCACATGAGGCTTCTTTCCCCATTTCACTTGTAAGAAAACTAGACTCTGAAAGGAACCATCAGTAGTTACCATTACTGAGAACTACTAAAGCATTTGTCATAGTAACATCACGAATGTTTAAAACATGTTAAGATAGGTACAATCTCCATTTTATAGAAAAAAGAAATTGGTCCAGAATGGTTAAATGACATATTGGGTTATATGTTAGACTATATAGCTAGGATGTGGCAGACCCAGGTTTGAACTGGAGACTCTGTACCGCCAAATTTCTGCTTTTTGTATAGTGCACGCTGCCAAGGTCATAAGACAAGCAAATGATGGTGGTGTGAGAACAGCCTAGGGTTTCGACATCTAATCCAGCCCTTTAGACTGTGCAAGGCATTCTGGGAAAAGATTGATATGCATGCAGTTACATACATATACACAAACACACAGTTTTAAACACCCTTTAGTATAAATATAACAATTTCATCCAAAGGACTAATGTAATTTTAAACTTCATGGTTATTTTTGAAGCGGCAGAGTTTTTATCTCAATGTCCTAACCTAAACTATGAGCACATGTGCTCTCATTAGAAGAACAGAGTGCCATTCTGAATTTCAGACCCTGTGGGAGACGATGGATGAAGAAGCCTGTTAAAAAGAGTTGTCAACATTTTGGTTTTTGCTTCAAGGTACAAATGGGGCTCCCAGTCGGTTTGTGTTTTATACAGAATTGCAGTTCCAGTTTAACTCCCTGAGAGTCTTGGTTTATTATAGGGAGATGCTGGCAGACATTTTAGACTTGCAAAATGACTACCAATCACAGTTCAGGCTAAATTGGTTCTAAATGCGTTCTGCTGATGTAGATGTTTGGAGAGTGAGGAAGAGGGACGGGTGATGCTGTCCTTATTGAATTCCTGCTGTGCTACAGATAAGAAGCTGTGTTCCTCACCCTAAGCCGATGGTGTGTCCCTCCCTGGCTCTGCCTATTAGCTGAACACACACTACTAAGCATGGAGAAAGCCTCACCTCAAGCTCTAAGAACCCACTCCGTGAAGCACTGGTTCACTTGGCATTCCCCCTTGGTTTTTTCAAAATGCCTGCCCTTCAAGACAAGGAGCATGTCAGACCCACTGTGAGCTGCCCAGATCAGCCGCCTCGAAGGCCCTTCACACAGTGGGACTGCAGCTCTCACATGACACTCCACCCCTTTCACCAAGCTTGGCTCAGGAAGAAAAGATGACTTACCAAGTGACTTCGCACCATTACATTAGCTGCTTTTTTTTTTTTTTTTTTTGCGGTACGTGGGCCTCTCACTGTTGTGGCCTCTCCCATCGCGGAGCACAGGCTCCCGACGCACAGGCTCAGCGGCCATGGCTCACAGGCCTAGCCGCTCCGCAGCATGTGGGATCTTCCCGGACCGGGGCACGAACCCGTGTCCCCTGAATCGGCAGGCGGACTGCCAACCACTGCACCACCAGGGAAGCCCACATTAGCTGCTTTCTATATTCTTCTAGAAGATGAAAGAAACTGGCCCGCCTCCCTTTTTCTTTCTGGTGGTGAGTCTAACTCCTCCAGCTTAGAAAAGAGCGCCCGCAGAAATTTTTTTTGTGAGACTGGAAATGAACCAGATGGCTGGGGTGCTGCCTCGGAGAATCAGCAGAGGCCCCAGCTGAGCTCCTGACCGGAAGGGCTGCAGGAAATCAGCTTCTCGGGGTGAGCTGTGGCTCGGGAGTTTGGAGATGCTGAGGATGCCAGAGGCCAGCTCATAGTGGGAGAGAATATGGGGTCCTTGTGACTTCTAGGATTCGGCATTGGCCCTTGCTGCTGCCATTTCCAGTGTGATCTGAGGACGCCAGTGTGCTCAGGGTCCCCGTCTAACAGAGGCTAATGAGAGGATGAGCTTAGGTGTTCCCTGGGGTGCCTTCCAACTCCAGTATCTGGATCTATATAAGATGCTCAGTGAGTGGGAAGTGTTGATGAGGGTTAATAATGAGTAATTTTCTTAAGAGCCTGAGCATGTCATACATTTTTTAGCTTTGTAAATGACTCACTTTTATGACATATGAACAAGTCTTTTATTCACTGAAGAACTTAAAGCATAATAGCCAGTGAAGGAGGATGGGATGGTTTTCAAGTGTTGCTCTGCCAAGTACCCCATCAGGAGAGCCAGGTGTGCGGTGAAGAGGAGCCATGTAGGGCAGGGCAGATAGGAGCATCCCCAGGAGGGCCTTCATCAGCTCTGGCTACATTTCCCTTACTAGGAGAAATGGCCTCAGGTTGCACAGGTACAAAGGTGACCTGGGAGGTTCTCTTGGGCTTTAACACCAAAGTGTGAAATCTGAGGCTGATCCATCACCACTGATGTCCAGCCCAGAGTCTGATCTGGGACCAACGGATGCCTCCAAGTTTTCAGTTTTGGATTTCTGTTTCATGGGACTCTGGGCCTAAGTGTTTGGCCAGCTAATAGGTTCCCAGCTGGAGAGACACACCTCCAGGCTTGGGTATACTGAGAGATGTCAGCTCCTCCCTGAATTTAGGGTAAAGCCCCAATTGGGTGCCAGCTCAAGGGCAGACTGTGTGCCCATCAGGCTGACCAGACCCATGGTGGGCTGTCCTGGAGCTGTGTGCTGTGTACCTGTTCTGTGCTCTGGTGCCCAGCTCAGGACTGCTCCAGGCCTCGACATGGCTCTGCTGTGTCTAGAAGAGGAGAAAGCAAGTCCACTGCCTTAGAGCTGGGCTGTCAGCCAGCTGCTGGGAAGGCTCTCGGCTGCACCCTGGGCTGGAGTCTCATCTCTACCAGTAAGATTTGGGTGACCTTACCTCTCTGAGCTTCAGTTTCCTCATCTGTAAAATGTAGACTCTATTCTACAAATATTTAGTGTCTGCTCCTAACCAGGGCCTGCCTTAGGTATTGAGGATACAGTGAGATCAATGGGAACAAGACAAACAGGGTCCCACCATCATGGAAACAAACCTCTCTCGGTCTCAGGAGGATCTCAGGAAATTATGTACAATGCTTAGCATTTTGTCTGATCCCCAGTGGGTGCTCACTACGTGTTAGCTCTAATGAGTTTTCCTCCAAAGGTGGTAAAAAATCTTTTAAAATACGCTCTTTTCCACCTTGCTCTTTACACATGTATTTCTTTCTGCCTGGAAGGCTCTTCATGCTCCATTTGTCTCACTAACTCGGGTTCACCCATTTCTCCAGTTAAATGCTCACTTCCTCACGGTAGCACCTGCCTGACCAGATTTACGTTCCCCCATTGTGCGTTCTCATGGCAACTGGCACTCTACTTTGAGATAGTATTACCTTGGTAATACTAGATACCATTACCTTGGTAACTACTACTTGTTTAATGTCTGTGTTCCTGACTAGACTGTAAACCTGGTGTAGACAGCATCCATGGCTATCTGAGCCTCAGCACCGGGCTTGGAGATTCTCCGTGAATGTCTGACCATCCTACTGGCTGACATGTGTGAAGGGCATGTTCTCCTCCAAATGAGAAAAGTACACCAGACCAGGACAAGAAGAATCTGACCCATCAGGAGCACATGGGCCCTTCTAATATGAAGAGGAGGGGCAACCAAGAGATGGCTGAGAAAACCATGCCCTGGGCAGCATCCTCATCTCCCTGGAAACAATCAGGTGAACAAGTTACGGTGCAAAGGAAGGCATGTTGGGTTTCCCATTGGTAAGAAGCATTTATCCACCAGCACTGAGGGCACTGCTGAGAACAGGGCAGTCAGAGTCTTCTTTGAAAACTCAAGTCACACTCTTTTTTTTTTTTTTTTGACATGAAAGTGTTTTACTGTACCAGGAGTTCACAAATCTGTGGACAGCACACACCAGTGAGGATTCCACATCATTGGGGAGGGCAGATGCGGTGGCGCTCAGCACCTGGACAGAGACAGAGACAGAGCCCTTGGACCCACTGTTCACACAGCTTCACATTGGGAAGGGTTGGGGGAGAAGGAACAGGCAGGGTCGGGTGTAGCCCAGCTGTGGGTTTTGGAGAAAGACTGCATAGCTCGTTAAAGCTTGTCCTTTTTTTTTTTTTTTTCACTTTGCCCTGGGCAACCAGGGTGCCTGCCCAGCACTTGGACAAGTCAGCACCCCTGCCCTTTTAGGGCTTCTGTCTTCCCCTCCCAGTAGGGACATTTCTGATGGGGAGAGGACCAGGGTGTGGGGAAGGTTTGGGGGATAGAGGGAAGGCCTGTGGAGGGGCCACTGGGGGACTGGGAAAGGCCCTGCTCCTCACATATCCCCCCTTCCCTGGTTAAGTCACACTCTTGTCTGTTCTCTCACAGCCAGGCAGCGTGATTAAAAGAAGTCTTGCCTCTTGTAACTGTAGAGAGAAGAAGGTTGAGAAAATGAAATCCAAGGCCACATGATGGGAATGACGTCAGCATCAGAGATGTAACTGTGTTGACTCTTTACTCTGTCGCCCGGTATGAAAGAAGCCCCCCACCCCCACCTAAGTACCTTGAGAAGGAGACAGTTATTTACATGTGACTCACTGGAAATGTTAATGTTCGTGCCCTTTGGTGCACTGCAGGATTTAACAAAGCAGCCATGTGACCTGACCCCAGTGGTTTGCTTTTGGCCAGACTCCAAATCCTCGGGGCAGTGCTGGACTTCCCATGTGCATTCCTACAGTCCCAGCGCAGGGAACGGCGTGGCAGTCCTCTGTGCCAGGCCTTTCCAAGCCTCCATGTCTTTGCCCATGCTGCTCTCTAAATCAGAGGTCCCTTCCTTAAATATAAATTTGGAAGACTGTCTATCATCTATCTATCTATCTACCTACCTACCTACCTATCTACCTGTCAAACTTCCATTCATTCTTTAAGACTAAGACAAAATATTTTGTCTCTGACCACCTTCCTTCCCCCAAGTTGGAGTTCAGTGCTTTTATTCCTGAACTTTATAATAACGTAGTGAAGTTATTTATAGATTTCCTCCTCAGTAAATTGACAACAGAAACCAAATCTTGTTCGTCTTTGTATCCCCTTCAACTAGTATGGTGCCTAGCACATTGCAGGTGCAGAATGAATGAAAAGCAGAAAGCCAGGCATTGGCAAACCTCATCCCAGGGCCAGTGGGTCAGCCAGAAAGCCTAAGGACAAGTGTATGTGCCAGAAACTGCTAGTGGGTACTTCTGTGGACAGACTGTGAAAACAGTAAGTTGTCGAAGGCTTGTGGGCAAGTAAACAGCATGAGGAAGTTTCAATAGAACTTTGGGTACGTGATTTGAGGGTATAATGGGTATGATGAGGTTATAGCATGAAAATCTTATGTTCATTCTACAGATGAGAGAACTGAGGCTTTGTTAAATGTTTTACAAAAACACACACAGTTAGTAAACAAAAAATCTGGTTTAGAATCCAGATGTGATTTCAGAGTTTGTGTTCTTAGATACTATGCAAAAACTCAACCAAGTCTACAACCACAACCTGGACCTAGTGTCCTTGAGGTCTTCAGGGAACATTCTCCCAGCTTGTTAGGTGACTCCAGAATGTCACTAACCCTGACTAGGCCCACTTCGGTTTCCTATTCTGTAAAATGAGGAGCATTGAGCTAGGTGACTGTTAAGGCCAATTTTAGTCTCTGAGATGTTATGATTCTCTGTGGAATACAAATGGACTTCCTAACCTGGAAATCAGCATGGTCAAAACGTAAGTGCAGGGCTTCCCTGGTGGCGCAGTGGTTGAGAATCTGCCTGCCAATGCAGGGGACACGGGTTCGAGCCCTGGTCTGGGAAGATCCCACATGCCATGGAGCAACTAGGCCCATGAGCCACAACTACTGAGCCTGCGCGTCTGGAGCCTGTGCTCTGCAACAAGAGAGGCCACGACAGTGAGAGGCCCGCGCACCGCGATGAAGAGTGGCCCCTGCTTGCCTTAACTTGAGAAAGCCCTCGCACAGAAACGAAGAGCCAACACAGCCAAAAATAAATAAATAAAATAAAATAAAATAAAAAATTTAAAAAAACGTAAGTGCACTCATTTATTGGTCCTGAAAGACTTTCACAGTTTGCAATCGTGACTCCAAAACACAACAAAGGCTATGACATATTACCCTAAGTATTATCTTAAAGGCTTAGTTATTCTTCCCGAGTGGGCATTTAAAATATGCCCAAGCACTGAAGTATGACTCTTGAATTCACAGAAAGCATCCATTTACATGAATAGTCATACTTAAGTCACAGCAAAATTTTCACTCACTCTCCACGGCTTAGGGCCTTTATTCTACCTGTAATTCTGTATCATACTGAAAGAAAGTTCAGCATTGCACTACCCGGACCTGTGGCACCCCACCCCATCACATAAGTCTCCATCAGACATACATGCACTTCTCTGCCTTCAGGCTGAATTTTAGGGTAGAGCGCCCCTGAAAATGTCTGTGTGGTTCAGAATGAACTCTGAAATGAAAAGTTCCCATCCAAACCACTGAATAGCATTGTGTTGTTGTTTTCATCAAATCTATGCTGTCGCTCCTTTGATTTGGCTTTCGTTTGGAATGATCTGTCCGATGCCATTTTTCTAAAACATTCAGAACAAGATACAATCTCATTATGGTCAGCTACATAGAGTGGACCTTTCAGAGCATAAAGAAACATCTGTCCTCCATCTGTGGTGTCTAAAAAATAGGACTTTCAATAGAGTACATTGTAGGACTCTAATGCTTTTAAAGGGCAAGAAATCCATTTTTGACTAAAATCTCCAGAAATATGTCTAACAGAATATTTTCATCTTACATACTGTTTTTCAAAGAGCATTTCAAAGGCCACTAGTGCAGAGCATTTAATAAGAACATAATCTTTAGGTTCAACCAGACCTGGTTATAATACTTGTTCTGTCGTGTAGTAGCTGTGTGATCTTGGAAAGTGACTTAATCTTGATAATTTTAGGTTTTCTCAGGGATGTAAAATAGAATAATTGTACCTGTCCTAGGAGATAATGTTTTCAAAGAGAATGACACTTAGTAGGGCACTAACTAAATGTCAGTTGTTGTTCCTGCTTCACTGTTGCTGTTGTTAATACTTGAGGCAGAGTGGCCTGATTCCTCATGCAGCTGAAAGAACACGGGATTTGGAATCAGAAGACCTGAGTTTGCACCCCACTGCTGCCACTTACTAGTTGGGTGACCTTGGGGAAATCACTGAATCCTCAACTCAGCTTCCGCATCCTTAAAACAAGGAAAATAAAAACTAACTTACGGGGGGCCTTCCCTAGTGGCGCAGTGGTTGAGAATCTGCCTGCTAATGCAGGGGACACGGGTTCGAGCCCTGGGCTGGGAGGATCCCACATGCCGCGGAGCAACTAGGCCCGTGAGCCACAGCTGCTGAGCCTGCAGGTCTGGAGCCCGTGCTCCGCAACAAGAGAGGCCGCGATAGTGAGAGGCCCGCGCATCACGATGAAGAGTGGCCCCCGCTTGCCACAGCTAGAGAAAGCCCTCGCACAGAGACGAAGACCCAACACAGCAATAATTAATTAATTAATTAATAAACTCCTACCCCCAACATCTTCTTTAAAAAAAAAAAAAAACTAACTTACTAATAACATATGTGAGGTGTAAATGAGGTGATATATGTGAAATTTCTGTGCCAACTGCCAAACTCTGTATGCATGCATTATTTTGTCATTGTTAATATTATGGACTCAATGTAAGTGTCCCCCCCCAGAATGCAGATGTTGAAACCCTAACCCCCAATGTGATGATGTCAGGAGGTGGGGCCTTGGGCAGTAATTAGGTTTAGATGAGGTCATGAGGGTGGAGCCTCCACAATGGGATTAGTGTCCTTATAAGATGAGAGAGTGTGGAGCTCTCTTTCCTTCTCCCCATCTTAATTCAGCTGTCTACAAGCCAGGAAGAGGACCCTCACCGAGAACTGAATTGGCGACATGTTGACCTTGGACTTCTGGCCTCTGGTACTGTGAGAAATAAATGTCTGTTGTTTAAGCCACCCAGTCCGTGACATTTTGTTATAGCAGCAGCACCACCAGAACTGAAGAACAGATCATTTTTTTCTCAGGAATTTTCACTTACAGAAACCTTAGTTATGTGCTCAAGTGATGATAACTGATTTCCACTTAGCCTCTGAAGTGAAGATTCTGGGGATGGAGTAAGGCAGCACTGAGGGTAGACTCTCTGTCTTCCCCAACAAAATGTCACCATTATTGGGTGCTTGTCTTAGAGCTGACCTCTGAACATTTAAAGTCCACAGGTCTGAAGACGTGCTGAGACAGAGAAGGGTTGTTGACTATGGTCTCTTCCTATTGCATGTTGTTTTGATGTTATAATTGTTAGGTTTCTCAGATCTCACCTCCCAACCCCTCCCTGCATTTATTTTTATTTTGTTTTATTTTTATTTATTTATTTTTGGCTGTGTTGGGTCTTCGTTGCTGCACGTGGGCTTTCTCTAGTTGCGGCTAGCGGGGGCTACTCTTCGTTGCGGTGCGTGGGCTTCTCATTGCGGTGACTTCTCTTGTTGCAGAGCACTGGCTCTAGGCACGCAGGCTTCAGTAGTTGTGGCACATGGGCTCAGTAGTTGTGGCTCATAGGCTCTAGAGCGCAGGCTCAGTACTTGTGGCGCACGGGCCTAGTTGCTCCACGGCATGTGGGATCTTCCTGGATCAGGGCTTGAACCCGTGTCCCCTGCATTGGCAGGTGGATTCTTAACCACTGTACCATCAGGGAAGTCCCCCTCCCTGCATTTAAAACAACTGGCAATCCAGGCCCTCCCCACCCTCCTGGGTACCTGATCCCTTTGTCCTCCCCCTAGGGTGGAAGTCCTTGGGCTTGGGGCTTTGAAACCTGCCAGACCTAAGTCTGAATCTTGCCTTCCCAACTTTCTAGCTGTGTTACCTTGGTCAAGTCACTTAAGTCACCTCCATTTTCTCATCTGCAAAATGGGAGAGAATGACTGGTTGGGAAAATTCAGTAAGACAGTACATTTAAAATTCTTAGAGCCACATCTGTCAGCCAGGGTCACTCACCAGCTTCACCCTCCTCCCTTGAGCTCTCGTCTTACCCCCTGCTTGCTTCTTTTACCTGATTATTGACACCTCTCTGGGGCCTATGGTGAGACTGATCACCAAGAGTCAGTAGCTATTGTGCATATGTAAGAAAGTGTCCTTGGGAAACACTAATCAATACTGTATCTCAGTAAAAACAATAGACTCAGTTGAGTACATTTGCTGATTGAATGTTTGAAAGAGAGAGTGTGTAAGCTTGGATATTCACAATATCTCTGGTGGATACACACACACAAAAATGATAACACTGTATACCCTTTTCTCTGCATATCTTTTTGTACTTTCTTTTAATTTTGCATCATGTACATGTAATACCTATTTAAAATTACTTTTAAAATGTCAGTGATGTTGGAATACATTCTTGGCTTAGATACTCTAGAAAGAGTTCTCCAATGCCTTGAATGTTAGCATAGACTCCAAAACTTTCTAATATATGGACAAGGGAAATTGTGGTTCTTGAAGCTGAAAACCACTGTCTAATAATAGCCTGTTAAAAGCTAGAAGAAGAGAGTCTAATCCTGCAGCCTCTTTCCCTTAGAACATCTGTAACCTCTCTCCTCAAGGTTTGTAAAGTCACCATTTGTCACTAATAATAGTAGTAATGTTTATTGAGACCTTACTCTGTCAAGCACTGTTCTGCATACATTTCACACACTACCTCACAACAATCTTCTTAATCTGTGTGAATTTGCACAACAGTCTTGTGAATTGAGTCATTATTATTCATATTTTACAAAGTAGAAAGTTGAGTCTCAGAGACTTTTCTAACTAGCAAGTGACAGAGCTGAGATTCAAAACTATTAGAGGTTTTTTAATGTTTCTTTTTTTATTATTATTTACTGGATAAATTTGACAGATTTTGTAAATTTAAGGTGATATTTATTTATCACATTACATACCTATAGTACAGTATTACTGTCTATATTCTTTAACTGTACATTACATCTCTATGGCAAATTCACTGCTCATTACAAGTCTGTACCCTGAAACACCATCAGTCTTATCCCCCCACACCTGATCCTCTAACCACCATTTTATTTTGGTTTTTGTTTGTTTGTATAGGTCAAACCTTTTGTAGGTTTATGATAAGGGGCATTGGACTGTTATAAGGATTAAATTAATTAATACATTCAAAGTGCTTAGAACAGGATTCCTTGTAGTATTCCTCCCCATTAAGTGCCAACTTTAACATCCTGGAGTCAGGGAGGAATTCTGTAAGTTAGAAACATGAACAAGTCAGCAAAAGTACATGAAGTCATTGTTATAAACTGAAATATAAGTCAAAGTCCCATTTATTCTGTGAGCTTTATGTTATTCAGGATAGTTTTCCCTTTGTTTTTACTTCCTATGCCATTGCCTAGAAGATCTCCTGCCATAAATTTTAAGTTATTTGTGCCCCCCTCTAGGATTTTTATGCTTTTTCATCACAGATTTTTAACATAAAATCAGAGAAAGGCAGTATTTTAAAATGTAGCCATTAAGATGACCACCCGCACCAGCAGAAGCTTTGTGATTGGATCTTCCTTCGTGGTTTTGATTGGGGTGTGTTCCTACCTGTGGGAGATAAGAACAAGTGAAGCAGGAGACTTGCAGGGCAATTTGCTGTTCCAAGTGGTTAAGGCATAAAGACACTTTGAGATCCTGTTTTCAACATGTACAGGAGTAGCAACCACATAACTGCCTGCTATATCAAGCCAAGGAACAAGTAATATCTGAGTCTGACTGATAAAATACACCAGGTTTCTATAGTCAAATGCCAGGTTCATAAAAATATAAAGCAAGAGAGGAAAATCCCTCCATTTTGCCACCAGAACTACCCTGTCCAGTATGGCAGCCACCAGCCGCATGTGGCCACTAAGCTCTTGAAATGGGGCTACTTTGAATTGAAATGTTCTGTAGGTATAAAATATATGCTGGATTTCACAAAATTAGTGAAAAACAATAAAACATTCCAATAGTTTTATATTGATTACGTGTTGAAAGGGTATAATTTGAGTGTTTAGGGTTAAATAATGTAATTAAAATCAACTTCATTGCTTTCTTTTTATTTTTTAAAACGTGGATACTAGAAAACTTAAAATTACCTGTGTGGCTCACATTACGTTTCTACTCGGTAGAACTGCTCTAGACAGAAGTCTGAACTTTACGCTGACCTGACCCTTAAGTCTCCAGTACCTTAGTACCTTAGAACTATATAAAGTGACTAAATTCACTAGAAACAAGTAAATTTATTGTGCACATATTAAGAATACAAAGATTAACACTACAGAGTTCTTGTCCTTAAGATAAAGAAAGTAAGTTTCACTGGGTCCTACTTGAGCCAGGCCCTAGGCATCCTTGCAAGCTAGATAGAATTTCCACTGCACAACTCAACTCTAGCTTCATGGTCTTCTCTGTTTGGAGGCCCAGAAATCTTCTCCAAACTGATATGTGCACAGGTATTCTCTTCCCCATGATCTTCTCGACACCCTTAGTCACAAATACCCACTTTCCAACTCTAGCCTATGTGTCAGTCCACTCAAGCTGCTATAACAAAACACCATAGGCTGGTGGCCACTCTGGACTTCTTGCTATTCCTCAACAACAGCAAGTAATCTCCTTTTCAAGGCCTCCACCCAAATGCTCTGATATCAAAGTGGCTCATTCTCACTCCTCCTTCAAACCTTTCCTCAGCTGCTTCCTGTCCAGTGAGCACTTCCTTGACCCACATACTTTAAACTGGTAATTGCCCATCCCAGATACTCATTTCCCCTGCTTTACTATAACCCTTATCACCAGCTAACATATTATGCCTCCTACTCTTTTATTGTTTATCTCCCCACAATAGAATCTAAACTCCACAAAGGTGGGGACCCTATTTTGTTCACTGCTATCTTCCCAGTTCTTAGAACAGTACCTGCCACAGATGTTCAACAAGTATTCAATATTTGCTAATGATTGAATGAAATTCTCAGAGCAGGATAACGAGGCACAGAGAAGCTCAGTTTTAACCTAAGGTCACAGGACTAGTCTGTGCCAGGGTCAGAATTAGAACTCAGCCAGCGCTCATTTCACCCTGTCAATCTGGTTCAGCAACTGAAAGGGGGCTCCCCATAGAACCACAAGAGCTGGCCAGCTGTGCTGTGCTGCAGGGGAAGTACACACCAAGGTTCAAATGCAAATCCTGCTGGAAGGACTGAGCTGAAACAGAACCAAGTCTTTTGGCAGCACTGTTGACAGTCTCTGAGATTAAGGAAAGTCATTTGAAGGCATATGCTGAAGCTTTCCAGTTTTAAGACTGGCTTTAACTGCTTTTCTTTCAGCTGTAGCTTTCTGGGATGATGAATGTACCATATGCCTGTATCTCCAGGTTCCCATACAAATTAGGAAACTAAAAATGCCCGATGATTAAAACACATTTCTGCTTGTTTCCATGGGAAATCAACTGCTGTGAAACCTTAGGAAACGGGAGGGAGGCTGTTCAGCTCGACGTGCTGTCTGGGAGTGGCTGCACTCTGCCTAGGCTCCAGTCCAGTCTGTTCACAATTTTGGACAGGTGAGATGCTGTCCTAGGCTACTTGCCCTGCTTGTGGCCAAGTGCCACCATGAAGACCAGTGTGTCTTGTCTGACTCCTTTGAACCTCTGCCACCAGTGGACTGGCCGCTCTACTCCAGGCCCTCCAGCATTAGATCCTGAGCCAACCATGCTAGGTAGGGCCCCTTCCAAATGACAAATAGACACTGAACAATGCCAAAACCCCAGCCTCACCCTCCCACTGTGGTTTCAGCATGTGTTGAGCCCACTAGCAGGTCTTCTGGTGGACAGAGGGATGCACCCTCAAGGATTCTTGCTTGCAGACTCACTGCTGGCTACTTACAAGTAGGCAGAGTTGATTTGTGGAAGAGGGGGGAGTGTTCTAAACACAAGAAGGGGGCCCTGGGCAGCTGCACCAAGGACGTCTCTAGGAGGCTGTGATGGTTGCTTGTTGCCACCTGTCCCAGAATTAGCACCAATTTACCTAAAAGAATGCTGAGAGAAAAGACTGCTAAAAGATTTCAGTGTTGCTTGCCAGTGGTAATCTTTGACTTATCCGGGTAAAACTGGCTCAGGTGCTTACTCTAGCCTAAGTTGAGGATTGATTAAACCACCTCCACTCTCCTCCAACCCCCAGGCAAGTTGAGGGTGAAAAGATAACCTTTCTCTGCTTTCCTAAACCATAGTGTAACTCAGGCTGCCAGGGTGAGGCCCAAAGCTGGAAACTTGGCAGTAAAGTTGAGTGTAGAGTTTAAACTAACTCACTAGCTGGGAGACATCAGGGAGCTCAGAGCCATAGTTTGAGTGTCTGTAAAGTGGAGATGATGATACCTCCTCCTCAGCGAGGTTACCAGGATGAAATAAGCTAACTTAAGTAAAAGCACTCATCCTGAGCCTGGTAGGCAATAGGTGCTCAGTGCCTATGGTTCCTCTTTTTCTTTCCCTTTGTTGCTATATTTTACTGGCAAAATTGGAAACAGATAGCTTGTTGAACAATAAATAGGCAATGACTTCCCTCCTCCCATAACTATTACTACCAGCACTAGCAGCTTGATTCTTCTCAGAATTACTACTGGGGATGCAGACAGTACAGAGAATTCTAAATCCTTGTACATAATACCCCTATTTACTTGTAACTCATCAACAGGCTTGGTTGTCTTGCCTAGGTGGAATGTTTCTCAGAGACACTAAGTGGAAAAGGACACTTATGTTGTCTTTTGCCAAAATAAACCATTGGTAGGACCTTGTGGAATTAAGACCATAGATCACAATACATTCCAAATGCCTTGCCCTAGGCTGGTCAAAATATTTTGACTCCTCTTGTCTTTAAATGACTCACAGGCATGATTCTTAACCATGAGGCCATCCTAACAGGTTCCATGTAAGCCAGATTAGAGGAAGCAGAGTTATCATTTTGTGGTGCTGGGGAGGCTTTTAGTAAATCAGCCTTTCCATTACACCTATGATGTACAAAATCATGCTTTGGTAACTTGATCTATTTCTGTAGATTTCCAGTAATAGCTTCTCAGTACTGTGGGCTCTCTTTCTACCCCAACCCAGTTCTGATACTGACCACCCAGAGTTGGTACAGACTCCACAGGTTAAGGGCAAAGTCCCCCGCAGGACTGCTCTCACTTCAGATGCCAGCCATGAGTCTTGGAAGGTCGCTAGGCCACCCACTCTTCTACCCAACTGGCTACAAATTTGGGGGTTCCATGACTCCCTTCATTTTGAAAATTCACTAGAATGACTCACTGAGCTCAATGATTACAACTTTATTGTATACAACGAAGAGCAGCCAAATGAGATGCATAGGATGAGGTCTAACAGAGAACACAGAGCTTCAGTGTCCTCTCCCCATGGAGTCAGGGCATGTCACTCTCCAGGCACATCTATGAGTTCATTAACTGGGAAGCTCCACTGAGCTCCAGTGTCCAGGGTTTTTATTGGGGTTTCATTACATAGACATAATTAAATCATCAGACTCATGATTGAACTCAATCTCCAGGCACCCCCAATCCCAGAGGTCAGGCTGGCCCAAAGTTCCAATACTTGAATTACATGTTTGGTCCTTCTGATGTCCAACCCCTATCCTGAAACTATCTAGAGGCCCAGATGAGTCACCTCATTAACTTAACAAAGGCACTTTATCACTCAGGAAATTCCAAAGGTTTCAGAAGCTCTGTACCAGGAATAGACAAATACCAAATATATTCTTTATTAGACTACAGTCTTTTATTATTTACAAACCATCAGGGCTTTGAGTTTAAGCTTTTTCCTTTGTGCAGTGGAGACTTACTTAAAGCAAGTTGAAGTTATCATGTATTGAGCAGCTACTATGGCCAGCCATTCATAGTATGTGCTGAGAGCAGTATCTATGGGCAATAAATTGGGCGATTGCATGGACAGTGGTCTGGCTGAAGCTAAGACGGGAAAACTGGGAAAGAGGCAGTGGCCGCTGTGTAGCCACGAAGTGGTGAGAGCTAAACTGGCAGAGCAGAACTGCAAATGGAAATGGAGGAAAGGGAGGAGTTGAGAGAGATTTTGAAGGAAGCTTTCGACTTATCATTTAAAGTTTTGTCTCCATTATAAGAGGCTACACAATGGACTGAGAAGTTAGAACTACTTGAAGAGTTAAACTATCTTCTAAAGGTATCCAAGTAATATTGACAAAGTGGGTCCTCTGTGATTAACAGAACTTTGTATTCTAAACATTAAAAATTCAACTGTACACACTGCTATATTTAAAAAGGATAACCAACAAGGACCTACTGTACAGCACAGGGAACTCTTCTCAATGTAATGTGGCAGCCTGGATGGGAAGGGAGTCTGGGAGAGAATAGATACATGTATATGCATGGCTGAGTTGCTTTGCTGTGCACCTGAAACAACCACAACATTGTTAATCGGCTATTCTCTAATATAAAATAAAAAGTTAAAAAAAATTCAACTAACATTAAAGATCTTAATGCTTTACCTCTTGAACAAATTTCAGGCCCCCTGTCCTGATCTTTAATGCCATATTCCCATTCATTCTTCTGAACAAAATATGTGGACTCCTCTTGTCTTCAAATGGAAGACTGTTTCTGTTCTAAAATGAATACTGTCAGTTTTTACCTTTCAAACAACTGTCTGAAATTTGTTCACTTCTGAGTTCAAGGTCCTTCCTCTCCTTGTAGATCACAAATTCATGATGTATCCCTGTATAAATCATGTATAAAAGAGAACCTGTAATATTGTTGTGTGAAAAAAACAGCTATTTCTTCCTGCATACAGATTTAAGTAAACAATAAAAGTAATATTTCAAAATTCTCAGTGTATACTTTCTTTCCACACTAATTATTAAAACAGTGAATTGCTCATATCTGAGGAAGTACTGCAATATGACAGATATTTTAGATAAGAATTTTTCAAAAAAATAATTTAATGGATTTAAATTTGGGGGTGAAGAGAAATGATGATTATTTTAATGTATCATGGGTGATATGTTACACTGAAATAGAAATGAAATAGTAAAAATTATATATGTTTTACTCAGGCAGTAAGCACACATTATGCTTACTTTAAAATTTTTTTATTATATATCAAGTTAACAAGTTGACTTTTAAGAAAATTGGCAACTGGCAACTCTTCATGTTTGTCAATATACTTAAAAAAACTTGACAGAAAGACTCCTCCTTTGACATTTTATTAAAATAATTAAGTGAACAAGTAATTCTTGAACATCAACTATGTGGGAAATCTACTTGTCCTGCATCTGCACAAGATAAGCCTTGTAAGTAAATCTCCGTATGAAGCCTGCCACCTCCCAATCTGGAGTGGTCTGCCTCTTTCTTCTGTCTCTCCCTGCCCTTCCAGTAAGGGAGCCAGCAGCAGATCACACCCGGGAAGCTCCCAAGGAGCTTTGTGAACCATCAGCTCACTCCTCTTAAACTTCTAGATTCACTCCAGATTTGAAACTTCTTCCAGTCCTTGACAGAAAGAAAAATACCGACCAATCTCCACAAAAGTCGTTCAGCAAAGACCACGATGACTCCTGCATTTTCTTGTGAAAATGGTGGCAGGAGATGCAGAAGTGGATCTTGTTCTTGTGGCTGAAATTTGTGCCCTACCATTTGTCTTCATTAGCCAGACACTGAACAGATCAAACCTTGCAGAGAGTTTTACGTGAAACCTTCCTATCACAAATTTTCAGAAGTCATTTTGGAGTTCCAGAGGCTGGCCAACAATCTACAAATGCTGTATATTAAATGATCTCATCATTCTAAGTAGATTTTTTAAATTCCTTTCCCCTTTCCACTTAGAAGTCCCCTATTATTGCCCACCTCCATTCTCCTTGGTAGATTAGCTGGGATAAGCTGCCAGTCTGATTTGAAGAAAAGCACTGTGATGGGATGTGATTGTTAGCCTAGACAGGGTCACAATGTGTCCATCTGGGGACTGTGGCAACTGTGGGTGATTTGGGGACTGGTAGTAGCACCACTCCTGATCATGAAAGATTAAAGCTTGCCCAAGTAAAGAACTGGTAACTTTAAAAGTATTGTTACTTTTTCTTCCTTCTCTGGATACAGACTGAAAGAAAAACACTCAACATTTTGTATTTGTTTTAGATTATTAAAAGATTTTTCAAATGCTTCTTGTATTAGGAGTTTAAGGTGCATCAAAATGGAACATTTCAAGGTGGCTTAACTGGAGTGTCTCCCTGCTCAAAATGAGCTACACAATATCTCTCTTCTCAGTCAACATGGGCTGATGTTGGACATAATTCATCCTTAATGGTCCTGACATATATTCATTACGGAGAAATGAAGAACAAAACATTATATCTGGGAAGATAATCTACAGATAAAACTCCAAAGAAGCAAGGAAATTGATGTTTATTTCCCTTAAGCATTACAGGAAAAAAAATATAACATTTTCTAGAAGTTTAAAAAATTCTGATGTTATAAGGCAGAAAGGAAGTACAAGAGTAGAGTAAGAGTGTAGGCTTGATTCCACTGTAGGCACCTTGATTCTATTCCTGGCTCTGCCACCTACTAGCAGCATGACCTTGGGCAAGTCACATTACCTACGTGTGCCCCCAGGTTCCTCATCTGTGAAATGGGGACAGTGATAGTACCTACTTCATAGTGTTATTACATGGAGTAAATGAAATCATACATGTAAAATGCTTTAGACCCTGACTGGCAGAGAGCACTCAACAAATGTTAATTTACTACCCTATTTGTGGCATTCAAATCACTGTAGCAAGTTATCAGACTACCTCTTAAAAATTCCAGACCAGGTTGCTCACAAACCTATTATTGTTATGTTCTAAAGTTCCTGAAACCCTTCTGATCAGAAAATATTTGTTTCAAAGCAATTGGTCAAAAGCATTATTACAGAACACATAATTTTGAGTTCTGGTTTAGCCAATGAAATCAACAGTTAATATGAAATGACATCAGATAAGGTGTAAATAGACTGTTGTAGGGAGTATCTTACAAGCTGAAGAATGTTGCTGACATTCAAGAAATCTGGATGTTTTCAGTTTCTTAAATGTGATCACTCTTGTTTTCATGTTATGGTAAAATCATGCTCCCTTTGGCCACATGAAGCAATTTATCTTGTCCAAACTCTAGTCTTTTTTTTTTAATTTTTATAAATTTATTTATTTATTTATGGCTGCATTGGGTCTTTGTTGCTGCGCGCGCGTTCCCTAGTTGTGGCGAGCAGGGGCTACTCTTCGTTGTGGTGCGCGGGCTTCTCATTGCAGTGGTTTCTCTTGTTGTGGGGCACGGGCTCTAGGCATGCGAGCTTCAGTAGTTGTGGCACGTGGGCTCAGTAGCTGTGGCTCACGGGCTCTAGAGCGCAGGCTCAGTAGTTGTGGCGCACAAGCTTAGTTGCTCCGCGGCATGTGGGATCCTCCCAGACCAGGGCTTGAACCCGTGTCCCCTGCATTGGCAGGCGGATTCTTAACCACTGCGCCACCAGGGAAGTCCCAAACTCTAGTCTTTTCCTTTATCTACATTGCTTTTGGAAGAAGTCAGGGCAGTTAACTCAGAAGTATCCACCCCTCCCGCCCTCAGACACATACTTATCCATTCTTTACTGTAAGATGGTACTTCCTTTTCACTGAGGATTAATTTTTAAATTCCTTTAAAATAAGATAGAAAGTAAGATAGTTTCTAATCATTTTAATGAAATATTATCATGCCAGACAGAAATTCATGGTGCCTTTCTTTGATATCCCATAATCAGAGTACATCATTTCTATCAGCCCTCTACTGAATGTTCCTCAGAAAGAGGGCTGGACAGCTATTAATGTTACAACAGGCCTAGAGAAGCACTCATAGGAGAGTATGTTCACGACACCAGGGAGGGAGAACACCTAAGGACATGAAGTTATTCCACCACTGTCCAATTCATAAGAAGGAAAAAGACAGTTACTGTTAAGGACTGTGAAAAGCCTGAGACTTTATTATTTGCAAGCTAAAAAATCAGCCTGCTCCAGTTTCTTGGATTCTGGTAGAAGACATGAAGCTCCTGGATCAGAGATGGAAAAATGTTCATCCCTCATAGCAACAGCAGTAGCCAGAAGCATCAGCATTTTTTATGTGTCTGTTCCAGCATTTTTTATGTGTCCGTTCCTTGAGCTTTAACATATTAACAGTAGATTGTTTTATAAGAGAGGGACCATGAGCTCAGCGAATGTGAACCCTTTATAACGAGTGTGTCTGCCTGTCCTTTGCTCTGGAGAGAGCCATTATCTTTATTATACTGGACAGTAAGTATGCATGCCTTTGCTCTAGAGGCAGACATTATCACTATCTTCAAAGGTTGTTCACTATACAAATATCTTTGAAAATCTAGTCTGGAAGAAAGGGCAGTTAGTGTCTTGCTCATAAGATGTACAGAAATACTAGAGACCTATGGAGAGTTGTCTCCCAGTGGTCACTGATAAACTATTCTATGATATCTCTTCAAGTGCACAGAATTAAAGTGTTTGTCTTATACCACTTTCAACTATTTCTAAAAGAATGTCAAAGAACCTAGAGGCCAGTACAAACGTATAAAGGCAAGGGAATATTCCTCAGTGTAAAGGAACAAGGTTACACTATTACCAGTGAGAATGGGGGCTCTTTGTCCTATTGAAGATAACAGCCACTTTATTATGGCTGTTTGTAAGGAAAATGCCTGCAGATCGCATCTATCAAGAGGGCTCATCTTTGTAGGCATTCATTAAATTAGTTAATGCGGCCTATAATTCCCTTCTCTTTCCAAAGGGGGAAAATCTTATGACTGTTCTGAAGTCTTTAACTCTAGAATAACAATTCAAATATTCTATTCTGAGAGAGTTTATTCTTCTTGGAATTTCGATAGATATGACAAAGGAAATAGTTCCATGGTAAATGAAGTTAGAGACATGCTAGGTTCAGCAAAGTCAACAAGTATTTTTAATGCAGGACTTCTCAGAGCCCTAAGCATGTTAATCTGCATTGTGAATCTCCAAGAGGAATATAGTGTTGCCCAAACGACTTTGACCACAGACACCTATTTCTCAGGGTACTCAAAGGTTCTACAGAATGCTACTTGGAAATGCCTCAGTAGAGGAATGGATCTATCTCACTGGTAATGGATGGTGGAAGACAGAGGTGCTTTGAGAAGATATTGCCTGATTGGGCTGCCCTGCTCTAGACATATTTCCCATAGATAGCAGCACCGGATGCCTTCTTGGGTCTTTGGTTACATATTGGTGATTATATGCATTACTGACTGAAATCTAGGGAGGATAAATATATATCATTTTAAGATCAATGTGAAAAGTTCTAGCACTGAATTCTAAAAAATCACCTATTTCAACCCCTTCATTTCAGATAAAGAGACCAAAGATCCAAAGATATTAAGAGGCTTGTCTTAAGTCACAAAGTTAGTCAGTGACAGAACCACACCTGGACTCCAGGTCTCTTAATCTCGGTTTATGCTCTTTTCACTACTAGCAATAAACGTGATCAAAAATGATCATTATCATTGATACTGAGAAAGCTAACCAGGCTTTCTTATTGATTTTTTCGCAGAGAGGTAAACAACATGAGTAAATTCAGGAAATTAATAAGTGAACTGAAAAAATGCTCAAGAAAATGTATCTTGTGTCAGTATGGGTGGAAGCTTTAAGAAGAGAGCATCCAGGCACGCTTGTAGCATCTTCTAAGTAAACAAAGCACAGTCCATGATACTTTTCCAAAGAGAGAGTCATGTTTATGTGAGTAACAAGAGCATCTTCAATTTCACTACCCTGATAAGGTGTCTTGAGCCATGGATCTTCATGCCTCAGAGAGAGAGAGAGAAAGAACAGCTTTTTAGTCAAAGGAAAGAAGCAATTCCTTAGGCCTGAAATTAGGTGCTTTGTCAGGGCTGATGTCACTGAAATTTGAAGCAAGTTGATGTTAAAACGTGATCTGAGATGTTCTAAGGTACAATCTACATGCATAATATGATACGGTATTGAGAAAAGGCTGAAAATGTTGAGTCCTGGGAAAAAAATGAGTTGCCTTCCATAAGAGGTAAATCCTAATGTATTTTGTTTAATAACTAAGGAAGTTCTAAACCCCTTAAGAGTGTTTCATTATCTTTAGAATAATTTACTTCATGGACAGAGCCAGTCATTTGTAGATTTAATTAATGACAATACATATAAGGTTCTTATATCAGTGGCTATACATGATTAATAAATAGAAGCAAGCAAATATTATTTAGTAATGCAGTTATAGCAGTGATATTTGGGTACAAAAAGTCACTCCTGAGAATGTCAAATTCATTTTTTACTTTAAACTTATACTACGTATCTATCATGTGAAAGTTATTCATCATTGGTCCATATAAACAATAATTCTAAGAATGAGGCTCTCTGCCTGGTATATTTCATATTGCCTAAACTCAGAACCACAGACACTTCATGATCTTTCATTAAGTTTGCTTTCAGTCATAAAATGCTTTTCAATTAAAGAGTAAGCTGTGAAATCACCCCAGGGAGGCACATTTAGGATATGAATACATGATTGAGAAAAGTACAAATGAATGCAATTTCAAAAACTACTGAAAGGGCTTCCCTGGTGGCGCAGTGGTTGGGGGTCCGCCTGCCGATGCAGGGGAGACGGGTTCGTGCCCCGGTCTGGGAGGATCCCACGTGCCGCGGGGCGGCTGGGCCCGTGAGCCATGGCCGCTGGGCCTGTGAGTCCGGAGCCTGTGCTCCGCAACGGGAGAGGCCACAACAGTGAGAGGCCCACATACCGCAAAAAAAAAAAAAAAAAAAAAAAAAAAAACCTACTGAAAAAGTACATCGTTAACCTTACTGAATATACTTGATGGATTCAATTTAAAAATAAATATTCCTTTTCCATGGATTGAGTAGTGGTTAAGCCTGAGAACTCTGAAATTAGACTCACCTGGGTCCAAATCCTAACTCTTCCACTCATTGGTCATGTGACCTTTGGCTAGTTACTTGATTACAAAGGGCCTCAGTTTTCCCCTCTCTCAATAGCAGAAAATAACACTGCCTACTAGTGGATGGTGACAGCGACTCAATGAGACAATACATATAAAGCTAGTACTTAGCACATACCATGTACCTAGTAAGTGCTTATTCGTTATTATTATTTCCAAAGAATATCCCACAAGTTAGTGGTACCAACCACTTCCAACTCGTGTGCATGTGTGTGGAGGGAGGTGTACAAATTATACAGGGCTGATTTTAGAAGAATTTGACCCAAAGTTTTCTAGAATCCTATTTTTAAGTCCTCAACGACACCACCCTCTCCTCTGGCACAAATTCTTCTGCCTTTTTAGGGTCAAGACCACATTTGACCACATTACCTCTTGGGCAACTTCCTGCTCACACGACTTTTTCTAGGGAAGGTTTCCCTAGCATTTTTATTGGTATAGAGTCAAGGATTTCAAAACTGTTGCTAAAGGTGGGTCTTATCTTGCAGCTATTAATTCAGAAAGTGGTAATAGTTGCAACAATGTTAACAGCTGAAACTTAAAACAACCATGTTTCCTGTTAGCTCCGGATCTTTCCCACAAAGCTCAGAAAAGGTCTGGGGAGCAGATGTGCACAGAGTGGGTAGAGAATGCTGAGTAAAATCCTGCTGGTGGTTTTGGTTTAGAATTTAGATTTTACTTTCACTATTACTGGGCAGGATCAACTGACATCACAAAACAAAACAAGCAGAGCAGGTTGGTCTTAAAGAATAAGCCCAGCATTGAAAAATCAAGGTTTAAGCAGATACATGTTCATAATACATAATTTTAGTATAAACTATGAGCAAAAGGGTTCAGGTTTTAGAGCCTGCAGTTTAATACAAATTATAGTGAAAGTCAGAACCAGTACAAGAAATTGAAACATTTTTAAACTTGTTCTTTCAAAATTTAATGCCAAGCTCTCTGCTAGGTGTTGATGTAGAGATGAATATACAGTAGAGAAGCAAAACGTAAAGAAATAAATGGCAGAACACCAGTTAAATGCTGAAATAGAGGTTCAAAAATAAGTGCTGTGGGAGCACAAGGAAGAGAGAATTACACTTGGCTGGAGCCTGCAGAGCTCCACAGAGAAGGCGGCTTTTGAAATATGCCCTTAAGGAATGATATAGTCCAGCCTGCTTTTTCTTGTAGCTAACAAGACAATGTAATATAATCACCACTTCCATACAATCCACCAGAGCGACTGCAGATATTCTAAGCCTCACTAGAACCTTAAAAAGAAGGTATTGCTATTCTAAGAGACAGATGGGGAAACTGGGGCTCAAAGATTATGAAGCTCAGGGTCACATAGCTGGTTAGAGGTGGACACAGGATTTGAGCCCAGATCTACATCATTCCAAATTTCCTATCATGGTCGTGCATTGCTCAGAAAGGTCTACTTCTGCTCCTTATTTGTCAACCAGTACATAGTTAACTTCTGTGTGGAGTCTAAGTATGGAAACTCACTCTGGAAGCCCATTTGGAATGTCAAATTTTGGCCTAAAGAATTGGGTATTAAGTGAAAGATCAAGATGGTGGCTCTGGCCCACAGTTCCCTCTCCTTTCTCTGAACTTCAACCACATTTACTTAAAAATGGTTTATTTTGATTTATATGCATGCCAGATTCCCTCTCTCATGCTCTGTGAACACCTTGAAGTCAGGGAATAAGATGTACACTTCTTTGAGACCCTCAGGGTTCAGCCTTCACAAAAGTTGGCTGATTGACTGCTGATTCATCTAGTGTTTTACAGAGGGCTTGATAAGTGTGTGTGTTGATTTCCGGTAGGTTGACTGAAGTGAGGTGACTAGACTTACAGCTTACATTCTGTAAAATAAGAAAAGGAGACCTAAGCAGTACAACATAGTGGCTTTTAGCGCCTCTCAGACTTTAGTGTGCACAGGAATCACCTGACTACATGTAGAACTGTCCAGTTCACCCTACTAGAGAGCAGGCACAGAGTAGACAAAAGTATCACAATTAAGCAGCTGTCGGGGATGAGGTGGGGGAACTCAACTTGCAGGGATTCAAATCCATCTCTAAACCTCCTTGCTGTTTCTGGTCCTTTTGTTCTCAGGGCAATGAACTGTAGTAAATACAACAGCTACCATTTACTGAGTACTTATAAAGTGCTTGGCCCTGTTCTTGGTGATTTAAGCATGTTATTTAATTCTCACAGCACCCTATAGTACTAATATTGTTGATGGAAAAAAAATGTAGCAGTAACTTCCTTACATTTACACAGGAAGAGTAGGGATTTCCTCCTGGTTCACCTGTGTCCAAAGTCTAGAATTGTGGTTCCTTGATACTGGGTAGTGTGGGAGCATTTCAGGGATGACTAAGCTTGAGTTTAGGGTGCCAGTGGCACAAGGAGCATAGAGGTGCACTCAGAAAAGCCCTTGGAGAATAAAGCTCTCCACAGGACATTTGTGCCCTTAGTACTCACCTCATTGAGCATTTAAATCCCAGCAAGGCATTGAAGAGCTGGAACTACCTCAGCTAGTACCTGGTGGCCTGCAAGGTACTCAGTACTTTTTAGCAAATTGCTAGTCAGCCTCTGTCTTTTCCCCAGGAAACTTCCAGGAATTTTTCTGCCTGCTATCTAGGAGGATGGCCCCACTCTAGAATTTTGTGTTGATCTAGGTTAATTAAGGCTAGTATTTGGGTCATCTCCTAAGGCCTAAGAGGGTTTCAGGTTGTCTTCTGGGAAAGACACCCAACAACAGTACTGGAATTGGAAAAAAAAATGTAGGAGTTTGCCAGAGGAACATGGAAAAATCAGTAAAAAGCCTAAAAGAACAACTTTTGGACACATTTTAATTTTGGCTTGGGGTAAAAGGAGGTGCCTGCTTTCTTAAGAACCAACCAACCAACTGTGTAAGAACCAACCAACTAGTGAAAGAGGACTAGTTGTCTATGAATTCCTCTGTTGGCATACACCTGTCTTTTCCTGAATGCCAGGACAAAGCAATAGTTTAATTTTTGGTGTTCTTAGAAAAGCTCGTATTGGTAAGGCATCCCAGAAGACCCTATATTACTTAGTAATCTTTTCTGGACATTTTTCCACTGGGCAGATTTTCCATACAGATAACTGTCAGTTTTCAAGAAGGCAGAGTTCGCTTTTCATCCTGAAATTGGGTAGGGAAAGGTGGAGAAAAAAATTGTTCAGATCAATTTAAAAGAAAAAAAGGGGGGGGGGGAACCCCTCCCCCATACTCTTTAAACAACAGGTGGTTTTGACGTGCCTGGTCAACTCCTTCGTGCACAGCACGAAACTGTAGGCGGAGCGTTCAATTTCAGCGTCCCTGGAACCTGCGGCCGAGAGATCCTGGCGCCCTGTTGTTAAGGTCCGGGAACTTGGGGGTTCCTTCTGGACAGCAAGCTCAGGTGTCAAGCGACCGGCTCATGGTCTTTATGGTCCAGAAAAACTGGTTTTTGCCTTTGTCCTCTGTCTCCTTCGATGCGTCCCACCACCCCTTCCCACCGTTATGTTCTTCTGTGCGCGGAGGATGATAATGAGGAGGGATTATCTCTATCCTGACCCCGGTCCTTCCGAGGAGTTCCCAGAAGGGCTATTTTTAGGGGTAGCTGCTCCCCTCTAACTTACCCAGGGGAGGAGCTGCGGTTGTGTTGCGAGCGCCGAGCTCAGGGAAGCCTCGGGTTTTCCGCGCATTGTTAGGCATGGGGGAAGGTATTAGCTCAACCGATTTCCCCGGCACTGGCCGCCAGGTGGGCGTCTCAGAGGCCGCAGTGGCCCCGCCGGGAAGCGGCGGGAGATTTTCTTCCGTGTTCTGAAGGAAGTCCCCTTGGCGGCCGGCCCGGGCTTGGGGTGGTCTCCGCGGGGGAGGAAGTTCCTGGGCCCGGTGGCCTGCGTCACAGAGGGCTGGGACTGTGGAGCCGACCGGTGGGCGGCGCGGCGACCCCGGGGCCGGGCGCTGGGCGGCGCTAGCTGCCGCTGGCCCGGCTGCTTGCAGGGCGGCGCTGGAGGCGTCTCCATCCGCGGCCGGGGAGGCGGAGGGGCGGAGGGCTGGGAGGCTGGGGCGTTAGTTGCGTCCCGGCTTGGAGCCCGCGAAGAGGACTAGGAGGAAGGCGCCTCCGTGGCCGCAGCCGCAGTGCTCTGAGCGCGACGAGCCATGAGCAGCGGCCCCGCGAGCGACCCCGCTGTCGCTGGCCGCCGCTGAGCCCAGCCGGGGGACGGCTCGCCGCTCCCCAGCACCCTTTGCAGACGGCACCCTCTCGCCCAGAGGTAAGGGCGGGGACCGCCGAGGGATGGGATGGAGAGGGACGGCCCGCCGGGGACCGGCGGCTCAGTCCGCTAGGTGCGCTGGGGCCACGACTCGCCCCGCCTCGCTCGCGCCCCTGCCTTTCCCCGGCTCTCGGGAGGGCAGACTGTAGTCTCCTGCCCAGCGTGTGGTCCCTGGAGCCATATGCTGCTGGGGCTCGGGGACCCGGCAACCCCTTCCCCACCCTTCCCCACGCCAGCCCCAGCGACGGGCGAGAGACCCCAGCCTGGCGCCAAGCGCAGCGCGGCAGGTTCTGCGGACTTGGGGGGATGGGGCTGGGGGACCAGGAGGAAACGGGGCCACGCTGGGAGCGATCGTCGTTCTACCTTAAAAACCCCTGAGACCCCAGGGCCTGTCCCTTCTGGTCTGCTCTTCCCTTGCCGCCCCGAACCCTTGAAGTTAGCACTTTTGGAGAGAGGGAGGAATTAGAAGGTCTCCGAAGGGAATGAGAGCGCGATGTCTGCTCCCCAGCAGGACCCTAGGGGAGAGAGGGTTTCGCCGGATCGCGCGGGCCCCAGAAGCAAGGTGTCTAGGCCGGCGGTCGAGGCCAGGACCGCTGCCTTCGACCCAAACCCAGGCTCGCCGGTCTTTCCCTTTCCAGCTGGTTCTCAGCGACGAGATGGTGAGGGATGGAGTTAGCAACTCAGCAACCTTAGGATGTGCTCTGTAGACCCTAATTCCTTCTTCTCTCCCTCCGCCAGTTCTTCCCTCCCCCACCCACGCCTGCCGGGGTACATCAGATTCCAGTCCCTTCAAAACCTCGCTCTGTACCTAGCTTTGAATGCCACGGACACCTAGCCCACATCCCAGGACGGATATTTCAGAGGATTAGGGCCAAACTTCACTTTCGAATTCTTTTTAAGCATTTTAAACTCCCAGCAAACCAGTTAGGAAACACTTTCAAGTCCCCATCCACCTTAAAGTAAAAAGTAAGAACCGATTAACCTCTGTGGGAGTGCCGGTGTTGGGCGAGGGAGGCTTGAGAGACTATTTCATGCAGACTTATGGGGGAGGAATAGGTAAAGGAAATGGCAGCCCTATTTTAGTCACACGCTTCTTACAAGCCATCGATAGTGTAAGAAATGTAGCCTTAACCAACGGTCACATTTCCGGACAGGTATGTAGTGGTTTCCTAAGGCATACCTGAGGTTTCTTCATGGACAAGTATTTAAAATGCCATCCAGATGAGAGATGAGGACAAGTGGTCTTAACCCTCTCGGCACAATACTGCAGAATCGTCAGAGCCAATCAGCTTTATGTGTTTTTACATTCTCTCTATTTTTTAATGATTTATGTAAGCCCCAAAGATAAGCCGAACTTCACAAAATTTGCTCAGATTCATAAACCATGTGTTGGGTGTGTGGACATAGATAACAGATTAGATGTATACAACTCTTATCGGTGATATTTGCATTTCTTGTGACTTGCTTAAATAGGGAAGACCCTGGATGTGACCCTGATTTGCTTTACTTTCGAGTGATTATATACTCTTTAGGTCAGTGTGTTTGTTTGCTTTGCGGGGAGAGGTGGGGAGCAGCTTTGCAAGGATGGATGTTTTTCATGGTTCACATAATAGACTGACCACAGATAAGGCCCACTAACCCAACAACCATATCAGAGATAGCAACCATGTTTAACAACTTTCTTATTAATAAAATGATCAAAGCCTTTGTTAATGGTACTAATCTCTTATTTCTCAGATTGACTAGGCACTTACCTAATGAAATGTGTTTTTAGAAGGGAATGCTTTTAGTGAAAGTAAAAAGTATGAGGAACTGTAAGAGAAAAGAATGAATAGTTTTCCACTTATAGGAAGTTTATCTTTTAAAAAACTACAAAGTTAGCAATATTTTTAACTTCTAAGGTATCTAATTTTTACCAAATTTTTAATGATTTTTAATAGTCTGTAGTATTTTTAAGTTGTAGTCACCAATGACTTTATAATAAAGCCCAAGTTTAAAAAGAAATAGAGTGGAAACACACTTATTTTGCCAAGTGTTGTGTTAATAATTTAATAAGGAGCATCACTATAATACTGTCTAGTTGCTGTAGGTGTCTGACACATTATCTCAGAATCTGACAACAAACCCTTAAGGTAGATGGCCATTCACATCTCACAGAAGAAAGAGGCTCAGAGTTTGTGACTTACCCAAAACCCTACAGCCAAGTTAATGCCTGAACGAAGCCAAGCCTCTAGTATATTTTTAAAAATTTTTATTGGGTATAATTGATTTACAATGTTGTGTTAGTTTCAGGTGTACACAAAGTAATTCTGTTATACGAATACATATATCCAAAGCCTCTAGTCTTAATGATTTACTTTTTTATCCAAAGCTGCCTCTTTTTCTTTTTCCTACATAATTTTTTGTTAACTTACCGTAATGACTGTATGAGGAAATGGAGATCAAGGAAGTTTAAGTCACCTGTCCAGGGTTTTCCATGTAACTTGTATACAGCAGAATTCAAATTTGGAATCAGGGCCATCTGTTTCCCAAATCCCTGTTCTTGCCACTGATCTCTATTAAATGACTGATTTAGAGCTTAACCTAATGAGCATTTCACTCCTGCTCATCAGCTGTTCTCATCCACATGATAATGATGGCCTCATGGGCTGCAAACACTCCCAAAGACTTTATACTCAGTCCCTGGAGTGCTGGCTATATCTCTAGCCCCAGAACACTCATGAAAGCATATTGCAACCAATATGTGAGGTGACATTACTATGCACCTTGAATTCACTTAATTTCTCTTAAAATATAAATCATTCTAGACTGGCATGGGGTAAAGGGCATGATCTCAAAATCGGAAAAGCTGATACAAATTCTGGCGCTATTGCACAATACAAGTGCCAACTAACTCACATCATTGAGCTTCTCTGAGCCCCAGATTCTTTGTGTGTAATGGGGTTATTAATAAAGCCTACCTAGCTGGATCACTGTGTAGATTAAATGTAACAACGTATATGAAGGACAGCTCCTGTCCACATAGTAGATGCTTAATAAATAGTAGGGGTTACTGTATTCTAGCATGGATCAAAATTTCTGCTTTATTTTACATTTGTGTATTTTACGTGCATATAGCGATTAGTCGATGTTGTCAGTGGTTCACTCTTTTGTATAAAGACCTTATCTGGTTTTTAGCATCTTTAACTTTTGTATCATATCCTTTTTTTGTAGTCTTGACTTATAAACATTTACTCACCTTATGTAGTTTTTCCTTTGCTCACTCTGCACATTTTTTAGAACATTACTAGCCATATTTCAATGGGATGGAATTTGTATTTTTTGGCAAATGCACTATCCTGTTTTCTGCCTCTCCTGTGTGGCCTCGAACATCTAGAACATTAATATACTCCCGTTTGCTCCCAGCTCTGGCACAGAAGGGCAAGAGGGTAATCTCAGAGCTTTTCTTAAAGTAGATAGTTTGGCAGGTATATTGAAAATTTCCTAAACGTATTAAAAGATAGAGAATAACTGAACTCATTTCCAATATCAGGCATGAAACAAAAAAATAACTTGGGCTCTTTACTTAGAACTGTAACACACTGTCACAGGTTCTGGGAATGAATTTAGGATCTTTTTCTAGTGTTGGATGGGTGTCCTTTTAAAATATTCTATAGTCTATGAGTGGCAGTTGGTAGAGACATGGTAATATTTAGAAAATGAATAGAGTTAAGAAAAGAAAAGAGGAAATTGGTGAAATTCAAAAAACAATTTTAAGAAAAATGTTGTAAAGCTTAGAGAAACAACTGAAAGTGTTCCAGATGACTGAAGTATTTGGGGTCAAAGGCATCCAGGAGAACTATATGTTCTTTAAAGAACCCTTCTAAGAACTCAGAAGAACCCAAGCTCTGCCCATACTGGAGAGGGGTAGGTCGGAAGAGCAAAGACAAAAATTAGTTTGGCTAAACCAAAACACTGCCCGAGGGCTGGAAGCACAAGAGAGAATAAGGAAACTCTTAGGGAAGCATTTCTCAATCTTTAGTTCATTACTACCCTCCCTCCAGAGTTTTTTTTTTAGATACATTGTAATGCCACAGATACACTGGTATACCCATTTATGTACTGTGGCCTGTTGGCAGGCTACAAACCTGAAGATTCTTTTACCCTGCCCCACAGACCCAATTTTTGACAGGGACAGGATTGCCCCCCTGTTGAGAACACATGGTAGAGCATGATTCTAGATTATGTTTGAAAACCATAAAAGAGCCATATGGAACTAAAAGACATGAAGAACAGTATATACATATACATTTTTTTCCTTTATAAAGAAGTATACTTTATTGGCTCTCAAGCTGAAATATGTTTGTAAAAATATGTCTTCCAATTGTCCCAGTTTCATGTTGGCAAAATTTTAAATTCATTAAGTTATCTTCCAAAGCCACCTCTACCTGTGTTGTTTTGTTTCTGGGTGGGAAGCCCTCCCCAAACTTTAAATACTCAGCATCTTTTATTTACTTACTTCTATTATGCTGGGAAGGCTCTGATACTAAACATTCATTCTTGTGACTGGTCAATTACACATGAGTATAAATTAGTTTGTATTTATTAGAGCATTTGCATTTTACAGTAGTTATTTATTATTATGAAACACTATGTTCTCTATCTAAGAGATTTTAACTCATAACAAGTAGATATTTGGGGGTAGGGGTGGGGCTTCTGAAGTCACTCAGCTTTTTCACGTTTGGTTCCTTGCTTTGGTTCCTTGGGGAGCATGAGCCTGGGCTTCTGATGTGGAACCTCAGAACAGTTAGGGTTAGAGGAGCTTGGCTTCTTTCAACATTTGGAGGCACTCAGCCTTTGCATGCTCCTTCCCCGACAACAGCTAATCCTCTTCTTTAGCTTTTATTTTAACCATATTGTTCTTGTCCCTCTCCTTTCCCCTCAAACCTCCAGAAACATCCTTGTTTTTCAACATCTTTTCTCTTTGTTTGATTTTTGGAGCTGCACTGAAAGTCCCATGGGGGCAGAGGCCATATAGGCCATTTCTGTCTTGCTCACTTCTGTATCCACAGCACCTGTACGGTGCCTGGGACAGAGCTGCTCAAGAAACAGTTGTGGAATAAATATTTAACGGTACATTTTACAGTAAAGTTTCTAACATCTTAGAGTGTATCCATTTCCCTTTCTATTATTTTAAATTCTAGAAATGAAATTTGAGGGTGTAATTAGAAGTTATTCTTCTCAATAGGGTCATGAAATATGTATACAGAAATATTTCTATATGTAATTGGAAATTTGGAGTACTATATAAAATATGAAGTCAGAACATCAAAACCAATCCTAGATAAAAGTCACTAAATAAGCTAAATAGATGAAAGCTTGTGGGTCCTGTGTTCTCCCTGTATATATGAAGAACTTGTCAAATCAATAAAAATTACTATCTACTCTTCCTCAGATACCTTAGAGATTTATGAAAATTAGAAACAGGTTCAAATATCTTTTTTTAATGGGAAAGATATAACCTATAAATCCAACTCCTGGAAAAATACAATAGGGGATTTTTTAGCTAATAACACCTTGATTTTTAAAAATATCTATGAGGATAGCTTCGCTAGCAAAAAACAGCAAGCTAATCTGTATTATCGCCCTTGAAATTAGCAAGGTCCAGGATAATGTTCTTAAAGTCAGCAAAGTTAGGAAATACTGTACAGCATACAAAAAAACCTTTCTAGTTAATGCACAGCTATGTGGATCCCTGTAACCAGAAAATGGTTAAAGTTGAGGAGGTAGTAGCTGGAGGTGTGTCTAGGGTTTGGATCTGTGTTGAGTGTTTAAACATTTTATCTAAGGATCTGGATAACATAACGTGTTATATTTCTGTGAGTGGCTCCACAGTGGATAGAGAAGTACAGTGTTGAAGGAAAGACTGGAAATGAGCTTGGCAAAATAAAATAAAATAAAAATGAAAGGAAACAGTAAAAACTGAGCAGTGAAATTCATTTAAGGAAAGTATAGAATTGTAACTTGAAGAAAACTAAATAAACTAACCATACAAATGTACTAGATTTTTGTTTGTTTTGTTATGTTCATTTTTGTATCACCAGTATTTAGAACAGTGTATGTTAGCAAAGGATCAGTAAATATTTGTTGAATGACTACATGAATGAAATGCAAGATGGAGAAAGACTAGCTACATGCCATTAGGGCAAAAGTAAAATTAATCCTAAGGAGATGGTGATAGATAACTATAAAACTGAATAGACTGTTAGAAAACACTTTTTGGACAAACCATTTATGAGTATGTGTTAAAGTTTTACTTTAGTCTTACATATAAGAGAAAAGATTTCTGGTAGGTCAGTTTTAAAATTCATCCTGACTAGGGACATTTTATAAGCATATGGCTGGTTAGGTTAGATTAAAAAAATGTGGGTTCAAGGTCATTAGACTCTTTGCCTAACAGTTGACAGTTAACTGATTACCTCTTTAGCTGGTTTCCAAGGACAAGTCTTATCCCCATTCAGGATCATGCAGGAGGCTATCCAGTGCAATAAGGATGAAAAAAACTTAAAGATGTAAAGATTGGAAAGGAAGAAGTAAAAGTATCTCTCCTTACAGACTTTGTGTTTGAAATCAGGATTCCATATCCCAAGGAATCTACAAAGCAACAAATAAAGATAAATGCCACACTAATCTCTAACTGACATGTGGGTATTTAAAATTTACAAACAAAATCTTTGAAGTAAATCTGTTGACGGTGACTGTTTCAGTCAGCTCTTGTACCTGAACTTGAAGATGATTTTACTTATCCTGAAAGGGTATCTAATAACATAATCACATCACTAACATTTTAGCTAACTTTTTTTTTACTTGACAGCTTTCCCCTAATGTACTTCAATAAGCAGAACAGCCTACTGTTGACCTAATTAAGGAATTTAAGGAGCAAATCAATTAAAACGAATTATTTCCAGCATCTCTTTTACTTATGAGTGCCACATCCTGGATTATAGGAGAGGGAGCACACCTTTGGTGCTACCTAGAGGCTGTCTAGTGTGTCTCAAACATGTTTTGAACATTAAAAAACTGCTCCTTTTTCTATTGCTCCAAATTTGAAACAATCTCAAAGCAACATTTTAAAATGTTGCCAGATAAGAATGTAGATGCCCAATGATAAAAGAAGGCCATATTGATGGCTGGCTTATTTAACTACAACTAAGAAAGTGTTTAAGAAATCTCAGAATTTTAATTTCTCTAGAGGCCAGGAATCTCTTTATTATTCTGCTTGTTTGTTTTCAGTTATTTATAATATTGAATTATCAAAAATCAGCACAAAAGCAGGAAAGCTAATCGCCCCTTCTGAAAGAACACATTTGGTTTGGGTGAGTGAAAAAATATCTTTTAGCAACTAGGTAGACTATATGGTAAGTAAATAAATTTACAGCTTCATATTGAGAAAAAATTTTTTCCTTAGTTACCAGTTACCTATTCTATTAAGCTAACTAAAAATAATTTTATCTCAATATGTGTTATTTATCCTATAAATCACATAAACTAAAAACATGGTGGATGACAGTATTTAATGTGTTATGCTTTGGTTTTTAAGATAAAATTAATTTTATAAAGCATGTTATATAAGACAATTATTATCGTATTATTATTTAAACGTTATGAAGAACAAATTATATTTATGTATAGATATGATACATAGGTTAAAACCATCATATGATAGTATTTGCCAAAGGTTATTCATTAATTATCTAATTATAATATTAGTCCCAGGTCTTAATATTAATAATGTTTAATTACAATTTACATTGCCACTTAAAAATGATATAATCACAGTTCATACTAAAAATGTATCAGGGAAATATGACATTCCATGGTTTCATATTACTGCAGGAGTACAACAAACATTAAATAAATTGGCACTAGTTATAATTCAGTGTTGTTGAACATATCTACAAAGACTTAAATCTTTAGTGTAAATAATGATCTAGGGAGCAGTCTCTTAGAACTATCTGAGGTGCTGTGTCCTCAGTTTTATCTGCCAAATAAAACATAATTCAACGACGACAACAACAAAATTATCTGACCTATGAGACAAATATCAAGAAGTTAGTAACTTCCAATTAAATAGGCATCCTATCAGAGGACAGATCAGTCATGCATGAACTAAAATACATTTTAACAGCTTTATTGAGGTATAACCTAGCTTCTATAAAATTTATTTGTTTAAAGTATACAATTCAGTGGTTTTTAGAATAATTACAGAATTGTACAACCATTACCGTAATCTATCTTAGAACATTCTCATCACCCCCCAAAAAAGCCTGTACGCATTAGCTATTACTCCCCACCGTACCCCCACTTCTTCCCCCAAGCTCTAGGCAGCCCCTAATCTATCCTCTGTCTCTATAGATTTGCCTATTCTGGACATTTCATGTAGATGGTATCACATAATATGTAGTCTTTTGTGACTGGCTTCCTTTACTTAGCATATATTTAAGATTCATCTGAGTTGTAGCATGTATCATTACACCATTCCTTTGAGTTGACAAATAATATTCCATTATATGGGTATACCGTATTTTCTTTTTCCATTCATCAATTGATAGACATTCAGGTTGTTTCTACTTTGGAGTTATGAGTAATGCTCCTGTGAACATTCATATACAAGTTTTTGTGTGGACATTTGTTTTCATTTCTCTTGGATAGATATGTGCAGAAGTGGAATTGCTGGGTCATATGGTGTCTCTGTGTTTAACATTTTGATATAAATGAAGTATAATTTTTTCATCATCTCCCAAACTAGAATAAAATCAGGGCTAAGACATTTAACTGTCTTTTTAATGAAATTTAACAAAATAGTTTAACTTGTCCAAGTACTCATTATCAGGAATATCAATTGAACTTTGAATTTTATATAATTCAGTCATAGTTTGCAAAGTACTGTTAAAGTACTACTGAATCTCTTTGAATTAAAAGTTCTGATTGAGAAATATAGAAAGAGCTACTGAAGGCTGACCAGAAAACTATTTGCATATTTTTTTAGTTCCTTATCATTAGTGACCTGGATACCACCACTACCTCCACACTTCCCTTTTGTGCATTTTTCTTTTTTTTTGTTGTGGGACAGTGGTGAATATTTTTCATATTCTCTTATTCTAGATATATATGTTTGTTATCTCCTGCTTGGAATATGTGAATTCATTCCTTTGAGTCTTTACAGTCTTGTTAATTTCCCTCTGGAAAGAGGTAAAGGCACTTTTAAAAGTAAAACACCTTTCATTGGCTAACATTCTTTCAGGCACTACTCTTTTGCCCAGGATGGTGATAGAGGGACTGTCTTTTTAAACTGTAGATTCTATCTGTTCTGGTCTATTAGAACTACTCTTTTAATTCACTATCAGACCAAGACCTAGGAGAAACTTCCCTTAACTCTTTCCTACACACTCTTATGAAATCACCCAGGCAGATTTCCCCTTCTCCCTTCATTTCAAAGTGAATCTATTTGTTAAGGAGGTGTTTTCCTAGCACACACAGGACAAACTTCTGTGACCACTTAACTTTCATTCTTAGAGGTATTCAAAGCAAGGGAGAAGCTATACGTCTAGTAGGTGCCCAAAGAAATCACTGACCACAAAAAAACAGAGCACTATAAATAACCACTTACAGAAACAGGCAAATATACAGAAAACCTCTGAACCAATTCCTACATACAGTTTTTTTAACAGTTAGACAAATGCAAATACAAGTGCAAGTATATACACAAACCCACTATAAGCAAAACACAATAAGACTTCTGTGAATGTTGTCAAGGGATAATTTTCAAACAGTTAAACATGACTCAAATGAATATAGAATGAACATGTCAAAGATTTATTCAACTCCTTAATGAAGGAGCTGGCAAGATGGCAAAGCGTTTGGTTTAAAGAGCATTCCAGGAACTATTTTAAAAAGGAATGTTAGAATAACATTGCTAGGTTAGATACAAAACTAGGTAACATCCTTCAGGGCAATAAAAAACATATGTTTGGGGTTTTCTTTTCTACTGAACAAAAATCTGCAAGTCTGGAATGTAATGAGTAGTAATTAGCAAGTCAAAAAAAAAAAGAGCATTTCCCTAAATTATCCTTGCGTAGGCCAGTTAAACAGTTCTTCAAGATAATAATAAAAGGATATTCTGCCCTCCCTTTGCCTCACTTCCAAGTTTTAGATACCTTTTTCCCTAAAAATGCATAGTTGCTCATCCTAAACTTACTTTATAAGGGCTTTGGTTTTTCTTAGTATAACAACAGACATTTGGCCATTGAATGTGTCAAATTCAAAACACTGGCTATGGAAGTTCTCAAATTTAAAATATGGGTTGGAAACTTTGGGTTCTACACTTGACTCCCCTTCTTGGGAGTTCTTTATTTCATTCAGATATCAAAATACCTCTCTGATCTCATCCTGGGGAGGAGTTCTGCTTTAACTCCAAACCCAAGTTTAACCAATTCTTATGGCCCAGCCTACTCTCCAAGCTCTCAACTTAGATAGTAAATCACCATAAGGCCAGTAGAACAGGAGTCCTTTCAGATAGCCACTAGAATTTGACATTCAAGGGCTCAAATTGCTGTAGATCAGCAAAACATCCCAGGCTCAGGAAGAGAAGCAAGGGATCTCAAAAGCGTACATGCCATGAAGTTCCTTGATCCAGAGGCTGCTTTTTTGAGAAAAACAAATCTCCATGGGACCTCCAAGAACCATTACAACAGAAATTGGTAAACTGTGGCCTGCGTAGTTTGGGTCTGCAACCTGTTTTTGTATGGCCCACTTGCTGAGTTTGGTTTTTACATTTTTGAAGGGTTGTTTAAAAAAATGCAACATAGACCAGATGTGACCTATAAGGCCTAAATATTTACTGTCTCTCCTTCCATAGAATAAGTTTATTGATCCATGCATTTGAAAAACAAAAAACAAAAAACTTTGTACTTAGCATGTATCAAAGAATTACAATAGATTTCCTGTTTAAAAAAAAAAAAAAAAGCTCTCTAGTAGGCTAATTCAAAGATTTGCGCTTGGTAGGGACACTTTATAGGAAAAGAAAATGGTTAGAAAAGTGTTAGATTCAACATCAAAAGAAAATAATATTTGGTTAAAGGCTACTAAACTCTTGGTTGACAGTTTTTCAACTGCTTGGGTGGTAACTAATTTCCCAGAATTTCTTAATGTCATTAAAGTTCATGAGAATCAATTAATCAAGCATTGTATCAGGAACATTAATTTCTTTCTGGGAGGAGGGTGCAAGTTATATTACACAAACAGATTTGGAACATTTTTTTTTATAAGACAACAACTTTACCAAATTCGTTGATTAGCTCTAGTAGTTTTCTGGTAGCATCTTTAGGATTCTCTATGTATAGTATCCTGTCATCTGCAAACAGTGACAGCTTTACTTCTTCTTTTCCAATTTGGATTCCTTTTATTTCTTTTTCTTCTCTGATTGCCATGGCTAAAACTTCCAAAACTATGCTGAATAATAGTGGTGAGAGTGGACAACCTTGTCTTATTCCTGATCTTAGAGCAAATGGTTTCAGTTTTTCACCATTGAGGACGATGTTGGCTGTGGGTTTGTCATATATGGCCTTTATTATGTTGAGGTAAGTTCCCTCTGTGCCTACTTTCTGGAGGGTTTTTATCATAAATGGGTGTTGAACGTTGTCAAAAGCTTTTTCTGCATCTATTCAGATAATCATATGGCTTTTCTCCTTCAGTTTGTTAAGATGGTTTCTCACGTTGATTGATTTGGTATATTGAAGAATCCTTGCATCCCTGGGATAAACCCCACTTGATCATAGTGTATGATCCTTTTAATGTGCTTTTGGTTTCTGTTTGCTAGTAATTTGTTGGGGATTTTTGCATCTATGTTCATCAGAGATATTGGCCTGTAGTTTTCTTTCTTTGTGACATCTTTGTCTGGTTTTGATATCAGGGTGATCGTGGCCTTGTAGAATGAGTTTGGGAGTGTTCCTCCCTCTGCTATATTTTGGAAGAGTTTGAGAAGGATAGGTGATAGCTCTTCTCTAAATGTTTGATAGAATTCGCCTGTGAATCCATCTGGTCCTGGGCTTTTGTTTGTTGGAAGATTTTTAATCACAGTTTCAACTTCAGTGCTTGTGATTGGTCTGTTTATATTTTCTGTTTCTTCCTGGTTCAGTCTCAGAAGGTTGTGCTTTCCTAAGAATTTGTCGATTTCTTCCAGGTTTTTCATTTTATAGGCGTATAGTTGCTTGTAGTAATATCTCATGATCCTTTGTATTTCTGCAGTGTTAGTTTTTACTTCTCCTTTTTCATTTCTACTTCAATTGATTTGAGTCTTCTCCCTTTTTTTCTTGATGAGTCTGGCTAATGGTTTATCAATTTTGTTTATCTTCTCAAAGAGCCAGCTTTTAGTTTTATTGATCTTTGCTATTGTTTCCTTCATTTCTTTTTCATTTATTTCTGATCTCATTTGATGATTTCTTTCCTTCTGCTAACTTTGGGGGTTTTTTGTTCTTCTTTGTCTAATTGCTTTAGGTGTAAGGTTAGGTTGTTTATTTGAACTGTTTCTTATTTCTTGAGGTCGGAGTGTACTGCTATAAACTTCCCTCTTAGAACTACTTTTGCTGCATCCCATAGGTTTCGGGTCATCATGTTTTCATTGTCATTTGTTTCTCGGTATTTTTTGATTTCCTCTTTAATTTCTTCAGTGATCTCTTGGTTATTTAGTAGTGTATTGCTTAGCCTCCAGGTGTTTGTATTTCTTACAGATTTTTTCCTGTAATTGATATCTAGTCTCACAGCATTGTGGTCAGAAAAGATACTTGATACAATTTCAATTTTCTTAAATTTACTAAGGCTTGATTTGTGACTCAGGATATGATCTATCCGGGAGAATGTTCCATGAGCACTTGAGAAGAAAGTGTATTCTGTTGTTTCTGGATGGAATGTCCTGTAAATATCAATTAAGTCCATCTTGTTTAATGTATCATTTAAAGCTTGTGTTTCCTTATTTATTTTCATTCTGGATGATCTATCCATTGGTGAAGGTGAGGTGTTAAAGTCCCCTACTATGATTGTGTTACTGTCGATTTCCCCTTTTATGTCTTTTAGCATTTGCCTTATGTATTGAGGTGCTCCTATGTTGGGGGCATAAATATTTACAATTGTTATATCTACTTCTTGGATTGATCCCTTGATCATTATGTAGTGTCCTTCTTTGTCTCTTGTAATAGTCTTTATTTTAAAGTCTATTTTGTCTGATATGAGAATTGCTACTCCAGCTTTCTTCTGATTTCCATTTGCATGGAATATTTTTTTCCATACCATCACTTTCAGTCTGTATGTGTCCCTAGGTCTGAAGTGGGTCTCTTGTAGACAACATGTATATGGGTCTTGCTTTGTATCCATTCAGCCAGTCTATGTCTTTTGGTTGGAGCATTTAATCCATTTACATTTAAGGTAATTATCCATATGTATGTTCCTATTCCCATTTTCTTAATTGTTTTGGGTTTGTTATTGTAGGTCTTTTCCTTCTCTTGTGTTTCCTGCCTAGAGAAGTTCCTTTAGCATTTGTTTTAAAGCTGGTTTGGTGGTGCTGAATTCTCTCAGCTTTTGCTTGTCTGTAAAGGTTTTAATTTCTCTGTCAGATCTGAATGAGATCCTTGCTGGGTAATCTTGGTTTTAGGTTTTTCCCTTTCATCATTTTAAATATGTCCTGCCACTCCCTTCTGGCTTGCAGAGTTTCTGCTGAAATATCGGCTGTTAACCTTATGGCGATTCCCTTGTATGTTATTTGTTGTTTTTCCCTTGCTGCTTTTAATATTTTTTCTTTGTATTTAATTTTTTATAGTTTTATTAATATGTATCTTGGCATGTTTCTCATTGGATTTATCCTGTATGGGACTCTCTGCGCTTCCTGGACTTGATTGACTATTTCCTTTCCCATATTAGGGAAGTTTTCAAGTATAATCTCTTCAAATATTTTCTCAGTCCCTTTCTTTTTCTCTTCTTCTGGAACCCCTATAATTCGAATGTTGGTGCGTTTAATGTTGTCCCAGAAGTCTCTAAGACTGTCCTCAATTCTTTTCATTCTTTTTTCTTTATTCTGCTCTGCAGTAGTTATTTCCACTATTTTATCTTCCAGGTCAGTTATGCGTTCTTCTGCCTCAGTTATTCTGCTATTGATTCCTTCTAGAGAATTTTTAATTTCATTTATTGTGCTGTTCATGATTCTTTGTTTGCTCTTTAGTTCTTCTAGGTCCTTGTTAAACGTTTCTTATATTTTCTCCATTCTATTTCCAAGGTTTTGGATCATCTTTACTATCATTACTCTGAATCCTTTTTCAGGTAGACTGCCTATTTCCTCTTCATTTGTTTGGCCTGGTGGGTTTTTACCTTTCTCCTTCATCTGCTGCGTGTTTCTCTGTCCTCTCCTTTTGCTTAACTTACTGTGTTTGGAGTCTCCTTTTTGCAGCCTGCAGGTTCGTAGTTCCCATTGTTTTTGGTGTCTACCCCTAGTGGCTAAGGTTGGTTTAGTGGGTTGTGTAGGCTTCCTGGTGGAGGGAACTAGTGCCTGTGGTCTAGTGGATGAGGCTGGATCTTGTCTTTCTTGTGTGCAGGACCACGTCTGGTGGTGTGTTTTGGGGTGTCTGTGACGTTATTATAATTTTAGGCAGCCTCTCTGCTAATGGGTGGGGTTGTGTTCCTGTCTTGCTAGTTGTTTGGCATAGGGTGTCCAACACTGTAGCTTGCCGGTCGTTGAGTGGAGCTGTGTCTTAAGGTTGAGATGGAAATCTCTAGGAGAGCTTTTGCTGTTTTATATTACATGCAGCCGTGAGGTCTCTGGTGGACCAATGTCCTGAACTCAGCTTTCCCACCTCAGAGACACAGGCCTGACACTTGGCCAGAGCACCAAGACCCTGTCAGCCACATGGCTCAGAGAGAAAAAGAAAAAAGAGAGAAAAAGAAAGAATGAGAAAAATAAAATAAAGTTATTAAAAAATAATTATTAAAAATAAAAATATTAAAAAGTAATTTAAAAAGAAAGAGAGAAAGAAGATAGTAACCAAACCAAAAAACAAATCCACCAATGTTAACAAGTGCTAAAAACTATTGTAAAAAGAAAAAAATAAAGCAAAAAACGGACAGACAGAACCCTAGGACAAATGGTAAAAGGAAAGCTATACAGACAAAATCATAGAAAGAAGCATACACATGTACACTCATAAAAAGAGAAAAAGGAAAAATATATATATATGTATAAAAGAAAAAGGAGGATGAGAGCAACCAAATCAATAAACAAATCTACCAATGATAATAAACTCTAAATACTAAACTAAGGTAAACATAAAGCCAGGAACAACTTAGATGCAGAAAGCAAACCCCAAGTCTACAGTTGCTCCCAAAGTCCACCGCCTCAGTTTTGGGATGATTTTTTGTCTATTCAGGTATTCCACAGATGCAGGGTACATGAAGTTGATTGTGGAGATTTAATCCGCTGCTCCTGAGGCTGCTGGGAGAGATTTCCCTTTCTCTTCTTTGTTCGCAGAGCTCCTAGGGTTCAGCTTTGGATTTGGCTCCGCCTCTGCATGTAGGTCACCTTAGGGCGTCTGTTCTTCGCTCAGACAGGACGGGGTTAAAGGAGCAGCTGATTCAGGGGCTCTGGCTCACTGAGGCCGGGGGGAGGGAGGGGTACGGTTGTGGGGCGGGCCTGTGGCGGCAGAGGCCCACGTGACGTTGCACCAGCCTGAGGCGCGTCGTGCGTTCTCCCGGGGAAGTTGTCCCTGGATCACAGGACCCTGGCAGTGGCGGGCTGCACAGGCTCCCGGGAGGGGAGGTGTGGAGAGTGGTGACCTGTGCTTGCACACAGGCTTCTTGGTGACTGCAGCAGCAGCCTTAGCATCTCATGCCCGTCTCTGGGGTCCGCGCTGATAGCCATGGCTGGCGCCCATCTCTGGAGCTTGTTTAGGCAGTGCTCTGAATCCCCTCTCCTCGCGCACCCCAAAACAGTGGTCTCTTGCCTCTTCGGCAGCTCCAGACTTTTTCCCAGACTCCCTCCCAGCTAGCCGTGGTGCACTAGCCTCCTTCAGGCTGTGTTCATGCAGCCAACCCCAGTCCTCTCCCTGCCATCCGATGAGACCCGAGCCTCAGCTCCCAGGCCCCCCGCCTGCCCCGGTGGGGGAACAGACAAGCCTCTCGGGCTGGTGAGTGCCGGTCGGCACCAATCCTCTGTGTGGGAATCTCTCTGCTTTGCCCTCCGCCCCCTGTTGCTGTGCTCTCCTCCCCGGCTCCGAAGCTTCCCCGCTCCCACACCCACAGTCTCTGCCCGCAAAGGGGCTTACTAGTGTGTGGAAACCTTTCCTCCTTCACAGCTCCCTCCCACTGGTTCAGGTCCCATCCCTATTCTTTTGTCTCTGTTTTTTCTTTTTTCTTTTGCCCTGCCCAGGTACGTGGGGAGTTTCTTGCCTTTTAGGAGGTCTGAGGTCTTCTGCCAGCGTTCAGTAGGTGTTCTGTAGGAGTTGTTACACGTGTAGATGTATTTCTGATGTATTTGTGGGGAGGAAGGTGATCTCCACATCTAACTCCGCTGCCATCTTGAAGGTCTCTCCTCCAGCATATGAACTTAAAAAGAATTTTCTGACACCAAGTCATCAGGCTTTCCACAAATTTTCATAGAGACTGGGCCTTTGTTTTCAAAATTTGAATAGAGGTGGGGCTCTGTGCCCTGCGTTGAGTATATTCTTTCCTGAAGGTTTAGCCGGATCATCCCTTGAGTTCAGCCATGTGTTTTCAGTTCAAGACCATAACTGGGTGCAAACCACCACCAGATCTGCTCTCCTTTGAGGAGATTAAAAACCAACCACTGTCCTGGGGACATACTCTGTGACAGGTGGGGTAGGGTAAACAAATATATGTGTGGCAAAGATAAGAGTAGCACTACCACAGAAGAATAGGGAAATATTTGCAAGTATTTAAATATCTGGAAAGAGAAACAACAAAAAATATGACTCATAAGGCAAAGACCTGGAGGAAGGGAGGGAGCCATCCATATCTGAGGAGAGAACAGCAAATACAAAGGCATATCCCTGGCATGATGGGGCAACAGCAAGAAGGCCAATGAGGGTGGAAGGCACTGAGCGAGGGGAGAATAGTAGTTATTAGGAGAGGGTACTGTAGGCTCATGAAGTGTCTTGTCCTCCTCTACTCTGAGTGAAGTGAGGAGCCATTAGAAGGTTTTAAGCAAATGAGGGTCATAGTATGACTTGAGTTTTACAAGGATCACTCTGGCTGCAGTATAGAGAAGCCATTAGCCAAACTTTATGGCCTCAGGGCCTTTGTAATCTTAAAAAATTATTGAAGACTCCCAAAGAGCTTTATGTGGTTATATTTGTAGATATTTACCATATTAGAAATTTTAAACTGTTAAGTATTAACTTATTTTAAAATAATAAGAAAACATGTTAACACAAATAATATATTTTTATGAAAATAACTATATTTTCCTCCAAAGAAAATGACAATGTTTTAAATTTTTACATATTTCTTTAATGCCTGGCATTCAGTCTGTTCACTAACATCATGTAGCCTCCAGAAAATTCCTCTGTACATTCACCAGAGAATGTGAGTTAAAAAGGCAAATCGTGTAGTATTCTTATGAAAATAGTTTTGACCTCACTGATTTTCTAAAAAAGGCACACTCTGAGGAAAAAAATGGTAGAGACTAGACTGTAGGAGAAAAGGATGGAAGCATGGAGACTAGTTATGAACCTGTTGCAGTAAACCACATGCAACATGCTGGTGGTTGGGATGTAGCAGTATAATTAATGAGAAATGGTCAGATTCTGGATATATTTTAAAAGTTGAGCCACTAGGCTTTGCTGACAGAATAGACCTGAGTGCAAGATAAAGAGGTCAAAATTAACTCCAAAGTTTTAAACCAGAGGAACTGTAATGTAGAAGATTGTGGGAATAGCAGATTTGGGGTTGAAATAAAGAATTGTGTTTTGGACTTACTAATTTTGAAATGCCTATTCAACATCTAATTGTAAATGTCAAGTCAGCAGCTGGATGTATGTCTGGAATTCAAGGGAGGAACTTTTTATTGCCTTTACATCCCTCAGTACTTTTAAAAGAAATTATGCATAAACGTGAGTTTTCTGAGTCTTTCAATGTCTGAAAGATGTTATTCATTCTGCTCTCAGATTTGAAAGTTATTTTGGCTGGGTATTGAACTCTAAATTGACAACTACTTACACTAAGAATTTTAAAGGCTTTTTTTTAAAGCATTTTTTTTTAGCATCCAGTATTGTTATTGAGAAGTCTAACAATATCAGTGGTTCTGAATTTTGTTTCTTCATATATGCCTTCTAACCCCCTTTATCTCCCAGAAGTTTTCAGGATCTTCTCTTTATCCTTGATGCTCTGACACCTCATGATGGTATGGGGCTTTAGTTATTCCTCATGCTGGACACTTTGGTCATCCTTTTTAAAAATATTGAGTCTCATATTCTGCAATTTGAGGAAAATTTCTTGCAGTATTTTCTGTGTAGTTTCTCTACTCACTTTCTCTTTATAATCTTTATGAAATTTTCGTTTTTCAGATATTGGATCTGGAATCTATATATCTGTTTTTTCTTCCCCATTTGCCTTTTTGTTCTACTTCAAGATGAATTTTCTCAACATTATAATCTAACCCTGATGTTGACATTTTAATTATCTTATTTTTAATTTCCAAGCTTTTTCTGATATGTTTATGGACACAATATCTTCTGCTAGCTCCCTGAAAAGATTAATTATAGTTTAGAGTTTTTTAAAAGTGATTTTCTCTTTGCTTTGCATGTTTCTCCTGCTTTAGGCTTTTGTCTGTGTTCATTTGCTCCTTTGTGTATTTGTCTTCTTTATATCTCTCTTATAAAGGCATTTATATGTGGAAGCATTCCCTAAGTAGCAGGTAATTTATAATTGTCTTCTCATTTAATAGTGAACCATAGAAAGTTGTTTGGGAGTTCTGTGCAAATTGTAGAATTTTTCCACTAAAGAACTTCAGGTAGTGAGTGGCCTTTCTTGGGAAGGCTTCCACTTGGATGTCATTATTCCTGGATTACAACTCCTAGCATCTCATTGCCTTCCAAGATCATGTCTAAGTCATCTTTATCCCCCACGCAACCCAAGAGAGTGTGTGTGTGTGTGTGTCTGTGTGTGTGTGTCTGTGTGTGTGTGTGTGTATATATATATATATATATATATATATATATATATATATATATGGCAGTGTGTTGACTGGACACATAGACATGTGGCTCTGTTTCATAAACCTAAAAGCACAGAGCATCAGGACTTGTCTCATATAGTATAGTCAGAAGTGGAGTTGGGTCTAGAACCTTGGACTTGCAGTTAAATATCCTTTCTACAACTAATACACGTCCTACTTTCCATCAGAGCCTCCCTCAGGATAGAAGAGATTTTCTGCTTATTTCAGGAACCTGGAATAGAGCTAGAAATATTCTGTCTGCAGCACTAAATTTCATTTATTATCTTGTATTTTAACTTTCAAAAACATATGAAACCATGTCCCCGTTGGTTTCAGTATAACACTTTTAATCCAGAATCTTTGAGTAAAGTCTATGTACCTAGAAAATACACATGTATATCTTATGGCTTCTCATACTCCCCACCTGGATGCATTCACCTACCCCAGTGTGAGCACTGCCACATGTGGCTAAGAGTTATGAGTTCAAATGATGTCAGAGATACCCTCCCCCTCCTCCTAATAGTGGCTTAAACAAGAAAAGACATTCTTTCTTTCCCATACTAGTAGGAGCATGATCATGGGGGTCTATAATGGCAAGGGTTCAGCCTCCTTATGTCTTGATGTTCCACCATGGCTATCATGTATCCCTTGTTGGTCTGATTGAAGTGACATACCCTCCTCAGAAGTGAGGAGGAGGGTATGTTGAGGGCAAGCTCCTTTCCTTTAAGGACACAACTCAGAGTTGAAGATATCTTTTCTATTTCACTGGCTAGGACTAAGTCACATGGTCACACCTGCCTGCAAGGGGGCTGGAACAGGCACTTATCAATTATCTTGTAAAAAGGAGACACTGGATTCCAGGAGACAATAAGTGATCTCTCCTACCATGGTGTTGCCATCTTATAGCTCAGGCCACAAAGAGCACAGGGCTATGGTAGCACCTTGCAAGGAAGATTCAACATGAAGGCTCTTTCAGTGACTACTCCTGGAAATAGTGACTCAGCTTCCAGGAAGTCTCCCATAAGGGGACAGATCAGTCCTGCAGCTGCAGCTGCTGGCCATCCTGTAGACCCCAGAAAGGCAGCGGTGTTCTTGGATGGCAGCAGTCAGAGGAACAGCCTTTCCACGGTGGTGTAATTTTCATGCTGGCAGGTCTAACCACCTGAAGGTGGGGGGTAGAGATGGGTACTTGTTCTTAGGAACTGCTCCATTGGCCTTATCTTTACTAGTCTTAGCTATTGAGGTTTCCTTAAAGCTTTGGGTCATGCTCCAGGGATGCTAGGTGCCAAGGAAGCTTCAGGAGCCACATAGTCAGGAGTGGGGCAGGGAGGATCTAACAGATTTGCATATCTGGGACCTCTAAATTTCCAGATATCTAGTTCAAGAATTGGGTTAGGTTGGCATTTTCATGGGTTTTTGTTTCAGTATATCCATGCAGCAAAGACAGGTAAAACAGGTAAATTAGAGCTGGTTGGTTTGAAGAAACTGGCCTATCTTGAGGTAAGTGGAAAAAATTACCAGATGTTTTAGAGGACACCACAGTTTGGGGGTACTTTTAGGCATATTCCATGAACAGTAGATATAGAGAAACATACAGTAAGTGGGATTTTCAGAATTCAGAAGCTTCTCAGGAGAGAAGCCTAGCTAATATTTCCTTAATTAAATAATGAGGTTGATAATTGTCATATTTACTGCCAAGCACTTTTCTAAGTGTGCATAATTTAAAGAGATTGCCACAGACCTAGATTTCAAACCTAGGTCTTTCTGGCTGTAAAATTTGCATTTTAACCACTGTATTATGTTGAACAGAATGGTAAGTAGAGATAACTTACTTCCATTTTTACTTTTTAGATTAGTGTGGCTGCTTATGACTAAACTTAGAGTTCTCAGAATACAGATGTTCAGTGACGTAATATATACCCATAAGGCAATAACAGGAATACTTTTATTAGTTTTACTGTTGGCGTATATTGCTTTGGACTAAGGATTTCATATCAGCCTAAATGTACAAATCTAGAATCACTTCATAGAGAAAAGAATTTGCACAAATTACCCTGAGGTTTTGTATTAAAATGCTATTAATATCTCACTGATGCCATAAGAAGGAACATACCCCACCTTTATGAATGATTTTGCCTAGTAAGCTCAGTCAGCAGTGGCCATTGTGGTTTGGAAAAAAGATGCTTAGTATGATGACTGTCTGTTTCTACAAAATTTTCAGGAGACCTATTCTTCAATAGAAGGGAAGAGAATATTAGACCCAAACTGGAGCCATGCACAAAGGACCGCATCACATTAGAATATTTGATATGCAAAAACAAGAATGTTTTAGGTGAGGCAACAAGGTGTGTTATTGATGTCAAGCAGCAGACATATTTATAGAGACTGAGGAATGTGAGTGTCTGACTGCAAGCACTTTTACGTTCACTCAGCTGTATTGAGATTTTTTTTTATTAAATTGAAATATACCATGCTTTCAAAAAGCCCCCTTGTGCCACATCCAAATAAGAGCAGAATAGGTCCCTTATATGAGGAAACCACAAGTCTTGAAAACAGTGGTGTTCCTTGATGTTCTTTGGCTGCACTACTGTTTGGTTTAACTAGCATTTCTGGTAATGGAATTGCTTGAGTCTCATAATTAGTTTGCTTAGAATTTTGTTTCTGCCAGACCTCTTCCTGTTGACATATTCAAACTGAATCAAAATTATTTGTATGACATCATAAGCAGTGTAGGTATAGCATTTGAAAACAGTCTAAGGCTCTGATATATTAATTAATCTATTTGGGTGTGTTTGCTTGGAAACCTGGAATGAAGCCTATTTTAAAATATATTTGTTTTTAGACTATAATCTGAGAAAGAGAAAAATTTTAATCTCTATGACATTTTAAGAGAGTCATTCCCAATCTCTCAACATCTCATACTCCAACTAATTTATTTAGTGAAAGCGGGGAAAGTAGCAGAAACACTACCTAAGCATCATCAATATTTTTATATTAGAATCACCTATGAAGAAGGTTAAAGGAATCTTCATTATCTTTCCTAAACTAAGTGTTTGACATAAAAATTGAAACTGTGTATTGTCTTTCATTATCAAGTAATAAACTATAAATTTGTTATTAAAAATATGGATGTACAACAGGAAAATAGACTAGCTGTACTCTTGTTTAGCTATGGGATGCAGTAGGTTCTACTGTTAAAATTCTTTAAAATTATTAAGTGCTTGACCAAGAGACTGAAGAGCTAAGAGATTTAAAGCCAAAAAGTTAGGAGTCAACACCAATGGAAAAGCAAACAGAAAGTTTAAAGATAACATCTCTTAATATGTTATACTCTGAATGTAAGATGAATTTAAAAGACAGCATCTCTGATATTATAATGTAAGTTAATAGGACATGTTAAGTAGTAGCACTCCCAGTTTTTAAGAAACCCTTCTGTAGAGTAAGGGGAAACACCCTTTCCTGCTAACTAATTCCTAAATTAAATCAGGAAGAAATTCAATTTTCAATTCTGTTATCCATGAAATGTTAGGTTTAGTGATTTACTTAGAATTATAACCAGATCACCTTGGTTGCATCCAGGCTCTTCTACTTACTGCTGTGTAACCCTAGGCAGGACGTTTAACCTTCCAAGGTCTCAGTTTCTTCTGTAAGGGCACCTAGAGCCTAGGGATGTTTGGGGATTAAATAATATGATACATGTGATGTGCCTGACACTGTCTAGGCACATAGTAAACCTTAGCTCATGTTGTGGTGGAGATGGGATTTTTCTTTATTCATAAAGAGATCTTTGCTGGTAAGATCCACACTCACTGTTATTCTAAAATAAAACACCTATAAAGTAAAAATGGACCCCATCAAAACTACAGTTCTAGTGTTCGATGCATCGTCCACATTAGAAAATGTTCTGGAGGGGTAAATCATTGCTATGCCTGTGGAGCTACTTGTCATTATTCCTCAGACAATGAAGTCAGAGGCTGGGAGTGCCAAAATGAGCAAGGCAGCGTCTGCCCTTACAGAATTTATAGTGTGGGCGGGGAGATGGATTCGTATATAAATAACCCAGGGGAGTGAAGGAGTGAACAGAGCAGGTAGGGAGAGTGTTGATCTTGGACTGCCTATGAAAACGCTCAGCCACAGCCTTCCAAAATAGGACACTGCAGTTATGGTCATGACCCCGTCAAATGTTATCCTCTTCCCACAGGAGGGTGGGCCGCCTGGGGAAGCCTGTCAGTCTGATGTGGTGATCCAGGGAGAGGTGAGGTACCTATTAACTAAAGACATGATATGAAAATATGAGTTTGTAGAGTACTGAAATCATTTTAAGTAAGTGAACTCTGCTTTGGTAGGCACAGATAAAGCTTCAGTTTTTCCTTAAGACATCACCTGGTTCATAGGTTTACTTTTTAATCACAAAAAGAGGAAGTACGAGGGCTTCCCTGGTGGCGCAGTGGTTGAGAGTCCGCCTGCCGATGCAGGGGACACGGGTTCGTGCCCCGGTCCGGGAGGATCCCACATGCCGCGGAGCGGCTGGGCCCGTGAGCCATGGCCGCGCGTCCGGAGCCTGTGCTCCGCAATGGGAGAGGCCACAACAGTGAGAGGCCCGCGTACCGCAAAAAAAAAAAGAGGAAGTACGAGGTTTCTAGGGAAATAGATCTCAACCTCAGCTGCATGTTGGAATCACCTGGGCACCTTTAAAAAGAAACTTCATGCCTGGGGTATGTTCTGATTTAACTGGACCCGGGTATTAGTATTTTTTAAACTTTCCAGCTGATTCCATCCATACATTGAGAGCCACCACTCTATGTACCCTGCGTTTTGTTTCCCCCAAGATTTTCTAATAAATTTCAGGAGCCCGGCTCAGCCCAGATTCTGTCAACAGGTTTTCCAGTGGGTAATTCCTAATTTAATACCAGTACATGTGTTTTCCCTTTGGAAGCACATGGCACTCTCTGCTGTTTTAGTAGGTGATGTTGGCTCCTGGAGAAATACTCATCTTAGGCTCTGAGCAGAGTAGCGGTGGGCTTTCTCAGCTAGCACTCCACCCCCGGAGAGCAAGTCGCACCCATTTTTCCCATCTCAGTGGCATGACCAACCCACAGGTTTTGTTCCAGAACCATCTATTGAATAATTTAACAGTAGGTTCTTCCTGTCTACCCTAAATCTCTCATGCCACAGTTTGAGGCCTGTTTTTACATCTGAAATTGAAGCACTCTGTAGTCGGAACCTTAGTCTATCCATATACTTCTAGGTTCTTGAATCATCTGTTAGACTTATATACTCCTTTGCTTGTCTCGATTTAGGTAACATGTCTCTATAAATTCTGTTTCTATTGCTTTATTCTTTCAATCAAAAAATATCTATTGAATGACAAATATGGGTCAGACACTCTCCTGGACATTAGGGACAAAATAGTGTCCAAATCTGACAAAAATTCCCGCCTTCATGGGACTTATGGTCAAGGGGGAGGAGACAAGAGAAACACGTAAGTAAGTAAAGTGTGTAGCATGTTCAAAGGTGCCAAGTGCTATGGAGAAAAATAAGGCAGGGCAGGAAGAAAGGGAGTGCCGGGGCTGGGGTTGTAATACATGAAATCAGCTTTGCTGTATTATCCACTCGAGAGCTGGTGAAGGCTTGGCCCAGAGTGGTAGTGACAGAAATGGTGAAAAGTGGCTGGAATCTGGATAAGTTTCATCAAGTCCTGAAGAAGGCAAGGGATTGAGCCCTGCTGGTATCAGGAAGAGGAGAATTCCAGGCAGAGGGTACCGCAAATGCAAAGGCCCTGGGGCAGGAGTGAACCTGGGATTTGAAGAAACTGCAGGAAAGACCAGTGTGGCGGAGCTAGCCAGAGTGAAGCAGGCTATGACAGTGGTGCTGAGCATGGGAAGAGTGCAGACTATGTAGGGCCTAGTAAGATTTTTGTAAACATTTTGGCTTTTTCTGAGTGAGATGGAGTTGTCAGAAGGTTTTGAGCACAGGAGAAACCCAATATTTTAATAAGATCATTCTGCCACTCAGTTGAGGCAAATCTATATGGGTCAGTGGTAGAAGCAGGGAGACCAGTTGTGAGGCTATTGCAGTAATCTAGCTGAGAGATGATGATGGCTTGGACCGGGGTAATAACAATAGAGCTGAGTTGGAAATATTGAAATCTGGATATATTTTTGAAGGTGGAACTTGCTCTTAAATAAGTGTCTATCTAATATTTTTCCACATTCCTCTTGAAAGATGGAACTCAGACTCCAGTAAGGGACTGAATAATGCTAGTTATAGCAAAAGATTGACTTACAGACTCTTGTTACCACCAATTCAGTATCGTGTTTTTTGCAGGATGATGGTAGATTCACCATGGCTTCCCACAGTCCTGACTCTCCCATTTTCCTGCACTTGTGCTTTGCCAGTCATTTACAATTGAGAATTCTGACCCAAACTATCAATGATCACTCTTGCCTGCTGTTGCTTAGTAAGTACCTGTCCTTCCTTCTTGCAGTCTTTACCTTATTCTATGGTAGGTCCCTGGAAGGTGATTTAGACAGGCAATGGAAGTAGAGGAAAGAATATGATACTGCTACAATTATTATCTAGGAGCCCAAGTTCAAAATAAATCAGGCCGAGAACCTCTCTTTTCCCACTCCTCTCCTATCTTCCCTCTCCCAACTCCCTGAACAAGGCAGAGAAAGATTTTCCTTTTCAACCTCTGCATAAATCTCCCAGGTAGCCTTTTATACCTTCTTTGCTTCTCCTCTGCGCTGAAGCAGAGTGTGGATGTCATGAGAAAATGCAGTGTTGCAAAAAAAAATCTGGTGGTTCTCTTCTTCAAAACTAAGTGCACCTAACTCTAAATTCTGGGGTATTTACAGAAATATTTCTGTTATACAGGCATACCTCACAGATGTTGTGTGTTTGATTCCCGACCACCACAATAAAGCAAATATTGCAATAAATAAAGTCACACCAACTTTTGGTTTCCCAGTGCATATAGAAGTTATGTTTATAGTACACTGTAGTCTATTGTGTGCAATAATAGCATTATATGTAAAAAACAATGTACATACCTTAATTTTCTTTTTTTTTTTTTTCATTTATTTCTGATCTGATTTTTATGATTTCTTTCCTTCTGCTAACTTTGGGATGTTTTTGTTCTTCTTTCTCTAATTGCTTTAGGTGCAAGGTTAGGTTGTTTATTCGAGATGTTTCCTGTTTCTTAAGGTGGGATTGTATTGCCATAAACTTCCCTCTTAGAACTGCTTTTGCTGCATCCCATAGGTTTTGGGTCGTCGTGTCTCCATTGTCATTTGTTTCTAGGTATTTTTTAATTTCCTCTTTGATTTCTTCAGTGATCACTTCGTTATTAAGTAGTGTATTGTTTAGCCTCCATGTGTTTGTATTTCTTACAGCTCTTTTCCTGTAATTGATATCTAGTCTCATAGCATTGTGGTCGGAAAAGATACTTGATACAATTTCAATTTTCTTAAATTTACCAAGGCTTGATTTGTGACCCAAGATATGATCTATCCTGGAGAATGTTCCATGAGCACTTGAGAAAAATGTGTATTCTGTTGTTTTTGGATGGAATGTCCTATAAATATCAATTAAGTCCATCTTGTTTAATGTATCATTTAAAGCTTGTGTTTCCTTATTTATTTTCATTTTGGATGACCTGTCCATTGGTGAAAGTGGGGTGTTAAAGTCCCCTACTATGATTGTGTTACTGTCGATTTCTCCTTTTATGGCTGTTAATATTTCCCTTATGTATTGGGGTGCTCCTATGTTTGGTGCATAAATATTTACAGCTGTTATATCTTCTTCTTGGATCGATCCCTTGATCATTATGTAGTGTCCTTCTTTGTCTCTTCTAGTAGTCTTTATTTTAAAGTCTATTTTGTCTGATATGAGAATTGCTACTCCAGCTTTCTTTTGGTTTCCATTTGCATGGAATATCTTTTCCCATCCCCTTACTTTCAGTCTGTATGTGTCTCTAGGTCTGAAGTGGGTCTCTTGTAGACAGCATATATATGGGTCTTGTTTTTGTATCCATTCAGCCAGTCTGTGTCTTTTGGCGGGAGCATTTAGTCCATTTACATTTAAGGTAATTATTGATATGTATGTTCCTATTCCCATTTTCTTAATTGTTTTGGGTTCGTTATTGTAGTTCTTTTCCTTCTGTTGTGTTTCTTGCCTAGAGAAGTTCCTTTAGCATTTGTTGTAAAGCTGGTTTGGTGGTGCTGAACTCTCTCAGCTTTTGCTTGTCTGTAAACGTTTTAATTTCTCCATCAAATCTGAATGAGATCCTTGCTGGGTAGAGTAATCTTGGTTGCAGGTTTTTCTCCTTCATCACTTTAAGTATGTCCTGCCACTCCCTTCTGGCTTGTAGAGTTTCTGCTGAGAGATCAGCTGTTATCCTGATGGGGATTCCCTTGTGTGTTATTTGTTGTTTTTGCCTTGCTGCTTTTAATATGATTTCTTTGTGTTTAATTTTTGACAGTTTGATTAATATGTGTCTTGGTGTATTTCTCCTTGGATTTATTCTGTATGGGACTCTCTGTGCCTCCTGGACTTGATTAACTATTTCGTTTCCCATATTAGGGAAGTTTTCAACTATAATCTCTTCAAATATTTTCTCAGTCCCTTTCTTTTTCTCTTCTTCTTCTGGAACCCCTATAATCCAAATGTTGGTGTGTTTAATGTTGTCCCAGAGGTCTCTGAGACTGTCCTCTGTTCTTTTCATTCTTTTTTCTTTATTTTGCTGTGCAGCAGTTATTTCCACTATTTTATCTTCCACCTCACTTATCCGTTCTTCTGCCTCAGTTATTCTGCTATTGATCCCATCTAGAGTATTTTTTATTTCATTTATTGTGTTTTTAATCGATGCTTGATTCATCTTTAGTTCTTCTAGGTCCTTGTTAACTGTTTCTTTCATTTTGTCTATTCTATTTCCAAGATTTTGGATCATCTTTACCATCATTATTTTGAATTCTTTTTCAGGTAGACTGCCTATTACCTCTTCATTTGTTAGGTCTGGTGGGTTTTTATCTTGCTCCTTCTCCTGCTGTGTGTTTTTCTGTCTTCTCATTTTGCTTATGTTACTGTGTTTGGGGTCTCCTTTTTGCAGGCTGCAGGTTTGTAGTTCCCGTTGTTTTTGGTGTCTGTCCCCAGTGGCTAAGGTTGGTTTAGTGGGTTGTGTAGGCTTCTTGGTGGAGGGGACTACTGCCTGTGTTCTGGTGGATGAGGCTGGATCTTGTCTTTCTGGTGGGCAGGTCCACGTCTGGTGGTGTGTTTTGGGGTGTCTGTGGACTTTTTATGATTTTAGGCCACCTCTCTGCTAATGGGTGGCGTTGTGTTCCTGTCTTGCCAGTTGTTTGGCATAGGGTGTCCAGCACTGTAGCTTGCTGGTCGTTGAGTGAAGCTGGGTGCTGGTGTTGAGATGGAGATCTCTGGAAGATTTTCGCCGTTTGATATTATGTGGAGCTGGGAGGTCTCTTGTGGACCAGTGTCCTGAAGTTGGCTCTCCCACCTCAGAGGCACAGCACTGACTCCGGGCTCCTCAATTTGGGATGATGTGTTGTCTATTCATGTATTCCACAGATGCAGGGTACATGAAGTTGATTGTGGAGCTTTAATCCACTGCTTCTGAGGCTGCTGGGAGAGGTTTCCCTTTCTCTTCTTTGTTCTCACAGCTCCTGGGTCTCAGCTTTGGATTTGGCCCCGCCTCTGCGTGTAGGTCGCCGGAGGGCGTCTGTTCTTCGCTCAGACAGGACAGGGTTAAAGGAGCAGCCTCTTCGGGGGCTCTGGCTCACTCAGGCCCGGCGGGAGGGAGGGGCACGGAGTGCGGGGCGAGCCTGCAGCGGCAGAGGTTGGCGTGACGTTGCACCAGCCCGAGGCGCGCCGTGCGTTCTCTCAGGGAAGCCGCCCCTGGATCTCGGGACCCCGGCAGTGGCAGGCTGCACAGGCTCCCGGAAGGGCGGTGTGGGCAGTGACCTGCGCTCGCACACAGGCTTCTTGGCGGCGGCAGCAGCAGCCCCAGTGTCCCACACCCGTCTCTGGGCTCCGCGCTTTCAGCCGCGACTCGCGCCCGTCTCTGGAGCTCCTTTACGCGGCGCTCTTAATCCCCTCTCCTCGCGCACCAGGAAAGCAAGAGGGAAGAAAAAGTCTCCTGCCTCTTCGGCAGCTCCAGAGCTTTCCCGGACTCCCTCCCGGCTAGCTGTGGCACGCCAGCCCCCTTCAGGCTGAGTTCTCGCCGCCAGCCCCAGTCCTCTCGCTGCGCTCTGACCGAAGCCCGAGCCTCAGCTCCAGCGCCGCCCGCCCCGGCGGGGGAGCAGACAAGCCTCTCGGGCTGGTGAGTGCCGCTCGGCACCGCTCCTCTGTGCGGGAATCTCTCCGCTTTGCCCTACCCAGGTATGTGGGGAGTTTCTTGCCTTTTGGGAGGTCTGGGGTCTTCTGCCAGCGTTCAGTAGGTGTTCTGTAGGAGTTGTTCCACGTGTAGCTGTATTTCTGGTGTATCTGTGGGGAGGAAGGTGATCTCCGCGTCTTACTCTTCCGCCATCTTACCCGGAAGCTCCATACCTTAATTTTAATGTACTTTATTGCTAAAAAATGTTAACCATTATCTGACAATGTAGGGTGGCCACAAACCTTCGATTTGTGAAGAACAATAAAACGGGTATAATAGTTATTCATTTTTAACAACTGAGAGAATTTCAGAATACATGTATACTCATTCTTCATCATTCATTCATTCAGCAACTACTTACCGAGTCCTTTTTATGTGCCAGGCACTGTTCTGCACACTGGGAGGTACGAGTGAACAAAACAAAGTATCTGTTTCTTATGGAACGTACCTTATAATGCAGGAGACAGACAAAAACACTAGTAAACACGTATGTAGTACATCTGATAAAGATAATGCTGTTGATAAAAGTCACTTAGGAGAATGAAAAAATGGAATGCTTGGATAGTGTGCCACTGGTGGTGGCAAGTTACTATGAATATTTTAAAGAGGGTCACCAGAGACAGTGTTCCATTATCATGTTAATGATAATATGACATTTTCACAGTAACCTAAACAAGTGAGAGAGTAATTCAATCCCACATCTGGTGGGAAAATGCTCCTTGCTGTAGAAGTCCTTAGGTAGTTTTCTTCTCTCTGTATACTTCCAAAGTGACTTCATACTGTTCCATGGCTTTAGTCACTTCCTATACCCTGATGACCCCCAAATTTATATCTCCAGCCCATATCTTTCCTAACTCTAGCCTAGTATATCCAGCTGTTTATGGAGTCCCTCCTCTTGGTCATCTTAATAGATGTCTCATATTTAACATGTCTCTAACCAAATTCCTCATTCCCCCCCCCCCAGATTTACTCTTTCTGTCGTTTCCTTCTCCCTTCAGAAAATGTCACCTCCATCCTTTCTGTTCCTCAAGTCAAAAATCTTGGTGTCATCTTCTTCTCTCTCAAACCATACATCTGATCCATCAGATACATCATGAGTCACTTATACTGGGGAAAACAAGAAAAGGAGGAAACTTGGGGAGTTGGGATGAAAACATTAAGGTTAAATATAAATAGAAAGCAGAGCACTAATAGAAGTATCTGCGGGTTGTATTTGATGATATGAAGAAAAATTGAAGCTAAGGGAACATGTACCCTAGAACTCAGGTTGACATGAAATCATAAGTCAGATTCCCCTAAAAGAGCTACAATTTCAGAATGGTCCACATGTTTGGGTATGTCTTAACATCAAGAATTAGTTGTTTGTCTTCTTGGTATTGAGCTGCATGAGCTGAAGACCTAAATAGACATTTCTCCAAAGAAGATATACAGATTGCCAACAAACACATGAAAGGATGCTCAACATCACTAATCATTAGAGAAATGCAAATCAAAACTACAGTGAGGTATCACCTCACACCAGTCAGAATGGCCATCATCAAAAAATCTACAAACAATAAATGCTGGAGAGGGTGTGGAGAAAAGGGAGCCCTCTTGCACTGTTGGTGGGAATGTAAATTGATAGAGCCACTATGGAGAACAGTATGGAGGTTCCTTAAAAAACTAAAAATAGAACCACCATATTGACCCAGCAATCCCACTGCTGGGCATTATACCCTGAGAAAACCATAATTCAAAAAGAGTCATGTACCACAATGTTCATTGCAGCTCTATTTACAATAGCCAGGACATGGAAGCAACCTAAGTGTCCATCGACAGATGAATGGATAAAGAAGATGTGGCACATATATACAATGGAATATTACTCAGCCATAAAAAGAAATTAAATTGAGTTATTTGTAGTGAGGTGGGTGGACCTGGAGTCTGTCATACAGAGTGAAGTAAGTCAGAAAGAGGAAAAGCAAATACCATATGTTAACACATATATATGGAATCTTAAAAAAAAAAAAGTCGTTGTGAAGAATGTAGGGGCAGGACAGGAATAAAGACGCAGATGTAAAGAATGTACTTGAGGCCACGGGGAGGGGGAAGGGTAAACTGGGACGAAGTGAGAGAGTGGCACGGACATATATACACTACCAAATGTAAAATAGATAGCTAGTGGGAAGCAGCCGCATAGCACAGGGAGATCAGCCCGGTGCTTTGTGACCACCTAGAGGGGTGGGATAGGGAGGGTGGGAGGGAGACACGAGAGGGAAGAGATATGGGGATATATGTATGTGTATACCTGATTCACTTCGATATAAAGCAGAAACTAACATACCATTGTAAAGCAATTGTACTCCAATAAAGATGTTAAAAAAAAAAAAAGAATTAGTTGGCAGAACTAAGGCTGCCAACCTTAGTTCTTCCCAATTAACCCATGGATTGGGAAGAGACTTCAGGTACCTATGGGAATTTTTTACATAAAGTGGACCTAAAGCATTTTCTGTCCCCTGCTTCTGGAAACATTGTGTGATCTGAAACTGGAAGCAAGAAATTCAGAATCATAATTATAAAAAGACAATGGGGCTTCCCTGGTGGCACAGTGGTTGAGAGTCTGCCTGCCAATGCAGGCCCTGGTCTGGGAGGATACCACATGCTGCGGAGCAACTAGGCCTGTGAGCCACAACTACTGAGCCTGCAGGTCTGGAACCTGTGCTCCACAACAAGAGAGGCCCGTGCACCGCGATGAAGAGTGGCCCCCGCTTGCCGCAACTAGAGAAAGCCCTCGCACAGAAACGAAGACCCAACACAGCACCCTCCCAAAAAATTAATTAATTAATTTAAAAAAAAAGAATGAACATTTGAACCATTTTTTAGAAAAACAAATCCTCTTTGTAGACATATCTGCAACAAAGCAAAACACTGCTGAAGCATCAAGAAAGGGAGGATCTGATAATTTTCTAGGGGCAAGAGATGGTTAATCGTTAAATGTCTTGACCAAATTAACTTGAATAAGAACAATGAAAAGGAAGTAAGTAGTCACTGTCCTTCTATTTTATTTTGGTATATGTTTCCCAGTATTCAAATTCTTAGTACAGTACAGGAGGTTCTTGCTGTTTTGCTGCACTGAGTTCCTGAAAGTCACATGCAGATCCCCCTAAAGGAGATTGGAACAGTGTGAAATTGGGGTATTGCATTCTCCACCCAAGGGTTTACCATCAAACAAAAAATAGGTGTAACCAAGAGTATAATATAAAAGATCTTCTGTGGTTCTGGTAAAATTGTGTTTTTCTCTCTACTTACAACAGAAGTGTAAGTGCAATACTAGTTACCCCCTCGTGGAGAGAAGCTGAGTCCTTTGTAAACTTTTAAAAGATCTTTCCTCAGACTGGATTTCTCTCTCAGTGCCAGATTTTAGGCTAGAGATTTGATTGCCCTGAATTCAGTCCTCAGACAGCTAACTCCCCAAATAGGCTTTTTGGCCAATGGATGACAAGGCTGAATTTCCCATAAAGGAGGTTGTTAGAGACTAAAATAATTTCTCTCATGAAGTAGAATGAGTTTGAGCATTGGAATCTGACAGAGCGGAGTGGGAAGTTTTGGTGTGCCAGTCACAGGCTTTGTAACCTTGGAGAAATCATTCATCTCTCTTGTACATTTCTTCTTCTGAAGAGCTAAGATAATACCTGCCTCATGGGTTTCATGTGGAAGCTCAACAGATAACTTGTTTAATGCCTGGTATTTAGTAGGCATAATAATATTAAATATTCATTGTTATATCTTTCCTCTCTCTTTTAACAAAAGTGATCTTTCAAAGCTTGTTTCTTTTGTTTTATAAAGAATTGTTTTTAGTTTGATACCTCAAGTTAGAGCTGAAGGCTCTAAACACCAAGAAATTCTTATTCTTAATAGTAAATTCCCTATCACACTTATCAAATTGGATTGTTAGCTCTATTGATAATGTTAGTAGTTGTCATATATGAGTGCTAATTTCCTGCCTAGTACAGCAATTAGTGTTTGCCAGAATTACCTCTTATACACTTCCCAGAAACCCAGTGAAGGAAGATACCATCCTTTTCCCCATTTTAAAGATGAGGAAACAGAAGGATTGAGTAACCTGTTCATGGTCACCCAGCTCACAAGTGGCAGAGCCAGGATTCAGACCTGGACACTTTGACTTCAGTCCTGCGCCCTGAATACTATAATACTAGAGTAATCATTTAATACTGCAGTAGTACATTAATATGAATGTCTCTTCTTGCCTTAGTCACCAGGGACATAACTCCTCCAAAAATGTAGAGACTGGGCATGGAAAATGTAACCTATTCCTTCTGTTTTTATTTCTTTTGCCTTTTCCTATAATAAAACCAGAGATCGAGACTGAGTAGAGATTCTATACCATTTGGGGAAAAATAAGTGTGTGAAAATAATACATTAAGCTGAACTTTTAAAATCATTTAAGATCACATGTCACTGAGGAAAGTCTCATTTGATCCCTGCAGACCCTTTGCTTTCCCCCTATTTAATTCTGTGAATTAAAAGAAAGGTACAGATTATTTTTTAGATCAACTTAGTCTTTATTACCGTGCTTCCACTCCCTTGGATATTTTTTCTTTAATCCGTTTACATGTTTTTTGCCTGTTGCCATGGTAAAGCTCATTCCATGATATGAGAGATCTTGGTGCCAAAGAAGGTTTTCCTAGTGTTAAATCCTGCATTTTCACTTCCACATTTTTATCTTGGTGTTACTAGGGCAACCCAAATAATTTCATTTTCTCTTTGAAGTTTTAAAGCTGTTATACCCTCATGCTGACTCATTCATGTTCTTACCACTTTTTTCTAGTTTAATCCCTGCAGCTACTTTCTTTCCACACACGTTTTTCTGCTTTTCTGTAGTCATAACAGCTGATGTACTGCAGTGTAGTGGTTAAGTATTTGGGGGATTACAAATCCCATTGAGGATTAGAAAAGAGCTATGGACTTTCTCACCAGAAAGAAGCACCAGTTTAAGAAAAAAGGATGAATATACAATGGGGAAAGGATTGTCTCTTTAATAAATGGTGCTGGGAAAACTGGACAACCACATGCAAAAGAATGAAACTGGAACACTATCATATACCATACACAAAAATCAATTCAAAATGAGTTAAAGACCTGAAACCATAAAACTCCTAGAAGAAAACATAGCGGGTAAGATCATTGACATCATTCTTAGCAGTGAGCTCTTGACACCCAAAACAAAGGCAACAAAATCAAAAATAAACAAGTGGGATTACATCAAACTGAAAAGCTTCTATACAGGAAGGGAAACCATCAAGAAAATGAAAAGGCAACATACGGTATGGGAGAAATTATTTGCAAGTCATATATCTGATAAATGGTTAATATCCAAAAAATATGAAGAACTCATACAACTCAATAGGAAAAAAAAAACCCAAACAATCCAATTTTTAAAAATAGGCAGAGGATTTGAATAGATATTTTTCCAAAGAAGACATACAAATTACCGACAAGCACATGAAAATGTGCTCAACGTCACTAATCATCAGGGAAATGCAAATCAATGGCTATCATCAAAAAGACAAGATATAACAAGTGTTGGTGAGGATATGGAAAAAGGGTAACCCTTGTGCACTGTTGGTAGGAATGTAAATTGGTGTAGCCACTATAGAAAACAGTATGGTGTTTCCTCAAAAAATTAAAAATAACACTACCATATGATATAGCAATTCCACTCTGTGCATTTATCCAAAGGAAACAAAAACACTAACTGGAAAAGATGTCTGCACCCCCATGTTCATTGCAGCATTATTTACAGCAGCCAAAATAGAGAAACAACTGAAGAGTCCTCTGATGGATGAATGAATAAAGTAAATGTGGTATCTATATACAATGGAATATTACTCAGTCATGAAAAAGGAGGAAATCCTGCCATTTCCAACAACATGGATGGACTTTGAGGGCATTATGCTAGGTAAAATAAGTGAGACAGAGAAATACTATGTGAATTCACTTGTATGTGGAATCTTAAAACAAACAAACAAACAAAAAAACTCACAGATACACAGAAGAGACTGGTGGTTACCAGAGGCTGGGCAGGGGGTGGGCACGGGGGTCATGGCTGAAATGGGTGAAGGCGGTTGAAAGGTACAAACTTCCAGTTATAAGATAAATGAATTCTGGGGATGTAATGGACAACATGATGACTATAGTTAACAATGCTGTATTGTATATTAGAAAGTTGCTAAGAGAGTAGATCTTAAAAGTTCTCATCATGAGAAAAAAAATTTGTAACTGTGTGGTGATGGATATTAACTAAACTTGTTGTGGTAATCATTTCACAATATATAATATGTCAAATCATTATGTTGTACAGTTAAAAATAATACAATGTTATATGTCAGTTATATCTCAATTACAAAAAGAAATAATGGATGGAAATATTGAATAAATAGTCTCTCTTATCCAAATTTATTTGGTTCTTGGGTTTTGAATACCAAGTTGCAAGAGTTTGTGTAACAAAATATCTATCCCAGTCTATTCCAGTGCAGATTGTGAAAGTTAAGGTACCTATTTATTTCCATTTTTTATTTTATTTTATTTATTTTTGGCTGCATTTGGGTCTTTGTTGCTGCGCACAGGCTTTCTCTAGTTGCGGTGAGCAGGGGCTACTCTTCGTTGCGGTGCACAGGCTTCTTATTGCAGTAGCTTCTCTTGTTGGGGAGCACAGGCTCAGTAGTTGTGGTGCACGGGCTTAGTTGCTCTGCAGCATGTGGGATCTTCCCAGACGAAGGCTCGAACCTGTGTCTGCTGAATTGGCAGGCAGATTCTTAACCACTGTGCCACCAGGGAAGCCCCTATTTCCATTTTTATTTTTACTTCATCCCAGGACAATTTCATGCTTGTTTTATATCTCTGTCCTTCTCTGACAGGGCTCTTGGCAAACTGCCTGCAGAGGTTAAATGGCTAGTTGGTGTGCTTCTTTCCTAGTGCTGGTCTGGCTCACATAAACCCTTTGGGTTTGAATCCATATAAATAGATGAGGAGCAAAAAGAAGGGATAACACATTTTGAGTCTCCTTGTTTATAGATCTGTTGCCCACATACTCAGCTATCGCTTTTTATTTATCTTTTATCCCCAGTACTTGACACAGAGTGGTTGGATAACAAATGTTGAAAGAGGAAGAATGGGAGGGATGGAGGAAAAAGGAAGGGAAAGAGGAAGAAAGAAATGGAAGGAAGAAGGTTCTACCCAAGGGAGGAAAAGAAAAAAAATAAATAAAACAGACTAAAGGAGACTCTCCTCTGACCAAAGACTGAATTTCCTGTGTGTAACTCAGAAGTCAGTTCCGAAGGAGGAATTCTAGACAGATTCTGAGTGAGATGACTACTCTGCAGGCTGGTACACATTTGGATGGATGCAGGTGAGAAGAGCAGCCTTTGGCCCTCATAGCTGCCACCTTAGAAAAAACTGCTGGTGAGTCCTGGTGACTTTTTGTCTTTTCAGTCTAAGAACATGTAACTTGGGGCACCCTGTCTCATGGAATCTGAACGAGCTCAGGCTACCCCTTTCCTCATGTCTCCAGAGACAGAAGATATCAAGTCTAACCTTGTTCGAATAAACAGAACCAAAACCTTTCTAATGAGTGATGGAGGGCAAAATGATATGTCTCAAAGTGGGAACCAAAAGCCGTCACATTTCAGACCTTTCATTCTGCCCAGAATGTTCTCCTGGTCCTGGGCTCCAACTTTATCAAAGTAACTATTCCTACCTATACTTCCTATTTTCATGCAGGCATCACTTCCTAAACCCCCTGTAGCTCAGTTACCTCAGTATAGTAAGTCCCCTACATACGAACGAGTTCTGTTCTGAGAGCACGTTCATAAGTCCAGTTTGTTGGTAAGTCCAACAAAGTTAGCCAAGGTCCCCAACTAACCCAGTCGGCTCTATGGTACTGTGCTGTAATAGGTTTATAATACTTATCACACAAATAATACATAAAAAACAAACAAAAAATAAAACATTTTTAATCTTACAGTACAGTTCCTTGAAAAGTACAGTAGGGCTTCCCTGGTGGCGCAGTGGTTGAGAATCTGCCTGCTAATGCAAGGGACACGGGTTCGAGCCCTGGTCTGGGAAGATCCCACATGCCACGGAACAACTAGGCCCATGAGCTACAACTACTGAGCCTGCACATCTGGAGCTTGTGCTCCACAACAAAAGAGGCCACGACAATGAGAGGCCCGCGCACCGTGATGAAGAGTGGCCCCCGCTTGCCGCAACTAGAGAAAGCCCTTGCACAGAAACAAAGACCCAACACAGCCAAAAGTAAAAATAAATAAATTTAAAAAAAGAAGGCTCAACATTTAAAAAAAAAAAAAAAAAGCTCCCCAAGTGATTCTAATTTATAAAAAAAAAAGAGAAAAGTACAGTAGTACAGTACAGCATCTGGCATCGAGTGAACAGGCAAGAAGAGTTACTGACTGGAGGAGGGATAGGAGGTGGGAGATGGTAGAGCTGAAGGATCGTAAGCAATAGGGGACCAAGGGCAAGCTGCAATTGCAGTCACGCCTGACGTTGATGGCACAAGTTCTGGTTCCTTGCTGGATTCAATTCTATCTACCCTCTTAAAAAAATGATCCAGTGATATCTGGGTAGTAGCTATTTTTATCTCATCATAGATGACAGGGTAGCACTGGATTGCATTCTGAACGCTGCTGCAGCCTTCGTGTACCGTTCTACGTTCGGGTTCTGTGCCTCAAAAACTAACAGTACCTTCTCAAATAAAGAAAATCCCCTTGCCATTTCCTGCATCGTGAATCTCTTCAGTTCTTCAGTTACTACTTCTTCCTCTTGTCTCTCTTCGTCCTTTTTCTGGGCCTCCAATTCCATCAGGTCTTCATCAGTAAGCTACACAATGTAAGTACACAAAAACACAACCACTTGTAGAGGATGCACGCACGTGACAGTGTACGCCAGACACGTGAACTAACTTACGTGATTGGACATGTGAACACATTTGTATCTTTGAAAGTTCACAACCTGAAGGTTCGTATGTAGGGGACTTACAGTATACTACCAGAGTACCCAAAACTTCCACTTCATCATACCTGTCACAATTGTGATTAAATGGTTGTGTGTCATTATTTACTATGTCTTTTCACCATGATATAAGGTTCATAAGGACAGGAGTTATATCTGTCTTAATCATTGGTATATCCACATTAGTGAGCTCAATACCTTGCAGATAGAAGCTACTCTAGTACTTGTAGAAAGAATGAATAAAGCTGCCAGGCACTGTGGTAGGTGCTAGGAATATAGAGCTTTTCAAAGGCACCGAATCTATCCTTGAAAAAGTTTGTGCCTCTAGAGTAGCTATCTCTAATGATAATATATCCCTCTCTCAGCCTCCAGAAAGGAAAGACCAAGGATGAATCAAAATCCTGGACTTCTACACCTCATTTCCCTAGGTCCCACTTCTTTCCCACAAGAATACCAACACTTTTCATATCTAAGAACATTGAGTAGAAATGAACCAACTTATCTCTCACCAATTTCTATTCCTTTGTTGAGTAGGCATTTACTTTCTTTTTCCAGAAACAAGTTTAACTTATGTCTGTATAACCATATTTTAGGGCCCTAAAACATTGGTCTGTTAAGTTTTTAACATGGGTCATCTGAAATAGGATTAAACATTACAGGATAAGTAAAAACAAATAAATCCCCGGGCTTCGCTGGTGGTGCAGTGGTTGAGAGTCCGCCTGCCGATGCAGGGGACACGGGTTCGTGCCCCGGTCCGGGAAGATCCCACATGCTGCGGAGCGGCTAGGCCCGTGAGCCATGGCCGCTGAGCCTGTGCGTCCAGAGCCTGTGCTCCGCAACGGGAGAGGCCACAACAGTGAGAGGCCCACGTACCGCAAAATAAATAAATAAATAAATAAATCCCCACAGTTGTTCCGTAAACCTTGTCTTTTCCCTTGGCCCTAAGCCACCCAAAAGATTATTCACTCATTCCTAAATCTCATTTTACTTCAGAATTTCCAAGGATCTCTCAGCTTTGAAATGTCTGACTTTTTTTTTTTTCAATACACGGGCCTCTCACTGTTGTGGCCTCTCCCGTTGCGGAGCACAGGCTCCGGACGTGCAGGCTCAGCGGCCATGGCTCATGGGTCCAGCCGCTCCGTGGCATGTGGGATCCTCTCGGACCGGGGCACGAACCTGTGTCCCCTGCATCGGCAGACGGACTCTCAACCACTGCGCCACCAGGGAAGCCCAAATGTTTGACTTTTAAAAAGAAATTTTACTTGTTTCTTCCTCACTTTTTCCTTCTAAATCTGTTTTTAAATGTCTATGATCTTTCTGCATAGTTTTTCACTATTTGTGATTAATAATTAAAACCTCCCAATTTAACGACTCTTCAATCAGTTTTATTCCTTTCAAGCATCCTCAATCTGCCTTTTCATCCTACTGATGAAGTTGTTGAATAAAACTGCTTTAGATAACTAGATGTCACCATGCAAGCTGATATATTACTGGGCTTTAGTATCTTGTTTTCTAGGTCTTTGAACCATTTAAAAATACATTTGGCAGAGCTCAATATCTTTGAAATAGTTTTCTCAGGAAGACCGCATCTGGCCCCAAGCCATCTTTCTTACTAATAATAGCAACTGCAAGTAAACAATTTCAAAATATTGCTATACAGTTTGTCTATAAAGATGGCACTGTTTGGGGTCTTATTCCAAGTTAGCTGATGGGCTCTAAATTTTTCCCTCTGTTTTCTTTTTGCTGACAAAGTATTCAAATTAATAAGTCTGAGATCTCACACTTGGAACTGTTTTTGGAACTGTTCTTGGAACTTTGTTTTTAATGAATTATTAATTTGTTTGATTAATATATATTGAGCACCTGCTACGTGCCAAGACTGTTAGGTGTTGGGAAGACAATGAAGACCAACATTCATCCAGAACTACACAAATGAATGGAAAATGGTGTCTATGACAGGGACTACCAAGAGAGATCCACAGTGCTGTGAGAGCCTGTAGTGTTGGATTTGCCTTAGTTAGGGAGATCAAGGACAGCTTCTCTGAGTAAGTGGTACTAGAGCCAAGCTCTGCAGGATACACAGGAGTCTGAAAAGTGAGGAGAGATTGAAAGAACATTCCTATCGTAGGGTTAGCACCACAAGGACCTGCTACTATTGCTTGTATCTCCTTTGTAGTGACTTTTTGAGAGCCCCAGAGATCACTCAACCTTTGCAGTCATGTACATCACCTAGTTTCTTTCCTTTTTCTGGAGGGCGGGAAATAGGGTTTTATTATGTGATGTTTTTGGAAAAGAATATATCATCTTCAGAAACATATATTTTAATGAATTGATTTATATTTTCCAAGGATTTTTTCATTTAGATTTTTGGCACAGTCTAGGTGTGAGAGGCAAGTAGCCTTTGACCATATTCTCTGAGAGCCTTCATATACAGAAGCTTCTTATGCCCTTTGTCAGCCTTTAGGATGTGAGACTCTAGGAGAACTGAATATCATCATGTTAGATTTTATTTAGCTTTGCTGTGAGAAAATAAGAGTTGGAAGAGGGAACTCATATAATGTCTAACTTGGAAAAGATGGGCCATTAAATCAATATGTTAACTTTATTTATTTATTTATTTATTTTCTTTTTGCGGTATGTGGGCCTCTCACTGTTGTGGCCTCTCCCGTTGCGGAGCACAGGCTCCGGATGCGCAGGCCCAGCGGCCATGGCTCACGGGCCCAGCCGCTCCGCGGCATATGGGATCCTCCCAGACCGGGGCACGAACCCGTATCCCCTGCATCGGCAGGCGGACTCTCAACCACTGCGCCACCAGGGAGGCCCAATATGTTAACTTTAGAGCCAAACCCAGCAAATATTTTTCTTTTAGGCACGAAGCCTTGGGTTAAATATTTATTGGTTGGATGGACAAAAACCTAATATTCCAATTTTCAGGTACATTCATGTCAGTTTTAATATTCTGACAGCAAAATTCTGGTCATTGTTGATTTTCTCCTGTAGTGTTTTTTTGTTTTTGTTTTTGTTTTTTCTTGGAGACTGGAGGATCTGAACTTCTTCCTTCCATCATGGATTTTACTGAGCACAGCCAACAGAAAAGACAGACCAAGAGCTAACTTCTTGAGAACAACCTTCTTGAAAAGCCCGAAAGAGATTTATTCAGCATTTAATATTTTTCTGCTATTAACAACCCTACCATGGTCCCTGATCTTAAAAGGGAAACTGTGAATGGCAGATTCTTATAAAGATGAGTTTAATAAAAAGGACGATAAAAATGGTCATACTATAAATCCATTAGTCTTTCAATCTCTCATTTTAACCGCCAATCTCTTGTTTCCTGAGGAGGGTTACTTATGTTTCCTACTGTATTTAACATGGCTGGAAATTTGAAATTTTACCCCATTAAAAATGATAGCTTAGTAGCAAAGTTTTGGTAACAAGTTGCTTTAACTTCCCTGTCACTCTTTTGATTGGTGCTCTGTTTTCATACATACCAGTCTACTTATGTGTGTGAAAAGGTGTTTGTAAAACACACCAAACTTTCTGTTGGAACAGAAAAGGCAACATTCCCCCCACAGAATCATTAGGAATTCGATTCAACAAACTATTGAGCATTTTAGGCCCCATAGCAAGCAATATGAAAGAAAAGGTGATCCCTGCCTTTTCAGACTGCTCTAGTTTGTGAAAAATAAACAAAAAAATTTTTAGGGCTTCCCTGGTGGCGCAGTGGTTGGGAGTCCGCCTGCTGATGCAGGGGACATGGGTTCGTGCCCCGGTCTGGGAAGATCCCGCATGCCGCAGAGCGGCTGGGCCCGTGAGCCATGGCCGCTGAGCCTGCACGTCCAGAGCCTGTGCTCTGCAACGGGAGAGGCCACAACAGTGAGAGGCCCGCGTACCGCAAAAACAAACAAACAACTTTTTAGTTTTAATGTTCTAGAGAGCAGGAATATTCCCGTCTTCTCCACCTACCTCTCCTCCCTGTCCCTTCCTCAGAAAGAAAGTTGCCTTCCAGGTAGATGGCTTCCTGCACTTGTTTAAATCTTCTGGCCTGCACAGTATATTCATGGTGTGTCAGCTGCTTAGAACTATTGTGCTTTCTTTGTTCAAGGGGAAAAACTGGACTGAAGATAAGCCTCAGTCTTTTTTTGTCCATTAAAGGAAGAAATAAATCATCTTTAAAACAATCATTACAGATTTACTAAATTGAAATCTAGACTTAGTTTTTGGATGTGAAGACTGGTAAGAACCGAAACCTCGTCTAAATCACATAAGGAGAAACACACAGTCTTTTCAAGGGTTTAGAATCCTATGGGGTTGGGGGGGGGGGGGGCTGCGGTTTGAGTATACACTAATTCCTGGAAGATTGTTCCTGGTTTAAAGGAAGTAGAAACAGTGTGGAATGAAGAGGTGAACAAGAAGACCAGTGGGGTGCAGAGAGCTGAGGGAATGAGTAACATTTTATGATAATCTTTTATGGTCAGGGTTTAAAAAACTATTAGATCACAATTTAGCCTCATTTTCAAAAAGATTTCTGGGTTGAAATTTACTTAAAATGTATAGAATAAGCATTACATAATTATTAATGTCATATACATGTAGCTGAAGCTCTTTGACAAAAATTCCAAAGAAATCAAGATCGCACTAAGATTTATAAATGCAGTATTCCAAACCATTATATTATAAATAAGACTTCTTTGTTTGGATCTGTTTTCTGCTACTTGTTTCTTAATAGGGTAATGTTTTGATAAGGGAGTCACAAAACGTGGCCATTGGGTACAGGTTGGTGCCTAAGAAGTCATCATCGAATGACACACCCTCTTTATAACTGGTGACAGACGTTGTACATTAAAATTTCAGTGACCCTTAACTTTGAAATTATAAATTATTCCTGACTCTTGTCCTCTTCTCAAAGTCTCTTCAGTAGTAGATGTTCTTTGAATAATCACTATTTACCGTGTGAAGCTGTGTGGTAATAGTTACTCTCTTATTTATTGTAGTATCAAACTATAACAGAGGATAATAACATAATAGAAGAATTTGGTCTTTACTACAAAATGCTCAATTGGGTGTGTGTATCTGTGTGTGACCGTGTGTATATGTTTAGGCCTTTTGAATTTAACAAATATGTATTGAGGGTCTATTCTAAGGCATTGTGCTATTTTCTAGAAGATACAAAGTTAAACAAGATATAAACCTTGTCCTCAATGAAATGAAAACAACAACCTCTTTAAATGCACCATTGGCACCAGAAACAATAATCAATCACATGTACAAAGAAGAGCAGTTACAATTCATGATTTTATAGGAATTTCTTTCAGGCACATTCTCCTAGGAGAGTACACAGGGGTGAGGCAGGCACTTTGTCTATTTTGTTCACTTCCATTCCACCAGCACCTAGCACGGTGCGTGACATATCTTAAAATTTATATTTTTAATGTATAGTTTAATATACATTTTAATACATATTTATTATAATGCTATAATTATTTATAGCAAGTGCATGTGTAAATGAATTATGCTTGTGAGAGAGAAAAATCAGCTACTGATAATAGCACATAACAAATTTTTGGTGGTGGTGGGATGAATTGGGAGATTGGGATTGACATATATACACTAATATGTGTAAAATAGATAACTAATAACCTGCCATATAAAAAAATTAAATTAAAAAAAAGCTTATGACTATGCTAAAGGTAACTGTGGAAACTAGTATGTAAAGCAACAGCCTTGAGATATGTGGCCTGAAGCACGGTGACTAAAGGGGTTTTCTTTAAATATGGGAAGGGTATAATGAGAAAGAGGTATTATATCTTAATTGATTAAAAGAGAACTAAAGGGCTTCCCTGGTGGTGCAGTGGTTGAGAGTCTGCCTGCCGAGGCAGGGGACACGGGTTTGTGACCCGGTCCGGGAAGATCCCACATGCCGCAGAGCAGCTGGGCCCACGAGCCATGGCCGCTGAGCCTGCATGTCCGGAGCCTGTGCTCCGCAATGGGAGAGGCCACAGCAGTGATAGGCCCGTGTACCACAAAAAAAAAAGAGAGAACTAAAATTGCCAGGTAGGCATAATTTTTGTTCCCCACCTCTCTTAGAAAAACAGGTTAAGCTCATTTTGAATACTTTTCAAATAATGTGATTGGGCCATTAATTTAACACATGGCATAGTGGAAATATCCAAGGAGATGATAGTACAGAAGTATCCATTGGGTTGCTAGTTCAACTTGCCTCATGGTTCCTCTGAGTCTAAAGTTCTCATTTATGGGACTATAAGAGCACTATAGCTTAAGAATCATTTAAATGTATTAATAATAGTTTATTTTTCATTTTATTTTCAAAGAGGGACATGAAAAGAGAAATTCTATTTAAACCATTTGTTTCCTAGTATATTTTAGATTCTGTACATTCAGATCAGCATGATGTAGTATTAACTAAGAGCTGTAGAGTAAGAGGTAAGATTTGATTAGAAGTCAAAGCTCACCACTAGCTGTGTTCCTTGGGCACGTCACCTAATCTCTCTTGGCTCAGGTTGTTCACTCATAAAATGAGAGTTATGGAGTGGATGATTTCTGAAAGTGCCTTTCGGGTTCTGAACTGTTATAACCCATTTATGAGTTTCTTTAAATTAAGTATATGTCTATAGAACCATATAATTATGGTCTTCTTTAGTGGATTTTTCTAAAAAAATTTTTTTGTCACATATACCACAGCTACAGAGTAAAACACAATCCAAAGTCACACTCTCCTAAGAAAGAAAGATATTTTTATAAAATTAGAAACTTTGGCTTTTGTCCTGTTTTTTATTTCCATCTTTGCACTGCTAGAGGAAAAGTAATTTGTTTTATAATTGACGTTTTGAGCATGTTCTGATGACTTTATTTTGATTGGTACCACTGAGAAGAACCCATAAATAAATCATGGTATTTCTGTGCCCTTCCTCTTTTGCACTGGTTTTCTGCACTGGCCTTGGCTGTGCCAATGTCCCAGCCCTGCACTGTGGGATCTTCCTCCCATGAGATTACTCAGACACACGCTTTGCTTTTATAATCTTTATTTCCAAAACGAAAAGCAATTGCACCCCCTATCTTTATTAAAATTACTAGTTATTCACTGATTTATTCAGCAAATATTGAGTGCCTACTATATGCCAAGCATTATTTTCTAGGTACAGGGACACGTCAAAATACAAAATAGAATTGAAAAGAAAGTTCCTGTCCTCAAGAAACTTTCATTCTTTTAGGGGAGACAGACAATAAGGAATATAAGTATTTTTTGACAGATGGGATGTGGGATGTAAGAGACAAAGAAGACTCACAGATAACTCCAGAAACATTGGTCTGAGCAACTGGAAAGATGGAGTTGCCATCAAGGGGGAAAAGTTGCAAGAGCAACAGGGCTTTGCCAGGGATGGGAGAGGTGGAGATAAGGGAATGGAACTGGAGTTAGTGTGGCACATAGTGAGTTTCATGTGTCTACTGGATGTCCAGATGGAGATACCGAGTAGGCAGTTGGGTCTGCCATTTAAAGCACTGTGCTCACAGGGGAGTGAGTTAGGGGAGAGAACTGCATCGAAGACTAAGCATTGGGCACACCAAAGTCAGAAGTCAGGGGGAAGATGAGGTAACAGACAAGTAGTTAAAGAAGGAACAGCATGGAAAACAGGAGGAAAACCTAAAGGCTGTGACATCCTGAAAGCCAAGTAGAGAATGGTCATTTTATGCCAAATGCTGAAGATAGAGCAGGTAAGGTGAGGGCTGAGAATTGACCATTAGATTTAGCCACATAGATGAATAATATATGTGGGTTTCTTTCCTGTAGAATTCACACCTGATGCTCAGGAATTACTGAATTTTTAAAATTCATTTTTGTAAGGAGACACTCACTATGTTACTGATACGATTACTATTATCACTTGGAATTGGCCCTTGTTTCCTTGAGCGGTATATGATTGTACTGTCTAAAGGTGATGCCATTCTCCAACTGCCAGAAAAATGTGGAACAAAGCACTGTTAACCATATATACCCACCTGATAGCCATTGGAAAACAGCGTTAGCAATCAGATTTGAATCAAAGTAGAATATGTTTCGTATTCTTAAAGTCATGGGTTAACAAATAGAGTAGAATTTGTTCTGTAATTAATTCTAGAGAAGATATTAAACTTCTCCTGAGAGGGAGGAAGACAGATTGTTTCAGGAAGAACCAGATAAATGAAAGAAATAAGAAACTCTGAGTTTGCAACTAACTTTACCAATATTCTTTACCAAAGGATTATATTATGTGATATTTTTGAGAGGTTAAATTTTATAGACAATGAAGCCATTAAAATGACTTTCGGTAATAAGTATTTTTAATAAAAGAAATGCAAATAGATTTCTGCAAAAGGATACAGAGGCAAATATATAACATAATATAAAAGTTTATATATTTTTAATTAGGATACCAGAATCTCTTTAAAAAAATTTTTTTTAAAATTTTTATTGGAGTATAGTTGCTTTACAATGTTGTGTTAGTTTCTACTGTACAGCAAAGTAAATCAGCTATACATATACATATATCCCCTCTTTTTTGGATTTCCTTCCCATTTAGGTCACCACAGAGCATTGAGTAGAGTTCCCTGTGCTATACAGTAGGTTCTCATTAGTTTTCAATTTTATACAGAGTATCAATACTGTATATATGTCAATCCCAATCTACCAATTCATCCTACCCCCCCCCTTGGTATAGGATACCAGAATCTCTTGATTGAATGTGAAATGCCATGTTTCCAAAGACATTATTAGGTAAGCTAAAATCTTACATAATGGTTGGAAATTAGAGCTGGAAGAAATATAAAGATAACCATTTATATTTCTAAAATAGAAAAATATTTTAAATATAAGTATAATTATCCTAATTGATCTTTAGGGGAAAAAACTATAAACTCAGAAGTTTATTCAGAAGTGGCTTCTTCAGCTTGAAATGGTCACAAGTCGTGTGGAAACTACAATGATAGTGAAAGAGAAATTGTGTCCTCACTGTAATACACAACTTTAAGAGGTGCTGAAATTTGTGAAAGAATACAAAATTTTTTTTCAATTAAGCAAGCACAAGGTTCATCTACCCTCTGTTTAGTTTTGGAGTTTTTAAGTCAACTTCTCATTTACTTCCTCCCTTTTTTTTTTTTTTTTTTACTTTTTTTTTTTTATTTTACAAATTTAATCAGTTATACATATACATATGTTCCCATATCCCCTCCCTTTTGCGTCTCCCTCCCACCCTCCCTATCCCACCCCTCCAGGCGGTCACAAAGAACCGAGCTGATCTCCCTGTGCTATGCGGTTGCTTCCCACTAGCTATCTACCTTACGTTTGGTAGTGTATATATGTCCATGCCGCTCTTTCACTTTGTCACAGCTTACCCTTCCCCCTCCCCATATCCTCAAGTCCATGCTCTAGTAGGTCTGTGTCTTTATTCCTGTCTTACCCCTATGTTCTTCATGACATTTTTTTTTCTTAAATTCCATATATATGTGTCAGCATACAGTATTTGTCTTTCTCTTTCTGACTTACTTCACTCTGTATGACAGACTCTAGGTCCATCCACCTCATTACAAATAGCTCAATTTCATTTCTTTTTATGGCTGAGTAATATTCCATTGTATATATGTGCCACATCTTCTTTACCCATTCATCCGATGATGGACACTTAGGTTGTTTCCATCTCCGGGCTATTGTAAATAGGGCTGCTATGAACATTTTGCTACATGTCTCTTTTTGAATTATGGTTTTCTCAGGGTATATGCCCAGTAGTGGGATTGCTGGGTCATATGGTAGTTCTATTTGTAGTTTTTTATGGAACCTCCATACCGTTCTCCATAGTGGCTGTACCAATTCACATTCCCACCAGCAGTGCAAGAGTGTTCCCTTTTTTCCACACCCTCTCCAGCATTTATTGTTTCTAGATTTTTTGATGATGGCCATTCTGACTGGTGTGAGATGATATCTCATTGTAGTTTTGATTTGCATTTCTCTAATGAGTAAAGATGTTGAGCATCCTTTCATGTGTTTGTTGGCAGTCTGTATATCTTCTGTGGAAAAATGTCTATTTAGGTCTTCTGCCCATTTTTGGATTGGGTTGTTTGTTTTTTTGCTATTGAGCTGCATGAGCTGCTTATAAATTTTGGAGATTAATCCTTTGTCAGTTGCTTCATTTGCAAATATTTTCTCCCATTCTGAGGGTTGTCTTTTGGTCTTGTTTATGGTTTCCTTTGCTGTGCAAAAGCTTTTAAGTTTCATTAGGTCCCATGTGTTTATTTTTGTCTTTATTTCCATTTCTCTAGGAGGTGGGTCAAAAAAGATCTTGCTGTGATTTATGTCATAGAGTGTTCTGCCTATGTTTTCCTCTAGGAGCTTGATAGTGTCTGGCCTTACATTTAGGTCTTTAATCCATTTTGAGCTTATTTTTGTGTATGGTGTTAGGGAGTGATCTAATCTCATACTTTTACATGTCCCTGTCCAGTTTTCCCAGCACCACTTATTGAAGAGACTGTCCTTTCTCCACTGTACATTCCTGCCTCCTTTATCAAAGATAAGGTGACCATATGTCCGTGGGTTTATCTCTGGGCTTTCTATCCTGTTCCATTGATCTATCTTTCTGTTTTTGTGCCAGTACCATACTGTCTTGATTACTGTAGCTTTGTAGTATAGTCTGAAGTCAGGGAGCCTGATTCCTCCAGCTCCATTTTTCGTTCTCAAGATTGCTTTGGCTATTCGGGGTCTTTTGTGTTTCCATACAAATTGTGAAATTTTTTGTTCTAGTTCTGTGAAAAATGCCAGTGGTAGTTTGATAGGGATTGCATTGAATCTGTAGATTGCTTTGGGTAGTAGAGTCATTTTCACAATGTTGATTCTTCCAATCCAAGAACATGGTACATCTCTCCATCTATTTGTATCATCTTTAATTTCTTTCATCAGTGTCTTATAATTTTCTGCATACAGGTCTTTTGTCTCCTTAGGTAGGTTTATTCCTAGATATTTTTATTTTTTGTTGCAATGGTAAATGGGAGTGTTTCCTTGATTTCACTTTCAGATTTTTCATCATTAGTATATAGGAATGCCAGAGATTTCTGTGCATTAATTTTGTATCCTGCAACTTTACCAAATTCATTGATTAGCTCTAGTAGTTTTCTGGTAGCATCTTTAGGATTCTCTATGTATAGTATCATGTCATCTGCAAACAGTGACAGCTTTACTTCTTCTTTTCCCATTTGGATTCCTTTTATTTCCTTTTCTTCTCTGATTGCTGTGGCTAAAACTTCCAAAACTATGTTGAATAAGAGTGGTGAGAGTGGGCAACCTTGTCTTGTTCCTGATCTTAGTGGAAATGGTTTCAGTTTTTCACCATTGAGGACGATGCTGTCTGTGGGTTTGTCATATATGGTCTTTATTATGTTGAGGAAAGTTCCCTCTATGCCTACTTTCTGCAGGGTTTTTATCATAAATGGGTGTTGAATTTTGTCAAAAGCTTTCTCTGCATCTATTGAGATGATCATATGGTTTTTCTCCTTCAGTTTGTTAATATGGTGTATCACGTTGATTGATTTGCGTATATTGAAGAATCCTTGCATTCCTGTAATAAACCCCACTTGATCATGGTGTATGATCCTTTTAATGTGCTGTTGGATTCTGTTTGCTAGTATTTTGTTGAGGATTTTTGCATCTATGTTCATCAGTGATATTGGCCTGTAGTTTTCTTTCTTTGTGACATCCTTGTCTGGTTTTGGTATCAAGGTGATGGTGGCCTCATAGAATGAGTTTGGGAGTGTTCCTCCCTCTGCTATATTTTGGAAGAGTTTCAGAAGGATAGGTGTTAGCTCTTCTCTAAATGCTTGATAGAATTCCCCTGTGAAGCCATCTGGTCCTGGGCTTTTGTTTGTTGGAAGATTTTTTATCACAGTTTCAATTTCAGTGCTTGTGATTGGTCTGTTCATATTTTCTATTTCTTCCTGATTCAGTCTTGGCAGGTTGTGCATTTCTAAGAATTTGTCCATTTCTTCCAGCTTGTCCATTTTATTGGCATAGAGTTGCTTATAGTAATCTCTCATGATCTTTTGTATTTCTGCAGTGTCAGTTGTTACTTCTCCTTTTTCATTTCTAATTCTATTGATTTGAGTCTTCTCCCTTTTTTTCTTGATGAGTCTGGCTAATGGTTTATCAATTTTGTTTATCTTCTCAAAGAACCAGCTTTTAGTTTTATTGATCTTTGCTATCGTTTCCTTCATTTCTTTTTCATTGATTTCTGATCTGATTTTTATGATTTCTTTCCTTCTGCTAACTTTGGGATGTTTTTGTTCTTCTTTCTCTAATTGCTTTAGGTGCAAGGTTAGGTTGTTTATTCGAGATGTTTCCTGTTTCTTAAGGTGGGATTGTATTGCCATAAACTTCCCTCTTAGAACTGCTTTTGCTGCATCCCATAGGTTTTGGGTCGTCGTGTCTCCATTGTCATTTGTTTCTAGGTATTTTTTAATTTCCTCTTTGATTTCTTCAGTGATCACTTCGTTATTAAGTAGTGTATTGTTTAGCCTCCATGTGTTTGTATGTTTTACAGCTCTTTTCCTGTAATTGATATCTAGTCTCATAGCATTGTGATCGGAAAAGATACTTGATACAATTTCAATTTTCTTAAATTTACCAAGGCTTGATTTGTGACCCAAGATATGATCTATCCTGGAGAATGTTCCATGAGTACTTGAGAAAAATGTGTATTCTGTTGTTTTTGGATGGAATGTCCTATAAATATCAATTAAGTCCATCTTGTTTAATGTATCATTTAAAGCTTGTGTTTCCTTATTTATTTTCATTTTGGATGACCTGTCCATTGGTGAAAGTGGGGTGTTAAAGTCCCCTACTATGATTGTGTTACTGTCGATTTCTCCTTTTATGGCTGTTAATATTTTCCTTATGTATTGAGGTGCTCCTATGTTTGGTGCATAAATATTTACAATTGTTATATCTTCTTCTTGGATCGATCCCTTGATCATTATGTAGTGTCCTTCTTTGTCTCTTCTAGTAGTCTTTATTTTAAAGTCTATTTTGTCTGATATGAGAATTGCTACTCCAGCTTTCTTTTGGTTTCCATTTGCATGGAATATCTTTTTCCATCCCCTTACTTTCAGTCTGTATGTATCTCTAGGTCTGAAGTGGGTCTCTTGTAGACAGCATATATATGGGTCTTGTTTTTGTATCCATTCAGCCAGTCTGTGTCTTTTGGTGGGAGCATTTAGTCCATTTACATTTAAGGTAATTATTGATATGTATGTTCCTATTCCCATTTTCTTAATTGTTTTGGGTTCGTTATTGTAGTTCTTTTCCTTCTGTTGTGTTTCTTGCCTAGAGAAGTTCCTTTAGCATTTGTTGTAAAGCTGGTTTGGTGGTGCTGAATTCTCTCAGCTTTTGCTTGTCTGTAAACGTTTTAATTTCTCCATCAAATCTGAATGAGATCCTTGCTGGGTAGAGTAATCTTGGTTGCAGGTTTTTCTCCTTCATCACTTTAAGTATGTCCTGCCACTCCCTTCTGGCTTGTAGAGTTTCTGCTGAGAGATCAGCTGTTATCCTGATGGGGATTCCCTTGTGTGTTATTTGTTGTTTTTGCCTTGCTGCTTTTAATATGATTTCTTTGTGTTTAATTTTTGACAGTTTGATTAATATGTGTCTTGGTGTATTTCTCCTTGGATTTATTCTGTATGGGACTCTCTGTGCCTCCTGGACTTGATTAACTATTTCGTTTCCCATATTAGGGAAGTTTTCAACTATAATCTCTTCAAATATTTTCTCAGTCCCTTTCTTTTTTTCTTCTTCTGGAACCCCTATAATTCGAATGTTGGTGCGTTTAATGTTGTCCCAGAGGTCTCTGAGACTGTCCTCTGTTCTTTTCATTCTTTTTTCTTTATTTTGCTGTGCAGCAGTTATTTCCACTATTTTATCTTCCACCTCACTTATCCGTTCTTCTGCCTCAGTTATTCTGCTATTGATCCCATCTAGAGTATTTTTTATTTCATTTATTGTGTTTTTAATCGATGCTTGATTCATCTTTAGTTCTTCTAGGTCCTTGTTAACTGTTTCTTGCATTTTGTCTATTCTATTTCCAAGATTTTGGATCATCTTTACCATCATTATTCTTAATTCTTTTTCAGGTAGACTGCCTATTACCTCTTCATTTGTTAGGTCTGGTGGGTTTTTATCTTGCTCCTTCTCCTGCTGTGTGTTTTTCTGTCTTCTCATTTTGCTTATGTTACTGTGTTTGGGGTCTCCTTTTTGCAGGCTGCAGGTTCGTAGTTCTCGTTGTTTTTGGTGTCTGTCCCCAGTGGCTAAGGTTGGTTTAGTGGGTTGTGTAGGCTTCTTGGTGGAGGAGACTACTGCCTGTGTTCTGGTGGATGAGGCTGGATCTTGTCTTTCTGGTGGGCAGGTCCACGTCTGGTGGTGTGTTTTGGGGTGTCTGCGGACTTTTTATGATTTTAGGCCACCTCTCTGCTAATGGGTGGCGTTGTGTTCCTGTCTTGCTAGTTGTTTGGCATAGGGTGTCCAGCACTGTAGCTTGCTGGTCGTTGAGTGAAGCTGGGTGCTGGTGTTGAGATGGAGAACTCTGGAAGATTTTCGCCGTTTGATATTATGTGGAGCTGGGAGGTCTCTTGTGGACCAGTGTCCTGAAGTTGGCTCTCCCACCTCAGAGGCACAGCACTGACTCCTGGCTCCTCAATTTGGGATGATTTGTTGTCTATTCATGTATTCCACAGATGCAGGGTACATCAAGTTGATTGTGGAGCTTTAATCCGCTGCTTCTGAGGCTGCTGGGAGAGGTTTCCCTTTCTCTTCTTTGTTCTCACAGCTCCTGGGTCTCAGCTTTGGATTTGGCCCCGCCTCTGCGTGTAGGTCGCCGGAGGGCGTCTGTTCTTCGCTCAGACAGGACAGGGTTAAAGGAGCAGCCTCTTCGGGGGCTCTGGCTCACTCAGGCCCGGCGGGAGGGAGGGGCACGGAGTGCGGGGCGAGCCTGCAGCGGCAGAGGTCGGCGTGACGTTGCACCAGCCCGAGGCGCGCCGTGCGTTCTCTCAGGGAAGCCGCCCCTGGATCCCGGGACCCCGGCAGTGGCAGGCTGCACAGGCTCCCGGAAGGGCGGTGTGGACAGTGACCTGTGCTCGCACACAGGCTTCTTGGCGGCGGCAGCAGCAGCCCCAGCGTCCCACGCCCGTCTCTGGGCTCCGTGCTTTCAGCCGCGACTCGCGCCCGTCTCTGGAGCTCTTTTACGCGGCGCTCTTAATCCCCTCTCCTCGCGCACCAGGAAACCAAGAGGGAAGAAAAAGTCTCCTGCCTCTTCGGCAGCTCCAGAGTTTTCCCGGACTCCCTCCCAGCTAGCTGTGGCACATTAGCCCCCTTCAGGCTGAGTTCTCGCCGCCAGCCCCAGTCCTCTCGCTGCGCTCTGACCGAAGCCCGAGCCTCAGCTCCAGCGCCGCCCCCCCCGGCGGGGGAGCAGACAAGCCTCTCGGGCTGGTGAGTGCCGCTCGGCACCGCTCCTCTGTGCGGGAATCTCTCCGCTTTGCCCTACCCAGGTATGTGGGGAGTTTCTTGCCTTTTGGGAGGTCTGGGGTCTTCTGCCAGCGTTCAGTAGGTGTTCTGTAGGAGTTGTTCCACGTGTAGCTGTATTTCTGGTGTATCTGTGGGGAGGAAGGTGATCTCCGCGTCTTACTCTTCCGCCATCTTACCCGGAAGTCTGACTTCCTCCCTTTTTTTTGCATCAAAAATAATTCCAAGGATTGAATCTGTGCTGGATATTGGCTTTGAGCCTTGTGATATGTTAAAACAATGAAGTCTATGTGTATGTGTATTATACATCTGTGTGTATATTATACATATGTCTACATACATTTATATGTATTATATATGTACGTACATATAAGGGCATGTACATACACTTAGCCAAAAGAGGTTAAGTACATTGAGTAGAGTTATAACGCTAAAAGTCTGTTTCATCTTGACTGTTTGTTTCTCTGACAGTCCATCTTAACTAGGCTGTACCAGTATTAGGAAGCAGTGCATAATACTTAAGTTTCTTAGATTCCTCAGTTTGTCTTTATTTTCCATATTAAGAGAATGATGCCTCAAGGACTCGGAGAATCTCACGATTGAGTGCCCTGGCCTTTGCTTTTTCAAGGTGGGCCATAGGTAAAGGAAGGAACAGTGAGCCTGTACCTCAGTGGTTCTCAAAGTGTGACTCATGGAACACCAGTCACCTAAACATTTTTAGGGGGTCCACAAGATCAAAACTAATTTTTAATGCTAAGATATTTTTTTGCCTTTTTCACTGATGGTACAAAAGCAATGGTGGGTAAGTCATCTTAGCGTGAATCAAGTTAGAGGCACCAAATTCTACTGTAGAGTATTCTTCATTGGCACACACTTACAACTTAAAGGAAGAAAAAAGCTAGTTTCATCTAATGTCCTCATTGAATCAGTAAAAAATATTATTTTAATAGCTCTCGACCTTTACATATTTAATAATATACACTGTGATGAAAGGGAAGAATACATAAAGCACTTCTGCTGAATTCAAAGTCCAGTGGGTGTCTCAAGGGAAATACTTATTTGAGTTGAAAGTTGAATTAGCCACTTTATCATAATGTACCATTTTTAACTGAATAAGACAACTGATTATTCAGACTTGAGTATGTGGAAGATACTTTCTCAAAACGATTGAAGCGAACTTGACATCTCAAGGAAAACAACTGATATTTGCTGCCACAAATAAAATTCAAACTTTCAAGTGATGAATAGAATTTTGGAAAATTTGTGTCCACCACCATGAGTTGGATAGCCTCAAATTACTTAAAAAATTTTCTGATGAAAGCAGTAGTGATATTAATAAATGTGATTATTAGGTATGATTTGTAACATTTGGAAGATCTCCATAACTAAGTGATCCAGTATTTTCCAGATGACCGACACATATTGTTACCAAATCATGCACAGATAAAAGATACATTCAAAGTGCAAGATAGATGAATGAGGTTTTTTTTTTTTTTTTTTTTTCTTTTTGCGGTATGCGGGCCTCTCACTGTTGTGGCCTCTCCCGTTGCGGAGCACAGGCTCCGGATGCGCAGGCCCAGCGGCCATGGCTCACGGGCCCAGCCGCTCCGCAGCATATGGGATCCTCCCAGACCGGGGCACGAACCCGTATCCCCTGCATCGGCAGGCGGACTCTTAACCACTGCGCCACCAGGGAGGCCCTGAGGTTTTTTTTTTTAACATCTTTATTGGAGTATAATTGCTTTACAATGTTCTGTTAGCTTCTGCTGTATAACAGTGAGTCAGCCATATGTATACATATATCCCCATCTCCCCTCCCTCTTGCATCTCCCTCCCACCCTCCCTATCCCACCCCTCTAGGTGGTCACAAAGCACTGAACTGATCTCCCTGTGCTATGCAGCTTCTTCCCACTAGCTATCTATTTTACATTTGGTAGTGTATATATGTCAATGCTACTCTCTCACTTCGTCCCAGCTTACCCTTCCCTCTCCCCGTGTCCTCAAGTCCATTCTCTACGTCTCTGTCTTTATTCCTGTCCTGCCCCTAGGTTCATGAGAACCATTTTTTTTTTTAGATTCCATATATAGGTATTAGCATACGATATTTGTTTTTCTGACTTACTTCACTCTGTATGACAGACTCTAGGTCCATCCACGTCACTGCAAATAGTTCAATTTCATTTTTTATGGCTAAGTAATATTCCATTGTATATATGTGACACATCTTCTTTATCCATTCATCTGTCAATGGACACTTAGGTTGCTTCCATATCCTGGCTACTGTAAATAGAGCTGCAATGAACATTGTGGTACATGATTCCTTTTGAATTATGGTTTTCTCAGGGTATATGCCCAGTAGTGGGATTGCTGGGTCGTATGGTAGTTCTATTTTTAGTTTTTTAAGGAACCTCCATTACTGTTCTCCATAGTGGCTCTATCAATTTACATTCCCACCAACAGTGCAAGAGGGTTCCCTTTTCTCCACACCCTCTCCAGCATTTATTGTTTCTAGATTTTTTGATGATGGCCATACTGATTGGTGTGAGGTGATATCTCATTGTAGTTTTGATTTGCATTTCTCTAATGATTAGTGCTGTTGAGCATCCTTTCATATTTTTGTTGGCAATCTGTATATCTTCTTTGGAGAAATGTCTACTTAGGTCTTCTGCCCATTTTTGAATTGGGTTATTTTTTTTTTTGATATTGAGCTGCATGAGCTGCTTGTATATTTTGGAGATTAATCCTTTGGCAGTTGCTTCATTTGCAAATATTTTCTCCCATTCTGAGGGTTGTCTTTCCATCTTGTTTATGGTTTCCTTTGCTGTGCAAAAGCTTTGAAGTTTCATTAGGTACCATTTGTTTATTTTTGTTGTTATTTCCATTACTCTAGGAGGTGGGTTAAAGGGATCTTGCTGTGATTTATGTAATATAGTGTTCTGCCTAAGTTTTCCTCTAAGAGTTTTATAGTGTCTGGCCTTACATGTAGGTCTTTATCCATTTTGAGTTTATTTTTATATACTGTGTTAGGGAGTGTTCTAATTTCATTCTTTTACAGGTAGCTGTCCAGTTTTCTCAGTACCACTTATTGAAGAGGCTGTCTTTTCTCCATTGTATATTCTTTTATTTCTTTTTCTTCTCTGACTGCCATGGCTAAAACTTCCAAAACTATGCTGAATAATAGTGGTGAGAGTGGACAACCTTGTCTTATCCCTGATCTTAGAGGAAATGGTTTCAGTTTTTCACCATTGAGGACGATGTTGGCTGTGGTTTTGTCATATATGGCCTTTATTATGTTGAGGTAAGTTCCCTCTGTGCCTACTTTCTGGAGGGTTTTTATCATAAATGGGTGTTGAACTTTGTCTAAAGCTTTTTCTTCATCTATTCAGATTATCATGTGGTTTCTATCCTTCAGTTTGTTAATATGGTGTATCACATTGATTGATTTGCATATATTGAAGAATCCTTGCATTCCTGGGATAAACCCCACTTGATCATGGTGTAGGATCCTTTTAATGTGCTTTTGGATTCTGTTTGCTAGTATTTTGTTGAGGATTTTTGTATCTATGTTCATCAGTGATATTGGCCTGTAGTCTTCTTTTTTTCTGACATCTTAGTCTGGTTTTGGGATCAGGGTGATGGTGACCTCATAGAATGAGTTTGGGAATGTTCCTCCCTCTGCTGTATTTAGGAAGAGTTTGAGAAGGATAGGTGATAGCTCCTCTCTAAATGTGTGATAGAATTCGCCTATGAATCCATCTGGTCCTGGGCTTTTGTTTGTTGGAAGATTTTTAATCACAGTTTCAACTTCAGTGCTTGTGATTGGTCTGTTTATATTTTCTATATCTTCCTGGTTCAGTCTTGGAAGGTTGTGCTTTTCTAAGAATTTGTCCATTTCCTCCAGGTTATCCATTTTATTGGCATATAGTTGCTTATAGAAATATCTCATGATCCTTTGTATTTCTGCAGTGTCAGTTTTTACTTCTCCTTTTTCATTTCTAATTGTGTTGATTTGAGTCTTCTCCCTTTTTTTTCTTGGTAAGTCTGGCTAATGGTTTATCAATTTGTTTATCTTCTCAAAGAACCAGCTTTTAGTTTTATTGATCTTTGCTATTGTTTCCTTCATTTCTGTTTCATTTATTTCTGATCTGATCTTTATGATTTCTTTCCTTCTGCTAACTTCGGGTTTTTTCTGTTGTTCTTTCTCTGATTGCTTTAGGTGTAAGGTTAGGTTGTTGATTTGAGATGTTTCTTGTTTCTTGAGGTAGGATTGTATTGCTCTAAACTTCCCTCTTAGAACTGCTTTTGCTGCATCGCATAGGTTTTGAGTCGTCGTGTTTTCATTGTCATTTGTTTCGAGGTATTTTTTGATTTCCTCTTTAATTTCTTCAGTGATCTCTTGGTTATTTAGTAGCATATTGTTTAGCCTCCATGTGTTTGTATTTTTTACAGATTTTTTCCTGTAATTGATATGTAGTCTCACAGCGTTGTGGTCAGAAAAGATACTTGATACGATTTCAATTTTCTTAAATTTACCAAGGCTTGATTTGTGACTCAAGATATGATCTGTCTGGGAGAATGTTCCATGAGCACTTGAGAAGAAAGTGTATTCTGTTGTTTTTGGATGAAATGTCCTATAAATATCAATTAAGTCCATCTTGTTTAATGTATCATTTAAAGCTTGTGTTTCCTCATTTATTTCCATTTTGGATGATCTGTCCATTGGTGAAAGTGGGGTGTTAAAGTCCCCTATTATGATTGTGTTACTGTCGATTTCCCCTTTTATGGCTGTTAGCATTTGCCTTATGTATTGTGGTGCTCCTATGTTGGGTGCATAAATATTTACCATTGTTATATCTTCTTCTTGGATTGATCCCTTGATCATTATGTAGTGTCCTTCTTTGTCTCTTGTAATAGTCTTTATTTTAAAGTCTATTTTGTCTGATATGAGAATTGCTGCTCCAGCTTTCTTTTGATTTCCATTTGCATGGAATATCTTTTTCCATCCCATCATTTTCAGTCTGTATGTGTCCCTAAGTCTGAAGTGGGTCTCTTGTAGACAGCATATATATGGGTCTTGTTTTTGTATCCATTCCTTCAGTCTGTGTCGTTTAGTTGCAGCATTTAAATTTTAAGTAATTTTCCATTTTTATGTTCCTATTACCATTTTCTTAATTGTTTTGGGTTTGTTTTTGTATGTCTCTTCCTTCTCTTGTGTTTCCTGCTTAGAGAAGTTCCTTTAGCATTTGTTGTAAAGCTGGTTTGGTGGTGCTGAATTCTCTTAGCTTTTGCTTGTCTGTAAAGGTTTTAATTTCTTCATCAAATCTGAATGAGATCCTTGCTGGGTAGAGTAATCTTGGTTGTAGGTTTTTCCCTTTCATCACTTTAAATATGTCCTGCCACTCCCTTCTAGCTTGCAGAGTTTCTGCTTAGATCAGCTCTTAACCTTATGGGGTTTCCCCTGTATGTTATTTGTTGCTTTTCTCTTGCTTCTTTTAATATTTTTTTAATTAAATTTTTGATAGTTTAATTAATATGTGTCTTGGTATGTTTCTGTTAGTGTTCATCCTGTATGGGACTCTCTGCCCTTCCTGGACTTGATTGACTATTTCCTTTCACATATTAGGGAAATTTTCAACCATAATCTCTTCAAATATTTTCTCAGACCCTTTCTTTTTCTCTTCTTCTTGTGGGAACCCTATAATTTGAATGTTGGTGCATTTAATGTTGTCCCAGAGATCTCTGAGACTGTCCTCAATTCTTTTCATTCTTTTTTCTTTATTCTGCTCTGGGGTAGGTATTTCCACTGTTTTATTTTCCAGGTCACGTATCCGTTTGTCTGCCTCAGTTATTCTGCTATTGATTCCTTCTAGAGAATTTTTAATTTCATTTATTGTGTTGTTCATCATTGTTTGTTTGCTCTTTAGTTCTTCTAGGTCCTTGTTAAACATTTCTTGTATTTTCTCCATTCTATTTCCAAGATTTTGGATCATCTTTACTATCATTACTCTGAATTCTTTTTCAGGTAGACTGCCTATTTCCTCTTCATTTGTTTGGTCTGGTACGTTTTTATCTTGCTCCTTCATCTGCTGTGTATTTCTCTGTCTTCTCATTTTGTTTAATTTACTGTGTTTGGGGTCTCTTTTTTGTAGGCTGCAGGTTCCTAGTTCTGTTGTTTTTGGTGTCTGCCCCCAGTGGCTCAGCTTGGTTCAGTGGCTTGTGTAGGCTTCCTGGTAGAGGGGACTGGTGCCTGTGTTCTGGTGGGTGGGGCTGGATCTTGTCTTTCTGGTGGGCAGGGCCACATACGGTGGTGTGTTTTGTGGTGTCTGTGAACTTAGTATGATTTTAGGCAGCCTCTCTGCTAATGGGCGGGGTTGTGTTCCTGTCTTGCTAATTGATTGGCATGGGGCATCCAACACTGGAGCTTGCTGGCAGTTGGGTGGAGCTGGGTCTTAGCGTTTAGACAGAGATCTCTGGGAGAGCTCTCACTGATTTATATTACGTGGGGCCGGGAGGTCACTGGTGGTCCAATGTCCTTAACTCAGCTCTCCCACCTCAGAGGCTCAGGCCTGACACCAGGCCAGAGCACCAAGACCCTGTCAGCCACATGGTTCAGAAGAATAGGGAGAAAAAAAGAATGAAAAAGAGAATAATAATAGATGAAAAAATTATTAAAATAAATAATTAAAAGAAGAAGAGAGCAACGAAACCAATAAACAAATTCACCAATGATAACAAGCGCTAAAATCTATACTAATACAAACATAAAAATTAGAAACAAATCAGTTGCAGACAGCAAACCCCAAGTGTACAGTTGCTCCCAAAGTCCACCTCCTCAATTTGGGATGATTCCTTGTCTATTCAAGTATTCCTCAGATGCAGGGTACATCAAGTTGATTGTGGAGATTTAATCTGCTGCTCCTGAGGCTGCTGGGAGAGATTACCCTTTCTCTTCTTTGTTAGCACAGCTCCTGGGGTTCAGCTTTGGATTTGGCCCCACCTCTGCATGTAGGTCGCCGGAGGGCATCTGTTCTTCACTCAGACAGGACGGGGTTAAAGGAGCAGCTGATTCAGGGGCTCTGGCTCACTCAGGCCGGGCGGAGGGAGGGGTACGGAGTGCGGGACGAGCCTGCGATGGCAGAGGCCAGTGTGACGTTCCACCAGCCTGAGGCGTGCCGTGCGTTCTCCCGGGGAAGTTGTCCCTGGATCACGGGACCCTGCAGTGGCAGGCTGCACAGGCTCCCGGGAAGGGAGGTGTGGAGAGTGGTGACCTGTGCTTGCACACAGGCTTCTTGGTGGCTGCAGAAGCAGCCTTAGCATCTCATGCCCGTCTGTGGGTTCCCTGCTGATAGCCGCGGCTCGCACCCGTCTCTGGAGCTCCTTTAAGTGGCACTCTTAATCCCCTCTCCTCGCGCATCCCGAAACAATGGTCTCTTGCCTCTTCTCCAAGTCCAGACTTTCTCCCGGACTCCCTCCCGGCTAGCTGTGGCACACTAGCCTCCTTCAGGCTGTGTTCACGCCGCCAGTCCTCTCCCTGCTATCTGACCGAAGCCCGAACCTCAGCTCCCAGACCCCGCCCCGCCGCGGCAGGTGAGCAGACAAGCTTCTCGGGCTGGTGAGTGCCGGTCAGTACCGATCCTCTGTGCGGGAATCTCTCCACTTTGCTCTCCGCACCCCTGTTGCTGTGCTCTCTTCCGTGGCTCCGAAGCTTCCCCCCTCCACCACCCACCCCCCCGTCTCCACCCGCGAAGGGGCTTCTAGTGTGTGGAAACCTTTCCTCCTTCACAGCTCCCTCCCACTGGTGCAGGTCCTGTCCCTATTCTTTTGTCTCTGTTTTTCCTTTTTTCTTTTTCCGTACCCAGGTACTTGTGGAGTTTCTTGACTTTTGGGAGGTCTGAGGTCTTCTGCCAGCCTTCAGTAGGTGTTCTGTAGGAGTGGTTCCACATGTAGATGTATTTTTGATGTAGTTGTGGGGAGGAAGGTGATCTCCATGTGTTACTTCTCCACCATCTTGAAGGTCCTCCCTGACGAATGAGTTTTAACATCAAGGAGTTTGAAAAGTTCATTGATATAGTTTTCAGATTCCATATTGCAACCAACCAAGTTAGTTTGATATATTATCAAAAGTTAATATCCCCAATTATATAAAAAGTCTGTTAAGATACTCCTCCCTTTTCTAACTGCATATGTATTTGATTCATAAATTTCAATCAAAACAACATATCTCGGGCTTCCCTGGTGGCGCAGTGGTTGAGAGTCCGCCTGCCGATGCAGGGGACACGGGTTCATGACCCGGTCCGGGAAGATCCCACATGCCGCGGAGCGGCTGGGCCCGTGAGCCATGGCCGCTGAGCCTGCGTGTCCGGAGCCTGTGCTCCGCAACGGGAGAGGCCACAACAGTGAGAGGCCCGCCTACAGCAAGAAAAAAAAAAACAAAAAAAACACATATATCAGCAGATTGAAGAAGCAGATATGAGAATCCAGCTATATTCTATTAAGCCAGCTGTTAAAGAGATTTACAAAAATGTAAAAATGCCATTATTCTCATTGTTTTTGTGTTGGAGAATATAGTTATTTTTTATAATAACAATTTATGTTAACTTGTAGTGGGTTTGTTATTTTTAAGTGAGTTAATATATATTTTTGAAATTTCTTGGTTTTAATTTCTCATGTGGCCAGTATTGATAGGTATCACCCACCTAAAAAGTGCTCTTTGAGGTCCTCCTCACTACATTTTAGAACATGAAAGGATCCTGAGGTCAAAAAGTTTGAGACCACAGCCCTCAATAAAATACACATTGATATATTTTATTTCTGAAATTGTTCCTTGCTTCAAAGAACAAGCCCAATTCCCTCCAAGATGCACAGGAACTTATCATGAAGGAGACAATAACTAAATCTATCAAAGGGTGTAGACTACAGCACAGGTACCATACTTGTTAGTGCTGTCACTGTAGCTGGCTAGGGTCCCCCCCAATCTGATTGAGTGAGCATTGCTCCATGAACAAGCATCTGAATTCACCCATCCATTTAACAGACAGTTGTTCAGGGCCTCTTGTTTTCCAGGCACTGTGGTAAGTGGTCGGGGTGCAAAATAGAACAAGACAGTAGCTTCTAGGCAGAATGTGGAAGTTAAGATGAGTTCATGCCTGTCTGTGACTGCCACTGGATAGCTGTGACGAGAAAACATTTGGGGCCATGAGATTATAATGATCCATTGAGAAAAAAAGGTCGTGAAAGGTCAGGAAAATCAAACTTTGGACTAGTCTGAAATGCTAATAACACTAGGAATAAGTGAAGTGTTTTATTTAGCTTGGGTGGCTTGCCTGCAACATATGTTTTGAGAACCCACATATGCATAACATATAGGTTTTCCCCCTTCAGGAAACTTGCAGCCCAGTGGTGGTAACAAAGTAGAGTTAAGAAAGTTGTGTTTTGGGACTTTTCGTGGTGGTCCAGTGGGTAGGACTCCACACTCCCAATGCAGGGCACCCTGGTTCCACCCCTGGTTGGGGAACTAGATCCCGCGTGCATTATGTAACTAAGAGTTTGCGTGCCACAACTAAGAAGTCCTCATGCCACAACAACGAAAAGCCTGAGTGCCACAACTAAGACCTGGCGCAGCCAAAAATAAATAAATATTTAAAAAAAGAAAAGGAAAGTTGTGTTTCAATAAAATGAGGCAATCATATCAAATGCACAGATGTCAAGTAGGTAGGTCATAGGTGAAAGCAGCACCAAGCGGTTGAATTTTAAACGTTGTGTTAAGGAAGACAAATTACTGCTTAAGAAAAAGTCAGATAAAGCAGTGAGATGGAATGGAACACATTATAATAGTTTCCAAAGATAAACAGCAGTGAACTCAAAGAAGAGGCTCTGGTTTTCTTTAGGCTGTTTATTGTACAACCTTTAATTCACTATTAGGGAAGAGAAGATCCAGGAAACAAAAAGGCTTGGGAGAATGAGCACCAAATGTAGCCTTTCCCTGCCTTTAATCAGACTAAATAACATGGGCAGGTGTAAAGAGCAAGATTATTGGATCCAAAGATGGCAAAAGGGAGAGAACCTGTCTTTTTGGCCCTCACTGGCCACCCTTATTCCTTGCCATGAGATAAGGAAAGAATATTCCTTCTCCCAGTAGCTGGATGGTTACCTTCAAGTCTTAGATCATAATACAGGCAGTGGGACTGAGCGCTAAGAAAGGACAATGCAGGCTAAGAAAAGGATGTGTCTCTTTTCCCCTTTTCCCAGAGCCTCAGTGCATCCTATTCATTTATCCTCTGTCATTTAGATAGAGTTAGGTGTTTCCAGAGAAAACTGATTTCTCAGAGGATAAGTTTGAGGTTCACAGTGAAATTTAGGAAATAGAGAAAAAAAATCAAGTCAAAAGCACAGGAACCAAAAAAAAGAGGGAGGGCAAAAAAAAAAAATTGAAGTTCTCCCCAACACCTCCTCCCCACAATGAGATCGTCCCTTTTACAAGAAAAGGACCAGTGGCAAAGTCGTTGGCCTTCCCCAGGGAACAAGCAAAAGTCTTTACAAATAGGGCTTAGTAAATAATTAATACACACCAATGCTGAGGATACACTTAAAAAATAGTTTGAAGCAGAAACCCAAGATGATAAGACAAATAGCAAAAAAACATTTTAAAGGATGGGCTCTGCTCTTTCTGGCATCCTTGCGCTCTGTTTAGGGGAAGGGAGACACCAGGAAATAACGGGTGGCTCTGGTCATGCTCTCTCTGGTCCATGTGGAGCTAAAGGGCACCCACTGATTAGACAAGAGTTAGTAAAGGTACTTGCTTTTTCGACATGGGGCTCCTTATTTCCTCAACTGTTGGATTTCTCAATGGCTTGTTAAAACTCTGAGGTGCTGTGACAGCTCCTGGACTGATTCAGACCACTGAATCCGACGAGTTGAAGCAGAATTTCAAATGCTGTTAACAATGCAGTATGTTGTGCATAAAGATAAATTAATTCACCAGTAATCTCCCTTTTCTCAGAAACATGATTCCGGTGACAGAGTTCCGGCAGTTCTCTGAGCAGCAACCTGCCTTCCGGGTTCTGAAGCCATGGTGGGATGTTTTTACCGATTACTTGTCCGTGGCCATGCTGATGATTGGTGTGTTCGGATGCACTTTGCAGGTAGGTGCCTAGACTCATGTCAGAACAGAGCCAGAGCAAGACACTAAGCCATTGAAACCTCTTTAAAAAGAGTGTGTGATTTTTAATCATGTATATATTAGTTGCTCTTCTCTACTTATGCATGGTGTTTGTAATCATGGCAGGGAGCCTGAAGCCTGATTTCCCAAACTTTCCTAATTAGGTAAATATGGTACTTGTAAGATTTAACTGAGCTCAAAGAGCAGTTGACTATAGTCAAGTAATATTTGATGTCACAAACATCAAAGAGAGCCCTTTATCTTTCAAAGTTGGTTTTATATCCACAGCAAAATATAGAATATAGCAAAGTATATTATGTATAGCCAGAGTGCCATTTATATTATTAAAATGGAATGTTTTTCTTTACCTCTTATATTTACCCCTGATAAGATTTTCTGGAAGGACTGACATTTTGATGAGATATTATCTTACCCAATGCTTAGTTCTGAATTAAGTTGTAACTGAATCATAATTTGTTCTATATAGATACTGTATATTCATATATTGAATCCAGATTTTTTTGCAAACCTGTGTATCAAGCACCGTACTTTGAGGACATATATACCTATAAGCAGTTCATTTCTAGGAGGAAACTAACTAAACAAACAACAGAAAAGGTTATACTGTGCTGGAGGCTTCTGAAAAGCTCTATGCGAGTCCAAAGGAGAGGAACAAGAGAAATGGTTGTATTAAAACTTGAGAACCAGTCAGGAAAAGGGAGCTGGGCATGAAGAAAGTGCCAGGAAGAGGAAGGAAAGCTCCAAGTCATGGATGTGAGAAAGGACATGACGTCTCTAGGAAACAGTCATTAGGACTGACACCCTTTGGGTGTCATCAGCATGAGAGTTGAAGCCATGCCTGGGAATGGAGTCACCCCAGGAGAATGTGGCTGGTGAGATGATGTCAGGAATAACAGTAAAGAGTGAATGAATGAAAAGGAGACTCCTCTGAAGAAGGCTGAGGAGGGGCAGCCATAAGGATGGGGGGAAACCAAGAGAGAGGAGGGGCTCAGGTGTGGTCAGTGATGGCAGGTGGTTCAACTAACTCACGGGCTAAGGGGAGAAAAGCAGCAACTAGGGCATTAGAAGTCTTAGTGTCACTGGTTGGAAAAGTGAATGGGAGTTAAAGGCTTATGGAACTTTCAAGTAGATCATCTGAGAGGAAGGGGAGTCAGGAGAGAGGGAAATAGCTAGAAATGGTACAGAGGAGAAAGAAAGACCTTTTTAACACTGATTTTAATAATAGTTAACATCTAGTGCTTCCTACGTGTCAGGCACTCTGCTGAACACTTTACACATGTTTTAAATCATTTCATCCTCATGCCAACCCTAGGATATACTATTATTATCCCCATTTATAGATGCAAAGCTAAGGCACAGAGAGATTAGAGAAACTTCCAAGGTGAGTAGCAAAATCCTTATTGAAGTCCAAGCAGTTTGGCCCCAAAGTCCCTATCCTTAATCCCTAACACCATGCTGCTTTTTATTTGTGGGCTGAAAATATCTCGCCCTCCTCCCCCCACCAAAAAAAAGGATGCCAATGAAAAACTAGAGTTTGAAAGAGAGAAAGGGCATTAATTCATGCATAAATAAAACAAATAGTTGTTGAAGAATCTACTGTGTACCAGGCACTGTTCTAGGGGCCAAGCATTATCAGTGCAGGGGGAAAGAAATAAAAGACAAATATCCCAGCATTATAGAACTTAAATTCTGTGGGGGGGGGGAAACAAGCAAAATAAGCAAAATCAGTTGGTAAATTATATATGTTAGAAGGTAATAAGGACAATGAAAAAGAAACTAAAGCATACGAGGTTGGTAGGAGATCACAGCAGGTAAGATTAGGAGTTGTGGTTCTCAAATAGAGTGACCTCACTGGGAGGTGACTTTTGAGGAGGGAACTGAAGTCAGTGCGGGAGCGGGCCTTGCAGATGTCCCGGGAGGAGCCATCCAGACAGAGGGAACAGAAAGAGCAAGAGACACGATGAACAAAGCAGTCACAGGACCCCTCCCCTTCTGCAGGAGAATTTGACATTTGGCTTTCTCAACTTTCTAGCTCAGCTTCCCTGGGAGCCTGATAAAGGTAGAATGTTAACTGTGTTACTAGGCAACATTGCTTATGGCATAAATGGCTGCTGATTGGTCAACTGCATCTGGGCTGGGAGAATGATAAGCACCTGGTAAGAAGCCATAGATGGGATTTCTGTGACTGTGGTGACACTTGAAACTGGGCATGTCCCTTGATACATGGAAGGTGTATCTATTGAGTTACAAGAGCTATTGGCTCCTTTGGAGCATAAGGCATCGAAGCCAGAGTAAATCCGGAATCTGCCTACAGTGAATCTCTTTTTCTTGCACCTGAGATGATCGTGGAGAAGCTTGGGCAGAGACTGGATCCTGGGCAGCGGTGTGGACCACCACACGGGCAGTTGTGAAGATTCCCCCAAAGGGAGAGAGTCTGACGCTGCCTGGCTGACAAGCTGTGACTCCAATCCTGTTTCTTTCCAATGATTCTGGTACCAAGTGAGGTTTATGATAATACTGTAAGTTTGAATGTTGAGATGATCCTAGGAAGACCCCTGGTGATGTCACAGGCCTGAAGCATGGGTATTCCTCGCATGTTGAGGGAAAAGCCAGGTGGGCAGTGGGCTACTGCAGAGTGAGGAGAAGAGTGGTAGAAGAATGAGGCCTGAGAGATAACAGCTGCTGGATCATGTAGGACCTGGAGGCCACTGTAAAGGTTTTGTCCTTGCTCTGACAAAGGTGGGACATGTTTGGAGGGTTGGCATTATCTGACTTAGGTTTTGACAAGACCACTCTAGGTGTTGAGAATACAGTACGGGGGGCAAGAGCGGAAGCAGGGAAATTACTGAGAAGGCTAGTGCAATAATCCAGAGAAGACATGAATCAGATGGCTTGGACCAGGACTGAAGCCGTGGTTCTGGATATATTTTTGAAGGAAAAACATTAAGACTTGCTAGAAGATTGAACTGAGCGTGAGTGATATGTATGAGAGAAAAAGAGACATCAAGAATGACTCTACGTTTGGTAGTGTATATATGTCCATGCCTCTCTTTCGCTTTGTCACAGCTTACCCTTCCCCCTCCCCATATCCTCAAGTCCATTCTCAAGTAGGTCTGTGTCTTTATTCCCGTTTTACCCCTAGGTTCTTCATGACATTTTTTTTTTAATTCCATATATATGTGTTAGCATACGGTATTTGTCTTTCTCTTTCTGACTTACTTCACTCTGTATGGCAGACTCTAGGTCTATCCACCTCATTACAAATAGCTCAGTTTCGTTTCTTTTTATGGCTGAGTAATATTCCATTGTATATATGTGCCACATCTTCTTTATCCATTCATCCGATGATGGACACTTAGGTTGTTTCCAGCTCCGGGCTATTGTGAAAAGAGCTGCAATGAACATTTTGGTACATGTCTCTTTTTGAATTATGGTTTTCTCAGGGTATATGCCTAGTAGTGGGATTGCTGGGTCATATGGTAGTTCTATTTTTAGTTTTTTAAGGAACCTCCATACTGTTCTCCATAGTGGCTGTACCAATTCACATTCCCACCAGCAGTGCAAGAGTGTTCCCTTTTCTCCACACCCTCTCCAGCATTTATTGTTTCTAGATTTCTTGATGATGGCCATTCTGACTGGTGTGAGATGATATCTCATTGTAGTTTTGATTTGCATTTCTCTAATGATTAATGATGTTGAGCATTCTTTCATGTGTTTGTTGGCAGTCTGTATATCTTCTTTGGAGAAATGCCTGTTTAAGTCTTCTGCCCATTTTTGGATTGGGTTGTTTGTTTTTTTGCTATTGAGCTGCATGAGCTATACTACCAAATGTAAGGTAGATAGCTAGTGGGAAGCAGCCGCAGAGCACAGGGAGATCAGCTCGGTGCTTTGTGACCGCCTGGAGGGGTGGGATGGGGAGGGTGGGAGGGAGGGAGATGCATGAGGGAAGGGATGTGGGAACAGATGTATATGTATGACTGATTCACTTTGTTATAAAGCAGAAACTAATAAAAAAATAAAAAAATTTAAAAATAAATAAATAAATAAATAAAAATATATTGAACTTCAAAAAAAAAGACATATGAATGTCTATAAACACATGAAAAGATGATCAACATTATTTGTCATTAGGGAAATTAAGATGATGGTGAAATTCTAGTACATGCCAACTAGATATAATTAAAAAGACTAATAATTCCAAATGTTGATGAGAATGTGGAGAAACTGGAACTCTCATACAATAATAGTAAACTAGTACAGGCACTTCTGAAACTTTGTAAAACACACACTTATCTTAGGAACCAGCCATTCCATTCAGAGGAATTTAACAAACAAATGAAAACATGTCCTATTTGCACCTGAATATATGTAGCAACATTATTCATCAAAGTCTCAAACTAGGATTTGACAAACAAAATTCATTATACACATCCAATGGATCATTCAGGAATAGAACTGAAGAGAAGAGAATATTTCCTAATTCATTCTACAAGGCCATTTAGTTTTAAAAAATACAATACTATCTATAATACAATTTTAAAAATGTGAAATACTTATGGGGAAAATTACTAAAAAAATGTAAAAGACATTCTGAAAACTATATCACTGAGAAATCTGTAAAGACTTTAATAAATGGAGAGATGTAGCTTGTTAGAAAAAGAATCATTTCCTGAAATAAACCAAACAGACCAGTCTCCACAATTAGTCTATAGAGTCATAAAATCCCACTCATAATCCCAGGAAAGTTTTTCTGTAGCGACTTGACAGCCTGATCCTTAAATTCAGATAGCAATGCAAAAGGTCTAGAATAGCCAAAACAACCGTGGAAAAGAACAAAGTTGGTGGGTTGACACTACCTGATTCTAAGAATTTATATCAAGCTACAGTAATCAAGACAGGGTGGTATTCATGTCAACATAAACAAATGAATGGAACAGAATACAGTCCAGAATAAGATTAAGACCCACACATATATACATATAGCCAACTGACATTTTACAAAGGCACAAAGGCAATACAGTGGAGAAAAGAAAGCCTTTTCAACAAATGTTGCTGGAACAAGTAGATATGAATATCAAAAGAAAAAAGAATTAAAACAAGAACTTGGATCCACACATTGCACTATATACATAACTCAAGATGGATAATAAACCTAAATGAAAAACCTAAAAAAAAAATCTGAAACTTCTAGAAGAAAAAATTGGCAAAACTCCTCTGATCTTGTAGTTAGGCAAAGATTCTTAGGTACAACACCAAAAGGATTATTTGTTTAAAAAAAGTTCATACACTGGACTTCATAAAAACTAAATCCTTCTGCTCTTCAAAACATATTGTTAAGAGAATGTTGAAAGGCAAGTCAAAGACTGGGAGAAAGTCTTTGTAAAGCATGTAACTGGTAAAGGAAGGATTTGTAGCTAGAACATAAAAAGAATTCTCAAAAATCAACAAGAAAAGACAACAGAAAACTGCAAAAGACTTGAACAGATACTTCACCAAGGAAGATATATGGATGGCAACTAAGCACGTGAAAAAATGCTCAATATCATTAATCATCATTAGGTAAATAGAAATTAAAACCACAAGATACTACTCCACACCTATTAGAATGCCTACAATTAAAAAGAAAGACGAGGGCTTCCCTGGTGGCACAGTGGTTAAGAATCCGCCTGCCAATGCTGGGGACATGGGTTCGAGCCCTGGTCCAGGAAGATCCCACATGCCACTGAGCAACTAAGCCCATGTGCCACAACTACTGAAGCCCGCAGGCCTAGAGCCCATGCTCTGCAACAAGAGAAGTCACTGCAATGAGAAGCCCACGCACTGCAGTGAAGAGTGGCCCCCACTCACCACAACTAGAGAAAGCCCGTGAGTAGCAATGAAAACACAACACAGCCATAAATAAATAAATTTAAAAAAAAAAGAAAGACGATGCAAAATGTGGAGCCACCCAACAGCCATCCATCTGCTTCTCCTAGATATAAAGTACAACCACTTTGGGGAACAGTTTAACAGTTTCTTTAAAAGTTAAACATACACCTACCACATGATTTAGCCATTCAAATACTAGTGATTTACACAGGAGAAAGAAAAACACATGTAACTATAGACTTGAACATGAGTGTTCACAGAAGCTTTATTCGTAAGAGCTAAAAACTGGAAACACAATTACCCACCAACAGGTGAATTAGAGACTTCCCTGGTGGTCCAGTGGTTGAGAGGCTGCACTTCCATTGCAGGAGGCCTGGGTCTGATCCCTGGTTGGGGAACTAGATCCCACATGCCGCAACTAAATACCCCATATGCTGCAACGAAGATCCTGCATACGGCAACAAAGATCTCGCGTGCCACAACTAAGACCTGGCGCAGCCAAATAAATAAATAAATAATTTTTTTTTAAAGGTGAATTAATAAACTCTATAGAATGAACTAATGTTCCTACAATGGAATACAAAGCAATGAAAAGAAACTATGGATACACACAAGGATGAATCTCAAAATAGTAATGTTGAGTGAAACAAGTCAGAATAAAAATGAGTGTACACTCTATGATTCCATTCATATAAAACTTTTAAAAACTATAAAAACTAAAAAAAAAAGAATGACTCTAAGATTTTTAGGCCTGAGCCACTGGGAAAAAGTTTGTTTTTGAGCATGTTGAGTTTGAAATATGTTAGATATCCAAGTGGAGAAGTAAGCAGTTGGATATAAGACCCGGTAGTTCAGGGTAAGAGAAGAATGGTCATCTTCAGGAGGAAGGATGTGATGGATCCAGGATCCAGGTGGGATTATCCTTGATTTGGGTGGAGGGTGTACCTTCCACAAAAATAGTAATGATGGCTACAGATGCATTTTATTGCAGGAGAGGAGAGGCACAGTAAGATGGGAGTGTGTGCCTTGTAGCTTCTGTGAAATAGTAAGTGACACATCTGCTGAGAGATTGTGAGGCAAGGGAGGTAGCAGGATGTGGCAACGAGGTAGGTAGTAGAGAAGGGCGAATTTTGGAATGGCAAGTTTGGGAGATAGCAGAGGGAGGTGACATAGATCTGCAGGAGGACTCTACGTCTGTCTTTGTTACTGTGCCACACACAGCACCAGCACTGCCACAGGACCTGCTTATGAACAAGCACAGGAGTCGTTTCTCCTTTTTTTTTTAATTTTTAATTTTATATTGGAACATGTAGTCGTTTCTCTTGTTTACTTATTCCATAGCAGGATGAAATGCAGAAAAGAGAAACCACACAGAGTATCTATAAGAACTAGTAGCTAACTTGGGACAAAATAAATGAAAATGGTAGTGTGGACCTATGAAAATGTCTATGATGAACATCATTTAGGGATGTGGCCACAGTGAGTTCAGAAGGGGATTCAAGAACAACTTAAGCATCTCTTCCTGAGCCCTGGTCAGAACCATCTCCCTGGAGCACGGCCCCCATCACGTCTCTCTGCTGCACAGAAGCATCCCACTTAGCACCCTGCCCAGCACGCTTAGTACCTGCTCCTCAGATGGGTGACCTAATCTGGACCCTTCACACACAGGCCTGTTTTATCCTTACAGCCTATAAGAAGAATATGGACGCCAGTTGACTGGGTACAGGAAGTATAGTCTGAGATGTCAAGATTCTAAAAACTGTGAAACACCCCAAAGGAAGATTCCATCAGAATATGAAGGTTACCAGGCTCAGAATTCATATGGGGTGGACCATTTGTTCAACAAACATCCCTAAGCACCTGAGATATGTCAGGCATTATGTGGGGTGCTCGAAACACTGAAAGAGAAATACAGTACAGCCCCTGCCGTCAGACTGCTAATAGTCTACAGACTGTACAAATACAGAAGCAGTGCCATTTGGTGTGTAAGCACCTTTATGGTGATAGATTTCAAGAGCATTAAATATGATGTCATCTCAGCTACTGGAAGTTAGGGACTTGAGGAGGTGAATTTGAGCTAATTCTCAAAGAATGAATATACAAAGCCAAAATACACATTTTTAAGAAGAGGCATGGAAGAAAACATCAGCATAAGCAATAGATTTAGTGTGATCATTTCACAAAGCCCTCATTATGGGTCCTCATGGCATTTTCGGGGGCATCCTGCACTGGGTGGGGCATTCCCACAGAATCCAGGATGCTAATAGCGCTCACATTGAGTGACACTGGTAAGGAACCTGTGCTACCTGTGTGTAGAATACTTATGTACTTTATTTAGCTCCCAGAAGGACCCTTGGGGAGTAGATTAGTCCCATCTTTCAGGTGAGAATTCTCATCTGTAAGGTTAGGTAATGCCCCCAAAGCCAAGAGGGTTGCAGCAAGGGTTCAGATCTCAGGTCAGTTCTCCAGCATGTGGCTTTCACCCCTGTGCACCCTGCTATGGGATATTATGGAATCATTACAATTGCACAGATCCTGTGGCCAAATTTTGGCTCGTAAAACAGGATTTTAAGTATAAACACAAGTGCAGGGCTTCCCTGGTGGCGCAGTGGTTGAGAGTCCGCCTGCCGATTGAGGGGACACGGGTTCGTGCCCCGGTCTGGGAGGATCCCATATGCCACGGAGCGGCTGGGCCCGTGGGCCATGGCCGCTGAGCCTGCGCATCCAGAGCCTGTGCTCCGCGATAGGAGAGGCCACAACAGTGAGAGGCCCGCATACAGAAAAAAAAAAAAAAAAAGTGCAAAATGACTAAAAGAGAAAATAGAAAGTTATAAAAAGAATCGATTTTCTGAATTACAGCTTAGATTCTCTAAAAGATTATTCACTATACCCCTGCTATTTAAAAGAAAAACTTCCAACCTATAGTGAACATTGAAGAGAAAGAAATAAGATATAAATTACTAAAGAAAGTAAAACCATTCAGTATTCATATTACAAATGAAAGTAATGTTTCCAAGAGGGAGAATTTAATCTCTTATTTTAGTTCTCTTATGATAATCCTCTGAAATTGGTTTAATGACTGATAACTTCATAAACAAAAGGTTCTCTGTGAAGCTCAAAATCCTTTCCCATTTCCAAGGTGATCTTACAATAATCAAAATATGTTTTTATGCCTTGATTTTCCTTTTGTGAAATGAAAGTGCAGTCATTCTGTTATTACTTACAAAACAAGTTAACGCTTGGGGTTTGAAAATACGACAAAGCAAAATCTAAGTAGGGTTAGAAGAGCACCCTGGTGGTAAAATAGGAATCCAATAGTTTTTGACTATTTTCTAAATGGCTTCTTCCAATGGCAAACAATATTTCATTATCTCTTTATTCCTAAAAGATTGTGTGCATATAGGTTTAACACTATGTAGCTTTAAAGATACTGGGGGAAGGAGGAAGTTATCGACTATCAATGGGGTGTTGATTCTTTCTTGCCCTGATGTAAAAGAATTAAAATCAACACTTGTCTTACTCATCTGACAAATATTTATTCATTTCTGAGCAAGTAGCTATTTTCAAGGCTGCCATGGAATAAGAGCATGCATAAAGAGCATTCCTTAGATTATATCAGAAAGAAACAAAGAAACAAATATAAACTCATTGTAAACCAGGAGAGTGTATGTATCCTATTTCTGTACAGTCACAGGCCCTCAAGGACCCATAGCATAAACACCCAATCTTGTGCTATAAATAAACAACATTATTCAAATACTCAAAACACTCAATAAAATAGACGAAATCCTGAAAGGTCAACACGTTGCTTCCTGGAAAAATAAGATTGCTTTAGATCTCTGCTCCGTGACTCCAGGTTATCTTATTATGACCAAATCCAAAACAGCCCATCATCAGGCCATTACCAAATATAGAGTTTACAGTTAGAAACCAGCAACAGGAACTGGAAGACAAGCCCCCTGGAAACCCTAGGGGACTGCTCTGTGACTGCTACACAGGAAAAACATTTCCTGCTTTCTGAATTAGGGGCGGGGGGGAAGCCAAGAGAATGATTTCAATGACTTGAAACCACCTACCAAAAAAAAAAAATCCTTGTGGACTAAGCCAATCACCAGGAACAAACTGGCCGGTGCCAGCAGGATCACACTGGACAAGAGTTTGGAGCATCTGAGCTGGTTGGTTGGAGTTAATCCCCACTTTCATTTTTGGTACATACTCAACTGCTTCTCTGATTTAGAACCATCAACATCAACGCCATAGCACATGGCCTTCAGCTGATAATGCTCACAGGCAGTTCACTGGAAAGCACAGGTGATAAAAATTATAGACTGCAGAGGGATTTCAGAGTAGTTCATTTTGACAATGGGCCCTGAATCCTTGCTTCTATAATACCTCTCTCCCCCAGTCCTCTGTCCCATACTAACCGGGATCTCTAGCAGATCTTTTTCTTTTGCCAAATCTGAATTTACAGATGGAGACTCAGAAATTCGTACTTAGATTAGCCTATTGTTTAAGGTGAAATTCAGAATCCTAATGAAACAGCAGATAGCACCAATGGGTAGGCTTAAAATGAAGACCTCATCTACGATATGTTTTATAAAGTTTCTATGTACCCACGACATGTCAATATTCTACTTCAGTCTTTGGGGAATATGAAACAAAAATCATTTGATGGTGAAAATAATTTTAAAGGGAAACCTTTCGCATCTCTGTAGGGATGGTGGTAGATGCTGTGAGAGAAACACTACTTCAAAATCCCTGTTATATCTAATAACAAAAATATGCCTTAGTTAGGACTTCCTTGTTATGGTGGTTTATTCAAACTGATACTTTTTTCTTCCCTGGAACTTTATTTCTTGTCATCTATCACCTTGACAACTTAATGTGCAGTGAATTCCTGGCCACAAGAATAATATATGAGTGCCTTTCACCTCACTTGCTTGGGTTTAACACAGGGCATGAATCTAAATGCTTTTCTTAGATCATCTGATGCTGTCCAATGCCAGTCAGTGAATGGGGAACATTTCCTTTTATTTCACTATTATGGATTGTTATGACCATGTTGCCATTGATTGTTTAATAATACATCTTTTCCCTCAAATAATAAAGCACTGACAGAGTACTGGATTTTTTCCTATGTGAAGCAAATGAGATTTACTGTATATTTAGTCTCTGTTGTGGATCCTGTACTGTAAATCACCAAAATCCGTGTTTAAAAATCTCTATTAGGGCCTCCCTGGTGGCGCAGTGGTTGAGAGTCCGCCTGCCGATGCAGGGGATACGGGTTCGTGCCCCGGTCCGGGAGGATCCCATATGCCGCGGAGCGGCTGGGCCCGTGAGCCATGGCCGCTGAGCCTGCACATCCGGAGCCTGTGCTCCGCAGCGGGAGAGGCCACAACAGTGAGAGGCCCGTGTACCGCAAAAAAAAAAAAAAAAAAAAAAAAAAAAAAAAAAATCTCTATTAAGTGGGTTTTTCATGATATGGAGGGAGATAATCTTGTATTTCTAATCAGGACCCCTGATTTGGAGACCCTCCCCGATCCTCTCATCCTATCAGGCAAACAGATCCACTTGAATTCTTCTGTCCTCGCTTGGTTCCTCTCCAAGGCCCTTCCTTCCCATTTCACTGAGAACATTGACCACATCTGGATCCTCCCAGCCATACAGTGACCCTGTGGTAAGGATTAGGCCAACACTGGCACTACATTTTAATTGCAAGGCTAGTAAGTTTCTAGGTTATATCTGGAGTCTTCTATTTAATATAAATAATGAGTGCTGCTCCTTTGTCCCCTATACTACTGTTTTCTTGTAAAATCCTGCATTTTTGTTATTTTATAATTCCTATTGTTTTGGGACATCTGGCCTTCATATAGTTTTTCTTTAAATCTAGTATTATTGTTTTGTGTCTAATTTTTTTTTTTTTTTTTTTTTTTTTGTGGTACGCGGGCCTCTCACTGTTGTGGCCTCTCCCGTTGTGGAGCACAGGCTCCGGACGCGCAGGCTCGGCGGCCATGGCTCACGGGCCTAGCTGCTCCGTGGCATGTTGGATCTTCCCAGAATGGGGCACGAACCTGTGTCCCCTGCATCGGCAGGCAGACTCTCAACCACTGCACCACCAGGGAAGCCCTGTGTCTAATTTTTAAACTATGAAATAAAACACTCCCAGCTAGAAAGATACATACCAACTAAAAGATTTAACAAAAAATAAGATACCACTCAGAATGGCAACAAAAACTATCAAATATCTAGGAATTAAGCTAATCAAGAATACACAAAGACTTCCCTGGTGGCACAGTGGTTAAGAATCCACCTGCCAATGCAGGGGACACGGGTTCGAGCCCTGGTCTGAGAAGATCCCACATGCTGTGGAGCAGCTAAGCCTGTGTGCCACAACTACTGCGCCTGCGCTCTAGAGCCCACGAGCCACAACTACTGAGCCTTTGCGCCCCAACTACTGAAGCCCGTGCTCCACAACAAGAGAAGCCACTGCAATGAGAAGCCCATGCACACAACGAAGAGTAGCCCCCGCTCACCGCAAGTAGAGAAAGCCCGCGCGCAGCAACAAAGACCCAACGCAGCCATAAATAAATAAATAAATAAGTTTATAAAGTAAAAAAAAAAAAGAATACACAAAACTTAAAAACTTTTGAATGCCTAGTCAATGACATATAAGACAATTTGAATAAATGGAAAGACATTGTATGTCTTTGAATGGCACAAACTTGATATTACAAAGATGTTCAGTCCTCACAAATTAGTTTATAAATTCAAAGCAATATTAAGAAAATTCTAGTTAGATTTTTTTTTTAAGAAAAAGCAACTTGGTGAACATATACCAAAATTTATTTGAAGAGTGCTCACTTATGGTGGTGAAGGGGAATAGAATGGTGTAAGGTGATAAAAGGAAAGAAAAGAAACAGAGGAGGAAGAGGAGATGAAGGAGATGGGGAGGGAGGGGCTTTGCAGGACCTGATAACATACTGTACCTTGAGGAATGTGGAGAGTTCAGCCCTCTGCCCCGAGGGTCCCCAATCCCACCGCACACACAACAAAACACTTTGACTGTATGAACTAATTCCTTCAGAAGCTCCATCTGATTCTCATCCCTTTTCCAGTTGTAAATTTCTAGATCTATGTGCAAATATTCTATTTCACAAGCAGGAAATTTCCTAACTCTAAATTTCACAAGTGGGTAAGTTGTTAGCTCTAAGATTTAGCATCCCTCTGTTTCAAAAACAAAACTCTAGTTGGAAGAATTACCTCTAATTGTTAGGAATAGAAACTTTATAAGGCCAGGCCTTGTCTGTAGGGTTCATTCCTGCATCCCCAGAGTGGAAGACAATAGCAATCCTGTGGGTCATGTGTAAGTGCTCACCAGAGTTCATTCTGTGGAATGAAGGGATGAGTGAGTGAGGAAAAGTGGATGAGGCATTTTTGGCATGTGCTAATGTACAGTGAGCATTTAACGGCTGTGGAAAGGGACTGAGACCTTTGAATTACAGAGATACTGTGCTAATTTCTGGGTATTTTACACCATAACTTAAGAGATTGTGACCAGCATAAAAGAGAGACCAAAAACCCTTATATGAGACCTGGTTGAAGGTATACATAGCCTAAAGTTGAGAAGATTGATGGGACTATGAGAACAGACAGGAGATGCTCAAAGAGCTGCCATGTGGAAAGTGTAGATGGTTTAAACTGATTCCACGTGTCCTAGAACACCAAATAGAACCAACAACAGAAGTTTTAGGAAAGGAGATTTTTGCTCAATACAAACTCAACTTTCAAAAAGTTAAGAACTTTCTGAAAATGTCATGTTAGGTAGTGAGATTCCTATTATTGCAGATGTCCATGTAGAGAGTGAATAGCCTGGTGGAGGGGAGGCTACAAGGAGAATCCATGTGTCCTCAGACAGAACCACGTGCATTTGTCTTTAACATATAATAAATAGTTCCAGGCAATGGGGTTAGGCAGTGATAAAAATGACAAGGCCCTGCCAAAAAAATAAAGATACATTTAAAATGTAATGTCAGATATAAGTGCTTTGTAAGGAAAAAGCAGTGTAAGGAGAGAGAGGGACAGGGGTCCTACTTTAAGTAGGGTTGTCAAGGAAGTCCTCTCTGAAAAAGTCACATTGGTGCAGAACTAAAGGAACTGAGAGAGGGAGGTATGTGGGTATATGGAAGAAGAACATTCCAGGCAAAGGAATCACAAGAGGCCAGTGTGGCACATATAGAGACAGCACGGGGGAGTGTAGCCCCTTGCAGTGTGCTAGGATCCACTGTGTAATGCTTGAAGTGAATATTGACCTAAATTGAGCATTACTGCAAATGTCAGCCTTCTGAGATTTAAGCTTCATACTTGCCAGAGTTAAGACAAAGAATTTAATCCTGCGATATCTGGAACCTGGGACCTTATGAACTACCAAAACAGTTAGTATTACCTCTTTGTTGACGCTTAACTAACCACAGTGTGTGGAAGAACATGTTAAGAACATATCTCATGGCCCATTCAAGACTTCAAGTTGCTAAAAGGCAGGATCTGTTTGTGGTACATCTTTGTACCCACCTTTGTGTCTTAGACCTAACACTCAAGAAATGTGTGTTGAGTGAATGCATCAGTGTGCTTCAGCAGCTCTAAGAATTCATTGACTCTTTTAATAATAAAAACAGTTGTACAAACTGTAATTTAAAACTGGATCATAAACTGATGGAGGAAAGCTTTGTGTGGGATAATTAACGACAAGGTGATAAAAATCAGATCTCCCCTGCAAAAAGTAGAAAAAGCAGCCAGTAGCAAATGATCTCTCTTTAGTAGTATCAAAGATTAACCACAGCTCTCTGCAGAGCTGGGTAGGAATACTAGGAGCATCCTCTCTAGAATAATTTGCATAAACCTAGTGCCAGAGAAGGGAGACAGGCCCTTATGCTTGAGCAATAAACTTGAAAGAAAAAGTCCTTTGAGGATGTACTGCAAAAATATGCTAATATTAGATCAGCAATTCCTGACCTGTATATGTTATACGCCCTCACATTTTAGAAAACTACAGCCAAAATTTGTGTATAAAAAAAATCATGCTGGGACTTCCCTGGTGGCGCAGTGGTTGAGAATCCGCCTGCCAATGCAGGGGACATGGGTTTGATCCCTGGTCCGGGAGGATCCCACATGCCGCGGAGCAGCTAAGCCCATGCGCCACGACTGCTGAACCTGCACTCTCTGGCCCACGTGCCGCAACTACTGAAGCCCCCGCGCCTAGAGCCTGTACCGTGCTCTGCAACAGGAGGAGCCAATGCAGTGAGAAGCCTGTGTATCGCAGGAAGGGTAGCCCCTGCTCACTGAACATAGAGAAAGCCCACGCGCAGCAACGAAGACCCAAGGCAGCCAAATAAATAAATAAAAATTTTTTAAAAATCATGCTGTTATGACACAGAAACTTAAGAAACTATAGACATTGAGGCACCTCAGTAGAGCAAGTTACAGAAGCATTTCAGTGAGACCAATAAAGTATATTTTTACAGAACTGAGAATTTATGTTTTGGCCATATGTGGTTGTTTTATAATAAAGTTGAATGCCATGGTGAAAACCAGGTTTTTCTTACCCAGATGGTTGCCCATGCATACGGATGTCGTATGGAGAAGTATATCTCGGGCATCCCCAAATAAACCACATTATGAGTGTTGATTGAGTTCTGTAACAGTATTAGTACTTGATCTTGTACCCATGGAATAGATTTTATGAACTGCCCTGAGAGTCTAAAAACCTCCATGTTGTTTTGTGGGAAAATGGTTTCTTCTTTCTAAACAACCAGTTTTCAAATGAACTTTTGAGGGCTTGCTTATGTTCATTAACTATTTAGTATACTTTAGTCTTTTGGAGATTTTTAAAAATTCGTTTAAAATTTAGTGGTTTCTGAGTAATGGTGATATTTTCATGATATTGGTTTATTCTAATCTAAGAAGGTTATAGTCCTGCACTAGTTAAATTTCTTTTAAAAATAAAAATAATAGAATTTCAGAATTGGAAAAGAATTTAGAGGTGATTTAGTATAAGTTCTCATCCAGTATAGAAATCTCTTTTATAGCTTCCTTGACGGATTAATATCTAGCTTCTACTTGAGTGTATTTGGTGATAGCAAGAAGTGTTCTGTTTAATGAAATTTTTGCTATGAAACTGCAAATAAATCAGTGCACATTTATTGAATGTTGACTAGGTTCCCAGCACTGTCAGGTATTATTGGGAATACAAAATAATTTAAGGCTCCATCTCTGCCCCAAAGGAGCTTAAGGAATAGTTGGAGAAGCAAAATAACACATTCATTCATTGTACCAGTTTATTCAGTATGCTATGTTATAGGCACTGTGCTAAGTTCTGACAACACAAAACTTGGTCTTGGCCCTGAAGATGTTTAAACTGTTGCAAAGATGGACATTCATATACATCCTTCTAAAACAGAAGATAATTGCTGCGGGATGTGTATGTGTGTGTGTGTGTGTGTGTGTGTGTGTTCATATTGCAATGACCATATATTGCAATAGCTGCAAAACAGGAAGGATAGTTAAGCCTACCTGGGGAAATCAAGTTTCTTGATATTCTAGGTAGGATGGTTTAAATTATATTCCTGAAAAAAAAAAAAACTGTTGTGGTGCGTTACAAAGAATAAGACTTGTGAGGCAAATGTCCACATGGAAGTGTCTAGCAAATAAAGACTTTCAGCTTTTTAGATGTAACAGCACTTTATTTCTAAGAATAAAGGAATAAAGGCTTTTAAATGTACACATGACTGTTCATCATGTAATAGCAAGTTTAAATCTTTAGCCCTCCTAAGAAATAAACTATGCTAACTGGCAATATTAGAGTTAGCTACTTTAAATTTGAGTTGGCATCTCCCTACTCAAGGTATATTAGTCTTAAGAGCTAGTGAGATTCTTTGCACCGATACCTAAAGCTAAGGCTGTGTAATCTTAAATTCAAGTACATTAGCTTATGTTTTGGGATGTTGATGTTAAGTTTTAAAATGTTGGTGCTGGATACTGGACTCAGAAAATACCTAATGCATGATGAGACAATGTTGTAGAGATCCCTTTCTGAATCACTTTTGTGTATCATTGTACTGGTCAGTTTCTTAACTTACTATTTTTAGAAATTCTGCAGTATCCGCCACAAATCTTTTGTCTAATAAACAGGCCATCAGCTACATCATCATTTTACCTTGTAAGAAACCTCATATGCTCACTGGAAATATAAAATCTTGGTTAATTTTTATAATTTCAGCTAGGTCAAGTAAATTAAAGAGAAGAGTTAAATCTTTCCCCAAAGCTTCAAGCAGAAAACATAGACTCTGCCATATGATTTTGGGTGAAATACATGGCCTTTCTGAGCCAGTTTTATTACATGAGCAGGATTGGCATCATTTCCACTTCACAGATATGAAAAAAAATGATGGTAAAATAGAAATTTATTATTTTTAGTCTTTTAAACTATAGACTTCAAATGCCTTCTCTTCATCTGGGGCATTTCCATATGTCACAGGTGTGATGAGTTGGGTCTCTGGCAAACAGATTGAGAGAAGTCTGAGATCAAGGTCCACATGCCCAATTCTTCCCTCCCACAGCTATCTGCCTTCCTCTCCCAGAGGATCTGCAGGAGCTATATAGACAGAGGACAAGACAGACAAAAGAACATTTAATGAAAACTAAGCTCTGGCCCCAAACCTCACTATCACTCTCCTGGTGAGCTAGGCCAGAACTCAGATAAGTCACAAGGACTTCCTTTGCCTAAGTGCTGAAGACCTGGACCAGAAGCGGGAGGAAGCACAGGAAGCCTCCTTACCCTCTTTCCCTGTACTTTAATCTCTGTTTGCCCAGATGAAGAAAAGGGGAAACTGGGCAAGGAAGAGACAGGGTGAGGAAGGGATGGGGAGGAGGAAATTGACTATTGATTCTCCCTAAAGCCAGGAGGAGAGCTTATGTGAACTATCCTCCCCTGGCCCTCCGAGGGTATAATCCACTTCCAAGAGAGAGGCAGCTCCAGACCCACCCTATCACATCAACTTCAAGGAAGAGAGACTTCAAAGTGATGGCTCCTAAGAGAAGCTCTAAAAAGAGACTCCAGGGGCTTCCCTGGTGGCCCAGTGGTTGAGAATCTGCCTGCTAATGTAGGGGACATGGGTTCGAGCCCTGGTCTGGGAGGATCCCATATGCTGCGGAGCAACTAGGCCCGTGAGCCACAACTACTGAGCCTGCGCGTCTGGAGCCTGTGTTCTGCAACAAGAGAGGCCGCGACAGTGAGAGGCCTGCTCAACATGATGAAGACTGTCACAACTAGAGAAAGCCCTCGCACAGAAACGAACACCCAACACAGCAAAAATAAATAAATAAATAAATAAACTCCTACCCCCAACATCTAAAAAAAAAAAAAAAAAAGACTCCAAACAAACTAATTCCAAGAGATCCCCTGCTTGAACTCAGAGCCTTAACCCCTTATGAGCACCAAGGTTTAATACTACTCCTTTAATGTTGCCATCTCTACTAGCCCTCCTTCTAGAAAGAAGTAAGGAGGAACAAAGAAGAGTCTTGAGTCCTGCCCAGAGGTCAGCCATCTAGATGAGTCAGAAAAAAGAAAAAATCCATAACTGAAATTCACCTTATATGGTAAAAGATCTATTCGCTTGGAATGTGTGGAACCAAATTAATGGTATTTCTGCAGTCCAGATAGCTTAACTTCCAAAAAGCACAATGACTGGGAAAAAAAATTCTCCTACTATCCACCACACCTAAATGACAAATTGTCATGACTCTTACCTTACCTGCAAGTCTTCTGTGATGTCATAACAAGGTACAGCTACCACAGCCTGGCAGTTGACATCATTCACTTGCCGAGTACTAGACAAATTATTCTTTGATTACTATAGAAAATTTCTAAAATAAATGATCCTTTTTTTTAAAGATTCTTTTAATACTTTTTTGTTTATTTGTATGATTCCAGTGTTAGAATTCTGTATCTTTGTGCTGTTTGTACATTGGTGTGGATAGTCCAGAGGATTTATGTTTCTCTGGGACTCTCCCAATTTCTTTTATCTTACTCCTGCTCACAGATTTATCAGTGAACTGCAGAGTGTCCAGAGATAAGTCAGTTGAGTACAGAACTATGGTTTCAGTCCCTGGGGGTTGCTTCAGAGCTTTTTCTTCATTATTTCAAGAGCATAAATATAAATATTTCAAATTTTTAAGCACCAGAAACAAATTATCTTGGTTATGAATCACTAACTATGTTCCTAATGTTTATCCATAGTTTTTGTATATGCACTGAATTTTCTCACATGGTTTGACTTTGAAATGGATACTTTCCACTTAGATCTTAAATTGCTATGGATCAAGTAATTCATTAGTCTACTTGGCTTATGGAAAAATGCCATGAAGCAAAATGAAAACAGTTTTGAATCTCATCCACTCCCTCATTTTTTTCTTTTTTTGTGTCCTGGAGAAGCTTTCCTCAAAAGAAAGGGGAAGAAAACATAACATAGATACAACTAAAATACAAACTACAGGAAATGAAAGCATCCTTGATGGCTGGAAAGTCTCAGTCTAACCAAGGGTTTAAAAAAAAATTAACATTCATAGTATGTATAGTCATCCTTACCCTGGAAAAGTCAGTGTATGTATGTTCATAGTGGTAGGAGAATTGCCTTTATTAAGAGAGGTATCAAAATGCATACAGGATCCTAAAGTAGATGTGATGGTTTCTTCTTTTACTTGGAAATGAAATGAATAGGTAGTGCCTCCCAAATCTGGCACTCTCTTTGTGTACCTTAAATGAGTCAGCACTTAGCTCCGGCTTTAGAAATCACTAGGCTGACATCACTTGGCAATTTGGAGGTTGTGTGAAGTGAGCTGTTTCATCTCAGAGGAAGGTAGCTAAGGCAAATTTTTCCAGATGTTTACTGGCATCTGATTTTATACATGTGTGTACTTCCCGTTGTTGTGGTTTGTTTTCCTTTGGAGAGGGGATACAGTGTTTGTTTATTCACCTCATATTTAGTACATACTTACTTTGTGCCAGGAAATGTCAACAAGGTTGGAGCTTGCCTTTAGAGAGCTTATTGGTCTAGGAGGTAAAATGATAATAGACAATTACACTATGTTTCCACAGGTACTACGATAGAGGGAAAATCAGTACTTAAAAATGGCTCCAGTTAACTGTATACTTTTGTTCTATTAATGTATAGTAATGACTCAGGTAATTATGCTTTAACGTTTTCAATGTTTAATTCTTCTACCAGACTGGTGGCATTTTATGTTCCTCAAGCAGAGAAATTTCTGATGATGCTTCACTAGAGAAGATTTGCTTGATGTCTGGTTTTTAATCATGTACAGATGAATCCTATAGCAAGTGTACTGTTGTTATACCTTATCAACAAGAGAATTCATTAATTCAAAAATCTAAGTTTTAATCAGCTCACCCCTCCAACTTTTCCCCAGGACATTGCCTTCATGCCCCAAAGGTGCCAGGGTATGATCTTGTCCTTCTCCTTTTCCTGTTGCTATTGAGGAAATGAGCAACCAATAAAAACAGACTTTTTACTCAGCCCTTATGTTTATTAATAAACATCTGAAAGTTTGTCAGTTATCTTTAGACTGCTCGCTGTCTTTCTCTCTTTACTCTCTGGGTCTAAACTTCCTCCATACACAGGGTGTTATTTCCTGACCAACACATGAGTTTTAAACATCGTCATTAAAGAAGGAAGATACCATGAGCACAGAAGGCAGGAAATGATGCCACACCCTTGCAGTTATGCTTTTCCATTTCCCCTGGAGACAAGGACTTGTTTGTGTTAGTGAGAGTGATGCAGTGTGTGTGGTGCTCATGGATGTCTGTTTTTGTGCTCCAGTGGTGATTGCCCCCAAATACACATGTATTTTGACTTGGAGAATAGCAAGCCTTTTGAATAAGACATTTGCTGAAAATGAAATCACTTAAGTCTTGGCCCTTTTAAAGCCATCTTCCCTGCCTTTTCAGTTCCTTCTTTCTCAACAAGATTTTTTGGTACTTAAAATATTTTCAGTAGTTAGCCTTAAAACAGATTCTGGGGGCTTCCCTGGTGGTGCAGTGGTTGAGAGTCCGCCTGCCGATGCAGGGGACGCGGGTTCATGCCCCGGTCCGGGAAGATCCCACATGCAGCGGAGCGGCTGGGCCCGTGAGCCATGGCCGCTGAGCCTGCGCCTCCGGAGCCTGTGCTCTGCAACGGGAGAGGCCACAACAGTGAGAGGCCCGCGTACCGCAAAAAAAAAAAAAAAAAAAAAACAGATTCTGCATTCTCAGAGTTAATCCTATCACTGATGAAGGTAAATCTCACATCTCTTGAGGACAGATGCTTTGTCTTCTAGCATCTTATTTCTGAGAGAACATAATTAGTTAGTTCGTACATTAACTGATAACTTAGTGACATGAAAGTTAATTCCCTTCCCTTGTATCTCCATCTCTTTTCCCAGGAGAAATGGGTCTACTTCAGAAAGGAAGAGCAACAGTCCATCTTTTTATTTTTTATTTATTTTTTAAAAAAAAATTTTTTTTTGGCCACACTGTGCGGTATGCAGGATCCTAGTTCCCCTTCCAAGGGTCGAACCTGCACCCCCTGCAGTGGAAGCTCAGAATCCTAACCACTGGACCGCCAGGGAGGTCCCATCTTTTTAATCTTATTCCTTGTTTTTCTTTGCCTCCTGTCTCTGGAACCCACAAGGTTCTGACCTTACCCTCCCCACAAAACCTATCCAAGTCCAGCAGCTTCGAGGCCCAAATGAAGTTGGTCCTACTGCATGAATCCTTCTGTGCTCACTGCAAGCCTTAGCTTTTATTTCATTTACCACATCATTCATATGGTACATATACAGCCTTGTGTGCACCATTGTTTGACTTTTCATGTGGCTATTTATGTCTCTCCAACGGGACTGTAAGTCTAGAACAGTGAACGTTAGTTATGCCTCCTTGATTTTCCTGTAATGGTTAGCATAAAGTAAATATTCAATAAGTTTTAGTAGATATTCAATAAAGTAGATATTCAATAAGTTTTAGAACATTAGTTACGCCTCCTTGATTTTCCTATAATGGTTAGCATAAAGTAGATATTCAATAAGTTATAAACTATCCTTATAGTTTTAGACTATATGGATAGTCTGTCCTTAGTACCTCTCTGAACAAGCCCTGGGGAATAGGTCTTTGGGATCTGTTTCTTGCTAGGTCACTCTTAGATCAGCAGAGATAGCTTGTTTTGTTCTATCAGACTGGGGACAAATCTGGACGATCAGCTTCAGGGTGCAACCCTTTGGAACCAGTTGTATTTGAATCTATGGAGAGGAGGGAGAGTAAAAGATAATCAGCTTCCTGTTGGCCCACCTGCCACTTTGTGGCTCCAGTCTACATGTCTGTATCCAACTTGCCATAACCAAGTTAAAGCACCATCTTTTAAACGAACAGTTCACAATCTAAAGAATACCCCTGGGTCACACATTAACATATTGGAATGATGCCTGCTGTTTTACCATATGCAGCAAGTTTTCTCACTTCTTTCAGTGATAATATAGTCATAACTAAGATTTAAAGTCTAAACCAGAGAAATAATTTTGGGGTTATAGTTCATAGAAAAAATATTGTACTTAATTGTTGAGGTTGTAGGAAGATAAGTACTCTCATATGATGTTAGGGGAGATGTATAAAGAAATCCAGCCTTTTCTTGTGGGGAGAGGAATTTGACATTGCAGGTTTACCTTGTTTGGCACTAGCCAAGCAATGTTGATTCTTCATAATGGTAGTCTTGAGACTAATTTTATATTACAGCACACTGTCTCTCTCTTATGAAAAGGTAGTAAAGCAAGAGTTATGCTTGAAAACACTCCCTGTGTTCAACGTGTATAGCCATGATAAAATATAAAAGGAGGTACCAAAAATGCATACATGGACTCAAAAACAAGATAAACACTTCTGTAGAGCACAAATGGAATACTGAGTGGGGCTGAAGCAACAGCTGGGCTGTCATCCAAATGCAGGCAGTAGCGGCCAGGAGCTCAGCTCCTGCCAGTAAAGGAACTAAAAATGCACCAAGCAAGATAAGAGACTGGAGCCTGGTCACTGTTTGTAGCCAAAGGTCCTCACTCCCAAAAGGAAGCTAAAAAGAATGGCAATTAACTGGCTGCTGGAGCTGGTACTTCAGAGGAAACCGTGCATCTGGGGTGCCTCCCAACCAGGAACTGAGTCAGCCTGCCCATGTCTCCCTGACTGGAACTGTGAGATCCTGACATCACAGTAGAACATCAAAACACCATGACAAGTCCTAATGGTGGACTGGGGAGCTGGGTGCAGGAAACTACAAAAGAGTGCACAAGAGAAAACAATCTCAGAACAAGCCTACCACCCAGAACACATGAAGAAAATTATGCTAAGAAAGTCTCTCAGCAAAACTGACAGTTGGAATATTGATTCACTCCATTTGAGATGAAACTAAGTTTTAAAACAAGCAGTGAAGTTAAAATAAATACATTTACTTTAAAAAGTTCAAAAAAAAATAAAAAGCAGAAAAAATAGATTTAGAGTGGTCAAAGAAATAACATTAAAAAATAGGTAGATATGACATAAGATCAAATGGATATAAAAAATTTAGAAAGCATTGAAATTAGAAAGCCACTGAACTTTAAAATATCAATAGGTAGAATAATGACACTGTACTCAGTTGTAGAAAGAAGTAATGAATTAGGTAAGAGTTCTGAGTCACCCAGAGGCCAGCACAGAGAAAGACAGGGATTAAAAAGCACAAACACACACCTGTGGAAGATCAGTTGAGAGACTCTAACATACATCTAATAGGAATTGCAGAAAAAAATGGAAGAAATGACGAAGCAAGTTTTGAAGCAATTATTTAAGGAGATTTTGCTAAAGTTTTCCAAAATTGAAGAAAGTCAGGTCCTTAGCTACAGATATCAAGCAGTGTTCATCTACATACACTAAAAATTAAAGTGAAACTATAGAAGATCTGGGGTTAAAGGTAAAATCTTCAAAGCTACCCTAGAGAATTATTAAGGGAGATACTTTAACCAAAAGGAAAAGGAACCCAGGGACAAGATAAAGGATCTGAGAAAATTGGTGAGCACATGATAAATATGTAAATAATCACAGTCAACTATAGATTATTTTTTTAAATTGTGTGTTTCAAAGGACAGCTAAAACAAACTCTGGAAACAACAAAATGGGATAGTTCAGCGGGTAGTTAAAACATGCTTGGAAGGGGAGGTAGGGATCCTGAAAAGCTTTAAGTGTATACATTTTGAGAAATTATAGATAACCTCTATTACAGAAATTTAGTCTTCACCTTCCCAACCAGCTGAAGCAGGATAGAAAATAGGAGATGTGAAAGATGTTATTAATGCAACAGAAAGCAGGAAGGAGGAAGAAATGGTATATATATAAATAAAAATATGGGGCTTCCCTGGTGGCGCAGTGGTTGAGAGTCCACCTGCCGATGCAGGGGACGAGGGTTCGTGCCCCAGTCCGGGACGATCCCACATGCCACGGAGCGGCTGGGCCCGTGAGCCATGGCCACTGAGCCTGTGCTCCGCAACGGGAGAGGCCACAACAGTGAGAGGCCTGCGTACCGCAGAAAAATAAAAATAAATAAATAAATAATAAAAATATGGAGAGGGAGGCACAAGAGGGAGGGGCTATGGGGATATATGTATATGTATAGCTGATTCACTTTGTTATACAGAACACCATGGTAAAGCAATTATACTCCAATAAACATTAAAAAAATAAAATAAAAATAAAATAAAATTATGGAAATAAATCCAAATATCAGTAAATATCCAAATATGAGTGAGGTTAGCAAAATAATGTAATAGATTAAATTCACTTGTAAGAGGAAGAGGTGATTAGTTTAGAATTTTTAAAAAAATACATAAAATAGACACCTAAAAATATAAAACAAAATCACAGACAAAAGTGCAAAATAGAGATTAAAGAAGGATATTTAAAAAACAGGAAAAAGCCGGTGGAGCTCTGTTAATATTAGACAGCATTTCTAAAATGCACTCTTTATCAAAACAAGGTATCTATTTAAATTTTAAAACATGCATAAATTCTTGTAACACCACCCAGGATACAAAAGAATCTCAACACCCCAAGGAATTCCCTGGTTCTGAACCTTTGCAGTGAACCTCTGGCAACCACTGATCTGTTTCTCTGGCCTGATTTGCAGAATGCCATGTAAAATCAGGCAGCATGTACTTTTTTGAGACTGGCACTGTTTTTAAGTTAAAAATTGCCTAAATGCACATCATCGTTGGAATGTTTTTAATAAATTATAGCACATCCACACCATGTAATAATGTGGCCCTTAGAATGAAGTAGATCCCTATGTGCCGATGTGTTAAGGTCTCCAAGACATACTATGAAAGTGAAAAACTCAGGGTGCAAGAACAACTCATGTAGGAAGATCCCATGTGTTTATATGTCATGTTTCTGTAAATGCACAGATATAGATCCAGAAGAGTATGCACCAAGCTTATCAGGGCTTCCTAAGGAATGGCAAGGGAGTAGGAAAGGTGAAGGGAGGCTGCTCCCTTCTGTGCTAAATATGTGTTTTTTAAGAAAGATTTCTAATAGCAAAAAATAAAATGTTTAAGCGTAACTTAACAATAAATGTCCAAAATCTATTTGGGGAAAGCTATGAAACACTCTTGGGAGACACAAAATTAGATTGAACAAGTGGAAACACACCCCATGGAGAGGAAGAATCAACACCATAAAGATGTCAGTGCTTCTTAAATTAATTTATAAATGTAATGTAATCCCAATAAAAATACCACCAAGGTTTTTTTTTTTTTTCCTGGATCTAGGCTATAAAGTTGATTATAAAGTTCATTGTGAAAGACGAGCATGAATTTGAGCACTTGCAACACTCCTGACTGATTCAGTTGTCTTTCTCCTGTGCTTGACCTGGAAGGGCGCATTGCTCTTGGTATCTCTATCATATCTGACGTACAGCAGAGCCTCCACAATGGTTGACTTTTCCTGAGGCACACGCAGAACTACTCAGCACTTGTGTTCTACACATCCTACACCACCGCCATCGATGTCATTTATGTCTCCCTCCTGTAATAGATAAGCTGGCCCTTATTTATTCTGCTCTATTTTTGTTATATCAAGCAGTTTCTCTGAAGCTAAGTGGTTTGGTTTGGTTTGGTTTGGTTTGGTTTGAACCTCAGCCCTTTGGTGTCTCATTCATGCAAATATGAAACTGTTTCAACATGTTACCACTGTTCCCTGCTGCTTCTCACTGCAGTCCTTTTCTGGAAACTGCCTAAATTAAGTAGATCTTAGTTTTACATTATAATAATGGGTGTTATGATTCTAACAAAGGGACTGAGAATCAAATAACCGTCATCAAAGATAAACAATCAAAGATGTAGATGAACATTAATGATTTAAAACTGTGAAAGTTACTATTAAAAGGCCCTAAGTTTACATTGCCCGTACGAGGTATTTCAATATGAGATCAAGAGTGTACACCCTACTTAAAAATGCATCTCTTTGCTAGTATAAATGTGATAATTACAATTTTAAATATTTGATTTCTTTTCCTAGATCTGAGCAGCATTTCAGGGCATAGTTTGGATGGGTTGCTTCCTTTTTTAAAGAAGTTTGAATTTTACTTTGTTTCTCTTGAAAGACATCCCCCTGTAGAAAGTAAAAGCAAGAAATTCAGTTTATTTCATTGACCTTAGAATTTTTTTTCAAAAACAGCTGTGGTGTTATCTCAAAATAATTTGCAAATGGGAATTCATGAATCCAACTTTAGTGAGCCCATTTCTCCAATCACTGCAACCCTTGTGTTTCTTTTCCAGAAATATTACCTAGATATTATGACAGACATGGAACAATTTTACATATATATTTTTTATTCCTCTAGGAACTTTCATTGTAAAGTCTTGAGGAGCATTTTATATACTTATGTTACTGGATGTCAGCTGCTCCGTAGGACCTAGAGGATATTGGATCAAATTCCAGTCCATGGCCTAAGTTCTGACGGACTCCTAGAAGAATTAGTTTCTCATGGTCCCAGTTCCTGCTTCCATGGAAACAGTTTATAGATTTTTAGCATCCCAGGCAAACTCTGCTTGTCTGTTCAGTTTTGATCCAAGCATGAAATTTAGTCCTTTTTTTGCTGTGATTTCCACAAAATTCATTCATAATAGGGGTGTGTGTGTGTGTTTAGCAGATTTTACCAAAGGTTTAAGGAAGAGTGAAAAGTATTTATATCTCAAAATAGAAATAATGAGTGTACACCCCAGCCTCCTACCATGTTGCTTGAGCTATTTCCTTCGATTCTAGCCCCTCTCTGCTCTGCTGACTCACTCCTCCTACCTCCAAGCCTGTTCATCCCAATACAGCGTGGGGAGTTTAGCATCTTTGTTGCCTGGCTTTGCCTGACCTTTGCCCTCAGTGACTCACCTCCTTCTATATCCCTATCTTCATCATTCCCAAACTAACTGAGATATTTTCTTTAACGTAGATGATTTTGTTCAAGAATTATTCTCATGGAGGACTTCCCTGGTGGTCCAGTGGTTAAGACTTCACCTTCCAATGCAGGGGGTGTGGGTTTGATACCTGGTTGGGGAGCTAAGATCCCACATGCCTCAGTGTCCAAAAAAACAAAACATAAAACAGAAGCAATATTGTAACAAATTCAATAAAGACTTTAAAAATGGTCCACATCAAAAAACAAAATGTTTTTAAAGAATTATTCTCATATCTGCTTTTAGGAGAGTAACGTTCTCACCTTGCTATATTGTGGATCAGATTCTCTTGTTCATCTTGCTTTTTTAATTTTTTTCTCTTCCCCCTACCCTCATTTCTTTCCCCTCTTTCTTGCCCTCCCCTTATATAAACACTCTGTGTAGCTCTAGTCTCAATGCTTTATCCTCCAAAGGCAGTCTGAGGGCTGTCCCTAGAATAAAAGGATGGGATTCCTCGTCATAATGACGTGTGTGTATGAATGAGCTGGTGGTGATGGTCTAAGCCTCGATGGTTTGTAGAATGGGATGTGGGCGGTGGCTTTCTCCCTGGTCTTACCCCAAGCACTCTCCCTTAGCCCTGCACCGGCAGCCTGGAACCCTACCACTGTGCCTTTGCTATTTGTTTTGCAGCCTTTCCTTAAGGCTTGTTTTGTACTTTAATCTTTAAATTTCTGGGTAAAGGTAAAAAGAAGTGAGGTATAGGTTTAATTAGACAAGCTTCTCAAAAGAGCAGAAAAGGTGAAACAAACTTTCAAGTTCTTACAAGCTGCTGTTTACAGATATCCCACAGAAACACCCTTTACCCTTTTCTTTTTTTAAAAAGAAACCTATCTGCCTTATTTTTTTGTCTTCTTTCTCTTTTTTACTATACCTTTGAAAATATTGATGCTTCTCCCAATTCTTCTCAGTGTTGCAGTTTCCATTAACCATGGAAGATAACTTCCTTCCTCTCTCCTGTGGCTATTTCACTGTTTAAGTCTTCACACTCTTTACTGTTGGACTCCGTAACCTACCCTCTTCCTTTTCGTAGTCCTGGATAGAAAACCTGCCATCACATTCTTTGGGACTTCAACTATGAGCTGTGTCTCTGCTGGAGTCTTCTTAGGATGTGTTCTCTTGGCAGCATGAGCAGCTATTGTTCGTAGTGACTAAATTCCAGCATCTTTTTCTACTCTGTGCTCATTTCTAAGTAGTTAACATTTTCTGGAAAATAGATCACTGTCTTTACCTTCCTGGGATTTAAATAGGCACATTTTAAAAATTACATCTTTGTGAAGATTGAAAAAAATATGACATCAGAAGGCGGAGAGGAACTTCTGGAGATTGTCTATGTGTTCCCCTCCTACGTTGGGCTGTTCTCTTAAAGCCATCATAGCAGAAACTCGGAGAAATGCGGAGACTATCTGGAATGGTGGAAATATACTAGTCTGCTCTGCTGTTTCCTAGCTACGTGAACATGGGCAAGTGATTGAACTTCTCTGAACTTTAGTTGGGTTCTTCTGTAGAATGGGGAGAAAATGACCTACCTCTCTAGCATGGCAGATGCTAGCCAATCAGGTACCTTTGTGCAGAATATAAAAAGGCATCCCATGAGGGTGAACAGCTGAGTGAGGGGGGCACAAGCAGGATTTCATCCCACACTTGCCCCTCAGCTGGGCACCCTGGTGCAGGACATAACCTGAAACCCTCTGCAGCAGCCAAGCTCCAGAGGTTTATCGTCTTCCCCCATGAGGAGCAAGCCTGGAGAAGGGCTGGGCAGGGGGCAGAAATGGGGCCGCCTGGTTGCTTGGCAGGGACTTAGCACCTTCAGGTGGTGCCTGCCTATTAACATACTAGCTCAAAGGTGTCACTCTTGGAGAAGGTGCTGGGGAAGCATTTCTTTCCATGCTGCTCTAGCCCCTAACTTATGCCTACTTCACAGATTATTGGGGGCATTAAATGAGACCACGAATGAGAAAACATCTAGAATATGACCCCAAACACTGACTTTCTTACTTTTTCTCTTTGATATTTCTTCAAGATAGTCTGGCATCTGTCAAGGCTTTCTCTTACTATTTTCTGTTCCAGAGGTTTCCAAGGTAGAGTGTTTGACCTCCAAGAAATATAAAGGATGCCCCATTGAGATGAGATTAAAATGAAAGCTTTATGTTTATTTTAAACTTAAAGGAAAAATAATTAAGTTTTCTAATATTTGACATATGGATTGGCAATACTTTATGGGTATAATTATAAGTAGACATATATATGCCCACAAACGTGGGCATGTTTAACATCAGGTAAGTGATTAAAATGTTTGAAGGCATTCTCAAACATTCTCACACCTCTGTAGCCACTGAACCCTCTGAGTGCAATTACATTTGTTTTTCTTCCCTTCCTTCTTTTGATTTACATAGTAAGTAGTAGCCCCCTGCTATATCTTTTAGGCTGGAGCCTTTATAAATCTTTATAAATGAAACTTCCTCTCTTCCCCTAACCTCATTCTTTCATTGTTATCTGCATAGGATATGGGGAGAGATAAGCTTTTCCCCTAAAATATGTATAATTTATATAAGATAATTTGTTACTTAGGTTAAAGTCAAATTGAGATATTTTTGGTTTAATCCTAGAAATTCAATAAAATAAAATAAGAATGTAGGCTCTGGGTCCAGGTGGCCTGGGCTTGATAACATTAAGCAAGTTACTTAACCTTTCTATGGCTTGGTCTCCTCATCTGTGAAATTGGGATAAAAGGAGTACCTGCCTTATCAGGTTAAGGTGACAATTAAACTGATTAATACCCATGACATTATTGGAACAGGATTGCATATTAAATACAACAGAAAGTTTGTTGTTGTCATCACTATAATCACCATCCTTATCTTCATCCCTAGGAGACGTGTGGTCTACACCCAGACCTATGCAACTCTGAATTGGAAGGACTAGTGTCAGTTGTAGATTCATTCACTTTCTCAGCAAATACTGGTGGTCTCCTATGTATCAGACACTCAGCTAAGGGTTGGGTGCTCCACTGCATTGTCAAACCTTGTAAATACTTCTCTCTATGGGGCTATATCTCCCATGTCACCAGGTTATGGTCATATTCTCATGCCATAGCAGTCTACTTTGTAATAGAGTCAGTTTCTACTTCTAGAATCAACATAAAGAGCTTTGCTGTTGCAAAATCATTATACACTATGGATTTTCAGCCATTTGACATAATAAGGTACAAATAGACTTCCCCTGCATTATTAATTCCATGTTATTACCATCAATTTCTTGGTTATTATTCTTTCTCTGAACTGTCTGCTTGTTGTCCAGATGATTCCACTTATGTGTACTTCTTCCTGGGGATGATTCCTCCAGGTTGATTCAAGGAGTATTTTGCCTCATCCTACCTCATCTTCAGAAAGAATGTGTTCTCTCATACCCAAACTGTAATCTTATGAGACTGCTGGACATTCTTAGGGCTTAATATTCTTTTCAACAAACTGAAGCATTGGTAGAGGGATAGAAGTTGATATAATATTTTGTGTGAAAAGCAGCAAGTTTAGACATAACTATTTTACTATCGAACATTTCTGTATTTTTTCATCTCTCTCTGAAGAAATAGTTTTTACAAAAGCTTAGTAAATTCCCATTTTATTAAAGCCATTCACGTTCATCTATGCATGTCTAAGATATGGATAGAAAGAAAAGAGGAAACGATAAAAATGGGAATTTCTCCCACATTTCCTCCTTTTAATGCTTCTCATACAGAAACTAATATAAATCTTGGGAGCCATCCAATTCAAGACTGAGTCTGCTAAGAGGATGTACTTCCCAGACCAATGACTGATTCTCCCAGGCTTCAGTGAGAGAAGAAATGCAAATTTTTTTAAAATACATGAATGCTCTTTAAATATTTATTTTGCTGTGAATCGTTCTGTGTCCTAACAAAACTGCTGCGTTTTGTGTCATGAGTTAGACATGGTGAACAAAGATATATCGATACATTTCATTTTTCCAACATGTGGGCTAAGAATAAAAATCTCGGTGCTGGAATTGAACATTGTATTCTCCAGGCAAAGGAAATGGACATTTATTGGATTGTATTGCTGCTTCCTTCGCACTAATGACATTATGAAAGCTCTTTGAGTAATATAATTTGAAAATATTATTTCTTTGTTTCAGGTCATGCAAGACAAGATAATCTGCCTTCCAAAACGAGTGCAGCCTTCTCAGAACCACTCTTCCGTTTCGAATGTCTCTCAAGCAGTGGCCAGTACCACCCCACTGCCTCCACCGAAACCGTCTCCTACTAACCCAGTCACTGTGGAAATGAAAGGACTGAAGACAGATTTGGACCTTCAGCAGTACAGCTTTATTAACCAGATGTGCTATGAGCGAGCCCTCCACTGGTACGCCAAGTATTTCCCTTACCTTGTCCTCATCCATACCCTGGTCTTCATGCTCTGTAGCAACTTTTGGTTCAAATTCCCTGGTTCCAGCTCCAAAATAGAACATTTCATCTCAATCCTGGGGAAGTGTTTTGACTCTCCCTGGACCACACGGGCTTTATCTGAAGTGTCTGGGGAGGACTCAGAAGAAAAGGACAACAGGAAGAACAACATGAGCAGGCCCAACACCACCCAGTCTGGTCCAGAAGGCAACCTGGTCAACTCTCAGTCTTTAAAGTCAATTCCTGAGAAGTTTGTGGTTGACAAATCCACTGCAGGGGCTCTAGATAAGAAGGAGGGTGAGCAAGCGAAGGCTTTATTTGAGAAGGTGAAGAAGTTCAGGCTACACGTAGAAGAAGGTGATATATTATATGCTATGTATGTTCGTCAGACTGTACTTAAGGTTATAAAATTCCTAATCATCATTGCGTATAATAGCGCCCTGGTTTCCAAAGTCCAATTTACAGTGGACTGTAATGTTGACATTCAGGACATGACTGGATATAAAAACTTTTCTTGCAATCATACCATGGCACACTTGTTCTCGAAACTCTCCTTTTGCTACCTGTGCTTTGTAAGTATCTATGGATTGACGTGCCTTTATACCTTATACTGGCTGTTCTACCGTTCTCTGAGGGAGTACTCTTTTGAGTATGTCCGGCAGGAAACTGGAATTGATGATATTCCAGACGTGAAAAATGACTTTGCTTTTATGCTTCATATGATAGATCAGTACGACCCTCTGTATTCCAAGAGATTTGCAGTGTTCCTATCTGAAGTGAGTGAAAACAAATTAAAGCAGCTGAATTTAAACAATGAGTGGACTCCGGATAAACTGAGGCAGAAGCTTCAGACGAATGCCCATAACCGCCTGGAACTGCCTCTCATCATGCTCTCTGGCCTTCCAGACACTGTTTTTGAAATCACAGAGTTGCAGTCTCTAAAACTTGAAATCATTAAGAATGTCATGATACCAGCCACCATTGCACAGCTAGACAATCTCCAGGAGCTCTCTCTGCACCAGTGCTCGGTCAAAATCCACAGCGCAGCGCTCTCTTTCCTGAAGGAGAACCTCAAGGTCTTGAGTGTCAAGTTTGATGACATGAGGGAGCTGCCCCCCTGGATGTATGGCCTGCGGAACCTGGAGGAGCTCTACCTGGTTGGCTCTCTAAGTCATGATATTTCCAAAAATATCACCCTTGAGTCTCTGCGGGATCTCAAAAGCCTTAAAATTCTCTCCATCAAAAGCAATGTTTCCAAAATCCCACAGGCAGTGGTTGATGTTTCCAGCCATCTCCAGAAGATGTGCATACACAACGATGGCACCAAGCTGGTGATGCTTAACAATCTGAAGAAGATGACCAATCTGACAGAGCTAGAGCTGGTCCACTGTGACCTGGAGCGCATTCCTCACGCCGTGTTCAGCCTGCTTAGCCTCCAGGAATTGGACCTCAAGGAAAATAATCTGAAATCTATAGAAGAGATCGTTAGCTTCCAGCACTTGAGAAAGTTGACAGTGCTAAAACTGTGGCATAACAGCATCACCTACATCCCAGAGCATATAAAGAAACTCACCAGCCTGGAGCGCCTCTTCTTTAGTCATAATAAAATAGAGGTGCTGCCTTCCCACCTCTTCCTATGCAACAAGATCCGATACCTGGACTTGTCCTACAATGACATTAGATTTATCCCGCCTGAGATCGGAGTTCTACAAAGTTTACAGTATTTTTCCATCACTTGTAACAAAGTGGAGAGCCTTCCAGATGAACTCTATTTCTGTAAGAAACTCAAAACTCTGAAGATTGGGAAAAACAGCCTATCAGTACTTTCACCAAAAATTGGAAATTTACTATTTCTCTCCTATTTAGATGTTAAAGGCAATCACTTTGAAATTCTCCCTCCCGAGCTGGGCGACTGTCGGGCTCTGAAGCGAGCTGGTTTAGTTGTAGAAGATGCTCTGTTTGAAACCCTGCCTTCTGATGTCCGGGAGCAAATGAAAACAGAATAACTTATTTTTGTTTAAAGTTTGACTGAAACATGCTTCTACCAAATACAGTATAAATAATTAGGTAGTCTTAATGCCTTTCCTATTTTATTATTTTTTTCTTTTTCACACAAAACAAAATGTACACAAAGACTGAGTAAGGAGTATGTATTTTTAATAAAAATTTAATTGTATTTTTTCAATATTAATATTTTAAAGTTTTATTTGTCCTGGAACCTAATGTATCTATTACTGTTTTCTACTGACAGAAACAGATGGTTCCGTCTGTTTTTTTGTTTTGGTTGTTTTGTGTTTTATGGTTCTCAGTTCATTCTTGTGAAGGGAAGGGAATTTTAAGTTGCATGCTTTTGGTGTTTTTTAAATCAATGAAGATATTTTGCCAAGGTCATTTTTAGCTTGTTTACACCTGTACAGGGTCCTTATTTTTGTTTTCATTGTATGTGTACCAAGGAATCTGTGCTAGTTATTTTAATTCCAGCTGCCTTCTCCATTGGCCAAGTATTTCATTCTATAGAAAACACTTCTCTGGAGTGTAAACTCACATAAGGGCATTGTCATAGACTATTATTTTCAAAATTTCTCCTTGCCTCCAACAGAACCCTAAGTTCTATTCTTTCACATACCTGACAGTTATTTATCCTTAAGCAAGGATTTTGTGAGTAAAGACAATCATCTCCCATGGTCAGCTTGCTTGAATTGGTCATTTATAATTTAACTGACTTACATTTTTAACAACATTTTAAAAATATCATTGAAAAAGGAAATACAGAGGTTCCTCCCATTTAATATCAATATTGTATGTAGTACTGGTGAACAACCTTAGAAAAGCTAATTTATTTTAATTAAAATAGGTAATTAAATTTAAAAATCAGAATCAGAAGCCTGTTTTTTAGTAACTTAATCATCTTTGATATCTTGATATGTGAATACATCCGATGGAAGAAAAAAAAAATGTGCTACTAAAGCACTCTGCTAAAGAGCTGGTACACTCCAGGCAGGCACACTGGTTCCTCTGGGTAGTCTGGAAGTGGTGATCTCTATTCAAATTCTGCCTGTTACACGAAATAATCCACGTATATGTACGTATATAAATCTGTCTCCCTCAAGCCTGCCCTCGCTGCAAATGCTAGTGATGCAAGCACAGAAAGTCTGCTCTCTTTGGCTTAAAAAAAGTATCTCATCTAAAATGGTTCTGTTCCTTTTTTTTTTTTTAAGTGTGAATAAATTGCTAAGTAGATAGAAATAATTTTTGCCTGGTGGTTAGCTGGGTTTTATTTATCTCTGTACTTAAACATCCAACATAGTATGGGTCTTGGGCAAAAGTTTTCACTGACTATTAAGCTGTAGAGAACAGGAAAATGAAAGCACTATTTGTGCCCTCAATCCAGGACCAGTGCTACCTTTCATGGGAATTTTGTTTTATGCTCCAAATTCACACTGTTTTCAGAACCCTAGTCTGACCCAAGGAAGTTTTGTGACTTAACGAAGAAAAATAGAAAGATGGTTTGGGGTTTCAAGATGCTGCTTTTAAAATTTACCCCTTGAGCCTGGTGACTTTGTTTAATGCTACTTTGAGTCATACATGGAACACAGTTATGGGAACTACTCAGCAGATATATGTACCTCAACTGTGTTTTAAATGTTATGATACTTCGTGGGGTAAAGGATTTGGGGAAGAGATACTTTTCATTTATTTAATAATTGAATCGTATAGACCAAAATGCTTTGCTGTCTCTGCTCTGTGTTTAAGTGTTAGAATGGTGATTTTGTATAGCTGGTTTATTTCGCCCTGGAATTGAAACAAAATGTTTAAAATAGTAACATGGTTATATTTCTTGTAGGATAAAACATTCAATTCTAGAATGTTGTTAGGATCCTGATTATGAACAATGTGTTATATTTAGAAACATAGCGCTACCTGTTTTAAACAAACAAACAAACCTGGAAGGTTGTCCATGGCTGAGCATGACAAGAATACCCCTGTTGCAAGGTGAGCTTTGATAACTACTGGTAAAACACTAGGTGCACTATTTTTCTGGATAAAATGTATAGTTGTTTTCTATATCACCCTTAAAAGGGACCTATTCAGGTTAAAGATCATATTTATGCTGAAATCTTTATCTGGTGTTAACTCATAATCTCATATGTGTTCATAACTGAAATAACTAATAATTAGTCTCTGTGACAAGTTGCTCAAAATGCCAAAAGAATTTGATTCACTTTCTTAATGATTTCACAGGCTGACCCCTAACCTAAGTTCTAAATAACATCCAGTAAATCCGTATAGTTCTATGACTTTATGGTTTAACTAGGAAGGAAAATTCATAGATGTTTCTGTTAGATTTTATAAAAATTCAAAATGTTCAAACTTCATCTTGAGTCTAAATTTTCTGACCCTGACCCTTTTTAATATTGTATATTTTTGTTCACATTCTTAAGTGAAAAGCATTAAATTACTCTTTAGCCTTTAACTGGGAAACTCAGGTAAATGAACTGCTGACTTTTCTAAAGTTCTTTAATGAATCAACTCAGTGTTAAAAGGGATATTAACCCAATCCTTTTCGTATTTTTACAAGTGCTCTTGCTAAAAAGGAACAACTAGCTCTATTTCTCCAACTTCTATAAGACTCATGAGAAACAGCTTATGTAAATATAAAAGCATCATAGGTACTCTTAAATCCTATGCTATTGGACACCCACAGTGAGTATGCTTTTTGGTCAGTTTTAATGGTTAAGTGTAGAACAGACAGTTGTCTGGGGATGGTCTGGTTGAAACAGAGCATCTAAGTATATCCCAGTGGAACTCACCTAAGAAGACCACGTCTCAGAAAACTAGTTATATGTTGGGTTTTCACTTTGTTTTGTTTTTAATACAACTTTTAATATAAATATTCTTGATACAGTGAAACCTGTTATTTACACTGGTAAATTTTCTGATTGCTCATTCACCCACCTTTCTCTGCCTTAGGTTTCCAATGTAGCTATTGTAATGAGTTCTAACAGTTTCCATGGCATCCTGTGTGCAGACGCTGCTTTTTCAGAAAGGCTTGGGACATAAGCCTGCTGTGAATACTTTGGTCATTTAGAGGTGGCTCCTTATCTGCCTCTGAAGCCATCTTTATAGAGAGGGGCTTAAGCAACGTGGAATCTTCCTTGGGTTACTTGGGATGAGGAAAGTCCACATTTCTGCAATATGCTATCTTATGATTTCTGTGATAAGAAAGAGAAGAAAACATCTTTACATCTCTTGTTATCATTTACCCCAAGGGTTTTGCTGTTGTTTATGTTCCTAATTCTAAGAAAAGTCCATTTTTTAAGGAGTATTTTACTCTCTAATATAATTTCATACCAAATACCTGATCAGTAGTAATGATATATTTACTAAAACAGTGAACACTCATGATCCATCTTTATGAAAACTGTCAGCAATATGTGGTAGTGAATAGATAAGATAAACCTCAAAACAATTTCCATTTGTGTTTAGAGACTAAATTAAGATTCAATTTACATTCTCCTATAAATCCTGAATGTAATAATGCCGTTCAAGCGATTCACATTTTTGGTAGGATCTCAAGAACTCAGGGTAGGTAGGGTTCCATAGCAAAACAGCACAGTTATGAGTGAGAGGAATGCCTCAAGGGTCGGTAAGATTTTCTCACTTTTTTTCTTGTTTATTCAGATACATTGTAAGAAAGCCTGGACAGTCTCGACCAGATGTGCCATTGATTTTTCAGATTTAGGCCTCAGTGACATGCTTCTAATACAATTACATACCATCTTTCCAAACGAGCTGTCCACTCTTACTCCATCTTCCCAGAGCCTTTCACTGATAAAGGTAACATCCTTGAATTCCTTTTGGGGAGAGGGAAGAGGGTCTCCTCCCACCCCAAGGATTTTTTTTTTATTTAGAAGACCTTAAAAAGGGGTATATAACTTTGAACAACTTAATTTCTCAGCCATGTTAAATAACAGTCCCTATGCATGGTTTTGGATGTGGAATAAATTTGCTTTCTGCTGTATACCATTCCCTCTTCCATACGATTCTGCCTATTTAATGAATATTTTTACTAGGGTTGAAACTCCATGCCTTACGTGGTCACTTAGTTTTCCTTCTGCTGCTTGTTTTCTCTCGCTGTATGTGTTCAGATTGTGTCAAATGCTGGCAAAACCTCTAAGACTGTCAAGAAAATGCTTGAAAGTTGATTTGTCATAGTGTAAACTCATGATACAATGTCTTAAGGTTATTTGGCTATGTAGTACATAGGAACAGAAAATAAAGTCATTTTGTAATTTAAAATTGAGATTGGTCCCTTTCTTATTCATTGATAGAAATCATGTTTCTCTTTTGGATTTCTCTTGTATTTTTGCATATTATTAAGGCTTCCTGTACTCTGCAGGAAATAGGCTGCATGAATTCTTTTACTTTGTATTTAGCTAGTTTCTGCAATTGTGACTAATTATTTCCTTCCTTAACTCTCTGTACTACATCTCCCCAAGGTGCCCCTGGAGTTTCATTTGGGTAATTAGTGCCTTACTGTGTAATCTGGAGTGCAGTTTCTGTGCATTTGCCAGATCAGATTGTACAATGGCTGTCCAGCCCAGCTTTCAGTAAATACTGTTATGGTAATGATTGTCATTAAAGAAATCAGAATGGTTCTGTACAACCAGAAGGCCTCCCCTAGTTAAACACATACACCCCAGGCTTAGGGAAGCCCTTTATAAGAAAACTTTATGTACCACTTATGCATAAGAAAATTGTGACTGATAAATTTCGAAGCTAAATTGTCACTTTACATATTTTTCTATAGTTATTTATGACTCAGTTATTTTACTGATAATCCTTTGGAGAAGAACTGTTGAGATGAGGAAAGATTGTGAGTGTGGTGAGAGAGGCCTTGCGAATGTGTGTATCAGAAACTTAGAAGGGAGTATGTGAGAGCTCTGGAGAAACTTTGGAGACAAGAACTGAGATGGGCAGCAAATTAGAGACATCTGGTGATTTCAGTGCAATTTGCACATAAGAAAAAGTCTCTTGTCCACTGCCACCTTCCACTGCCCCATCTTCCAGTCCTTTCATTTGTACAGAATATTGAGATAAACACTGAAATTAACTAGATTGATTCAGTTATTCATTGTTGTTGGCTAGCAAGATATAAGATAAGCACTTTGATTTGGATGGAGAAGTATATGAAGAGAGTAGTCACTAAAGCCAATTTTAGACTCAGTGGGATACATAAATAGCCATAGCATAAGGCCTGCATATTTCTGAGTGTACATTCGAATGTCATCCTAAATATCCAAGTAGGAAAAAGTGAAAAGCTCTTCATAAGCTACATTATTTTTGTGTGTAAATCTTTGAATACAGGTTATACTTTAGATTTCATATTTAAACATTTTTGAACAAAGCAAGGTACAAGTAAACATTTATGTGATCAGGCATACCATAAATGATGAAGTATTTTCAGAGTTTGGAGATTTTGCATAAAAAAAACAACATTAGGCAAAGATTTTATTACCAAACATCTGAACGGAAATGACTATTCTGATTATTTTGATTCAGGGATTCTTCTTTTGTAAAGTTTGGGAACAATTAGAAGATGGACTTTATTTTTTTAAACACTTAAGGAATTAATTTTTTTAATTGAAGAATAGTTAATTTACAATGTTGTGATAGTTTCAGGTACATAGCAAAGTGATTCAGATATACAGATATAAATATATACAGATGTATTCTTTTTCAGATTCTTTTGTGTTATCGGTTATTACAAGATATTGAATATAATTCCCTGTGCTATACAGTAGGTCCTTGTTGTGGAATTAATTTTATTTCAACTCAGGTTACATTTAGACAGCACCATTAAAAAAGTATTTAGTTCCATTCTTATTAGTTTCATGTAATACAGATCTTGGGGAAAGTGACACAAAGAGGCAACATGCAAGTTTTGCATTTTATATCTCCTCCATAGTTCTTCTAAGAAAAAAAAAATCAACTATTCAGCAGAGATTTTGGTATAGGAAAAAATTACATTTCTTCAGTCTGAATTACAAGGTTCTTGGGATTCCATTTTAATTTCACATAGATTATGTGGAATAATTTTGTTAAAATCATACTCTAAGTAACATTTGAACAGCTTTCAACATCTCAGGCTGATTTAGTCCAAGAATAAATAAAATCCATGCAAAATGTGGAGCTACAATCATTGTAAGTTTGAGAAATAAATGTGCACAAGTTTATGAAATAGTTGATGTGTTCCATTTATGCCCATTGAGTTGTATGTATAAATTATATTTCTTAATGATTTAAATTGCTTTATGAAAAATACTTTATGATGTGGCCAATCTCAACAAAAACCTGAGGCCATGTACATTAATGACCTCTAAGTGGTGTTAAAGAAAAAATTAATCTGATACTTGTTAGAATGGTAAGGAAGACTTTATTCAGGACTTATTATTTATTCAGGGTTTTTTCTTAATTAATTCTCCCCAGGTTCTAGCCTCTGGTGATGCAACTTGCATATTTTCTTGGGAGTCACATTCTAAGCCTTAACAATATCAGCATGCTAACAGGTTTAGTTGTTTTATGCATCCAGAAATAAAGACAGGATGTTGACTGCCCTAACTTTAATGAGGAAGTATTTTTCCCCTTTGCTTTTTTTTTAATTGAAGTATAGTTGATTTAAAATGTAGTGTTAGGGCCTCCCTGGTGGCGCAGTGGTTGAGAATCCGCCTGCCGATGCAGGGGACATGGGTTCGTGCCCCGGTCTGGGAAGATCCCACATGCCGCGGAGCAGCTGGGCCCGTGAGCCATGGCCGCTGAGCCTGCGCGTCCGGAGCCTGTGCTCCGCAATGGGAGAGGCCACAACAGTGAGAGGCCCGCGTACCACAAAAAAAAAAAAATAAAATAAAATAAAATAAAATAAAATAAAATGTAGTGTTAGCTTCGTGTGTACAGGAAAGTACTTCATATATATAGATAGATAGATAGATAGATAGATATAGATATGTGTGTGTGTGTGTGTGTGTATAATTTTAAAATTATTTTCCATTCTAGGTTATTACAAGAAGTGAGGAAGTATTTAAAATGAGTTTCTGCTTGTGAAATTGAAAACTAGAGATTCAGCTTCAATCAAAACTACTCAGTCTAAACATTTAGCTACATAAATATTTTAAGTCCAGATAACCTCTTAAAGAAACTGAATTGGTTTCAAATGGGAAATATGAAAAATGTCAGAGGGATTAAATACCTGATTTATATTACATAAGGCTTTTGTTTGTTGTGGGGTAGTATGGGGAGTAGAGGTATGAGTCAATGGGGAACCTCCTGATAAAGGATGCTCAGTGCACTTTCTAAACTTCAGGCTGATTTGTTGCCCTTCAGTTCTACCAACAATGTGAAAACAATCAAATCTCAAGTATGGAAAACTAACTAGACCATTATTTTCAAATAACTTTTCCTAACTCAGAAACTGATATAATAAAACAAATAAAAATAAATATTTTTTAAAAGAAACTACTAGTGACTATTGAGAGCTTTAATTATAAATCTGATCAAGAACTTGCATCAGGGGATAGATGGAGGAAGGGATAAATTGGGAGATTGGGATTGACATATACACACTGTTATATATAAAATAGATAACTAAGAAGAACCTACTGTACAGCACAGGGAACTCAACTCAGTACCCTGTAATGACCTATATGGGAAAAGAATCTTAAAAAAGAGTGGATATATGTATATGTATAACTGAGTCACTTTGCTGTACACTTGAAACTAACACAACATTGTAAATCAACTATACTCCAATAAAAACTAAAAAAAAAAAAAAAAAAAAAAAGAACTTGCATCAAAAATGCCTGAAAGTTGACTCTTAAAACCTCGTAGTAAATGCTTGTAAGACAGAAGTTGCATTCTAGGTTGTTTTAAAATGTTTAGACTCATACACATTTTTTTCTTATGTGTACAGGGAGGAAACAATCATTATACAAAAATGTATCTAGGACTCTATAAATGCTTTAAATAGACCTGACAATAAAGGAGTTATACTTTACCTATGTACTTTAATCGATTAGCCAGGGACCTACTGAGTGTTAGACATTCATAGAAATGCCCCTTCTACCTTCAACTCTGTCCATCCAAATCTAATTTTGGCTCTACTTATACTAAGATCACTGAGACTTTTTAAAAGAAATTTAAGGCTTATCTAGAATTTCTCTTAACACTTTCTACATGCCTCATTATCTAGGGCACTTATCACTTGTACTGTGGTTATTTTAGGACTTATCATATCTCTCCTTCCAGAGTTGGTGTTCCAATGATTGTGGAAACCAAGACTTAATTTATCTTTGTGTTTTTCTAAAGTGCTTCCCATTGTGACTTCCATGAGATGGACCTTGAAAAGATATTGCTGAATGAATCAAGAGGCCTAACTTGCATTAACTGAGGGCCTTGGAGCTATAAAGGGCCATCATTCCTGTTCAAACTGGTTCTCGAATGTATTATTTTCCCAGAGCTCCGTGACAAACGACCACATACTGGGTGGCTTAAACAAACAAAATTATTGTCTCACAGTTCTAGATCAAAGTGAAAGCAGGGTTGGTTCCTTCTGAGGGCGGTGAGGGAGAATCTCTTCCATATGTCTATGGTTTGTTGGCAATCTTTGGTAATCCTTGGCTGATAGATGCATCACCCAATCTCTGCCTTCATCTTCATATGGCGTTATCTCTGTGTGTGTTGTCTCTGTGTCCAAACTTCTCCTTTTTATAAGGACACAGAATATTGGATCAGAGCCCACCCTGATGCTGCCATCTTAAGTCGATAATCTGCAAAGACCTTATTTCCAAATAAGTTCACATTCACAGGTCCTGGGGGTTAGGACTTCATCTTTTGGGGGGACACAATTCAGTTCATGACACTGAGCAAGACAATTCTCTTTCTTGATAAAGCTATTAAATTCCAGGTTTCTTAGAAACACAGAATTTGGAGCCCTTGGAGGTCCAGAGGTTTTCAAATAGTATTCCAAGAAGCTCTAACTCTTCCACAAATTATCTCAGGAGGACTCGGGGACCACATAGGGCTCCTGGTTTCATATCTGTACCAATTACTATTGCCTTGTAACAAACCACCCCAAAATTTAATAGGGTGATACAATTATTTTATTACACTCCCAGATTCTGTGGATAGGGAATTCGGAAAGGGCACAGCAAAGGCAGCTTATCTCTGCTCCATGATGTCTGGGACCTCAGTTGGGAAGACTCAGTGACTGGAAGCTAGAATCTTCTGGAGACATCTTCACTCCCACGTCTGGCATTTGATTCTGGCTGTTGGCTGGAGCCTCAGATGGGCCTCTCCATACAGCCTGGGCTTCCTCACAGGATGTCAGCTTCAGGGTAGTCAGAGATCTTAGATGATAGCTTAGGGTTCTGAGGCGACTATTCCAACAGGCAGAAAGTACACTGCCTCACACTTTATGATATCACTTCTGCCATTGGTTGAAATAGCTGTAAATCTTGTCCAGTTCAAGGGCAGAGGAGAGGGGACATGAACCCCCACCTCTCAATGGGAGGAGTGTCCATGTCACATTGTAAGAAGCATGTGTGGAGCCGGAGATAGTGTTGAGGCGCCTGTGAAAAATATAATCTGTCACACTATATACACCATCCTCTTCAACCATTGGGCAGCACCTCTCCATAACTGATGTTCACAAGCAATTGTAGCTAAGAAACACAAAATCCATAAAGGCCAAGTACACTCACAAACTTCATACAATCGTTCAGCACATCTGGTGATTATTGTAAAAAACCAGAGAATTGAGAAAGCTAGTATTTTCTTCACTCCTTTTGTTTCTAATTTCTTTGGGCAAGCTGGGAGAGCCTGGTAGAATAACTATTATGAAATAACTGGAAGAAAGCCATCATTTCATTTTATTGAATCACATCTTAAAAATCATCAACTTCTTGACAGGGTATAAGCAAGGTGCTTTCAGAAATTTTATTTGATTATCATATGTTTCTCCCAGTGTCAGCCAAAGCTTCCTCAGTTGCTCAGGGATGCATGTGTACACAAACATGCATACACCCTGGGTCTGTTACTTACACAAATTAATAAGAGGAAAAGTCTTATCAGTGTCTGTGGGGAAAAGTGCAGAGCCCTGCCGTGGTCCCTTAGCCAAGTTCCTCAGCTTCCGTTCTTTTCCAGGCACAGAAGCTGTCTCCCTCCCTAGCTCCCTTCTTGATAAACCCTCACAGTGACTGCAGGACAGGCAGCAAGAACAGGTCTCTGAAGCCTCTGACCCCTTGCTTGCAGCAGCCTTATCTATTAGGTCCTATCCTTCGAGCTCAGGAATAACATTTGGGGGCTGGAAAAGTTTTCTAGGAAACAATTACTCATGAGCAAATGGACCAGAAAAGTCCCAGAGATGTTCTCCAGCAGACAATTTAAACCAATGACTCACAGCTGGGCAGCCTGCCCTGCTACAGCTGATGTGAGCTGTCTATGTAATGCTGCCTTAAGATCTGTGTTCTCCCTGCATCCTTCTAAATCTCCAAACCAGTTCACTGAGGGCTCTCCTTGCTCATGTTCACTCTCTAAAATCCACCAGCATATTTAGTTCATTCAGAAGGAATAACTATTGAAGGGTATGTCTTCCACCATAAGGTTGTACCACAGGCATCAGTTGGAGTCTGAATGTCTCAAGATTTAGATGAAATTGGCTATTCCTCCATTCCATGCCCTTTGGAAGTCCAGTGTCCTCCCCAAAGTTCACAAATTTCTGGTATGGTTATGGATTCAGGTCACTGGCTCTGAACCTCTGTTTCTATAGAATGTCTTCCACTCATACTCACTGTTCCCCCTGTTTGATCCCTGTTCTACACCTGAAAGACAATCTGCCCTTTCCTTGATTTCCCCCAGTGCACACACCAGGCTTCGGTGCATTTCAGATTTTAACGAAGGTTTGGAGAGATACAGAGAATTCATGAGAGCCACGAAAGCCATTTTAGAGCCCTAATTTTGTAACAGCCCTTCAGCCGGTCTACGAAGGGATTTGGCCATCCCCTCTACCTTCCTTATCACCCCTCCCCCTCCCCCCTCCCCACATCCATCCTTCCCTCTCCCCAGCCCTCTGGTCTTTTCTCTGCTCCACCACAGCCCTAATCTCAAGTTCCTCACTTCCAGCACCGGGTAGTTTAACTTTCTCCCGCTATCTACTTCCTCACTCTCACCCCTGTCACCCTGGCAGCTTATCACAGTTTTTCTCAACACACTTCCATCCCATAAGAGGAGTTCTCATGTCTGCTGTTAAGTTGTCTTATCAGCCAGTTTGTTACAAGTCGTTGCTCTGAGCTGCACCTCTCTGACTATTCCTCCTGTCTTCAAAATTTCCTGTCTTTCTCCTTCCCTCTGAAAATGCCAAATCTCCAAGCTTAATCCTCACTCCTTTGGCCCCCTTCCTTCTTAGCCCAGCCACTAGTGACCTCATTTACTCTCAGGGCTTTGTCTGCAGCCTTTCTGTAGCCACTCCCAGATCTCTGCCTCTAATTACCACTTCTCTTCTACCTCTCACCTCCAGCTAGCTTCTGGGCATTTCCACTTGTCCTGTCATCTCAAGACACAACTTAATGTGTCTGAGAGCAAAGTTCATCAAAGCATAACTAGTCATGGCAACAGCTTCATAAACGATCTCCCCACAGACCTCTGGTCCCTCCGCCCTCACTTTCTCTTCTCCATTACTAGACTAGTTTTCTAAAGTGTAGTTCTGACCTTATTGCTCCTCTGTTCAAAAACCTTCTCGCTGTCTTCTTAATACAGTCTTAGACTTCCTTTCAAGATCTACCACAATCTAGGCCTGACCTGCATTTCCAATACAGGCCCTGGAATCCAACGTGAATTCAAATCCTCACTCTCCATTTACCAGATGTATGACTTTGGGAAAGTTAATGTAAACTCTCTGGCCTCTGTTTATGTTAAAGATATCCATATTTTGACCCTTCTCAGGAAGTACTAAGATGTTATATATCCTAATGCTGGTACCAAGTCTGTCTTTACTAAGTTGTCCTTTCTTCTCTTTCTTTAATTTATTTTATTGAAGTATAGCTGATTTATAATGTTTTGTTAATTTCTGCTGTACAGCAAAGTGATTCAGTTATACATATATATACATTCTTTTTCATATTCTTTCATCACAGGATGGTTTATCACAAGATATTGAATATAGTTCCCTGTGCTATACAGTAGGACCTTGTTGTTTATCCATTCTGTATATAGTAATTTGCATCTGCTCATCCCAAACTCCCAATTCATCCCAAACTCCCAATTCATCCCTCCCCAACTCCCCCTCCCCCTTGGCAACCACAAGTCTGTTCTCTATGTCTGTGAGTCTGTTTCTGTTTTGTAAATATGTTCATTTGTGTCATATTTTAGATTCCACATATAAGTGATATCATATGGTATTTGTCTTTCTCTGGCTGACTTACTTCACTTAGTATGATAATCTCTAGGTCCATCCATGTTGCTGCAGATGGCATTGTTTCATTCCTTTTTATGGCTGCATAGTATTCCATTCTTGCACCCTCAGCCACAAGTCATAGCTATTTTCAAGGTCTCTATGATACAACCTAAAGTTCGATAGCCAGAAAGTAAAATGGAATGACAATGTAGTAATAATGCAGTCAACCAAGTGGCTGCTTAGCTATATGCAGAGCAGTTAGTGGGGGCTGTGAGGAGAACTGGGTAGAGTTTGGGAAGGAAGCCTTGTTCCCTTTTCTTGGAAGTTCAGATGCTGAAAGGTAACTAGAGATATGGGGAGGAAGGGCTACAGCCCAAATGCTGGCTGCCTCATAGCATCTGAATCCAAACCAGAGTTTACATCTCATTTCTGCCACTGTCCGGATGTGTATATTAGAGCAAATCACTTAGTTCCTTGAGTCATAGTCTCCTCATCATACAGTGGAGGGTGGTGGGGGAGGGGTACCCATCTTAAAGGATGTTGTGATGATTAGTTGTGTAATGTGTAAGACATGCTTAGCTCAATGCTTGCACTCAAGAAATTTGCTTGTGTTATTATGACTATGTACTGAGCTCTGGATAATGTAAAAATTAGCCTACATACTGCACATTTTCCTAAAGTCAACACTTATTTAGCACCTAGAATGTGCTAGGCATTGTCTCAAAGGCATTGTCTTTTGCCCTCAAGGAGCTGGAGCATCCCAGGAGAGCCACAGGTAAGCAGTTACCATTGGGCACATGATGAGTGGGGTAGCAGGCATGTAAATGCAGTTAAGTCGTCCCTAGATATCTGTAGGGGACTGGTTCTGTGGACCAAAAAAGCCCAGAAGGCTACAAATAGGAAAAATGTTTATTTGGGTTCCGAAAAATTGCATTTTGGGAGACAGATTCAGGTAAAGCCAAAAGAGTGTTCCAGGGAAAAGAAAAAGTCAGGGGCTTATAAAGGCAAAAGCCATGAGGCTGTACTCTGACAAAAGAAAAGAAATATTTGTCCTTAAGGGATAGGCTGTCACCAGTTGTTTTAAGGTAAGGGTCAGGTAAGCATCTTGAGTTTCTGGCAGTTGTTCTGGGTGCCTGCATTTAAGACAATAAGTGGTCAAAAGTTCAGCTTCTATGCGGGCGAGATGTGTACAAGTCACACTTCCTCAGTGGCCTCCCAGCTCCATTTAGAGAGCTCTCTTAGCAGCACTGGTGCCATTTTGATTTTCCTTTCACAGCTCCAGGACTCCTGTGCAGATACCAAAATCCATGGATGCTCAAGTCCCTTATATAAAATAGTGTAGAACAGTCAGCCCTCTGTATCCACAGGACCAACTGCACTACGCTGGAAACACAGGCGCTTTCTCCACCAACCAGCATTTTCTGAGCACATTCCAGGTGCCAGACACTGTTCTAGATGCTGAAAGTTCAAAAATGAATACGATTCCTGTGTTTAAATAGTTCATAATGTAGTAGGAAATGACAGCCGTGTCTCCAATAGCTACAGTGTGTTCCAAGAGCTCACCTTGATGTCCAGTCACACTACACATGGGCACAGGGAGGATGCAGTCAGATTCACCTGATGACAGGAAGGGTTTCAGGAGGTGAACCTGAGTCGAGTCCTGATGCAGGTGATGCCCAGGAAGAATTGAGAGCACTGTGGGGAAAGAGATTTTTGAATGGGCACACAGGCCTGAGAGGCCCATGATGTCACTGGAGGTCTTAGGGGCAGGGAAGGATCAAGAGCCATTGAAATGCATGGGAAGTAAGGATGGATAGATCGGCTTGAGGGTGCCTTGGATATGCCACCAACACCAGAGAGCTCTTTGGTTTATCCTTCAGGCAGTGGGAAACAGGAAGGAATTTAAGCCTATCCTCAGTTACATTCCAAGCCTGGATAATCTTATAGAGGCTGTCTGAGACCTTCCTCTCTGTTTTCAAATCCCTGTAAAAAGAAAAAACTACCATCTGGTTGGTCTTGAAGAAAACCAAAGGCTGCAAGGAGAAGCCAAGTGTGGGCAGACTGACAATGCCCAGAGCAAATTTGGCCGTGCATAATGAGACTCATAAACAGTAATGTGTTGCTTTAACTTGTCCTTGGCATGGGAGACCTCAGGGAAACCACCCAGACTCATTCTCCTTTGTCCTTGCCTCTTCCTCTTCTTTCACACCCTAGTTTCTTCCTTTGCTGCCATTTTTTTAATAGACCAGCTGATTGCGGGAAACTTGCCTTGTTTAGAGTCTGGAAAGTCATAAAGGAAACCACTCAATTAAACTGAACTCTTAGTGTCGTTCTCGAGTCAAAACCTCCCCCCTCTGCCTCTGCCCCTTGTGGTTTGGGGGCGCTCATTTGGAGGTGCTGTGGGTCTCAGGGCACAACAAGATGTACAGTTTGTATCTGCCCACCCTCTCTGAAGCCGGCTCCTGGCTGAGCCCGGCTGCTGGCTTGAGTCACGTGGGCTGGATGGTCCAGACCAGAAGATGCAGAGGAGGACGTGGTTGGACTCAGCCAAGCGTCCCTGTCTGACCTCTTGCTCTTTTTCTGTCCCCAGAGGAAAGGTGGAGCTTTCCTGCCTACAGAATTTAATTTCCTTTTCCCATTCTTCACAATGCTGCATTCCTGTCCTACCTCCTGGGGAGAATGGGACTTGGTGTTTCACGTGGCTAGCACTCTGCAGAATCCCTTTTTTTCTCAAAACCAAGGACTTTGATAGGCCTAGTGGGAAAACTACAGGTTGAAAAGCCAGAGGTTATCTGCCTCCTCTGCTGGTAACATTTCTTAGTGTATTTGCACTTCCTGCCTCTCTCAGGGTGAGGCTCAGTTTCTGTCAGGACCCCGTGAGCCTGCCATGGTGGAAGCATCTCTGTAACCCATGCTCACCCTGACTACATCCAGGGAGTCCCTTGCTCTTCCAACCACTTTCAGACCTAGAGGAAACACCGCCCCATAGTGACCGCTGTCCAGAGCGGACCAGGTGACACAACCTGGAAGTGAGGGGGAGTTCATGCCAGCAGGATTTACTTGAACCAAAGAGAGAAAGGAGACGCAAGGATCCTCCCTGCTATGCATCATTCTGAGGCTCAGTTGTTCGTTATGCCCTGCCAGAGCTGTCCCATGTCACCAAGAAAACAGCTGTGCTTTATCGTGAAGCTGTGACCAACTCGTTAACAAGTACTCACTTTCCTCCTTCCCTGCCTTGCTTTTCTTTTCCCCTCATTTTCACGACCTTGCTATTGCACCTCCCAGAGAAGCATTAGCGGGTAAGCTTTACCTCAGACGGTTTTCTAGGGAATCCACTAACAGTGGTCCACTGACCCATTAATTTGGTTGGTTTGTTTCTGGGTTGGCCTGGGCAGGTTTGTAATCACCTCTTCTCTCTACAGCCCCCAAAGAAGGTCATTCCTTGTTTCTGCCTTGGAGGAGAACACATTCAGATCTATAGATCCCTGGAAAGCATTTAGTCAGAAGGAGAGCCGTCACAGCACTATTAACAAGAAGAAAAAAAAAAAAAAAGATTGGAAACAATCTAAGCTTCCAAAAAGCGGACAGTGTTATTTTAAATACTAGATAGACATTTAAAATAATGTTACAGACATATTTCTTGATAAATAAACTTAGTTATGATGTGTTAATTGAAAAAAATTAAAATCTAAGGATAGTATGATCTCACTTTGGCAAGAAACAAAAAAAATATCTCTTCATAGAGAAAAATTGAAGGAAGTTATATGTCAGATGCAAGCAGAGGTTGTCATCTGGTGATGGGATTATGAGTGAGTTATCCTTATTTTTTAAATGTATCAGTCTTTTATTTTTTTCTCTAAGAAATATATATGAATAGTGATTTTTTTAATTAAAAGATAAAAAAGTACCCTGGACCTGGTGCTCACAAATGCACATTCTCCAGCAATATTCTGTCACTTTAGAAGGAACAGGAGATGAAGAACCCAGAGAGATTCGGGAAGACTAAGGATAACAGAAAAGCTTTTATTTTTTATGAGAATTATTAAGAGGAAATGGTTTGTAATTATTCCAATGATGTATATTTGTTGAAGTATAAAGGTAATATGTCTATATCTCTGTCAGGAGAAAGGTTATAGTATTGCTGTTGTAACTATCTTTTATGAGGCTGTTCATAAAGCATACCCATGTATTTCATTACAGTTAATAACTGTATTCCTAAAATAAATAAATTGTTCCTTAAATGCTTCTTTTGGTATACTTTTTAGTTCTTGAGAATTTTTAAGAATAAACCACTGCATTTGTACAGGATGAGGGCAAATGATGGGCAGACCATTTATTCAACATACACTAAGCTTTGTCCATTTTTCAGAAACTAAGCTGGGTCCTGGGGAATCAGAAGTTGAAGACATACTCTTCCTTCAGTGAGCTGGTAGAGGACAAGGACCAGTGAACCGACATCGCGGTTGACTGTAGTGGGCATTCTATGCCCAGGGCTCCAATGGGCCACAGAAGGGCATGCAATCCAGGCTGGAGACGTGAGTGGTTAGAAGACATTTCTCCAGAGTAGATGAAAGCTGATCTGCAGGATATGTGGGAATTAGCCAAAGAAAAGGAGAAGGGCATTCTACGTAGAGGCTAGGAGGTATAGAAGAGAGCAGATACAGGAACTGGAAAAAGCTAAATCTGTTGATCAGTTGTGTCCAGAACCATTTGTAGTGATGGAAAAGTTTTATATCGGCGCTGTTCAAAAAGTTAGCCACTCACTATGTGTGGCTGTTGAGCAGGTGAGGAACAGAAATTTTAATTTTGTTTCATTTTTTAAATTTAAGTAGCCACATGTGGCTAGTGGCTACTGTGTTTTTAAACCACTTTATTAAGGTATGATTGACATACAAAAAGCTGTGCGTAATTGATGTATACAGCTTGATAAGTTTGGAGGTAAGCGTATACCTGTGAACTCATCACCACACTCTATGCCACAGACATATCAATCACCTCTAACAGTTTCCTCTTGCACTCTGTTATTCTTTTTTGTGCGTGATGAGAACGCTTAACATCAGATCTAGTGTGTATTGAACAGCACAGCTCCAGAAGAAATCTGCTGCTACATCAGGTATGTTGCTTTTCTTTAGTGAATTTCATTTTCATCCTGAAGGTGAAAAGGAGTCACTGTAAAATTTCAAAACAGAATAATTATATGAGTAGACTTAGGAGAAACATTACTTGCAAATTTGGAAGCAAAGTAATCTGGTGGGTTTTTAACATGCATACACTTCCCATAACCTTCTTAGAGAAGGTGACAAAAAAGAAGTGTATAAAACAAACATTGCCATAAAATTTATTTTTGGAAATGATCTGACAGTGGAAACTATGTAACAATTAGCTCACCTACAAACCAATAAGTAAAAGATAGCCATCACATTAGGAAATTGAGTAGATGGCATTAATGAACCATTCCCTAAGGCTCGCATACAAATGGCCAATTAAACATGTAAAACAGTGTTCAGCCTCACTAGTATTGGTACATTCTTTCTGGAGACAAATTTGGCAGTATTTTAGCAAAAGACTTGAAAATGTTTAAGCCCTGTCAGCCAACTCTTCCATTTCTGGGAATTTGCCATAAGGAAGTAATTGGGATTTCTTCCAAAGATTTATGTACAAGGCTGTCTACGTCTCTATTGCATACAACAGTGAAAAAAAAAAAAAAAGACAACAACCTAATTGTGGTTCCCAATAGATTTATTAACTAAATCATGATACATCTACACAACTGGACACTACATAGCCATTAAACGTCACATTGTGTATGAATACTTACCTGCATGGAACAAATATCTGTGATATATTTTTTAGTGGAAAAATAACAAATCCCTATTAAAATGTAAGATTTAAGTTGAATATAAAAAATTGTGTAAATAAAAAAAATACTTGAGGGATATTCACCAAAATGTTAATGTTTATCACTTAGTAGTGTGATTAAGGGTGATCTTTGTGCTTTTCTTTATGTTTCTCTGTATTTTATAATTTTCTACAATGAAAATATATGGAATTTAAAACAGAAAAGCATTTTTTTAAAAGTTGAGGTTGTTAATTATGTGGGTAGAGTTCAAGTGTGGCAGAAGCAATTGAAACTATGTAATTGCCACAATTCTGCTATGCTAGATAAAATATTAAAGTGGTGGCAGACATGTGCTTGTCTAGACTTGTGGACAGTAGAGGTTTTAAAGAGGCTAAGTGACTTTGTAGTCCTTTCTAGAGACTCTTCCCTGCTGTTGGTAGCAGCAGAAGTGCTTTAATTAATCAAGATAAAATGTTTTCAACTAGAGGTAATTATGAACATGAGGATGATCTTGCAGACGAATATGTGGATGGTTTATAAAGAGCAGGCCTTTTCCTTTGTTAGGTTCTTCCTAATATTTTAACCCAGATGTATCAGGAAAAGACGAGAAGAAAGTGGCAAAGAAAGCTTTAACCAGAGACCAAATAACCAGAAACTTCAGTTAATCAGAAATTCTTCTGCCTTTGATTTTTAGGAGAAAATGGGAAATCACAAAAAAAAGTGACTCTAAATTGAGGATTGCTCATCACCAACTTTCAGGACATTTCTCAAGGGTTTATCAATTCAGACTAGTCTATAGACTTCATACATGAATATTCATCATTCTATCTAATGAAAATACTTCCTAATGGTGAATCTGAATTTCCAGAAGGATTTTCATTATCAACTAAAACAGATTAAATTATGTTCTATATACTCTACTTACTACTCAGAAGGGAGGAAAGGAGGGAAGGAAGGAAGGAAGGAAGGAAAGGGGGAAGGGAGGGAGGGAGGGAGGAAGGAAGGAAGGAAGGAAGGAGGAAGGGAGGGAGGGAGGGAAGACCATACAGATTGGGAAGACTGGATCTCATCCAAAGACTCACATGCTCTTGGTTTGGTCAGATACTTAGAGGGGAAAGAAGAAAAAATAATCTATTTCTAAAGTGACTTGGGTGGGTAATGGGGTTTGGGCTTAGAAGCAGAAATAGGGGTTAGTTAATGGACAGATGATGGCAACTATGGGTCTCAGCATATTATTCTGTTGACTTACTATTATGTGACGAAGCCTAGGTGGGGCAGGACTGAGTTATACGTGAGTCTCAGTATATAAGAGAAAAACAAGGACAGTATAAGAAGCCTGTGAAGAAAAATACCTGTTTGTATTATTTTTAAGTACATTTTCGATCATTTCAATCAGTAGATGCTATGGCAATGTAAAACGAACGAGCAATTTCACATTTTTGAGAGGTCAACACAATAATCTAACCCTGCCTCAGGAGGCAACAGGGTTCATCCAGAAACTGCTAGATTCCTGGCTCCTGTAAATACCTGGAACCCAGTTCCCTGTGCCCCAGTTGATGTTCACACACACACACACACACACACACACACACACACACACACCAGCACATGGCAAAAACAAGTCAGGAGCAGACAGCTCCCTCTGTAGGACTGGTGTTCACCTCGCTTGGGTCCAGGTCTCCAGGGCCGTGGTTTCTGACTCCCTGCTTCCGGAACTGCGTGTGTCCAGATCGTTGGTGCCCGCCTGAAAGAGACTGGCTGATCTGAGATTCCTGTTCTGTACATCCCAGGATTTTGACCCCAGCTAGGTTTGCTCCTTGAAACTTGACTTCCATTTGCTGAACTTTCCTGCCCAGCAGACCTCTCATTCCATGTTCTACTGGCTGCTGTGCCCAGTTGCTGAGTGTGTCTGGGGCAGGCAATCACACTTCAGGTGTGGCACCCATAGTGATGCTGCATGTATCTCAACCAGAGGTATGCACGTACCTTTACATTTGCGCTTCATGGGGTGGTGAGGAGGATCAAGTGACAATGCATATCAGGCTGCTGGCAGGTAGTAGGTGACAAGGCTTCTCACAATTTAATGGTTTTCTCCCTCCCCTTTTTCCCAACTTATCTGTAGCTATAAATAGATGCCTTGGAGAATGTACAGGGTATAATATTTATGAAAGTTCCATGAATGTCAGAACTTGTAACCCCCAAGGCCTGGTGCTTAGCCCATAGCTGAGGTTCAATAAATCTTTGTTGAATGAATGAATGTGAATACTGTACGTGATCACTCTTACCTTATATGGCTTCCTCAACACTGATCACCTGACATGAATTTCCAAATCCTGCCCCTGTGGATCTCTGCCTTTGCCTGAGGAGATGACTAGCATCTGCTCTTGGATGAATTATGTACTTAGCGTAAGGGCAGTTCACCGGACGTCAGTCCTCTTAAGCAAGCCTGTTGCCTGGTGGACCACTCTGCTTCTGCTCAGTGCCCTGTCTGCACAAGAAGACAGGCTGCATTCTGTGCGGTCTCATAGCCCAGTTCCCGGCAGAGCATCTCAGTCAGGCAAAGTGAGGGTGGGGAGCTGATGGTGCCCTGTGTGTTTTGCTCCAGCCCCAGGTTCCTTTCTGAAGATGAGGAGACCCCTGACCTCAGGGCTAATTTACCCATTAGGCAGAGGGAGACTAAGGCCCATGAAACTTTTTAGAGACCCACGAGAATGTTTTCATTTTCTTTTAAAATCAGAAGAAAATGAATATAATACTGCATATGTAATAATGAGTCCAGTCTGGATTCTATTCATCTCTATACCAACACAGTCATAAAAGAAAATTCTTAATTTTTTTTCATGGAGGAAGGGGCTTATGAAAATCATAGCGTGGCCTTGGGTGTTCCCGAGCAGAACAGCAGAACTCTCCAACACTGTGCTGCCCCAGAGGGCTGCTTCCTCAGGCACCTACCCAGAGAGAAGCAAGCTCTTCCCTGTGAAGGCACAGCAGCTTCCTAACCTCTCCAGCCTCTTAAAGAAGGCAAATCCTAGCACAGTGTACCCTGTCTCCTCACTCCAGGACCCAAAATATGGGAAACAGCAGCATGACCTCACTCTTCTAAAGAAGACAAACCCAGATGTGACCTCATCCCTTGACTCTCAAGTAGAGAAAGCTCATCAATGACTTCACCTCCTTTTCCCTCAAAAGTCAAGCTTAAGCATGACCTCCCCTCCAATCTGGCAGGAAAGATCAGGCATGATGTCATCCCCAACCCCAGCCCACGCACCTCTCCCACCCGCCTGGCTGATGACACATTTTCACCCCGAGGATGGAGGATGGCTTCTCAGAAGTGCCTCTGCCTGAAGGTGTGGTTATCCGGCTGCCCGCTGCTTCCTCTCAGCCCTAGGCCAAGCCCCCCAGCCCAAAAGGCAGCCAGGAGTCAGTGAGGAGTCCCGGGTGACTCAGCACGTGGCAGCAGACAGGAATTTACTCATGGCTCAGCATCCAGTATGGAGTTTTTAGGCAAGTCTGGAGGGCAAGATGAGCTGACTCACAAGGAGAAACTGAAAAGCAAAAGGGGAAACCCAGGGCTGAGAAATTCCTAGAAAATTGCATAACCTTGGCCAGGAGGAGAAGGTTGGTTGAATTGACAGGGCTACAAGGCAGGGATGGCCTCAGACCTGCAGCAGCTCGTGGCCCCGCAAGCACTCAGGAACGCAGTCATCTGTCCGTCCGTGTTTCCTGCACGTCCTTCTGACCTCCTCTGCCCGCGGTGCATCCTCCTTGCAAAGAGAGAGAACAGCCGGCCCCTGATGGATGGGGCAGCCCAGGTGTGAATCGGGGCCTCAGCACCCAGTGAGTGATAGTATTGGAATCTGCAGCCCAGATTTAATACATGAGAAAGGAACAGGACAGGGAAGAAGTTACCCTTGTAAATAAAAGACTAGCCAGATGTCAATAGTGGGGGAGGCTGGCAGGGTGGGAATGGGAGTGTGTGTGTGGGAACTCTCCGTACTTTCCGCTCAGTTTTGCTGCAAACCTAAAACTGCTCTAAATAATAAAGTCTATTTTTTAAAATTGGCTGAGGTTTTTTTTGTTTTTGAAGTCTTAGTTCTATGGCCATAGAACCCTGCCGAGCATCATGCAGAGGTCTGTTCTATCTCAAGAGGGAGACAAGGTAAGCAAGCCAGCTAAACCATCGTGATTGTAGGAGCCACAAGAAACAGAACATCTCTTTCTCACACTTTTGGCATAGCCACTGCTGATATAATTCCTCAACCGTGTACAATTGCTTTGCATTCTACAACTAGGAAGGAAGTTATAGCAAATGCTTCTGGGAGAGACAGACTCTGGCTGAAGAAGAGCAGGTAGATCTATTCTTGAGAAAAAGTTTTTATATTCTAAGCCTCAGTGTCGTCTGTGAAATGAGGATAGCAGTACTATCTGTCTTACAGAGCTGTCACGCGGATCAGCTTTCAGTGTTGCCATCCACCCTACTTAAAATAGCCACACTGTCTGCTCCCCTACGCTCACCGGCACTTCCCAGCACCCTTCCTCATTTTATTTTTCTACAATGTATTTATCATCATCTTTATCATATAGTTTCCTCTTTAAATACTCTTTATCTCCCTTTGGAATGTAAATTCCATACAGAAGGGATATTTTTATTTTATTTTATTTTTTTTGCGGTTCGCGGGCCTCTCACTGTTGTGACCTCTCCTGTTGCGGAGCACAGGCTCCGGACGCACAGGCTCAGTGGCCACGGCTCACGGGCCCAGCCGCTCCGCGGCATGTGGGATCTTCCCGGACCGGGGTACGAACCCGTGTCCCCCGCATCGGCAGGCAGACTCTCAACCACTGCGCCACCAGGGAAGCCCCAGAAGGGATTTTTGTCTGCTTTATTCCATATCCCCAGCACCTGGAACGTCTTCTAATATATAATAAGTCCTATATAAATATTTATTGGATAATAGCATTCAATTTATGTAAAGTGCTCAGCACAATGCCTTGTACATGCCAAGTATGTAATACACATTAACTAACTATGATTATTTGTATTTTTCCATGTTGCAAAAAAGAGTAAAGAATTATGAAGTTCCAGAGAGGACAGAAAGGGATGCAGAGCAAAGAATTAGTTAAGGTCCAGGAACATAAGAACAGACTTCCTAAATGGCATAGTTTTACTTGGGGTTGGGTCTGCAGATGTGGGTATGTGAATGGCTCCAGGCCTGGACCCCTAAATAGCACAAAGTGCCCACCACATAATGATGATTCATTGTGTCTACATCAGAAAGCCTCGAAAACAATGCATGTCTGCTCTTTAGCCAACTACTTCATCTCTTTTTGATTCTTAGAGCAGAATCTGGTGTGGGCCAGTTGTACTCTCCACCACAATTTTAATCACAAGCATTACATACTTTCAGTATTTCATTTGATGCTTAAAAGGAAATATGAAGAATTGTCCAAAACCAGCTCCAGTTAGCCATCCCATAATAGCACCACCAGGAGTGTGCCAGGCTATAAGGGCCAAAGCAAAAGCTCAGAGGGACATCAGAGCAAAAGGCTGGAAGTGCTGAAGCAGGTGGTTCTGAGCCATGACAGGCAGCAGGAAAGAAAGAAGCATCCTCAGTAGATACTAAGCTATCAGGGCATCCTGATAAGGCACATTCCTATTCTATGAGCTCACAGACTGTATGTAGCCAAAATCAGTCAACAGTCTGCCTCTCATCTTGATGGGAAGTTGGTTCTTTGAAAATGTGCTTCTATCGCCTCACTTCCTACAACACACACACACACCCCAAATCCTCCTCTCTCAAGCTCAGTTTCTGATTGAAATGCTCTGCTGATCCTCAAAAAGAAAAGGAGAAACTTCAAAATCACAATGAAGGTATCATTGTACCGATGCTTTGGGAGGACTTTCCTCCTCTCAACTCTTACCTTCCTCACCTGGAGGTGCACTCAGGCTCCAGACAGGAAGGCCAGGAGCTGAGCTCATCTGAGGTCAATCTGTGAAGTCCAGGCACACCACACTGGCTCGGCTTTCCCAAAAGAAAAGAAAAGAAAAAAAAAAAAAAAAGTGAGACAGCTACAGGCACGTGACTCAAGGGGCACAGCTACACATCCAGTGCCTTTGTGCAAACTGTAAAAATGTGCCTCCTTTAGGGCCTTGGATCGGAAACATTTTTTATTCCTCAAGGCTGAAGCACTTGTGAGCCCAATGAGAGAAGTAGGGCTATATTCCTCCTTGGCTGGACATCTTTGTGCAGGACAGAAACTGCCTAAGTGCACCTGGTAGCTGGCTATGTGAGAAGGAGGTACTGGAGGGCTAGGGGTAATGAAAAACAAAATGCCTGACCCCTACTCTATACACCCCAAGGATGAGACCCTTTTCCTTTGCAGCTGGAGTTTCATCTGTGGTTGGATCTCCCCGAGAAGACACTAACCTCCGAGTCTTTCTCCTCCATGCTGCCCCCAGCACTAACCCTGCTCGAGGCCTGTGGTATCAATACTTAAACTAGGCTGAACTAGGAAGAATGAACAAATAACTTAGAAGGCCATTTGGAGAGGGGCAATGTGGTGTCATGGAAAGTCTGCAGGATATGGAAGCAGCTGGCCTGGCAGGCTGGCTTGATAAGTGTCCACTTGGTGAGGCAGAACTGCATTTCCCAGAGTTCCCTTCCCTGCACGTGTCCCATCAGAGTGGCCACAGGAGATAGTCTTGTGGGAGATCTGAAGGGGAGAAGCAAAGCAATGGTCCTCCTGTAGCTCACACCTGTTGCCACTAATCTTCTGACTCACCTTATTGGCCCCAAACAGGTGTCTTTCTTTGCTGCTCTTGCCGCCCCAGAGCTCTCCAGTGTGAAAGCAATTGCAGCTGCCACCTCCCAGCCCCCATTCCAAACTCTCTAGCTACAATCTCTTGAATTCTTAGCTGACAGCCAAAGAAACCGACCCCATTCCAGTCAGCTGACCTCCCTCCCCTCCCAGGTAAAATGCCAGCATTTTCACAGGGGCTTGGAGAGACGGGGCTTTTGAGCAAAGAAAGGATGAGAGCAGAGCTTGTAGGCACCAGACCAGGCTGGTCGGGGAGGTGTTTTGGGGTGTTTTCCTCCAAACCCCACCATGACTGGCATCACATACTCTATTTAGTTTCACGATAAAGGTGATTACTTATGACCTTATTAGCAAAGACTATAGATACCTCAGAGAAGGCCTCCACTGTTTAAGTTCTTTTCCAGTTTTAGGGACATGCCGGAACATGGAGCAGTTCAGACGAGGAGGTCGCTCAGCCCTCCCTGCTGTTTTACCCTCTGCCCCGTCTGCACCCTCCACTGCCGACATCCATGTCTACTCCCTTCATCCCGCCACTCTCTCCCTTTCATCCTGCTGTGTTACTGCCCTGTCCTCCATCTGTCTTGCCAAAAATGAACAAAGGAGTATAAGCTACCCTAGGATGGCTTGACACAGAAAAGATGTCTTTTCAAAATCCCAGAATGTCACGGTAAACTCGCTGAGAAACAGTATGATGACTGTATCAGCTTTTCCAAACTCAGGCTCTGTGAAAAAAAATGTTGAACACTTGACTCATTTGCTGACAATTTGGGACAGTTAAACAGGGGAGTAAGAAGAGAGAAAGAAGAAAGGAATAAATAAATGGTTTCTTTTTATCCATAGGTAAGTGATTCAGGTGCCAAGGCTCACGAATCTTGGAATACAGTCAGCTACAATCATGGCTGATTCTCCAGATGAAGAGACCAAATACTGGCAAAACAAGAAGCAGATTTGGACCATCACATTCCTACTCTACTGGATGCTGAGAAATGGACGCAGGACAACCACCCCCAAGTTTCCTGGTACTGCTGCTGTCATTACAAAATCCTCGCTCCTTCAAGGTATCATCTCTTGCCCCTGCCAGAGAAAACCAGTCTTTAAAAGAAACTAAATCCAAGGTCACTTACTTCCACATAAAGAGAATATTTTGTTGGCTGCCAAAATTCATTTTTCTAATGTACTCTTATCCAATAACTTAAGCCTGGTGCACTGGGCACAGTCCAACTTGGGTAATTCCATCCTGCCAACCAAATTCCCCCAAGGAGTTTGAACTGGACATGATAGTCAATATTATTCTTCACTTCTTCAGCTATCCCCTCATTAATTAAACTAATGCTTTTCATTTCCAAAGCATGATGCGGATATGGGGATGGAATTTCTAAAAAGGGATTATTCTTAAGAATTTAGTGATGAGAGGTTCCATTACATGAATTCAGTCAAGTTATTTGGAAGTCAAATCTGGATTCATTTATTTAACAGATAGTTATTAAAGTATATGCCAAGTACTGTTCTCAACATTGTCGATGCAACAGGCCACAAGAAAAGGTTTCTACCCTCAAGAAATAAATATTAGAACAAGTATATGAGATGAAGTTGGAGTGAGGGGCAAGAATCAGACCATTTAAGCCATGATCTAGAGTTTGGATATTATTATAAAGACAGTTGGAGAGTATTGGTGGAATGATGTGGTCAGATTTGGGTTTTTTTTTTTAATAAGATCACCATGGAGGAATATCTGTGGGCCAGGGTCCTAGTCTTCTGCTATTTTCCACTGGAATTGAATTATTTGGGGGTCAACACAACTGTGGCCCTCTTCTCCTCCCTGCAAGCCCTCAAACAGCATTGAATCTTGGTTCACTCAGAGGGCCAAAGAGGCCAAAGCCACGGTTTGGCCACATGGGCCATCAGCACTGCATCATTACATGATGAATGCTGCTTCCCTCTTCCTCTCTATATCTGGCTGTATACTTCACAGGCTCCCTTTGGTCATATGAGACACCAGACAAAAGAAGGTAAATGAAGAAGCATTAGTTCATCTCCACTGCTCCAAGAGCTGCCCATGCTCTGCTGAAGGTAGTTCAGGGACAAAATCAAGGAGCAGAAACATCAATACATACATGTGGCTTATTGAATGGTGGCATTCTTAGATGAGCATTACCATTGAAAAGAATCATTTAAAACTTTCTAGTTATTGCCCATCCTGTGAACAGTGACATATATAAATGAGACAGTCATAGAATCTGGACATAGAAGGGGATATTAGTGGTCATCAAGTCCAACCTTTCACCTAGGTATAAGATTTTATATTGAATCCTCCTAAATATCTTTTTGTTAGTTTAGATTTATCCTTCTACCCAGTTGAGATATTTTTGAATATTAATTCTCCTATCAGGCATATTAACTAACCATCCATGTTTTATGACAGATATAAACTCAATAACACACTGTGGCAAAGACAGTTCTCACCAACTATGCCATGTACTCCCCTGCTTTTCCCAGACTCTTTTGTAATTGGGTTGGGGCCATGTGACTTCCTGTGGCCAATGGACTGTGAATGAAGGTGATGTCACTTCTGGGCCAAGTCATTTAAGAGCCAGTATGATTCTTTTATTCTTACATTCCCCTGACACAGAGACCTTGTAGGCCACAAGTTCTAGATGCCATACCTACAGGGGGAGCTTACATGAATTCCATTAAAGACTCTACATTGAGCTACAAATTGAATGTATCACCCAAAGACTTAAAAAGAGTAAATTAAATGTCATTAAAATCCATGTACACTAAAGTCCCAAGGACCATGGTAGTTAATCCACTGAAGGTTTTTAAGCGTGGCTGTGATATAATCAGATTTGAATTTTAGAGATGTATCTGATGGGGAGCAAACTGGAGGGAACTAAGACGGGAAGCAGGAAGAACAGCTAAGAGGCTGGCTCAACGGCATCTGGAAAAGGGGTGATGATTGTGGGAGCCACTACGAGCTGATGAAAAGCACAGTTCTGTCATAATCACTTCATTTCTACATTTGCCAGTGTTGCTAGGCTTGTGTCAGGGAAATGACCAAATGCATAGCCCTGAACCTGCTCTTGCCCACCACTCAGGCTGGTTCTGTCCATTCTCTCTCATCTGTCCTCTGGCCACTTGTACCCCTTTTGGTTTCCTTCACTGCCTTGAGGACTCTTTCCAAAGCTGAGCTTTTGCACAAGCTCCTTCTTATGTTTAGAATGTTTTCCTACTTTGTCCCCTTTTCCAGGCTAATTCCTCAAATTTTAAATCTCAATTTTCTCAGGGAGGCCTCCCCGACCCCATAAACCAAGTTAGATCCCCTCACTTAAACCATTTGCCCTTTGCTCTTCCCCTTTCGGGACATTCAATACCCCTGCAATCACTGCTTACAAAAGCACTTTCTCTCTTTTTGAGACTAAAAAAATTCCTTGAGGGCAAAAACCATGCCTGTTGTGTTTATGCCTAAGAACTTAGAACAGTGCAAAGTAGGTGTTCAAATAACATTTGTCGAATAGGATTATCTAATAATTTGTTCTGAAAATGTGTCAGAAGTAAGTATGACGCTAAGTGGATTGCAGGTTTTAAATCTCCCCTTAACCCTCTTACACTGTTGGTGTGGGAATGTAAGTTGGTGCAGCCACTATGAAAAACAGTATGGGGGTTCCTCAAAAAACCTAAAAATAGAATTACCATATGATTCAGCAATCCCACTCCTGGGCATATATCCAGACAGAACTCTAATTCAAAAAGATAGTGTGTCCGGAGCCTGTGCTCCGCAACGGGAGAGGCCACAGCAGTGAGAGGCCCGCGTACAGCAAAAAAAAAAAAAAAAAAAAAAAAAAAAAGATACATGCACCCCTGTGTTCACAGAAGTGTTATTCACAATAGCCAAGACATGGAAATAACCCAAATGTCCATCAACAGATGAATGGATAAAGAAGATGTGGTACATATATACAATGGAATATTACTCAGCCATAAAAAAAGAAAGAAAGAATGCCATTTGCAGCAACATGGATGGGACTAGAGATTATCATACTAAGTGAAGTAAGTCAGAAAGAGAAAGATAAATACCATATGATATCACATATATGTGGAATCTAAAATATGACACAAGTGAAGCTACCTGTGAAACAGAAAAAGACTCACAGACATAGAGAACAGACATGTGGTGGCCAAGGGGGAGTGCAGGTGGGGGAGGGATGGACTGGGAGTTTGGGATCAGCAGATGCAGACTATTATATACAGAATGGACAAACAACAAGGTCCTACTGTACAGCAGAGGGAACTATATTCAATATCCTGTGATAAACCATAATGGAAAAGAGTATTAAAAAGAGAGTGTGTGTGTGTGTGTGTGTGTGTGTATCACTGAATCACTTTTCTGTACAGCAGAAATGAACACAACATTATAAATCAACTATACTTCAATTAAAAAGAAAAATAATCTCCCCTTTTTGTTTTCCACCCTTCTCCAGATTCTGGATGATTCCTCTTTCCTTAAGCTTCCTCAGAGATGACCTACAATGATTCTTTTCATTTTCTGGGGTTGTCATTGCTTCAGTGCAGGGATCTACAGACTACAGCCCAGCCCAATTCTGGCTAGCTGCCTGTTTTTATAAATAAAGTCTCATTAGAACACAGCCACACCTATTCATTTCCAAATTATCGGTGGCTGCTTTCACACTACAAAAGCAGACTTGAGTAATTGCAACCTAGACCACATGGCCCACGAAGCCTAAAATATCACGTTTACAGAAAAAAATTTGCCAACCCCTAGTCTAGGGTAAATTTTTGAACTCATTTAAGACAGCTATGTGATTTCTTTCTGTCAGCTCATCTATATTTGGATGTTTCCTCTTTGCCCATCTTTGAACTGCCTTTACAATTTGAGATGTATTCTTTCTATTAAAGAATTCAGAACAAAATAGACACCTGCCTATTATCATCTGCTGACATATATCCTCTGCCCCATGCAGTGTCTCTTCCACATTTGTTACTTTTTATGATAAAGTTCATTTATTTAAAACAAAAATCACTTTCTCATTTTTGAAGTTACTCGATTAACATTTTCTTTTCTTTTCCAGTTTTATTGATACACATGACAGAACATTATATAAGTTTAAAGTACACAGCACAATAATTGGATATATGTATATATATGTAGTGAAATGATCACAGTAAGTTTAGTTACCATACATCACCTCTGCCTCATTTGTTCTCCTTGCTCTAAACCTGTGTAACAAAGTCCATTTTATCACCCTAAGTATTTTTGCAAGATGCATTTCACTCTCAGTTTCCTTTTGCGGGTTATATTCGTTCTTGAGTATGTGCTCCTCTGCCCGTGACCCTTTATGATAAGAACTCACCAAACAGCTCTCTTTGCAGACACAATCATTCCTTCTTTCAGGATCACCTCCACTTGTGTTATCAGAATTTTTTTGAAAGTTACTTATCTCTCAAGATTGGATCTCTTGATATACCTGTGAGTTTTTCTTTCTTTTTTTCAAAAATTTTCAAGTGTTATTTTGAGTTTTGAAAGCATGTCAGAAGGAGCCAAGATGTCCTTCCTGAGCAATTTTGGGCTCTCAGATGATTCCCACTCACCTTCTACTATCCTCCCTCCAGTTCCCACCTGGTCAGTATCATGGGTTGAATTCTTTCTCCCCCCAAAAAGATGTGCTGAAGCCCTAAGCCCCCGTACCTAAGAATGTAATATTTTTTGGAAATAAGGTCTTTATAGAGACAATCAAGTTAAAATGAGGTCATATGGGACTTCCCTGGAGGTCCAGTGGTTGGGACTCCATGCTCCCAATGCAGGGGTCAAGGGTTCCCCTGGTCGGGGAGCTAAGATCCCACATACCGCATGGTGCAGCCAAAAAAAAAAAAAGGAGGTGATAATCTATAATGAGGGCATCTGTATCTCCAATAAAGAGGAGAAATTTGGACCCAGAGACAGACACACCACAGAGAGAACACTACATGAACATGAAAGCAGAGATGGGGCAATATATCACAAGCCCATGAACACCAAAGATTGGGAGCAAAGCACCAGGATCAAGGACAGAGGCATGAGACAGAGTCTCCTCCCAGGCCTCAGGAGGAACCAAGCCTGTCCACACCTTGATCGTAGACTTCTAGCCTCCAGAACCCTTAGACAACAAACTTCTACTGTGTTAAGTCACCCAGTTGGTGGGAATTTGTTACAGCAGCCCTGGCAAACGAATACAGTCAGAATCAGTCCAGAGATGTGAGAGTTTGCAGGCTGATTCCAACGTGAGCTCCACCTCATTTCCCCTGGGTCTGCTGACTCTAGCTCCTGCCGTCAGAGCCTGTGGTCATCCCAGTAAAGATCTTCAGACTGAAGGTTAACCTCCAGGTATGTTCATCTCAGTAACTCCAAGATGGGGCCTCAGATCTGACTTTCATGAGGCCATAGATGTAATCCTGAGGCATGAGAAGCAGTGAGGGCCTAACTCACTTCGTGTAGTTTAGTCTCCTTCCTGGCCCCAGGGCCTTAGCACAACACTCGAGAACTGACATCTGACCCACATCTGCTGCTAACCCCAGCCAGGATCCAGGGCCCCCAGTGGGCTCCTGTGCTGCCTGGTGTCCCCAGGTGCCCCTTCCCTGAACAGATCTAGGTGGGTGCCTGCCACCCACCTCAAACCTTTGCCAGTCCTTCTCCACTCCAGGCCCTAGTCCAGTGACAGATCTCCCAAATAACTCTCCCAAATTATTATTCTTGGTTCATATGGGGGGAAACTGAGGCAGATAAAGGTTACGACCCTTGTCCAGGATCACAAAGCTAAGTGGCGCCCCTGGGACTTGAACTCAGGCAGTCTGCCTCCAGAGCTACTCTTTTCTCCCACCCTTTCTCACAAGGATAAGCAGTTTGCCCACCATGCTGGGCAGCTTTGAAACAGGTTCCCTATCATCCATCACCTTACCTACCTGCTTCAAGCAGATGGTCACCAGTAAGCCCCTCTTATAGAGAAATCCTAGAATACCCTTGGGGATGAGTCAAACAAAGGGAGGGAGTGTTAAGGGTGGGCAGGGGTCAAGGGCTCCAGCCCTGATCCTGTCCCACTAAGAGAGTCTTTCTCAGAAAAGCAGAAAGACCAACAGATTACTAATGTCAGTCATTTAAGGACACATCCCCTGTCCAGTGAAGCATCCCAAGGTGCGCTTAAGGGAAAAGTCTGGGTGGATGAGATTCAGTTGACCCTCAGCCCATCTGTCCTTCACTCAGTGTGACTATCTGCCCTCACCTGCTCTCTTCAGCGCCCCAGCTTCTCTTCCGCTTGACTCAGCCAGCTTCACGAGCCACAAAAATAATCTCCTCGCTATTGGCCTACAGCTTTTCAGACTTTATCAGGCAGCCTATAACCAGGTATAGCTCAACTCTTAGGGACAGAACACCTTGACGCAGCTCCACCACCCTTCCCCCACCTCTAAGGATTCAGGATGGTCCTGACAGGCAGCCTGCAAGGAAAATGATTCCTGGCTGGAATTAAATAATAGAAAGCTTCTAGAAATCTAAATTTGACACTGATAACTGAAAGATTTAAGGCATTAGCCATAAGACTGGGCAGGAAAGACTCTACTCCATTCCTAGGCATTTGAACCTGCCTGTGATGTAAGTCTGGCTTAGCTCTGGACAAATGTGCCCTTGAACTGGCAGGTTGTACCTTCATACTTAAGGGACTATTAATCAGCACAAAGCCTCAACAGGCAGCTGGATTTTATAAGGAAGAGGGGAATTAGAGAGGGCACAGGAGGTGCTGAGCAGAGACAGTGCTTGGCAAAGAGGAATGGTGGCAGCTCTGTCCTGCCAAGATTACAAAAGCAGGAAGGGAGTTATAGGAAGTGCTCCGTAGATGGAGCCTACTTGAAAGGGCAGCACCCCAGCTCCCACTCTCCAAGCCCCACCTGCGTAGTGAGCCTGAAGGGGTTAAACAGTCAAATCCATATCCGGCAGCAGCTAGGAGGGCTGTTTGTTATTGCAACACAGGAAGTATCAAGGATCTCGGTTCAGAGGGGAAAACCTGTTTTCGCTTATACTCAATCTGAAAGCATCTCACTTCCTACCCAAAAGCCAAGGACATAAAAACCACTCTCGGGGCTTCCCTGGTGGCGCAGTGGTTGAGAGTCCGCCTGCCGATGCAGGGGACACGGGTTCGTGCCCCGGTCCGGGAAGATCCCACATGCCGCAGAGCAGCTGGGCCCACGAGCCATGGCCGCTGAGCCTGCGCATCCGGAGCCTGTGCTCCGCAATGGTAGAGGCCACAACAGTGAGAGGCCCGCGTACCGCAAAACAAAACAAAACAAAACAAACAAAAAAACCCCACTGTCATCCCTGTAGCCTACAGGGACAGAGTCCATGCAGACCTCAGCGGGAGATACCATCCCCCAAATAGCAGCTGGGCCAGTTTCTGCAGAGAGCAGAACTGAAAGAAGCAGCCTCTGCAAACTGAGAACTCTCTGCAATCAGCAGAAGGAGCTTGGGGCAAGGAAGGACAGAGTAGTGTCACTAGAAACTCAGGACCCTCTGTGCATCCCAACAGAGACCCCCCTCTTCCTCGGGCAAGTAAGGAGAGAGAGTGGTGAGCCTAGGAAGAGGTGACTGATTGGGCAGAAATGGTGGGGGAAGAGGATGACTGTGGTTTTTGCTCTGGTGATGGAAGTGAACGTAGCAAAGAAGAGAAGTGATGGCTTAGTCCCATGGGTGTTATTGTTTCCATAGCCCCAGGCCCTGGCCCACAAACTTGTAATCCCAAGCAAGGCAGCTGTGTGCTCTCATGGTCCAAGGAGAGAAAATAGAGAGGACATAGATGCTTGGTTAGCTCAGCAACACTCCACCCTTGTCTCCTTTGGGTTCCAGCCCTCAGGCCCTGGACATGCTTGTCACCATGAGTGAGCTCTTGGGGGACAATGGACCCAATGACCACATCAGCTACAGTTTGCATCCAAAAAGAACCATTCCAATGGAACATGGCAGAGGACATACGAGAGGATGGGTAAGCAATATAGAATAAGGATAATGGGGGAAGGAGTGGGGAAAGAGGTCTTTGAGCTCAGATAAAGTCATTTCTTTAGCCAGATCTAAAGCTGTCATTAATTCCCTAAGATAGAGACATTTTAAGTTACAACGTACCTGATGCCACTTGAAGCTTATTGTGTTGATACCACATTTAAATATTAACTGATATAATTAACTGTATAGTTAACTGGATACAGTTCTCATTTCACATGTAAGGTTAGTCATTCTCAACAAATCTTTTGATTGCCTCTATAAAATTCAGAGTTAAAGAACCCCTTAAAGCATCTGCGGATGCCCCCAAACTGTCATCCATAGTCACTCCCGCAATCTGAGGGCAAATTTTGAATAAGTAGTCATTCTTATCAAATGCTTCCCTAGCAATGCTTGCAGCTGTGTGATGTGGTGCCCATCACAGAGCCAGTATAAATCATATCACTAAAGGAGCACACATTGCTTAGCCCAGCCCAGGAAGACTTCAGAGATTTTGTTGAACTAGTTTGGGGCCAACTTTTGGATGAGGACAGAAGGGGAACTGAGGTCGCTTCATCTGGTGTTAACTAAAATGAAGGTTAACATGCCAAGTATGTGGGTCACTGACTAAAAATAAGACAACAGATTGGAGAACTAAAGTTGTGCCTAGGAAGATGTGTTAACACTGAAGAAAAGGGTGTAAAGACAGGAGGATCTGATACTGAGAGCTGGTTCCCTCATGGATAAGAAGTATGAAGCAAACACAAGAGGAGACAAGAGCGGTGAGGGGAAGTTGGAAGGCCTTCAACAAAGCTTCCCTTTCGTGCACCACCACGACTTCTTCCCCTGCCCTCAGAACAGTTCCTGATGGTGCTGCTGGGAGGCTTATTTCCAATAATCCCTCAAGTCCACTCAATCTTCCTTCTCTGGCAAAGTAGAGAGGAGGATCCATTTTGCTGAAGGAAACACTTGGTTCTCACAGACTCAAGAAGTATAACCCACTTCTCTTCAGACATCTCTATTCTGTTTTCCTAAGACAATGTATGAATTAAGCTACAATGGGCCCCGAAGAAGCCAATTGAAAGCATTGAGTCTGCTTAGGAGGAAGAAATCTTCCCTCTACCCTTCTAGGTTCTTCTGGCTGGTCTAAGAATTAAAGTGACATGAGACAGATTAACAATAGAAAAACTTAATTTCATATGTATGAGAACCCCACATACATGGCAGGGTCAGAAACCTCACGTACTTTAAGAGGTTCAAAGACAGAAAGATAAAATGAGGTATGTATGTCATCCTGAGCTAAGGAATGGGATAGGGGCCTGGTGCTTCCAAGGACAGGAAGGTCATTCAAAAGACAATAAGAAGAAGAGCAGATGTTTGGTAATTAGATATTTGCTCTGCCATACAGATGGCGCCATGTCAATAAAATTTATCTCTGGTAATGACTCTTTTCTGGGGAACATCCCCAATTTAAATTCTTCTAGGTAGCTAAGGGAGGGGTAGTGGTTTCTCTTGAACTACCAGGGTCTCAATTGCCTTTAGCTCAAAATAATTCTCACATAAAGTGACACATTTCGGGGAAGCTCATTCTGAAGACTTACTAGTCTGCTTAGGTTCCAGGATTCTAGGATGGAACACCATTTACTAGCAAATCTTATACCACTACAGCCCCCCAAATTTTCCACATAGAGTTTCTTCTCTGGGCCCTCACAAGCCCTTGTGAACATGTCTCAGGGGATACCAGGCCCCTTGAGCAGGACTATGAGAAATTTTTCCAAATCTCTCCATACACAGCAAGTTATCCTCACACTTGAGTGTGTGTGTGGTGGTGGGGAAGGGGTGACTGGGAGGGTATACATCATCATTTCATTCACACCCTAATAAATCTAGAGAGTGCTCGCTTCTTCTTAGAAATTATTCATAACACCTCCTGTTTGTTGTTTGTCTTCAAATATTCCCTGTTCTTTGTTTGGCCTCTTCAGGGCACAAGTGGCCAGTCCCAGTAGGTTTTCTTTCTAATGTGATTCTTCCTTTATAGTTTGCTAGAATGAACAGCAGTGGGAATTCTCAAATTATAGTAAGAAAAAGAAAAAATCTCCTGAAGAGATTGTTTTCAATGCAGATTTCTCAGGCCCTGTCCAAATCTATAGAATCAGGCTCAGGAATTTGCACTTTACTAAGCTCTCGCCTGTCACTCCCCACCCCAAGATCCAAAGTCAGGTGGTCCACAGAACATACGCTGTAAAACATGGTGCTGGGGCTTCCCTGGTGGCGCAGTGGTTAAGAATCTGCCTGTCAATGCAGGGGACACGGGTTCGAGCCCTGGTCCAGGAAGATCCCACACGCTGCAGAGCAACTAAGCCCATGCGCCACAACTACTGAGCCTGCACTCTAGAGCCCGCGAGCCACAACTACTGAGCCTGCAAGCCACAACTATGAGCCCGCGAGCCACAACTACTAAGCCCGTGAGCCACAGCTAGTGAGCCCACCTGCCACAGCTACTGAAGCCCGCGCGCCTAGAGCCTGTGCTCCACAAGAAGAGAAACCACCACAGTGAGAAGCCCGCGCACCGCAATGAAGAGTAGTCCCTGCTCACCGCAACTAGAGAAAGCCCACGCGCAGCAGTGAAGATCCAACTCAGCCAAAAATAAATAAATTAATTAATTAAAACAAAACAAAACAACAACAACAACAAAACATGGTGCTGAAGGATGTACTTTTTTTAAATGTTGAGTTTTGAGAGTTCTATATATATTCTAGGCCCAAAGCCTTTGTCAGATATGTTTTTTCCCAGGCCGTAATTTGTCTTTTCATTCTTTTTACAGGATCTTTCACAGAGCAAAACTTAAAATTTTTATTAAGTCCAATTTATACATTTTTCCTATTATGGATCATGCTTTGGTGTCAAGTCTAAAAATTCTGCCTAGTCCTAGGTCAAGAAGATATTCTCCTATGTTCTTTTCTACAAGTTTTATAGTTTTGTGTTTATATTTAAGACCATGATCCATTTTGAGTTAATTTTGTATAAGGTGTGAGGTTTAAGCCCAATCGCTCCTGCACCACTTACTGAAAAGGCTATTTCTCCTCCAATGGATTGCTTTTACTCCTTTGTCAAAAATTAATGGGGGATATTTGTGTGGATCTATATCTGGATTCTCTATTCTGTTCCACTGATGTATGTGCCTCTTCCTTCCACTAGCAATACATTGTCTCAATACTGCAGTTATATATTAGATCCTAACATTGAGAAGAGTGATTCTCCCACTTTATTCTTGTTTTTCAAAATTGCTTTGGCTATTCTAGGGCCTTTCTCTTTTTCTTTCCTATATAAATTTTAGAAGAAACTCATCTAGGCCTATAAGGAAACTTGCTGAGATTTAGATAGGAATTGCATTAATATGGATCAGTTGTGCGGTTTTTTGTTTTTTTGTTTGTTTGGGGTTTTTTTGGTACGCGGGTCTCTCACCGCTTCGGCCTCTCCCTCTGCGGAGCACAGCCTCCGGATGCGCAGGCCGAGCAGCCATGGCTCACGGGCCCAGCCGCTCTGCTGCATGTGGGATCCTCCCGGACCGGGGCACGAACCCACGTCCCCTGCATCGGCAGGTGGACTCTCAACCACTGCGCCACCAGGGAAGCCCTGGATCAGTTTTAAAATAGGACTATTTTTTTTCTTGCAGCAGAAGATTTTTAAAAAGCAGCTCTAAAGTCTTACCTGGTTAAAGTTATATTTTTACGTCCAGGCAGTACAATCTATTTTTTTGGTTACAGAGAGACCTTGTTCTCTGAAGGCAGGGCAGGCACTTTGGCAACTTGGGGGACACTCATCCCCCAGCTGAACCCGTGTCTTTGAAGCCCATGGGAGTTGGGCCTGTGGGAAACCCACGGACAGGGCCCCCAGCTATTGCTGATGAATGAAGACTTGCCTGTGGGGTGGGGGTCTGACGTCACCTTCTACCACCGTTTTTCCCACCCACTTGCACATAAGCACATGCGCAGGTCTAGAAATTAAGGAGCAATCGACTTCTCAGCAATCGACTAAATAGTCTGTGCTTCTGCCTTTACCATTCTGCTTCCAACCCTCCACAGGGAGCCTAAGGACAAAACAACATGGCTAGGTGCAGACACAGGTCAAAGCCAGGGCCATCTAAGCAGCTGGTGAGTAAGAGGGCTGTGACCACATCTCTGGGAAATGTGGACAGGGGCCAGCTTGACAAAGAGAAGGAGAAAACCGCCCAGGGGAGGGTGACGTGGGTAACTGTCAGCCCATCAGAAAGTGAAGTGGCACTTAGTAAGATCAAGACCAGCCCGAAGAGATGCTGGGGTCACGCACTTATCTGCACCAAAGGGCAGGAAGGATCCACCCGCCTGACCCAGGCACCTGGCCTTCTGAGACGGCCTTGCCTGCCCAAGGAGACTGCTAGGTGGCCTCCCAGCCCCCTGTACAACCCTGGTCGCTGGGTTTTCCATCCTTTGCTCATTTGTGACTATTGTCTGCCCTCTTTGTCAAAACTGATAGCAGCTAATTAGTGCTGAAGCCCAGACTGGAGCTTACTTCCATTCACCTCATTATTTGTTTCTCTTTTGGGCTAAAGCCAAGCAACGAACATTAACATTCCGCCTGCAGGGCAGGCACACATGCAAGCACGCTCACAGGCACCCACTCTCACAAGCATACACACATGTACACTCACATATCTGCACCCACATGTGTACACACATGCACACACGTACTCACTTATATACACACACTCATGCATATGCATCCACACGTGTACACACTCACATACACTTCAAACCTGGGATAGGAGAGGAACATAACAACTGCTGGCCCAGTTGAGAGACCACGGCAAGCAGGGATTCAGAATCTCTGGAGCCTCGGGCCCCTGGGGCCAGGACAAGCCAAGGGCTGCGGCCTAGCCGGGGTTTTGTAGGCAGCTGTTTCCTCCTCCCCGCCTCCTGGTCCCCAAGAGCCTGCGCTCTGTAATTCATCGCTACGTCTTAGGCCCAGTTTCCAGCCATTGTCAATCGAGTGGGAGACCTTCCAAGTTTCTGTGTCAATGGAGATCAACTGTTCTAAACCCCAGCTCCCCCGAAGCATTCTGGGGCCAGCCTAGCTTGGATTTTAAACAGCAGAGCTGCCCTCCCTGGGTGCAAGCAGACGAGGCCGGGTAGCCCTCTAGTGGCCATGGCCGATGTGGCAATAGTCTTTGAGGGCCCAGGGACGCTGTGCCGAGGCTAGTCAGCTCTCCTGGAAGACACAGGAAGGAAGCACAGTAACAAAATGTTTAGAGCCTACCTCCTCCCTCTCCATCACCCTCAAATCCCCCTGGGCACCAAGTCCTATCAGTCTGCCCTTCCCAACAGCTCTCCCGTGCCTCCAGCCTAGCTGTGGCCTCATCACCCAGGCTGAGTCATGCTGCAGTAGTCTCTTCCCTGGACTCTCTGCCTCCGTCGCTTGTGTCTAATTCTTTACACACCTTGCTGCCAAATTCTTTTTCCAGATGTTCACTGTTACCATCTATGTTCTATGTTTAAGAGTCTTCCTCACCTCCCCATTGTCTAAAGCGCTGATCCTCAAAAGGGAGATGCCCTTCCTGGAGAGGCATATCACCATCTCAGGACAGGTGAGTAGCATGTCCACACGGAGGCTGGCGACGTGGATGCTCTTCCCCCAAACCGTGCTCATACTGAACCACTTACTGAGGAGCAGTTCCTCCAGGTGTCCTAGCCCTCAAACGTAGAGAAGTGGCAAAAAGGTGGAGAATCACAAGTCCTCCGGGTATAAAGTTCCAACATCTCAGCCCTCCATAATCTGGCCTCGACTTCCCTTTCTAGCCTTAAGCTACAGCATAATGTCGAGGTGAAGAATTAGAATCAGACTATCTGGGTTAGAGCCTCAAGTCTACAACTTATTAGCTTTGTAACTGTATAGAAGGTTCTAAATTCTTTGTTTCTTTGCGAAGCTGTTGAGGAGATATTTAAGTGAGATAGCCCGTGTATGAGATTTAGCCTAGTGCTTGGCACATAGTGACTGTTCAATTACCACTCACCTGTTAACAAGCCAACTGGTTCATTCACAAGTCCCGCACATGCCTTGCACTTTATAACTCTGCACTTTGGTTCTTGACATTTGATTTGTCTGGAATGTTCTCTCCCTCCTCTCTAATACCAAGACTCCACTGTTCTCCCAAACCCAGCTCAAATCTCCTCACCTGCTTAGGTACGGATATAATAATATTGGACCTGTCAACCTCACACAATATGTATTGTAAGAGGAAACTTATATACTTTGCAACAGTTCACCATATAAATATATATACATATGGATGTTTAATAGATAAGTATGATATTTTTATTGTCTGTACAACCATTTTGAAAAGTTAAATAAATCCTTGTAATGCATACTCTTGTGTTACTGGAATCAGTTATTTAAAATTATTTTACATTTTACTTGTCTCCTTAAGCAGAGTATAAATGCCATGAGGATAAGACCTCTGTTTTATACTTACATTCTCCATAGACCACTTCTAACATAATACCTTCACTATATTAGCTACTTAGTAAACATTGCCTTCATTTAATTAATAAGTGACAGCATCTTTAATAATAATATTAATGTATGTTCTTATATCTTGAGGCAATTTTCCATTCATCATCTCATGATGATTGTCTAAATTCTACAACATCCCTGAAAGAAAAGCAAAGCTTAGGCCTCTTTCATAAGGAATTCCTTGTTGGCCACAAAATCCTGCAAGCAAGTTTTGTTATTTATATTTAAGTTACATCACAATAACACAGTCTCCAAAAGGAAAGATATCTGGGTTTAGAAGGTCAGGGGGTAAATTTTTTAAAGTATGCTTATGCCGTGTTTATTCACAACTAAAATGCTGGTACAGCCACTTTAGAAAACAGTTTGGCGGCTTCTTATAAAGTTAAACACAATAAGCATATGAACCAACAAACCCAGCTTAGGTTTTTTTATTATTATTATTATTGTTTTATTTTTATTTATTTTTTTTGCGGTATGCTGGCCCCTCACTGTTGTGGCCTCTCCCGTTGCGGAGCACAGGCTCCGGACACGCAGGCTCAGCGGCCATGGCTCACGGGCCCAGCCGCTCCGCAGCATGTGGGACCCTCCCGGACCAGGGCACGAACCCGCGTCCCCTGCATCGGCAGGCGGACTCTCAACCACTGCGCCACCAGGGAAGCCCCAGCCTAGGTTTTTACCCTAGAAAAATGCAAAATGCACACTAACACTCATACAAAAACCTGTGCCCTAATGTTTATAGTCTATAAAAACAAAGAAGAGATCAGTGTTTGCCAGGAATTAGGGGTGAGGGTAGGGTCCGACTAAGATGCAGCATAAGAGAATTTACGGAGAGGGGTGATGAAAATATCCTGATTGTGGTAGTAGTTGTACAAATGTGTGTGAAAACTCATAGAACTATATACCAAAACATACTGTACATAAATACAAAGTAAAACAACATTTTTTTAAAAACCTCAGAAGCAAACATATAGTTTAATCTCAGCAAGTACAGGAAAAAGTGAATGGTGTCATTAATTAATTCAATATAAAGATACTGATCACCTATTATGTATAAGGCACTGAGTGGGCTAGGCAGAAAGGAAACCAGAAACAGGTGATCAAGCAGTTTTAAGAGCTTTGAAATTTGCTAGAGCTAAGACTGAACCCCTGGACTATCTCTTATGAAATGTGTGTTCTTAGGGATGTTGCTTAATGTCTTCGAGCTTTAGTTTATGAGGATAATAAAACAGAGAATAGGGACATAGTAAGAGGCTGAAAATGATTATTATTATTATCATAGCATTGCTAATACTAAAGCTGGTGATGCCAAGAATAACAATGGCTCTACCTTCAAAATATATCCAGAATGTGACCAGTTTTGACATGTCTTTGTCACCATCTCGTCCAGGCCACTGTCAACTCCTGCAACAGCTTACTGCTCCCACCCTACAGTCTCTCCTCAACCCAGCAGTCAGAACAATCTCTTGAAAATGTAAGTCAGTTATGTCACTCATCTGCTCAAAACCCTGTTGTGACTCCCCATTTCACTCAGAGTAAAAGCCCAAGTCCTCCCTATTCCTACAAGACCCTGCCGGCTCTGGCTCTATCCGCCTCGCTTATATTACCTTCTACTGCTTTCCCCCTCACTCACTTGGCTTCTTCCACATTGACCTGTTGCTTTGACTTGAAGGCACTGGGCATTTATTCACAGCCTTTGCACTTGCTCTTCCCTCTGTCCAGGACATTTTCCATATGCCTGCATTGATCACTCCCTTACCTCCTTTGTGACTTTTCTCGACCATCACCTTCTCAAAAAGGAAAGAAAAAGAAAAAAGAAAGCTTATCCTGACCACTGTATTTAAAATTTCAAACTGCCCCACTTCCCGCAGTGCTAACAATCCCCTTTATCTTGCCCAACTTTTCCTCTTACCACCTTCTATATAACAAAACCAAACAAACACTGGCAGATGGTTCTCTCATCAGTTGCTGTGGGAGTATAACCTGGTACAACCACTTTGGAAATCTTTTAAAGATTTAAAGAGTATCTACTAAAGCTAAAAATACCCTGTGCTACTCCTGGATATAAATCCAACAGAACGGAGGGCTTCTGTCCACCAAAAGACACATTAAGAACGTTAATAGCAACTTTATTCAGAATATCTCCAAACTAGAAACAACCCAAATATCTATCTACAGTACAATGGGTAAATAAATTGTGATATTTTCAAATAATGGAATAATACACAGTAATTAAAAAATGAATTACTGATACCCTTTCCAACATGAATGAGTTGCAAGCCTAATATTGAGCAGGAGAAGTCAGAAACAAAAGAGAACATTTGATATGATTTAATTCGTTTGAAGTTCAAGAAAGGCAAGGACTTCAATGATAGAGGTCAAATACAGCTACTTATTTCCCCAATGGGGAGGTAATCTAATCTCTCTGAAAATAATAATAAAAATATTCGTCTTGCAGGGCTGGGCTAGTTGCAAATAACATACATCTAACAGCTAGCGCCCATTCCTGGCACAGAGTATTGACTAAATAACTGATAGTTTGTATTCATGTTATGTTCTCAATTCATGTTAGTTTAATAATTATTAAGCAAAGGATAGTGTTATGATATTCAACACAAAAGTTCCAACTGCATGTAACATTAATTTTCTCCAAATAGAAATTCCCGTTTTCTTCCTAATAGAATCCATATTTTTGTTCAGGGAAATCATATGTTCAGCCCAGAAAGATGAAGCATGACTAAGCCAAACATGGAACTCCCATGACCCTTTGCCAGACACCAACTTTCCCAATTCCCTCTTCTCCTAGAGGTGCCCATGTGCCCAGTTTTGGCCAATGAGACCTAAAGAGGAATTCTGATGGGAAACTGTTTAAAAAGATTTTTCCTCCTTGCTAAAAGGAGAAAGGCACACACTCTCTCTCGCTGTCCCCTGTTTTCTGCCTTTGGATGAATGATTCATGGAGCTGTGACAACCATATTTTGACCATGAGAATCACAGAGACAATGACCCAGAGTCCCAAAATAGCAGAATTATAAGGTCACCTATCTTCAGATTTTTTATTCTAAGAGTTTATTAAGCATCTTGATTATTTAAGCCGCTGTTAGTTGAGTATTCTGTTACTTCCAGCTGAAATTATTCCTGACTATTCCCTTATAAAGGGTACAAAAGAGAGTCCTTAAACTGATCATTAAGGCATCTTCCCAAGCTCTCTTTAATTTTCCCAATGTCTGAGCACAACCCACCCCTTTCATGGTCCTTCCATGAGCCTCCTTCTTGCTAGTTTACCAAAATTCAATACCTTCATTTTCTAAGTCAAACACCTTTCAATGGTATATGATCACCATAACGAGGTCAGTAACTTTCCTCAGCCCTTGAGGCTAGGAAATAAAGACTTAGGAAAAGTCTACTCAATTGCTGACTCTTGTCGGAGGTTAGCCAACTGTAAACATAACTAACCTGCATTTGCCGACCAACACCCTGGAGCAGAAACCTTATAAATTTAAGTGTGCTGTGAATAGAAGGCTCATCCAAAAAGGGTTCCTTCCTGGTTGGCAAGGCAGACTGACCTTGAAGTTAATGACATCTATGCCCCTCATGTGCTCAGGCCCCTTTCTAGGCCCTGTTTGGGGCCCAAGCAATGTGTTCACATGATCACATGCTTTTGTAAAATGTGAAAGTTATTTTAGCCACAGTCATTTAGGACCTCAGTCTCTTTCCTCTCCAACTTACGCTCTGTTACACTCGCTCTTTTGTAGGTTGGTGTTAGAGAGACCACGGGCTGCTTGGGATTCAGCTAAGGGGAAGCTGAGTTGAAGACACATAGGGTTTATATTAAGAAGGTTATATTTATGCGGTTCACTTTCACATCTAGTTAAGTTATTGCTAGCTATTCTGGTGCAGGGATGGCTTCAGGCAATATCCCCACTGCCTACTTTGGCAATGCCAGAGGCCATACTGGGACATGCATGTGATCTATTCACCAGGCATTGGAAGTATGTGGGTAATGAAGGAGAAACGAGTTTTCAAACGTGTGAAGCAGAAGCTAGTCTGAGAAAGTTCTGCCAATATTCAGATATGTACAGTTATAAGCAGAGTATTTGATTCTCACAGATGCCTAGGCAAAAGTTCTGTCCTGCCATGAATATACTTGATGAGCAATGTATGCAATTCTAAACCCACAATATATTTTTTCTTTTTCGGTGTAAATCTTATAAAATAGAAGTTATCAGAATTCCTGGGTTTGTACGGTACAAACCAGTGCGAATCCCATGGTGACCATGTCTATTTGTTTGGTTACATATTTTATACATCCAACATATTGGATCACATCACATCCTGAAGAGAATCAGCAGTTTTAGACAAAAAGAGGTGAAAAATTATCCATTGATGGAGCAAAAGAACTTAAAGAGACAACCCAGGGACAAAATCACTATACATATTTATAAACAAATCAATGTATGTAATATAAAAATAATGTGATTATATAATCAAGTAGCATAATGCAATGTAGAAGTGTTTTGACACATTTTAATTATTCCTGTGCATGCCTTAATTTCAGATAATTTTCTATATTTATTCAGAATTCTTGAATCATATCAAAATTCAAAAGAAATTCTAGAAGTATGTGTATAAGATAATTTATTCACAAAGCATCATGTAATTTTTCTGGATTTTTTTGTTTCTGGTATCAGTCAGCATTTTAAAATTTGTAATTTGTTGTAAATTTTTTTCTCATTCTAAGTAAATATTTGCTTTCATATCCAATTTTGTATTCCTAATTTTTCATTCTCTTTCTTAAAGAGTGCCCCTCAAATTGTGAAATCTTCTACACAACCCAGAGCTGTCTCTGAAGGTCAGGCAATGGTTGCAATCAATAGAGATTGCATTTAAAATTTGGATGTATGTTAATAAATTACCTTCCAAAATTTTGCATTAGTGTTTACTTCCACTAACAGTTTGTGAAAGTTTTTTTCACATCATTACTAAGTTTTACCATACTTTAAAATATTTATTAACCTATTAGGTGAAAAGTAGCAGCCCACTCTGCTTTTAATTTTTATGTTTAATAAATTAATGAATTACGAATGAAAAAAGATTGCAGATATCATTTGCCAGTTTGAGTACTTTGGAAGTTCTTTCAACTTCAGACTTTGAAAGGACAAGAATATTAAGTGAGTGGAATTAAAGCTGCTGTATAGAATGCCCTACTTAAAGTGAATGTAACTTGATATTAAATAGAACACTTCTCACCTCAATTTCTCTAGAGGGACTGATGTTATAGCTCTCAGGTACCAAGGTATATATGACACAGACTGCCACAAGAAGACTCTTAAAAGAAATCTGAGGTTTGCTTTAAAAATTCAGAATATTTATGCAGGGGCTTCTTTTGCATTTCCAAAGTATAAAAGGTTTTGGAAGAATGGGCGGCAAGAGGAAAGATCTAGAGGGAAGGATTTCTTTGGAGAAATTTGTCCTAAGAACCTCAAAACCTCTCATCCCCTGAGGAAATAAAGGAGGTCAAGCCTTGGAGGTGTTCAACATGGCCACTTTGAGAGTCTGGCAGGTGCTGTCTGAAGTTTGGGAGACACAGTGAGCTGAGGGCTAACTTCTGCCCCAGAAAATATGAAGGGTAGGAGAGAAAGTGTGTTGGGGATGATGGCGTCAAGGCAACTAGCCACTTTGTCTGGGAAATTACTTCACCCCCTCCATCAGTAGTACACGTGTTTTCCCAATGCAGAGCCCCCAGGATCAAGAGTCTGCCATCCTAAGGCTGTTAGGATCCCCCTAAAGGACCACCTAGAAAGGGCAATGGGACCCCAGCAGTGTGTGGGTGGGTTCTCAGAGGAGAGGGTGGGCATCCAGCTGAAAAAGGGGCATCAACAAACACATCTCCAGAGAATCCGAAAGTGCCCTCAAGAGAATGTCAGCTTTAAACATGAGCCTAACTCAGCACAAAGCCAAGGAACGGCAGATACAGCAGAAGTAAGATCATTTCCTGCGCCCGTCTTCCCTTTCTCTGTGTTCCAACCCTAGGAGTATGCCTAATGAGGAAGGAGAAGAAAGAAAAGAGAAATAAAGGGGAAATGTGGGCTGCCAGACAAATGTGGGCCAGGGAAAGCAAGATTTGACATTAAATAGAATTCAGGGTTTTAATTATTCCCAGAGCTGTGTGTTCTAATGTGTCTTAGGTCGTGTTTGTGACTTAAAATGACCACAGGACTGACAGTCTATTACCTATAGGTGAATCGTGTTTATCCAGGACAGGAAAAGAGTGCCACACAAAATAAATGTCATCAGTAAAAACAAAAGTAGAGCTGCATTTTATCACCTCCACAAGTCAGATCTGTTTTAACACCTTTGTTACATTTGTTACATTAACCTAAGAATAAGCAGATAGAAAGCTACAAATAACCTAAAACTATAATTATGGTATTGATTGGATATTATTTTCTAATCCTTTTTTCTAAATCCTTTATTAAAATCCATATTCAGAAGTAGCCAAATTCATGTCTCTGTCTTGCCCTTAATCTGAATCATTCATTCATTCAACAAATATTTATTCAGCTTCCTAAATGCTACTTTGGTCCTGCCACTCGCCTACTCAAGAATCTTCTGTGACTCCCCATTGCTTACAGCAGTGATTTTCCAAGGGAAGAACACTCCTCTGGGGAGGAATATCAGTAAGGCAGGGCTTCAATCTACCCTCACCTCCCTCTCTTTTCAGACACTCAGAGACTGGCCTTTGGGGAGGGGGTGTGACCTTCCTTCCCTCTCCAACCCACCCTCCTCACCACCCTAAAAGCCACTGTGATGTATCCCAGGACTCATTTAATTTGCTCTCAGCAGAGCCCCTATTTTCTGTCCACCGAAATCACTTGGATAAAAAGCAGATAGAATTATATTTCATTTGGATTCAACTTACATTTTCTTTTTTGTATTATCATTAAGCCGGGAATACAATATTCTCTGTTGGCAGTAGCCCAGCGATAATCGTTTTAGTTGAGATCACTTCTCTAATGCCATATCCTGGGGAAGGAAAGCTTATGGGGTTTTCATGACAGTTTATCTCTAGAGATTCCCCGGTCTTGGGGGGCTTTCGGGGGGTCAATCGGTTTGGGTGGGAGAGGGAGGATTGGGACAGTAGGTATAAATGTCTGACGTGCGTCCAGCCGGTAGGGTATCTTTGTTGTTCACACACTTAAATGAATATTTAAATATGAAATTTAAAGATTCTAAGACAATATGCCTCTCTACTCTCCCCTGTGGTCTCCAGTACACTCTATTGGAGACGGCATGAGATGAATTTTTTTGAATTCAGTATGATTATCCTGTTGCAGCTTCTTGTAGATCACATTGGGAATGCCAAAAATAACTAATGATGGGAAACACATTCAAAATACAAGTATTGGGGAATAAGATTAACACTTGTATAACTACGTTTTCTTTTTTTTTTTTTTTTTGCAGTACGCGGGCCTCTCACTGCCGTGGCCTCTCCCGTTGCGGAGCACAGGCTCCGGACACACAGGCTCCGCGGCCATGGCTCGCGGGCCCAGCCGCTCCGCGGCATGTGGGATCTTCCGGGATAGGGGCACGAACCCGTGTCCCCTGCATCGGCAGGCGGACTCTCAACCACTGCGCCACCATGGAAGCCCTGTTTTCTTTTTTTAAAATTACTTCTTTATTCTCAGTGTTTAAGCTCAATGCAACAATTATTTACTATATGCTAAACATTGGGGATTTAAGAAATCAACAAGAAAAAGACTTGTGGGGGGGCTTCCCTGGTGGCACAGTGGTTAAGAATCTGCTTGGCAATGCAGGGGACACGGGTTCGAGCCCTGGTCCAGGAAGATCCCACATGCTACGGAGCAACTAAGCCTGTGTGCCACACTACTGAGCCTGTGCTCTAGAGCCCGCGAGCCACAATTACTGAAGCCTGGGCACCTAGAGCCCATGCTCTGCAACAAGAGAAGCCACCACAATGAGAAGCCCACGCACCGCAATGAAGAGTAGCCCCCGCTCGCCACAACTAGAGAAAACCCGCGTGCAGCAACGAAGACCCAACAGAGCTAACAATAAATAAATAAATAAATAAATAAAATTACATGTAGGGGGCCGCAGGAGTTGGCCTGACCATAATCTTCAGCAGCCACCTCAAAGCTACCCAATCACGTGATGATGATGATAGTTAAAAAAAGTGTGAAATCTAATGGAAAGAGTGAAAATGCTATTTTTATTCATGTAAAACCTGTAATCTCAAAATACATGCTTATTATGAAAATACAGCTTCAAGACAAGATTTGACCCCTTCTTCCTGTCAGACTTTTTAGGTTGCCCCAAGAGAAGTTTATGGTCTATTGGAGTGAGAGACTGATGTGTGCACAATTAAATAAATTACTAGAAGGTAAATGCTATAATTGGGTATTGTGTTTTCCTAATGAACCCTTCCCAGGGTGGGCCAAGAGTGTTCATTTTCTTCTGATAAATAGCAATCTGGTCCCAAGAGATAATCCTTACCCAAACATCCAATCTGCCAGCATCAATGTCTTGATAATTCCAGGAGGTGTCCTCCTATGGTTTGACCTCCTGTATGAGGCTGTGAAGAAAGTTCTCCATGCATCCCTGAACGTATTGTACTTTTTACTAGGTGCCTTCCCAGAAGGTCCTGCCTAAAGCCATCAAAGTCTGCCATGTATGGAAAGGTGTCTGGAAATCACTCAAGACTGCTGGATTTTCTTCTACCTAGGACAAAAGAAAGAACTGGTCTTATAAACGTATGTTTTCAGGGTCAGTTGGTTTTTCCATCAACTGTTACTTTTTTTTGGAGCATTTTCTGTATGCCAGCATGCTGTTGTACACTGGACACACTGTGATAAACAAGATGGATATCCCTTACTCTCTGAGTTCCTCACAAGATGAATTGCCCTGGCATTTTAAGTTTTCATTTTCCTCCTTTACCAGGAAAACTAACCTAAGCTTTTTCCTCTAGGAGCTGCCACAAAAAGGCTGGTTCAGTGTTATTCACACACTTACAGTCAACTCTCCATTTACACACATTTCAGTACATAAGAAAGAACACACTTTCCCCACATGATTCTCTATCACAGCACCGTCTTTACTGCCTTCCTAATACCTATAATCTGAGGATATTTCATTAATTAATCAGTTCCCTTGTTCATGACCCTACCCTCTCACTAGTACATTAAAATCATGAAAGCAAAGACCATTGTCTTATTCCCAGCTGAATCTTCAGTTCCTAATCAGCCCCTTGCACATTGTAGGTACTCAATAATAGTTGTTGAATTAATAAATACATGGAAGCAAGGAGATAGAAGAAAAAGAGAAAGTGACATAAAAGGTTATGCCAGACCTAAACAAAGATGGGGCATCTGATTTCCTGAGGACTTCACACATCCTTGAATACATTCCAGTTTTAAGGGGATCATGAGTCTGGGGTGGCATCTTGGCCGTGTCTAGAGATTCACAAGCAACTCTCCCAAACATCCTCTCATGGGTAAACAGTGAAATACTTAGGGCCTTGCAGACCTTGAGCCACACAGATGAAACAGGTTATTATTATTCCTTGACGTCATTGAGTAGAGGAGAGAAAGGGCACAAACTCCTGGGCCCTGGGCAGCCAGCTTCATCTGGTGGTTCAGATGTGCCCTTGGAGGTAGGACACAAGCAAGGCTGCAGAGGTCCAACAATGTTTTCCTTTAACCAAGGCAAAGATGCTAATGAAAATATTTCTTGTTTTTATAAGACAAACTTTAAATACATTTTTTTCTAATATCCTTAAATGTGATTTTCTAATTAGAGTTCACACAGACTGGCAACAAGTCTGTTAAACGGACTAAACAACAATGTGTGTAGACATGAGGTCATTGAAAGGAAATGGGCGTGATCACAGAGGTGTGATCCTTCAGAACCACAACCTAGATCTGGGTTAAGAATTTTAGGTACTTGAAGTCACTTGCTTATTCCCATTTCATGCATTTATTAAACATTTATTGAGCACATATTATGCCTCCGGTGGATTAATTTATTCCCTGACAAACATGGAGGACAAAACCGAAGCACACTGGTTGGGAAGGGATCCTGTAGTGGCCACTGCTCTATATGCCTGGATGTTTAGTAGAGTTGTTCTGTGATGCTGTGTCTTGGGGGCACAGAATGTGTCACTTTTGCACCTGGAGAGAAGTGTTTCCCAGCCCACCTCCCTGTGAGTTTAAAGTGCTTTTTGGGTGCTACTGTGAGGATACAAAGATGTCATTTTTAAGAAAAATCTTACATCAAAAGATACGGTGGGTCTTGCTGACTTCTATTAGCAGCCATTTATATGAAAATGCTGGTGAGGTCACTTCTTGGCTAATCCAGAGCAAACGCAAACACTGGTATGCAACTCAAATTGTAGCCACACTGTGTGTAAGAGAATCACAGGGCCAGGCTGCCATTTACTTCTAGGTCTCTCATATTGATTTTTTTTTTTGAGATATAAAAGCATTTGGTTAGATTGGCCCACCTAACCTAGCCATATATTTTTTTAATTGAAGTATAGATTTACAGTGTTGTGTTAATTTCTGCTGTACAGAAAAGTGATTCAGTTATACATATATATATACATTTTTATAAAATTCTTTTCCATTATGATTTATCACAGGATATTGAATATAGTTCCCTGTGCTATATAGTAGGACCTTGTTATTCATCCATTCTGTTTGCATCTGCATAGTTTGCATCTGCTAATCCCAAACTCCCACTCCATCCCTCCCTCACCCTCTCCCCCTTGGCAACCACAGGTCTGTTCTCTATGTCTGTCTCACACTTACTTTTGATGCTAGTGCCAGAATTCACATTTCTCTGAGCTTCTGGTTTACCAGCAGGTACCGTGGGCAAGAGTCATTTGTGGATCACACTGAGACTTAATGGTCCCGGCAGCCTTGCTTGTCAAGCAGCAGCAACACAGCTGTCCTGTCCCCCAGCTGACCCACCTGAATCCTGCTGCTGGGTAGCCACTGTGGATCACTCTCTGGCATTGACTGATCAGCTGCTTTCTTATGATCATGCCTGGCCATTAGATGTGGAATGTAGCTCACATATGCCACGAAGCTGTGAGAACCCCAAAGCCCTTGACATAGAGGGCACCCTGGTATTATTTCTATATAATCTCTAAGAAGAGTTTATAGATTCTCTTTCTCAGCTGGAATAATCTTTCTCACCCTAAAAATAATTTTTCTCACCTTGAATTCAGAGTACTTCAGCTGCACCATTCATGACTTATTTTATTGTTGTATCTTCCCTGCTAATCTTTGAAGTCAGGAAGGTATGTGCGGTGAGCAGAATAATGACCCCCCAAAGATGACAACCCCAGTCCCAATCCCTGTAATCTATGAATATGATAGGCTACATGGAAAGGGAGAATTAAAGTTGCACATGGAACTAAGGTTGCTAATCAGCTGTAGAGATGGGGAGATTATCTGGATCACCTAGATGGGCCCAATGTAATCACAAGGATCCACATAAATGAAAGAGGGAGGCAGGACAGTCAGAGACAGAGAAGGTGTGATAACAAAAGCAGGGTTAAAGTGATGTAACTGCTTTTCATTGAAGCTGGAGGGGGAGCTGTAAGCCAAGGAACATAGGCAGCCTCCAAAAGTTGGAAACAGCAAGGAAACTGGTTCACTAGAGCCTTCAGAAGGAACACAGCTCTGCTGTACCTTGATTTTTTTTCCCGTTGAGACTCATTTTGAATTTCTGACCTACAGAACTGTAGGATAATAAATGTATGTTGCTTTAAGCCACTAAGTTTGTGGCAATTTGTTACAACAGCAATAGGAAGCTAATACATTATGTCTGATTCATCTTTCTTTCTGCAAGTACCTAACACTAATACTCTCTAATATTCAATAAGAATGTCTCGAATGATTGAATACCAAAGAAATACTGTTTATACTTACAGTTGATTTATTTATTGTGGTAAAATATACATAATGTATTATTTATCATTTTAACAATTTGTAAGTATACAGTTGGGTGGAGTTAAATTCATTCACAATGTTGTATAACCATCCACTATCTACACCCAAGAGTTTTTAATCATCCCTCCTCCAAAAACATCTCTCTACTCATTAAACAATAACTTCTCCTTTCTGCCTAACCTATTAGAGGTTATTAGTAACCTCTAATAATACTTTCTGTCTCTGTGAATTTGCCCGTTCTAAGTACCTCATAAGTGGAATCATACAATACATGTCCTTCTGTGTCTGACTTATTTCATTAATCATAATGTTTTCAAGTTTCATCCATGTTGTAGTATATATCAAAATTCAATTCTTTTTACGGCTGAGCAATATTCCATTTTATGTATATACCATATGTGTTTAGCCATTCATCTGTTGATGGACACTTTGTTTTCACCTTTTGTCTATTGTCAATAACACTCTTATGAACATTGTTGTACAAATATCTGTTCAAGTCTCTGCTTTAAATTCTTTGGGGGTATTTTACCTAGGACTGAAATTGCTGGGTCATATGATAGTTCTATATTCATCCTTTTAAGAAACTGCCAAAGTGTTTGCCACAGCAGCTGCATCATTTTTACATTTGTACCAGTAGTGCATGAGGTTTCCAAGTTCTCCAATTTATTTTCCTTTTTTTCCTTTTCTTTTTAAATAAAATTATAGCTATCCAAGTAGTTGTGAAATGGTATCTCAACGGGGTTTTGATTTGCATTTCTCTGATGTCTAATGATGTTGAGCATTTTCTCATGGGCTTATTGGCCATTTGTGTATCTTCTTTGGAAAAATGTCTATCCAAATATTTTTGCTCATTTTTTGAATTGAGTTATTTATTTGTTGTTGAGATTTTGGTATTCTTTATATATTCTAGATATTAATCTCATCAGATAAATGATTTGCAAATATTTTACTCCCATTCAGTAGGTTGCATTTTTGCTTTCTTGATAGTATCTTTTGGTGCACAAATGTCCATGAAGCTGATAAAGTCCAATTTATCTTTTTTTTTCCTTTTGTTGCCTGCGCTCTTACAGTTGATTTCAACCTGAATGACACATAGATTTTCAGTGTCTTACAAAAAGCATCCTAGGGTTCTTGATCTGGTTTTCTACTCAGTGTCTATCATCACATAAAGGATTGTCCAAATACTAGAATTTGTGTGTGGCTAAGTGTTCTTTTACAGGTAAAAATCTCTGATTAAGCAGCTTTATTCACAATCATCCAAAGCTGTAAACAATCCAAATGTCCATCAGTAGTAGAATGGACAAACTGTGGAAAATTGATACAGCAGAATAAGACACAGCAATAGGAAAAAAAAAAAAAAAAAGAAAGAAAAATGCAGTCCCACTGCAGATATGAACATGAATGATCTCACTGACATACTGATGAGGAAGAAGCCAGACACTAAAGCACACATACTGTGTGGCTCCATTTATTATGCAGTTAGAGAACAGACAAAACTAATTTATGGTGATGGAAGTCAGATGCATGGTTACCTGGAGTGGGGTATTAACTGGGAAGAGGGAGGGCTGAAGAAGACAAGAAAACCTTCTGGGATGTTGGAAAAAATCTATGTCTTGATCTAGGCAGTGGCTACATCAGGTGTGAGCGTGTATAATTCATCAACTTTATACAAGATTCTTGCACTTTACTGTTTGTATGTTACACCTCAATTAAAAAAATTCAATCTCTGGCTAATAGTGAGGTTCATGTTAGTACATGATCTTGGTGGTGTTTCCCACCAGGACATGGTCTGAATTAACTCTCAGAAATGCTCTGCCTTCTTTGGGAAGCTTAAAAACAATAGCTGATAGAGTATCAGCAGCAAATAGAAGCTCCTTAAGACTGTCACAGAGTCTTAGAAATGTGCTTATGGTAGGAAGTGTCATGTTGAAGGTAGAAGGGCAATAAATCATTAGCTCTGGATTCCTGTTATATTCCTAAAATAAAAAGAGGTTGCCTGGAAAAAATCAGCACACAACCAAGTAGGATGCTTTGAATGCTATAGTTTTGGGAAACTATGCCCTTGAGTATTGCTTGAAGATGTTGCTGAGACACTTTAGATACCAAGAAGCAGGAATGAAAAGGATGATACAGAATTTTTTAAAAATACAAGTGGAAGTTCAAGCATGCATCACGTTAACGTGGACTCAGGGGTGAACTTGAGAAGGCAGGAAGGGAGAGCACTTGACTGCAACTTGTTCACTGACTATTCCTTTCAGCAAAGTATCTGAAGATGTGGACACAGCCCTATAATACATGACATTTGAAGAAACTAGATTTAAAAAATCATTTAGATGTGGACTCAGATGGCTAGAAATATCAATCATCAGTCCATGTCAACAGAGCAGGGACATAGTGAGCCATGACTACGAGGGTGAAGTGTGACAGGCAGGTGGGATGGGCAGGCAGCCCTGGACAGGACCATCACACCTTAGAAGATAAGGCTTTCATTCAAAATTAGGTTACTAATGTGGCCTACCAAAACCAAGATGAAATACATACAGTAAGAATGGAGGTATGAGGTTGCATATTTGGTCCAATTCATCTTGTCCTGAGATAAGATGGAAAATAAATCACTAAATAAAAGTGCAATGAAAAAAGAACTATAACTTTCTAAGTGAAAACCTTACCTCAACAATGTGCGTTATTTCAAAAGTTTTCAAGACACAAGGATGTGAGACAGAGCTCATAATTCCCATCAACAGAAATACAACAAAGATGTATGTTATTCAAGGGCTAAAAGGAATCCTCTATTGTCTATATCATGTTTTGCCCTTTGAATATTTAGAAGAGATATTTAAAGATGGGTTAATTTTTAAAGGAATTAGGAATTCAACTTTTAATAAGCAAGCACTGTGTGATAGGTGTGGAAATCCTGAGGCACTTTGACATGATTTGAACATGATACAAATTTCAGGAAAGCTCCCCCATCCCATCTCTTTAAAAAACTATTAAAGAATTAGGAATTAACCTTATTTTGGAAAAAAATTATAGGAGTTCCTTCATATATATCTCAAGCATGCAATTTCCAGGGTTAGCAACTGATTAGGTGCTAACATGATCAACAGGGATCAAAATAGCATTTAAATGAGCTTCAACACTATTAAGACATTCCAAGACATTGTCTAATTTGAGATTGAATCAGCAACAAAAGTTATAGTGTCTATCGCACAAGATCTTTAAAATAGGACAAATCCCCTCCTGTCCCTGACAGTTTAGGCATTATCTATATTTTGGAGTCAAGGACTCAATGATTTTCAGTACCTCATACACAAGAGCTTTTCTTCGAAATGCTCAGACAACCAACAGATGGCAGAATTAGCTATGTTGTTCTTCTGTAGTTTAATACAAATCTATATATGAAGCAGAATAGATATTTTTTAAAGATGAGGGTGTATTTCCCTAGGATTCAGGATATCTTACAAATTTACATGCATATACTCTGGCTCCTTCCCATCTCAAAGTACATTTCTGAGCCTCTTTCCCCAAAACCTATGAAAAGAAAGGACCTCACCTTTGGCTAGTACCTTGGGCCGACAGCACACAGTTCAAGAAAGGATAAGGCTCATGAAAAAGGATATGAGGGCTTCCCTGGTGGCGCAGTGGTTGAGAGTCCGCCTGCCAATGCAGGGGACGCGGGTTCGTGCCCTGGTCTGGGACGATCCCACATGCCGCGGAGCGGCTGGGCCCATGAGCCATGGCCGCTGAGGCTGCGCATCCGGAGCCTGTGCTCTGCAACGGAAGAGGCCACAACAGTGAGAGGCCCGCATACCAAAAAAAAAAAAAAAAAAAAAAAAAGGATATGAAATTGACCTTTGGACTCTTTCTTCACAGAAATCTCATTAAAACAGGGCAGTCCTTCCAATTAATAGTTTAGAATCAGTATAAACTGCCATCAGCCTTCCTGTCTCAGTATAACTGCTGAACTTTCACCATTTCTCAAAGAGGTCTTGGGATGGATCAGGCCTGACCTCAAGCCAGATCAGACTTCTCCTGACCTCTGTTCCCTGGGCCCAAATTGTGGTTCCAAAAAGAACTCCAGCCCACACCTTCTTCTCGTGTCCTTGGTCACTTCCTCCGTCCATGTGAGAGACTCAGACTTTTGCTTTCAAGTCTATTCTAAAGAGAATACAGCTCATCCCGGGGTTAGATCACACACATAAAAGCAAGGAAATGAAGGTCCTGATCAACATGTGTATGTGATTCATCTTCCTCTTCCTGCAGGATCATAGGATCAAATACCAGTATAAGTCGTCTCTGAAATGCCAGGAATCTCATGACCCCTTCTCTACCAGCAAAAAGTAATAGCTAATACTTATTAAGCATTTACTATGTGCCAGACACTGTTCTAAATACTGTACCTGCATTTATTCATTTATTCATCAAACAGATTTTTATGAGTGACCGCTATTTGCCAGCCACAGTCCTGAGCACTGGGGATATAGCAGTAAATAAACAAAATACTCGTCTTCATAGATGGTATAGTCTAGCAGGAGGACAAAAACAATTAACAAAAATAAATAAATTATGTTAGAAAGTTCTAGGGCCCATAGAGAAAATAATGCAGGTAAGAGGGATAGGGAGTACCAGTGTAGGATGAAGGGCAATTGCTATTTTAAATAGAGTGATCAGGGACCCCACTGGAAAGGTGGCATTGAGCAGAGAAAAGAGTTAATGCAGAAGTCCTAGGGCAGGAGTTTGCCCAGCAGGTTCAAAAAGAGCAAGGATGCCTGTGTGACTGGAGTGGAGTGAACAAGGGGGAGAGTCATGGGAGATGAGGCAGAGGAGGAATTGGCAGGGTGGTTGGGAAGATTATGAAAGGACCTTTCAGTTACTTTAAGGGATCTGACCTCTACTCCGAGTGAAAAGGAAAGCCATGGAGTGTCTTGATCTAATTTATGGGGTTTTTTTTTGTTTGTTTGTTTGTTTGTTTTTGCAGTACACAGGCCTCTCACTGTTGTGGCCTCTCCCGTTGCGAAGCACAGGCTCCGGACACGCACGCTCAGCGGCCATGGCTCACAGGCCCAGCCGCTCTGCGGCATGTGGGATCCTCCCGGACCGGGGCACGAACCCGTGTCCCCTGCATCGGCAGGTGCACTCTCAACCACTGCGCCACCAGGGAAGCCCTAATTTATGTTTTCACAGAGTCATTGTGTCTACTATGTTGAGAAGAGCCTGCAGCAGAGAGTTAAAGGTATAAGCATGGAGACCATGCAGGGGGCATGACAACAATTCATGTGAGAGACTGTCTTACCTTGGGTTCCTTGGAAACAAACTTGAGATGGAGAATTGCATGCAGAAGGTTTTTGGGGTGTGTGCCTGGGAAATACACCTGTAAAGACACAAAGAAGGCAGATAAGGGCAGAGGGAGAAGCCAGTCTGCAAGATGGTGGCAACTGAGGCTTCAGCCACTCTTAGGGGAAGCTCTTGGAGCTGGGATGGCCCTTCAGAGTTGTCCAAAATCACATGAACTTCCTGTGCCTGCTGTAACATAGTACTACAAACACAGTGACTTAAGACAAGACAAATTTATTATCTCACAGCGTGCCACCCTTCTGGAGGCTCTAGGGAAGAATCCAGTTCCAGCAATCCCATCACTCCTACCTCTATTCCCGTTGTCCAATCTCCTTCACTGACTGACTTCTGCCCCCTCTTTCATTTATAGGGACCCTTGTGATTACACTGGGCCCACCTGAATGATCAGGGTAACCTCCCCATCTGAAGGTCAGTTGATTAGTGACTCGGCTTCCCCCTTGCCACGTAACACTAATGTATTCACAGTGCTGCCCCTTGGAAGAGTGTGTACGTTTTGAGTGAAGCAGGTTATGCTTTCAACAACCAATAACCAGCGGGTGGAGGATGGGCACATTAGTCCTAAAGAGGACATCTGGGAAGAACGGGCACCAAGTAACCACTGCAGAGATGAAGGTGGCCACGACCAGGTGATAGCAGTGAACGTGCTACAAAGCAGTGGGATTCTGGAGATATTTTGAAGTTAAAGCCAATAGAATTTGCTGACACAAGAAGAGGAGTCAGGGATGCTCCATGACTGGGGGACTGAACAATGGGAAGCTAGGACAGCCTTTAGACAGGGAGCACTGAGTCAGTCCTGCCTCATGCAATCCTCATAATTAAGCAAAGTGGCAAGTACTTTTATTAGATGCATAATGCAGCTGAGGAAACTGAGGCACAGAGATGTCAAGTGACAAAGCCAGGATTTGAACTCAGCCAGTCCCACTCAAAACACTCCATGTTTTATCATTTTAAGAAGGAATAATGGTAACGCATATATGTGGAACCTAGAAAATGGTACAGATGAACGGGTTGGCAGAGCAGAAATTGAGACACAGATGTAGAGAACAAATGTACGGACACCAAGGGGGGAAAGCGGCGGGGGGTGGGGGGGCGGTGTGCTGGTGGTGTGATGAATTGGGTGATTGGAATTGACATGTATACACTGATGTGTATAAAATGGATGACTAATAAGAAAAAAATAAATTAATTAATTAAAACAAAAAAAGAAAAAGAAGGAATAATGGGACCCCTTTTCTAAAATATTTGTTTAGGGACCCAGAAATTGAACTTATATCATCTTACAGAATCTTGATCTCTCACTCTGGGCTTAGAACAGTGACTGGCACATAGTAGAATGCTCAAAACTATTTGTGGATTGACTGTGTGAAGATCCAATAGCATTTATAGAACACCTGTATGCAGGCTCTTTAATATCATATCCTTGCCCCAAACTCTTTGATGCTTCCCACCTCTGTATTCATAAGGTCCAAAATCTTAGCTCCAAATCCATGATGTGGCCCAATGCTCATCTCTCACTGAGTCTCAGCCCCTTCCACGCTATTTCATACATCAGCTCCTTTACCGTTCTTGCTCTTCTTCAGGTGCTACAGAGATGTGTTAGCCATGCTCTTCCCAGACCTGCTGGTTTCCCACCTTCCCCTGAACACACTGTGCTGGTTCTGCTTCCTTGTCATTGGGCAGGACACACTCCACACCTAGTACGCTTCTTTTTTTCCCCAACCTAGCTGAATATTCCTGACCTTCAAAGTTTAAATGGATACTCTATTCCTGAAGTTTTCTGTATAAGTTAGGATTTCGTTCAATTGCTTGTAACAGAAACTCGACTACATTGCTTTAACCATATAAGGGTTTATTTTTTTCTCACACATCAAGAAGTCCAGGAGTGCTACAGCTGCTTAAAGAAATCATCAAGGACCAAGCTGCTTCTAATTTCCTTGTCTGCCATCCTTAGCACTTGGCTTTAGTCCTCATGGTTGTAGGATAGCTGCTCCACTCCAGGTATTGTATCTGGGTCCCAGGGAAAAAGAAAGGGCAAGGACAAGGGCAAAAAGTCAAAGGTGCATGTCAACTGAATCTGAACCTTTGTATCAGGAAAATAATAGCTTTCCAGGAAGCCCCACCCAGCAGACTTCCTCTGTCAACTCATTGGCCAGAACTTGATTGCACAGCCACCTCTTACTGGGCACATTGTTATCCTAAACAAAACTGGCATTTGGTTAGAAAGGAAGAGGAAGAGCCTGAAGATAACATAGACAATCAGCAGCGTCTGCCATACATTCAGAGCCTGCTCTAGCGGGCCGGAACTTTACCCTTCTCTGAACAACTATTTATTATTGTAATTTGTGTGCAACTGAAGGGTAAAGTCTTTGTCTATATCTCCCTAATTGAGTGCTGAGCATATGAGAAGTATTCCATTGACTGTTATCGCAAATATAGAGGCAATGTGGCATAATGGTTACTAGCCAGGTGGCCTGGCTAGAATCCCAGCTCTACCATTTACTATTTATTAGTTCTGCAACCTCGCTTAAGTTGCTTAACCTCTCTGTTCTTCAATTGCCTCATGTATAAAATGGAGGTGACATGGTAATACACAGCTTATACAGTTGTGATAAGGATTAAGTTAATTTTAATAGAGTGTTTAGACTAGTAAGCACAATGTAAGTGTCTGTTCAATAAACACGTGGTTGCCACCTATGTTAAAATTTTACCAGAATATGGAACACAGTTCGACAAGTTGGAGCATCATCATGAACTAAAGAGACAGAATAGTTGAAGCCGGGACTTCTGAAGACACTTTGGATTCATGGTGATCACTGTGGCTAAGACATCAATTAGGAGACTGGGTAGTGTGCTGGTCAGAGTTCAGGCTTTAAGGTCAGGCTGCCCAGATTTGGCTACTAACTTTCTCCCACTTATTAACTGTGTGCCCTTGGACAAATCACTGAATCTGACTAATTTTGCCTGTGGTGTTGCCATTACATTACTGAAAGAACAAAATAAAATTCTAAATTGTTTATTTTAAAATTTGGCTACATACTAAGTTGATTCTGTGTAAGCAAATGTCCCTCAATGAGAATAATAGAGAAAACTAGGTTAAAATCACTAATATCTATTTGTAGAATGAAAGCACAAAATGTGGGAAATATTTTTGTGAAGTGTTTTTAATCCTTTTAGGTAAAATATGCATAATTAGCATCAACATAATGTAATAAATTAAATGAGACTAATTAAATGACAAAAGCTATAGTTCAAAATAGTAGTGTGTCAGAACCATACAAGTCTTTGAATATAACACTGGTGGCGCAGTGGTTGAGGGTCCGTCTGCTAATGCAGGGGACACGGGTTCGTGCCCCGGTCCGGAAGATCCCACATGCCGCGGAGTGGCTGGGCCCGTGAGCCATGGGCGCTGAGCCTGCGCGTCCGGAGCCTGTGCTCCGCAACGGGAGAGGCCACAAGAGTGAGAGGCCCGGGTACCGAAAAAAAAAAAAAAAAAGGAATTGCTGATTCCCAAAATAGACTGCATATTGAGAAACATAAGTTTTTTTATCCCTTGCTTTGAAAATAAAAGAATGCTATGAATTTAGCAAGTAAGTCTTTGAAAACACTGAGAAGAAATAATCTCAAAATTTTAAATTCAGTAAAATGTATTTGAACTATCATAGAAATTCAAGAAGTGTTTACCAAGCATCTACTACTATTGGTGTAACATATATATGATAGCCCATTCACTCCTAACTCTCCTATAAGTTGTATATATAACACACACACTTCCAAGAAACCAGAGGCTAAATATCTTAGCCAATAGGATGTAGTGGGGTTTGAACCCCAGTGTTCTAACTTTAAATTTGTGGTTTGTTACATTTCAGAACAATCTCCTGTATTATAAACGCAAAGTCAGAACAGTCTGAATTAATGTCCATTTCCCATGTTCTCTACCTAAAATCCTCCTCTTAAATAACATGACATATTGTTGTAAACAAAAACAGATGACCTGGAGAGAAGATCAGAACACTTCGATCTCATCCTCCGCTTGTTGCTAACCCTGTGAGAAGTTCTGGAGGCCGACATGTACATGGCTTGGAAACTCGGGCTTTGTACTCCGCTAGTAGGCTGGGCGGAGCCAGGTCAAGTGGCCCAGAGCCTAGAAATAAAACTGGTCCCACAGCCTATTTGACCCTCCTAGTCTAGGCACCACCCGAGCCTCAGCCCCTTCATCCCAGAACTGGGTGGTAGGGCAAAACCAAGCCACGACAATCAGGAATGAGGGCCAAGAAGAAGAAAGCTGTGAGCCTGCGTGGGTACCAATGCCCGGAACAGAGCCGTTCTAGGCAGCCAGCCCCAGCCCTCAGATGAACTCAGCCCTGCCCTTCTGACTTACCCAGACAGAGGAGAAAGACAGAGAGGGAAGAAACAACAGAGAATGATATGAAGCAGCCACAGCGCCTCCTTCTTCCTTCCCCCTCCGGAGGAAAACCATCCCTAAAGACGGAAGTCTTACTTAAGCTCCGCCTCCCATGCCCTGAGCCTTGGAAAGCGTGGCTCAAGAATATCTCTGCAAGTTGGACAGGAACGTGACCAATCTATAGAAACATCCCTCCTCCTGGGACTGATCTCAGATGGATGAGGGGAGCACCAGAAGCTTCTTTACCCTACCAGCAACATATTTTGTTTCATATTTTTGATTAAAAATTTTAGAACTTAATAACTTTATACAGCATAAAATAATAAAGGTTGGGGGGTTTGTGAAGAGCCTTGGAAATCCCCACCCCCCTTCTGGGGATGTGCCACATTGTCTCCTAATTTTACCCTCACAAGCATACATAATCCGTGTTCCTGAATGAATTTATAATGCAAAACCTTCAAAGGGTAGAGTGTAAGTTCCACCTACTTCATTTATACAAAAGGGGAAGATTATTTCCAGTAAGGGATTTTGAAGATATGAATACTAAGAGGGCAGTGCCATTATATGTATGTGAAACAGAAAGTCTCCCAGTATTTAGGAAATGATGCAGTGGACCAGAGCCGGTTTTAATTATGTAGGGGTGATTGGTTACAGTAAAACTCAAACTTGTAAATTGCCTCAGAGTTAAAGTAAAGAATTCATAAGATTTTAGAGTGGGCAGAGACCAAATTGATCATCTTATTCAGTGGTGCCCTACATTTGATTTAATCCAGTCAAACAAATATTTAGCGAACATCTACTATGTGCCAGGAACTTCAGTACAAAAATTCTTTTTTAATGTTAAAAAATGTCACAGTCTCCCGTATGACAGTAATTCTAGACTTTAGGAAAGAGAAGTACCTAGTGGGCTAAAACTATCTACAAATATAATAAAACTGTAAGTATTACATTTTAATCATTACAAAGGGCCTCCAGTCAGTAGCCAGCTGGCAACTGAGGTGAGCATGCAAATAAATCCTCCAGCCTCAATTAGACCTCCAGGTAACTGCAGCCCTGGTAGACATCAGGTCTGCCTCATAAGACATGACATGTGCCAGAACCCCCTTTGTAAGTCACTCCCAGTTTGCGACCTATGGAAACTGAGATAATAAATGCTCGTTGTTTTGAGACACTAAATTTTGGGTTTGCAGCACAAATAGCTGATACAAATAGCTGGATACGATAGGTATGTTACCTTATACAGGGCTTGGTAGGTGTTACAGTATGCTAGAATAGTCGGCCAATCTCCCCTGGTGAGTAGGTTAATTCCATGAAAATTAGTTAATGCTCCCTAGTTTTTTACAGGGTTAGAGGTGGTGATGCCTATAAACACATCTCTTCTTAATGAATTTTGGATGTGTGATTTCTGGGGGCGAGGGGGGAAATAGGTAATCTCACCAAGCATTCATTATCTCAGACCCCAGACAAAAGAGGCAAATTGGCATCAAGTCATACAATTGACTTTTAGATTTTTCCTGATATTTTGGTGAAATAAATTTATAAGTGTAGAAGCCAGTTCTTTCATTAATCATTTCAAAAGCCATCCAATGCATTGGGACTAATACCTGGTACAGTTTACAAAATAATTATAATAGTCATGGACTCCGCCCCCTCTTTCACTCAACACCCATTCAGCCACTGTGTCCAGTAGAGACCAACTTCTGAATGTCCCCAGAGCCCCTCCTGCTGTCTAAGGCCCAGGGCTTCCTGGGCCACACTGCTTTTCAGGGGGGTGGAGTGGTACCTTCATATGAGGGCTCAAAGAGCATCCAAGCTGAACATGTCCCTTCCTGAAATAGTCACCATAATTTCCAAATCCCAAATTTGGACATATTTTAATTAGGAACTGCTCTAAAAAATCCAGGACCCAGGAAGGACCATCATCACAGAGAAATGGGTTGACCTGGCCACCAACATTCCTAGTGACCAGTCATTCATTCTCCAGATATTCCATGAGCACCAGTATGTGCCAGACAGGGCACTGGCACCATGAAAGGGACAGGTGAGTCCCTGCCCTTGGGGCTCTTATAGTCTAACTTTCAGAGATGCTGCCCACTCCCCCCCGGGCTCCCTCAGCTTCTCCCAAGCTGGGAAGTGAGTGGAGTGACCCAGTCAAGCTATGTCAAATAGCTTGGAGAAGAACTTGAACAGATATTTTTCAAACACCTAAGGAGCTTAGGGAGCAAGGGCTGCATTTTATTCTGTCAAAAACAATGCTTTGGGGTCCCAAACCCTCCTTCCATGACTGTTACAGTATCAAAGGCCACAGTCGCAGAGAGTCCTGGGCTGTCCTTTGAGGACACAGGAGAGTAGGTGGCAAGTGCTCCCCTTTTCCAGAGTGCGTTGCTAGCTGGACTGTGCAGGACTTGCAAAGAAGGAGCTAAGAACTGGTTTGAGACCTTAGCTGACTACCCAGCCTCAGCCTGAGAGAGGCTGGGGGGTCTGAGAGTGAAGCTGGGAAGTGCAGGAGGAGGATTTGGTCAGTGGATGGTGTGTGGTTCACCCCAAATCCCCACAATGCAGAAGAGATGGCGGGCTTCAGGGAGACCTTCTGAAGCAATTGAAATGTGTCCCTGGAGGTGGGGCGTTGACGGGTATCTTTTGAGAAATCTAAAGGGAAGGACAGGCGTCTGATGGAAGCTGCCTGTGGCAACAGTGCAGAGGGTGCCGTCTGGGCAGCAAGTTCACTCCACGGACAACAGGGCAAAGGTGCGTGTTTACCGTGAAAGAGAAGTGCAGTTTGGGAGTGTGCATTGTGAGCTGACCTGGAACCTCCTTAAAGAGACTTTGCCCCAAAGGGCCATTCCTAAAGGAATTCCAACAGAGTTCAACCCCCAAGAGCAGAGGCTAAAAGGGGAGTTTCAAGCAGCCAATCTGTGAGTAGGTCATGGAATTCAGAAAGTGCAAGTGAGAGACCCCAGGAACTGGGTCTCCAAAGAGTCTCAGAGCAGTCCATATGAGAAAGAGTCCATGGGCAAGAGAACACCTGCCCATGACAGAGGGCACCGGCGCCACTGAGCTGGAGGAGAGGAAGCACCACGTTTTATTGGGGTTGAATTCAAGAGGGTAGGCTTACAACTGTGGGTCAACCGCAGCAAACAGGGTTGTGAGGCAGAGATGATTCTGCCCTTGATAGCCTTCTACGGCCTCGACAGTCCAAGTCTGCTCTGAGGACTACCAGCATCAGCACCCTATGAGGGCGGATTGGCAGTTCCCCCTCCAGACCGTCTGGATCAGATTCACATCGTGCAAGCTCCCCAGGTGGTTCCGTGCACATTTGAGCAGCTCTACTCTAGTTCGGTAAACGTAACCCAGCTGTGGCCTAGAAGGGACCCAGTGAGGTGATTATATGCACCTGGATATTCTTTTCCTTTAAGTCTATAGGAGGCTGTTGCGCTGGCCTCCCAGTATATGAAAATAGATGTTGGGTGGCATTACAAATGAGCCATCAGGCACATGGTCAGTCATATGTGGATGGGCCCAGGCTGCTGCGATGGGATTGGAGAATCAGGTCCACTGTGTACCCTTTGTGGATAGCTGTTTGGTGGGGATAGTACGGCTGAAGGGAGTTGAAGCCATTTTCATGTGTGGACAGACTAAATAAAGGACTGAAGGGAGTAAGCCAAGACAAAGCCCCAAATATCTCCCCCCATCAGTTTTTCTTGCTTCATACCTGACATCCCACATATCTCCCTCTAGCAGCCAATTCCATAGATATTTGAATGAGTATGAACCAGGGGCCAGGCAGGCACACCTAAATATCCCTTCCAGTTGCCAGATCCTTTGTGTAAACCTTATCACGTTTTTTTTTTTTTGTTTTTTTGTTTTTTTTGGTTTTTTTGCGGGTCTCTCACTGTTGTGGCCTCTCCCATTGCGGAGCACAGGCTCCAGACGCGCAGGCTCAGCGGCCATGGCTCACGGGCCTAGCCGCTCCGCGGCATGTGGAATCCTCCCGGACCGGGGCACGAACCCGTGTTCCCTGCATCAGCAGGCGGACTCTCAACCACTGCGCCACCAGGGAAGTCCTCACGTTTAAATTTTCATTCTTATAACCACTCTCTGAGCTCAAAAGGGAGGATAGGATATATTTTCTTTATTTATAGCCCTTGAGGATTTGCCCCAGCTTGCACAGCTAATAAGTGACTGAGGTGGGCTTTAATCTAGGTTTTCTGATTTCAGTCTGTCTCTGCAGAAAAGATGGACTCTTTAATGAAGGGGCTTCTTTCTTATTTTTGAGACATAAGACTTTGGCAGGCCCTGAATTGTTATAAAGTGTTTGATTTCCTAATCATATGAGCAAGGGACTTAGAAATGCAGAACGAGGGCCCTTTCAGTGACAATCTCCTTTCCCCATTCTCTCCAACCCATCTCCTGGGATACTGCAAACAAAGCGAGGAGCGCTGCAGAAAGCAGATGTGCCCACTTCAATTGACTTATCTGGGGCAGTGTGCAAAGAAGCCCTGATTTCCTTTGTAAAGGGAGGGCACTGGGGGAAAGCCTAGCCATGGCTTTTCCGCTTCCTCACCCCACGGGGTGTCAACTCTACAGCTGCGTAGCTATGCACATCATGCTAAATATATTGCTGGCAGGAGTCTCAATTTTTAAAACAAGAGCAATGTGGGAGGAATGAGCCAGCTCCCTCAGCACTGGCAGACTCTCCGCACCTGTCTGCCCACGTGCTCCCCGCTGCCTTCCTTGGACTCCTCGGTAGCCAGGGCGATGGTGCCCCAAAGGAAGTGGAGGGAGGCACCGAGCCTCTCTTATCAGATTTGTTTTATGACCTGGCTTCTCCCTTTCAGTCACACAGCCTGAAGACAGAAGCTGTTTTTCAAAATTCAGGGAAATAATGCTGAGGTGAAGCTGCCTCGTTGATGTGGAAGGCGCCTATCCCTTCAGGCCTCTGAATACTGTTGACAAATAAGGCCAGCTAGCTCCCACGTGGCATTTTCCTAGGTGGTTTACATAAATCTTCTCCACCCAAGATGGCTGGAGAAATCAGAGAACAAGCCTATTTAAAGCATCATCCTTTGTTATAAAGCAGAAACGAACACACCATTGTAAAGCAATTATACTCTGATAAAGATGTTAAAAAAAATAAAAATAAAGCATCATCACTTGGCCCCAGAAGTACCTGCCAGAGCCCACAGCTTTTTGTTCTGGCGGTGGGCTTATAGTCTTTCACTGGGATTCCAGTTTTGTCTTTGTTTTTACTTTTTTAAAGGACACAGTACGGTGACCACAGTCTGGGCCAAGGATCCCATGATAAGGAGTATCTGTCCTGCCACTAGTCCTAACATTTTGCTTTTCAGTGCTGGGCGAACTGGTGCCAGCTCTGGGAGCAACAGGGTTCAGTGGGGTAAAGAGGTCCAGACAGGTTAAATGGTTGGCCCAGGTCCCAGAGCTGGTAAGTCCTGGAACAGGGATAAGAATGTAGGTCTCTGACTCCTGCCCTGCGTGATATCCACTACCTGCACAGCCTCTCTATATAGGCAAAGAGCCACATGCTAGGAGAGCCCTGAGGGATAGTGGAGTCTACATCTCTCATTTTACATTTGCAGAAGCTAAGATCCAGAGAAGGAGAGTTGCTTAGCCAAGCTCACCCAGTTAGCCAATAACAGAATCGGCATGACAAGTCAGACTGCTGATGTCCCCAAGTTAGTGATATTTCCACTCTTTCAAAAAAGGAAACTTCTTAAGTAAAATAATCAGTAGAAGACATATTTGAAGGCAAGGTTTTTCCGTTGCTTTGGAAGCATGAAGGGGAACCCTCAGGATGAAGAAATTTTGTATCTTTGGTTCTATCTTCAACTTGGCAGTATTTGTTAAGATATTTTGTTTTGAGCAGAAAATCCTTAATCGGTCGTTGATATTACAGCCATAAGATTACAAAGTAATTTTACTTTGGCGTCAGTGCGAAGCATCCTACTAAAGATGTATGTTTATGTAGGTTATATTAGCTTTAAGGAACAATTTCTTGTAAGATTAGAAGACTATCCTGTTCTAAGACTGAGTCATTACAGAATCCAGCACTAGAGGGCGCACCACGAGAAGGCTAGCTATATGGATTCCCAGAAAGCCCTGAGCAGCTAGAGACAAGCATACAACACACAAGAAGAGAGGAAATAAAGTGAACAGGTACAGTAATTATCATGGGATCAGACATCATAAGCGACAACAATGGATTAATAAAAGTTGTGTGTGTTTGGTTTTAATTTTTGTTATTGTTTCAATATAGCCTTGGTCCAGAATAGGATTGATTTTTCACATACATACCATTCAATCCTCACAACCCTGAAAAGTAGGTATTACTATCTCTACTTTATAGATGAAGAAATCGAGTTTCAGTGAAAGTAAGTGAGATGTCCAAAGTCATAAATGCAAAAGTATTTTACTATTAACCATCCTTGCAGTAGCATTTCCACCACAGTGGGGAGTTACCTGCTGAAGACCATTTAATAATAATGTCCTATTGTCTAATTAAATGTCTTTCATTTGCAGAATTCCTTAGAAATTGTTTAGCTAAATCTTTGTTATTCTACAATCGTGCCCTTCCATTCCAGCCAGTCCGGTATTTTTGCTGTCCCATACACACATCTTTTTGGACTCCCTAGTGACTTTATTCCAACCTCATCTACTGGAAACATCCTCCCTTTTCTTTATCCACCTCTGAGACCACCATGCCTTCATGCCCCAGGGTCTGTGTGGCCATCTCCTCTGGGCCTTAGACCACTCCTCTCTGATCCTGAATGTTGGCGCTTGTTGAGGCCTAGGAAGTACTCAGCAGATACTGGTTCACAGTCATTCTCAAACCTTAATAGGCACCGTGGTGCTTGTTGAACTTGCAGAGACTCGGCCCCTACCTCAGACATTGTGATTCCTGAGGTCTGAGATAATGTCCTTGCATAGTTAACTAGCATCCCAAGTAACCCTGATGCAGGTAGTCTGTGAATTTCACTTTGACACAATACCTCTTACTGCATTCTTCTGGATGAATTCACACTCATATATTCATCAGCTGATGTGATTTTCCATTTGTTGCTATTACTTTAAACATTTTCCCAGGTTGCCCCATTTCTGCACATTTTGTTTCTCAAGAGTAAAAGCTCTATTCCCCCCTTTCATACCCACTAGGTCCCTATTGGGTTAGCAGGTTCCTAGCCCTTCTCTCTGCTGAAAACACAACTTCCCCCTATTTCCCTTACCTGTGTAGCACCCATTCCCCTTCAAGACTCAGTTCCCACTGATGCCTGTGAACTGATCCCATGAGTCAATGTGAGGCACTCCTACCACACTCTCCCATGGCAGCCCACAGCTCTCCCACCAGAGCATGGGACACGGGACACACATCTTTCTCTTTCATGTACACGACATTCTGTACTTCCTTACTGACTTTATTCCAACCTCACCTACTAAATACTTGCTGGATCCCTTTGTGAGGGGAGGAACTTTGGTTTTCTTGCTCATTATTATATCTCAGCACCAAGCACAGAGCCTGATACATACTAGGCACTTAATGATTACTTGTAGAACAAGTGAATGAATAAACTGAGAAGAATGACTAAGAAGAAAGAAACATAGGAGAAGAAACTTTAAAAAAAAAAAAAGAAAAGTCCCTTAATTCACAATCGGCTGGCAAGTATGGCAACAACGATGTTTGGGGCCCAATGGGGCACCCAGGGGATGGCCAAGGGGCAATGTGAATCCCTAGTTACCTCACCAGCTTCATTTTCCCTCTGGATCCAAGTCAGTTCAACTCGATACATATGTAATCAGTGTCTTCGATGTGACAGGCACTCTGCTAGACACTGGGGAAACAAAAATGTGTGAGACACAGCCCCTGAACCTGCAAGTGTGATTTTTAAAGTGAAGCCATCTTGTGATCTATATGTCAGTGTGTTTAACTATTTAATAGGAAATGAGAAATGACACTATTCCACTCTCAGGAGAGTTCAAATGATTCTGAGTCTTATAATTGCCACATCATTTAAGAGAAGCCTTGGGTCTCCCTGGTGGTGCAGTGGTTAAGAATCCACCTGCCAGTGCAGGGGACACAGGTTCGAGCCCTGGTCCGGGAAGATCCCGCATGCCGTGGAGCAACTAAGCCTGTGCTCCACAACTACTGAGCCCACATGCCACAACTACTGAAGCCCATGTGCCTAGAGTCCATGCTCCGAACAAGAGAAGCCACCACAATGAGAAGCTCGCACACCGCAACGAAGAGTAGTCCCCGCTTGCCACAACTAGAGAAAATCCACACACAGCAATGAAGACCCAACGTAGCCAAAAATTAATTAATTAATTAATTAACTTACAAAAAAGAGAGAAGCCTTAAAAAGCAATGAGGCATAATGGGGAAAAAAACAAGCTTTAAAGTCCAGTGAACCCAGGTTGGAGAGCATTGGCTGCATGTATAAAATAGATCTGATAATAATAATGACGCTCCTGGGATATAATAGCAATGGTTAACATTACTAAGCACTGTGCCAGGCACTCTGCTAACCTCCTTTCATGCATTAACTTATTTAACCCTCTTTTCATGCATTAATTTATTTAAGTAATTTGCCTAAAGTGACACCTGATAACACATGGCACAGCTGGGAGTTGAACCTGGGACTGGCTGATGAGTAAATGAGATAATCATGTAGGAACAAGCCTGGTGTGGTTCTTGGCAGATGATAAGCCTTCAGCAAAAGGCTTCCAATGTCCTTATTACACTCAAGAAGGCTGGGCCCACAGAATTATCGCCTCTGGGGTGAGTTACTATGTGGACGGTTCAGCAGATAGGGAGGAGGCCTGGGTTCCTGAGTCCGTGGCACAAACTGGAGGAAGGAAAGGAGACAACTGGCCACCAGGGCTGCTACAACTCCAGACTTAGGAGCCATCCCCCAACCCCATTCCTCGGGAACCATAGCATCTTAGGGTTACAGGGGCCTCACGGGTCACCCAGTCAGAGTCCCAATCTGGCACATGCCCCCCCTACCATGCACCTGCCAAGTGGCTGTCTCTGCTTCCATCTGTCTCAGCCTTACCCACCTTCTTCTTTTTTATTTTTTATTTTTTTGCGGTTCGCAGGCCTCTCACTGTTGTGGCCTCTCCCGTTGCGGAGCACAGGCTCCGGACGCGCAGGCTCAGCGGCCATGGCTCACGGGCCCAGCCGCTCCGCGGCATGTGGGATCTTCCCAGACCAGGGTACGAACCTGTGTCCCCTGAATCGGCAGGCAGACTCTCAACCACTGCGCCACCACCAGGGAAGCCCCTTATCCACCTTCTGAATGCCATCTTTTCATTGTTCTCCAGCAGAGACAACAGGGCACAGAGCTCAAGCCCCAGAAGTCATCACCGGACAACACCTTCAAGATCTTCTAAGTCAACCCTATGTGTTTCGCCTGTGGCCTGCTGAAAGTGGGGACTAGCAGTGACCTAACCTTAAGAGAGGCTAGAGCTCTTCCCTCCCTCCTACAGAATGACTCATTCTTTGCCATCCCCCCTTTTCCCTCCTTGTCCCTCCAGGAGGCAATGAGAAGCAGGAAAGTCTCTTGTGTTCATGAATCCGTATTAACGTTGGGACAGGTCAACGACAGGTCCTACTGTACAGCACAGGGAACTATATTCAAAATCCTGTGATAAGCCATAATGGAAAAGAATATAAAAAAGAATATATATATATATATATGTGTAACTGAATCACTTTGCTGTACAGCAGAAATTAACACAACATTGTAAATCAACTATACTTCAATCAAAAAATATTATTAAAAAAAATTGGTACAGGCTAGAGAGGTCCTCAGTCCTGGGGAACCAGGTGGTGGGCACCACGGCCGAGAGCTGGGAGGCATGATCAGAAGAGAGCATCTCAGGTTCAGGTGCTCAGAAGGCCAGGGATCCGCAACCCTGCAAGTGCTGGGTCCAGAAGCCGGCACACACAAGCCCTTGTTAAAGCTCGTGGGCTATAGAGTGCTCACTGATGACTAATTTTCATCTGCAAAGCTCTCCTTGCCTTTGCTTTCACCAACAGTAGAACCTGGGGAGGGAGATGTCAGAATAGAATGTGCTGCCCCTGGAAGCCTCCTCACTTAGCTATCAGCACCGGGGCTCATTAGTGAGGGGCAGTGACTAAAACCCCACTTCCGGCTATATTTCTTTCTCTCAGCACACAGCAGGCAAGGCTAGGCCTTGTCAGCCCTTGATGAGTCAGGACAGCTGTCTTCTTCAAAGGGCCAGTTCCTCACAATGGGGCAGGCCTTCAGATTTTCCAGTCCCAACTCTCTCTTGAAACTGTACCAGGATCCTGACCTCCTAGGCAGGCATGAGTCAGGAACTTTTGTTATTACCATTTGGTAGCTTGTATGTTAATAGGTGCTTGAAAAAGCAAAACTGAGTTGAATCTGAGTGTGAGTCTATTCTTGGAACCGGTGCCCTGCCCCCGAGGCCTCTCTCACTCAGCTCCAGCCTTCCCCTCCTGGGTGGGTCCCACAGCCGCTGCAGACATTTGAATTCCAAGTGTGAACCCCCTCCCTGGACCTCATCACCAGTTCCTCCTAACGACCAAAGATTTCATTGCCCCTAAGACTTGTTCGTAGGCTATTTTTAACCTGTCCTTTCTTTTTTTAAAAAAAATGACACCAAGAGGAGCTTAATGAGCCCCATTTAGCTTTTTGTCGAAAAAGAAAATGTGCAGACATTAACCAATAAGGACTGCTGAACACCGTGGCGGGCTGGCATGCCTCTTGAAACCAGCCTCTCCTCTCCTCAATACAAGAGCTTATTTTTGGACAGCGGCCTCTGCACGACAGCACAAACATGCCACACAGGGTTTATCGTGAACTTAAAAGAAGGTGGAGGTTTAGGTGGGGGGTTCAGGAAAAGAACTCAGGGCTGCAGAGGGCAGCCTCGGGGAAGGAAGGCAGAGTTCCTGAGGGATGGAAGTCCTGCTGCCTTAAGCTGCTTTGAGCACCTCTTGCCTGCGTGACCCTGTGCTTCTAACGGGCCAGCAGGATGAAGGATAGGAAACACAGTGAGATTTCAGATATCTGTTCATTAACATGTAGAACTAATTACACACACACACACACACACACACACTCCACATCACCACCAACAACAACAACTAAAACAACAAAAAACAACCAAAAAAGAGCCTGAGTGTTCTCGCAGAGCATAAGATACTATGGCAATAAACATCTTAGCTGTCCATCCACCTAAACCCAAGAGTCCATCTGGGTCAAAGCTGATTCCAGAAAAAGGTTCTCAGCTGTTCTGCAGGGCAAGATTACAACTTACTCACAAATTACAGTACTACGCACAGCAGGATCAAAGCAGTCAGAGCATGGCCATTTGCTCCCTGGACTTTTGAGTTCAAGTATCATGGAGAGCTTTCCAGGCATGAAAGGACAGCTCCCACCTCTTGGATGCTCACACCTAGCCATGCGGTTGTTCCGAAGTCCACGGATGACCTTCCCAGTCACGGCACTGACATTCTTAATTGGGGCTCAGCCATGGCTTTACCTAGTGGACTCACAGTAAATGCTCCCTGGCCAGAAGTTTCCACATGCTGTTAGAGGCACATAAATTGAGTCCGTAACTGCTACTGGTGTGTTGAAGGCTTGGGGATAAGAGAGGGAAATACTTGACTTCAGCAGAGAAAAAAAACTTCCTCTTTGGATAAAAAGTCCACCCTCTCTGAACTGTGTTAGTGTTACAATGTACCAGTCTTTAGAATCCATGTTATTTCAAGCATTCTGTAATATCTCAGAAGATAAAAGTGCTCACTCAGAGCTGGATAAAGGACTGTTGGACCACGTTAGCGAAATGAAAAGATTTTTAGGTTGCTGAGGAATAAAGGAGAAATTTGTAGATAACAGGAATCACTTTAAAATTTATTATTGCAAAAAGGAATTTTTTGTGGTCAAAGTGAATGTGGAGTATTTATTCATGCTGTACACAACATCAGTTAATTAATCAAAAGCAGACAAGATGAGAAGAGTAGTTCTTCTGAGTTGCCACTCAAGTCTAGTGCTCATAATGAAAAGGGCAAAGAATCTTGTGTTTAGACTCTCGATGAGCAATTTTCAAAACTCAACAGCCCCATCAAAAAAGCAATTGGTTGAGGGTTTTACTTGCATGTTTGCTAGTGAGATCAAAGAACAAAGCCACAGTATTCACTTCATGCATAGTATAAAAAGAAATTGTGTATTTGTTCGTATTCAAGACTTGAATTTAGGTGTAGAAGAGGCCTTATCCCTTGTTCTGTGGCTACAGGATAGAGTGGAGATGAAGAATCAACCTCTGTGTCTGTGCTCATACTGTTCCCTCTGCCCATGGAAGTCTCCCTGCCCTGTCTACCAGGAGAACTCTTATCCATCCTTTGGGACCCAGCAAAATGATCACCTCTACTATGAAGTCTCCCTTGATATACTAGACAGGGTAAAATCTTTCTGTTTTTATTTCTGTCTCTCCCCCACCAGACTGTGAGCTCTTCAGGGATCCGGAAAATGTTTCATTGATGTATGTGTATGAGCACAATGTTTGACTCACAGCTAATAAGTACTCAGTAAATGTTGTTATTATTTATAATGTATAAAAATAAATTCTTTTTGAATGAATGCATGTTTGACAATGGCAAGAAGAACACAGAATAAAAAGGATGGATGGTGGGCATTAATTCATAAGTTAGTAACAGTTGCGCAAGACAAGGGGAGAGACTGAAGAATCAGAAGACAGAGTCTAGATCCTGGTTGGGAGAGTCAGAGAAACACACGTGAAACAGCAGGGGAAACATGAAACAATCTATGATTACATCTTACAGTCAATGGTTCAGAGCAGTAGGAGGCGGGTGTCAGAGCTTTATATTCAAGTTCTACTCCCCGCCCAGGAGAATTATCCCAAACCAATGCTTAAAAGTCAAATAGCTGTCAGAATCCCTTTTCTGGGTTGTTCCTGACCCCACTTTGCACTCAGACCTTGTTCTACTTTGCTTATTTTCTGAACAGTCCAGCCCCTTTCTCATCTCCCCAGCCTCCACCCTACTTCCTGCTTTTGCCCTTGAATTCTCTGCAAATCCAACCCCAATCCCCTCTCACCAACTCCTAGCCTGTGACTTCTCTCCTCCTTCCTGGCTGCCCTTGCTCAGACTGACACCCAGCAGGTGTCCTCCTTGGGAGGACCTCAGAACCCTCACTCATAAGCCAGGGCAGACCTGGAGGGTTTGGTCCAGTGGCCAGTGTTCACCCTTTTCTTGGCATTAGAGGGTTTTCTATGAGGACCAAAGTGGTTATGGAAGATCCTTGAAGGAGGAACTACCTCACCTGCCACACCCTCTGGGCTCCACACAAAGAGAGGTTCTGCCTCAAACCCAGTATTTGCAGAACTGGTGTCTCAGTTGCTAATCCTCACTTCATACTTGCTCTCACCTTTCTTTTATCCTTTTCTGGCCAATGATTCTGCTGCTGTCTACAGCTTAATGCCACTGTTGGCTTTCTGATGCCCAATTCTGTGTCCCTGGCTTCTGATCCTAAGTTGCTTCTGAAAACTTCTGAAGATCCCCTTGCCTCCTTGGTGCAGCCTGTGGCTAGAGCACTCGTGAGACAGTTACTTTAGCGTTTAACCAGGCCCCTGGCACCACATTGCTATATTATGTCTCCCTGGGCCCTTTCTCAACATCTATCCAGGTATCCTGAAAAGTGAGAGGCTTCATGAGGAAGGCGTGACTGGGTCTGGTTCAGAAGGGTGAATAAGAAAGGTTGGCAGGGGCTTCCCTGGTGGTGTAGTGGTTAAGAATCCACCTGCCAATGCAGGGGACACAGGTTCGAGCCCTGGTCCAGGAAGATCCCACATGCCACAGAGCAAATAAGCCCGTGTGCCACAACTACCGAGCCTGCGCTCTAGAGCCCACAAGCCACAGTTACTGAAGCCCTCACGCCTACAGCCCATGCTCCGCAACAAGAGAAGCCACTGCAATGAGAAGCCCGCACACTGCAACGAAGAGTAGCCCCCGCTCACTGCAACTAGAAAAAGCCTGCGCGCAACAAAGACACAACTCAGCCAAAAATAAATAAGTAAATAGATAAATAAATGAATTTATTTTTTAAAAAAAAGGAAGGTTGGCAGGTGGTGAGAATAACAAAAAATGGGTCTGAAGAGAATAGTTCTTCATGAGATGGGGAACTTTGGATCAGTCTTCTGGTAATTTCATCCTAGAACTGGGTCATATTTCAGGGCAGCCACTGACAATGCTGCTATCCAAATTAAGAACACCATAGTGTGCAAAAAACAGCCACCAAGGCAGCAGCTAGAGTTCAAGAAATCACAGAAACCATCTAACTTTGAGCAAATCGTTGGTTACTTTATTTATATATCTCTAAGAAAGAAGTTGTGGATTCTGAAGCTTGCAACCTCATGTGTTATCTTGAATGGCTGGACATTTAAGAGCTTTGTTTGATTAGTGCATCAACCATTTGGTATTAAGGGTCAGATTGTATGATCATTCTATTGTGCATACTAACAGAATATCTACAAGGTTCTGATTTCCTATTGCCCTACTCTAGAGAACTTGGGCAGAGCCAGCAATCTCTATCTTAAGCACATCTTTTGGGACTAAGTTGATACCAAGGAAAATGATAGGTTCAAGTTAAGTGGCTCTAATTCACTGACGACTAGAAAAGCTATGGACAACAGATACCCCAGTAAGAGCCCAGGGAAAGGAGCACAGTGTGTGGAGTAAAGGAAACAGATTGCTATGGAGGCTGTACCGTATTCTTTCTCTGGCTACCCTATGATAAACAACTTAAGACTCTCAGTGGCTACAATAGCAGAGGTTGATTTCTTGATCGTGTTATGTGAACATGTTATATGAACAGGAGTCGTCCTATAAGTCTGCATTGAATTGCATAGCATAGGCTCAGCCCTCATGCTGGCTGTAACTCTGTACCACGTTTTCTTTAGTCCAAGATCCAGGCTGAAGGAGCAACTCTAATCTGGCACATTAATATTCCCCAGGAAGGGACTGGTGGCACAGTGGTTAAGAATCTGCCTGTCGGACTTCCCTGGTGGCGCAGTGGTTGAGAATCTGCCTGCCAATGCAGGGGACACGGGTTTGAGCCCTGGTCTGGGAAGATCCCACATGCCACGGAGCAACTGGGCCCGTGAGCCACAGCTACTGAGCCTGCACGTCTGGAGCCTGTGCTCCGCAACAGGAGAGGCCGCGATAGTGAGAGGCCCGCGCACCGCGATGAAGAGTGGCCCCCGCTCACTGCAACTAGAGAAAGCCCTCTCACAGAAACGAAGACCCAACACAGCCAAATAAATAAATAAATAAATTTATTAAAAAAGAATCTGCCTGCCAATGCAGGGAGCACGGGTTCGAGCCCTGCTCTCGGAAGATCCCACATGTCACGGAGCAACTAAGCCCGTGCGCCACAACTACTAAGCCCAGCTCTAGAGCCCGCGAGCCACAACTACTGAAGCCCAGGTGCCTAGAGCCCGTGCTCCACAACAAGAGAAGACACCGTGATGAGAAGCCCGCAACCGCAACAAAGAGTAGTCCCTGCTCGCCGCAACTATAGAAAGCCCGTGTGCAGCAACGGAGACCCAAACGCAGCCAAAATAAATAAATAAAATAAAGTAAGAGTAGTAATTTAAAAAAAATTCCCCATGAAGAGGGAAAAGAGAGGTGGTGAGAAGCCATAACAGCTCTTAGAGCTCTTCCTTTAAAGAGAAATGGTCCATGTCACTTTCACTCACATTTCATTGGCAAAGCAAGTCATGTGGCCAAGACTGAGGTTGCTGTTTGGGAAAGTATAAATCTCCCGCAGAGGAGAACAGTAGACATTGGAAACAATATCACAGCTGCCATAGGATGGACCTTGAACATCAGATCCAGTGGTTTATAGCTAATGCATAGGAAACCACTGTAAGTTTCTGAGGCAAGCAATGGCACCAGAAAGCTGTATCACAAAGCCATCTACTTTGCTTGTAAATATAGATTGGGGTTTGGGGGGGAGAAGAGCATGCTGGATAAGGGCCTCAGCTGGAGACCATTACATTAATTCAAGAATGAGTCAATGGATTTGGGTTGGGGATTACGCAGAGGGAATGGAGAGAAACATTTGGGTAGAATAGTTATTTTAAAAGCAAAATAGACAGGACCATTTACCTGGATAGATATGGGAGCTGGAGGGGTGTGAGTCAAAGATGACTCCAAGATTTCTCCTCACTAGCTGAGCTGTGAGGCATTGAAACATGTTATTGAGTTGATGGTAAAGAGCATTCTAAAGATTTCTCAGAATCACAGCACACTGACTTTCAAGGTCAATGTGCAGCAGCTATGATGCAGTAGCTATAAAGAGCACTGAACTTGGCCTCAAAAATCTGGGCTGGGTTCCTGCGTCCAGCGTTTATGAGCTGTGTGGTTATGGGAAAATCCCCTTACTTTTCTGTGTCTCGGTTTTTGCATTTGTACAAAGGGAGACAGTGATCCATACCTCACAGAATTGCTTGAGAACCACGTTTCCTGTGAAAATTCTTTATAGTGATTTATAAGGTATGAATATCAGAGCCCTGGTTGGAAGTGTGTCCTCAGTCTCGCCACCCGATGATTATATACTGTCTTGGATTGTTTGGGGCTTAAGGCGTCCCACCGCCACCACCGCCTCATTCTTGAATTCTATTTTGAGGTTTCCTTGTTGAAACCCTGGGCGTATAGCCAGATAATGTAAACCATGGATCACAGCCTCAAGAGACTAGAGGAGTCAGATAGGTAGTTTAAAGGTAGGTCATGTATAGGGAACGTGAAGCACTTTTGGAGGAAACGTTAAGACGTGGTACAGAGAACGTTCCCTGTTACAGATAAAACAACATGCACAAAATAATAAAGGGCAGCAGGCACCCCTACCCGCTCCCGCTCCAGACCATCAGGAGTGGCCTGGGTGCTTGTGAACTGCAGAGTGAGAAGCAGCTGAAAGGGGGCAGCAGCCGCTCAGCCCCAGCACGAGCTTGCTGTGCAGGAATTACTCAAGGTTTGCCAGATGTTCTGGTTGTTAAAAGTGCTGGAAATCTGGATACTTCTGTGACATTTCCTGATTATTAAATATTGGCAGCTAATTGAAAAAGATGTTTAGAAAACACTCTGCAGTTAAAACACATCTGCAGGCCGTGGGTGCACAGGTTGTCACCCAGGTATCACCAAAAGAGAAGAGGGACAAACATGGTTACTCACAGAACTCTTACTGAGTGAGAAAGAGAGAAAAGAGTAGAGATTTTAGGAGATGAGGCAAAAATCAGGGAGGGAAGTGGCAAGAGGAACTATCCATTAGCACGCTGGAGATATAAACTTCCAGGGGATGTCAGGGAATGGGAGGCCTCTGGTCACCTGGTCTCAGGAACTCAGATTTAGATTGCGACTTAGCTGCCCTTTGGCTCCGGTGCCCTGCCTGGGCTGGGAGAGTGATGAGAAAGAGGAGCCAGGATGGTTACCTCCTCCTCTGTGTCCCCACTGCCTATGCCAGGGAGCCGCTCACCCTAGGACATAGCAGACTTTTAGTTCCATGACTACTCTCCACCCTCAACTTTATTTTCAAGTCATCTCCAGGCCACACTGCTTTTTTGTTTGTTTGTTTTGTTTTTTGGTGTTTTGTTCTGGGTTTTTTTTTTTTTTTTTTTTTTTTTTTGGCAGTGCTGTGTGGCTTGTGGGATCTTAGTTCCCCAACCAGGGACTGAACCCGGTCCCTTGGCAGTGAAAGCTGGGAGTCCTAACCACTGGGCCACCAGGGAACTCCCACGGGCCACACTGTTTTAAAGAGCTATCAGATAAAGTTTCAGACAGTAATTAGACATAATACTCTTTCAAATCCAGAATGCTAGCATTTCACCCTTGAGTAAGAAAACCCTCCAGGCTGGCTTTTCTCTTCCTGTGTTCACATTCCTCTCTCCAGCCCAAGCCCTGCTCAGCCTCATCTCGACAGGTCAGGTTTCCGGCTGTGCTCATCTTCCCTTCCCACAGACAAAGCTCTAAGGAGACATCCCAAACGGGGGCGGTGGCGTGGGTTCCGTGTGGATTTTTAAACATTCATCTCACCATTTGGAAACGGCAATCACTCTTCCTTCCTCTTTTCAAACGACCATATAAATCAGTTTGCTCTGGGAGCTGGCTCTGTTTTGTTTTAAAGTCTAGCCCAATGCCTTTTCACAGTGCTTTTTCTTAGGATTTCTGTGTCATTTCAACTTTCAACTACCAAAACTGTAATTAAGGTCCCCACTTGCTATTTTATGTCACATCTATGTTCTTTTATTTCATTTAAACCTTTTCTTTTAGCCAGATTAGACTACATAGCCACTTTACTACACAACATGACAGTTTTAAAGTGGTACGTTACGAGGAAGTGAATGTTTAATCTTCTCTAACTTACTCTTTTCACTACTGTGTTACTTTGCTTAAATATTTTCCTTGGTAAGAATATACTTTAGGACTTTTGGAATTATTATTTTGCAATTTTTTTGTTAACTCAGATCAGCTTGTTTTCCTGTTTGCTAGAGAACTAACAAAAAGATAATATTTTCTACTAAGTTTCTTCTTTTACCACACAAACTACCAGGTACTGTTTTAATAAAAGACTTGGAGACTGAATATGAATGCCTTTTCTCAATTAACAACTACTTAGAGAACAGCATGATACGAAAAAATCTCTTCCTAGGAAAAAATTTCCTTATCTGTATTTATTAGAAATCTGTAATAAATCCATTCATTTATTAAAATGTAATTATTGAGTGCCTACTATGTGTCAGACACTATTCTAAATACCTGGGATACATTAATGAGCAAGACAGATAAAATTTCCTGTCTTTAAAGGGCTTATATTCTAGGGACTTCCCTGGCGGTCCAGTGGTTAGGACTCCAAGCTTCCACTGCAGGGAGCACCAGTTCGATCCCTTGTCGGGGAACTAAGATCCTGCATGCTGTGCAGCGCAGCCAAATAAAAATTTTAAAATAAAAAAGTTTATTATTTAAAAAAGGGCTTATTTTCTACCAGGGAGAGATAGATATTAAACTGTATATATATATAAACTAAGTAAATGATGAGTGCTCAGAGGAAAATAATAAAGCAAGGTAAGAGGAATGGGAGTAGGAAGGGAGTTTCAATTTTAGATATGGTTGTGCTTAGGGGATGCAGATCAGGTAAGAACCTTGCAAACCAATGTAAGGATTTGGGCTTTAGTCCGAGTAAAATGGGGAGCTATCACAGGGTTTGGACAAAGGAATGAGATGAATGGACTTACATGTTAAAAGGATTACTTTGGCTGCTGTTGAGAATACACTGTAAGGGAGGGATGGGACAAAAGCGTGAAATGGAAGCACATAGACTAGTGAAGTGGCTCGTGAGTTAGCCCAGGGGAGAGATGACAGTGGATGGAACCTAGGCATAGCACTGGAGGGTGTGTGTTTGGAAGGTAGAGCCAATAGGATTTATTACAGTTTTGACGTAGGTTCTGAGAGAAGAGCCAAGGATGATTCCAAGGCTTTTAGCCCAAGCAAGTGGAAAGATGGACTTGCCATTTACTAAGAGTGGGAAATCTGTGTGGGTTGCACAGGTTTCTGGGGGAAATTAGTTTGGTTTTGAACTCAATTTTGAGGTATCTATTAGAGGTCTAATGGGAAAAACAAGTAAGCAGTTAGAAATGCAATTTGGTGCTCAGGAGAGAGAACTATACTGGAGATGTAAATGTGGAGTTGTTGGCATAGAGAGGGAATCCAAAGCTCTAAGACTGGATGAGCTCCTTGGAGGGAGGGAGTGCGGTGTCTTGGAAGGGAGGAGAAGACAGCTTACCAAAGAGGAGGGAGTAGTCAATGTGTTCAGTGCCACTGAGAGGTCAATTAAGGGCCAAGAATTGATCACTGTATTTAGCAAAAAAAGAGATGACAGTGTCCTTCGCAAGATCAATTTCAGGGACTTCCCTGGTGGTCCAGTGGTTAAGAATCCGCCTGCCAATGCAGGGGACACGGGTTTGAGCCCTGGTCCGGGAAGATCCCACATGCCTCGGAGCAAGTAAGCCCGTGCGCCACCACTACTGAGCCTGCGCTCTAAAGCCCGCGCGAGCCACAACTCCTGAAGCCCGGGCTCCTAGAGCCCGTGCTCCGCAACAAGAGAAGCCACCGCAATGAGAAACCCGCACACTGCAACGAAGAGTAGCCCCCACTCGCCACAACTAGAGGAAGCCCACGCACAGCAATGAAGTCCCAATGCAGCCAAAAATAAATACATTAATTTTTTAAAAAATCAATTTCAGTGATGCAGTGGGAGTAAAATCCCGATTAGATAGAGTTGAAGAGAAAATGGGAAGAACTGAATTGGAGACAATAAGTATAAACAATTCTTTTGAGATGTTTAGATGCAAGGGAAAGAGAAGAAGTGGACTGGGGAAAGCAGGGTCAAGAAAAATTTTATTCCTAATGATGGGAGAATAACATTTAAAAAAATGGTGATGGCAGTCATCCAGTAGAGAGGGGAAAGTCAATGCTATAGGGGACAGGGGTCAATTGCTAGAGTTATCATTTGAGATTGAATGAGATCTGGCGCAAAAGTGAAGGGACTGGCTTTCGATAAGAAAATGGATAAGTTCATCCTTAGTAGTAGCAGGCAGGAAGGCAGAGGATATGGGTACAGCCTCTCAAGTAGTTGGCTTTGGAATTTCTTTATGCTTTTTAAAAAAAATTTCCCCAGTGAAGGGAATACTTAGACCAGGGTTACCAATTAAGAAGCTCTGGCTTACCAGTCAGGCAACCCTGATCTGATCTCCCTGTGAGTCCATTTTAGAAGGTATAGGTCCATTTCTTTCTTCTCATTGTGGTTGATTAACACATTTACCCTTAGTTTTTCTAGTTTCAATTTCACCACATTATTCCTAACTATAGCAGTCTGGCAATTCTCCTTTCCCTTTGGACCTTATGTTACGTCAGGACGCATCGAGAGTTACTTTACATACCCTGCTCAGTTCCTTTTCTCCACACTGTTCTCCACCCTCCACCTGTTCATTTCTAGTCTGGTCTCCAGCATTTCGGTCTCCTTAGCTGTGAAGAAGGCAGACAATTTGCTTCCTACCTCCAAGGCTGAGAGTTTAAATAGGTCCAAGAAGTGAAATGGTTTTAACCCATGTAAAGAGATAGAAGAGAACAGTGGGAGGTAGCACAGGAGAAGAAAGATAAGAGTACTGCTTACCATGTGCTTAGGTTGAACCGCGACTATGTAGTTTCTAAGCCTTATATGTATGTGAGCCCCCAGGTGTTGCATGTTATGTAAGCTGCAGTATTTACAGAATAACCATAGACTAAGAAATCTGTCACACTTATAATATGTGGATACACTTACAGTAGGTAGCATTTACTTAACAATAGCTATGTTCTAGGCACTTGGCTAAGACCTTTCCATATGTAATTGAATACTTGGTCTCACAATATCTGGAGATAGGTGCTATTATCTCCATTTCAATAACCAAGAGAGGTGAGAGAAAGAGAGAGAGGCTCATATAACTTGAAATCCTGTAGCTCTTCAGCTCATCGGCGTTACTGCCACACATTTATTTGTGTATGGTTATACAGGTGCAACCAGGGTTAGCTCTGTCCCCCCAGGGCTATTCTTCACTCTATGAGGAATTCATCATATTATTCATAAGCTACCCTTTTGGATATTTGGGATGTATTTGGGATCAACTTATAAAGCTTGATTTCTGCACAACTTTTCAAAAATATGTTTACAGATTACTGAAATTCATATCACTTACCATAAGTTGGGCACGCTACTGGGTGACAAACACAGGAACAATGCAAAAACACTCCTCCAAGGAGCTCAGATTCTTCTCTAGTAGGAGAGTCAATTATTCATTCACTCATTCATTAAGTATTACTGGGACTTCCCTGGTGGCGCAGTGGTTAAGAATCCTCCTGCCAATGCAGGGGACACGGGTTTGAGCGCTGGTCCGCGGAGCAACTAAGCCCGTGCACCACAACTACTGAGCCTGCATTCTAGAGCCCTCGAGCCACAACTACTGATGCCTGCGTGCCACAACTACTGAAGCCCGCGTGCCTAGAGCCTGTGCTCCGCAACAAGAGAAGCCACCACAATGAGAAGCCCGTGCACCGCAACGAAGAGTAGCCCCCGCTCGCCGCAACTAGAGAAACCCCGCGTCAGCAACGAAGACCCGACGCAGCCAAAAATAAATAAATTTATTTTTTTAAAGTGTTATTGAGTGCCTTAGGGCATGCCAAGTGCTATGGTTTAGGTAAACACAAATCAACTTAGAATCACAATAATTGGTAGAAAGAGATGCATGTATAAAGGCCTTTATCTTACATGGTCCTCAGTATTGTGAGCGTTTGGACCTCTAGAGCCAGGCTACCGGGCTTAAAAGTCTAGCTCTGCCATTTAAAGGCTGTGTGATCTTGCACTGCTTATATAACCTCTCCAGGCATCTCTAAAAAATGAGGATAGTAGTAGTATTTCTCTCATAGGGTTGCCGCAAGGACTAAAAGTAGACACATGTACAGTACTTAGAGCAGTGCCTGGCCTATCACAAGCACTGTGTTAGCTGTTGTCACTATTAGTGTGATACAGATTTAACAAGTGCTGTAATAGTTGCCGATTTGTGACCATAACTCAACAAAGGACAGTAAATATTCTTAAGTCTCTGCTGACTAGAACTTCCTTGAAGCCTTATTGTGTTTCCCCCACCGGATCCCTGTAGACTGGCCTAGAGTATCCTCAGATGCCTCTTCTATCTTATTTCTTCATTTTGAATCCAATGTCAAATCAGTTATCATTCTTTACTGCCTGTTTGTTTTCCTTGGGGAATAGGGGAAGCTGACCTTTTTTTTTGCTTCCTAGACCCTCAGAGTGATCTTCATTATTTGTCATTGGTACAGCTCTTAGCAATTTTATCTTAAATTTTTTTTTGTTTACTACTTTTCTTATTATTAAAGTAATAGGTGCTCAACATAAAAGCAATTCAAACATACAGAAATCTGTAATGGAAAGCAAACAACCCTAGTAATCCCACATCCAGAGATAACCACTGTTAACTGCTTGTTACATATGCTTCCAGATTTCCTCTAAGCATACATTTTATAACATGTGTAGTTTTGACAAAACATGCAAATAAAATGGGATCATACTATTCATATTCTGCAACTTGCTTTTTTCATTTGCAGATTTTGGACATTCTTTCATGTTAGTACAAATAGGTCTCTTATTTTTATAAAACAAGTTAAATTTGCTTAACCAGTTCCCTACTGGGATTTTGTTATTAGACTTATACACTGTTATGTTTCCTCTGTTGTAAACAATGTTGTAATAAACATACCTGTACTTATATTTTTCTACATGTGTGTAAATATTTCTGAAATACATAATTTTCGCACACATATGTCCAAAGTATAAATTCCTAGATGTGGAATTGCCTGGTCAAAAGAACCTCACATATTAATTTCATCCCAAATTGTTAAATTGTCCTCCAAAGGGATTTACCCAATTTGCACTCATTTATAAGAATATGTAACTCTTTCTCTACATTTGACTGTTTTCTGAGTACTGCTTTTTTCTTTTCTCAAGTTACCCCACTCCGGAAATCACATTTCTCTCAAATCTAGAATCATAGTTTAAAACTCAGGGAAGATCAAAACACAGAACAGTGTTTTTACAAACAGCAAAACATTCCAAATTAATTATAGTAGTGAGGTGTTTTCAATCCAAACATCACACCACTAGACGTTAACAGTTTTAAAACAGCTCTAACCTCCCAGATCAGCGAATCTGGTACTGTAATTAGATCACCTGCTGCAGCTCCTGCCTACACACCTCCTTCTTGGCTGCATGTGTGGAATAGGAGAGGCTGCTGGCATGAGGGACAGGGCAGGGAAAGTGAGAAAGCAAGAGGACGTCAAAAGGGCTCAAAATCTAGTGTCATCTTGTGAGTAGTCTAGTACTGTCCCTTGAGTGTGTTCTGGACTTCTGTTCATACTCCTCCTCAGGGCTGCTCTACTTTACTTCCAGTGCCTGAGGAACAAGTGCTCACTCTCCAAGGGTCAGTTCTACCCCTTTCTCTCTGAAGTCTTTCCTGAAACCCTAGAAAACCACTCTCTTTACTGCCTCATTATATCTGAACTCACACTTTCCTGAGTACCTGTAACATTTTGTGCAGCATGCTTATGAGCAACATTTAGATGCTTAGTAAATGCTGATTGAACATTCACTGACATGGAGAGATCTTGGTAGAAGAGAGATGAGATTTCCCACTGTTCACAGAAACGGGTGGATTCAGATAAAAGGAGATATTGAAGTACTGGGCTGGAACCATTTGTCATGTTAAAAACCAATAATTCCAAACATCCCTCCTGACGTTATTTCTTGACCCCTACGTCTCCCCACCCACGAAAAAGACTGCAAATATACTTTGATCTTACAACAAAAACAAGAGGGAAAACTATCAGGTTGGGAAACACTTCTTAGCGGAGGACAACCTTTCGTCTGCCTGCTTCAGATACAAGACATTTTTTGGCATAAAAGAATGGGGGGGGGGGAAGAGTAGACGCAGATTAAAACAAGAACGGACTCTCTCGTGTATGTTTAATAGCAGACACTGAACAAATGAGGGTGGGAAGCTATTCGTGCCAAGATAAAGTTGTGTGTGCCCCAAATCCCAGGAAAGTGCATTCTCCGTAGGGTTGGAAGCCGCCGAAATGACTTTTACGCAAACTTCCCCCCACCATTTCATCGCATCCCCCACCCAACCCCCGTCTTACTATCAGAGCTTGAGTTGACAGGATAGCCCAGGGGGGATGAAGGTTCCTGAGGTGGCCCCGCGCCCTGTCCAGGGGGGCGTTTTACAGCTGAGCGATGGGGCGACTGAGAGCTACGGCGGCAACCCCTCCCCGCCGGCTGCACCTGTGCGCAGTCCAGCAGCCTCCCGCCGCCAGCGTCAGACCCCGGGCCACCGAACTCGCCACGCCACCCCTCCGGCCAGCACGCCCGGCGGCGGAAGCGCCCCGACCTCCGGCAGACGCGGGAGAGCCGGCGGGAGAGAGAGCTCACCATCACATGGAGGCCCGAGCCCGCCCCATTGGCTGCGGCCGAGCCAGTCGCGGCGCTCGCTGGCTGCGGTTGGTCCCGGAGCTGCAGCGCCTGCACGGGCCCGGAGTCCATGTTACGCTTTGTTTAATTCCCCCCGCTACAGAGTCATGTGCTGCTGCTCTCGTCGCCGCCGCTGCCGCCGCCCGTGGTGCCCCGGCTCCTCCGCCGCGCTTCGAGGTGGCAGCCGCGGGCGGGGCCGCGAAAGCAGGGTCCTGGGCGCCGCGCGCCTCCGCCGCCCCGGCACGTCCGGGAGCAGCCACCGCACGCCGCAGGTGATGCCGCCACCTCCCGCCTCCGCCTAAGCCGGGGCTAGGCGGCCAAGCTGCCCCCCAAGGTTGGTGCGCGCCTCTCCGGGACAGGGGCCGGGGGCTGCGCCGGTGGGAGCCACGCCGGAGCCGACGCGCGCCACCCCGGCGCCGGCGACCTGCCCCGCGGCACCGCGGCCCGAGAGGAGGCTGCGGCTGGGACCTCGCTGCCGGGGGGCCAGGAGCCCGGGGACGGGGGAGGCGAGCGGGGCCGGGTCGGGAGCCCGCCTCGGCCCGCTGGGGCCCGAAGATCGTTCCGCTTTCGGCAGTTTGAGCGGCGGGCGCCGCGACAGCCGAGTGGGCCCCGCGAGAGGACGGTGCCTGCGACCGCCTCCCTTCAGCTCCCCCCACGCGCGCTCCCTTCTCTCGCCTCCCTCCGCCCCATCGGAAGGGCGGGGAGACCGGTTACGGCTCCATTGATTCTTCCCGGAGGTGGGTGTTTGGTGTCTGGCCTCGCTGGCCCGCTGCCCAGAAGGTGAGCCCTTCAACTTCTCCAGAAACGCTTCCCCTCCGCCTCCTTCCCGCGCCGGGTGGGCTGGGCTGGGAAGTGAGGGCCCGCCCCGCCCTCAGTGCGAGAGGGAGGGAGCCGGGGGCCCGCAGGTGCACCGAGCCCGCCCCGGGCCATCTCCGGGTTGGGTACCGGTATAATCCGCTTCTAGCTTGTTTGGAAGCGTGGGCACTTGGGAGCCGGACTTCTGCTCGAATCCCGTTCAGTGGCTTGGAAAGGAGGAGGCTTGGGGGTGGTTGCTCAGGGAATCATCACCTCCGCTTACTGGAGGGTTGATAGGGGCCTTCCTCTTTCTCTCCCCCTTCATTTGGGGTATCCCTTATGGGTAAAGAGATGAGTTGTTTTGGTTTCTTACAAAGCCAGCCGCGGTAAAGAAGAGCTGCCGCAGGTCGAGGGGAGGAGAGGTAGGTCCCTGCTGGAGAGGGAGAGGAGGGGTATGCGGCCCCATTTGGATACGCAATTGGGGGTGTATGTGGCGGAAGGTGGGGACGTAGGGTTTCAGGAAAGAAATAGTGCAAAGGTGAGAGTGTGGGAGCACCCAGGAGGCGCAGGGGACGAGGAATGGGTATCGGGGAGTCCTAGCCGACTGTGGGGCCCAACTTGAGCCAGTTGGACTCCTATGTGGCTCCTTCTGTTTTGCAGATTTCCTCCTTTCCTTCTCCTTGACTTTGAAAAAATATTTCTTGTTGGGCAAAGGAAGCTTTGAGGACATATTTTGAGAGATTCAGGAGTAAAGAGAGAGCTGACTTATGGAAACTTTCCTTAGCAGTTTTGATAATAAAATTCTAGTCAGGCTGCGTTTATTGAGCACCTATTATGTGTTCTGTGCCAGACGTTGGAAGAGTCTGGGCAGGCAGGGAATTCCCGTCTGCAGTACTGGTGAGGGCTGTTTACTTCATAAACAACCGAAGGGCGCTTCCAAGTGCCAAGAATGACAGTGATTCAGACCTTCCCCACCAGAGCTCCTGGGGCCTCTGCATGGTACAGACCTGTGGGAGGAACCCTGCACCATGCCCAGTAAATGGGGTCTTCAGGCAGCATTTATTTTTACAGCCCATTAATACTGACCAGACACCTCCCATCAGCTAGGACACGGTGAGAGTTGTCTCTTTTCCTGTATTCTACATCAAGTGACTAAAACCCTGTTAAAATACAAGAACAAGATAGGAAAGATCCTGAGATGAAAATTAGGTAAAATAGGGTTCCGGCGAAGTCGTTGGTCTCTATAGGTTAGTAAGGGAGCCTCCCATGAAATGATTAGGTACTCCATAGACCTGGGGAAAAAGCAATCCAGAATCTTAAATTGGCATGGTTTATTTATATATTTGAACATTTTATCTTAGATTTGTCTCATTTTTATTGAGGGCGTGTGAGTGTGTACTTTGTTGATTAAAACCTAACACATTAGAAGGTTGGAGAGGAAACTGTCCTTACACGACCCAGTCCTCCAGTCTCTTCATGACCATGTGGAATGGTGTATGATGCAACAGTTAAAGTATTGAGCCATATTTGTATCCTTTTCTTTCTGCCAAGGTTTACAGAATTCTAAAAACTTGGTCAAAGCTTGACCTTTTTTTTCTTAATTTTTATATTGAACAGAACTTTTTTGATTAATTTTTTAAAAGTGTGCTGTGTTTGTAAGGTCCCAATAGCTAAATTATTTTGGTAGCTGTATTTTGGAAATCAGACTTGGTTCAGTCTCAGTACTGTAGGTAAATTGGCACTAGCTATGAAAAAGTCAAAGTTTTGTCAGAACTGTGCTCATGATTACATATGTTCTTGAAATGGCAGTTGGTAAGGGATTTCACATATTTTTCATGTATCATTGGAGCTGATTTTGACATTCTGAGAAATGCCAGCCAATATTTATTAAGTACCATCAAGAAGCAGAGAACCAGAGTGGGTGCTGTGATGCCTTAACCAGGAAGGAGAGGATTCTTGTGCGTACGAATAGAGCACAAGTAAGACCGCCCACGTGAGGACACCACCAGAAGCAAGGGATTGCATTTGTCTAGGAGGCCAAGGAATACCGAGACAGAAAGGGTGTTTGGAGCCAGCCGGGAATGCTGTGTGTGTTGGGGAAGAGGGAAGGAGCACGTATTAGGGGAAGCGTTGAGGTGTGTCATGGGTCAAAAATAGGTTTGCCTGGCTGGAGCAGAGAACATGAAGGGAGGTAGAGGGGATCTAGTTAGTGGAAAACTTGAACCACAAGTCAGTGGTGTTAATCATTTGCCTCAAGAGTGGGTCTCCACAGGGGGTGACTTTGCCTCCCAGCAGACATTTGGGAATATCTGGGCACGGTTTTATTTTTGCTTGTCCTAGCTAGGAGGCAGGTGCTACTGGCATCTAGTGAATAGAGGCCATGGAGCCTGCTAAACATCCTGCAATGTGCAGGGTATCCCCCATGGCAAAGAGTTATCCCTTCTGAAACGTCACTAGCGCCATGGTTGAGGAACCCTGCCTAGACAGGGAAGGTAAAGGCCGCTGTGAAGTGAAGTGACATCTCAGAATAGGCCTCGAAGGAGGTGGTTTTGACATGTGAGGAAGGACTTTGAGGTTGGGAAGCCAATCTAGGAGACTTGTGCCATGCTCAGGCCAGAAGTGGTTAGGATCTGGGCAAATTCTAATCAGAGAAAAAGGCATTTTTTGAGAGATCATGGCAGATGAGCTAGCGGGGCAGTATAATATTGGGTAAGTGGAGAGTCACAGAATTAGAATTGGTATTTTAGAGAAGTCTTGGTCTAACTTCTTTACTTTAGTAATTTCTTACACTTGCGAGGCAGCCTCTGTTTAAACACCGCCAGGAACAGGGACCTCTGTACTTATGAAGACATGTAATCATATCTTTGGACTGTGTGTATAATTATTAGTTGAGCTGAAGACTGCCTCCCCGAAACTTTGTTCTGTTGATTTCTTTTCCTCTGGAACTACCCACTTCCCCAGGACAGCCCATCGAACGGGCAAAGACAGAATGACGTCCCCCTTCTGGCCCTCCAGCTGATTAACTTTTCTCAAAGCAAAATAGTCCCAGTTCTTTTCACAGTTCTGCATGGGACATGGTTTCTGTCTTCTCAGTTTGTCCACATCTCTCATGGAAAGTTATGGCGAACTGGAATTGAATATGGTAATTGAGACCTGATCTGGTTCACAAAGAGTACAGTAGGACAGCTATTTCCTGAGACCAAGGCACAAGCATCTACTTTCTGCAGCTTAAGCTTACAAAACTGCCCATCACAGACTCATGTACAGGATTCTGGACAGTCAAAACTCCCAGATATTTGTTGTATGAGCTGCTGCATCCTGTGTTCATCATGCAGGTGTGTGTGTGTGTGTGTGTGTGTGAAGTTGAATGGACGTTTTTTGGTTTGTTTTTGTCCCTGTTGAGTGCTATCCTATTTATTTTGGTCCAGTCTTCGGGCCTTCTGAGATTTTAAAATCTTAGTTCTGCCTTGTAATCACATGAGAGAGGAGTGGAGAATGACTTTGTCAAAAGCTTTGTAGTCACTTACATTAATACTTCATGAAACCCAGTACTTTGTTTGGCCCTGCTGGTCCTATTTGAGAGCTGGGCATGCTGGGTGATGGAGGTGAATTCCGGGGGTTGATTAGCCCCAAGTTTAGGGGCCTCTGAGAAATTTGTGTTCGTGGCCAAGCTACACTGAGTTTGGCTCTTGCTAATGTTTGCACCTGAGGTGCCATTTCGAAATTATTTCAGGCTGTTGCAAGCTTCTGAAATCGGTACTCCTCTGGGGTCTTTGTAATTCTGTTTAGACATCTGGAAGAGCATTGCTAATGTTCTGTGCAAATCTGAAGCTTGCCAAATCCGAGTTGCTTTTGAAATTTGTGAAGAGGTAAACTGTGTAATAACTGGTATTGGCAAAAAACATGGATGAAGTTTGTTCCCACTCAGGCTAAGTGGGGTTTTTTTTCTTCTTTTTTGTTTTTGGCTAGTATGCCTGAAATACTTCATTAGTGACAACTTTACATTTGGGGAAGGTGGGGGGTGTTGGGGATTAGAGATAGGCCTTTCTCCCAGTACTAAGCTTTAGCTTGTTGGTGGTGTAGTATCACACTTATCAGATTTCACATGTCTTCACTGAGAAGACATTAGGAAATTACCATTCTTGGATGTCTTTTGAAGCAGACAGGTCAGAAATCCTAGGTAACTTAGTGACAAGTTCTCCAAATGTTCTAGATCTATCCAGCAAACTAGATTTAAATAAATTACTTGATTCAGGTGGTCGCCATCCAACAGTGTAGAGAGTGCTAGAACAAAATTCCAGATCTCATAGCCAGAATGTGTAATCTCTTTGTTATGAATGTCCATTGTGCCCCAATTCGTTGCAGGTGTGTTGCCTGTCCAGATGGTACAGTCTGCTTGCTCTCACTTCTGTGCTAGCCCACATGGGAAACCTGTCTGTATCCTCTGGAGATGAAGGATATTCCTATGAGAAGAAGGGATTTTTGTGAACTTACGAGATTTCTTGAGGGGGGAAATATTTGAAAACCCTTGGAGACTGTCCTTTTACACTTTCAAAGGCTGTATCAAAGTTGAAGTCACCTTGGGATCGAGGATTCAGTGTATCATTTTTGAGTAGGAGGAGAGAATTTTACAGATGGGAGTGATCAACGTTTGAATTCGATAGATGAGGAAATTGAGGCCCATGGAGCTGATGTAGTGACAGAGCAGGCATTAGAATCCACCTACCTTAAAGACCACAAGTTAAGTCTAAGGCTAAAGACATCTCTGCTTGGAGGTGTGTAAACAGTGGGGTCCCTTAGGTCTTACTTACATAATTGATCCAAAAGAAGGAGTACCCAGTGGGATTTCTAGGTTTACAGATGACAGTAAGCTCTTCTGAATTATGAAATAGCTAGCCAGTGGGGATTTACTACAGGGAAACTGTACTAGGATATGTTAGTCATCAGAAGATTTGCAGGTGAGTTTCTTTGTGGGCAAATGTGAAGTCAGACATTAAGGAGGGAATTATGGAGCTGTCATAGGATGATGTTTTGGTGGGAAAATCCAGGAAAGAGCTTTGAAAATACTTGCACAGTGTTGTTCCAGCTTGTTGTTGCAGATTAAAAAGGACAGGAAATACTAAGCTTCATCAAAAGATTTTGGCAACAAAACAGAAAACACAGTCTTAATTGAGTTTCTACTGTGCTTTGTTCAAAGCACAGGCACCTGACTTTAGGCAAGACACCAGAGCTGGAGTGAGCAACGTAATGGTACCTAGAAAGGGTAGACAGTCCTGCCAGAATGGAAGCTCCATGAGGACAGAGCCTTGCCCATCTGTTTTTCTGATGTAAATATTAGAGTTTCTAGTATCTGGAAGAAGACAGCTGGGAGGAGATGTCTCTGAAGCCCATGAAACCACTAGATTAGGGACAGAGGAAACCTGGGTTGTTTCCCTAATCCTAGCAAACCTGAATGTACTGTTTCAATTGCCTGCTTCCTTGTCTCACTGCTCCAGTACTCTGTCAGTGTGATGAAGGCAGGGATGTATCTGTCTTGTGCTCCACTGATTTCCTAGTGCCCCACACATGGCAGGCCCTGCATTGGTATTTGACACCTGAAGGAATGCATGAAGAGGTGCATTCCTTAAAGCTTTATAAGATATAAATTCAGGATAAATGCAAAAAAAATGGGGTACCAGTTTTTCTTAGCCCTGGCTGGCCTTAGAATCAGCCTGGCGAAGGTTTTAAAGTTGCACGAGCGCAGACCTTTCCCCATACCTATTTAGCCAGAGTTTCTGGGAGTGGAGTTTCATTTTGAAAAGAGCCCTCTTCACTCCCAAGTGATTCTGGTGTGCAGCCGAGACTGAGAACCACCACCTTGTATAGTTGTACAGAAAGGCTGGTATTGACTGGAGAAACCTTCAGGAAGTTTTGAAACATTTGTGGCTGACAGGCCCACAATTGGTAGTTAAGACAAGGAGCTTTAAGGATACATCTGTGTCCTTGGAAGATGATGACCAAGACAGCAGATGTCCACTGTGTGGCTCTTGGTGCCTCCATGAGATGCTGTGTCCTGGATTGGATGGCATGAGGGGATCAACCTGCAGTCCATTCATGAGCAGTTGTTTCCAGAGTGGATCCATAGTGACAGTTACACCAGCCTATGGAAAAATAAGAATAAAGACAGTGCAGCAGGCTTTTCATGTTTAATTTTAGTATTAAGTTTGTTCAATTTAAAGGATTTTTTTTTTTAATCTTGGGATCTCTTATTTTGAGGGGTTAATTTTTTTTTTCTTTTATAAAAGGATGGTGATGGTTTGCTTTTGGTGTCATTTCTTGGTCATCTAAAACCTGGTAGTTTTTTAAAAGTCTTCTTTTGAAATTTTACTAGTCTGTGATATCAAAAGTCTGGGAATTACTACTTCCCTGAGGTGTTCAGGATGTCCATGTCCTCCTCTTGACACCTGCTATTGGGGAAGGATCACACATATCGATGTTAGATTCTATTATGAACTTTTTTAAAATATTTATTTATTTATTTTTGGCTGCGTTGGGTCTTCGTTGCGGTGTGCGGGCTTCTCATTGTGGTGGCTTCTCCTGTTGCGGAGCATGGCCTCTAGGCACGCAGGCTTCAGTAGTTGTGACACGCAGGCTCAGTAGTTGTGGCTCACGGGCTCTAGAGCGCAGGCCCAGTAGTTGTGGCGCACTGGCTTAGTTGCTCTGCGGCATGTGGGATCTTCCTGGACCAGGACTCAAACCCGTGTCCCCCTGCATTGGCAAGAGGATTCTTAACCACTGTGCCACCAGGGAAGTCCCATGAACATTTAATTCCTTAAAAAACCTTTTACTTTCCTTCTCTGCTTGCTGGTAATAGGAACTTTGCCAGAGAAGGTTTCACTTCCCCAGCAACCCATAAATCCCATTGCTAAATCTCAGCATCAAAAGATCACCAGTACTGCAATGAATTCTACAAAGCAGGGAGAAGGAAGGAAGTGCAAGGCAGCCGTTCTCTCTGAAGGGTGTCAACCACCAGGAAGCTGCCTCTGCAGAGCTCACTCAGTGGAGACGGGACAGATTCATGCCCATCACACTGAGTATGAAGTGCCATCTGTCAAATTCTCTTATTCCCAAGACAGTTCTAAGAAATATTTGAATACTAAAATTCTTTGGAAAATGACCCCCATGATTCTTGCAATGGCACCCTACTGAATAAGCTTTTAAAATTAGTTTATTATCAGATATAACTAGTTTTTTTTTTAAACTTAACTGGTCAAGAAGTAATTGGGTGATTTATGGAATACCATAGCTAATAACAATAATCATTTATTAGGCATTTACTGATTGTCCACACCTATGCCCTGGAATTTACATGCATTCTCATTTAATCTGCAAAAGAATCCTGAGTGGAACGTGGACTTATCCCACTTTAGAGATGAGGCAACTGAGGCTTGAGAGGTTATGTGATTTGCAAAAAAAAAAAAATCACAAAGAAGTGGTGGAGGTGGAATTTGAAGCTAGTTTTGTTTATTTCAAAACTCATTCTTTTAATGTACTGCACTCCTCTCGTTTATCTTAGATTTCTTTGTATTCATTTTATAATAATATTTCTTTTAAAGAAAGAGAATCCAATTTTGATGTGTGAAGAGACCTTACAGCTTGTCTAGTTCATGCTCCTCATGTATGGACCAGATCTGAAGTGTGGGTACACAGCTGAGGAGAGCTATAGAGGCACCCAGCTCTGCAGGCTTCCAGGCCAGAGTTCTCATCAGCGCACAGTGGTTTTAGAAAACATCAACCTGTCGGTAAAACCACTTGAGTGAAAGTTGATTCTAGAATTGAGAGGGTAATTTAAAATCACTTGTTTTGGTGCATTCTCTAGCCCTATTCTCTTTTATCATCAATATTGGTGATAGAATACCACTTGCACTGAGTGCCCTCCTCCTAATTAGATCTGACCCTACAACACTACTGTACATAAATATATAAAGATGTAGCTAATATTTGTTAAGGTGTTTTGTCCAAATGTTTGCTGAATAAATGCTATCACAAATATATGCAGTTAAAGACAAGTAATCATTACCTATATCCTCTGAGTTAATGATGATGAATCGATAAATATCCATATATCTATGTGATATGTAGTCTGTTTTATTTATAGATTTATTATGCTCAAATATAATTATTTCAGTGGAGTGAATTCACTCTGTTAGAGTTTTCCATATTAACATTTAGCCAATAACAAAGTACAAATTGGGAAATGGTCTGCAGTGTTACACAGCTTGCACAAATGAATCCCCTTTCTACACACAAGCACACACACGCATGCATGTATGCATGCACACACACGCAGAGGCTTTCTCTTTAACTTAGTTCTTTTCTAGTATTTCTTTAATATGGGACATTTTCCTTTTTGTTTAGTTCTAAGTTCTTTTCTTTATGAATTATTTGTACCTGGAAAACTCTGTACGAAACAGAAACTTTATAATTACATCTGTAATTTCTGCTCTAACCAGAGAGAGAGTTAGTTAGATGCTAGCTGCGGTCTCAGGCATATCCCAAACACTGCCTGAAGTGGGCCTCACATGGGATAATTTATGACAGCTGGTACTCAACCTCAGGGTAGGGTGATCAGGAGGGAGTGGGGGGTGAACCTGGGCTGAACCAGAAACTGCTGGTCCTGTCTAAAAGGGGCCTGTTGAACAGATCTATTCAGCAGCCAACTGTTGCCATATGGGAATGTGGGCCAGTCTTGACAGATCTTCTGATTTTTTCACTGTAAGCCAGAAATCTGGATTACTTAAAAATCTCCTGATTTTAAAAGATTGGCTAACACGACGTTTTAAAAAGAACTTCCTGCAGACCAAACAAAATAGCTTTGTGGGCTGGATACAGCCTGTGAGCTTAGGCCCTTAGAGATAGATAGCCCTTTAGTGGCCAGGTAAGTGGAAGCATATGATTCAAATAAAAGCATACTACACTTTTAAAAAGTTGAAACAAAGCAAAACTTGATGTCATCGTTTTATGTACCACACACACACACACACACACACAACACACACACACACACATACAGAAAGCAGAACAAAACAAACCAAAATCCCCATACTTGTAATGGTAACAATTTCTGCCCTTTAAATTTGGTTTGCTACATCCAGAGTGGTTACATTTGAAGGGGTTGTCCTGCCTGAGGAGTGACAGACTCAGAGAGAAATACGCGGAGTATGGGAATGCAGCAGGTAGGAGAGGAGTAGGAGAAGATATGGGGGCTGGGAGGCAGGTGGGCCCCGTGGTAGAGAACAAAGGGTCAGAGCCGCTTGGAGGGCAAGAAGGATCATCCACCCCAGAAGATAGGCGAAGAGGAATACTCCGTTATATCTTTTTTTTTTTTTTTTTGCAGTACGTGGGCCTCTCACTGTTGTGGCCTCTCCCGTTGCAGATCACAGGCTCCGGACGCGCAGGCTCAGCGGCCATGGCTCACGGGCCCAGCCGCTCCGTGGCATGTGGGATCTTCCCAGACCGCGGCACGAACCCATGTCCCCTGCATCAGCAGGTGGACTGTCAACCACTGCGCCACCAGGGAAGCCCTACTCCGTTATATCTTAACATTGATTTGGGGGTTATAGGGAGGAGAGGGAGATAAAAGAGGAGTCCTTACGTGAGAAGGGAACATTGTGATCTGATAAATATTCAGAAACAGCGCAGAAGCTCTGGGTGGGCAGAGGGCTGTTGTTTTGCCGTTCCTAGTGTGCCCGTTAACTTGTGTGGTGGCTTCTTCAAAAGGAGAATTGGAGTGAAAAGGCAAAGAAAGGATTTAGGTCAGGAGAATATAGAGTGAGGAAAGGAAGAGGCGACGACAGGACAGCTGGCGTCACAAAGTAAACCAGGAAAGCTGAAAACGTTTCCACGGTACAGACCAGCACTCTTCCCCCACCCCCTAAACCACGGCATTGTCTGAGGGGGTGAGCACGATAGCCCCGCCGCTCCCGGATGGCTCTGGACTCCAGCTTGTTTGGCTTGTGGCGGGCTGGTGTGCTCGGTGCCACTGGTGTAGCCCCCATGGGCCCTTCGTGTGAAGTTAGTGGCCGCAGGGCTGCACCTGCCCTGCCAGGCACGCTGCTTGGAGGTCAGTGCAGGCTGAGTTTTAGCCCCTCTTCCTGGCTGGGCGCCCCCAGGCATGCCATGACCCCAGACCTGTGTTGTGACCCTTCCTTCTAGTGCTCCTGTCTTTAGTTTTATCTGCTGTTCTGGGGAAAATCCTTCCATTGTTTAAGTCTAATCTGTTGTGGTACATACGCCCTCTCAGAAGGAGAGGAGAGGTGATACTCTAGCAGCTCTGTTACTAGCTGAGTCTAGACTTTTAGCCTGAGAGGGGATTTTTAAAACCATTTTTCTCTTATCCCAAGGATAGCACATTGTTCTTGGAATTCCAGCATTTTCTGGGAAATAAACCTTTTGATTCATCAGCAGGTTTTATCCCAGTCCTTAGGATTGTCGTCCCTGTGTGACCTGAACCATGTCTTTGTCAGCTGGTGTAACTTTAAATTTTTAACGCTTTGGTTGTTTTCAGAATATAAAGTAAATTTTACAGATGTTCCCCTATGTTAGTTAGTTCAATGCTATAAGTTCTTTGTTTTGTTTTATTTAGTTTCTCAGCGTGGAAGCCCCTTTGTAGTATGGAGAGAATGGGTACAGATTTACTTGCACTGTTGCTGGGAAGGAGGAAGATTCTTCGAATTCCACTGTTTGTTCTTGCAGGGACTCTAGTCCACAGATGGAAATCCTGGAAGATCCTATCAGGAAGTGAAACTTGTAAATAATCTTTGTGCTGGTTTGGGGCATTATGGATTAACAAGTTGTGCAAGAAGTCTTCTTCAACCTTCTAAAATACACTTGAAAAAGAACACAATCGTAGAGAGTAATCTATTCTGGAAATAATAATAGGAAATACTTGCGTAGTACTTACACGTGCCTGGCACTGCTTGGAGCACTTTATATGTATTAGCTCATGTGTTCCTCACAACAGCCCATTTTGTAGCAGAGAACAACAAGGCCCAGTTGCCCTGTCTGGCTGCACTTTCCCATCTCTGTGAGCAGCCAAGGGACTCAAGGCCACAGAGCTGGAAGTGACAGAGCTGTGACTGGAACGTAGGCAGCCATGGCTTCAGAATCTGTGCTTTTAAGGGCTGCGTTATGGCCTCTTGTACTCTTCTCAAGACAAGGATTGCAAATAGGCTTTACAAACTTCTTTTGCTTTCCATATCACCTCAGCTTTAAACTCAGGATCAGGTTTTGATTTTTAAAAAAAGAAAATTATACTCCTTCCCTAATACCTCCTCCCCAAACCAAATGAACAAACAGAATTGTCAGGAGACAGTTTCCCTCTAGGAACAGAAACTAAAGGGTCTTCCTGGAACACTGTCCTAAGATACCGGACTGATCATTCTAAGGGCTGCAGGTGGGGCCTCCTTGCTGTGACACCCCTCACTCTTGGCACCAGATTTGTTTTTAAGAGGACAGAAACTATTTTACCTTTACAACTAGTGGATTTGGTGAGCTTCTGAGAAAGTTTTAAAAATTGCTTTTCACACTTCATAAAAGACAGTGGGAAGGGCCAAGGACTTGGAGCTTAGATGACTTGAGTTTAGTCCTGGCACTCTTCTTCGCTACTGACTGTGTGGCCTTGGACTTCTCGACTTGGGTTTCATCCCCTGTAATTGGTGGAGGGGGTGGGGTGATAACGGCAATAGGATTGGTTTGGTGAGGATGAGAAGCTATTACATAGGATGATATTTTATTGACAGCAATGGCTGTGTGTGTTAGGCAGCTGGGGACCAGCGTGTGCTCTGTGAGCCTCGGGAGTCTTTCCCGTGGGTGAGTGGTGAGCTGGCTGTTTGGGAGTTGGTGGGAAGGTTTGCGTTGATCTGAGCTTCTTTCCTTTCCTGTTATCTCCTTACCTGTGGTACAGTGTGGATGATAACGTGGATGTCCACTCAGTTTCTGGCCCAAACTCCTTTTCCTTGGTGCCCTCTCCTGCTTTGGGCTCGCCTCCAGTTTGCCTACAAAGTGCTGTTTGTTGTGAGGGTGAAGCGGGCAATTCTCTGGGCAGTGCAGTTACTGTAGTTCAAAGCAGAAAGCCAAGCTGGAGGAGGAGGGACAGTCAGGGCTTGTTCGTTAGAATTTGTACATTGATTTTTGAAGGGAATTAAAAGATGACTTCTCAATAGAAATATTATGAAATGCCCTTCATAACAGAACAAAATTGGGCAAGGAGAAAAGGCTTTAAGAAATCACTGCTTATTACTTTGAAAGCAAATGCTTTTGTTTGTTTTGTTTTTGAGTGGAGGCAAATAATTTTGGAACTCTTACTATGTCTGCAATGCATTCTGGTAGGATAGGAAACAAAAATTGATAAATGATATTTACAACAGCTGTCATTTTGGTGCATTCTAGGTGGTCCGCATTGGGCCAAACACTTTTCCTGTTATATCCTCAAATTAGTCATGAAGGTAGGACTCATTTTTTGTGTGTCCCATTTCAAAGATTATAAAATTGAGGCTCATAGTATTTAAATAACCTACCAAGGGTTACAGTGCTAGTAAGTAACTGGAAGAGCTAAACTTTGAACCTAGGCCTGTCTCTCATTCACAGTATGAAAAATGAGTGTGTTACATGCCCCTGCTTTCAGTGGGAGACCACCACGTACGCAGTTTGGTGTAATTCAGCTCAGCACGCGGTATATGCTGTAATTCCTGCATGAGCTAATTTTTTTGATCATTTGTTCAGAGGAAGGAGAGACTGATTTTGATTGGAAAGATCAGAGAAGGTTTCACAGAGAAAAATAACTTGAGCAGCGCTGAGGGAACATTGGGGCAGCAAGTGCCAAAGACATAAAAGAAGCGTGTGATGTGTTCGGGGAATGGTGCTGTGACAGAGTGAGGGATGTGGGAGGGAAGGAGGGCCGAAAAGTAGTTTGGGACAGATCACAGAGGGTCTCGAGTGCCCTGCTAAGGAATTTAGACTTCATTCCATTGCCTTGGAAGGTTATTCCATTATACGTTCTTGAGAAGGGAAATCATTTAGTCTGGTCTCTGATGTGACTGATTCTGGTGGCAGTGTCTAGAAAGGAGTAGAATGTGTGCAGCAAAGGTTCCCCAACCAGACTGCAACATAGGGTCACCTGGGAGTTCTTAAACATACAGATTCTGGGAACACCCCATGCCCACCAGCAACCCCCACCCACCCCCTGCCCCAGACATTCTGTTTAAAAGCCTGCAGGTGATTCTGAGTGCAGTCAGATAAGGGAGTAGGGCCTGTAGACATTCTGAGGCTAATTGTGAGTTTGCCATTGTGTGGATGATTTATAAACCATAGGAGGCAGCCAGTAATCAAACCTTGGGGGAGATCTATTTAGGTTTTATCGTTTGCTTATTATTCCGTATTGATATTAAATAATCTCAGAGCATCATCATTTTCACATAAATTTTCCCATTCATATCCACAATAGAATGCACTATGGCTCTAAACTTTATGCCTTTGTGCTAAGTCCCCTACCCTGCCCCACCCCTTTTTTTGTTTGTTTATTTCGAAGGAAATGGAACATGTAGCATTTCCTTCGTGATGTCCCTTCATCGACAATCTCTCATCAGCTGTGGAGTCCACTGCCTGGGGCATGGTGGCTACAGAGCTAATAGTTCAGCTCTTCAGTCTCTTAGGAGTTGAATGATACGATGCTCACTTGTACATTTCCTGGGACCTAGCATGAAGTTAGGCCATTTTTTTTTTTCCAAATGTTGCAGACCTCTCCTACTTCCGTTTCTTGAGTTCTAAATCAACTACTGACTTTTAAAGTACAGATTTTGCTGGGAGAGCAAACAGTTCTACCAAGGGAGAAGCAATTTCTCAACATTAAAAAAAATTAGAAATTATAATTTATGCTTAAAAAAATAATGTTAGTCCAAGTTTTTGCTCTCTTCTCTCTTCCTTCTCCGCTGTTCTTTATCCTGCCGTATGTTTACAAACCATTCTCATGACCTTCTGCCTGAGCAGCATATTTGTAGTGGGGCCAGATTATACATACACCACTGACTTTTTCATCTGACCTCTAAATTCAGCCTTTGAGCCCCTTCATTTCTTTGAGTTTTGCTAACAAAGTCTTCTTGTTGAAAGTAATATTATTTCCCGTGGAACTTTACTGATGGTGTGTGGAATAATAGGATCATGCTTTTTGAAGTTCAGACCGAAGGTCCTAAAATCTTAAACATATCCAGTTTGCTATTGCTTAATTTACTTTTAGTTCAGTCTTGGCATTTCAGGTCTAGAGGTGGTTACTACCCAATGGGCATCCTCAGCCCCTCCCTGAAAATTAAAGGGAGCACAAAAATGAAACCAAACTTCTTGTTTTTCCTCACCTTTCTGTTAATTTAACTAAGTCAATTGGCTTGCCCTCATTTGCCCTTTTCACCCCTCCCAAATTAATGTTTGTGCAGATTTGATTATAACAGTGTGAATAATTTCTAAGTTACTTTTTTTTTTTTTTGCGGTAAGCGGGCCTCTCACTGCTGTGGCCTCTCCCGTTGCGGAGCACAGGCTCCAGACGCGCAGGCTCAGCGGCCATGGCTCACGGGCCCAGCCTGTGGGATCTTCCCGGACCGGGGCACGAACCCATGTACCCTGCATCGGCAGGCGGACTCTCAACCACTGCGCCACCAGGGAAGCCCTCTAAGTTACTTTTGAACACAGATTGAATACTGTTCCTTGTGGTTCTTTGCTTCATCACACTGGTAGATGTATCCAGTGTTTTTCTTTCCAGCCTGCTTAACTCCTGTGTGGTTCTTGTAGCCACATAAGTTTCAGTTGATTTGACCATCCTGATTGTATGGGACGCTGTTGCTTCATCAAGATCAAAGCACGTGGAGTTCAGTGCATTCCCTTCCCTTGCTAATTCAGTTGTGCTGGAGGCAGGCAATCCTGGAGCCTTGCAATCCAGGATTCTGGTCAAGGTAAGGAAGCAGCCCTTCTTCCTGATTTGGCTGTTCAGCAGCTATCTTTTCCTTTCTTTTAAATATTCATTTATTCAGCAACATGTAGCAGGCACTGCATCCCTGACCGTGTACAACCAGTGGTTACATTCTTGCTGTAGAAAGGAAAACCTCTGACCCTTTCACTTCTCTCCTTCTGCCTTAGCATGGGACTATTCCCCATGAACTTTCATGCTGGAGAAAGCAAGCCCAAGCCAGTGGTACCCCATTGGTATTAAAATGTGTTGGTTAAAAGTAGATTCTGTGGCCAGCCAGGCTGCCCAAGTTCTGGCATTTGCTAGTAGTGTTACTTTAGGCAAATTACTTAATATCTCTGTGTCTGTTTCCTGGTCTGTAATATGGAAGTAATGGTAGTTCTTGCTTCATAGAGTTGTCCGGAATAATTGAGTCAATACATGTAAAGTGGTTGGAATTTGTTTAGCTAGGTTTAGTTTAAAAATTGATGAATAATCTTTCAAAAGTTTATAATAATGTTTCTGGATTTTCCAGGCACTTTGTTTCTCTTTCATGCTATTTGCCTTAGTCACTCTACTGCAGGCAAAGGAAAGGAGATGATGAAGATCAAACTGTCCAGCTTTGCCACCTTAAATTATTTGTAAATTGCTTTTCTTTTTGAAGACTCCATTATAATAGGTAGTTGAGAATTGATATACTCAGTAGACAGTATGACTTATTCCCTATCAACTCTTACATTGCTACTTCCCAGTATGTAATTGTACAGATATTTATATATTTTAAAAATCTTTTTAAGAACATTATTTTCTTAGTAATAAACATTATATTTATTGGACCTGTTAAATCATTTTAAGTTGTTGGGTTTTTAATGTATTATTTTTAAACGGATGCCCAAAGAGAATTTTTAAATTTTTTTTTAATAAGGAGGCAGAAATCCCCACTACAGACAATGAATAGACAAAACATGCCTTCCAAAGAAAAATGTCTTATAGGAAAGTGTTTAGTCTACACAATACACATCATGATCAACAGTCAGTAAATAACCCAAGGATGTTCATGTTAGCAGTCTGTGCCAGGAACAGTTTTGAATACTCTTAACTTATGTACAAGTATTTGCATTTAGTCAAGCCTGTATGGTTTCCTGCTAATCTTTCATATTTATGCTCACTGAATCACAGTACATCAGCTGTCATGGCTCACTTTACGTGTATATTTGCATACTAACTGAAGAATGAGAGGGGAAACTTGGAAAAAATGTATTAAGATTTTGTCCATTGGGACTTCCCTGGTGGTGCAGTGGTTAAGAATCTGCCAATGCAGGGGACACGGGTTCGAGCCCTGGTCCAGGAAGATCCCACATGCCGTGGAGCAACTATAAGTCCATGTGCTACAACTACTGAGCCTGTTTTCTAGAGCCCGCAAGCCACAACTGAGCCTGGGCGCCACAACTGCTGAAGCCCACGCACCCTAGAGCCCGTGCTCCACAGCAAGAGAAGCCACGGCAGTGAGAAGCCCGCTCACCACAAGGAAGAGTAGTCCCTGCTCACCGCAACTAGAGAAAAGCCCGTGTGCAGCAACAAAGACGCAACGCAGACCAAAAAAAAAAACATTTTGTCCATTATAGTTTGATCGACCTGTGGATCTGTCTTATTTATTATTTTATTAAATACTTTTCAGCTGCAACCTAAGATCATGTTTAACCTAATTTATATTGACATATTGCTAAGAATCAGTTGGCCCGTTGGAAAATACATGTTTATAGTTTACTCTTTCAAACAACTTGGGAAGTTGATGAAGTCACGTGATATAGTTGAGAGAGATTCTTCTGAGTAAAAGATGTGTAGCACAGAATAATAAATCCACAGCCAAAATGCACCTACTCATTTCTTCTCAATTCAGAGGAAGAACAGACCCAGGGTGAATTTTAGCTTCATTACCTGCTGCTTTGAGAAAAACACCTATGAGCTCCACTTCTAGCACAGTGGCAATGAGACCTCCTTGCAAAGGCAGTTCTGAGAATCCATTGAGGCAGGGCATGTGTGGGTCCTATGTAAATGTTACTAATTCTGCTCAAGATGTGTGTGCTTTGAAGCACTGAGCTGAGGGACATACCAGCTCACGCCTGTAGCCACCCAGGCCTGCGTTTCTGACGTGTAGCTGGGTCTTCCAAGTAATGCTGCAAGTGTTCTGAGTAGTGCTTTCCTCCTCAATTTGCTTGAAACCAGGAGACTCTTGTGCCTAGGAGGGAGCCTAAACCATCTTGCAGGCAGACTTTTTTAAAAAGGTGATTTGCATCCCCTTGCTACATTTTTGCCATGGGAAATGACACTCTGGCTCCTTGAAAATGGCTAATAACCGTCCGTGGGTAAATGCTAATCAAGCCAGCCAGTTGGCTCTGAAGACATTTTCCTTGAAAGCCACGGCCCAGGTTTTGCAGAGGCCTGGAGATGAGTGTGAGTGCCAGAGACCTCCTTCACAGAAAAGCCTGTTGCATGTGCTACCCTAGAAGTGAAGACAGAGACAGGGATGCCGCTGTGAAGGCTGCTATTACAGAGAGGCAGTCTCTTAGGTAACCAGATGGCTTGTCATTTTTCTTTTTTTGTTTGCAGAAAATCCAGCTGTAATAATGGCCAAGAATCCTCACACAGAGAAATCGTGTCGCAGACATTTTTAATCACCAAAGTAAGGTCTTTCTCTTTTAAGATGAAGAAAGATAAGGAGCATCGTTTTGGGATATGAGTTTATCATCTCTTCCTCCACACCCATTAGTCCTCAGGAAAGCTATCTTTCGTCACTTAATTTGGAGCCTCTAAAATGGCTTTCACACTGTTGCTGTCTTGGTCCACGGACTGTGGTACTTAGGGAGTGGAGACTTGCAAAATTAACCTCCAGTATTCTTCCAAAATCAGTTTTATTTTTTGTGGAGTCATTTGTGCTTACCTGGGAGCATTTGTTTCTCTTTTTATGAGGTTGTTATTTTAATATTTTTTTCTGCCTAACAGTGTCAAGGAAGACACACTTTCCATGAAATACAGAAGGGGCAGGAGAATAGCTGAGCTGTGAGAAAGTACGATATGATGCTTTGGTCTTGTGGTTGTTAGGATACATACTTGTCAGGAATGGGTGCAATCTTAGGATGTTGTATTATCCAAACTATGAACTTTGGGACCCAGACAGCTTAATTTAAGCATGTTTCCTTTGCTTTGTCTCAAGAATTTCATTTTTCTTTAGAGGTTTTCCTTTTAGGCTCTTGGATTTATGAGTAACAGAAATGAAGGCAGGGATACCAAAAAGTATTTTAAAATAGAATTGTATCCAAAACATGGTGATTATTGACTTTTTTTTTTTTTTAAATGAGAGAATTGAGAGAAGTTCTGAGTTAAATGCCCTCCTTCCTCCCTCCCTCCCACCAGGTACTTTGTGGGAAAGCAATGGCAGTGCTTTGGGAAGAAGCATTAGGTTTGTGAAAAGAAATGAAGAGTGGACAGGTCCAGGGTAAGCGAGGGACTGAGAGAAGGAAAATGATGGCAGCAGAGGCAGACCTGGACCCTAAAAGCATGCTAAGATCCCTCAGGAGGTTTTTAGTAATAAGCCCGCATGCCCCTGTGCGAACCTGAAGGATGGGAGTGCACCTGCCCCTGCCCAGCCCCTACCGGCACACTTGAACTGTCCTTGCCCTTCACCTGCACGCCCTACAGCTCCAGAGTCTGTGCTGCTGAGTGAGGTGGTGGGGAAGGGCGAGTGAGACGCAGCTCATCAGGAGACAAGACAAAAGCACTCACTTTCTCCCTCACTCTCCGCTCAAGTATCTGGGGTCTCATCATTGCCAAGATTCTTTTTTTTTTTTTTTTTTTTTTTTTTTTTTGTGGTACGCGGGCCTCTCACTGTTGTGGCCTCTCCCGTTGCGGAGCACAGGCTCCGGACGCGCAGGCTCAGCGGCCATGGCTCACGGGCCCAGCCGCTCCGCGGCATGTGGGATCTTCCCGGACCGGGGCACGAACCCGCGTCCCCTGCATCGGCAGGCGGACTCTCAACCACTGCGCCACCAGGGAAGCCCCATGCCAAGATTCTTAATCACCTTTTAATACATGCTCTGTTTCTTGGCTTGTCAGGAGGCTAATAGCAGCATGCTGTTGACAGGTGAGTGTGAGCTAAGTGCCAAAGCAGAAGGAAATGGAAAGTGAGAGAATTTCAAGTTTCACTAAGAGTGGAGCCCATGCATGTTTTGTTTTGTGTGGTGCGGTTTTTGTTTGTTTGTTTGCCTTCTTCTTAAAACGGCCCAGTTGGAAGAGAATTCAGGGAACAGATACTAGTCAGCAGATTAGGTTCTGAACTGGATAGACTTTGTACCTTGGCATATGAGTGGCTATCCTAGAACCTTTTGAACTTTTGCCACCGAGTAATTCTGAAAAGGCTGACAGAGCCAGTGGTAGATAATGGGAAAGAGCACGGTGTCCTCTGCTCAAGTAATCAAGGTACATATTATTCAGGTGGGTAAGGAGCCTAGCTAGTTCAACAGAGTGATAGCATGGAATTGCAGGCCCATTTGGAGATGAAGGAATGGATCACAGATGGTCGATGGGCTTGATTTTTTTCTCTGAGAATTCACTGTTGTTTTGAGAATAAGCAGAGCTTAGAGGAAATGGCCCAGATTTTACACTTAGGAAAGAACTCTTATTCAGTTCTCCATTTGACCACTTTCTAGCTAAGACATCAGGACAGTTACTTAACTTCTCTGACCCTGCTTCCTCAATTGGGAATATGAGAATAGGACTTTTGCAGATCTGTTGGGAAATATTAAGACTAAAGGGAGATTAAAATGAGATGCTAAGGCTTAGCAGGAGCTTAATGTCCATCAGTTTCTTTCCTTCAGTCAAAATTTAACTTTTTATGTAGAATAATCATCCTTTATATTCTGTTCTCCATGTTGAGTTTTGAAACAGGAATAACTTTTATTTAAGTTATCACCTTGATGATAAAAGGAGCTGTTTATCAGAGACAGTGCTGTAGGTGCCTTGCAACCTGATAGATTCGTGTTCAAGGGCAGGCAGGGCACCGGTGAAGCTGTCCACACCTGGAAGCCCAGAAACTGGGCACTGAACGCATAAGCGGACTCCTAGAGCTGGTACACTCTGCCTATGGCAGATTCTTAAACCACCTGTTTACTATCTTTTAAACACTACCCTGAAGTTCACCCAAGTCAGAGGGTGACAAAATGGACATAAACGCAGAAGTTTGGGACTGCTCTGTGATTCATATGCCCAGAGAAATACTTAATTGTTTTCTGGAAGAATGCACTATATGATGATCTTTTGTGTGGAATTGGTAGATGTAAATATTAGGGCACTGTGCGGGTAAGGATCCCAGTAGACAGCTAGCCTAGGAGCCCGGAATACTATTTTATTTTATTTTATTTTATTGGCAGTTCGTGGCTACTGCATGAACGCTCTCCCTTTTGAGTCAGCCAGGCGCAAGAGAAGTAATTTCCCATCCAGAAGCTCTTTCGGCAGCTGAGCTGTAGTGGATATACTGGGATGTGGCTAAGTTTAAAATTGTGCGTAAATCCAGCTTCCTCTCCCCTGGAAAGGCTCAGCTTGTCTTTATACCTTCCCCTCCGGCCAATTTTTTTTTTTTTTTCCGGGGGCGGAGAGGAGAGGAAAGGAGGAACACTGAGGCAGGCAGACAGCTTGTAGTTGACTTAGGTCCGCGCGGGGAGGGGGAAACCCAGGCGGGGGTTGGAAACGGAAGGGCTGCCAGTGCGCCGCAGGCGAGGCCGCCGGCAGGGGGAGGCCGGGCCGCGGGCAGCCACCTCGCGGGCCGCCGGGGTGGCGGGTCGCCCTCCGCGAGAGCGCCGGGTGCCCCGGACCGTGCGAGGAGGGCGGCGGCGGTTATGCAACCCGCAGCCCCCTCGTCCGCCCTCCCCGCCGGCCTGCGTCCCTCCCTCCGCTTGGCCGGCACTCGGATCTCTCGGTCTTTCTCTCCCCTGTGTGTTTCAAACAGGAAGTGCACGGCTGTCTGTAACGTGCCGCCGGGTCCCAGAATGGAAGAGTGAAGTCGCGCCGGTTCCAGCTCGCGGAGCCCGCCGGAAGCCAGTCCCCGGAGAGGAGAGCGCCCTGAGGGAGCAGGGTGGCCGCCTGGTCCAGGTGCGGGGCTGGGTTGCGAGCCCGCGGGCCGGGCGCTGGGCTGTCACTCAGTCACTCAGCGGATCTGCAGCTCCCGCGCTGCAGCCTCACTCGCCGTGCCTTTTCTAGGTTGCGCCCCCCTGGCTGCTTTCTCTCCAGGAGGATCTCTCCAAACTCTGTGGCTCTGCTACCCGGGTGCGTTGGACCCCGGCGATAAGGCGCGTGGCAGCACGCGGCGCCCGCGGGACCTGCCCCGCTTCCTCACCCACCCCAGGCGGGAGCTTTCGTGGCTGGGCTGCTTGTGCCCGGGAGGCTTCCCGAGTCCTCAGCTGCCCTTTCCACCCTCGCCTCTCCTCCTCCTGCCGCCTGAAGTAGCGGCTCTTTGTTCTTCACTTTGTTCGCCAGGCCAAGGGTTATCTACATAAATGGGTGGCTTGGGTGTTATTAAGAGTAATGTGAGTGGGAGGGGTGGGGACCTGGGGGAGAAAGAGGATGAGTTGAGGGTGATGTGTAAGGTGGAAAGGGGAGCAAGAGGCTTGGTGTCCGGGCTAAGAAATCTCACCAGCTCTTCAGCCGGTGAAACAGAGGAGTCCAGGCTCTTTGCTTTCCATTTTGGAAGAGCCAGGCTGTCAGGAACTGAGGGAGTTCGTGATGCAGACACACACTGGAAAGGTAGTGACCAGGAATGAGGGGCAGCTAGTTCTGAGATGTTTAGTCTGATGTCTGGCTTGTTAATTCCAGTTGTGGATTCTTAGCCAGCCTCTCTTGCTGAGACAGAGGTACTTTTAAAGGTAGAAGCTTGACATCTTTATTCATTAAATGCCATTTTTCATCAGAGTAAAATTGAGAACGACTTTTCTCAAATTCACTGGGTAGGTTACAGTTTCACATGGCTCGTCTTACTCCATCTCAGAAGTGCATAGGTGGAGAACAAAATGCTAGAGGAAAGGTTGGTTTTATGCGCAGAGTTTTTGCTTCTTCATTTCCCTGGCAGCTCCTCTCTCTGCAGACTAAATCAGACGGACTTTTCCCCCAGTGAAAGCCCGGTCTTGTTTCCCCGCCATTATTTGTCTACCTGGTTGAACTCCAGTCTTCAGGAGGGACACTAAAGGAGGTGTGATGGTTGAGAGGAGGTGAGAGGCAGTTTGATGGGAAGATTGTAGCCTCAAATTAAATGTTTGCATGAAGTTAAAGCCAGTAGCATCTTCTTTCTCTTTCTTTTGGAAGAAGGGATCCATGCAAATGACTAGAGGGGAGGAAGGTGAGATTCTGCAAAGAAGGGCCTCTTTCTGTAGCCGGGAGGGAAAGTGCAAAATCACAGTACTATGTGCACTTAGCCCCTTCACCTTATTGGGCGGTCAAGCTTTCTCGGGTAGCAGGGTTGGTTGCAGAATTTAAATTCGTGATGTCCTATGCTGACTATACCACTTTAATGCTGATGTTTTTTGTAGTGAAATAGTATTTACTACATAATTAATTTTGGTTTGAAAGGAAAATCTTTTGTAGTTACTCAGCCTGGTACATTTGTACTTTCCCCTCCCTCCCTTTCTTTTTCTTATTAGCAGCATGGAGGTAATTTAAATTATAAGATCCCATTATTCCAGTAGCCTTCAGAACTTTAATCTCTTTTAAAATGCAGGTGCTTTGAGCATTGTGATATTATCAGTAATTGGCGTAATTGTGTTAGCATTAAGTAGCCAAGATACACTATGAGCGCTGAGCAATTAATTTTATCTTTTTCTAGATAGATGTGGACTTCTTAAATTTGAATTTAATTGTGAGAAGTCTGTTTCTGCCTCTTCTTGCCAAATACATAATGAGATTAAAAGTGAAAACAAGTCATTAAGAGGGACTCTTGAAAGACCTGTACAACCATAGTATTTTGCCTCTATTTTTATACCCAGGTATACTCCCAGCCCTCTGATTCATTAATTTTCCTGAGGACTTTCCTCAGCATCTGTCATTCTGTTTCAAGATAAAATAGAACAGCCTTTGTGACCTCCCAAACTTGTCCCCTATTTAGGAACAGGATTTACCCCCGCCCTAGTGGAATTTGATACTAATTAAATAATAACCCAGGAATCATAATAAATGGCCTTTAGATCCTCATTGCGCATTTTCTATATCTCCTGTATAACTTATTACTCTGTTTAACAGTCTGAAATAGGATTCATTTATTCTGTTTGATGGAGTGAGGAAACGGAGGCTGATAAAATGTGACTTGTCAGTGGTCATACTAGTAAATGGACATGCTGGGACTTGAACAAGAGTCTTATGCTTTATAGTGCTTGGCTCTCTTGTAATCTGGGAAGTGGCCGCTTAAGGAAGAGATGGCAACGCTGATTCAGATGGTCTTGCTTTTCTTTTTTTTTTTTTTTTTTTTTTTGCGGTACGCGGGTCTCTCACTGCTGTGGCCTCTCCCGTTGCGGAGCACAGGCTCCGGACACACAGGCTCCGCGGCCATGGCTCGCGGGCCCAGCCGCTCCGCGGCATGTGGGATCTTCCGGGATCGGGGCACGAACCCGTGTCCCCTGCATCGGCAGGCGGACTCTCAACCACTGCGCCACCAGGGAAGCCCGTCTTGCTTTTCTAAAAGAGAGCTGATAAACACTGACTCTAACTTCACCTGTATCTCCAGATCTTTTCCCATTCCTCTCTACCCAGAGCTTAGGGGGTTCTATTGTTGTTGTTGTTTTTTCCATGTTTGAAATTACACTTCCTCTGTGTTAGTGACTAGATTTAGCTGTGTTTGCATCATTGTGATTTGTTTTCTGCTGCCAACATTCTAATGGCATATTTTAATTTACAGATATCTTATGTCAGGTCTTAATGAACAGTATCTTTTTGAAAGGTCAGATTAGCATATTTTAACTTCTTAGAGTAAAAAACAACATTTCTGGTTTACCCCTAGGACATAGTTTACATCCCAGAAAAGAAATAATAAATTAAAAAATTAATAAATGATGTATATAGCTCTCTTCATACTCCACTACCCTACATACTGTATGACCACTGTACATGGCCCCCCAACTTCCCCACCCCAGTTCAGGATAACTTACTGAAAAGCTTATATTATAAAAGACATGGGCAAATCCATATACACTTTATATATTAAATATTTTTGTAATACTCCCCAGATGGAAATAAGTTTATTTTTCTTATTTTTGGAACATTTAACGTTGAGGCTCTCTTTAGCTAGGATTTATATGTTACACGGAGAAGAGCATAAATTAAAATTTAGAGTATATTTTCAGTGGGATATGCTGGATAAAATATTTATTTTGTCTTCAACAATTGAAGTATCTGTAGTGATCTATAACTTCCCCTTTGTAGAATTGTGTCAAAGCATCAGGAGAAGGGGGAGAAGGTGGGGGAGAGGGAGGGGGAGGAAAGGGAGATAAACTGAGTGATTTTTTTTTTTTTTTTTTTTTTTTTTCCCCGGTACGTGGGCCTCTCACTGTTGTGGCCTCTCCCATTGCAGAGCACAGGCTCCGAATGCGCAGGCCCAGCAGCCATGGCTCACGGGCCCAGCCGCTTCGCGGCATGTGGGATCCTCCTGGACCAGGGCATGAACCCGTGTCCCCTGCATCGGCAGGCGGACTCTCAACCACTGCGCCACCAGGGAAGCCCCTGAGTGGTCTTTTCTTTTATAAGTAAGGAATGGAATGATATATGCATATTTTCTTAATACACAATGCACTGCCACTTCTGTCTGTTTTAAACAGTTGCAGTGGCTTGTGAACTAAGAATGAAAGGGTAACTAGCTTTGATGTTAAATGCCAAGGAAAAGTTTATGGCCAAGAGAGGACTAGGAATGGAGATAAATGTGCATTAGGATTTTCATTTTTTCAAAACGCTCTCTCTTTTCCTTCATGTCTATTATAAAATAAAAACTATCTTCAATTGGAAATTGTGAACTTTAAAGCAGTGGTTCTCAAGCCTTACAAAAATCAGGAAACTTTTATTTACTACTAAAAGATTTCAAAGATTTTGACTTGTTCAGAGTTTTACTTCTCATTTCTGATGATTGGTAATATTTAGTGACAGAGTCACTATTTAATATCACTTAACTGGATATATATTATAAAGAATCACCACAGCATTTTCCCGTATTTGTAAAATAGTAGTACATGTATGAGTGGGACAGGGGTTCAGTCTACCGACTTCTGCCAGGATCCTGAAGTCCACAGGTTGGGACTCAGGACTGAAGTAAAACAACTGCTCCAGGCTGAAAATGCAGCAATGGTGATGTACATTATGTTAGCCATCAGGTTATAAAGATTCCCGAGTGGAATTTTTCATCTTTGTTGTACATTAAATAGGTAATGTGTAAAGTCCTGACTTTGGATCTGATCTTGTTTCTGGGTTAATTGTTTTCATGGTCAGCTTTGAGGTCCTGTAGTTCGTCAGTCACAGATAACTGGAGTTCTCCTAAGAGCGTCCTCCCGACATTCTGCCTACAGTGCTTCCTTACGTTTGTCAAGTCAGGACTCCGACGCCCGGGTCACCACTGTCGTGACTGCTACCATCTGCATGCAGCCTTATATTCATTTCGTAGAAGCTAAAAGAGCCTTCCCAGTCTTAACCTTTACAGTGTTCAATAAGTGTATAGAAAGAGAGAGATTATTTACCCTGTTCTGTAGTGGGAAAAGCTGACATACACGTTCATATTGAATCTGTCTCTCTGATTTCCATGCCCATTGCTGAGGTTTTGGTGTTCTGTTTAAGGCAGATTAGGCAGGGCACCAAAATCTGTTAGGGTTAGTGCATGATGCTCTTTTTTCTGGTTAAAAAAAAAAAACTTTCTATTTATTGAATGTTTTATATGGATTATCTGTAATCTTCCTGGTATTGTGCAGGGTGGGTAATATCCCCCTTTTATAGGTAAAGAAACGGAAGCAAGTGGAGATTGTAATTTATCCAGGTCACATGGACAAGCTGAGGCCTGGCCTCGGATCCAGGTTTGTCAGTCCCCAGGCTAAAACATTTCTGTCATCACATCTGCTTCTTTCTCTGTCCTTAACCTCACCTGTGAAGAGAAATGAGAACATTTTGTTTAGTCTTACCTACCTTTTCAGCAAAGGTTCGGTTAAAATCATACAGAACATGCCGACTTTAGGAATAGGGACGTGAAAGGGTCAACATTTTTATAAGTATTTTTGGCTTCCATGCAGTATGTATGCTCTTTTCCCCCCCAAGGAACGTATACTTATATTCATGAGTGTATTGAATCTGTTGGTAAGAGTTTTTTGAGGTAGTATTGGCCACAAGCAATATTGCTGGATCTTAGGACATAGCATACTAATGTTACGAGGAACTGCACAGATTGTTATCAGTTTTATATCTCCACCAGTTCTACATGATGATTTCTTTTTTTATTAACAAATTTCCTGATTTTTGCTCTCCATTAGATGTTCACTGTGGCTCATGGTTGAATTTTGCCTTGTTTTGATGTATAAGTGAGGTTGAGCGTCTCTTCAGGTACTTAATTTCCCTTTTCTGTGAATTGGGTCTCTTCCCCTTTCCTTGTAAGAAGTTCCTTGAAAGAATTCTTGTGGAGTTCCTTGTATATTCTAGAAGTTAATGCCTTGTTAGCTGTGGATATGGTGAATACTTTCTCCCAGTATGTCACTTGTCTGGTAAGTTTGTGTGTGGTGCCTTTCAGTAACAACAACAACAAAATCTTTAATTTTAATGTAGTTGAACCCACCAGTTTTTAACATTATTGTGGTCTGTGTATTTTGAGTCATTTAAGAAATGCTTCCGTATTCTAGGCTCATATTATAGTCTCTCTTCACTTTCTTAGCTTTATAGGTTTACTCTTGGGTTTTTAAACGATTCGAAGTTTAAGATGTAAGGTGTAAATTCTTTTTTTTAAAAACATCTTTATTGGAGTATAATTGCTTTACAATGGTGTGTTAGTTTCTGCTTTATAACAAAGTGAATCAGTTATGTATATACATACGTTCCCATATCTCCTCCCTCTAGAGTCTCCCTCTCTCCCACCCTCCCTATCCCACCCCTCTAGGTGGTCACAGAGCACCAAGCTGATCTCCCTGTGCTATTCGGCTGCTTCCCACTAGCTATCTATTTTACGTTTGGTAGTGTATATATGTCCACGCCACTCTCTCATTTTGTCACAGCTTACCCTTCCCCCTCCCCATATCCTCAAGTCTATCCTCTAGTAGGTCTGTGTCTTTATTCCTGTCTTACCCCTTCATTTTTATTTTTTAAAAACTGTTCATCTTGTGAGCCAGTTTCTTCAACACTATTTACCAAATAATCCACTCTTTCTCCATAGATTTTTGGTGCCACCTGTAGCATATAAGTGTACATTTATACAGATCTCCTTCTGAGATCTCTGTTTTGTTCAGATGGCTTATTTGTGTGTTCCTGGGTCGTTGATTCACTTTTTTAAATTACTAGGGCTTTGAAATATGCCTTATCTTACCCGTACACTTATATGACTTGATCTTATTATCATGACTGATATAAATTTAAAAGTTCAAAACTATTTGAGATCATTTTGGGTGGCTGTCTTGCCCTTATTTGTATGTGCTAGCCCTTTACATCTGCAAATGTGTTTTCGAGAAATGTGTTTACTCCTTCAGGAATATTATTTATTTAGTAGCATAATTTAACATAACCCTAACTTTCCTGACATTACACTTTCTTCTCGATTTTATTATTATTTCTTTTTTTTTAGCAATCACGGCTCCCTTTCATGCTTGGTCATCTATGTAGGGCAGTGGGTGTTTCACTTCAAAGTCCTCTCTTCTTCAGTGATCTGTGCGTGCTCATAGAGCTGGGATATGCATTCCTGATATGGCTTTTGAATGAATGTTTTATGAGGTGTGATGCCATAATATGTGGCTGAATACTCTTGAAAGCCTGTTAATTATAGATGTTTGCTTATTATTGGGAAAACACTGCCAGTTTCAGCTCGGGTTTTCTCCAAGCTTTACTTTGCTTCACTCTGTTACCAGCTCGGGGGTCTCGTTCTCTCTCCAGTCTCCAGTGTATGTCACACCAAATGCTAGGTTGCTTTATTTGAGAAGCAGGCATTTACATGTCTTTTTTGTCTGCCGTTCTTAAGGTGCTTTATGGATATAGTAGAGGGACGCAGTCCACCTACTGAAAGGTACTAAGCTTGCATAAAGTCTGATAAAATGATAATGTAGAATGTTCTAGAGTCCAAAACCTGCTTATAAGACCAATGTCCTTGGGCTGTTGGAATTGTTCTCCTATTGTGCTTTAAACAGGAGCTATTCACCTGCGTTTAATGACAACAGCCCCAGCCTCTGACCTGACCGACCTCACATCCTCAGCAGGGGACTTCATCAATGTGGACATTTTCCATTTCTCATTCAGGTTCCTCTGTGATCACCTCACCAGCTGTCAGGTGCACCTGTCTTACCAGCTCCTCCTTCTTCAATTATTCTAATGTAATTGACAGCTATACTACTTCATTCATTCAGCAGACATTTGCTGAGTTCCAAACTATTAAATCTTAGTTCCCTTATCTCTCCTCCTCCTATCTGCTGTACACCCGTCGTTGTGCTAAATTCTGAAAATACAATGTGAGTATGACACAGTGCCTGACCTTAGAAGATAGACACAAATCATTAACTGGAACTTAGAATGTGGAACACTTTATAGCAATACCTTGTAATAAATAATAATAGAGAGTGGGGCACAGAGGAGGGAGTGCTTTGTTCTTTCTTGTTTGTGAGGAAAGAATTCATGCCGGAGGTGACTTTAGTGCTAAATATTGGAGGGATAGGCTTATTAGACTGAACAGGGAAAAAAAAAAAAAAGGAAGAAGAAACAGCCCAGGTTCAGAGCCCGGTAAGGAGCACCAGGTATGTGGGCCTGGAGCAGAGGGGCCGTGGTGCAGAGGCGAGGAGAGCAGGAGGTGCATTTTGGTTCAGATTCTTGGTCCAGTCCTGTCTAGGGTCGTACACTGCTATTTCTGGAAGTGTGGACTTTTTCCTGGTAGCATTGTGGAATCATCGAGGGTGAAATAAATGCTTAAGTCACTGTCTTAAGGTATGTGAAAGGAAAGCAGGGAGAAGCCCAGTGGCGGTTGAAATAATCCAAGTAGAAATAATGAGGACCAGACCTAAGGCGATGATGGTGGGAAAGGAAAGGAGAGGATGGATTTGAGAATCACTTAGGAGAAAGAATTGTTTGCTGATTTGGTAGAAAGTGGGAGGGGAGTAAGAGGGAAGAAGGAGAAAGGTGACTCTTGATGTTTCTCCTTGGGAAGATTCACTGTCTGAGGGTGTCATTCATCGGGATGGAAAACAGCAGAGGAGCAAGTTTGGAGAGAGAACAGTGAGTTCAGTTTGAAGTAAAGTTGGGGTGCCTGTGGGCACTCAGCTGATCTTGAGAGACCCAGACCCCAGGAGAGAAGCCAGGGCTGGAGATGTGTATTGTGGAGGGACTGGAACTGGTGGTTCCAGCCATGCACATAGTTGAAATTCCCAGGGATGGCCCAAGGACCGAAGACAACAGACAGAAGAAGGGGAGAGAGAAAGAGGACCAGGGAAATCCACAAATACAGATGGTAATATTAAGCACCAGGGTTTTTGGTGGTGTTTCCGTATATTATGTCAGAGAATTTTTACAATACCCCATGAAATAATTATTGTTATTGTCCTTTACAGATAAACTATCTAAAGCTCAGGTAAGCAACTTGCCAAATCGCCCAAGTGTTACATAGGGAAAACTGTCAGGTGTGTTCAAGGCCACAGGAAGTTCAGGTAAAGATTGAAAATGGGAGATGAATTTGGTGATTAGGTATTTAGTTGGTAGAGAGTTCTAAAGGCTAAATCTAGGTTGTCATGGGTGAACAGAGTAGGAGTTGAGAAGCAGGGGCACTGAGTGTGTGTGTGTGTGTGTGTACACATTTGTCCATGGAGGAATATATTTTGTGTATCATGGTAACTAGAGCTTATATCTTAGTTGAGAGTAGTGGAGAGGAAGTGACTGAAGGTAGAAGAGAGAATAACTAAGGGAGTCAGTTTCCAGAAAAGATAGGGTGGACAGGGCCTGGAGTGCAGGCTTGTCTCGGGAGGGAATAGGGACGTTCATTCCTTTGAGACAGGAGAGGAGGAGGGAAAGACACATGTAGCTGTGGATGAGTACACACGTGGAGGCTGCGAGGAAGTTGAGAAAGTTCCTTCCTGACGGCTTGGGTTTTCTCCGTGAGGTAGGAGCAAATGAAATCTGCCGAGAGCGAGGGGACCTTGAGAAGACAGTCGAAAGTGAGTTCACAGTTAACTTGGGAAAAGGAGCTCGCTGACTGAGGACAAGTAATAGTCCTGTATCATTGAGGGCCCAGCTGGGGTTTTGTCAGTGAGGATTCGATGCTGCTGGTGGTGTTTTTTTGTTTGTTTGTTTTTCTGGTTGATAGAGGAAGATGAATACCATGAATGACCTTTTAAACTAAAACACACAGCCCTTGCCTGAAATGTTAAGTTTAGATGGTGATTTAAGGAAGCTTCAGGATGTTGGGTCCGGGGGTGGGGTGTGGAGGGAACAAAAATTGGGCTTAGGGAACTTGTGTTCTAGTCTTAGTTCTTTCAGTAACAGAGAATGGGTTTAGGGAAGTCAGCTAATCCCTCTGAGCCTCAGTTTCCTCATCTTTCACTGGAGGAAGTTACTCTTCATGTCCCCCAAGTCTCTCGTAACTCTTAGGACTTCTGTGAGACTTGTACATCATTGGACAAAAATGAATGGACAAAAGAATAAGAGTAGTTAGATTCCTGTCATTTATCATTCATGAGTCCTGATAACAGCTCTAATGCCAGTGGGTATTGACAACGTGAGACTAGGACAGCCGTCAGGTGACTGTGTCCAGGTCTCTGCCACTGGGCTGCACCTGGCAATGGGAGAGAGGTAGCAAGGCAGGAAAGGGGGAACAGAGCATGGAGCTATAATGGGAGTTGGGCAAGGGGCGGACAGGGTGGGTTTGCTGCGTGCCACAGCTCCCTGAGACATCACTTCGTAAGGGTGGTCATAGTCTTTGCGTTCATCATCTACATTGTTTCTTTCCCTATATGATTGCGTTTTATTTTCACTGGGTTTATTTCTCCCTCTTAGTTATAAGTGTGCCATGTGGGAGAGAATTCAACAGTTGAAGGAGGTTAAGCATGATTTGTAGCATCTTACCTTAAATGTCCTTTCTCCTTCCCATCTCCTTCATTCCACCTTGCTTTTCTTTGCCCGTAGAGAAATCAGAAACAGTTTGGAGCATTTCATCACTCTTCTCAGCTAGCTATGTTCTTTCCCTGGAAAGTTTATTCTTCAAAGCCATTAACTGTTTCTGTCTCCTATTAAGAGCAGGGATGGCAACTTAAAGCCCAGGAGGGTGTGTGACCCTAGCATTAAAGGGTGAATCCACATCAGGTGAGTGACTCAGAGATTATTGTAGTGATTTAACATGGCTAAGCAGGTGATAGGACACTCTTTTTAAAATTAAACCTTTAATATTTCTCTATGCTGTTACATATTTGAGAGAAACTTGGGCATTTCCTTTTGTCTTCATTAAGCTATTGCACAACTTAATGCTTGGAAAATTCTTCACAGGAAGAAACAGGGTGTAACAGTTCGTGTGAGACATTTTTTGAAAATTCGCCTTTTTAGTTAGCTTAAGTCTGAGAATATTCTCTCCACCCCCCTGCTCTAATTTCTTTCAGAAAGTGTTAATATCTCCACATAACTAAATATTCTTCAAAGAGAGACATACTTAAAAAATTAAAACCATTTAAGCACAAAATTAAAACATAGTCTATAAATGTGTTCTTCCATTTCCGGAGAAACAACAGGAAGGATTTGCTTTCTCAAAATAAACTAAGTAGCCTGACTGTGAACTCAGAGTAGTAGAGATCAAAGATTCCAGCACCATCACACAATGGGAAATTTGCAGTCTTTTTTTCTAACCTCGGAAAATCAAGTCTAATACTTCTTTTTTTGAAACACAAGGAACCAGGATGTGTATATACAATTTAGAAACATACCTTTGACATATGTGAAATTGTGTAACCTAAATATGTCTAGGAGAGTCTGTTTCCAAGATGTATTTAATCAGTATGGGCATGTTAGACATGCAACCATGGAAAGTGTCCTTCAGCATTAAACTTAGAATGGAGAAAAACCAACTGAGTTTCTATATATCCATATAGCGTCTAAACTTGAACTTGCTAGGTTAGTGAATTATTTCATAGCTTGGCTAGTAAGAAAAGTTGAGCAGCTCATGTTGACCATGGAACTACATTGAAGAAGGAATCTGCTAGGATAATCATAGTAATAATAGTATATGAATTCCCAGGCAGGAATAGGGACATTTGTTAATATTTCCCTACTTCCAGAAACGAGGAGTGGGAGCCCATTTTAAAGAAAGGAAATCAGTTGTGTTATGGTTGCCAGATTTTTGTTTCTGAGCTATCAGCAAGATTAGGGAGAAAATATGTGTTATTCATCTGTCATTAATTTATAGGCTCAAAGAATATACAATTTTATATTTCTTAAATATAACATAGGTCAACATTTTGAAATGTTGAACAGTGTTTATATGTATTGGGGAAATTATGTATACATTGAGAACTTGATAGACTTTCTCAGTAGACTTTTTTCTTTGTCTTTCAAGAAAAGGTAGAAAAACAGATCTCAAAGTAGTAGACAGCCCATGATCTCAGTTTCTTTCTCAGTCTCTTTATTTTTAACCTAAGTCTTTTATATTTACAGTGCGTCTATTGTAGATAACAAATACGGGGTCTTTTTTAAATCTCCTCTGACAATCTGTGTCTTTTAATTGGTATATTTAGATGATTCACATGTGATTATTGATATAGTTGGATTAATATCTACCATGTTTGTCCAACTGCTTTCTATTTGTTGCATTTGTTCTTTGTTTCTTTTTTCCCCTTCTTTTTCTGCCTTCTGTGGTTTTAAGTGCACATTTTATATGGCTCTATTTTGTCTCCTCTCTTAGCATTTATTTCCTTTACAGAATTTTTTAGTCCTGGCCCTGGAGGTCACAATTGATCTCTCACTTTCTTAAACAGCAACAACAACAAAAACAAACCAGAAAACAAAACATCTGTGTGTGTATGCATAGAAAAAAATTTGGAACGATATATACCAAGATATTAAGAGTAGTTATGTCTGAGTGTCAGGATTGTAGATGATTTTTACTTTCTTTTTTTATAGTTTTATGTATTATCTAGTTTTTTTTTTTTTTTTCTTTTTGCGGTATGTGGGCCTCTCACTGTTGTGGCCTCTCCCGTTGCGGAGCACAGGCTCCGGACGCGCAGGCCCAGCGGCCATGGCTCACGGGCCCAGCCGCTCCGCGGCATATGGGATCCTCCCAGACCGGGGCACGAACCCGTATCCCCTGCATCGGCAGGCGGACTCTTAACCACTTGCGCCACCAGGGAGGCCCTTATCTGGTTTTTTAAAATAACAAACAAGTATTGCTTTTATAATCAGAAACAACGAGGCTGTTTTCATTTTGAAGAAAAGGAAAAGGAAAATCAGAGCAGAACAAGCTGAAAATCTCCCATGGTTCTGAAATTTATACCCTTTCTCTGCTTCTAGCTTGAGCTAAGCACATTGTCCCACTACACCAGCACTCCACAGGTAGGAAATAGGAAGGGGCTTCGCTGCTTCTCACCTTGCCCTGGGAAGGTTATCAATTCTTGTTCTCTACCATCTGTGTCTGTACAATGAGAATGAACCTTCTGAATGACTTAGCATCAATTCACCCTGTGGTTTGACATAAAGAAGTTTTCCATCTAATACAGAGTAAACCAAAACCCTCTATTTCTGCATAATTAAGTTTTCCTCTACATGGAATGTCTCTATGCCTCTTAACCGTCTTTCAAAAAATAATAAGCAGAATAAGAACACTCGAAAACTAGTTTAAAGTATAGCTTTCCATGTAAAACTTGTAATAGTTCTTATGGTTTGCTGGTATGATACCCGTTCTCTTTTTGGGCAGGGTGGGGAGGGGAGTGTTTAGGGCTGGTACCTATGGTAATAGGTGAAGATACTGTAACTAGTGTGAGGCTGTTGTTCTGTCTGGATTTGGGGGAATTCAGTCCCCCTTGTGAAGTTTTAGAGAAAACTATCACTCCTGTTCTTGCATTGTTAATTATATCCTCTGAATTTACTTGTGCATGTAAACTAAACCCAATTAAGGTTTAGGAAAGTTGCATGGCTCAGTGCAAACAGATGAAATGTAGATTTTTTTTAAAAATGGTTTTTAATACCAAGTCACCTGCCGGGTGTTTTCAAGAAAGTCATAAATTTTGTAAATACTGCAGTTTGTTAGCCTGTATAATTGGGACTATTATCTTTTGCTGCCTAACTGCTGCATTCAAGTAAACAAAAGACAAGTGGAGCTTTTTGTGTCTTCTGAAAGAAGAGAGTCTAAAAAAAGCAAACTCTTTTTTCTCTGCTTCCAAGTGAAAACCTATAGTTCTCCATTTTAATGTATCTTATACGTGTCAGGAAATTTTATTTAAGGTTAGAAACGAAGTAGCAGTCATATTCTGTTTAAAGCTAATAGAATTATACATTTTGATTTATACAAAAAAATTAGAAAAGTTATGAAATAAGTGTAAAAAAGAATTCATTCACAATAATTTATTATTGCAACTATGTTAAAATAGATACAAATTTTGAAGGGAATACAAAAACATAAATATTGCTATTTAAGGAATTATAAGTAAAATTTAACAAGCTTTCTTTATAATATTCTGATGTTAGATATTTTACAAGAAATAGAGAAGTCAGAAATCAAGTCTCTGGGATGCTTACTAAGATAAGTTGGAAAAGGTATTGAATTTTTATATTTGCAGTATAAACCATATTAGTAGACTGTTCAGTAGATGTGGGGAGTAAGGTAAGTAATCTTACTCTTTTTTTAAACCCATTTCTGAATGAGAGACTTGATACATGGAGATAATAGTGGAGAAACAATGATGAAAAGTCCAGGGCTTGTTACCACGTTAGCACATTTATTTAAGCATTATCTCTGTTGGCTTGGTGCCTTTGACCTGCTGCTGCTGGTCCCTTTACTCTGGTTTTAACTTGTCAAAGTCTACATTGTAACATTCTCTCTGCCTTTTTGTTCCTCAGGTATAGCTGTGAAAATTACTTAAGTGAGAAATGGTGTGGGGGTAAGAATTGTGAATGGAGGAAAGATATAATCCTTTCATTATTTAAGTACAGGGAAGAAGGATTATCTGCAGCCCTGAGCTTTCACCCCAAAAGAACTGATAGTATAATAGGTCATCTTTGCTTTTATAAATATAAACCATAATGCTTTAATAACTACTCTTAGGAAAAAGTCAAGAGGCACTAATTTTGAGCTACCTTTTCATCCTTTTATTTCATGATGATTCCTCTATGTGTTTCCTTAATCATTTGCTCTTTGAAAGAAGTATGAGCTTGTGATCAGTCCTGCCACAAAGACCCAGTATGAGATCTAGATATTAGAACAGTGCATTGACAAAGAGGCCAACTCCAATTTTATGCTTTCAGGAAGTGGTTGTAAACAGTGAAGTGAAAATTTAAAAATTGCAGAAATGATTTTGGCAGTAACCTATAAAAATACTGAGCGTTAAAATAATCCTTATATACTTGCCAAATTGATATACATTTTATAAATACATATAATGAATAAAATATAATATATGAAGTATTTTATATATTTGCTAAAATAAAGTTCCCTGCCTTTTTTTTAGTGTTTAATTCTAGATGAGTAATTCTTATGTTTCAGGATGCAGTAACACTTAGACCGAAAAGCAACATTTTTACAACAGTTTTAAAATACACTTTACCAAGTAATATTCCCACTTTACGGATGGAACCTAAAAGCCAAGCAGTAAATTTAAGTAGTAGGTCACACATTAGATGAGCTATTCATTCCTACGTAAGCTTTCATCAGAGTTGGGAAAGAAAGCTTACAAATCTCCTACTTAAGGCAGGCTTTTATCTGAACCATTCTAAGATTAAGGGAGGGTACATTTTCAGCTTTTCTAGAAGAAATAACCTCTGCACTCTGATCTCTTTCAAACTAATCATATTTTAAAGTAAATACTTCATGCTAAAACTTAAGGCAACTGATTTCTTTCTTAATAGAAATAGATGTACATCGTCTTCTGTGAAATAACTAACCAAAGACAAGCCCACGTTCAACCTTCTCTGTAGTAAGTTTACTAATTCCAAAGCTTGTTACCCTTACCTTACAAGTGCTATTTTTAAAAAAAGAAAATTTAGAGGATTTTTTGAGATTAAAAAAAAAATTTTATAGGATATTTTGATTCCTTGAAAACTTTCTTAACATTTTCCATTCCTCCGTTTAGTTGTTATCCATAGGGGCTTTGACAGGAAACGTCATTTGCTGCAGATGTGATGATCTCCTGGGATAAAGGCAGGTGGAAGTTGCTGGGAGACAGACTTCAGCTTAATATGGGGAACAGATCTCCTTTAAAGCCAGGCAGAGCTGGGCTCAACTGCCCGGCACTGTCCAGGTCCCAGCACCGAGGGCACAGAGGCTGTCCATGCTTGACCAAGGGTGTAGAGAGACCTGAAACCTCCCATGGGAGCGGGCCCAGAGATGCCCTCTGAGGTCACAAAGTACATATTCAGTCACAAGCTTTGTGCTGGAAAAAACTTGGTTCAAGTACCAACTCTTCTGTGTATTGGCTGTGCAACCCTAGGAAAGTAATCTAGATTCTCTAAGCCTCAGTTTGCTCATCCTTGAAATGAGGATAAAATGATGTGAGGCCTATCATGTGAATTTAGATCAATAGATCTAAAGATCAGTAGATCTAAAGCACTTGGTGTACTTATTCCTTCTGATTCTGTAGCTTTTTACTCTCTGCCCCTTTTCTGTTCTTCTTCTGCCATCACATCCATTCTTTTACAGTCTTTATTTTCTCTCCGGTTCTCTGCCTGTACCCTACGGCCTAGGGATGCCCTGAGCTCCTTCGGTAGCTTTACCATCAGTGTCTGATTCCTGGGCAAATCAATGAACAGCTGGTGATCCTCTGTGTCCTTTGGATTTGGCACGAGGAACAGCACCAAAGACCTTTAAAAAGCCAAGATACATTGCTGCGTTAGCTTTCCTATGTGCTTTTACTATGGCACTTTCAGCTTCACAGTTGGTGGTCATGAAAGCACTAAATGGAGTTGGATATGGATATAGATGGAGAAAAAAATTTTTATACAACAGGTTATAAAAGTAAAAATCTGTGTTGGTAGCATTTAATTTTTCCTCTATTTAAGTCTCTGTTTTGGGGTCGGGCTCCTAATTGTGAATATTATATTTGAGAGAGAAGAAAAACATCAGGACCACAGGGCCAGAAGCATTCTTTTTAACAGGAACGCTTAACATAACTTTAGGGAATTGGGTACTAAGGGGGCAACATAAAAAAATTTATTTACTACATGCTATTTGAAGACCCACTTGCTTGACAGAGTGATATCCCTTAGAAATGTGATGGAAACTCATTAGTACATCTTGACTAAGAGGATCTGGTTATATCATTAAAGAAGTACAGGTTATTAGAGCTGGAAGGCATCTTTGGGACCACACAATTCAATGATTTTCTTTTATAAATAGTGAAATGGAGAATCAGAGGCATGAAGTTTCTTGTTCCTTGAAACATAACTCTTTGTATTTAAAAAAGGCACAGCAGGGAGATGTGGCCCCTACCACTGTAGCTATTTTCTTACATTCCACTGCAGTACCATGACTCCTGCCTCTGGGCCTGGAGTCATTTCCCTGTGGCTCAAAGGCTCTACTCTGTTAGCCCTGATTGCTGAGTAATGCAGTGATGCGAAACTTCCTGTGTTCTTACTCAGATTTTTTCTTTTGTTCCTGTTCGATGATTTTATGAAATCTTTGGTTTATTGGATTGCTCTGGCCCAGGAATAATCTACATAGGCAAATATTTAGACAGTTTAGTTTTCCTGTGTTTGACAGTTTTATGATCTCTTACTCTGTGCCAGGCACAGTTATGTTTTTAAGTAGTTTACGTGAGTTAACTCGAGGAGACAGGTATAATTATCTATATCCAGTTGTCAGATCAGAAAACTGAAGCTTACAGGGCTTCAGCATTTGTTCCAGATTCTACAATTTGTAAGCTAGAACTAGATGCCAGGACAGTTTTTCGGACCATATGTTCATCATCTCTGCCTTGTCTGCATTTTCTGCTCCCCTTACTGCCTGTGTAATGGGGAACAGGGCGTAGAATTGAAGATCTCATGGCAAATGATCCAAAGAGGATCATCTGGCCTAGCCTCTTGGCTACCAACAAATGAGGTATGATATCATACATGAGGCATTCGAGGCCTTGTTTTTATTTATTTATTTATTTTGGTTTGGTATTTCTAAGTAAAAGTGGTCTTTTAGTTTTTCATTATTATAGAAGTAGTAAATCCTCATTGTAAGAAAGTATGAAAACATAAGAAATAATGGAGAAAATTAAAATATCCTTTATAGCTCTGATGATTAAAAGTGGGTTCAAATCTCAGCTGTATCACTTGCTAGCGCTGTTTGACTTTGGGCAAATTTTATAGCCGAAATTTCCATGCCTCAGTTCCCTGTGCATAAAACAAGAGTAGTCATAGTGCCTGCCTCATGCAGTAGTCAGGATTAAGTGGGTTTTTATTTGTGAGGCATTAGAATAGTGCCTGACACATAATAAGAATGACATGAGTGTTGATTAAATAAATGATCACCCATGTCAGTAGTCTTCCCATCTGTGGCCCCTGGGGAAAGAAGTAGAGGCAGACCCAGAAGGTAGATTGTGCAGTGCCGTGAATGGATAATGGGCCAAGTTGTGTGGAGACAGGCAGTGGAGAGTGGCCCGAGACCCTCTGCTTCTTTTGCTTCCTTAGTAATCCTAATAAAGTGGCACATTAATAAAGGTCTGTCTCTCACTTTCATGATACTAAAAGTGATTCTCCTCTTTCTACTCCTTGCTTTTAGGGAGCCCACAGAAGCCAAGCCTGTTTATTTGAGATTTTTCTCTTGTAGGCTATGCCAGACATGAATTTCCTTTCATGTGATATTTTCTGTGGTCTGTGTTAGTTTAGTTCTTCCTTTGTTTTCTTGTGCTTTGGTGTGAAGAAGATGTCCTGTTTATAGAGCCTTGGTGTCTTTCATGTATAATGCATTCTTAAGCTAACTCTAGTTGCTCTGACCCTTTGAGATTTTTAAATTGCTTTGTTCTGGTTTCTAAGCATTTTTGAAATATTAAAAATGTTCATGACGGTGTGGGTCATGGGAAAACTTTCCCAGAGTTGTTTGTTCTTAGCAAATTGTGAATTTGCATGGAGAGGTTTAATGCTGGGTTCAATTCTGCCAGGTGCATTGGTCACTTGAACTTGAATTCCCAGTTCTGTTGATACTTAAATCCATGTTTCTAAGACATGAAGTGCAGAGTGGGAGCCTCTTAAACCTAAGTACCTATGTTGCCTATTGTCCCATCAAAGAAAGGTCTTAAGTAGTGCTTGGGTTTGCATTGAAGCACCGTGTCAATAGTAAGGATCAAAAGATGTGTCTGTTCTCAGATTTTTGTCTTTGAACCAAGGCTTTCCAAAAAAGAACGCAGGCTTGTTTTGAATATTGCCGCCTCTGGGTGTGAGTGATTATGCAAGTCATTAGTGTTTTTTTAAACTATTCATAATAGGTTCAGAGGTATGAAATTGCAAGAAAAACAAAAAATACTTTTTCAAACAGCTTGTACAAAGCAGCCTTTGAATGCAGGTGGTCCTCAACTTAAAAGGATTTGCGATTCTTCCTCCTGGTGAAAGACACCATCCACCATTCCCACTTGGCCATTTCCCATAATATAGCCTTCTCATTTAACTCCAACCTGCAGTGAGTTGCCAAGTTGTCTCAATTCTATCTTAAACTTAAACATTTTATCCATTATGTCTTAAAACTCTCCAGTGTGCTGCTGCAGTGCAGAACTCCTGTGAGGCCACCATCCTGTCTCGCCTGGCCTGCTGAAGCGGCCTCCAGCTGCCCTCTCTGACCTTGACCTCCAGTGCTCTGTACAAGCTGAAGTTGAGGGGTTTTTGCAAAACAAAGCTCAATGTCACTGACCTGTGTAAAACCCTCCAGTGACTTATTGCCCTCAGAACTCCTGCCTAAGGAGTTAAAAGCCAGACCCCAGAAGGAGTCTTCAAGACCTTGCAAGAGGAAGTCCCTGCCTCTATCTGGAATCTACAGCTGTTGCCCTGCCTCACCCCCCAGCATATTCCAGACTTACACTCGCCTTGCAGCCTCACAGACTTTCTTTCTGTTCCTCTGATCTGCTGTGCTTTCATGAAGACAAGCCTTCAGGGTGTGTCTGATGTCAAGAAGGCTCTTTCCCCCTCTGCTGCTTCACTTTTGTCTAGCTAACTCCTACTTCTTCCCTTTTTTCTTAACTTAAATGTCATATCCTTCAGGGAGTCCTTTTTACCCCCTGAACTAAATGAAGTCCCCTTGCCATTTGTTTCTGTAGTACCTTCTACCTCTCCGGCATTTCACTTGTTACATTCGTGTGCCTTTTCTAATAGATTCTAAGCCCCCTGAAGGCATAGACATGTCTGTCTTGTTCCACACTGTATCCTAGTACCTAGCACACAGTAGGATCTTGAATGTTTTTTGAATGAATGAACATGTTCCACATCACTCCCATATTATTACTTATAGTAGCGTTTGTCAGACAGCCCACACATGCATTTCAGCCAACTCCTTCCGTTGACTTAAATTAGCTTAGCTTAATTGTACTAAATATGTACAAACATGAAGTAAAATATATACTTCTTATGCTTATAGCTTTTTTTTTTTTTTTTTTTTGCGGTACGCGGGGGCCTCTTACTGTTGTGGCCTCTCCCGTTGCGGAGCACAGACTCCGGACGCTCAGGCTCAGCGGCCATGGCTCACGGGCCCAGCCGCTCCGCGGCATGTGGGATCTTCCCAGACCGGGGCACAAACCCGTGTCCCCTGCATCGGCAGGCGGATTCTCAACCACTGCGCCACCAGGGAAGCCCATGCTTATAGCTTTTATACCACTATTAAAACATTTTTAAAATCACCAATAAATGCAAACTATTTTAAACCATTAAAATTTAAATTAAACATGATGAATGCATTTTTTGCTGAGACTAAATCACCTATGTCCATTTTTAAAAATTACTATAAAGTTGTTGCCTCGGGTCCTAATATATACTTAATGCATAAGAGTCTTTTGATTTTGATAATCGTAGTGCAAAAAATACCTGTTGGCAATAAATATGTTATTCAGAAGCACATTATGGACTTGAAGGCCTTGCTTGCTGTCATCTCAGGACCATCAGATAGCAGCTGTGCCAGTGAGCAGTCCTTGAATTACAATTTTAATGATTTTAATGATTTCCAGTTTCCTTGCTAGTACAGTCAGTGTCTTGTACATTCAAAGATAAGGCTAGCATTCCACAGTTACTGAAATCAGCATCAAACATACATCTAATTCAATGATTGCTAGAATCAGAAACAGGAATATAATGTTTGTGAATTTTAGTTCTTACAGATGTGGAAAATTTTTACAGTTTCAGCATATAGCCAAGTGTCAGACTGCTGGAGGAAGTCAGTAGATAGTAGAAATGACTCATTTACATTGTTTTGAACATAACTCGTTTTCTTATCATTGCCTCCTCTTTGTAAATTTTTGAACCACTAAAACAAAACCTTTGTTATAATACCTTCATGCCATTGTGAAGACATTATTATGAATGCCTAATGTCATTTGACCTTCATTTGGTATGACTTCATCAGTTGTGTCCAGCCTGCCTCTGCCCTTTCCTTATTAGCTTGTAGCAATTAATACAGTACAGTACTCCACTGCCTGTCATTCCATGGTATCACGAAATCAGTCTTACTCGATGATCAATAAGTAAGTGTCTTAAATTGACCTTTATCATTGTCATGTGTGTACCTGCCCGCGCTCTGTAAGCGTTGCTAAGGATCACTCAGTGCCACTGTAATCATAAATGCATACCTGGGCACTGTGTTGGTAAAGGGTTGGTTCAGATGATCCAGTGTGAAATTATATCAGTTTCTTTCAGATGAACACGGAAATGAAAACACAGGACTGAAAGATTATTTCGGAGAAGTCACAGATTCTTGAGTGTCTCTGTAGGTCTCTAGAGATCCTGAGACCCCCATTTGAGAATATTTGCTTATAGTGTTAACAGCAGACCATGTACAAACCATAGCCAGATCATTGTGTTTGTGGAGATGTTCTGGTTTATGTGGGTCATTCCCTTGATTCTCTACCTCTCTCTAGCCTGCCAGCCTGTCCCTGCATCTTACCAAGCCCCTTTTTGGTTAGAGGATGGAGAAGCCTTGTTTTCTGGTCTCTCTAAGGCCTTAGAGGCTCTCTGTTGGAGTCTCTTTCTGGCTATTTGTGGTTCCCTAGGTAACTCTGAAGCCCTATCCCTCAGGAGCACGGTGCACCTGTTGAGGAGAGAGTATAGTAAGAACACAGCAGAGGGGGTAGGGAAGGCAATGAGGATTTCAAATATATCAGATCCTTACACTTAAAAGGAAAAATTCGTGCAAATTTTGCTGATAGAGACCCCAAAGTTGTAGTCATTTTATTACATCATGGCTTTAGCCTAGGGACCTAGAAGTCACTTACTTTTTTTGCATGTATAATCTTAATAGCTTTACTGAGATAACATTCATATACATACATTTGGCCCAATGAAAGCGTACTATTCAGTGGTGTTAAGTACATTCACAGAGTTGAGCAGACCATCACCACAATCAATTTTAGAATATTTCATCACCCCAAAAGAAACCCTGTATCCATTACAAGTGATTCCCATTCTCCCCAATCCACCTAGCCCCTGGCAACTACCAGTCTACTTTCTGTCTCTGTAGATTTGCCTGTTCTGGACATTTAAATAGTATCCTAAATATGAGGTCCTTCATGACTGGCTTCTTTCACTAAGCATAATGTTGTAAAGGTCAGCCACGTTGTAATGTGTCAGTATTTCATTTCTTTTTTTTTTTTTTGCCAAATATTCCATTGAATAGATAATGCCAACAAATTTTAAGTGTATTGTTCAGTAGTGTTATACTCACATTGTTGTGAAACAGATACCCAGAACTTTTTCATCTTGCAAAACTGAAACTAGATATACTTCATTTTATTTATCCATTCTCATTTGTTGATGGCCATTTGCATTGTTTTCCACTTTGGAGCTGTTGTATATAATGTTATGAATATTTGTTTACAAGTTTTGTGTGGACATACGTTTTCATTTTTCTTGGTGTATACCTAGGAGCAGAATTGATGGGTCATATGGTAATTCTATATTTAACATTTTGAGGAACTGCCCAACTGTTTTCCAAAGTGGCTGCACCATTTTACATTTCTATCAGCAACATAAGAAGATTCAAGTTCTCCACATTCTGGCCAACACTTACTATTTTCTGTCTTTTTGATTATGGCCATCTTAGTCGGTGTGAAGTGGTATCTCACTGTGATCTTTATTTGCATTTCTCCTACGATTAATGATGTAGAACATCTTTTCATGTGAAGACATTTAGTTAAACAAATTTTTTTTCTTAAAGTTTTCCTAGACTCCTGGGGTTACAATTTAAGAAGGAAGTACACTTTTGGGGATTGGAAGATTGAGAGAAAATAACTGCCCTCATTGTGGACTATTGGCGGATCAGAATTTAAGTAGAAGCAGTTGAACACTCACGTTTTCAGGGACCTACATATGGAGTCCTTGTCCATAATAAGCAAAGGAAGGAAGAAAAGGTGGAAAATGGGCCCAAGTGTAAGAGATTCCCTTTCAAAGTGCTAAGCTACCAACACAACCGAGCCAAAGAATGGCCTTCAAATGGTGGGAAAATACAGTAGTCATCTTTATATTCCCCAGTATCTTGTTTGGTGTTTAGCACAAATTATTTATTACTTGTTTTGGAGAAGATGTATCCTTGAGTGTAGCAGACAAACCAAGAGTTTAAAATCATAAGATATGAGAATTAGAAGCTTTACATTATATAAAATGGGGCTGCAAAGTAAAGCATATGTAGATTAAATTCATAAATGCTACCAGACCTCCTCAGATTGCACAGATTCCTTCAAAAATATGTGCCTAATATCTCCCATGACTACAAACACACACACATGAAAGGCATTTATGAATTCAGTGGTGCCAGTGAGGTTTATTTATGTCAATATATCTCACCTTATTTCCCCCCTTACATAAGGCAAATTAGTTCTTGCAGTAATAAAGAGCTAATTGTTGAGTTTCCAGGATATGCCAGGCACTGTGCTAAAACCACATAATGTCATTGTGCCATTTAATTGACACAGCACTTGAATGAGGTCTGTCCTACTCTTATTCCCATATTATAGAAAAAGAAATTTAGGCTCAGCATCATTAAGGAACTTGCCCAGTATCACACCAGCCCTAAAGAGGCCAAGAGAATTCTAGGCTTCTAGCCAATGCTCTCAACCACTGAACTCAGTACAGAAAAGTCTTCCTTGTCCCACTGAGTCTTTGCAGCAGGAATTGGGAAGGTGTAGAACGCGAATTTTATGTACATATTGATGCCATTTTATTTGGATGGAGATTTTGTCATTGCTCCCCTGGCCTGCTCACTGCAGGTGCAGTTGAGTGTGGCAGGAACCTCACAGGGGGTGTGGCCATGGCTGCACCTGAAGCAGGTATTGCAGTTTCGTGTGCACTTAGGAAGTTTGGACTTGATCCTAGAACCAGCGGGGGATTTTAACCTGGGAGGGTAATGATTAGATGTTCTTTTTCTTTTCTAAAGAAATGTAACTGGTGGCATTGTGGATTATAGGCTGGAGTAGGTGGAGATGGGTGGCAGGGAGTTTGGATTAAAGCTTAGATTTGGCAGTGGGGAAGAGAGGACCAATGTGAAAGATTTCTAAGGTGAAACCATTAGGACTTGGTAACCTTGGGGATGCAAGAGTTGAGAGATAGAGGACTTGAAGATGCTTGAAGAATTCTAGCTTAGAATACATGGGCAAGGTGCCATATTGATGCAGAGTTGTAGGACTGGGTGAGAGATGAGGTGAGGAATATCAAAGCCAGTGGTAGACTTAGGTTCAAGGCCCCACTCTTGATGGTCTGAGAACCTTTGGGGTTCTCTTGATCTTGGGTACTTTAGTCAACTTAATTAGAAGATAAAAGAAGTTCAATTGTGTTTACCTGCCTTTTAGTTTTTCTAGAAAATTGATGAACATTAACAGTTCTCCTGGTATCAGGTAGTCGTTTAAGGCAAGAAAAGCATTTAGTTAACTGTTAGTGCTTTTACTAAAGTTTTCTTGTGCTTTTGCAAAATTTTCTTTTAAGTAGGAGTATTTAGAAGGGAAACTCAAGAAACAGCATTTTTTTTACTGAGCTGGTGAGAGACATTGTAGACTCTGCTCCTCCCCAACGGAATTCAGTCTGATAATGCAGGTGTTTTCCCAGTTGTAGGTCCCAACATCCATCCCTTCCTTAGCTACAGGATTCCTCAAGATACAGCTTTAGTTTAAGGGAAACAGACCCTGTAGGGAGCAGTGACAGGGTGGAACTAGGTACCCCTCCCAATTCGGCCTTATGAATATTTGTTCAGTTAGATCAGTTTTGAGTGAACCAGTGGTAGTCACGGTGTGTTATTCTTGGAACAATTAAATTTAGACTCGTACCTTCAATTTAGGCATAAAATTGAACTTTAATAATTCTACTTCAAAATCTGTTACTGAGATGAGATATTTAGTAATATTGCATTGTAGTGATAGATGATGAAGTTGCTTCCCGTGTTTAGTGCCTCAAGGTTGCAAAGTTATGTAAGCTGTTTACAGACAAAATGCTAGTGAGGAAAAGTTTTGTTTTTGTTTTTTTTTTTTTTTGCTCCTGCAGAAGGTACAGACCCCAAGCATTTAGTATGATGAATATCTTCGGTCTTCTCTTGCAGCTGTTTTATGTTTACAGAGTCAAATTATCTTATGTATATCTAGGGTTAAATGTCAGAGTTTCATGGGTGATACAATGTAACAAAGTTTCTGTTTTGTACTTTGTTAAAGAAAGTGAGTAGATGATTACCTAAGGTTAAATTGGTATTTAGAGCCTCATTAATGATTAATTAAAAACACACAGAAACACACTTTTCTTCTAAGTGCCTGTACCTAACAGTCTTTGGGGACTAAGATATTCAGGAGAGATCCTCTTAAACTATTCCTAAAAAATATGTTACACTTAGACTTACAATATGTATGAATAGAATTCAAAGCTTAGAGTTCTTAGACTATTTGCATTTACATTAATTTACATGGGGCATAATTATCTTTAGGTCTCTGATAGCACTGGAGTTCCAGTTTTTCATTAACACTCATTTCTTCCTGCTACTTACAGGAATACTAACAAGATACTTTAACTATCATCTTGAGAGTTAATGATTTATGTCAGTTGACTTCATTTTAAAACTTTCTGGTGATTTGCAGTTGGAACATGTTGATGACCCATAATATCTGGTTACCTGTGGTTTGGTATGGACGGTGGACAGATTTATTTTGATAACTTCGGTGGCTCTTTTCTGAAGTAAAACTCTGCTGAAAACTATTATGAGGTTTTTGTTATACTTTTTTTTTTTTTGCTTATTGCTTTCAGATGCTATCTCATATTTCTCCAGTTTTGCTTTTGGGCATTTGTAGCTTTTACCTTCTTCTGGCTTTGGGGCCATTATACCTCTCTTTACCTAGTATAGCTCAGTTCCTTGAATGCTCTCTTCCTTAGTACCTGGCAATCTCTTGTAGAATTTAAAATTTTTATTTTATAAGTTAGAATGTGGCTTAGGTCTGTACTTAATCACTTTCCTGAGAATATATTGTCTTCAATTTAAATGAAAGTTGTTTTGTGACAGGTACGCTAGTTGAAATGTAAGTTACCACTGACAGCAACCAGTTTGGTGCTAACTATATGGTACTTTCATGGTAAGCACTGGTTGAATGGAGTTGCCCAGAGTGCACGATGGATGGCTTATTATCTGGAAGCAGAACATAGAGAGCATTCTGTTAGCTGCTTTCAGAGATGTTGCATATCCCTTCCAGGCCAAATCACTCATTGCCAAGACATGAAGTCTGAAACTGCCCAGAGGCAGTTAGTCACCTTTCTCTAATCTTTATGGGGGCCCTTCTACTGTAGTGACCAGAACTTTGTTCAGTTGTTTGTTACAGAAGAGGCAAGACATGAATCAACCCAGTTGTATTCTGTACCAAACTCCCTAGCAGTCTGTTCTCCTTTTCCCAGCTTTGGTTTCTTCATTCCACATTTCCAAGAGAATTTCCGTAAGGATGGCCATATTGTGAGAAATATATCCAATTGATGTTGAAGGACCTCTGTGCTGTCCTTTGGAGAAACTGAACAGTATCTGTATTTAATTTCCACAGGTTGGGAGAGGATTAGTGTAGGGTTGAAATTGGGATAGAATCTTGGGGAATGTTCGGTGGGAATAGTTTGTGACCTGAGATGAATAAAGATGGTTTTTTAAGCCATATTAAGACAAGGCTTCTAGTGCAGAAGATTTACTTATTCTGTCCATGCTGTGAACAGTTGTCTTGTTCTCACTAAAGGCAATTCTGTTGAAACGTTCTTAGAAACAGTGTGTACAGGCTACTGTAATCGCACAGGGGAGAGATCATAGAGACCCAGGGAACATCAAGATACTAATTCAACCTGCTGTCCTCTTTGAAAAATATTTGACCCCTTCCCTCTAACTCAACAACCCCTCAAAGCTGTCAACATAAAGTTGAAAAATAAGAAATGAAAATAAGTTTCTATATTACAGCCTTCTGGGAAGATGATGCTAGGAGAACAAAAATATTTCTGAAAGTGTAATTACATATATACCCTTTTTATTTTCTTCTTATATTTTTAATGACCTAACACCTGGAACATTTTTGATAAGCTTGGTTCTTACAGAACTACCCCTCATAAAAGACAGCTGAAGGCAGTGAAGGACTAGTTGGTATTGAAGCTCATGGCTTCTTTCAATGGCTTTTCCTTTGTGCATCACCCCATGTTCATATCCAGAATGGACTAACAGCATTGTTATGTTCCAAATATGCTGGTTATAGTAGAACGGGGGTGTCACAGGGTCCGCTGTAAGACTGAAACTCATGATTGAAGAATTAAAATAGAAATACATCTTTGTCGTTGTGTAGGATTGAAAACTATTGAATCAAATTTATGGTGTGGTTCTTAAAATTCTAAATTTTATAATCCTCTCTGTTAAGTTTGCTAATAAAGCCCAAATGTTTACCCTTACGTTCCTAAAACCAATTTATAAGGGCAGAGTATCAGCTGTATCATAGCAAACTTAGAGCGCCTTTCAATGCTGAATGACCCAATCAGTTATTAATCTTTTCTATGGGGAATGTTTTTCCTTCATCAGCTGTCTAAAATATCTGGGAAATCATATCTTGTGGGAGTTGCCATTCATCAGGAAATGCTTGTTCATAGATGTAAGCCAGGCCACATGTAGCAGTAAATGTTATTCATCACTATGGAAACCAAAAATCACAAATGGGGTGGCCTTAAGTGTTAAACATTCTGCATCTTGTGGGGATAAGTCATATCCAGATTTGGTTCAGTTCACTCAAATATTTATGGGGCACTTAATGATCAAACAGTCTGGGGGCACTTTGTTTCATGACTAATTTTCCTCTGCTCAAAACCTAAAAGATCATTAAAGGGAAAAACCAGGAGGAAAAAGTCCAATTTGTATGGATTATCAAGCTTGTAATGTAGAACTCTGGACTGGGAGGCAGGAGGCTAGGGTTCTAGCTGTGGCTCTTTCAAAAACTAGCTGTACGGCTTTAGACAAATCTTTTAACTTATTTGGGTCTCAGTTTTCTCATCTGTAACAAGATGGAATTGGACCATCTGCCCCCCAAGCGATAAATCTGTTTTCCTTCATTGTTCCTTCAGAAGTACGAAACTTTTTTTGCTGTTGTTTATTGAGAAGAGGTGTTGTACATGGATGTGCCTCAGGTCAAGAGTAATGAGGGTTGTTGTTATACTGCAATGACTTTATCATCTGGAAAAACATCCTTGCTCAGGACTGGGGCCATATGTCTACATGTTACCATTCGTTTGCAGACCCAGCCTCCTCTCCATTCAGTATGTACTGATGTGGGATGTCAGTATCATCTAGTAGTGACGAAGTATGCAGTAATCTGAATGTAGATGTTTAACATGACTTATAGCCAAAAGGTGGCATTTAGAGTATCTATGCTGTTCATAGATAAACATAAGGATAATGCCTTAAGAAATAGGCTGAAGATGTTCAGAGGTTGGTAGAAGAGGAAGCGGGCTGAATTGGTTAATGAGGGTGTTTATTCATATATCCATTTAGTTCTTGGTTCTACTGAGACTTTGCCATGACTATCATTTCAGTAGTTTCCGTGATAGGGTTATTTCATAAGTGGAATTTGAATCATTTGGTCCTAATGACTCAGGAGAGTCTGTGAGAAGGAAAAGGTGTCTCTGTTTCCAGCTCTGTTGCTGATCTGGGTGTGTGTAACAAGGCAACTTCTCTTGGCTATTTTCCCATTATGAAGTGGGGGAAATATCTATCCCATCTTTATCCCATCAGATCATTATGAAGTTAAACAAAATACCTAAATGAAGCTATAAACCAATGTTACTTTATATGTTAAGTAACCAGATAGAATCTTTTGGATTTGATTCAAAATTCAAATGTCCTTTTGACAGTTAGATATTGCTATTTGATTTGTTTAATGTGGGGGGAGTTTACTAGATTATAAGTTTTAAAATATGCTTGTGATTAAAAGTGAGAGGCTTCAAAACATTTGACTACCTGGCTTTTACAAAAATACCATAATATAATAAGGGTCCATTAAGTGTTCTTCATATTCTTATTATTTCACGTCATAAAGAGTTGCTTTTTTTGTTTTTTATTTTTTTTGCGGTACGCAGGCCTCTCACTGTTGTGGCCTCTCCTGTTGCGGATCACAGGCTCCGGACGCGCAGGCCCAGCGGCCATGGCTCACGGGCCCAGCCGCTCCGCGTCATGTGGGATCCTCCTGGACGGGGGCATGAACCCGCATTCCCTGCGTCGGCAGGTGGACTCTCAACCACTGTGCCACCAGGGAAGCCCCATAAAGAGTTTTTGATCATTTGCTGAACCCCACACCCTGTTTTGGGAGCTGGAGAAAAGTAGTGAGTATAACAAAGTCCTGATCCTCCCCGAGACCATAGAGTAAATGGGACTAATAAGTAAACATTCTATGGAAATCTATTAGCTCTCCTGTAATAAGTGCTAATAAGAGAAATCAGGCATGATAAGAAAACAGAGTAGTGGGAGAAGGTGGTGTTGGTGGTCACAGAGGGCTTTTCTGATTAGGTGACACTTGAGCAGAGACCTGGAGGGTGGGATATCAGGAACATTCTGCTTAGAGGAAACAGACGTAGATGCCACATAGCTGTGTGGTTGGAGAAGGGCACCCTGGCTGAGCCGAGTGAACTATGGGGCAGAGAGAGGACACAGTTCAGAGGAGGTGTGGGCAGGTGGGCAGGTGGCCTGGGGCCTTCTGGGCCACCGGACACACTCTTGACATTTAGGTTTTTGTTGTTATGGTTGGTTGGTTGGTTAGAATAGTAATAAGATTTTTATTTTTCAGGCAGATGACAAATTCTCATTTCTAGGAAGATACTATCATATATCACAAAACATTCCAACCACATAAATTTGCAGTGAAAGCAGCCATTACTAAAGAGTATTTCTGAAATTGTTTTATCCTGGAAGAAAAATGGGAGGCCTCCGATTTTCTGATTGATAATATTTTTATATTGAGATATAGTTGACATATTAGTTTCAGGTATGAAACGTAATGATTCAATATTTGTATATATTCAAAATGATCACCTCAAGTCTAGTTAACATCACCATACGTAGTTAGTCTTCTTTCTTATGATGAGAACTTTTAAGATATTTTCTCAGCAAGTTTCAAACATGCAATAGTGTATTATTAACTATAGTTATAGTTTTCTGTATATATCATATGTCACGATAAATGATATTGTTTTTCATTTTGGGGGAGGGGGTTTGGTGGGTTTTTTTTCACAGTCGCTGGAGGTTTAATAATGCACGATAAACACCATCTCAGATCACTGGCCCAACTCCTCGGTGCATTCCTGGGCTCCGTCCCCAGTGCACGGAATCCAGTCTTCCACTTCGAAATTGGGTCTCCGTTACATCCCCAGTGCATCCCTCCTGCTTCCGTCCAGTCCCAAACTACCGCAGTCAACTTCCTTTCCCCTGTCTCCTCACATCCTCTCCTTAATATTCATTTGTGATGTTTTTACTATTGTGGTAAAAAACACGTAACATGAATGTGCCATCTTAACCAAGGTGCACAGTGCAGTATATGAACTGTATGTACAGCAGTGCGGCAGAGTTGTAGAACTTTATCTTTTAAGTGTGCACAGCACCGTGTGCCGTATAAACATGGCGTCAGACAACGTTTTCACGTCCGTCTCCTCTGAGGTGCTCTTTATTTTTGTATCTTTACATCTGACACTGTATCTGACACATAGGAAGTGATAATATTAAATGTTAAATGGCATTTTTATTTCTTTCACAAGCACTTATAAAGCACTTATTCTGTGCCAAGCAGTGTTCTGATTGCTTTGCAAATGTTAATTCATTGGATTTTCACAAGAACCCTTTGTACGCTTTGTTTCGTTTTGTGAGGAAACTGAGGCACCAAGATGTTGAGGAACTTATGCATGGTCACAGCTAATAGTGGATGAATCCATTTATAAAGGAAGAAAAGATAAAGAAAGATAGGCTCTTGAAGATTCCTTGCGTTGCCTCTGGGCTCCAGGAACACCAGACAGGGTGGGTCTCCACCCGCTGGGAGTGTGGTGGAGCATGTCGGCTCCTGAGGTCCTTTTGAAAAGCTTCTTTGTCCCCTGCCTTCCAAGCCAGGCAGATACCTGTCTTCCCCAGGCCTCCATCTGCCCTGAGCTCTTTCTTGCTGGAGCCATTTGAGGCCTCCTTTGCCCTCTAATCTGCTCAAGTGACTCTTGGACATTTCTGGGAACTGCTGGAGTTAAGTGATGGCTTTCTCTCTGTGGTTTGGGATTACACCTACTAGAGAGGAATTTACCAGCTAACTCTTCACTCTTCATTCCCTTCTCCCACCTAGTGTTTGAAAGGCTAGCAGTGTTTTTCATACTGTGGTCCACAGACCACCAGGATTAAAACAACCATGGAGGCTCATTGAACATGCCAGTTTCTGGTCTCCACCTTAAACCTACTAAGTCAATCTTTGCGGATGGGCCCCCCCCCATCTGATTTTCAGCTTCTTAAGAACTTTTAGGTTGGAGTATGTGCACTTGCACCTTGTGAGGGGAAAGAGATGAAATGAGAGAGTTACGTGGCGCATGTTGCTCTCCACAGAGAGCACAGGGAGAGTCTATAATCCTGCTACAATTCTCTCTTCCACTGGTTAAGGAAGAGAAGTTGCAGATCCAAAACTAGGGGGAAATATACATGGAAACTCTAGTCACCTAGAATGAGGGTTGGTAAACCGTGGCCCGTGGGACAGCTGCCTACTTTTTGGAAACATAGCCATGTTTATGTTTATGTTTTGTCTGTCACTGCTTTGCACTACACTGGTGGAGTTGAGTAATTGCTAAAGACCATACAGCCTGCAAAAACCTAAAATATTTACTGTTTGGCTCTTTATGGAAGAAGTTTGTCAGGCAGCCAAATATCCAGTAGAACTTCCTAGAAAGATAGAAATATTTTATCTGCTCTCCAGTAGGGTCGCCACTGGAACGTGAAGAGTGGGTTGTGCGATCAAGTAATGGAAATTTTCATTTCATTTAGTTTTAATTTAATTTCAAAAATTTAAGTAGCCATGTTTGGCTAATGGCTACTGTAACAGGTTGTGCAGGACCAGTGCAAAGGTTTCAGACTGGAGTTGGCTGTGGGATGTCTTAGATACTGACAAGTGTTTACTTCAGGCCCCTGGCAAGAGGGACCCTGGAGAAAGGAACATGCAGAACGACTGCATTTTAGAAGAACTGTTCATTTTATCCCATTGTGATTTGTAAGCGTTACCTGTGTTCGGATTACCTGTGTTAGGATTCCCCTCTGCCACTTACAGCTTTTTGACCTTGGTCAAGTTACTTAGCTTCTCTCTGCCTCAGTTTCATCATTTGTACATGGAGATTGATAGTACCTACCTTATAAGATTGTTGTGAAGTGCTTAAACAGTGCCTTGTATATAGTCAAAACATTATAAGTGTTTACTGCTATTACCATTATTTCATAAATTATTTATAGCTTAGTCTAGGAATAATTCTTATTATTTACCCCCTCTCCTTTTTTTTTCTTCTTTTAAGGAAAGTGGATTTTGAGTTCCAGGATCACATGACATTAACCTGGCTAGTGTAATCTGTTCCTAACTTGGAGACTAGCTATACTTCATAGCCTTCCATGTAGTTTCACTACAGTTAACCCAGTTGGGTCCAGCATGTGACCGAGCATGTGACATATGAGACATGGTATTGTCTGAGTTTTACTGATGGTCACTGCAAACACTGATAGATGGCCACACTATTTTGCAGAATCTCTTCACCAGTAAACTGGGTATATTTAATTAGAAGCAAGACGTTGCATAGTGTTGGTGCTTGTTCCTAAGCTGAAGAAATCCTAGTAATAGTTGAAAGGAAGTATGGTTCCATTTTATCTTGAGACGTGTCAGAGTCTGCTAACATGAGTAAGCTTGATATCTTCCCTTTTATAGAAGCGTGTGCAGGGCTGGCAGGAACACACTGGGAGGTGGGAATTGCGTTTGTGTAAATGATAACAGTAGCAGAAATCCAAAAGTGAGAAAAGTATTCAGAATGATAGCGCTATAGGGTTTTTTTAACATCTTTATTGGAGTATAGTTGCTTTACAGTGTTGTGTTAGTTTCTGCTGTATAACAAAGTGAATCAGCTATACGTATACATATATCCTCATATCCCCTCCCTCTTGCATCTCCCTCCCACCCTCCCTATCCCACCCCTCTAGGTGGTCACAAAGCACCGAGCTGATCTCCCTGAGCTATGAGGCTGCTTCCCACTAGCTATCTATTTTACATTTGGTAGTGTATGTATGTCCATGACACTCTCTCACTTTGTCCCAGCTTACCCTTCCCCCTCCCCATGTCCTCAAGTCCATTCTCTACATCTGCGTCTTTATTCCTGCCCTGCCCCTAGGTTCATCAGAACCTTTTTTTTTTAGATTCCATGTATATGTGTTGCACTGTAGGTTTTTAAATTGCGTGATCATTTGTTACCTTTCTCATCTTCAGTATTATCTACTTATAATCCAGTGCTATATACTTGCCATGACTAAACAATATCACTTTGTAAAACTTCTCAGAAGCCAATGAATGTGGCCTCTTGAAAATCTACTTTTAGGTTTTATGAGACAGTAATGATGTAACAATCCTTTTTAGTCCTTAGATCTGTTCTCCAAAGATGGAACAACAGAGTGTGCAGCAGATTTTATGTGCTTCAACGGTTGCTCTCCAAGGCTGCCTTTTTGATCTGTGAGACCATGTTGCAACACCCCTCGATAAGCAAATAATATAAGAAGAAAGCTACACCCAGATGGCAGGGGCTGTTTCGTTATGCAAGTAGTGATCCCACCCTTTAGGCCATAGTATTCTGTTTGTTTTTTATTTTCAAATTCTAGGTTGTGTTTGAATGTATCTGAGATGCATTGAACCTGCTGAGAGTTTTCATGGGCTCGTCGGACATAGAGCAGAAAGAATGAGAAAATGCTCAACTATTAATAGCCTCTAGTTTGAAACCAGGTACAGCCTGAAACTGTGGTCATCGTAGGGTGGGAAGATATGGAAGTATCGAAGTCTGATGGGATGTAGCCCATGAGGGGTTAGGTTGTCCAATAAGCACGGCTGTCTGACTGCAGGCCCTGCTTTTATGTGCACTGCTGTGTACCTCACTGCTCTGTACTTGACCACCTCATTTACCTGCTAGACTTTGTCTACTGCTCTTTAGTGCATTGATCTCCAGCTTATTGACACCCATTCTCAGCACTTCAGCTGAAAGAAAATAAGCAATAAAAACGTTTCTCCTGCTATAAATTCAATAGTTTTTCCTCTCCTTTTGTTTGCACTGTAGAGAGAGGATGCAGCTTGCAATCAAGAATACTGTGGTTCCAATTATAGATTTCCTTAGGGTAGAAACCTTATTAATATAAATTGCAGAGCTAGAATTAATGAGTAGAAGTTATAAGAAGACTGACTTAAGCTCAATATAAGGAAACATTTGTTAAGCACTAGAGCTGGCCAGCAGTCTTGCTATTAACAGACCTTGGACATGCTCAGTCTAGACGATTCTGTTAGGATGTGGACATGGATAGGAAACTGGATGAGATGGTATCGTATGTTGTGATGTTGTATACTTCGAAGATATTATAACAAAAACAGATTTCTTCATTAAACCCATGATGTTACTTCATTTATAGTGTTATGTTCAAGGAATTATTTCTTTTCCTAAGTCATAGGTGAATGAGACTGAGTGTGGCACTAATAGATATATTTGTTCTAATTATGTGTGTTGTGTAATCATCTTCCCTGCACATTTATTTTAAAATTAATTAGCGATTGACTAATGAGAGTATACATGAGTGAATTCACCAGTTACTTATTTGGGACTGACTATACCCATCACACTACACTAACCTCATCGAGGACAGAAATATAAATGAAACACCGCCTTCGCATTCTAATTGGAGAAATAGGCATGTGTCCTTTAGCCAGGACATAAATTTCATAAATGAGACTATGAAAAATCTTTAAATCACAAAAAACTGAAGAGGGAGCCATTAACTCTTCCTGGAGCAATCCAGGGAGTTGATGTAGGCTGAACTTTAAAAGACAAATAAGGTTGGAGCAGGCAGGTGTAATTAATGAACATTTATTTGGTACCTGCTATATGTGAGACATTATTCTGTATGCTTTGCATGTCTCTATATGGTTTGGTACTGTTATCCTCATTCTACAGATGAGGAAATTGCTTAGGGGTAAGGAGAGAATTTATTCAGGATGTGTGAAGGAGGAGATGTTGAGTAGCTGAATGTGGGATGTGTGGGGACAGGGAACTGGATAAGAAATGGGAAAGGTATATTGGGTCACATTATCTAATCCAAATGAAATGACTCTCCAGAGTCACGTCTAGGACCATCAGAGGCAGAGCGTTCCCTGCAAACGACATTGGCACTGGAGTGACGAGCTGTAGTTTCCACTTCCAGATTGTAATACACAGAAATCTCATTAGGTTGAACATTTGTCATAAACCAGGAAGAACACTGTAGTTAAGAGACCTGGGTTTGATTTGTCTTTCCTACCACTTACTTGCTGAGTGTCCTGTGGAGACTTAGTCTCTTCATCCATAACATGAGGGGCAAAAGTACTGCCCCTTGAGTATGTGACAGTTCCAGTCTAGGTGTCATATCTGTGTAGGAAGAACTCAGTATCAGTTGAATCTAAATAGAAAATGGTATTTAAAGCAGCAGCTCTTGCCCAGTTAGCCACTTACCCTAAATCTATTTCCTTTCTATCCTCCTCAGCCTCCTGGGTTTAGTACCTTATTTCTCCTTGCATGGACTATTGTAATAGCCTCTGAACTGAGTTCCACACTTGCTATCCAAAATGTAGAAGATCAGATTAATTTTTTCAAGTATAATATATATCATGTTACTTCCCTGTTTGAAGATACTCAGTGACACTCCATGTCCCACAGAATGAAAAGCAGGTTCTTAATACTGGCTCCAGTTCTTCCAATGTTAATCTCACCTTCTCACCTGCCTATCGTAAGCCTCTTCTCATTTCTACCTCCATTTCTATCCCGCGTCCTGCTGGTCAAGTGGGTTTCTTCTTCCTTTATTGCTCTTTATAATCTCTTTTGACATTTTTCATTCAATCGTCTATTGAGCCAACATTTATTGAGCACCTGATAATGGTGACACACTTTGCCAGGTGGTAAGAACACATAGGTAAATAAGATGGAGTTATATCCCGATTTTAGTCACCTAGTGGTGCTGACAGGTGTGCATATCATTATTTACAGACCATAAGCTCCTTGAGGACTAGAACTGTATATTTATACATTTCTATAAAGCACTAGGCACCTTACATTTGAGACATCTAAATATTTGTTGCGTAAATGGTTGAATGTATGTTCGTTTGACAAAATTATTGCAACTTCTTGTATAAAATTCTAGATATACTATGGAATTTTTAGTGAGACAATAACTGCTCACTTTGTCTCTCAGTCTTTGCATTTATAAAATGAGTGTATCATTCCTTAATAATTAAAAACATGATGGGCAATAAAGGAAATAGCTATTTCATTAAAAAGTGATATTGATAGGTATTTGTATATAATTCTGTCTGTTGAAAGAGGTAACATTTTAAGGTGTCTCTTACCTTCTGTGTATATTTTCTGTTGTATATTTTTTAGTTGAACTTTTATAGAAATCTAAACTACTTAGAAATTAAAACAGCACTATCAAGTAGAGAAGATTGTCTGAAACTATTTAACGAGGAAGTTAGGAATGAGTGGGGACTTGGAACAGGATGTGGACTCAAGTCTCAAGACCCAGTAGTTCACAAAATGACATGTGCCATCGAGCTTTTCTGTGTTAATACATGTGTGTCAAAATCATCTATATTTTCTTAATTTTAAAATTTAGGAATATTTAAATTTAAAAAGAAAAATGATAAATTTGGGGAACTTAGAGAAAAGAAAAAAAAATACCTTCACACAATCACTCTTAACATCTCCATGTCTTTCCTTTCAATGTTTCTAAAAAAGTAAAGTTGTGGTATATAGAGCATTTGAGATACCTTTTTTCATATTAATATAGAGCCATCGCTGTTGTATGACTGTATATCACTATGGTTGGAAAATCAGGTTGTTTGCAGTGCTTTACTGTAATGCAAAATGCTATAATCTGTAATGCTGATTATCATGTACCTATAGTTTTTCCTAGGTTTTGGCATATTTCCTTTGGTGAGATTTCCAAAATGGCTCTTCTTGTCTTTCTAATGTTAAAAATAACAGCAGAACCATTTGATGGGATAGTTCTTCAAAGTACAATATGTACTCGCTGTACTTATCCCCTCCCTGGACAATTGATGAAGAAATGATGGCATCTTTTTAACCAAACATTACTTTGAATATATTACACTGACCACAGCTTTGAGTGATTTGGACAAAAGCAGTTTTATGCCTATAAAAATTGTATGCCAAGTAACTTTAGCCTCTGAAGGATTATGAAATAATCTTGAAAACATTGTTGACAAGCATCTGATTGAATCAAGTTTTACGCTCAATACATACTTTTATGTGTATGTAAGTGGCGAGTTTATGTGTAACCCATCCCATCAGGATGTCTGAAGACTTGCAGCGAGTTATAGCTGTTTACCGTGTTGGGATGACACACGTCAGGTGCTTCCTAGCAGCCTTCCCAGGCACCCGTCCGAGAGTTGCAGACACGTTTCCCTGCGGAAAGGAGACTGCTAAAGAGGGCACGTTACGTACTTTGAATTATCAGGCTCTGCATAACCCAAGGAGTGTTCTCTGATCTCAGAATATCCCCAGGTCATAGAGAATAAAAGCCTGCACACACGGTCATATTCAGAACTTAATGAGAAAGCCAGTCAGTGAGAGGGGAGAGAGGTGGGTAACAGCTGAACAAATTTAGAATATGTCATGGGGCAGTAAGGGCTATGGAGAAAAATAAAACCCAGGAGGAGGACTAAGCAGTGTCAAGATGTGTGTGTGAGAGGGCGGAGGTCAGGGAAGCCTGGAGGAAGTGATGCCAGGAGCCGTGTGGCTACAGCTGGGACAGGAGTGAGCCAAGCAGAAGGCCAACGTGGGCCGAGGCTTCAAGGCAGAAGAATGCTTGGCGCGTGAGGACCAGCTCGCGGGGCCGGGGAGCTGGCCTGGCGATTCTGGTGGAGTGGAAGGGGGGATGAAATCCTGATGAGATGGGTTTTACAGAGAGTAGCAATGAGTGTAGACGTCTCTTTTGGGGAGTTTTCCTACAAAGGGGAGCAGAGGAGTAAAACAGAACCCAGAGAAGGATGTGGAGTGAAGTGGGGGGGGGGAGGTTTAAAGGTGGGCAAATCCTAGCGTGCAGCTTGCTGACAGGTAGGACCCAGTGGCGAGGGGAAGTTGGGTGACCAAGGAGAGGAAGAGACAGCTGCTGGAGGAATGACGGTTTGGAAATTAGAGAAGGTGGGGTCTAGGATGCAGATGTAGGAGTTGCTGTAAATAGGGGTAGATAGTTCCTCCACAGAAACAGAGGGACAGAGAGTGGGGGCCTGAATGCAGGAAGGTTGAGGCAAGTGGAAGTGGGAGTGTGTGGAAAGTCTTCTGTCACTTCTGTTTTCTTGGTGAGATACAAAGTGCATGGTTTTGTAGCTGCGAGTGGGGAGGAGATTTCTAAAGAGAAGGCAATGTACGGAATAGTCCTCTAGGACAGGGGAAGAGTGATGGACTAGGGAAATACAGTAGGATTGCCAAGGCTAACCTAAGGACCCACCTGAGATCAGTGGTCATGAATTTAAAATAGATCATGTTGGTCTCCAGGAGTATGTTTTTCTCCAGCCACATTCAGCAGCCCGGGTACAGGTGCAGAATGAGCAGAGATTAAGATTTATAACAAGAGCTGTGGTTTGTCAGATGAGCAGGATGAAGAAAGAGAGAGGGGTGAGGGGAGCAGAGGTGGAAGTGAGGAAGGAAGGAAGGGTTTATAATAGTAGGCATGTGGAGAGAGGACGTGAGGGGCTGAGTGCCAGTGAAAAAGTAGAGGGTCCATGGAATTCAGTCCCAGCGGGATTAACAAATGATTAGAGTGAATATCAGAGGGAATCATTTGGAAAATTCAGAGTTTCAGAAATGTTGAAAAGATAAGTAGAACTTTCTGATTGATTCGATGCGGGGAGTGAGGGAAAGAGTGAAGTCAGGGATGGTGCTCAAGGCTAAGCTTGGGTTGACTCAATAAATATGGTTTCCAAGCTCAGGTGTTCACAAGGCCAGGCAGGTAAAAATATCAAAAAATAAGGAGTGGGTGGTGACTGTGGGAAAGGGCAGGAACGTGGTCCTTCTGAAAGGGGGCAGTTAAGCTCTAGTTGTTATTGCCCCGGGTGTGTGGATCCCAGGCTGCTAGACCTTTCAGTTAAAAAAAATAGTCAGGATTTTGCTATGCAATCTGCCAATTTATAAATTCTGACTACTTCTTGTGTTGTTTTTAACGAAACACGGTGGCAACTTGTATTTAGATCTCCAGACCACCACTTTTTCCCTTGAGGGTATTCCTGTCAGGGAAATAAAATTGATATACACAAAACTGCATCTATACCTCACCTTATTCAAGAAAGAATTTGAAGGCACGTGGGGTGAAGGCAAATGGAGTACCAAGTTGTGTGCTGCAGGCCCCCGGCACTAGGGCAGTTCTGAGAAGGGGCCAGGCGAAGCCACCGGCCTCCTGCTGATTGTGTGCTATCTCCCAGAGCCAGGGGCCTTGCCCTCGGGCCTGAATTCTTTGTGGTTTCCATCCCATTAACCTTGAGCAGTTTTCACTGAACTTTATTTTTAGCTTCTGCTTTTCATTTCCAAATTGATAACTGAGCAAAGTGGTCATTGGCCCAGTGAGCCTTGCCCAGAGCAGCAAGGCCAATCAGAGGGTACCCCCTGGCCGTGAGCTAAATGATGGCATTGGCCTTGGTCACTTTAAGCCTTTCTATGAGCTGTTCATGAGTCTCAGTCCACGCCTTGTCTAGATGGTGGAGTGATGTCTTGGGAGGTTCGGGTACTTAAGTTCTGCCAGGAGGGTGAAGCGAGGCTAAGCCCTCACTCCCATCGGAGTTGGAACCAGGACTTTCGTTTCTTGTCCTAAGCCTGCCCACAGCATTTCCTCCGGCTGTGTGCTGGGAGAGACTAGAAACCTGACAGTTGGTTGAAAGACAAGTTCTTCAGGGACAGTGGCTGTGGTTATCTGCTCAATGTTTGTTATGTTCCCTGGATGTGCCAAACTGGGTCCTGAGCCCCAGGGACACAAAGGTGAGCAAGGCAGACATCCTTGCTGTCATGGTGGTTTGCTTCTTGCTTCCTTCTTTCCCTTCATTCATCTATCCCTCGGACTTACTGAGTGACTGCTGCATGCCAGACACTGGACTGGCTGTTGGGAATGTAAAAAAATTAATGTCAGTCTGCTCAAGGGTAAGGAGACAAATACCCATACATTTACGTTTATCCTGTAATTGAGGTGGCTTGAGAGTTCTGTGCGTCCACACGTGTGGTACTCAGTGATGAGGAAGATGCTGAAGAAAAGGGCTCAGCCCCTGCGCTCAGGCAGTATACAGTCCACTCAGGAGAAGAGAAGCCACAGTATCATACTTCCAGAAGCATATACTGCTATTTAAATGTTTCCCTATTTGATCATTTGTATCTGACTCCAGGTGTCTTTGTATTCCCAGCAGGGTACCTGGTGCCCAAGTGCCGAATAAATGTTGGTTGAATTAATGAACAACGAAGTGTGTGTTGCAAGACAGAAATTAACTTGTTGCCATAATAGCGAGCAGTTCTTTTAGAAAAAAGGGACATTTGCACCAGATCTGGGACAATAGGTGGCAGTTCCACATGAGAAGAGAGGAGGTGGCCCGAGACATTCCAAGCACCAGAAATGGCCTGAGCCACTCATTAAACCCAGGAAACCACAGGGAGTTCTGTTTGTTGATGAGCACAGGGCATGTGGGAAAATGTGGAGACGTGAGAAAGGGTGGAGGGGCTTTGACTGCCAGTCAGGTGAGTTTAGACTTCAGCTGGTAAGCAGCAGAGTTCTTAAAGGGTTGTTCCAGAGGGTACTTCCAGAAATTACCTTTGATGGCAGTGTCATGGGTAGATTGGAGGGGTTACAGGATCAAAATAGGGTTTTTTTTCCTAGTTTCACTGAGATATAAGAGTTTTATTTTTTTTTAATGGGGAGGTGGGGAGACCCAAGCATGACTGAAGTTTAGGGGAAAAGGACCAGTAGGAGAAGGGGAAGGTTTTCTGAGGTGCAGGGTCACTCTGAGATAGTGAGATGAACAGCATGCCCTTTGGGGACCTAGTCAGCGCAGATGCAGGACACCCTCAGCAAAGCCCCTGCTGGAGAGAGGTGCTCCTGGAGGAGCTGGCCGGGTCTGCGGATTCTGGGCCTTTGAGGCCACTGTTAAAATGGCTCACCATGGGGTTTCAGCTGGGCAGGGGGACAGGAGAGGAAAACCAGAAGAGCTCATGCTACCCCCCCCCGCCCCTTGTATGTTCTACAACACCTAACTTGTTGCACCAGTGGTGCAATTGGAATACTGACGATTGGGCAGAAAATGCGGAACACTGAGCATTCATCTCTTGGGGCCTTAATTACCTCCTTTGTCAAATAACCCTTCGGACCCCGTTCAGCACTAGCAGTCTATGAATCTGTCAGTGGAGACGTAAGGGAATTTAGAAAACCTGGATGCTCTCTGAAAGCCCAGCCAGCCACACTCGGCCAGCATCAGGTTCAAGAAGGGCACCCGGGCCTGGTAGAGTGTGGCTACTTTGATCCATTGCTTGCTTACTCATTATTACTACTACTTTGTAGGTAAAGTTTTTAGGAAAACACACCAGCTAGTTTAGAGTGTGTTCATCCTAACCTTTTTTCCCTTGTCATTGTTAAAGAAAGTAGAGCATGCTGTCTGAACAGCAGCTGGTCGTGCTACAGTGTGTACCTAAAATTGCAGGCGGGCCTTTCTGCAAGAATCCCAAACGCGTGAACACAGACTCTTGTCTGTTCTATATATCTTGCTATAAAGGAAAATGACCTCATAGTAAGCCTTAATAAGTTCATCTTTAGAGTGGGCTGTAGACAAGGTAGACTCTGTGTAATGGAACCATTTCTATTTCCTGACATTAGTCACTGAAGGAAAACGCCCACGTAATAATAAAAATAATACCTAACATCTGTTCAGCACATTAGAGCTCCCGAGTGCCATGTATATTCACATCCAAATGTCAGAAATCATATACATGATGTTCTACTGTAAACTAAAGAAAACAAGGATAGGTATTGGGTATATAAGGGACTGTATGAATTTAGGTAAGAATTTATGGTGAAGAGCAGGCTGCTTCTGGTTTTTTTTCAGGCCTTGACAGGGGAAGCAATAGTATGGATAAGAGCCATGGAGTTAGACAAACATGGGTTCAAATCCCAAACTACTGAATGTCACTAAATCCCAGCTTCCTCATGGTAAACCAGAATGATGATTCCTCTCAGAGTTGGTATGACAGTGGAAAGAAATTAGGTTTATAAAACTTGTGGACACAGCCGGAACCAGAGAGGTGCGGAGACTGATAATTAATACCAAAGATTGCTTGTTTAGCTCATATACTGTTAGAGCTTGGCGTCACTGAATGTCCCTCACCTTTGTTCTCTCTATTCAGACTGTCAACAGTTCCCACCTGCGCTTCTCCTTTCAAGACATTCCATGTGCTCTTTCTGCCTCGGTCCTGTTGATACCTTGCTTGACCTCCTCTCCAGCTAAATGATGGCAACAGCCTCCCAGCCAAATCTCTAGTGGCTCTCAGTCTCCCCCACCCCCAGCCATGATGTCCTCACCATGTATCTCATGTATCATGGTGTGACTATGCTTTCTAAAGCTCAGTTTACATGTTAAGTGTGAATCTGTACTGTCTTGTCTCTCTGTCGCCTACTAAATAAAACCAAACTCTGTTTGGAGGTCAGTGTCCTCAGAAATCTAGCTAAACCTTAACGTTTGTCTTTATTCTGTATGACCATGCAATATGAATTCTTTGCTGCAGTCACGCCAGCCAGTTTAACCTTAGACATACAGTGAACTCAGACCTGCCGCTGTGCCTTTGCTCAGGCTGTGCTCCTGCCTAAAAAGCTGCATACGGCATTGTCTATATTTTAAAATATGCCTGTATGTGTACATGTATCATTAGTCATGAAAGACACATGAGGGCCCAGAAACACATCTTTCATCTAAAAAATGGTGAGGAATTTCATGTCTTAACACACATCCCTCAGCTTTCCGTTTTATTTCTGCCTTGATAATTAATTTTCTGACAGTGTTGGGATACAGTGCCTTCCTAATGGCATCACTACATCCTAGTAAGGATAGTACAAGAGTATTAAACTGCAGAGGAAGGTGTTTTTGAGTTAGGGGATTTGGAAACGGCAAAAAGGCACTAAGTTTCTGGTTTATGTGCACTAAGAAACATTTTTCTAAACTCCTCAGAGAATCCTTATCTTGCTGTTGCTGGTATTTACTGTCTCTCTTTAACCCTTTACTTAGGTGGAATAAACACTTAGATGGAATAAACACATCCTGCTTAAGCATCAGTGAAGACCTTGTGTGCAGAGTCCAGTGCAGGGCACTGTCTGCCTCTGCCGGGACTCTCAGCAACTCAAACCATAGCTTCTGACCACAGGCTGTGGAGGCAGAACAGGCAAAGAAGCATGTAAGGTCACTCCCCAGGTTGCTTTCCATCATTTTTCTTTAGGCATAACCAGATGTTTCTTGGACATAGAGACAAATGCTATTTTGCTTAGTCTTCACAATTGAAATTATTCTGGTTTGTTGAGATACTTTACCTCACTGCCTTTATCTCTGTAAGGAGTGGCTGAGAGGGATATTACTGGGAGAATCTGTCCCATGTCACACCTCATCCATGATGAATTTCATTAATCTTTGAAATTCTCTTTTCCCATCTTCTTCTGGAGTCTAGTGCCTCATCCATGGCAGGTGATAGGAACTTAAGTATCCAAATATATTTTCTCTTTTTGCCAATTCATTTAGTCTGTGAAGAGTGAGGGAGATGCCTTAAGACAGGAAGCACCCTTCTCAAGAGGTACAGATCAGGTAGTAATTTGTAACCGCCTAAGAGATAGCAGCCACAGTTAGGATTTTCTTTTTTGTCCAAGTTTCTTCTTACGGGTATAAGTAGTGTGGGAAGGATCTGGTAGCTCTCGTAGTTTTGCTCACTCGGTAAAATTTCTCCTTATCCAATAAGATAAGTGCTCCTTAAATCACAGTAACAATTAAGAGGCTACATTCATTTACAAGGACAAGGACATCTTTTTAGAAACCTTAAAGCAATCACTTGGTAATAAGTGATTTAAAATGGGTCAGAGGAGGAAACATTTTCCTTGGTTTTTATCTCAGAACATATGATATATTCACAGCCCATAAATTGACAGTAACACAGCTCATTTAGTAAAAGGGGAAAATGCTTTATCAGGTTGACCAGGTCAAATACAAATATGCATATGCACTATGATAACTTCAGTGTAAAATGAAAACCACACATGTATTCATAGCAAAAAGTGGAGGGGAACACCACAGACATATACAATGGTCAGAAAATTATCTGATGTGTTTCATTTCTTTTACTTCCCTCTCTCTGTGTCTATATTCTCCAGTTTCTCTTTGTTGAGTGTTATTAACTTTATAATCAAAAAGTCACTTTTAAAAGGCTATGCCAAATAATGACAGGTGTGTACCAATTTGGTGTTTAATTATTTAAATTTTTTTAAAGAAGAAAAATGAGGGGAAACGAGTAAAATATGAGAGAATAAGGGATTAAACACAACCTGTTGAATATGGAGATTGTTCATGTGGGCAGAAATCTGGAAGCCTCAGATACCTGGACAAGTTACCAAGAAGCAAAGTAAGTCATCTGGGTAAATTACTTAATATATAAAAAGCGCTTAGAGCAATGCTTGGGATATGATAAGCTGGTTATTTTCATTGTTATCACCCCTGGATACTAGCACATTTTTATACCACTTTGAATAAATCATGGTACTCACTAAGTGCCTATTGGGTTAGTTTTTCCAGACCCTTTGCAACCCTGGTTCACCTAATAGTTGTGTCAGTTTGACAGGACACAGAATGGCAGATGTGATCTGACAAGTGCAAAGATCAGTGAGACCATCCCCTCCCCTGTTCTGATCATTGTCCTTCTGGTAATGTTTGTTCTGGTAATGTTTGTGGCCAAGTCTCATCTTTGCTCATATTCAGCCCCCTATCTATGAAAACATTGAAGTCTTTCTCATAGATGCAGTAGCTATTAAGCCAGTTCTCTTACCCTGATCCGTGCTCTTGAATTTTTTGAATTAAATTATTTAACTTGATCCCTGCTAAATCTAACCTATTTTGTTTGGGCCTTTCAGATTGTTGGTATGTTTTTATTGCTAGTTCTTTTTCTGTCCCATTTGCTATCCTCTTCAGTTTTGTGCAATCAAAACCTTTTCTGGGGCCTCCCTGGTGGCGCAGTGGTTGAGAGTCCGCCTGCCGATGCAGGGGATACGGGTTCGTGCCCCGGTCTGGGAGGATCCCATATGCCGCGGAGTGGCTGGGCCCGTGAGCCATGGCTGCTGGGCCTGCGCATCCGGAGCCTGTGCTCCGCAACGGGAGAGGCCACAACAGTGAGAGGCCCACATACCGCAAAAAGAAAAAAAAAAAAAAAAAAAAAAAACCTTTTCTGATTTAAAATGTGGGTCAGGACAGGGATAGGACAGAGAGCCCTGTGCACTGGCATTCAAGGCTTCCCCGTAGATTGGCATAGATGAACATCTCAGGCTCTCATTCATTACTGGCTTATTCTTACATTATTTCTAATGCTGATAAAACTCATCTATTTGGTTTTTTGGCTAATGACAGAGTAGGAGCCATAAGTGAAGAGGGAGAGAGAATTCTTAAAGATGAGTGGACTGACCATACCCTGAGATAATGGCCTGATGCCTCAGGAGGAGACAGAAAGAAGAAACCCAAGGGATATGTGACATTTAAGGGGGGAGGGTCTGAGGATGGAATTCGGACTATGACAGAAGAATCCGGCTGTGTTACAAATGTATGAAATGAGGTCTTTGAAGGGAGTAGACGGAAAGGGTACTGACCTACGTCACTTTGGAAATGAGTGGAGACGATAAGACAGAAGGCAAAGGAGCTGCTCGTAAGCACTTTATCAACTCTAGTTGAAGAACATTTCCTATGAGGGTGAGGGTAAAGGTTAATGAAGCTGAAACCACTGTATGTATACTGGAATTAAATCAGTAAATGGAGGGCTTCCCTGGTGGCACAGTGGTTGAGAGTCCGCCTGCCGATGCAGGGAACACGGGTTCGTGCCCCGGTCCGGGAAGATCCCACATGCCGCGGAGCGGCTGGGCCCGTGAGCCATGGCCGCTGAGCCTGCGCGTCCGGAGCCTGTGCTCCGCAATGGGAGAGGCCACAACAGTGAGAGGCCCACGTACCGCAAAAAAGAATAATAATAAGTAAGTGGATAGTGGGTAGTAGTAGCCAGGTTTTCACTGTGGAATGGGAGGTGACAGATAAGCAAGGGAAGGAATGATCCATGTGGAAATGGATTACAGTTGGAGACATCAGTATGGATTCATATAATTATTAAGCTAAACATACATATAAATGTATATATATGGGAATATTTATAGATAAGTATGTATACATGGGTTAGTAAACACACATTTCTTTGTCAGCTGAGATGGCTTGGAAGCAACAACACTCCAGTAGCAATGAGCACACCTAGCACCCAGATCTTGGTTTCTAATATCTGTCTCTAATAAAAGGAGCCAGAACCCCTTGTAAAATGGCTGATTCTAGGGCTGGGGCAGGGAGTCAACAAAATGAACCTGGAGCATTTTATTGTGCTGGAAAGTGAGGGAGTTGCTTACAAAACCCCACAATGATGGAAGTCTGTCAAAGGTGCACAGGAGTTAACTGAAATAGCTCTAACGGTAAAAGCTGAAACAATTTGAGCAACAAAATAAACTAGTAATGAATTATAACCCAAATTATAAATAAATACTCATGAGTCCATGCTGTTATAAGTAAATGATTGAATAAATAAATGAGGGAGAACAGAGAAATCTGCAGAAAATTTACAAATGATTTATGCAGATAACTTCACCCTCAAGGAGGTGGATCATAGTTGCCACTCCCCAAGTATGGGGTTTACATAGTGATTTCCACCAAATAGTACAGTATGGAAAGGGGGGAGAACTGACAAATAGCACCTCAGCCAGCTGGTCACAGTTGATAACAGCACAGTGACAAGTCATGGTAGTATTTCTCCTTGATATGACATGATGAAAATGGCACTTTACCTCTGGGGTGTTCCTCCCCCAAACTCATAATTCCAGTCTAATTATGAGAAAAAGGCGAGACAAATCCCAATTGAGGGATATTCTACAAATCCCTGACCAGTACTCCTCAAAACTGTCAAGGTCATCAAAAACAAGGAAAGTCTAAGCAACAGGTACAACCCAGAGGAGCCTAAGGAGACAGGACTATTTAATGTGGTATCCTGGAACAGAAAAAGGACATTATGTAAAAAGCAGGAAATCTGCAAAAATCATAACCTTTAATGAATAATAACATACTGATGTTGGTTCATTAGTTGTGACAAATGAAATACTAATGTAAGATATTAATAATAGGGGAAACCAAGTGTGAGGTATATTCTAATTCTTGTTAATAACCTCGCAACTTTTCTATAAATCTAAAACTATTTTAAAATAAAGCGTTTACTTAAGGAAAGAGAAGGGTACCAGGACTGCAAAAGCATTGCAAGAGTTCTTGAACGCCACACCCCAGGAGCCTTGGGGCCTCCCCATTACAAACCATGTGTTGATTAATGTTCTTTATGTTGGAGCTGAGTCAACTCTTCCTCACATACCACTTTAATCCAGAGTGGTTCTCACTACACTTTCCTGGTCAGAGCCAACTTTTTGTTATTTCTAGCCCCAGGCTCTGTGTATACTGTATCATCCCGTTCAATCTTCCTGTGACATCATTTGGCCTAAGAGTCCCAATATTCAAAATTCAGGTCTGAGGCAGCCTCTTCTCACCCCTTTAATCTCCTGGCAGAATCTCTGTCTCCTGGCTCAGGTAAATCCACTTTTTCTTAACATTTTATTTTTAAATACTTTTAGACTTAAGCAAAAGTTGCAAAAGTGATACAGAAAGTTCTCAAATACCCTGCACCCAGCTTCCCCTAATAGCATTGTCTTACAGAACATTGAACAATTGTAGAAGCCAGGAAATTAACACTCATACAATACAATTAACCTGCAGAGCTTATTTGAATGTTGCCAGTTTTTCTATTAATTTTCTTTTTCTGTTTCAGCATCTAACACCGGATCCCACATGGCACTCCTCAACCCCATTCTGTGATAGCTTCTCAGTTTTTCTTTGTCTTTCATGACCTTGACACTTTTCAAGCGTATTGGCTAGTTATTTTGTACGCAGTCCTTCAGTTGGGTTTTCGGCTATTTTCTCATGATTGGATTGGGGTTATGCATTGTTGGCCAGAATATCACAGAAGGGGTGTGTTCTTCCCAGTCCGTATCCTACCAGGGGGTACGTGATGTTGATATGTCTCATCACTGAGGATGTTAACTTTTTTTTTTTTTTTTTCGCGGTACGCGGGCCTCTCACTGTTGTAGCCTCTCCCGTTGTGGAGGACAGGCTCCAGACGCGCAGGCTCAGTGGCCATGGCCTACGGGCCCAGTTGCTCTGCGGCACGTGGGATCCTCCCGGACCAGGGCATGAACCCGTGTCCCCTGCATCGGCAGGCGGACTCTCAACCACTGCACCACCAGGGAAGCCCGGGATGTTAACTTTGATCTCTTAGTAAGGGTGGTGTCTACCAGGTTTCTCCACTATAAAGTTACTACTTTCCCCTTTGTGTAATAAGCATCTTATAGATACCTTGAAACCATGCAGATACCCTGTTTCTCATGATACTTTTGCATGCTTTAGTATCTGTCAGTGATTCTCGCCTGCAACAGTTATTATGTAGGGTTAATTGTCATGCCTAGCATTGTTGTTATGACTGCTATGTGCCTGGTGCTGTGCTAAGCTCTTGATTTCACTTTTTCAAAATACCCTCTGAATTAGACAGTTTGTCCCCAAGTGTTGTCTTTTCTGCAGAACCTTCTCCAGCCTGTCTGTGTGGATGGAATAACTCTCTTTGTTCCTGTAACTTAACCATTTGCCCCTCTGCCATCATCCTTCCGACCCTCTGTGCTAATTCTGGGCTTTTCCTCTCCCATGCTAGACCTTTGGTCTCTTATTCCTGGATCCCCAGTTCTGTGTGTAATGCCGGTCACATCATAGGTGCTCAGAAATTTGAATGAAATAATTTGGTTTTAGGGCCTTTATAACCCTGGTTCATCCTCCCTAGCCATGCTACATTGTTCTGTTTCACATCCTTGTAGTGGCTCTTTGTTAGCCAAGCCATGTTGTTGCCCCGTATGAAGCTCACAGTCAATGATTGAAAACTGGACCTTTTTTTATAAGTGCTGCTGCTATTATTAAGTCAGGTGTCCTGAACTCCATCACTCTACTCTTGAATTTTTAAATGAAGTTGAAGGCTTTGGGCTGATCCCTATTAAATATCATCTTGTTTGTTTAGCCTGTCTTTTCAACCATGGAGATCTTTCTGATACCTAATTCTGTTCTCTGCCGCATTTGCTATCTTTTCAGCTTTGTGCAGTCTAAGCACTTTTCTCCTTCCAAATGATTGATAACAGATAAGGTAGGACCAGTTACACAGAGATACCCCCTGACATTCTTTAGCACTCTTTAGGTGCAGTGGAAGACTTTTCTGAAAATAAGGTAGACTGTCTTTGGTGTTCCTTACTACAGCACAAAAAAGTAAGGTTTGATGAGACAAAGCTGATTTAAAATTACATGTCCTTTATAACCTTTCAATGACATCTGTTTAATTTTCTTCTGTCACTTATTCATTAAACATATACTTATTGAACATCTACTGTATGACAGACACTGTTCTAACTGTAGGACTGTAGCGTGAACAAAATATATGAGTTCCTGGTTTATGGATAAAAAAGCAAACAAAAACGTAAACAAGAACATACTTCAAATAGCTATAAAATCTATGAAGATGGTAAAGTAAAATGGGAACTAATCAGGAAAGTCCTCAGTGAAAAGCTGATAGTTGAGCTAAGGTCTAAATGATAAGAAGAAAGGAGCCATGAGAACATCTGGGGGAGGAACAGTCCTTCAGAGGGAAGAGCAAGCACAAAGGTCCTGAGGCATGTGTGACTTTGGCGTACTCAAAGAACAGAAGGGCAGTCAGTAAGCTAGGACAAGGTTATAATTTCCAGTTACTTGACAGGTACATTTACTGCTTTTTTTTTTCTAGAAGTCATCTAATTTTATACTTAAAATTTGACCTTGTTTGCTCAGATAGCTAGAAAAAAAAGTTAGAACAGAATTGCAAGAAGAGAATTTGCACATTTCCCCAGGCACAAAGTATCATCTGAAAACAAAAACACAACAAAATGTTGGAAATTATGGATGCTCGAGTTGGTAGGAATGCTCCTACTTTCCAAGTGTTCATTTCTCCCTAGGGTAGATAAAATGATATTTCCTAAATAGAAAACCCATTGTACTATATAATGAGTTATTGTTTTGGATGCATTAATATCTAGTGTAAAATACTGCCTGGAAACATGCATTTGGTTTTTAGACTGAAGATCTTTTGATGATTGCAGACGTGGTGTAAATCAGATGACATAAGTTGTCTTCTTAAGTCTTTTCAGTAGAGCATAATGGAAAATAAGAATTTTGTTGGATGTATGTCTGGAATACTCTCTTAGTTTGGATTGCTGTGTTTTGGTATTTTCAGATAATTGGCGTTTTGAGGTTTTGATGGATTCCTTCCAAATGGGCTTAAGATTAAAATGTGCTAAACCTTCCCCCATAACTCTCATCGGAGCAGTATATACTGGAAGCAGAGAGCTCCGTATCTCCATGATATCTCTCACTTTTCTGCTCTTTGTCTCAGAGTGAGCCAACTGTAGCATTCTCGGCACCGATGGCACAAGAGTATGAAGGGAAATGCTTAGAAGATGAGTGGAGTGTGCAGTAGAAAATGTCTGGGTCTTGTTTATCTCTGAGTGTTAACTTTCAGAACATAGGAAACTCAGATGTTCCCTTATCTTGAACATTCTTTTAGATAGAAATTTAGAGAGATGTAAGTTAAATGCTTTCAGTAAATTGAACAGAGTCATACTCTTTGGGGTTCAGAGGAAGTTTGTATAATTAAGGATGGTGGCATAAATGGGCTGAAAGTGAATTGCCAACAGGGTAAACCAGGAAGAAAAAGTTCATGTACATCATCGGTACAATATTAAGTAAGCTAAATTATAGAAAAATAATTTGTGCTTAATCATTATTTGGATGTGAGTGACTTAAGTATTTTCATAAAGGCAATCACAAGTAACCACTTAAATATTTGTCTCTTACCTTTCCCCAGGATACCAGGTGTTCCGTGTATTACATTATAGCTGAGGAAGCTCTGGGTTACATGTTAGGGAAGGTTATGTCAAGCTCAGAAAGAACCATGCAGTTGACAAAAGCAGCAGCTATATTCCCTGCTACAGGCTCATGTTCTTTCACTGTCAGCCCAGGACCCGAATGTGTCCTCCCCGCTGCCCACCCGTCCTCAGTGAGCACGCAGGCTGGTGTTTCAGTGAACAGCGTTAACTGATTCCTACACCAGCTTGTCTGAGAACAGATAGGCATGCTGGATAATTAATAGCTGCGTGTGTGGTAATAGAGTAAAAATGTTTGAGAAACCAAATTATTACATATACCTAAAAATAAATACACTGTGAGCACATGTAGAGCTTTTACATTACTACTCCAAAAAGATAAGCCTACTATATTCATAGAATAAACAATGAAATCCGTTAGATGGCATGTACATTTATTTTTTCTTATTTGACAAGAGTTCAAGAGTTCTTATTTGACAAGACAATTCTTTGTCTTCACCCACTCGGCAGACGTGTATGTTTTCTTCAAGTTATCGTTATAAGCAAACAGCTTAGAAAAATTCACAGCTAGGTAATTTTACCCCAAATATCTGCTTAAATTTCAAAGGCAATTTGAGTTAGCCCTGAGCAAGCTCAGAAAACTGTATATAAATATGTGTATTATAAAGAAATTTTTTATATAGTACATTATCTTCTATGTAACATATATGTTGATTTGAAATTTTTATGTAAAGATGTATCTCGTCATTCTCTCTTTCACTTATCTTTAGTTTCCATCTTTTACTTTGATGTGAACAGGTTTGAACTATGTAATCTTAGATCATGTTGTCTAATGCCATCATTGGAAGGGGAAACAGAGATCTAAAAGGTCTATGTGGTCACATGGCTAGTGGCCAAGCAGGACCTAAAATCCAGGTCTCCTGATTCCCCGCTTGCTTTATGCAGGTGCTGATAGGAAGTCCACACCCTGGGGCTTGGAGAGAGAGAGGCTGTGAGGAAGGGCAGGGGTGGGGGAAGCTCCTGTATGAGGATCAGGTTTTACCTCTCCTGGAGGCCAAGGGAGGGCAGGAACTAAGCAGAGAGGTCAGGACCCTCACCAAATAGATTAGCACTCAGGGCAGAGTCCAGTCTAAGAACGGGAAATTACCATACCACGGTAGTGATGATAATAATTACTCTTCAACTTTTTGGGTATCTATTATATACTAGGCAGTGGGCTGTGCATTTTATTGTAACATATCATGTAATTTTCATAACCCCTGCAGAAAGGCACTGTGTTCCTGTTTTCACAGAGGAGGTGCCGATATTCAGAGAATTAAATGGCATGCCCAAGGTCACATAGCTTGTCTGAGAGAGAATGCCATGATTGGAAGCTGTCTGCCTTAGCCAGATCTCTTTGATTTCTGCAGTTTTATGCTGCCAAGCCAGAATCACAGATTTAAAACAAGGGGGGGCAAATGTGACAGAGATCAGAGACGGAGTAGGGAGCAGCATGGTGTGAGCCTGGTCCTGGAGGCTTACAGCAGAGGAACAGCACTGTTCTGGCGTAATAAAAGGAGGCCACCTCTCCGACGGGCACAGTGGACAACAGAAGGAATTCCCACCTAATTCTCATACTTACCCTTGAGGAGCTAATAAAGATGACTCATTGCCTCTGAAATGTGACTGAACCTCTGTATATGGTTTAGTGCCCACAGGCAGTTGTTAATTGGGAGAGAAAATCTTGGGCTCCTAAAACTTGTAAAGCATTTAACATGAGCCAGTAAGCAGTTGATGGTATACCACATACACTGTACCAGAATCCACTGGTGCTATGGAAGCGAGGCCACTGCAAACGCTGTCAAATCTTAAAGAGTTCAGTGGAGGAGGGCTGGGAGGGTGAAGAATGGAAAAACCACACCCTGAGGAGGAATCACTAAGTATCTGTGGATTGCTAAACTTCATGGATGTTCAGCTTAAAAAAAAGAGAACTTTGGGGGAAGACCTGCACCTACTTTTATGGGGAAGGGAAGGAAAGAATTCTTCATTGAGCATCTTACAGTGATCCAGACATTAGATGCTTTCTGATCCTCACCAGTCCCACAAAGGAAATATTCCCACTTCCTGTAGTTCAGGAAGTTGAAGCTTAGAGAGACATCATTTGCTGTGGGTCACTTAGCTAGTAAATGAATTCAAACACTGTTGTCTCTGAATCCAAAGTCAAGTGGAAGAGGAGTCAGACTAAATCTGAGTGGCCCCAGTGGCAAAGCTAGAACCAGTAGATATATGTTGTACCATAAAGCGAGGTTAATTTCCCAGGTTAATCCAAAAGCACTTTCTTGTAACAAGCACTATTCCTTCCCAAAATAAAGTGCCCTAAACACACACACACACACGCAAAACAGCTTTACTGAGATACAAACAGCTTTACTGAGATATAGTTTATAGTTATATAAACTATAACGTTCACATATTCTAAGTATACAATTCCGAACTGCCTTTAAAGGTAGCAAGTTTCCTCCTGTCATTGGAACTGCCTGAGTAGAAGAGGCTAGAAAATCTCTCAGTCAAGGATATAGTAAGAGGAAAGTCCTGCTTCCATCTCTAGAAAAGTTCGTTTTAAGTAACCTAAAAGTGGTTTCACTACCCCCAGAGTACTGAGCAGCTGTTCACTTAAGTGTTTTAAACTTTGATGGATCCATGGCAATGGAAGGGCCCAGAAGATGCTCCAGTTGTGCTTGTCACCGTAACTTGGGCTGCATGCTAGAATTGCAAGGGAGGTTTAAACACTCCAGATGCAGATATGAGGGCCACACCCTAGGGCCAGCTAAGTCAGCACCTCTGGGGTAGGGCCCAGCATCAGATACCTAGAGGCAACAGTGTTGAAAGCTGCTTTCCTCAGCAGAGAGGCTCAGGAGCTGAGAGGGTCATGAAGGGTCGAAGACCCAAAGCAAGCCCATCCTGCCTGTTGTTGCTTCTCTGCGCCCTAATGGTGAATCAGCCACATCTCAGTCGCTTCTAGTTTGGCCACAGCTGCCGCTGTCCCATGTCTAGCTCTTTCGAGACGTCCAAGGCAGTGTTGGCAGTTTAACCAGAGACAGTTTGTTTCATGACTTTTTAACCAGCGGAACCTGTGTTTGTATCTAATGTCGCGTCCACCAGACATTTCTGCAGAGCTTTAGGATGGAAAGGTCCTTGAGAAAAGAATTAGCGTAAACTCCATCTCCAAATCTGATTGGGGGTCCTGCTTTCAGAACAGTGATTTTACCCATATTTGAAACTTTTTGTGACCTATCGTGCAGGTCACTACATATATGCCCACATCAGAACATCAGTGCTTTCTGTTTTATCTCCAATATGGAGCTTGTTAACTGATTATAATGTGGTCAAGTGAAAATCTAGCCTGGAAGCCAGACGGTATCAAAAACGGGTGGCCTTGGGGAGGCTTAAAACCTCTCTGGGCCTCATTGTCTGTAAAATGAGAGTTGATAGTTCCCGCCTAAACGTCCCTTTAAGAATCCACTTTAAAAATGTGTGTGATCGGGGCTTCCCTGGTGGCGCAGTGGTTGAGAGTCTGCCTGCTAATGCAGGGGACACAGGTTCGAGCCCTGGTCTGGGAGGATCCCACATGCCACGGAGCAACTAGGCCCGTGAGCCATAACTACTGAGCCTGCGCGTCTGGAGCCTGTGCTCCGCAACAAGAGAGGCCGCGATAGTGAGAGGCCCGCGCACCGCGATGAAGAGTGGTCCCCGCTTGCCACAACCAGAGAAAGCCCTCGCACAGAAACGAAGACCCAACACAGCAAAAATAAATAAATTAATTAATTTTTAAAAATGTGTGTGATCATGCCTCACAACTTATTATTTGTTGTGCTCCTGCTGTGTGCCAGGTGCTGTACTAGTCCCTGGGGAAACCGACCTGAGTAACTTGGGTTTTTTTTGTTTTCTTTTTGTCTTGTTTTGTTTTTTGCGGTACACGGGCCTCTCACTGTTGCGTCCTCTCCCGTTGCGGAGCACAGGCTCCGGACGCGCAGGCTCAGCGGCCATGGCTCACAGGCCCAGCCGCTCTGCGGCATGTGGGATCTTCCCAGACCGGGGCACGAACCCGTGTCCCCTGCATCGGCAGGCGGACTCTCAACCACTGCGCCACCAGGGAAGCCCCTGAGTAAGTTTTGATTCCTGCCCCGGAGAACCTTATAGCTTAGTGAAGGAGATAGGCTTAAAACCAGGTGACGGTTAAAAGAGTGTGGAGGGGCAGAAATGCTCAGGATACTCTAGGAGCATCAAGGAAGGATTAGAAGGACTGGGTTATTGATACAGGGATTTCAGGAAAGGCCTCCCACAGGTGCTAACGGAGGACAGAGTGGAGGTTAACAAGGTGAATTGGAGAAAGAGGGAACCTCGTGAGCAAAGGCTTGTAGGTGAGAGCACAGAAAAGGGATGTTGTGATGCTAATGTTGATAGGTGTTTTATTCAGTGCTTGCTTCCTTTCCCTTGGGAGAAGTGACTCGTTATTGAGTAGGGTGCATTGGAGAGGATTCAAAGGAAGAAAGGCAAGAGATACAGGTTAAAATGGTCATCATCTGTTTTCCTCTTCATTTGCCTGATTTTGTGTAGGCATTTGGGATATGGAACGGGAATGAGGTTGAGTGATTTATATACATCACCAAACCCCATGATTAAAAAGAACACTTTTGGGCTTCCCTGGTGGCGCAGTGGTTGAGAGTCTGCCTGCCGATGCAGGGGACACAGGTTCGTGCCCCGGTCCGGGAGGATCCCACATGCCGTGGAGCGGCTGGGCCCGTGAGCCGTGGCCGCTGAGCCTGCGCGTCCGGAGCCTGTGCTCCGCAACGGGAGAGGCCACAAGAGTGAGAGGCCCGCGTACCGCAAAAAAAAAAAGAACACTTTGTCCAGGTCAGGTGTAGTATATGTTGAAGCATGAAAGAATGGAGCCAGGCAGGAGCAGGTAGATGGAGAGGGAAGACTGAAGGAGGCAAAGGCGAGGGGCAAAGATGGGGAGAGCTGGAGACCAGGCAGTGACAGAGTAAGGTTAGGTTTTGATTCCTGCCAGCTTAAACCTAGAGAGAACTTCAGAGATGATCTAAACCCAGCCTTCTCCTTTTACAGGGGTGAAACTAGAACCCATGGATGGTGACTTACCAGAGTCAGAAAAGTCTCCCGCAGAGGACTTTCTCTTATAAAGAAAGCCTTTATAGTTCACGAGGTCTGAATTGGGGACCAGAGATGGTCCGCAGACCAGGCATCCGCGAACCACACAGAGCACTGCGCAGGAGCTTCTCTTGAGCCTCACGGTAATTTCCTGTGTCTGCCCTGATTTCCCTGTCAGCAAAACTGCAGCGGCATCCCTTCAAGACTGTTCTCAAAGTAGTTGTCACAGTTAGTTATGTGTCTTATCCTCACCCTGTATGTTCTCCACAGTTGTGCTCTCTTCAGAGTCAAGAAATCGCAGAAATCAAGAAAGCCAGCTGCCCAGTGGTGATTTTCTTTCATGTACCACAGCCCATGGAGGCAGCACGGGGGCAGGGAATGTAAGGGGTGCATACTTCTTGTGCTGTAGGCTTTCATGCCATGAATTGTCAAGCCTGAGCCTGATCCAGCCAGACTTCCTTCTGGCTGAGAAACAGACTGTCCCCATACATTTCTAGTCCAGTGAATCCTATTAGAAGGCCAAATGGCTTCATCAAAAGCAACGTGGTAACCAGGGGCCTAATCTCTCCTGCCTCTTCTGTTGACTCTGTCAACACATGGTGCTGAGGTAGGAGAGCCTGCAAGGGCTTTTTCATGGCTGCCTGAGTTCTGAGCTGTTTGTCTGAGCCCTGATCCCCCATGCCCTGGGAGTGTAAAGCAGAGGTGTGCTGAGTAGAAAGAGCTCTCAGCAGGTACCACGAGACCCAGGTTTCAGTCCTGGCCTCAAACCAGCAGTTGTGGCCTTGAGTGAGTCACCATCCATGGGTTCTAGTTTCACCCCTGTAAAAGGAGAAGGCTGGGTTTAGATCATCTCTGAAGTTCTCTCTAGGTTTAAGCTGGCAGGAATCAAAGGCCCTAACCTTACTCTGTCACTGCCTGGTCTCCAGCTCTCCCCATCTTTGCCCCTCGCCTTTGCCTCCTTCAGTCTTCCCTCTCCACCTACCTGCCCCTGCCTGGCTCCATTCTTTCATGCCAGCCTCTCCGTACCTAGAGGGAATCCTTTGGTGCCCAAGTAGGACTAGATTTCCAGATAGACTAAGCGTGTGTTTAGGGCACCTGCAACGCAAAGTCACCATGAGAAAATGGTTTCAAGAGAATTTGATATTCACTACTTTAAAAAATATCAAAACAATCATGGAAAAAAAAAACCCACAGACTTTTGCTGGACTTCCTTAGTCTTATTTTAGGGTTTGTTATTTTAATTTAATTTCTGTTTGGAGGAACACTAAAATCTGTTCAGTACTTAGGATTGCTGAAGGCTTCATCTTCTACCTCTAAACTTCTTGGACTCAGCCTTTTCACTAAAGCCTCATAAAGGTAGGGGCAAGTGCGTTCCTTTGCTCTGTGCCCTCTTCTCTGTACTAGCCATGTGTGCTTATTTTAGTACAGTGGCATGTATTTCTATAGCCCTGGCTTACTCAAAGTCTTCCATTTTGTTACGTACTTTCTGGTTAAACATTTCCATGGTGGGTGTTAGGCTCTGGGACAGAGATAGGCCAGGAGAAGAGACACCTAACTATAAGACACACTCATGTCCTCCTCCAAAGTTTCCCATCAAATTGAGGCGTAAGTTATTCTCCAGAATAATTAAATGCCACAAGTGCACGTAAATATTTGAAGGAGTGCTGCGGAAATTCAGAGGCAGAGCGGTTTTTGGAAGATAATCCCTGCCAGAGGGTCCTTGAAGGAAAAGTGGTGGAGAGTTTTTATAATAACAGAATATGCCCATCTGAATGGCCTGTTAACTTTATTTCTAAATTCTGAATCCCATGATGGTGGACTGTTGGCTGCTACCCATTCTCAGAACTGCCCCAAACTAGTTTCTCCCAGACTCAGGCTCTCTGTCTCTGTCCCTCCATATCTCTTCTGCCCTGGCTTTGGTCCTTTGGACCTGTCCCTTCAGATAAACTGCTGTAGCCGCTGAGAAGAATAGCCAAGCTGAGTCCCCTGGGCCCACAGAATGATAGGTCTTTTTCCTGGTAGACTCTGTGTGGTTGCTTAGGGGAACATTTGGCTTTTGCACAGACCCTGAGTGGTCCCCAGTCCCTTATTTTCACCACAGTCTGGTTAAGCCCATGTCATCGTTACTGTCATTATCAAGTTAAACGTATTCAGTGATTGTGTGCCAGGCACTGTGCTCAGTGCAGCACATGTGTGGATTCATTAAATCCTCATCACAGCCTCTGAGATGAGTGCTATTTTTTTCTGTCTTACTGATGTGGAAAGGAAGGGATGTTAAGTAACGCACCTGAAGGGCCACATAGCTGATGGCAGAGCCAGGATTCTTACTCTAGCAATGTGATTCCCGAGCCCCTGCTCTAAACCATTACATTGTACTATGTGTTCAGAGGAAGAGGAGCTGGGCGGTGTGGTGGGCTTGGGACAGCGCGGACAAAATAGGGAGAACTCATTCTGAGTTTCTTTCCATCAAGATGCAAGTTGTTTGAATTGTTAAACAAGAAGAAATGCCAGAAAGTGCTGCTTCTTAAATATATTAGATGATATCTTTTATCCGTAATGCCATCTTTTTGATTCTGCTCATCGCTTTTTTTTTCACTCAGTATTTGATCAAAATAAAAGTTGTTTGATATGGATGCCTTTTCAGTGAGGTACACAGTATCACATTGCCGAGTGTAATTTCCACTTGGGTGACACTGTTCTCACCAGTGAGAGAAATGGCATCATTAGCCAAAAAGGGTGGTGTTAGGTGTCTTAACCTCTCTCACTGAACAAGCAAGCACAGTTACGTACATTGAGATGTGTCTTTTCAGGATTCTGGCATTGTTCATTGGTTTGTTTTCAGAAGGAGGGTTTCCTCCAGAAAGTTAAACATTATTTCCTCTGCTTCTTTATCACATTGATTTTGGGGAGTGTTTGCTGATGTTCCTAAGTGTGGTTATACCCGTGCTTCATGAAAAGGTGTCACTTATTTTACTTCCCTTGGATGGAGTTCTTAAGACTAATTTGATGCCTTGAGTTGAGCCCAGAAACTTTATATTTAGCTTTGAATTGATTTCTTCCAAAACATCAGTACGTGTACTTTTAAGATTCTCCTGATAATTCTGGTATCTAACAACCACTTGTCACTTTATTTAATGGTTCTAGTGGTTTGGGGCATCCAATTATTCATTGTTTTCACCCCTAAGAATAATGATCATTATGGAATTCCCAGTTTAGCTTGAGACCACCCAACTTCCCCCTACTCAGGACTCAAGACTTGCTGTTACTCCAGGGACAAACCAGAGAAGGCAGAGTCTAAAGAATTAAAGTGAGGAGGCGGGATGAAAACTTAATAGTAGAGATATCTTTCTGAGCACTCTGGAAAGATCTCTCTACCTTGCACCCCCTTACTTCCATCAAAGCCAAAGGCCTTTCACCCTTAGCTGGGCTCCTTCAGGAGTCCCCATCCTCAGCTGTGCATTGTGGCTGTAAAGGAACATCTGACCACTTGGAAATTCAGGAAAGTTGGACCGTCAGCTTCTCTTTGGAGTTAATGGAGCAGTATAGTTTACCGGATGTGAAACTGTTTTTAGAGATGTCAGCTGCCCCGGGGGCTGGTTCCTGGGCTGTGTCTTTGTGGGTCCGGCCCAGGGGAAGGAAGGAAGGAAGGAAGGAAATAAAAAAGAAATGAATTCACTCACTTTTCCTCCTTAAAAGGACTCTGCAGGGATACAAAAGGGGAATCTGAACTTGGTAAGGTAGCTTGCTCTTCTGTCTGCTCCAGGTTACTTTTTTGTTTTTGCTGGCGTGCTCTGCCTGGATCTGTTTACCACTCCTGCAGCGCCCCCATCCCAGTTCTAATCAAGACTGCATGGAGGGCTTCCCTGGTGGCGCAGTGGTTGAGAGTCCGCCTGCCGATGCAGGGGACACGGGTTCGTGCCCCGGTCCAGGAAGATCCCACATGCCGCGGAGCGGCTGGGCCCGTGAGCCATGGCTGCTGAGCCTGCGCGTCCGGAGCCTGTGCTCCACAACGGGAGAGGCCACAACAGTGAGAGGCCCGCGTGCCGCAAAAAAAAAAAAAAAAAGACTGCATGTAAAGCACTTATATTCTTTCATCACAAGACCTAGGTTTGAGTCCTAGTGCCACCACTGTTAATTGGCCGAGTAATATTGGGCAAGGAGTTGAACCTCTTGAACACAATTTTCTCCCCTATTTGAGGTTGATAATAACACTTATTCACAGGGTAGCCTCAGGATGAATTAAAATGATGACACATGTTAAAGTCACTTTGTTAGCTGTTCGGTATCCTTGCTGTTAATGTTTCCTACCCATGGCTGGCTTTTTCAGATGCAGACAAATGCTAGCTACATGAATTTTTACATGGAAACACTTCATTTTGGAGGTTTAAAATAACCCTTTTATAAAGATTGATAGTGTAAAATATCTGGCTGTAAAAATGGGGAAGAACTTGTGAAGACGTTTCACGGTGCCCTTCAGGTTTGTTTCAGCATATGCAAAGAAATCATCCTAAGGGTTAAGTTTTCACCTGTGTCATTTGGCTTGCAAAACATTTGGAAAAAACTTTCCAGGTGGTTAACGCTTCTCATAGGTCAGAAACCTATTTCCATGTGCTAAGTCATCAGTAATATTTTGGGTGTGATTGTTTCTCTTTTGAATATATTTTAGATGAATTGTTTCCCTCTAAGAATTCACATAGAAATTGGATAGCATGTTTTAGACTGCCCTCCCCAGCATTTGGTAGGATGGGGTGTGGTCACGTACCCCAAACAAATAAGACCCACAAACAAATAAGACCAAACAGATTATTTAGTTTCCTTCCTACCGCATTTTTTGCACGTATAGCTTCAATAAATAGTTGCTAAAAACTGTAAGATATACAAGACAAGGAGATCCACCCACTCTTGAGATTTGAGGAGGCCCATAGATAACCCTTCCTCCAAGCTTGAATCAAAAAGCAGTGGAGAGAGATAAAGGAGTCAGGCGGAGGGACAGCAAAATACCATCTTTATTACTGAAAATGCTTTTGGGAGAACGTGGCTTTGGGTCTGCAGCCAAGCAGGCCTTCTGAAATTTCATCCTTGAATTAGATAGATTTACCCACTCTTTCCCTGGTACGGCAGGACAACAGAAGTTGGCAACCAGCAGGGAAAACAACCTAATCCCCAGTAGGAGAAAAGTCCAGCATTCACCATTTTTGCAGGCAGGCAGATCCCAAAGAGAGGAAGGAGGAGGTGGAGAGAGAGCGGCCAGGTCTGTTATCGAGGGAAATTCTCTGCAGGTGATAGGTGGAGAAAAGTAAATAAAAGTCTTCTCATAACACCTGCAGTGGGGTCTTCAAAGGTTGATTGGTCCTGGCCCTTCTCTCCAGGGACACTCAGTAAGAAGGGGAGGTATGGCATCTGTCCAGCTGTGACTGAACCCGAGATCAATCTGCTTTGCCTTTCTTCACTGCTCTTGCTAAAGCTTTAAATGTGGAGTCGGAGCACTTTTTTTTTTTTCTTTTTTTGCGGTACGCGGGCCTCTCACTGCTGTGGCCTCTCCCGTTGCGGAGCACAGGCTCCAGACGCGCAGGCTCAGCGGCCATTGGCTCACATGCCTAGCCGCTCTGCGGCATGTGGGATCCTCCCGGACCGGGGCATGAACCCGCGTCCCCTGCATCGGCAGGCGGACTCTCAACCACTGCGCCACCAGGGAAGCCCTAGGAACACATTTTATGTGACTGCCACACTTTTCCCTGGCGTTGTAACTGGCCCCCTTCCAACGTCTGAGACTTCTTTCAAGTGCCACTTTAGGCTTTAAAAAAATTAATCCTTATTTGACTAAAAAATGATGAGAGGAACAGTTCCTTTTCGTAAAGTGTCGAACAGTACTGCCTTCCAAACAGCTGGTGGTGTATATAACTTAGCCCAAAGGTGAATTTTACCCTAAATAGAAGCAGGATGAAGAGTATACATTGCATGGTGACACTGGGCTCAAACAGAAGCAAGTGCATTGCAGCTGCTGAAGAACAGAAAAAAGAAGTCACTATCATCACTGAAGGGAATTCATTATTATTATTATTATTATTATTTATTATTATTACCATGATTAATTTCCTAGTTTTGAAATTGAATTTGTAGTACTGAATTGAATAGAACCCCACAATCACACCCAGGTTTTCTTTTCTGCTTTCCCCAACTTCTGTGCCCTTTTTAAAGAACAGAGTTTTACAGAATTTAAGGTAGACCAGGATTTTTTTGCTGGTGTCCTCAGCCAAACCCCGCTGTCAACCAGAACCTGGGGCTGGCTTTCTGCGGAAAAACCTGCCCGTGGATTGCGCCCAGCTGTGGTAGCCACTCCGTGATGTTCTCAGATGGGCTCTGGAGTAAGACCAATCCATGTGTGAGCATTTGTAGTAGCCACTGGATAAGAACCAGAATAATGACTCCAGAAAGCAAGGGTCACGGCTCTAACCTGCTGAGTCATCTCGGCTCAGCCTGGCTGGCAAGGGCTCCGCAGCTTCACTGGTTTGCTTTACTGCTCATTGCATTCCAGCCTGCCAAGGACTCTTTTGCAGATCAGTGGGGGCTCCTGTAGAAAGGGTAGGTCCGGGTGGAGCGGAAGAATCTGAATTTATAATATGTGCTCCAGCTCATCTTGATTCAGGTGTTACTTTAGAAGAAACACAAAAGAGTAGGTAACTCCAGCTCCTCCATATAAACCTGTCAGCATTTACTCATGCAGAGAGGCTACTGTGATTGGTCACATTCAGAACACAAAGGGTCCCAGGGGGCTTCTTGGCCACCATTCAGGTACTAGACTTCCTGTGTTCCACTGAGCCTTTATGCACAAGTGCCAGCAGCCTTCACTCCCATGTGTCCTAATCGTCCAGGATGTGCATGAATAAGAAAAACAAATACCAAAGAACAGACAAGTACTACGTGAAATTTTGTCTGGGAACTTGAAGGCTAAACACTCTCAGGCCAAAAAATACATTATCTTTACTTCTTTTCTTTGCCCTGCCCTGGCCTGATGTAGCCTCACTCTTAACTTACACCACCCCATGAAAAAATTGTATTAACCTTTCCTAAACTTTTTTCTTTTGCTTATCTTCAAGTATTTTAGTCTTTTCCACCTCTGAATCAGTCTTTCCCCTTTTGAGATCCCTTTTTCCCCCAAAGAGCTGAATCATTAAAAATAAGCATGATACAGATTCATACCCCTAACATGGAAGAGGAAAAATGGCAAAGCCCTGCAAAGCAGTCACAAAGTGTTAAAGCATCGAAGATCTTAGACTTCTTAAACTCCAAGAGAATGTTTTTTCCTGTAGAGCTCAAAGTTATGAGTTAAAATACACTAAACTTGTATTATTATTCATCATCACATGCAATTGCCCTGTTTCTAAACTGCAGATGCTTTACGGGAGGGAACTTTGGTGTATCTTCAGGATGTGGTCTAGGTGTAAACAAAGTACCCAATGACAACTTGATAGGGTGGTTCAAAGAATTTATTCTAAAAACATTTGCTACATATCTTTTGTATATCAGGCAATTAGGATCTAACTGTTAAATGACACATATAGAAAGATCAGTAAGACACAGTCTCTCCTCTGGAGTAACTTGCAGTCTGCTGGGTAAACAAATAATGATATCCTAATGATTACCCGAACAACAGCAAATAAGGTAGCATGGGGACTCAGCTACTCTGAGTAGCTTACTCAGCCTTGGCGTACTGGGTGGGAGGCAAATGGCTTTCATTGAAGGATGTAATTGAGTTTGGATTTTTTTTTTTTTTTTTTTTCTTTTTGCGGTATGTGGGCCTCTCACTGTTGTGGCCTCTCCCGTTGCGGAGCACAGGCTCCGGATGCGCAGGCCCAGCGGCCATGGCTCACGGGCCCAGCCGCTCCGCGGCATATGGGATCCTCCCAGACCGGGGCACGAACCCGTATCCCCTGCATCGGCAGGCGGACTCTCAACCACTGCGCCACCAGGGAGGCCCTTGAGTTTGGATTTTAAGTGTGAACTGAATCTTAGAATTTTACATCAGGGAGGAAGAGACAATCTAACGCAGTCTTTCATTTTACCGATAAGGAACTGGAGACCTAGAGATTTTAATTGCCATTGCTAGGATACAATAGCTAGTCAATGTCAGACAAGAGTTCCACTGGAACTTTACTATTTCTTCTAGAAATAGAATTTGAGGTACCCAAAGAAATAATTGTTTGGGGAAAATGGGATCGACTTTGAGTATAATTTCTCCTGGAACAACCTGTTGTTTTTAGTCACATTTATCGTAAAGCTGTCTTAAAAGGATTGATTAACTGTTTGTATGAGACTAAAGTAACAGCTCTCCTGGTACATGGACTAGCTACATTATTTTAATACTTTATTACAAAAACAATAAAAGGCAGGGCAGTCTGGAAACTTGCTAATTGGAATAGTTCGTGGCCCCCAGGTAATCTTGGAGCTATAAATCATTGCACCAGATATCCAGAAACTTAATAAATGGCACAAATTTCTTGAACGTTGAAGCCTATCTTAAAAAAAAAACACTTCTATAAAATTATTAAAGTATCACTATACTTTTTGTTTTTAATTAATTCTAGGATTATAAGGATTCGTTAGATGAGAGAGAGTGGCCTTTTGGCCTTTGGGGTGCCTAAAATTTCTGTTTCTGTAAAGTTTATTTCTAAATTTTTGACCGTATGTCCAGAAAGCACTTATAAGTTTATTTTTCATATCATTTGCATTCCTGATTAGTAGAATTAAATAGACTAATACCCTCATCAAGAATCATTTGAATGCCTTCCTTCCTTATATTTTTCTAAAATGATTACCTGGACAACCTGCGAAACAGTGTGTTTGTGTTTAGTTTTGCCTCCTGGTCTGTCAGTTTTTAACTCTGTGACTTTATGAACTTTATGAGGATGTTACCTAACATTTCTCAACTTTTTTTTTTTTTTTTGCGGTACACGAGCCTCTCACTGTTGTGGCCTCTCCCGTTGTGGAGCACAGGCTCCGGACGCACAGGCTCCGGACGCGCAGGCTCAGCGGCCATGGCCCACGGGCCCAGCCGCTCAGCGGCATGTGGGATCCTCCCAGACCGGGGCACGAATCCGTGTCCCCTGCATCGGCAGGCGGACTCTCAACCACTGCGCCATCAGGGAAGACCCTCGGCTTTGTTTTTTTTAGCCTGTAAAATTAGGGAAATAATTTGCCTCAAGGAGTTGTATTAATTAAATGAAATAGTTTTTGTAAAACCCCTCCCCCAGTGTGCCTGACACATACTTAAATCTCAGTAAAGTATAGCTTGGATTACTTTGCTTCATGTCCTGTGAATATGTTATAACAGAGCAAACCTGTTTTGTATAGAGAAAAACTATCCTATGCTTTTCAGAACATCGTAAGGACATGATAAATATACTGCCTCTCTTTATTCTTTTGGGGTTCTGGTGAACATTTTTTGCAGCAGCCAGTTTTAATGATTAATTTTAAGGCCTGAACCCAAGCATTATTGACTAAGATAAAAACCACAAGCCTCAAGAGTCAGTAAGTATTGATGTTGGTTGAGAGCCAATGGATGAATGATGTTTAATATATTAAATATTAAAGGCAGAATCTTTTGGTTTGGTGAGTGTTGCTCATGCTGCCAATGAAAACATCCAGTTTGATTTACAGAAGTTTAATTTTCCCTGGATAAAATCCATTTCACCTGACAGTTACTATATAATAATTCTAAAATACTGTTAACAACCCAAATAATTTCCTAAAATTCTGTGGGACTTCAATGAGAAAAAAATAACTTTGTTATTTAAATGCTTATATTTTTCAGTGGGTGGCTAAGTTTGCATCTTTAATATTACCTTGATTGCTGAGAATTTTAAAGTACTATAAATTATATTTTAAATATAAAACTAAAACAATAGAAAAAATTTTTGTAGAAACATGGGCTTCCCTCCTCCTTTATTTCTGCTTTTCTGTAATTTCCAAAATATCATTCAAAATCATACTTAGTATGTTGCATTCTCCAGAATTCTGCCTACGTGTGTTTCTGAAGCAGACAACCTACATTTCATCATTGATTCATTGAATTTTCCGTACAGTTCTAAAAAAATGAAAATTGTGGATTGAAATCAAATTGGAAGCTTTCAGGCTTAAGAGAGTATTTTTAGAGGAGCAATTCAAAAATGCTAATTAATACACTTCGGCAAATCACAACAGCAGCTAACTCAAGTAGCCCTTATTTTGTGCCAAGTACTGTTCTAAGTACTTGTGTATATTAACTCATATAATCTTCACAACAGTGAGGAGGCTGGTGACATCATCACTGTTATCATTGCCATCATCAGTGTCGTCACCATCATCAACCATCTTCATCACCACTGTCATCATCACCATCACCACCATCATCACCATCACCACCATCATCACTGTCACCATCACCATCACCATCATCATCACCATCACCGTCACCATCACCATCATCATCACCATCAGCACCACCATCATTACCATCACCATCACCATTACCATCACCATCACCATCATCATCACCATCATCATTATTTTTCTTCTCCCTTTTCCTCCTCCTCCCAGCACACTACTCCTACCACCACTTCCATTTCATCGTTGAGAAAACTGAAGCAAACTGAAATCAAGTAACTTACCTAGTAGCACAGCTAATAACTAGTAAAGTCAAGAGTTTAACCCAGGCAGTCTGGCTCTAGGATCTAGTTTCGTAATTACTACACATAGGGCTAACCATAGACACAGCTCCCACAAGCTTCCACAGACTTATAAGTATGATTTGTGTTTGGGTAATATTCTGAAAAATTTTATTTTTCAGCATTTTCTAGAATACAGTTATTGAGCACTTAAGCCACCTAAATTATTATTATTATTATTTTTTTTCACGGTACGCGGGCCTCTCACTGCTGCGGCCTCTCCCGCCGCGGAGCACAGGCTCCGGACGCGCAGGCTCAGCGGCCATGGCTCACGGGCCCAGCCGCTCCACGGCATGTGGGATCCTCCCGGACTGGGGCACGAACCCGTGTCCCCTGCATCGGCAGGCGGACTCTCAACCACTGCACCACCAGGGAAGCCCCACCTAAATTATTTTCACTGATGTGTGGGCTCTGAGCGGATGTGTAAGAGGAGTTGTGCTGTATATTAATGGTGCTTACAATCTCTCTAAGCCTAGTTTTCTCAGAGTTTTAGCCACAATAGGGACATTGATAAATATGTCGTCTGATTTCCTTCTTTTCCCAATTTACAAATGAGAGGAATTCTTCCATGAGTCCCCCAGACAAAGTTAGTCATTTCCTGCTTTTTGATCCCGAGGCACTTTGTTCATACTCTATATTTTAAGTAAGTACTGTTTTGTAGTTAATCTGTTTATATGTCACTTCTTTCCATCCCCCACCCTTGCCTCCAAGTGGGTTCTTCAGTTGCTGGAACAAGGTCTAATTTGTTTTTGTCTCCCACGAGTCTGGTGACAAATGGATGAATCATGTTGCCTGGAGAGGTTAAGGGACTTGCCCAGAGTAGCCGACCTGAAATGTGAACGGGCTTTCGTGACTCCTCGTCTAGTACTTACCACTCATGTGCTGCCAGAAATGTTTTCAGATGATTTGGATGCTCGCTTATGGAGCTAGGACACAGTTTTCCTATTGTGTTTCTCTAGACTAGCTCTTTTTTTTTTTTTTGCAGTACGCGGGCCTCTCACTGTTGTGGCCTCTCCCGTTGCGGAGCACAGGCTCCGGACGCACAGGCTCAGCGGCCATGGCTCACGGGCCCAGCCACTCAGCGGCATGTGGGATTTTCCCGGACCGGGGTACGAACCCGTGTCCCCTGCATCGGCAAGAGGACTCCCAACCACTGCGCCACCAGGGAAGCCCAAGACTAGCTCATTTTTAAAACAATATTGATAGTGTTGACGAGGATGCCTCCACTGCCGCCTTTATCTCCATGTATCATTTTGAGGATGAAACGAAACTATAACATTTGTGAAAGCTTTCGAACTGGTAGAACCCCTCCTGCAAGGATGTACATTGCTGTTCCTCTAGTCTGTTATTATGTATGTGTGATTTACAAAGTATTTTCACACTCATAGTCTCCCTTACTGTTCATCCCACCCCTGTGAAGTAGGTGGAGTCTCATTGCCATTTCACACGTGAGAGAATGAGGCTGAGAGAGACTAAGTCCTTCAGCTACAATCACAAGTGGCTGGAGGAAGCCCGAACCCAGCCACTATGTTGCTCTTTCCAACATAGCCCCTGGCCCAAGGCTCAGAGCCGCTCAGTGTGGTGGTGTCCCCCCAAAGCCTCTGGGAGTGAGCCTAGGAGAGATGAGAGCTAGGTTCTTCTAGGATCAGGATAGTTATCTATGTGTGTTTACGTTCCAGTCACATTTTTTATCTTCTCAAAATGTAGGGCCTGGGCACAGAAAGCTTTATAAGATACAGTGAGCAGGGCGATTTTGAAGTGGCCAGCCAGCCCTGGAGCAAGCCGCCGCAACGTGGGGACCGTGTGGGTCCAGCAGAAGGAGGCTAACCCCGCCATCGCTTTAGTCTCAAGGGGGAGTTCCTTACTACCACTCTCAGGAAATGAAGGATGATAAATCCAGCTGCTGCTTCCTGTTTCTATAATTCTGAGATTTATTGTTTTTAACGGGTAGAAAGCTTTATTTTTAAACCAGTGGAAAATACCCTCAACCTGTTCCTTGCTAGTATTTCCTTAAAAACTAGATGTACTCACTTGGGCTTTAAAGGGTGTGTGTGTGTGTGTGTGTGTGTGTGTGTTGTGTGTGTATATCTTGTCTGTGTGTGTGTGTGCCTGAAATTCCCATGATGCTGCCTGAGCTGGCTCACTCTCTGTTTTTCAACAACAGAAAGAAAACCAATTAACGCAGATTTTACTGGGCAGGAACCTCTGTGAGATTGATGACAGTCATTTAGAGGAGGCCTGTAATTTATATCAGTGGTATTACTATCATGCTTGTGCAATTCAGGTCTGGTTTTTCTTCTGCTTGTTGTTATATTATTAGTGAATAAAGACCTGAGTCATTTAAGAAACACACTACCTCCTCACATGCCATAGTTCATGGAAAGTCGCCATTAGGTATAGGTTACCAGGCTGAAACTTGGTGGATTTGATTGTGTAACCAATGACTCCGTAACTAAAATTAATAGGTAGAAATATTTTCTCTAATGTCAATTTTTTTATTGCCTAATTTAAGAGAAAGAGAATGTGTATAGGAGCGTCAGTGGGGCATCATTTCAGAAGCACTAAAGGAAATTTATTCAGCAAAGTAGAATTTTAAGAATGTAGGGAATATAGCCAGTCCCCTTACTGAGTAAGAATATTACCTCTGATTTAAGCCCTTGGCCCCCTCCTTTAATAGTCCTGAAATCATAGCTATGGCAGTACTCTGTTCACAATGGGTAATTAGTACATGTTGCATTTAGGAACTGGCTGGCCAAATGACTTCTTTACACTTTTATAATTACAGTTACAGTTTCTATTAAATGAATTCAGAATAAAAAGGAAATCTTCATGACTTAAATTTAAAGACAAGCTTATATGGGATATTTGGTCTGACTTTGTTATCATCTTCTTCTGAAGATAAGTAAAATTGTGAGAAGATAAGTAAAATTGTGAGACTCTAACACTTATTAGAGGCCCATTCTAGTATAATTGGTGCTATGGAAATCTCCAGTTCTAATCTCAGCTATGCCGTTTCCTTGTTGCAATGGTTTCTTGGCCCAAAAAATGAAGTTGACACTATTTCTTTGTCTCTCAGTAGTTTGTAAGGATCAGATTAGTTGGAATCCATGCAAGTGCTTTTAAAAACTGAAGTGATGATAAAGACATTAGGTAATACTCTTATTAAATGGCACTCGGGCTGTAAATTGTAATTTCACATTTCAGACTTTGCTCCTTGGGTCGTGAGGCAGGTTTTGAACACCAGGGTTTTGTCTCCTTCCCTTAAGAGTTCCTTCTAATAACTTGTGAATTGGTGGGGGGTGGGATTTAATTTAATTTGAGCTAATCTCGAATTTAAAATAAGCTGAAGGGGGCAGTTACAGGCTTGGTAGGGGCAGTCAGATCTGGGTTTGAATCCTGGTTGACAGTATTTTAGCTGCATGTTCTTGGTCAAACTCAAACTTCCTAAACCTCAGTTTTTCTCTCAGTAAAACTAGAACAGTAATACTACTGCTCAGGGAGGATGTGACAATTTTTTTTTTTTTTTTCCGGTACGCGGGCCTCTCACTGTTGCCTCCCGTTGCGGAGCACAGGCTCCGGACGCGCAGGCTCAGCGGCCATGGCTCATGGGCCCAGCCGCTCCGCGCCATGTGGGATCCTCCTGGACCGGGGCACGAACCCGTTTCCCCTGCATCGGCAGGCGGACTCTCAACCACTGCGCCACCAGGGAAGCCCGTATGTGACAATTTAATGAGCTTGAGTGTGTGAATGTTTGGTCACTCAGTAGGGGTGGTGTTCTTGTCTCCTCCTGTATGTTTGCAGAAGTCTCAGTGTTGCGTGGTGAGATGCAGCCTGAGTTTGCCACCCAAAGATGGTCTCCCCACCTCGTCTTTTCCCCCGCATACTGCGGCCAGGGAAAGGAGAAGAAAATGAAGCTGCTTTAGGTCACTGACACTCTCCTTAGGAATAGTAAATATTTCTTTTCCCACCTTCTTCCTTTCAGTGTAATCTGACTTGAGTTCTTTCAATGCTTGACCTTCAAAGGGAGTTTCAGTGGGTGAGAAAGCCTGACACTGTTTGGAATCCTTGAACGTATACAGAGCTACTCAGTTATATGTCCATGGGCTGTGTTTTCTTTTCAGAGTTATATGAGTTTTGGAATTATTTTTGTAAGGCACCTTTTTTTTTTTTCCTTTAGACTTTCCCTGAAAAGGACCTTTTAAAGTTTTACGACCGGCTAAATAATATGGTGGTTAGCAAGGTTAATGTTTACCAGCTCGCTGAAGGGAAAAGCAAGCAATATATATCCAGACTTTGTTTAAGAATTTCCATAGAATTATGAATTCTTTAATCTTGATACCTTTATGTAGTCATAACAGCATACCTACTTGGGTGAGAGCTCCCAGTAGAAATGTGTTTACCGTGTATGGTTTAACTTTATGCTCGAAATGAGAAACAGACATATGAAAACATCTCTGTACTTTCTCACTCTGTTATTTTTAACTTCTAACTCCCTGCTCCTTTTCATCCTAAAAAATACACCCTACCATCAAACCTGCCTCCTCTTCTAGCTGTTTTCCCAGCCTTTTGTTTTTCTCCCCAGCCAATTTCCGAGAAGCGAATGTTCCCTTTCCCACTTACTGCTTGCCCACGGTGGGCCTGACTTCTTCATGGAGAGAGCTTGGGCCAAATTCTCAGGGGACTCTCAGCTGCCAGATCCAGCAGTCACTTTCTTTACTTCTTAACTTCCTTGACTAGCTTGTGATAAGTGATACTGCCTTCCAGTCTCTTCTTGAAGTGTTTGCCTCCTTTGGCTTCCAGGACAGAGTTCTCTTCTTCCTTCTCTGACCCTTTCTTCTCCCTCTCCTTTGCTGAATCCTTTTCTTCTACCTGTTCCCTAAATGTTAGTCATCTCCAGGATTCTTTGACCTTTTTCTCTATGTGGACTCTCCTAGGGTAGTCTCACTCTCCATATATACTGATTAGTCATAAAATGTAATTCCATCCCAGGTCCTTCTCAGTAGTCCTGAGATGCAGGTCTGCTGACTACTAGACATCTCTACTTAAACTTATTATACCAATTCTAGTTCTTCACGCTGAAAAATTGCATTTACCTGGAAATCATCTTGACTAGTAAAACTTTCTCATTTCCCTTCCTCCAGTCTTTCCTCCCTCTGGTCCCCCTTGCATACTCTGGATAGATTTCTTTCTAAACTGGAGTGCTGATCTCATTGCTCGCTTTGTTCAGACCCTTCAGGGGTTCCTTATTGTCTCTTTCTAATTTGGATCTGCCAGGGTTGCACATTCCCTGAGCCCTACTCCTGCAGAATCCCCCACCCTTTTGTGTTCTGGGAAACCACAAAGGAGTACTTACGAGTGAGTCTATCCAAACCTTTCTATTTGTAGATGCTTTTGTTGAAGAGGCATTTTTTAGTAATTTGAAATTTATTAATTGTGGTACCTGCTAAATCGCTCTGTCAGAGACCTCTAGTAGAATGGTTTAAATAAGATAGATATTTCCTTCTCATATAACAGCCCAGGTGTGAGCAGCCAAGGGCTGGCAGGACAGCTAAGCCATGAGCACATGTTTTCTGAGGTTGTGCCTGCTTCCCTATTTTCTAGCCAGCAGGAAAAGGGGAAAAGGAAGGCCAAGTCCAGGAGCCTTGTCTATGTGGAGGTTACCAGGAAGTGAACAGTCACTTCTTCTCACAGCCTGTTTGCCCAGCTTAGTCACATGGCCATCGCTGGTTGCAAATGAGGCTCCGAGATGTTATCTCTAGTTGACCACAGTGCACCCAGATAAACTGACTGTCTGTTACCAAAAAGTAGAAAGGGAGGATGGTTTCTGGAAGATACTTAGTTGTCTTTATCACGGAAAGAAAGAACTATGTTGATTAAAAAGTCAAACTGGGGCTTCCCTGGTGGCGCAGTGGTTGAGAGTCTGCCTGCCGATGCAGGGGACACGGGTTCGTGCCCCGGTCCGGGAAGATCCCACATGCCGTGGAGCGGCTGGGCCCGTGAGCCATGGCCGCTGGGCCTGCGCGTCCGGAGCCTGTGCTCCGCAACGGGAGAGGCCACAACAGTGAGATGCCCACGTACCGCAAAAAAAAAAAAAGTCAAACTGGCAGAAAATGAGTGATTTTTTTGAAAAATTCATCTGGACCTACTCTGGAAGGTTTCGGCAGTTGCAATATGTAAGTTATAGGATTCATTCAACACCTTCTACTGTTTTTCCTTCCCCTTCCAAAAAAAACAATGTTATTCAGGGTTAAGAATATATGAACATGGGCTTCCCTGGTGGTGCAGTGGTTGAGAGTCCGCCTGCCGATGCAGGGGACATGGGTTCGTGCCCCGGTCCGGGAAGATCCCACATGCCACGGAGCGGCTGGGCCCGTGAGCCATGGCCGCTGAGCCTGCGCGTCCGGAGCCTGTGCTCCGCAACGGGAGAGGCCACAACAGTGAGAGGCCCGTGTACCAAAAAAAAAAAAAAAAAAAAAAAAAAAATATATATATATATATATATATATATATATATATATATATATATGAACAAAAAGGGCAGTTTGTAGCTCTTATCCTCAACTAATGCATCTGTGGTAAAAATTGGTGGCACCTGATACATGAGCATATATACAGAGTAATGCTCATAGCGTGGAATTTCCCTCTACACTCCCCATTTATATTTTCACATTTAGTACAACTTTCGGTAGCATTTTATCACCATCTTCAGAACATTTTCTGAAAGGTAGTGTTGACATATTCTATCTCAGTGGTTTTATCATTCATCCTGCCATCTTGTATTCTTCACTCTACGATGTGTAAGTAAACGTCACCTATCAATGTGTTGCATATTGGATCAGTTTCTCAGCTGGTGTGGCTTGGCACACAGGTAACAGCATAAGTACCTGTTTGCTGAAATACAAATCCTCTTAGCCCACAATGCAGAGCACTCCATCTGGGAGCAGCTTCAGCATTTTTCCACTTTGTACAGTACAAATACTATCATTTTCTACAATATCCCATTGGGGAAGAGTGTAAGAAATGCTGTTTAGATGGTTTGTGTCTATTTCTTTTCCTTTTTTTTTTCAATTCTAGATTTCTTACTAGAAAGTAGTTGTAATATGTAATATGCTACCATGATAAAAGGTCAGTCTTCATTCGTAAAGTAGTAAATACTATCATGAGACATCAACTACTTTCAATTGACTATAGTGTGAAATAGCAAAGTTAGGATGTATCTACAGATTATTTGTCTAAAAAAGATCTAGACTTGTTTATACATGCCTTACATAATGGCATCAGATATCTAGCCCATGTGGCCCATACTTAGGGTGACAACAACTCCTGGTTTTCCTGCGCGAGTCCTAGTTATACCATAGCCTGGCATCTCACCTTGTTTAGCATTTGTCACTATCAAGAGTTTTCCAGTTCAGAAGGTGAATTATATGTTTACTTATGTTGCATATAGCTGGTCTCAGCTATCACAGTTTTCTTGACAGTCAGATACTTACTTTGATGTCATTTTTAGGGCTGTTTACCCTAAATAATTCTGGGCAGAATGGTGTAGTGGTTCATGCTTCATCTTTTCCAGAATACCTAAGGTAGGCAGGGGCAGATCTTTAAGCTCTGGGAACGCAAGGACTGTATCTATCTTGTTACATTATGTATATTCTCAGCAACTATCACCTCACCTAAAGCAAATATTTGTTGAAACTGTAAATGGTATGAACTTGATGGCTTCATGACAACAAAGGTTTTCTGAAGCCTCTGATGGGCAAGATAAGTTATCTTCAACTACAAATCCCTAATACCTAACACAATGTATAGTGTTTGAGAACAAATCGATGAATGATTGAACAACCACTCTCAGTCTTAACATTGGCAGCCTCTACCTAGTGAGACTGGTCCATCAAGACAGGAAGCAGTATGATTATAGTTCTCATGTGTTGCATGTAAAAATTATACAAATGAGCCAGTTGTTTCTTGGTTATAATGATTTGTTTTTACTGTTTTGGCTCTCATGAGAAAGAAAGGAAGATGAGATTTAATTGCTCCAAAAATGATCATACCTCACAAGGATAAATTCTGTCACTTAGAAGATTTAGACCTTAGTTTACATCCAATATCTGATACTTTAGTCTGGAATTCCCAGTGAGTGTTCTAGGAATGGGTACTAGATGGCTGAAATATCAGTTCATTCATCAGCTGAAAGCCTTGGGCCTGACTATGTTCACCCTCTTAAGTTTACCCAAAGGCATGTAAAAATATGCTCTTCTCTGTGGGCCACGACATGAACTGGGCTGGGAAGCGCCATTAATGATCTCTACAGTTAGAATAGTAGATACTTAAATAAATACATTGGCACCATTGGCACTCAAGCATGTAACACATTTTTTCAAAAATGTTACCTTGGGCCGTTTTTTCAGTTAAATACATGCCACGCTTTAGCAGAAAGTAAATATCCCAAAATCTGCAAAGTCAAAGATCTTCATGTAATCTTCCAAGAAGCAACTCATCTGAAATAACTTATAGCATACTAAATTAGAAATTATGTATTTTTATAATTAAAGTGATTATGTAAAGAAATTATGTACCTTCCCAATTCAAAAGGTTTAGGGATTTTTTACAAACCGTGGACTGCTCAATTGTGATTCCATTTTATAGCTTCACTAATTCTTTATAAATGGGGGAAGTGTTATAAATTATAACATCATGACTGTGGCTCTCTGTTACAGCTCTGTTAGTTTGTTATAATTTGGGGAAAACGAAAAGAGCATGAATTCCATGCACATCTTAGCTAGTTAAAGTCTTCCAGTTAAACATCCTATCAGACCTACTTTTCTAAAGATCATTTGTAATTTTCACAAGAGTTACACAAATAGATGCTAAGTCCTTAGAAACAAGATTAAGCAAATTGAATATGAATAAACATTCCTTTGAAATAGAACAAAAGTGATATTCCACCAAGTTTACCAATTTATCATGATTAATTCTAAAATAAGACTTTGTTTGCATTCCTCTAAAAGGCTAACCCTTTGGGGTCATTTTTAGTCAACTCTAAGATGGTTTCTAATGTTGATAATGAATTGCACTATAATAGAGATTATGTTATCAAAGGTCATTCATGATTTTTAAGAGTTTTGATTGTCCTTTATCTCTGCGGTATTTGATTTACTTATTCTCTTGAAGTCAGCTCCTCCTTATCTTAGTTTTCTTGATTTTCTTTTCTCTCTTTTCTTCATTAATTTTTTTTTCGCCCTCAAAGCCTTCATGGTCCTTTTTCCTCCCTGTTGCCACCACATTTCAATCCTGGGTTTTCCTCGAGGTCTCCCACCTTCCCCAATTTTTTGGACATCTAGGGCCAATTTTGGAGAGTATTTAGTGTGGGAGCATCCTACTATGTGCTTAACGTTATACTGGGTGATTTGGTATCTTGTCACAGTGGTATTTTATCCCCATTTCACGGATAAGGAAAACAAAGGCCCAAGTTTACACAGCAAGTGATGTGAAACATTATTTGTGTTCCTGTTTTACAGTTGAATTGGTAAGAGGTGGAGATGGGATGAAATCTCAGGCAGGCTATCTATCTCCTTAAGCCACGTTCTTATCCATTATGCTACCAACTTGTTAAGAATTGAATTCCATTTTAAATTATTAGCTCAGAAAAAGACTAGATTATTTGCGCATAAATTACACCATTTCCTGATTATCTTTGTACACGTTTAAAATATTTGGTTTTGTTCTCATACTATTACCCCTTATACCTTTGCTCCACCTTTATTGCTACCCTACTGTTTGGCTATTGTTTACTTATAAAATGTAAACTCATCTTAATATTGACCTAAAGAAAGCACAGTGGGGCTTCCCTGGTGGTGCAGTGGTTGAGAGTCCGCCTGCCGATGCAGGGGACACGGGTTCGTGCCCCGGTCCGGGAAGATCCCACATGCCGCGGAGTGGCTAGGCGCGTGAGCCATGGCCACTGAGCCTGCGCGTCCGGAGCCTGTTCTCCGCAATGGGAGAGGCCACAACAGTGGGAGGCCCGCAAACCGCAAAAAAAAAAAAAAAAGCACAGTGAAGAATGAAACTATGCTGCCTTTCCCTGTCTCCCTTAAAAGGTATAATAAAGGGTTTTTATTTTTGTTTTTTTTTACTGTTCTGTATAGTTTGTCCCAGAAACCAGATTTTATTAGCATGAATAATCACAGGCTTTGATCACAGGTAGGATTCTTACGGTATTATATGCTGGCTCCCTTTTGATTATGTTGCACATAATGTTCAGTGAAATACATCGTATGTATGTGTTCTCCAAATATAGACGAAGGCAGACTATTAGGGGTTTTAAAATTGTGCTTCACCCCAGAAGTATTACAAAAAGATAGCTGTCAATCATCTGTATGTTGATAACACTAAAGTAATGTTTTTCAAACTATCTAAGCTTATAGATTTCATGGCCAAGTATGTGAGGGCTTATATTTCTTTTCATTTATTATATATAACCCACCTACTTTTTAAAAGGACTTGAAGAAAAAGAAGAGAATAAAGGATTCTGGAAGATGTATGAGGGGAAAAAAAAAGGATTTCAAGGGCTTATGAAAAAAGATTCAGTTACAATAGAACCATGTAAATGGATGTAAAAGAAGAAGGGTATGGAACAGTAAGTAGAGAATTAAAAGAAATCTGGGAATCAACCTTGATACCTTTCTCTCCTTCATCCTCCCCATCCAATCCACTGAGTCCTGCTGTTATTTCTTTGGCCTGTTAGCTCGCAAATCCACCCAGTTTACTCACTTAGTTCTCCGTCAGTCACAGCCTAGCCTTTCCCTCCATCCTTTGCCCAGAGCAATGCAGTAGCTGCCTTCTTCATCTCACATCTTCCCTCACTGACCTGTACACTAGGCCTACAGTAATCTTTTCAGAGACACAAATCTGACTTAACCCACCTCCCCTCTCCACTAAAAACACATCAGTGGCTTCCCACTGCCCTTAGGTTGATGCCATCAGGAACACTCACACGGCCTCATCTCCTACCGCCCGTTCCTCTCACTCCCCAAGCTCCAGGCCACTGACCTTCTTTCAGTTCCTCAGTGTTTTCTGCTCTCCCTCTCTCTCCATACGGCCTTTGGACGTTCTGGTCCAGCCCATTGTGCACTCTTTCTTCACCCCTCACGTCAGTCCTGACTTCCTCCTCAGTCTTACTGACTGGCGGAAAGTCCCGTGTTATCCGCCTTCATAATCCCAGGCAAGCAGGGAAGGTCTGGGTTTTCTGGAATCTGAAATTGGGGAAAGAGCCCTCTTTAAGAAAAAGAGAGACATAAAAGTAGGTGCAGGGCCTTGAAAGGGGCCTGTGGAAGGAAGGTGTCCTGAAGCTTGAGTTTTCACTGCACAGCAAATCTGCCTCTGCCTGTTCCTCTTCTTGGTAGCTCTTCTCAGTTGACCATTTTCTATATCCAGTTACAGGAACATTTCTCTCTGTGAGAAAGGAAATAGGCCTGAATTTGCTCACCAAGTTTTCTCCAGGAATGTGCATCATGTTAATACTTGAGTATACAGTATATATTTCATGGATGAAGGGATGAGTAAGTGAATAATTAAATGAAGACTCAGGCTAAGAGTTAATGTTTATAATACATATATAAAATTTAGCCAAATTTCTTGAAAGCCAAAGCTAAGTGGAGAACATCTGGATTCCATGGCCCTTCATATCAGTAATCATGAAAGACAAACTTCTTTTCACAACTAGTAGTAAAGACGTATTTGTATAGGGTTCTTTCTATAAAACAGCTTATTCAACACAGTGAATAACAACAGTGACTAATCTTATTAAGCACTTACCGTTCTGGGCACTTGCTCAACACTTTGACACGCTTTTCTGATTTAAGTGTTTACCGACTCTAGTAAACTGTGTGTGTGCACAGTTAGATACAATCAGAACTTCCGCATCCATTGCCCAGGGGGAAGGGCAGCAAACTCCCCGAGGACAAGGAGAAGGAAGGCCTGAGGCTCTGGCAGCTTCATTATCTCAGGGAGTTTGCCTCTCTGGCGCTCCTTCCTCTCTGGCCTTTTACATCACCTGGCTGTGTGTTTAATAGGTGCTCATTTGCCTCTGCCCTAGAGTTCACACTGGCTTGTCACCTGCTGTCCATCAGGAATCAGATCTCAGTCTTCTGTCCTGGTCAAGGTTTTGAAGGTTTTAAAGACAAATTTACCTTTGTCTTTTTGTTTTCCTGTAAAATGTTTAATTATGAGCCAAACTGCATGCAGATGGTCTATCAGAATGCGTTACCTTCAGAATAACCTGTTCCAAAGAATTGTGTACTACTGTCCATCTGGATATTGAAGAACGCCTGTCAGAACTGGTCATTTTGACTTTGGCATAATAAATAGTAATCTTGTGTGTCACTGTAATTAATAGCGACAGCATTTGGCTCCCAGGTTCAGTGCCTTCTGAACCCTCTCCTAGAATGCTGTTACAGGGCTGCGTGATTCATTCAGTTACAGACCTTTATTAAGTGCCTGTCCTGTGCCATGCCCCGGGGACATGCAGATGGAAGAAACTCTCCTCCCTTTAGGTTAGGGATTCAAACCCAGGTGGAGGGAGAAAGGGAACTAGCCAGACTGATGGAGCTCCCAGTTCAGAAGGGTCATGAGCAACCATTGTCGAACTCTGCATACGTTTTTAGTACTGATGGCTAAGGTCCCTAATAAACTGCCAAGTAGCCTTTTTTAACTAAATAAGCTACCAATCCAAGGTACACTGTATCAATGTCTGAGTATCTTTTACTAACTTCAAGAAGTGTTTTGAGAGTTAGTAAGTAGAGCACGGGGGCAAGGTACTCACATGCTTTCTAGCAGTCTTTACCAAGCCAGGAATAAAAACCGCGAGGCTCCCAGCTGTCCATATCCAGAGCAGATATCCATGGGTTTGTCATCAGAGGGGCATTCTGTCCCAAAGACAGCTGGAAGAGAATGTGGCAGACTTCCCAGGACCATGGAAAGCTGCTAGGGTTTCAGGGAGCTCCATCCTAGTTCACTTCCCTTAGCCCAGTTTCAGGCATGTGCCGGACATACTCTAGAGAAACAAGATTGAAGGTGAGTGACCTTAAAAGGAAAATGGTCATTTTGGGTCTAAGTTTCTATCTTACAGATGGAAAGAAGCAGCAGAAATGCAAATAAAGCTCCCCTTAGAAATCCCACTGGCTGCCTAGTAAACTGGGTGAAATTATGATTATAAAGGTTTGACCAGACACTTAGTTCTGATCTTGAGATGGCTTTCTCTGGATCCCTTATTAAGATCCGTTAGCTGCTGGCTTTCTTTTTAGGGGCTATTCAACCATTTGCCCATTATCTCTTTTTTCTGTTTGTATTTACTCCAGGCTGATTTCTCAGTCAGGACAGCTACTTTATTATTATTCTTATTCCCCATTTTATCTCTAGGATCTGTATCCAGCACGCAGAGTATACTCCATAAATTTCTTTTTTTTTTTTTTTTTTTGCGGTACGCGGGCCTCTCACTGTTGTGGCCTCTCCCGTTGCGGAGCACAGGCTCCGGACGCGCAGGCCCAGTGGCCATGGCTCACGGGCCCAGCCGCTCCACGGCATGTGGGATCCTCCTGGACTGGGGCATGAACCTGTGTCCCCTGCATCGGCAGGTGGACTCTCAACCACTGCGCCACCAGGGAAGACCCCATAAATATTTGTTGAATAAAATGAAGTTTCTAGTAGAGGGTATATTAAGAGAGTCCTGTAGATCCTGAAGCATTTCTGAAATTCTGTTGGCCTGAGTTTGTGGTTAAGGGAATGCTAGTGATAACTTGTAGAAGAGACTGATGTTGTGTGGAATAAAATGTGGAAGCCATTGATTTAGAGGCTTTTCCGTATTGTTCCATGAATAATATCTCATTTCTAGCTCTCAAACATGGGGCTTGACTTTTAGAATTAAAAGCTACAAGAAAAAGCAAAAAAGTTCACAACAGTGTGTTAACTCATTTGTTATATTTCCTAAGATATTTTGCCTTAGGTCTACTAAAGTGTATTTAGATTTACATTTCTCAGCTTTGAGCTTTGAAGTAAATTTTCTCTGTGAATAGCAGTACTCTAGAGAAAAAAAACCCAATAGGTACTAAAATATAGGTACTAAAGTATACTTTGTGTAAAGTTCTTTTTATAGTTAGCAAGTTCTGAAATGTTTATAGTCCTCTACTTTCAGGCGTTAAATGGATGGGTTTTGTCCAGTGTGGAATCTGATTTTGACAGGGTTTATATAAGAAGTTTCCTGAAAACTCTGGAATTTTTTTCTTTAAATATTTTTTTCAGTTATTTTTGAGGTATCTAAACCAAAGTAGTGTTAGAAGAACACTACTTTTAAAAGTATAATTTCTTATCATAATCTTTAAGAGGGAGTAACACTAGTAAATTGTTTTATTTGTATACAGAATTATATCAGCTATAGAGTATCTTGTATAATTGTAATCCATAACTGTTAACACTTATCTAATACCAGTAATACAGAGCTCTGTTGGAAAAAACTGAATCATTCCTTCTCATTCTATATGTGAAGCATTTATTTTCTTTAACCATATGAATTTTAGGTACCTGAATTGGGTATGGTGTGTGTGCATCCATGCACTAGTGTATGCTGGGTGTTGAGGAAGGATTATTCATAGTGAGGGTGTAGCTTATTACCTCTTTATGAACTTTAATTTGTTTTCCTTTTACTTATTTCCATGAAAGATTTGAGAATTTGATCCTCACCAGTCTCTTGGGTATTCTCCCATTTTTTCCCAGTTTGACCAAGAAGGCTGATTGTTTTTTCACAGAACACTGTAAAAAGAAAATGAAAGTTGGTATTTGATTGGGTAGGGAACTCATACCTAGGTGGAAGGTGTATGTATTAGATTGATTAATCAAGCTATTTGCTTCTTCTTACATTAAACTCTTCATTAAATGACATTTCAAAGCCGTTTGACTTTCTTCCTTTTAATAGGGATATGAAGACCTAGTGCAGATGGGACAAGTTTTTTAAGTTTTAAATTAGGTGATCATATTTTCCTGTTTTAATGCTAGACTTTTTCTGTATGCTAATAATAATCTCATTAATGTAAGTTTTCCAGCAAACACTACCACGTTTATACTGCTAATAAACAGGAAAAAAGGGCAAGATTTGAATCCTGGTCTCTTTGGCATCAAAGTTGTGCTCTTTCTAGTATAATATGCCACCTCCTAATATAAGAAATTTTAATTGAAATGTTTTTGAATGAATAAATGAAATTGAATGCAAAGTTTTATTGTCAATCATTTATTACAGAATGAATTCTGTGAACATAGTGCTACATGCTAGTTCAAAATTCAAGAAGTTGGCCCAGTCATTTTCAGTTAAAGACTGATTAAGATGGGCTTGCTTTCACCCTAATGATTCTTTTTCTGCATTCAGATTTAGCAGACATCTTTGGGGTCTTACTTTGTGTCAGACCCTGAACTGGTATTTCCAATACATGACCCACATGACCCTGAGAGGTGTTGATATCAAGATTTTATAGGTGACGCATGGATGCTTAGAGAGGATAAGTAAAATGCTAAAGATTTTTCTCCAGAACCAGTTCAATTCAATCATAATAACATAGCAGCCATCTAAAAACATGTTTGAACTTAGAATGTATATAGTCTAGCATGAGTATCTACAATTAGGCTATAATCCTATCTACGTTCACTTTCCTATTTCTGTTGAGAGTCAGTTTAGGCAATAAAATTAACAAAGATAGAGGTCTAGCTTCTAAATTTTTTTTTTTTTTTTTTTTTTTTTTTTTTTTTGCGGTACGCGGGCCTCTCACTGTTGTGGCCTCTCCTGTTTCGGAGCACAGGCTCCAGACGCGCAGGCTCAGCAGAAGCCATGGCTCATGGGCCCAGCCGCTCCGCGGCATGTGGGATCTTTCCGGACCGGGGCACAAACCCGTGTCCCCTGCATCGGCAGGCGGACTCTCAACCACTGCGCCACCAGGGAAGCCCCTAGCTTCTAAATTTTAATAGTTTTATTGGGATATAGTTCATATACCATACAATTCACCCATTTAAGGTGTACAATTCAGTGTTTTTTAGTATATTCACAGGTTGTCAGGTTCAGGGTTGTTCTGAACCAATTGGTTATTGGCTTATTCCATTAATTGGCCGTAAGATAAGAAACAGAATCACATATCATAAAATAATATAGCTCCATTCTTTTATCTGCTGATTCATCTTTGTCCAACCAAAGTCCAATAACATTCCCCTTTCAGTTCTAGTACAAAAAGCTTCCTCAACTTCCATGAGAAATGTTTGCTTACAGGAATATTAAGCTGATTTTCATATGTGCCATGGAGAAGTCTTGAAATGTGAAATCCACTTCCTTATAATGTAATTCTTTTTTTTTTTTTTTTTTCTTTTTGCGGTATGCGGGCCTCTCACTGTTGTGGCCTCTCCCGTTGCGGAGCACAGGCTCCGGATGCGCAGGCCCAGCGGCCATGGCTCACGGGCCCAGCCGCTCCGCGGCATATGGGATCCTCCCAGACCGGGGCACGAACCCGTATCCCCTGCATCGGCAGGCGGACTCTTAACCACTGCGCCACCAGGGAGGCCCTATAATGTAATTCTTTAAGTTCTTTGCAACAGACATATAAAGGAGAGCCCAAATCATGTACACAATTAGTACTTATTAATGTGCCTCCCTCAGGTTAAAAAAAAAAAATCCCCTAATAACCATTTATAGCCATTCTGAGTCCTGACTCACTAAGGAGATCAAGCCTCAAGGTAACTAGATACGATCTCCTCTCTCATTGACTTGACTTTTAGATTAGAAAGTCACCTGAGGATCATAATAGACTTAATACACTGTATTATATGAATATGTATTTAACGTCCTTTGTACACACACACATACACAATATACGAAAAGCAACTTTTATTTTCAAAGTACCACTGCACCTTTAATTCAGTTAGTGGTTGAAGCACTCCCAGTTCTGCACCCAGTTTTTGATAGGTGAAATAGGAGAACAGACACATTAATTGAAGTCCTATGTTCGAGATAAGAGCTAGTCGGTGGCTGACATTGCAGGAAAGGACCGGTTTCCTGCCTTATGGCCTAGGCACTTCCTTATAACTACATTTAAACCATCTATGCCTTGGTTTCCATCTCTTGGCTTACGCATTAAATGTGATACCTATTCAGGGGCATACTAGACTAATAATAGAATGACATTAGAGTTATTTGTAGTTTCTATAACATAATTTCTCCCATGTGTCTGTGTCATTGACTTGCTATTTCTTCTGCCAAAATTATATTCCCTCCCCTCCCCACCACCCCATGGCAGTCCCCATCCTTCCAGTCTCATCTGAAAAACCAGATCTTTGTGAAATCCTCCCACTAACCAAATGCAAATGTGAGTTTTCCCTGTCCTGTGCCTCTCCTATACCTTGCATTAACCAGGTCAGCAATTTTCTTACCATGTTGTAATAGCACACTTATTGCTTGTCATCCCCCATTAGACTGGGAGCTCCTTGACGGGCTATTTCTATCTTCTCCTCCATGGTGCCTGACTTGTGGTTTTCTTGAATTCTGAGTCAGTGTCATAAAAGGTTGTTTTAGGGAAGGTGATGATTACATAATTTCACTCCTCTGTCTCTTCAAAGCCAAGGACAACAGTGAGAAGGTCTTTCCTTCAACAGCCAAGCCTTAGCCAACAACTCAGTCATTGGATGACAGCGTGATAGAGAAAAAGGTTTGAAGATGAAAGATTCTGTTAGCTCTGCCACTTAATTGGCTCGGGAAGGTCATTTAAGATTTTTGTGCCTCAGGTTTCCTCATGTCCTTGGGCAATAGTAATGCCTAGTTCACTGGGTTATTGTGAGAGTCAATTGAGATATTTTATGGAAAAGTAGCTTGCAAACTGTAAAGCACTGCAAACATGAGAAGTAAAGAAAAGAGATGATAGAATTTGGTAGAAAGAACAGGTCGTTTGGCCTTAAATGAGGTTTTAAATCCAGACTCCACCACTAATTATTTGACTTCCACCACTTAACTCCTGTGAGCCTATTTCTTTACTTGTCAAAGGGAGGTAATAACACTTTGGCAACTTAGAGTAATGTTGTGAAGGTTAGATGGAATTCAGGCAGTGTTCCACTTGTGTTCTGTCTGTATACGTTCAACTATTACCAGCCAGAGCTCTTGTACCTTGTATATTCATACCCCTGCACCCTCTTTTCTGTGGCAGATTGTACCCCAGGGAGAGCAGGCCCTTTCTCTCAAGCCGGGAAGATGGACAGCAAGGGGAGGCTGCCGGAGAAGGTTACGGGTTCGCCTGGCCTTTGATCCCAGCCAGCCTGGGTGTGCCTTGGGACAGGGGTGAGGCAAAGCCTCAGTCTCATGTCCCAGCACATTCCTAGGGCAGCTGTTTCTGCTACAGCTTCTTTGACCATTTCTTTTTGAAACTTCATATTGAAGTTGAAGCATGCATACGAAAAAGGCACATAGCCTTAAGTGTACAGATCACATTTTATGAACTGAATATGCCCTTGTAACCAGACCATGCATTCTTGTTGCTGCCTGATGTTCCACTTTGTAAATATACCACATTTCATTTTTCCGTTCTAGTGCTAATGGGCATTTGGATAGCTTCCATTTTGGGACTGTTGCAAAGAGTGCTGCTGTGAATGTTCTTGTTCATGTCTTTTGATGAGTATATGTATTTCTCATGGGTATATAGTTAGCAGTGGGATTGCTGGGCAATAGAGTTTGCATATATTCAGTTTGGGTAGATATTAAAGCAAATATTTCCCAACACAGTTATATGAATTCACACTCCCAGCAGCAGTGTTTAAGTGTTCTAATTGCTCCACATCCTCACATCCTTGGTATTACCTGTCTTTTTAATTTTAGGAGTTCTGGTGGATATTATAAGATTGTGTAGCATTTTGGAAATAGAACCATTCCCTCAGCCCCCAAACCTCAACTTTAATACATTCATTTTCAGGAATGTGCTGTGTACAAAAGCAGGGGATTGTATCAGATGCAAAGCTCCTGATACGGTGCTTGGTATATGGAGGGAAGATGACAAATGATAGCTGCTATCATCATCATCATCATCATCATCATCATCCTCATCATCATCATCATCATTACTCAATGCGTTCTCTGTTCCAAAGGGGAGAGAATAGGGCATGGTAGATACAAAGGTGAATAAGACATAGGCTCTACCCAGGAGGAGCTCAAGAGCTAGTTGAAGAGACTAACACTGGAAATAGATTCCTTTTAGACAGTATGATAGGAGCCTGAGAAAGAGGTAGTGCTTGAACTGGGACTTGAAGAATACATCAGAGTTCAACAGAAAGAAAAAAAAGGAAATGGGCTGGAGGAAACGGCAGGGGCCCAAAACCCTTGTTGGGGAGTGGCAGCATGGACTGCGTGCTGGAAGAGAAAAGCCATCTGAGGCTGGAGTCGTTGCGTGCTGGTGTTGGTTGTTCGGGTGTTATCACCCTTTAAGGGATGTGCTGGGCCAAGCTGGTGACCATTCAGGGTCAGTGTGACATTACAGTACTCTACTGCTGTGTCCTCTGCCCCCCACCTTTTTTACCTTTTCTTCCTCCTCTAGGAAAGTAATCAGCCTCCTCTTCTCTCTCCTGGGATCAAAACCTGTCCCAGGTACAATGTACTTGAAAACTACCATTGACACTATGGCAGCTGCAAAATGTCGCTGGTTACAAGAATCCCACAGATTCTTTGCTCTGTGGTCCTTTAACTTTTTACGTTGAGGACTGGCTTAGAGTTTTTATTCTTGCTTGGGTCCAGGTTGCTTTTGGTGGCAATTAAGTTTAATAAAATGCTCTTCTGCCCAATACAATATATAGACCGTGAATAAATGTTCTTGAGGAATTTTGATGTTGATGATGATGATGGTGATAAAGGTGATGATCAAGAACCTGTACAGTGTTTCATTGATTGAGCATCAGCTGTGTTTCAGGCATTGACTGTATAGCAGTAAGGAAAATGGACATGATCCCTGTCCCCATGGAACTTAATAATCTTGTGGGGGATCAGACAAGTGAACAGTTGGTTCTGCCATTGTGATAAGGGCTGTGATGGATAGAGGTACAGAGTCCCGTGGGAGCACATCAGAGAAGCACCTCACCCAGACTAGGGATCAGGGAGGGCTTCCTGGGAAAGGCAACAGAAACCTGATAGCCTCATGCAGGGATGAGGAGGAAGTATTCCAGGTAGAGTAAACGATGCATAGGAGGAGCAGGACACAAGGGAGAATGGCTGGTTGGAGAAACTGGAAGAAGAAACTAGAAAAAGAAAGTATTTTTTCATTTAATGTTTTCACTTGCATCTGTGTCATAATGTCTTTTGTTTACCTGTTTTCTAGGAATGTTTACCCTTGCGGAAGTTGCTTCACTTAACGACATTCAACCAACTTACCGAATCCTGAAACCATGGTGGGACGTGTTTATGGATTACCTGGCTGTCGTTATGTTGATGGTAGCCATCTTTGCAGGAACCATGCAACTTACCAAAGATCAGGTGGTCTGCTTGCCAGTACTGCCATCTCCTGTAAATTCAAAGGCACACACACCACCAGGAAGTGCCGACGTTACCACCAGCATCCCGAAGATGGAGTCAGCCACAGACCAAGACCGAGACGGGCTGATGACAAATGAGATTTCCTTTGGCGCATCTGCTGTGACACCTGACATACCTCTCAGAGCCACATATCCTCACACAGATTCCACGGTTCCAAATCAGGAGGCAAAGAAAGAGAAGAAAGACCCAACAGGCCGAAAAACAAACTTGGATTTTCAGCAATATGTATTTATTAATCAGATGTGTTACCATCTGGCCCTTCCATGGTATTCTAAGTACTTTCCGTACCTTGCTCTTATACATACTATTATTCTCATGGTCAGTAGCAACTTTTGGTTCAAATATCCCAAAACATGCTCAAAAGTAGAACATTTCGTTTCAATATTAGGAAAGTGCTTTGAATCTCCTTGGACTACTAAAGCGTTGTCTGAGACAGCATGCGAAGACTCGGAGGAAAACAAGCAGAGAATAACAGGTGCCCAGACTCTACCAAAGCACGTATCTACCAGCAGTGATGAAGGGAGCCCCAGCGCCAGCACCCCAATGATCAGCAAAACTGGCTTCAAATTTTCAGCTGAAAAGCCTGTGATTGAAGTCCCCAGCATGACCATCCTGGACAAAAAGGACGGGGAACAGGCCAAAGCCCTGTTTGAGAAAGTGAGGAAGTTCCGTGCTCATGTGGAAGATAGTGACTTGATCTATAAACTCTATGTGGTCCAAACCGTTATCAAAACAGCCAAGTTCATTTTTATTCTCTGCTACACTGCAAACTTTGTCAATGCGATCAGCTTTGAACACGTCTGCAAGCCCAAAGTCGAGCACCTGACTGGTTACGAGGTGTTTGAGTGCACCCACAACATGGCATACATGCTGAAAAAGTTGCTCATCAGTTACATATCCATTATTTGTGTTTATGGTTTTATCTGCCTCTACACTCTCTTCTGGTTATTCAGGATACCTTTAAAGGAATATTCTTTTGAAAAAGTCAGAGAAGAGAGCAGTTTCAGTGACATTCCAGATGTCAAAAATGATTTTGCGTTCCTTCTACACATGGTAGACCAGTACGACCAGCTGTATTCCAAGCGTTTCGGGGTGTTCTTGTCAGAAGTCAGTGAAAATAAACTGAGGGAAATTAGTTTGAACCACGAGTGGACATTTGAAAAACTGAGGCAGCACGTGTCACGCAACGCCCAGGACAAGCAGGAGCTCCATCTGTTTATGCTCTCAGGTGTGCCCGATGCTGTCTTCGACCTCACAGACCTGGATGTGCTAAAACTCGAGCTGATTCCAGAAGCTAAAATTCCTGCTAAGATTTCTCAGATGACTAATCTCCAAGAGCTTCACCTCTGCCACTGCCCTGCAAAAGTGGAACAGACTGCTTTTAGCTTTCTCCGTGACCACTTGAGATGCCTTCACGTGAAGTTCACTGACGTGGCAGAAATACCCGCCTGGGTGTATCTGCTCAAAAACCTTCGCGAGCTGTACTTGATAGGCAACTTGAATTCTGAAAACAATAAGATGATAGGACTTGAATCTCTCCGGGAGTTGCGGCACCTTAAGATTCTCCACGTGAAGAGCAATCTGACCAAAGTCCCCTCCAACATTACAGATGTGGCTCCACATCTCACCAGGTTAGTCGTTCATAATGACGGCACCAAACTCTTGGTACTGAACAGCCTTAAGAAGATGATGAATGTCGCCGAGCTCGAACTCCAGAACTGTGAGCTAGAGAGAATTCCACATGCGATTTTCAGCCTCTCTAATTTGCAGGAACTAGACTTAAAGTCGAATAACATACGCACAATTGAAGAAATCATCAGTTTCCAGCATTTAAAGCGACTGACTTGTTTAAAATTATGGCATAATAAAATCGTTACCATTCCACCCTCCATCACCCACGTCAAAAACTTGGAGTCACTTTATTTCTCTAACAACAAGCTCGAATCCCTACCTGTGGCAGTGTTTAGTTTACAGAAACTCAGATGCTTAGATGTAAGCTACAACAACATTTCCATGATCCCAATAGAAATAGGATTACTTCAGAACCTGCAGCATTTGCATATCACGGGGAACAAAGTGGACGTTCTACCAAAACAGTTGTTTAAATGCATTAAGTTGAGGACTTTGAATCTGGGGCAGAACTGCATCACCTCCCTCCCAGAGAAGATCGGTCAGCTCACCCAGCTCACCCAGCTGGAGCTGAAAGGGAACTGCTTGGACCGCCTCCCAGCCCAGCTGGGCCAGTGTCGCCTGCTCAAGAAAAGCGGGCTTGTTGTGGAAGATCACCTTTTTGACACCCTGCCGCTCGAAGTCAAAGAAGCATTGAATCAAGACATAAATATTCCCTTTGCAAATGGGATTTAAACTGAGGTCATTTGTGCACATCCGTGTGCAGGAACAACTTCCTAGATTGCAAGCGCTCGTGTACCAGTTATTGCAAGATAATGCATTTTAGGAGTAGATACACCTTTAAAAATACAACAGAGAGGATGCATAGAAGGCTGATAGAAGACATAACTGAATGTTCAACGTTTGTAGTGTGTTAAGTCATTCACCTCCAAACCTTTTTTTTTCTTTTGGGGAAAGGGAAGGAAAAATTATAATCACTAATCTTGGTTTCTTTTTAAATTGTTTGTAACTTGGATGCTGCCGCTACTGAATGTTTACAAATTGCTTGCCTGCTAAAGTAAATGATTAAATTGACATTTTCTTACTATACCACCTTTTTTTGAGGTGTCTTGATTTACTTTGCTTAATTGGTGCAATAGTGCTTTAACTCAGACCTCTGAAGGCACATCAGGTCCAATCTTGTAAATTTAGATTTGCTGAAATACTGATTTCTTTTGTGTTTTAATTTCAAGCACCTCAAATAAGCACTTCTTATAATATTTAACTGGTGCTACGCTTCTGAGAATCCCATTTTATAGATTTTACACTCTTAAAGGCCTGGAATGCAGTAAAAGTGTGTAGATCGTTGAGGGAGTTTTGTTTGTTTGTTTGTTTGTTTTCTAAGAATAAATAACAAGAAAAAATAAAAGAATGCTCTCCTTACTCATAGCTGTTTTTCCATAGTCTGGAGTTCTGGTTATATGATACATTTTTCTATCACTACTATAGAGCTGCCAATAAATAGAAAATGTTATTTTAAAATTAATTACAGGCAAAATAAAAATTTTAATGGCTTGATGACTAACATCCTTCCAGTATATCACCATTTGGAAGAGAACACAAATTCAAAGCAAGTATCATTAAATTACTTGCCCTTTCCACTGTTGTGGGGGAAAAAATAGGAGTTGTAGTTCATTGAGTTGGAAAACTGACTATATCTCTATTCATTTTAGTGACAGGCTGTACTTCCTGTGTTTGTCTGCAGCTAGGAGGAGTCATGTCCGGGGAAATGCTGGCAGAATATACTTTTTGGATGATAGTTTTTCCTTCGTTATCTAACTTACAAAGTGGCTAAACCCATCTCAGAAAATCAAAATATTCCCTGCCACCTGTGTGGGTATTGGTTGACAGGTATTTCATAGGCCATTCTATAGGAGTGTTTTTTCAAGAGAAGAGAACTGTCTGGCACTCTGGGTAACAAAGTAGTGTCCTCTCCATATAAGACTGGACTCATTTAGTGAAACAGTGGATAGTCTCTTGTCACACCTTAGCGTGGCTTGAAGGATTTTGCAGAGAATGTGAAAGGATGGACTCAACATTCTTGCTCTTCCTCCCCAAAATTGATCTCGGGCTACTGGCCTGTTGGAAGCGGTGGTGATCTTTGCTTGCCATAGAGCTTCTAAATACCTCGAGAAGTAGTATCGCTAATAGGAAAGGCTGCAGCCACTGTGGCTGAGTTAGCAGCTGACCCCAGCCCCAGCATCCTGGCCACTCCCTCTCCTCCTAAAAGACTTGAGGTAGAAGACTAGCTTATAAAAGCCCAAGTTTAGAAAATCGGAGGACAGTGGCGGATTTTTGGTGTGAGCACGTTCTCTCCGAGGTACACATCTTCCATTTCTCTCAGCATTCACTGATATATTCGCTGGTATTGATTATGTACCTACTTTGTGCCTTGCAAGTTCAAGGAACTGGGGATTAACTGTTGGAATGAGTCACAGCCCCTGGCTACATGGAGGTTTATAACAAAGTGTGGGAGATCATATCAATTAGGCAAATAATACAAATGATTGATTACAGTTGTAATACAGAAGGTATACAGAATCTGTGCATGAATAACGGCTGGGAGGGGGCACATTTGGTTAAAGAGGAGCTTCGGGGAAGCTTTGCACTTAGAAACTCTGCCTGTAAACACTCCTGGACATTTCCTTACCACCAGCCACGTAGGGCGCTGTTCTCCCTGCGTGGTAATGCCACCACCAGAAATTGGTACAGTGTCTTTAGAAGGATGCCACACTGTCTTGCTTGTAAGGTAAACAGGCCAGATCTTACGATCCTTGCTTTATGGACTGGGAAACTTGCCTTCCTCTCTTAAGACAAGTGCCTGTTGTTTTTGAAGGGCACAAGTGGCAGCCTACCCACAACTCACCTTGCTTGTCAGAGGAGAGGCCTGTAGGAGCCAGTCTGACCTTCCCACAGCCTGACCACTGGCAGCTGCCTTTAGGCACCTGTTTCCTCATCGGTACTTGGGGTTCAGTCACTTAGAGCTAGCTGATTGGTATTACATGCCTTCAGATAATATCAAGGGGTATCTTTGCTCTTACCCAAACTTCTATTGATTTTATTAGCCCTTAATGATTTCCTTGAACTCTGAAGAGTTCACGGTCAGTTGATTTAAATGCCGCATTCCTTGCCACTGTTTGCAAATAGCCATATTTTAAAAGAGGCTTCCTAAGAAATGCTGATTCATCTAGCAGACTTTAAATATACTGGGTCTTGGAGTCTCAATAAAACAGCAGATGAGATTATGGGCCCAAATATACTGTCAACCCATATGTCTTCACAAATTTATGTTGGCACCGCACGCTCTAGACATGGGGGAAACAAGTTAAAATGTACAAGTTTGGCTTACTAGTATTTTCATATCTTTCTCTAAAGTCCCTGGAGCACCATTTGAAGAAAATTATTTTAAAGTATCTTTAAATGTTTCATGTCTATGTGAATTCCACAGAGTCTTAGAGAATCTGGCTTGTTTTCAGCTGTTTGCCTTTTTTTCACCAACATTCGGTTGGCTCTGCAGGGAGGATTGGCTTTTTCAGGGGTTCAGAAAGATGAGCTGAGATTGTTACTGGGACCCCATTTTAGTAGTGGAGATCTAGCATATAGTAGTGGGTAGAAAGACATCATTCTCCAAGTCCTGGACAACAGTCCTCCTGATCGTTTGACATTTTTCATATGCAAAGGAAAAGGTGTTATATTTTATTAATATTATCGCTAGTACTGGCTCTGACTGCCCCCCCTGGACTCGACTTCAGCCAGCAACTATACTCAAAGTTGCTGATGGAGCAAACGCCAAAGTGCCCTTGAGACCAACGCCCATTGGTCGTTTCCTTTCACCTGCTGAAGTGAAGCCAGAGGGCTTTCCTCTCGCTGAGACCTCTGGCAGCACTTGAGTCAGTAATTCATTCCAATAAAATGGTCCCTTTATCATCCCTAAACAAAGGCAGTACTAACAAAAAGCCCCTTTCATGAAAAGAAGGGGAAAAAAAAGCCTGGAAAACAGTTTTCAAATGTCCTCTAACTGGTGACTGCGACACAAAGCAGTGGCCCCGTCTGGCCCTGGCCAGCTGTGGCTCTTCTGGGACAAGTGTACCAGGTATTCAGAGGGGTGTCTGCTGCAGGGGAGGGGGCAGAAAACCAGCAGGCCACAAGCCCTCGCCCCTGGGGAGAAGGTCATGCCCATGCCACCAACATCAGGGGAATAAGCCCCTTAATTCACAAGTCTTACAACTCCAAAGAAGAATAGCTGTGCTGTCTTCCTCCTTCTGCCTCTGGAAATACAATGTATAAATTGCCCCTAGTAAGCCACAACTTGCTCGTGGAAATGAGTAAGATGTTTTTACTTGGATCTCTGACTCATGACCCAGCACCCTCCCACTGCTGCAGGACCCCTTTGCTAGTAACTGCCCCTGTCCTGCTTGCTGTCTCTGTAATCAGCTCTTTGTTTGCTCCCAAGATTTCAGGCTCTGGAGTGAGTATCTGGATTTGAATCCTGCCTCAGCCTCAGCTGTACGACCATAGCAAGCGACTTAACCTGTCTAAGCCTCAGTTTCTTTATCTGTAAACGGGAATAATAATAATGCCTACCAATGGCATTTTTTGTGAAGATTGAATGATTTAAGGGACTGTTCCTGGCAGAGAGTAAGTACTCAGTAACATTCTGCTGTCATTAGTTTTATCCCCAACTGTGACGGAGACTGTTAGCCTTCCCTAATATGCATTCTCTCCTTCCGTGGTCATGGAATTTTCAGTGGACACCTGTGAACATAGAATAAAATGTATATAAAATAAAATATTTCCCAACCTTACTTGAAGCTAGATGTGGCCAAGTGACTAAATTCTAGCCAAAAAAGTGGAACAAGGGCCTCCCTGGTGGCGCAGTGGTTGAGAGTCCGCCTGCTGATGCAGGGGACACGGGTTCGTGCCCCGGTCTGGGAGGATCCCACATGCCGCGGAGCAGCTGGGCCCGTGAGCCATGGCCGCTGAACCTGCGCGTCCGGAGCCTGTGCTCCGCAACGGGAGAGGCCACAACAGTGAGAAGCCCGCATGACGCAAAAAAAAAAAAAAAAAAAAGTGGAACAAGGAACGTGCAGTTTCTCGATCAGGCCCTTAAGGAGAAGGGCATGCCCTTCCCTTCCCCAAGCCTGCTGGTTAAACTGCAGATATAGAAACGAGTGCAATGAAGACTACAGACCAGGACAACAAACCCGGCGTGGCCTAGCAAAAGGGCAGAAGAAGCCTGGGCCCTGCAACTTCAAGGAGCAGGGCTACATAAAGAAGGAAAAAAATCTGTCTTGTCTAAGCCTCTGTGGATAGAGGACTCTGACACATGCAGCATGACCTAAAGACCTATTGAATCAAAATGTGTATGTTAACAAGATGATATCCAGGTGATTTACAGGCATGTAAAAATTTGAGAAGCGTTATCCGAAATAACACACCTATCGAGAACGAGTCAGCTGGCCATCATCAGGACCTGGGAAGAGGATAGTGCTGGTGACCAATGTTTCTACCACTGTTGGATTCTGCCTCTCCCATCAGCCTCTTGCCAGACCCTAGTTGGGGAGGAGTTGAGGTTTTTGCTAGTGCTTCTGGTTTATACCAACTTCCATGCCCCCCAGTTGCTCTTGCTGGCAACCATACCATTTGTTCACCATAGCAACCACAGGAAAGAAGGGTGATAGTCTACTGCTTATGATTATAATTAATTATATATCATTCTCCCAGGGGTCTGAGGTTTTGAAGGTCCTACAGCTACTCTAATGACATAGGCACTCGTGCTCAGCCCATGGACACCCTTCACAAGCTCAGGTAGCTAATCAAACCCGTTTCATTTTTTAACCTTCAGGCTGTGTCTGGGTTAGCTGCTTGAAGCTCACTCAACCATGGGATAACATGCTCAGAGCCTTTTCCGAATGTCCCTGGGAAACTGCCAAATAGCCTACCATGAAAATTGGCTAGAGTAGTTTCAGGGGAAGACCTGCCCAAAGGAATCACCCAGGTGTTAAGCCAAACTGTGTAGATACTGTAAAGAAATATATTTTTCACTTTGCCACTGGAAAACTATAAATAGTAGCCACATAATTCAGTACTTTGAAATGAAATGCTGCCTGAATAGAAATCTCTTTAAGATATATCTCGAAGGGTTTAACTCAGATCTTTCCTGCAACTTGGGCCTGCTGGCTCTTTATCTGGCTTTGGTTGTGGTGGAAACAACTGGTCACCAGCCAGATGATAACCCTCTGTCTTCTTGAAGATGGTGATTAAATCACTCATCTCCTCTTCCTCAGGATGTTGTGAAGATTATGTCACCGCTGTGCCTAGAGCTCCCTAGAGATGAACGGTGCCTAAATACAGTTTGCTATTAATTTATCATTACGGTTGGCAGGAAAAGTTGAAGATAGCATTTTCATCTCTGCCTAAGAAGTAGCAGAGGCATAATCAGGCCTACACCTTCCTCACATCAATTCTAAGTAACTGCTGTTCTTTAGGAGATTATGTGTTTCAAGTTTCCATTTCTGAAGGTGGAAGAAGACATTAGGAAGTGGATTGGATTCAGTGCTAGATGAACACAACTTACTCTGACTTACTTGTCACAGCAGACCTGGGAGGTATGAATTATCCCCATTTTAGAGATGAAGAAGCTGTGAAGTTAGGCAGTATGCCCACGGTCACCTAGCTAGCAGGTGACAGGAACACTGTTAAGTCAGACAGTGTGCATATCTGATCTCATTTAATCCTCACAAGACTGCTGAGAGAAAGGCATTATCCCCATTTAAGAGATCAAGAAACTGAGTCAGAGAGGCTAACTTGTCTCTGCTTCCACCTCATAAGTAGCAGAAACTAGTCACAAAACTCAGGCAGGCCTAAAACCAGAGCTCTGTTCTTCCACCAAAGTACACAGCGGATGTCTGGAGCTCTGTCAGCAATTCCAAAAGAGGTTTTGAAATTTGTGTTGACATTCAGTTACGTAAATCTCCCCCAAGCTAGGATTTTCCTCCACTCTTTAGTATTAGGGAAAAGTTTTTTGTTTTTTTTTTTTTTTTGCGGTAGGCGGGCCTCTCACTGCTGTGGCCTCTCCCGTTGCGGAGCACAGGCTCCGGATGCGCAGGCTCAGCGGCCATGGCTCGCGGGCCCAGCCGCTCCACGGCATGTGGGATCTTCCCAGACCGGGACACGAACCCGTGTCCCCTGCATCGGCAGGCGGACTCTCAACCACTGCGCCACCAGGGAAGCCCAGGGAAACGTTTTTGATGTGTCTCAGCATCTGCCCTTAGCGTTACGACTTGTTTCCTCTGTTAGGCTGCCTGACAGTCGTGAAAGGGCAGTCCACCCAAGGTAATGGAATTATTTTCCATCACTAAATGTTCAAGGCATGACCGTCTTTACTCATGGTCATTTACTCAGAAATGAGAAACTCTGTCTCAGCTATGTGATGCATAGTAAATGTGATAGAGAGTGACATTCAGCAGGTTCAGAGAGGTGGGTGCACAAAAACACGGTAACAGTTGCCGGATCCTCTGGGCAGATGTGACTTTCCAGCCTGGCATTTCAGACACAGATTCTCAAGCTGTTACCTACCCAGGCGGCACCTGGTGCCTGCATCATCCTGACCTTTATTTTTACTGGATCTCTTCTTCTGTTGACGGTCACTGTACTCCACCATCTGGGCTAGGACAAGAATCAGATTTTTGTGGTCCGTGGAGAGAAAGAACCCAGTTTTACATGGAAGAAACTGATTAGAAGAAAGAAAAAGTGAAGATAGTTAAGGAAACTAATAACACCCCCCCACCCCACTGCTGGTACCCCTGAATCCACACACACACCCCACCAAATTTGTATTTTGATTTTTTTTTTTTTGGCCTTCCTTCCTTCCTTATCCATTTAAATTTGTTCTAATATCTTACCTAAAGTGAGCTCAGTTTGGCGGAGAAAATTTTCACCAAAACATGATCTGCCATTTGAAAAACACTTATGTGAGTTTTATATCTTTGACCCGCGTAAAAAGTGAGTAGAGCTTTTACGAGCTAACACAACTCAGACAGCCAATACAAGCAGAAGAATCTCGTCATGCACCAGGACTAAATTTCGATTCGGTAGTGACCAAGGAAGTCTGTGGCTGGAGCAGTGAGTCTGTGGGCCTGGGAAAAGGTGGAGATGTTTTAAAATATTGTAAAAAGTTATTCTATTATTTACAGAATAAAATTAGCCCAATGACACATTCTAAGTGTGGCCTCAGTTCTTCCACCAGCCAGAGCTAAAGACATAGTAAATAACACGTGTGCTCAACCGCAGTGAATCAGAGCTGTTGCAGTTGCTTTGGGGAAGCTTACAGAGTCAGTTAACCATAGTCATACTGCGTTCTAAGTTGCTAAAATTTCCTAATGGTGTGAATTTAAATTAATTTTCTTGGCCTCAGGCTTAATTTCCTGTGTATAAACAGAGCCTCATGCCAACAGTTCAAGTACCTTCTCTTTGTCACCAGAACGGAGAAGCTGCAGCCTGGTGGCCAGGGTTCGATCTACTGGAACTGTCTCACAGGCAAGTTACTTAACGTGGGGTGTGCTTTTGCTTCCTCATCTGTGAGATGGGGTTAATGATAGTATTTACCTCATAGCATAGTTTTTTGTGTGGAATCAATGAGTTAACACACATGAAGCACTTAGGCCAACATCTAGCATGTTGAGTACTTAATATGGTTTAGTGGTTTTCATTAATAATGTTTCAAGGGCTTCCCTGGTGGCACAGTGGTTGGGAGTACGCCTGCCGATGCAGGGGACACAGGTTCGTGCCCCGGTCCGGGAAGATCCCACGTGCCGTGGAGTGGCTGGGCCCGTGAGCCATGGCCGCTGAGCCTGCGCGTCCAGAGCCTGTGCTCCGCAACAGGAGAGGCCGCGGAGGTGAGAGGCCCACGTATCGCAAAAAATAAATAAATAAATAAATAAATAAATAATGTTTCTAAAATATTTGGAATATCTGTCCACAAGCAAAAAAACTCTGGAAAACAAAACTTTTCTAATGTAATATTATACTCGAGCTCAGGAAATGGATACTGCCCAAGTAGGAACTAATCGTGCCTTTCCCTCCTTTCAAAAGCCAACAAAGACAAGTCACTGGGGACTTAACGTCTCACAAGCAGCTTTTCATACATTTATTAATCTGTTTGTTTTGCTTAGCAAATCAGAGGAACCAGACTCTGTATTATTAAGAACCCTCTTTTGTTGGTTATGAATGTTCCTAAGTAGTTCTCTAAACTTGGGTCAGACCCAATGACCCATCTGGCCAAAGGCCTGAAGACAGATTTCCAAAAAACAGCTGCAAGGAACTCTGTCTTGGGCTAATTTGTTGGGTCCTCATAAGGCATGTTGACTATTTTAGTTGTACAGGGAATATGGAATTGGCTGCTGGTATAGGGAAGGAAAAAAGTTATTTTCCCTCTACCTATCTTAGGTTCATTGGACAGGCCCTGTAAATCAGACTGAGAAAAGATATTAACAAGAGAAAAAGTCAAACAGAAGTTTATTAATAAGTGCATCATGCATACACCCAGAGATGAGTAACTCAAAGGACTGGTTAGAACCTGGGCTTATATAGCATTTTAACAAAAGAACAATAAATTTTTAGACAGGTTACAAGACAAAGGAAAAAGACTTTGAGCTTCTAAGGGTGGCAAATTGTAGCAAGGCAAATATATGGGGAAACTAATGGTAAATAAGGGCTAGTTTTAGCCAAGTTTGTTGTGTAGATCTTCTGGTGCCATCTCTGAGCTGGTAAGGGTCTAGAGTTGTCTCCAGTGATTAACTTCTGTCTTTGCTGGTAGAGAGGGGAGACAGGAAACCTTTGCAGGTGTAGGTCTTGCTTTTAGGCAAATAGGGATGGGCAGAGAGCTTTTCTTGTATGTGCTTCTTCTCAACTTCCTTTAACTCAAAATAATCCTTAGGCCAAAGTGACATATTTGGGGATGGCATATTCTGCTACCTTTCACTGAGCTGATCAGTATTTTGTATTTCTTTTTGGTTAACTTAAAACTTGTACCTAAGACTGGGGCTGAAAGTATTCAGCCTTTTCTAATATATTCAAGAGGGTGAAAGTCATCTCTCTGATCACAAATAGTTGGTCATTGCTTCCTTTAAAGAACCCATTTCAATATATATGTGTATACCCGATTTTTAGTACCTGATGGCTAAGGGGGTGATCACTCAAAAAACACAAAGAATCTTTCCTTCTGTTCATCAGGGTTAGCTCCTCTGGAACTCAGAAAAAAAGAGGGTTATACACAATGTTTAGGAAATGCATCTGCTGGTTATAGCAAAGCACACTTAACACTTTAAACAGAACACTCATTTAAAAAGCACTTGCTGGGCTTCCCTGGTGGCACAGTGGTTGGGAGTCCGCCTGCCGATTCCGGGGGCACGGGTTCGTGCCCCGGTCCGGGAAGATCCCATATGCCACGGAGTGGCTGGGCCCGTGAGCCATGGCCGCTGAGCCTGCGCGTCCGGAGACTGTGCTCCACAACGGGAGAGGCCACAACAGTGAGAGGCCCGCATATTGCAAAAAAATAAATTAATTAATTAAATTAAATAAAAAGGACTTGCCATCCAGGCTTGCATTGAGCATCTTTGGTTATTCATCTATTGCTTTGCCAACCAAAGAAGAAAAAAAGTTAATTGAGCTTTTGCAAGATAACAGAACTCATACCACCTTTCCACTGCACTTTTATTTTTATTTTTTAGATTTTATTTATTTTTTAACATCTTTATTGGAGTATAATTGCTTTACATTGTTGTGTTAGTTTCTGCTGTATAACAAAGTGAATCAGCTATATGTATACATATATCCCCATATCCCCTTCTTCTTGCATCTCCCTCCCACACTCCCTATCCCACCCCTCTAGGTGTTCACAAAGCACAGAGTTGATCTCCCTGTGCTATGTGGTTGCTTCCCACTAGCTATCTGTTTTATATTCTGTAGTTCCACTGCACTTTTAACACTGCCAGTCCCAATCCACACTTAGATATAAACGATTTGATATAAAGGGTTATCTGAGAACCCATGAGATCTCAACCTTACGTGAAGGTTCAGCTCAATTTATTACATTTTTAAAACTAGAAACAGTCATGAGGTATATAGGACTTAAATACTGTTTTAGTATGTCAAAGATCAGCCCTCCACTACACCCACTCTTTGTTTTAAAGATCCCCTTTAGAATTCAGTTGCACCAACAAAGGAGGGAAGGGGAGAATGGGAAGAGTGGGGTGCAGAATAATTTAGGGCGACTGCTCAGGCCTGTTCATTCTTTTCTTCAAGAAATAATCTAGCTCCTACCCCATATAAGCTGGGCCATATGCTAAGTGCTGGGATAATCAGATGTCCTTGATTCCTCTCAAGAAAAATTCACTCCAGGCTTTGTTTTCTCTTCTTGCCCCATCCTGTCCTTGCCTCCATTTCTTGCCAGGCACCATTCCACAGGGGTACAATTATCAGCGGGAGGACAGTTACAGAACATGACAGGTCCTCAGAGAATCCAAGGGCAGTGGCAGAGCAAGACGTGCACTTTTAATCAGCTGCAGTCTCTGCCCTCTACCCGTTTATTCCTCTCTCTCCCTCCCCTCTTTCCTCTGTCCCCGTATGCTGGCATTAAGGGACACAGCTTGTACTTGCTGCTTATTCTTATGTTAGTCTTCTAGTCTTCCACTTAGTCTTCTAAGTGTTCTGATGTCTTTTTTTCTGATTACAAAAGTGAAACCTGTTCATCATTACATAAAAGTCAAATATTACAGAAATGCATGTCCTTTGGAAACATATCACTCCACCCCTCAAAACTGCACAGACTTTCCATTTAACCTAGAGTAAAAGGCAAAACTTCTAAACGGTCCACTGATTTGCATGCCTTCCCTCTCTGATCTTGTGTCCTCCAATTCTGCCCCTATTTCCTGTGTTCCAGCATCAACACTCCAGCGGACCTGCACGTCAGGGACTTTGCACCAGCTGTTCCTTCTGTAGCCATGCTCTCCCCCAGATAGCTGCATGGTTTCTGTCTTAGCTCAGACTGCCATAACAAAATACCACAGACTGGGTCGCTTTAAACAACAGACATTTATTTTCTCACGGTTCTGGAGGATAGATGTGCACATCAAGGTTCTAGCCAATGCGGTTTCTGGTGAGAACTCTCTTCCTGGCTTGCAGACAACCATCTTCTTGCTATGTCCTCACATAGCCTTTCCTCAGGGCAACCTCACGACCTCATTTAACCTCAGTTACTTCCTCAGAGGCCCCATCTTCTAATACAGCCACATGGGGGCTAGGGCTTCAACATATGAATTTGGGGAGGATACAAACATTCAGGCCCTAACAGCTTCTTCCTTCTTCTCTTCTTATTTACATATCACCTTCTCAGAGAGGTGTTCTCTGGCCTCCTCTTAAAAACACTGATTTATTATTTCTCTCGATTCTGTGGGCCAGCTGGGTTCACTAGGGTCATCCTGAGCTGCACTCATCTGGCAGCTCGACTGGGACCAGAGCATGTACATTGCCTCACCCCCACGGCCGGGCCTTCGTGCTGCTTAGGCAGGGTCTCTCTCTTCGTGGGGTATCTTAGTCGTTTACATTCTAGTCCAGGCTTCCCCACACAATAGCATGAACGTTTCAAAAAGCCAAGAGTGGAAGCTTCAAGGCTCCTCAGGGCTTGGGGCCCCTATGAGCAAGTCGGGAACAGCAGAGTCCATTGCAAGGGGATGTGGACCCGGGATAGCATGATTTGTCAGGGGTCATAACTGTAACAATCTGCCACATGATCCTATTTAAAATTGCAACTCCACTCTTTCTTTTTTGGGTAGTTATTATCCTTGGATAAAAAACTACAAATTCTACACGAAAAGTGTTTGCTCACTGATGTATCTCCATCACCTAGAATGGAACCTAGAATGGTGGGTGCTTAATAAGTATTTGTTAAGTAACTGAAAACATTAATTTGAAGCTGTTTTCTGGAACCCTTCACCTTTAATACTTTTTTTTTTTTTTTGCGGTACACGGGCCTCTCACTGCTGTGACCTCTCCCGTTGCAGAGCACAGGCTCCGGACACGCAGGCTCAGTGGCCATGGCTCACGGGCCCAGCCGCTCCGTGGCATGTGGAATCTTCCGGGACTGGGGCACGAAACCGTGTCCCCTGCATCGGCAGGTGGACTCTCAACCACTGCACCACCAGGGAAGCCCCACCTTTAAAACTTTTATAACTCTGGTCATGCTTTTACTGTTAAAAGCCTTTTCCTATAAAATCATCCCATTTTACTATTCACAACAACCTCATGAAGCAGGCAGGATAAATATCATTTCTCCCACTTTAAAGATGAGGGAACTGAGGCCTAGACTGGAGGAGAGCCTTGCCCAGGGCCACACAATTGAAAAGAAGAGAGCTTCTGACATCATGTCCCAGGCTCTCCACCAGCCATCATGGCACCTTCCATGTGAAATGTACCTTTCACCTCTTGTATTTCCCTCCCCAGGGCTTCATGCTTGGAGAACTCCGTAGAGTAAATAATTTTGGTTACCCAGCGGGCTACAGGCCATGGGGCCAAGAGGAGCAGCACTGTCTCTCTGAAACTTCTCCCACAGAAACCAAAACTTAAAGGTCTCGATGATCCAAAGCCATCAAGACACTAAAAGGGAAGGGTGTCAGGACCTATCTTTATGGACCTTGCCCTGGACTGCATGCACTGTTTGTGTAAAGTTAAACTTTAAAGCCGCATGTCCAACCCGTGGTTGCTAGGCTGTTCTGGTCTGGATAAGCCTTGGTTTGAGCCTGTAGGCAGCAGAAAACAATCTCCTCTCAAGCACTGAGTGGCTGTTCCACTCAGAGAAGGTTTGGTTAATAAGCAAATCTTAACATCACAGGGAAATGATACCAGATGGAGCAAGTACACAACTCTGTACATTCAAAATGTGTTGTGATGCTTTTAGGGGGTGGTAAGGAAGACTTGTCCCCTTTCAGAAAAGCCCCTGGAGAGGCCTCTTGCTGACTGGAGCTAGAAGCAAGTTAGAGGTGAAGGAAGTCATTTTTAAAATAGGAAGGTTTATGCTTTCTGCCTCATTCTTTCTTTCAACTTGTCATGGTGTTTTTTTTTGTTTTTTTTTTTTTGCGGTACGCGGGCCTCACACTGTTGTGGCCTCTCCCGTTGCGGAGCACAGGCTCCGGATGCGCAGGCTCAGTGGCCATGGCTCACGGGCCCAGCCACTCCACGGCATGTGGGATCTTCCCGGACTGGGACACGAACCCGAATCCCCTGCATCGGCAGGCGGACTCTCAACCACTGCGCCACCAGGGAAGCCCCTGTCATGGTGTTTTTAATTTGCTCTTTAGTATCATTCTAAGTGAAGAAAAATGAAAGTTTTAGATTATTAGTATAAATTTTACCACTCATCTTTATATTGTGCAATGTCCATTTTAAATGCAAATATGAGAGCTTTAAATGTGTTTGGAGAACAGTGAAATTATACAATTTGTGTTTCATAGCTCAAACATGTATACAGATTTTGTTCTTACTAAAACAGTGGGAACGCTGGACAAAACTAACTCAACTGTAAACTCTGATGAGTAAGCAAACACTTGAAAGGAAAAGAAACTGTGGGTCACCATCTCGCTTTTTCCTTCTATGTCATCATTTTCAGTGTTAGTGGTTGGCTAATTCAGTGAAGTAACATGAATAAGAAAGGATCTATTAGGGTTCTTCAGTCAGTGTTCAAATAGCATTTACATTTAGAGAAGCGGTCCCCAAACTTTTTGGCACTAGGGACTGGTTTCATGGAAGACCATTTTTCCACGGACCAGGGGTAGGGGGAAGGGGGTTGGATGGTTTCAGGACGATTCAAGTGCATTACATTTATTGTGCACTTTATTTCTATTATTATTTCTATTTATTTCTATTATTATTACATTGTAATATATTGTAATATATAATTGTAATATATAATGTAATATATATATTGTAATTGTAATTATATAATGTAATATATATATAATATATATGTAATATATTACATTGTAATATATAATGAAATAATTATACAACTAACCATAATGCTGACAGGAGGCGGAGCTCAGGAGGTAATGCGAGCGATGCGGAGCGGCTGTAAATACAGATGAAGCTTCGCTCGCCCACTGCTCACCTCCTGCTGTGCGGCCCGGTTCCTAACAGGCCACAGACCAGTTCATGGACCAGGGATTGGGGACCCCTGATTTAGAACACCATTACTTTCTTTCTGCATTCAAATCAAGTTCTGATTCACAAAGCAGGGCCTCTCAAGGCTGTGAGTGCCCTGCCCCTCCCTCCCCTCCAGTAGATAGAACTCACTTATCTTGTTCTTGCCTTGAGTCTTACTGAGCTCCCAGGCATCACAGAATCTCTGGGACTTCTGTGCTCATGGGGCATCCAGAATATTATATGCAAATGGAACAGCAAGAGAGAGTGTAGACACTTATATTATACCTATCTCCTCTGCTCACACACATGTTCCCTTGTCCCATCAGTGTGACTTGTAAAATCCAAGTTCAAAGAGAAAATGATTAAAAATTTCAGAATGGCAACAGCAAAGCATTAAATCAAGTGTGGTGTGACTATACAAGTCTTGTGATAAAGCAGGTCTTGCTCCTTGCTCTATACCCCAGGGGAAGGAGAGTTTGCTTCAAGAGCTGTAATACACATCCTTCCAACTGGGCTCTCCATTGTTCTATCTTAGGCCAGGAGAGTGTTAGTGTTTGTTTATGGAGTTACCTATCCCAAAAGAGAGCAGGACAGGGAACCATTCTTCTCTTAATTCATTCAATGCGCAGGTATCAATTGCCTACTATGTACAAATTCCTGATGTTTATTTGTTCAGTTTGACTCTCAGTGAAAATCAAATAGAATTAGGTGTTAAGGTTCAGGCCTTATAAAATTAGAGGCAACCTATCCCTAGTATGGTTATTGAAAGTTCAGATATTCTTGCAAATACTTGTCCTTTGAATATGTCTTGTCTCTAAGGTATGCCAGGTAGCACTTGACCTGAGCATAATTAATAAATTTCAATGAACATTTTTGTCCTTAACATTTGTCATATATCAGCAATATGTTTCTTTCTGGTTAACTGCCTTTGTATATTAATTTGCTTTGTGTGTGCTTTTTTGTTAACTTTTTGTTATGAAAAATTTTAAGGATATGCCAAAGTAGAAAGAATACTATAATAAACCCTAAAAGCACCTCATCCAACTTAACTAAATGAACTAATGACCAGTGTTTTTTTCATCTATAATATACCTCTACATATTTTCCCTGCTTGTATTTTAATTTTTCCCCAAATTTTATTTGGAAAAATTTCATATCTATAGAAAAGTTGCAAGAATACTATAAGAATACCCATGTATTCTTCATCTAGGTTGCCCAATTTTTAACATTTGCCTCATTTGCTTCCTCCCTCTCTTTCTCTCTCTGTCTCTCTATATATGATAAATATATGTATATATATGTGTAGCTATGTAAATATGTGTGTGTATATATATACACATACATACAGTAATGTGCTGATAAAAGTTTAACAACTGGCTCTTGGGCAATGTGGGGAGGAGGAGTCCTAGATTGTAGTATTTGCTGTCTTCTGTGGTGTGTAAATGCTCCCACTGTGGCTGATTTCTAGCTGCCAACAGTTTAATAATATATAATAATAATAATAATAATATATGTGTGTTAACAATATAAAAATATATATGGTGCTTTAAGTTGGTTTTGTTTGTGGTTATTTTTTTTCTCAATTATCCTTTATTTGTAGTTTACCTTGAATTACTCTGGTAATCTATTGAGGTTTTTTTTTTTTTTTTTTCTCCAATTCGCACTGTCTCGGCACACGTATGTGTCACCGGCTCTTTTTTTTTTTTTTTTTTTTTTTTATGGCTGTGTTGGGTCTTCGTTTCTGTGCGAGGGCTTTCTCTAGTTGTGGCAAGTGGGGGCCACTCCTCATCGCGGTGCGCGGGCCTCTCACTATCGCGGCCTCTGTTGTTGCGGAGCACAGGCTCCAGACGCGCAGGCTCAGTAATTGTGGCTCATGGGGCCAGCCGCTCCGTGGCATGTGGGATCTTCCCATACCAGGGCTCGAACCTGTGTGTCCTGCATTGGCAGGCGGACTCTCAACCACTGCGCCACCAGGGAAGCCCCTGTTTGTGGTTATTTTTGCTCAACCATTTGAGAGTGAATTGCTCACACTTTGACATTTCACCCTAAATACCCTAGCACATTTCTCTTAAGAACAAGGACATTACAGTGATCACATTCAGGAAATTTAAATTAATATAATATGTCATCTAATATAAAATCTGTACCAGCCAGACTCCAAGATGGCACCCAATCTTCACCTCATGGTATTCACACCTTTATGCAGTTCCCTCCCACTTCAAATCAGGGCTGGTTCTTGTAACAAATAGAGTACAACAGGATGGAGGTGATGGTCTGTGATTTCTATGCCTAGGGGCATTACAATTTCCACCTTGGTCTCTTGGATTACACTCTGGGGGAAGTCAGCTGCCATGTAGTGGGGATACCCAAGCAGCCACATGAAGAGGAGCCAATTTGCCAGCACTAACTTAAGAGCCATTTGAGTGACTCACCTTGGAAGTGAATCCTGCAGCCCAAGTTAAACCTTCAGATGGCTGCAATCCCAGCCAACCTCTCAGTAGGACTTCATAATAGATGCTGAGCCAGATCTGCCCAACCTAGCCACTCCCAAATTCCTAAGCAAAGAAACTGTGGGAAACTAAATGATTATTGTTCTTTTAAGCCACCACATTTTGGAATGATTTTTTAAACAGCAATAATGAATATACAATTTGTAATCAAACTTTCCCCAAATGTCCCCCAAATGTTCTTTATTCTTTCGACCCAGGATCCAATCAAGAATCAGGCATTGCATTAAGTTGCCATGTGATTATTTTTCTTCATTGGATGTTGTAAGATAATAGAAAAGACATATATTTGCCTCTGCCTCTGGTCCCTGGCTCAGGTCTCCTAAATCCTTTGTGAATTCTTAAGTGATAAGAGCACTTGTTAGAAGTTTGGAATTTTCAGCCCCACCCCCTATTCTCCAGCAAACAGAGAGGGGGTGGAAATGGAGTTGTTAAATGATCATGTCTACTTGAGGAAGCCTCCATAAAATCCCAATAGCATGGGGTTTGGGGAGCTTCCAGGTTGATTAACAAATCTACCTACAGGGAGCCACCTACAGGGAGGGTAATGCCTCAGGACCCTCCCAGACCTCGTCCTATGTATCTCTTCATCTGGCTATTCATCTGTATCCTTTATCATATCTTTTAATAAACTGGTAAATATACTAAGTATTTCCCTGAGTTCTGTGGGCTATTCTAGCAAATAATTGAATCCAAGGGGGAGGAGGTCATGGGAACCTCCAACTTGTAGCCAAGTCAGAGAGAAGTTTTGGGTAACATAGGAACCTACAACTTGCAACTGGTATTTGAAGTAGGGTCTCATGGGACTGAGCCCTTAACCTGTGGAGTCTGATATGATCTCTAGGTGATAGTGTCAGAATTGAGTTAAAGTGTAGGATACCCAGCTGGTGTCACAGAATTCTTGGGATGGGAAAAGCCAACAAACAAACCTCACACATCTGGTATCAGAAGTGTTGTGAGTATGGCAGTAGTGTGGAGTATAGGAGAAACCAGGACTGAGGTTTTTCAATACACAGATATTGTTAAAATACTTTTCCTTTCTTAACGGCTACTAATTGGTAACGTATTCTAGGCAGAACATTAAGAAATATAGAGCTTCACAATATTCTGTAATAACCTAAATGGGAAAAGAATTTGGAAAAGAATAGATACTTATACATGTATAACTGAATCACTTTGCTATACACCTGAAACTAACATAACATTGTAAATCAACTATACTCCAATATAAAATAAAAATTTAGGCTTCCCTGGTGGCGCAGTGGTTGAGAGTCCGCCTGCCGATGCAGGGGACACGAGTTCGTGCCGCGGTCCGGGAAGATCCCACATGCCGCGGAGCAGCTAGGCCCGTGAGCCATGGCCTAGCCTGCGCGTCCGGAGCCTGTGCTCCGCAACGGGAGAGGCCACAACAGTGAGAGGCCCGCATATCGAAAAAAAAAAAAAAAAATTTTTTTAAGTATTCAAAAAAGAAAGAAAGAAATATAGAGCTTCAATCCTCAGACTTTTACAAGCTCTGGAAAGTGAGAAACTAGCATAATTTATACCATGTTGGGGAGCCAGATGTGATTTTCTTTCCCTTACCTCTGCAAGCCTATCCTATGCGTTCCTTTGCTATGCCATTTCATTCATTACCATGTCATCTTTCAAGGCCAGCCTTCTCTCTTTCCTTCCTTCCTTCCTTCCTTAAATTCAATTAGAGTATCGCAAGTAATATATGCCAAAACAGCTGATTTGACTCATAATTTTTCTGGCTGGTAGTTAGGTCAGAAAAAGCCAGATAAACAGAAATCCAAACCTTGTTCTATTCCACCATCTCTCTGATCACTAAGGTTAAATATGTATTTTAATATTCATTCATCTATCAAATACCTATTTGAAATAAGCTAGGTGGTAAAGCAGAAGTGGGCAATATAAACATGGTTCTGATATGGAACCAAATTTGGGTCCATTCACCTGTGTGCAGTAAAGCCAATCTACTGACACTGGGTCGTGGTAAAGGAAAGTGCAGCACGGTTTCACTCCCCACTTTCATAGAGCTTATACTCCTGTGGGGGAAAAAAACAATAAAGAAATTAGTTAAGAAATAAGGTATTTTCATCTAAAGTTAATTGCCATGAGAAAAATCAAATACATGGTGTAATACAGCGTGATTTGGGGAGCTAATTTAGACTGAGGGTCATCTAAGCCTTTCTAAAGAGGTGGCAATTGAATTGAGATCTAAGCTAGACCTTCTCAAACTATAACTTGCATATGAATTACCTGGGGATCTTGTTTAAATTCAGATTATGGTTTTGTCAGTGAGGTATTGCACCTGAAATTCTGCATTTTTTATAAGGTCTCAAGTGATACTTATGTTGCTCGTCCATGGAGCACTTGTTGGATAGAAAGAATAATGAAAAGTATCTAGAGAAGAGAGTTCCAGGAAAACAGGTTACATAGGTGCTGAGGTGAGAAAAAATTTGACATTTGGGTTAGACACACCATTTTATAGAGGCTGGGAGTAGTGAGCAAGGGATGAGGGTTTACGATAAGAGCAAGGAAGCAGGCCAAATCATGTGGGGCACTTATTTCAGTGCGATGGAAGACATTGGAAGATTTCAAGAGGACAGGGAGTAACGTGATCAAATTTAAGATCTTGAAGGTCAAACTGACAACTATGAGAACATGTTAGAGGAACAAGAGTGGAAGGAGAAGAGGTTTTAGGAGACCAGAGTCTTACTCTTTGTGCAAGACATCAGTGGCTTGGACCAATGGAGATAGAGAGGAGAAGAAGACTGATTATGATTTAATGGGAGAGCCAATGGGACAAATGGATGGATTGGATATAGCAGAGATGGGAAAGAGAAATCAAGGATGTCAACTAGATTTATGTTTTGATCAATAAGTAGCAGGTGATGCCATTTCCTGAGATATAAAACCAAAAACAACAACAAAAAAACAACCCCTCCCCCCACACCAAACTTGTATTTTTCGTAAATGGAAAAGAGAAAATTATCAAGAATGACTCTTCTAAAGCATCTGTTTGTATGTGTGCTGATGCAATTTCATTTAGAAGGTGACATAAGAATGAAGGTAGAAGGGCAAATGCATCTGAGAATTTAGAATCATTTGGTAATTATCATTTAAAAAAAAAGAAGCTACTCTGATAAGTGTGGTAAGTGATAGAAGTCTCTGGCAAACAGTGTAACAGTGTTTTGCATTATGATGCAAGTTAAATAGACTCTTTTGGCCAAGCCTGGAATTTTCCAATGGAAGGAGATGATTTTTTAGAACAGGGGTGGATGGAAATTTAGGGTATTTCTGAAGACCCACTAGCAAAATAGGAGTGTTTCACCCTCAAGATTGCTCCCTTTTGGATTTCCACGAATGATTTCTGTCTTTTGAAAGAGTTTAAGAAAAAGTTACATCTTTTTTCCAGTTGAGCCTGTAACACATTTTTCTGGTACCACTAATATGTTCATATTTCCAGTTGAAAGGATGGTTAGGATTGAATTATTGTTCAAATCCTTTTTTCCCTTTCAAAGTTGTCTTTCCTTGAATTAGTTTCTTTGTCACTGTCAAGGTTAAGTGAAGTCAGTACTGAGGAAAAGAACAGAAGGAATTTGGAATTCTTTTCCATAAACTCTGAACCCCAATGACCTAGCCTATAAGAATTCCCAGTAGGGCTCAGGGTTTTTAGGATAAATCATTTTGGGAAAATGTCTTATTCCTTTGCTGTTAGGTTGACATTGCAAAAGAAATAATACTCTTTGTGTCAACCTTTGTTCTAGCATGATTTCTCAAAGCAAGATTTTAGAAACCATGGGAATTTCTCCCTGGATGATACAGAATTGCATCTTCGCCACCAAGTACTGCACAGAGCAGATGCAGACATTCAGTAGATGTTAATTGAATTACATTCGGATTCCAAGAATCTTCTAGAAATCTTAGATCGGTTTCTTTCATCTCGCAGATAGTGAGCTGGAAGTGGAGGGGATGGAGTTAAGAGTCTAGCTCCTAGGCAAAAAGACACATGTTGGTTAAGAACCTCACTATTTCCTTTGAAATTGAAGCCTTCAGTTTCTCAAGGACACTTTATAGAGCAAGGCCCTGAATCCATAAACATTCCGTTTGCAATTATCTTTTTGATTCTACACGTGAACTTCTAAGTTTCTATTTACTGCTGTGGCAGGATAAGCAGAGATCCTTCCCACCCCCACTGCAACTGGGGAGAGCTTTGGGGATCAGCAAATTCTATCCTAGGAAGCAAACAAACATTCTCCACTAAGGAAGGACCTTTCTAATGAAATAGATTCAGGAAGGAAACAAAAAGTACTTTATCAATGGTTCTGAAGAACCTAGGGGCAGGACAGGAATAAAGACACAGACGTAGAGAATGGACTTGAGGATAAGGGAGGGGGAAGGGTAAGCTGGGATGAAGTGAGAGAGTGGCATGGACATATATATATACACTACCAAATGTAAAATAGGTAGCTAGTTGGAAGCTGCTGCATAGCACAGGGAGATCAGCTCAGTGCTTTGTGACCACCTAGAGGGGTGGGATAAGGAGGGTGGGAGGGAGATGCAAGAGGGAGGGGATATGGGGATATATGTATACATATAGCTGTTTCACTTTGTTATACAGCAGAAACTAACACAACGTTGTAAAGCAATTATACTCCAATAAAGATGTTAAAAAAAAAACTTTATCACACCAATGCCAGAATTTTAATAATACGGTCAGGTGAAAAACATGTTAATACACTGAAAAAAATTTGCTCTCTGTTACTGACCTGCATTGTCTTTGGAAGAAGAGTAATTCTGACCATGGGGAGACACTTGTCTTTAGATAATTCAGGAAGAAACTTGTCCCGGCTGGCAGCCTTCACTGCCTGAGAGTGAAATGCACTTAAGGTACACTGTATGTTCCGCTACAAAACCAGCCCACGTTCCTCCTACTTCAGAGCGAGCTGCAGGCTGGGCACAGGAATCTTCCATTAACATCCAGCTGAAGCCCAAGGCAATCATTTTTGCACTTAACAAGAGACGGCAGCAACTTGGGACCACTTCCTCTTGTGGAGAATAGGGCAGAAAACTGCCCCATTCTGTGGCAAAAGGATGGGGCTGTTACCTAGGAAACCTAGCGGCAGAATATAAGAGGAGGACAGCAGAGACCCGAGGAGAGGAAATTAGAAAGCAAGGTACCAACCGTTTGGGATAGCTCCTCAAGGCCTAAATCGTGAGTCCTTGTCCTGTTTGCTCGTCTCCACCTTTCCCCAGATGCTAGTAAAGAGCAGCTTGCTCAGATAGGGTTATAACTACTAGTCCTCCTACTAGGAATGACTTTGCAATACTTACCTAACTTTTTTGGTTATGTTTCTGACCTGGGTTCTTGGCCTCCTTAATCAATAGAAATTGATAAGAGGCCAGACAAGAAATTCAGGCAAGGCTTTATTAGGGCTCCTGCTATAGCAGGAGGGAGCGCAAACAAGTAACAAGCTCCCTTGCTTGCTCCACAAGGCGGGGGGAGCTGGTCCCTTTTATGGGGTGAGGGTAGGGGTGTGTCCAGGGGTCGGGCCAGAAGGGTGGCTTAGGGGGGTTGCCCACCCCTTTGGTGATGCTGTGTGCAGGGGCCATGCACAGTACCCTGCTTTTGCTCCCGACACCCTGTTTTTGCTCCTGGCTCCTCAGAAGTGGCAGTTGGGATTTTGGTCTTTTTGTATCTTGATCATAATTTGCTCTAACTGGCATGTGTGCAGTTATTTTTAGTCCCTTGTAGTTTCTTTGTATTTTGTTGCTCAGGGAGACGTTTGTCCAGGTGCAAGCACTGCAGCAAAGGGTCCCAGGTCCCAGGTTCCACCCTGTCTCAATTACTCCTTCATCAGTGTTCACGGGGACTCAGGGAAACAGGTGTGGGTGAGTTTGAGAAAGACAGCAACTTCCTGATCACTTGGTGGGCCCTGGTGGAGACAGGTCTAAGAGGGACATAGGGCAGACTCTCTCTCATGGTTAAGATAAAGAGATGTTTACAGGCCAGCAGGTGACTCCCTAAAATGAGGGACAACATGCCTACTTTGCCTTGACCCCCCATCAAGTGCTAGCAATGTTCATGCACATAGCAGGACAGGAAGGGTTCCTGGATTATCTGGGTCACGTAACACTTAATCCTTATTATGACAAAGGCTCTTTTTCCCCCCGAAAGGATTTGTAGATGCTGGGCATAGTACGGCACTGAGTATTCCTTCCACAAATGCTAATTTAATCCCTTTCGATGGCAGACTCTAATCTAGGTTCTGGACAAATCCATTCTTTTTGGTCTCTGACTTTAGTGATCTCATAATCTACTGGGAAGACAACCATGAAAAAATAATTCATTTCAGTTCAATTAGGTTGAAGAAAACACTGTGAAGAGAGTCCAGTTAGTTCACCTAAGAGTTGATAAGAATCTAAACAGAAGCAATGGCAAGAAGGATGAAATAGGAGAGGGAAGCTGAGTCTGAGAGATGTTTCTGACGTTTCAGATAGATTTGATAGGCAATTGGAGACAGTGGGAAAGGGGGCTGTCAAACCCTAGACTATCGAAACCAAAGAGAAGACTCTGCATAGTTAGGGTGCGATAGGGGTCAGGGAGCCACTGCAGTTGTGGCATCAGGGCCTTAAGTATTCCGTGTCATGAACGAGGGTGTTGTTTTGCCTTTTTGGACGACTATTTGTGTGTATTGGAGAGTTTGCAGATTCTGGAAGTCCTAGAAAGGGTGAGGCTGGGAACTCACCTCTGGGAAGGGAAAGGAACAAAGAACAGGGGCTGAGTTATTTGTCCAACACCAACAGCAGATACATCACTTTTCCCTTGGAAAAATGAAACAAATATTAAGGTGAGGAAGATATGTTCAGTAGGACAGTGAAGTGGTTGAGAGTTATGGACTCCCCAGTCAGATTGGCTGAGTTGATCTCTATTAGCCCTGAGGCCCTGGGCTGGTTACCCAAGCTGTCTGAACTCTTAGCAAAAGCCTGGCACATAGTAAGTGCTTAGCAAATATTAGCTTCTGCTATTCTAAGTAATTAGGGGCAGAAAATGGAAATCAGAAGTATTTTTCTAAATGTGAACAGGAAGCTAGGAAAAAATAGCTTTCAAAACCGCACTAGAGGGCCTCCCTGGTGGCGCAGTGGTTGAGAGTCCGCCTGCCGATGCAGGGGATACGGGTTCGTGCCCCGGTCTGGGAGGATCCCATATGCCACGGAGCGGCTGGGCCCGTGAGCCATGGCCGCTGAGCCTGCGCGTCCGGAGCCTGCGCGTCCGGAGCCTGTGCTCCGCAACGGGAGAGGCCACAACAGTGAGAGGCCCGCATACCGAAAAAAAAAAAAAAAAAAAAAAAAAAAAAACGCACTAGAATGTAACTCCAAAAGCACAAGCAGCAAAATAAAAAAATAGGTAAATGGGAAATAATCAAAATTTAAAACTTTGTGCTTTAAAAGGCATGATCAAGAAAGGGAAAAGACAACCCACAGAATGGGAGAGGAATTTTGCAAACCATATATACCTAATAAGAGACTTACATCTAAAAAATAGAAAGAATTTTCATAATGCAATAATAAAATGACATATAACCTAATTTTTTAAATGGTCAAAGACTTGAATGGACATTTTGCCAAAGAGGATATACCAGTGACAAATAAACACATGAAAGATACTCAACATCTTTAGCAATCAAGGAAATGCAACTCAAAATTACAATGAGATACCACTTCACACACACTAGGATGGCTATAATGAAAATGACAAATTACAAGTGTTGGTGAAGATGTGTAGAAATTGAAACACATACTGCTTATAGGAATATAAAATGGTGCAGCCACTTTGGAAAACAGTCTGGCAGTTCCTGAAAAGTTTAGAGTTACCATATGACCCAGCAATTATACTTCTTTGTATATAACCAAGAGAAATGAAAATATATGTCCACAAAAAAAAACACAAAACTGTGCATGGATGTTCATAGCTGCATTATACAAAAAGTCCCAAACATCCCAAATGTCCATCAACTGATGAGTGGATAAAGAGAACGTGGTCTATCCACACAGTGAAATATCATTTGGCAATAAAAAGAAATGAAGCACTGATACATGCTCAACATGGATGAGTCTTGAAAATATTATACTTGGTGAAAGAAGCGAAACATTAAAAATTTTTATATAATTCTATTTATATGAAATATCCAGAACAGGCAAATTCATAGAAACAGAACATAGATTAGTGGTTTCCAGGGGATGGAGATATTTGAGGGGGTATGAAGAGTGAATGATAATGAATATGGAGTTTCCTTTGGGGTGATGGAAATGTTCTAAAGTCGATTGTTGTGATGGTTGCTAATTCTGTGAATATGTCAAAATTCATTGATTTATACACTGTAGATGGGTGGATTGTATGATGTGTGAATTGTATCTCTATCAAACTTTAAAAAAAACAGTATGTTAAGCATTTTCCTGGTTAAGATACATCATATGGACTGCCTGTTTCAGACCAACAGATCGATATCAAATGAAAAATTTCTAGTGGCTGTGAAAAATGGAAATTCATGGTCCTTGGATGGTCTACTTTTCTTGGATGACCCAGAAAAAGACCACTTGTGCTGGATATCTTGCACTTGTTTCTCCAGATCCACTCTCCACCCTCCACCCTGCTCTCGGTAGAGGCTGATTTGTGTGAACACTGCCAATAGACACCTGTGACTTATGGTTGGTTCTGGCCATGGGGAGCTGCAGCAGGAGACCAAGGGGAAGGAGGAGTGAGGAGTTTTTGGAATCTAACTGAAATACCACCAATGCATAAGCAACATAATGCAGGATCTAACCGGACCTGGGCTGAGAAGAACAGTGGAATGATTCTAACAAGTGGATGTTTAATATAAAGTCCAGGTGAAGATGTGGTTACTACAACACAGTGTGAAGTTGTGATTATTGCCAACTCACTGTGAATCAGGAGTTGACATAATGCACCCTCCATAATAAAATTCTAACTTTATAGTGCCCCAAATAAATGAATGCTTACATTCACTTCCTTTGTGATCAGACTACTCTTGGAGTCCTGTGTTCAGTTCTAGGTGCCACATGAAAAAACTCCCTGTGTCAAGCTGCTGCAGATTTTAATGCATCCATTTCATTTCGATCTCCATCTCTTGGGTACTCGGACATGAGCAAACAGGAACTGGGAAATCAGATAATTTGATAGGAAGATGTGAGGCTGTTTTAAAATTGCCTTTCCCTTCCAATTCTTAAGACATTGTTTTTGAACCAAACTCTCACTTCCACTAGAGTAAATTCTTTCCCAGGCGGCTTCTGAAATCTTTATACAAATATACTTAACTCATCCTACAGACCTTAAACCAACCCAGACCCATGTACACATTTTAGCCTCCAACCTGGTGCATATAAAAGAAATATCTAATCAATAAATTTGATTGGAAATAGCTTCAAAGGCCTAGTTTTAAGTGCATGGTGAAATTCAAGTTGAGGTCAAATAGTGTCAGAATGTTCATGTTAGAAGTGCCTTTGATATCATTTAGTCCAAACCTCTGCTCTTATAAGTAGGGAGGTTGAGGTCCAGAGACGTGGAATGATTTGGCCAAGTTCACCAAGCTAATTAGTGGCAGAACCTAGACAACATCTGAGCTCTCCTGATTTTGACCCAGAGTCTACTCACTGGGCTACATTGCTTCTCTGATGAAATCATGCTTCTAAAAGCTGATGCGTTTGAGTCTGCTTCGAGTAGACTTGATGGGTCTTCTTTTCTCAGTGTTTGGTATCGACATTGTGATAAGGCACTGTAGATCACACATGCAAGGCGTTTGTCTGCTTTACTTGAAACTGAAAAAATATAGTGCTTGTAGTGTTTTACCGAGACATAAAAAAAAGTTTTCCTGACATTTTATTATCTGTTCATTACACAAACATTTATTGAGAAAATATTGTGTTAGGTAATATCCAAAGGAGTAAGCACAACAAACAGAAAAAAAAAATCCTTACCTTCGTAGAATTTATCTTGTAATTTTATTTTTATATTTGGGGTGGATTTCAAGTGAATTGAGAGAATGCTTGCCTTACTTCCTGTGGTAGCCAGCCTCCAAGCCTCCAGCAATCCTAGCCTCCTGGTATGCACAACTGTGTATTAACACCCTCTCTGCTGTCCTGTATGCACAACAGAATACTGTGGAAGTGGTAGTGTGTTACTTTGATTTTCAGTCACAAAAAACATTTCAGCCTCTGTCTTCACCTCCCTTGGATCACTTACTCAGAGGAGCCTTGTGGAGAGACCATATGTAGGGAGGAATTGAGGCCTCCTATTAACAGCCAGCACCAACTTTCCAGCCATCTGAGAGAGTCTTGGAAGTAACTTGGAAGTGAGTCTTTGGTGCTGTCTTGGAAGCAGACCTGCCAACCTCTGTCAAGTCTTCAGATGACTGCAACCTCATGAAAGACTTTGAGCCCAAACTGCCAACTAAGCTGCTCCAGAATTTCGGACTCAAGAAATTGCAAAAATAGGAATGTTATTGTTCTCTGACATCACTAAGTGTTGGGGTAATTTGTTATGCAGCAGTAGATAACTGATACACTCCCTGAGTTTTAGGAAGGCTCCCTACAGAAGAAAGATCTGAGAAACACCTGCATATTAAAAATTGGAAAGGAAGAAATGTTTTCCTGCACTTCTGGGTCACAAGAAAAGAGAACGAACTCTTAGTGGGAAAGGCACCTACAAACATTGGCCGTTTTAAACCCATGGTTTCTGACAGAGTGTTCCATGTTTTTGGTGCCATCAGAAATTTGGGGTTTCAAAACGTGATTAAGAAGAATATAAAGTAGGTAAACATTTATTATATGGGAGAGGAGAGAGATGCATGGGTGAAGAAAAGGCAATCTTCTTGACTACAATAAAGAAGACTACAGCTATTAACTTAGGGTGGTTAAATTCAGCATTGGGCATAGCAACAGAAAATTTTGTAAAAAGTGCAACAGCTGGGCGAGACTATTTGCTAGTAATTTATTTTCACCAAGAAAAGAAAAACGTATCTTTGGTAACATGCCAATTTTCAACAAGCTAATTTGTGGCAAGTCTTTCTTTGGGAAAAGAAATAATTAAATCTTTCTGAAGTTTTTGCTCTCTAACTATGGTAGTCATTAGGGCTGTTCACAAATATTCTCCTTCTCTTTCTTTCCTGACAAATGGTGGGTTGTACTTTCCCACCCACTTGAAGGTATCACCATGTGACTTGCTTTGGGCAATGATGTGAGTGGAAGCTTTGAAATACAGGATGCTTCGCCATCTTATCTTTTTTCCTGTCATGGCAACCAGCAATGTTCCTGCTGGTGGCTGCTCTGTTGGCCTGGGGCCTGGAATGAAGATGACAATGGTGTGGAATAGAGCTTCTGGCCTACTATGATAGAATGTAGGATGAATAAGAAATAAATCTTCAAATTTAAGTCACTGAAAATATAGAGTTATTTATAACACAGAGTAATCTAACCTATGCTGACTGAAATGCTAAGTAACTGAAGTTCATGTCCATCAGTCCTGCTTGTCAGATGTTGGCTCAGCTTCCCTCAACGGGTTGAGAAGATCTACTATGTATAAGAGTCTTTTTTTTTTTTTTTTTTTGTGTGTGTGTGGTACACGGGCCTCTCACTGTTGTGGTCTCTCCTGTTGCAGAGCACAGGCTCCAGACACAAAGGCTCAGCGGCCATGGCTCACGGGCCCAGCCACTCGGCGGCATGTGAGATCTTCCCGGACCAGGGCACGAACCCGTGTCCCCTGCATCGGCAGGCAGACTCTCAACCACTGCGCCACCAGGGAAGCCCTATGTATAAGAGTCTTGCTGGGACTCTTACATCTTACATGTCAGTACATTTTCACAATAAATAAGGCAGGTATTATTAACCACATTTTCCCTATAAGAACTGAGAAGGGAGGTGACTTGCCCCAGCTTCCTAGCAAGCAGCAAAGCTGAGACAGGAAGCCAGGTTTTCTTAATATAAAACCCAAGCAGAGTCACTAAGCTTTACTGGGGCCTCCTATTACTGATTATGAACCAAGGTAATTTTAGCTTACTTGATAACTCAACTATGACCTCTTCCTATATTCATCGCTTTTTGCATCCTCCCCCTTGTCTTTGCTTTTCTATTTTCTTCAGGAAACTGAGCTGTGGGAAGCTTTCCTTAATCATGTTCCCCCACTTAGAGGTAATTGTCACCCTCCCACTAAATGGTGAGGAAATAAATCCTTGGCATGCGCCCCTGAAAAGTACGCTAAGCATTTTATATACATTGCAATTTTATGTAGTCCTTATTTGAACCCTCTAGGAGAAGTATTATTAACTCTATGTTAAAAATGGACAAGTGAACACCGGCAGGTTATGGAAATAGTCTAAGGTTTTAGTTAATAATCATTGGTGGATAGATTTCAAATCTGTGCCCCTTTGACTCAAAACTCATTGCTCTTTCCTGTGCCTTTTCCCACAATGATATTCCCTACAACTAAATCCTTAAGGGAAAACAATAAAAACAGAGTTGGAGAGGATTAAGACATCCTGCAGCCTGTTTGGTTGGGCTTTTCTCTACCAGAAGTAGCCTTTTGGTAGGCCAGAGTCTGCAAAGATCCAGAGATACTATCATCATGAAAAAACAAGCCCCTCCAAGCTCCTCAGGTAAATCCAGGAGTGAGAGCAGCTGGAAATGGTTAATTTCCATTTTTTGATTTGCATATAGAAAGTGCCCAATATGTATTTGTTAATAAATTTCAGTTCTCCAGGGGCTTATCAAAGTTAATGGTAGACAAATGAGGCCTGCACAGCTCTGGCTTCAAGGCAGGCTTAGAGATTTGATTGGTCCTCTCGACGGGTATTTCCAGACTCTGCCTTTTCCTAGAAGCCTTTTAACACTTATTTTTTTGCACTACCATGAACTAGGTACCAACTTCTTATCCCTGGCTCCAGCTCTATTCCTGTTTCACTTCTCTGTAAATTAATTGCTCAGATCCCTGTAAGGAAAGAAAAGACGTGTTCCTGGGTATTCGAGACTCAATACGTGAGCAGTTGTTTACCATACCTCTTACACTCAGCTGCCTAGGGGTTGATTTGAGGTGGTCAGGTCTTAACTTGTTCATGCTGTGAAGGGCTCTCCTTCCCTTGCCTTATCTGTGACAAGGGGAGATTCCAGAGGCTAAACCAAAGATCTCACAGGCGGCCTTCTAGTTCTAAGGTCTTTTCAACTAGATCAGTTTCAACCTGTGTTGGTTTATCAGTTACACTGGTCACTCCTTCAGTCAGTATTTACTGAGGGCTTGGCTCTGTGCCTGGCCCTCCTCTAGATGTTGGTGACAGAGCAGTGAGTGAGACAGACAAGGTCCCTGGTCCAACCAAATTTACATTCCAGTGGCAAGAAAGTGACAATAAACAGATAAACAAGTGAAAGTGGTGATTTCAGATTGTGACCATCACTGTGAATGAAATAAACAAGGTCATGTGACAGGGTGCAAGAAGGGACGGGATCTGTTACTGTAGACTGGTGGTGATGAAAGTCTTCTCTGATAAGGGACCTTCTGAGCTAAGACTTGAATGATAAGGAACCAGACTGGGAAAGATCATTCCAGGCAGAGAAGAAAGTCGACAGCTCCCAGAATGGGGTAGGTTTGGAATGTACAAGCACTAGAATAAAGTTAGGATATTACCATTCCTTGATTTGGTTACTATGGGCCTTGTTAGGTATTTCCATATATTATCTCATTTTAATAATTACAATAACCTGCAAGGTAGATATTATCTCCACTGTACATGTAAGTCATCAGTTCTATTAGCACTTGGTGTTCCCTCACCTCTATAATGGTGCCCTAGAGAAGTGGGTCTCCATTAGCACTATTTGGAAATCTGTGACTGGGCTCTACTAGTATTTAGTGGGCAGGGACTAAGGAGGAGAGACATGCTTCAATAAGCGAGATGGCTCACACAACAAAGAATCGTCCCTCATGATGGGTGATTCTCAAATATCCCATGTAGGTGAAAAACTGTTTACAACCTCCAAACCTAATACCTAATTCTATTTATATACACATAGGAAGCTGTGAAATAATAGAAAATATATTGGTCTCAGCTCCCAGTTCCTGGGACAGAGCTCCTATAACCCTTGTAATTTCCTAAGTGATAAAACCACTAGCAGCATCCTTGGTTCTGATATTTGGTCTTTGACCCTGATTCCTGACAGAGAGCTCTCAAATCCCTTGGGATTTCCCAGGTGATAGGAGCGTCTTTTGTTCTAATGAAGTGACTCTTGGTGGGCTTCTGGATTGCTTCAGGATGGCAGCTGGTCACCAGAAAAAAGAAGCCATGATTAGAGGCTTAGAACTTTCACCACATCCCCCATCCTTTGGGAAGGAGAAAGGAGTGGGGATTGAGTTAATGACTGATGAGACACATGTGATGAAACTTCCATAAAAATCCCCAAAGTACAGGGTTTGGAGAACTTTCAGGTTGGTAAACATGTAGAGGGGCCATGTAGAATGGCATACCCCGAGAGTGCATGGAAACTTCCCACTCCTTCCCACATACCTTGCCCTATGTATCTCTTCATCTAGCTGTTCAACAATATCTTTTATCATATCCTTTATTATAAAGTAAACCAGTAAACATAAGTAAGTGTTTCCCTGGGCTCTGTGAACTGTTCTAGCAGATGATCTAATCCAAAGAGCGGGTCCTTAGAACCTCTGATTTGTAGCCAAGTCATACAGAAGTATGGGTAACCTTGGGATCTACTGCTTTCAATTGGCATCTCAAGTCGTGGGCAGGGCAGTGTTGTGAGGTTGAGCCCTTAACCTGTGGGGTCTGTGCTAACTTCCGTTAGTGTCAGAATTGAACCGAATTGCAGGGTACCCAGGTGGTGTCAGAGAATTGGCTGGTGTGGGAGAAGCGATTAGGAATGCAATCACCAACTAAATGGAGGGAATATCATATTCTGTTTTATTTGGAACTTTATCAAGAAATGTTCGCCGTTTCAGAAAATCACAGTACCTACTGCAGTGCTTGCTGCTCATGGTATCTGAGTCACCGGAATGACACAACTGTATCAGTCTGCCTTTGTAGCTGTCATGTGCAAATATATAACAGGAGATTTGACATTGTTTTCAATAGATGTAAGATCCAGCATTTCTAAGCCAGCAGAGATATATAAAATGCATTCTCTTGTTTCTTAACTCATTCACTGTAAGTAAAAGCAACTGACTACTTCAATGCATCTTCTAATGTAACATGGTCTAAGCAAAGTCTTCTAATGCATGTTAATTTATTTTCAATTCCTCACCTTTTATTTTTCCTATATATGATAACCAAGGCTTAGCGCTGAAAATCCAGTGTCCCAGAAAACCACAGTCCCAGATAAACCAGGCCCTTGGTCACCCTAGATAGTGTTATTTTTTTTTCCTGAAATTATGTGTAGGTGGGTTTAGCATGTAAGAATTTAATTGCATGTTCGCAAAGGACATGTTACAAAATATTTGTTGTAGAAAAGGAGTATTGGGTCTGATGGGGTGGAGAATCATCGCCCTAGAGAAGGCCTGACTCATGGAGTAGTTTAAGAATAGGATCTGTTTCCACAGGCTGTCCAAAATGGGGAACGCCCAGGGCCGAGTCCAGCCCTTCCTGCATAGATAAGAGTTGCACCTGTGAACCTGGGCTAGTGTGTCAGGTGGGGAGGTAAGTCACAGAGCATTTGAAATCTATATTCCTAGCCTTGGCGGCCTCCAATACAAAGTCCAAATTGATGCACACAATTATAATTTTTATTTCTGGAAACTTGTAGGGCAGGAGAACTTCATTTTTGCTGTCCTCCCACCACCTCTTCTTGACACTCCTATTCTGATGTTCCCTATGTTCTCATGTTGAAAACTGTCCCCAAACAGTCTAAAGGTAGAAGTGTTGGTTTTGACCTCAGTCAGACTTTGATTCAGATCCCTGTTCTGACCTAACCATTCTATGTCTAAACTTCCTTCACTGTAAAGTGATGATGATAATAATCTATCTGCTTCACAGAGTTAAGGTCAGGAATAAATAGAAGAAATGGGCTAATGTCACTAATTCTTAGCATGACACATGGTAGATGTCTAATAAGTTTTATTTATCACTATTCCTAGGACTACCCAGCTCTGCCTTTTCCACGCAGGTCTGCCCTTCCCTGTAGAGACTTGTGAGCCAAAATTACTTATTTCTCATTTCTGGCACCTCCTCTCTCACCTGTGTCACTGATTTCATATGGTTAGTAGGAAACCATTCCACTTAATGAAGCAATTCATATTAAGGTGTGAATGATCAACAGACCATCCTTTTAGCAGGCTGCCTGTATTTTAAAGCTTATTAACATCTACCAGAGGATTGTACACAAGGTATTTTTTTTTTTTTTTTAAAGGTGACAGTGTTCTAGGCAGAGGGCCCCACAGGAAGGGGAGGCGGATTTTTTTTTTTTTTTTTTAGATGTTGGGGTAGGAGTTTATTAATTAATTAATTAATTTTCGCTGTGTTGGGTCTTCGTTTCTGTGAGAGGGCTTTCTCTAGTTGTGGCAAGCGGGGGCCACTCTTCATCGCAGTGCGTGGGCCTCTCACTATCGCGGCCTCTGTTGTTGCGGAGCACAGGCTCCAGACGCGCAGGCTCAGTAGTTGTGGCTCACGGGCCTAGTTGCTCCGCGGCACGTGGGATCCTCCCAGCCCAGGGCTCGAACCCGTGTCCCCTGCATTAGCAGGCAGAGTCTCAACCACTGCGCCACCAGGGAAGCCCCACAAGGTATTTTTTGAATTGAGAGGAGAGTGGTAGGAGGTTTTCCAATGTCCCCTGTTATGGGCTAATTGTGTCCTCCCAAAATACATGTGTTGAAGCCCAAGCCCCTAGTATCTAAGAATGTGAATGTATTTGTAGATAGGGTCTTCAAAGTGGTAATTAGGGTTAAATGAGGTCATTGGGGTGGGCCCTAATCCAATACAATTGGTGTCCTTATAAGAAGAGGAGGTTAGGTCACAGACATGCAGAGATAGAAGACCATGTGAAGACACAGAGAGAAGAGAGCCATCGACAAGCCAAGGAGAGAAGCCTCAGAAGAAACCAATGCTGCTGACACCTTGATCTTGGAATTCTAACCTCTAGAACCGTGAGAAAATTAATTTCTGCCTTTAAGCCATCCAGTCTGTGGTAGGCAGCCCTAGCAAACTAATACACCTCCTTATTTTTGTCACTGACCTTTTGCAGATTAAAGTTCCTGTGTCCAAATCCCAGATAAGTTCCTTGAATTCCCTGTTCTTTTCATCCTTATGGCAAAACCCAGAGATTCAGTCTATGGGTTCAAAATGGGGAGGAAAGGAATGATTACTTTTGAGTTCTACAGATGCTAGGCATTAAATCATCATGGTAACTTATGGGGGTTATCATTACAGATTAGGAAACTGAGGGTCAGAAAGGTTACATATCTTAACTAAGGTAATCATTCATTCAACAAGTGTTTACTGAACATCCAAACCCATACCTATGTATCAGGCAGAATAAAAGATGCTGGAGATATGTCAGTGAACCAAACTGACTCATGCCCTGCTCTCATAGGGCTAATAGTTTAGTGGGGAAAACAAATTTTAACCAGATAACCACACAAATAACTATATAAATTATAAATATGATAACTTATGAAGGAACATAACATATTTGTAGGAGAGCCAGATCAGTTTAATTCCATTCACTAAAATTTTACTGAGCACTTGTTATATGCCAGACACTGTGCTAAGTGCTTGGGAAATATCAGTAAATATGATGGATATGGACTTTATCCTCTTAGCACTTCCATGTCTAGTGGGAAAAGAAGGCATCAAAAAAGCCTTACAAATGAGAGAGAGAGATATTATGAGAGATAACTTCAAGGTTACCTGGGAGCATTTAGCAAAAGCATATGATTTAATATAAGAAATTAGGGTAAGCCTCTGGAGGAATTGCTATACTTATTGAGGTTTGAAGAATCAGGTAGCAGTCAACTGAGCAGAAGTATGCAAAGCTCTCTTCAGTCAGGCCATCTCCAGTTCGGATAATGCCTTCCTCCCTGTAGATTCTTTCTCTGAAGGCATATTTTCTCTGGTCATAAACAAATTGTTCAGCTAGAACACTGGGCACTAACTGAAGAGCCATTTCCACACTGTCTTGTCTAGAATGGGACATTTACGTCTGAGGGGATAAGCCTGAAAGCTTCCCATCTCAGTGGGTGACTTTAGGGCACTTCCTCTCCCCTGCTACTCTGTCTGTGGCAGACACTGGGAGTTGGCTTACCAAAAGCCTTTTTCCTTATTGCCCTCTACTATACCAGCCAGAAAACCATGAAATGTCTTTACCCAGACTCCCTTGCAGTAATAGTTTGTTGTGTGGCCCAGTTCTCGCCAATAAGCAGACAATACTGGGTGGGCTTCTGGAAGAACTTTTTTTTTTTTTTTTTTCTGGTACGCGGGCCTCTCCCGTTGTGGAGCACAGGCTCCGGATGCACAGGCTCAGCGGCCATGGCTCACGGGCCCAGCCGCTCCACGGCATATGGGATCTTCCCGGACCGGGGCATGAACCCGTGTCCCCTGCATCGGCAGGCAGACTCTCAACCACTGCGCCACCAGGGAAGCCCTGGAAGAACATTTTTAAAGGGATAGATTATTTTTTCCCCTTTCCCCACGCCTGACCTCTTCCTCCTTCTTGCCTTGAATCAAAACTAATGAACTGTAAGCACAGCAGCAATCTCGTGAGCACGGGGAGGAAAGCCACTTGCTAGGGATGCAGAATTGTAAAGAAAGGGCCTGTTCCTCTCACGGCTCATGTCAAGCTGCCGTGTCGGCCCTGCTTGTGCCCTGACTTAACTGTTCTGAGAGGCTAGGGAATCTCTCACACTAAGGTGTTTTAAGTGTTCCCTCCACTCCGTTATATTTATTTGATGCTAACCACATGACTGTGATGTGTTTAAGTTGTGATTCAAGCTGAATCATATTTGTTTAGACTGGTACTTGGGGTTGCAGAGCCAGCTGCCTTTTTAAGTGCCTTGATTTAAACAGCTGGGGCTCTCGTGTTCTAGTGCTTCAGGTTAAAACAGGTAAAAAGTATTCAGGGAGTGGCTCCGCCTCAGTCTGAACACAAGTAAATGATGCAGATTAACTTTAAAAATATTATAGCTGAAGGAAAAACAAACAAACAAAAAACTGAAGAGGAAAAAAAGGCAAGAGTACAAAAATAAGTTTTAGGTAGTGTGTCAGATTATACCCCCTTTTGTAAAATCTTGATGAGTGGGAAACATATCCTCCTGAGGAAAGTCTTTCCTTAAGATAGAAAGTCACTCCAGATATCTCCCTTTGTCCAAACATTATGTCTTTTAGTTACAGGGAGGTATCTACAAAACAGATTCTCTAAGGCGATCACATTCCTCTGCAGTATAATTTCAAAAGTATTTTCTTACTGAAAAAATCTGCCCTTCTATTTGCCCCCTGGAACACAATCCCAGAGTCTGTGAATCAAACGTACATATTGACCTTATCATAGGTTACTTTCTCTGATTTAGAAAGGTTGATCTTTGTAAAGTTGATCTTCAAAGAACCATACTAGTCTGCATTCAGTGGTGTGTTGTGCATGTTGTCTGCTTCACCAGCTGAACTGGAGAGACTGCAATGAACTGAGTTTATTGGCTTGGCCAGATCCTGGACTTGTGAGCAGAGGGGAAAGGAGATCAGCAGAAAACCTGGAAATAAGAACAGCCACCTTCTATAGTGAGATTTGAGAGACCTGCTTGCCCCGCCTCTCCTCCTTTTGGATACATGACAGGGGCCACTGCTTTGGGATAAGTCAGCAAAGATCAGTTCAGGGTGCAAATTGGAAAGGCTCTCTTGGTTTCAAGGAGCAGAGAAACACAGATGCCAACTTGGAAAGAGAGGATTTATCACGTATGTGAAACTGGGACCAGAAAGCTGATCAGGGGTCGAGGCAGCTGCAGGAACTGGCTGTTCTTTTTGTCTCTCTCATGGTCTGTACTATCCCTCTCTCATGGTTTCTCTGCCTTTCTTCCAAAATATGTCTGCTCTATTTTCCTCTCTTTATTAACAGGCCAGTTACTCAATCCAAATGCCAGAAAGAGCTAGTCCCAATGACTTTGCTCATTGACATGGCCCCTTTGGGTAGAGTTCTTTGCCAAAGGCATCATCACGAGCCATTAGGCAGCTCATGGACAGGCTGCCTCAGGCCAGTTGCCTGCCTCAATCCACTCAGTGGTCACTGATGCACAGTCACCAGCCTTATACAGCTTTCCTGATCCAGGAGGCTATGGACAGGGTAGTTTATACTAAAAGCAGTGTTAGGTTACACAGTCTCTGGGATTTGCATTTAGACTGAGTCCAATGCCATCACATTGTACTTTGCTTGACCAGCAGCACTCAGATTTCCTTATCAACAGAAGGATAATAATGAAACTTATCTCACAGGGTTGTGGTGAGGCTTAACTAGGATAATGTATAGGTGAAAGGGCTTTGTAAACTGTTAAATATTATACTAATGATATTATTATGAGAAAGGGATAACCTCAAGCCATTTTGACCCATTTGACTTCTCAGAAAGGCTAGCCGTTCATCTAAAAAGAGAACAGTGACAGGGAACTAGTAACAGGCGGGGAGTGCTGGGGGACAGGAATCTCCGGCTCCCCTGAGTGAAGGGGTGTCCAGTGTGGTTAGCCAGGAGTCCTACCCTCAGGGTCTCCCAAGGCTCTGGGTGCTTGGTGTGTGTGTGTGTGTGTGTGTGTGTGTGTGTGTGTAAAGTGAGTAACAGAGGAACCCTCCTCTTCTATCTGTTCAGAGCCTCTCCTCCCCTCTACTGCTGGCCCCCTATTCACCACTAACCTCTTCACATTTCTTTAAAGACAAAGAGAAAAGTAGACAGGAAATTTTTTTAAAAAGTCAGAGTTGAAAGACAGGTGGCAGTGAGTAGGCAGAAGTCATGAGATATTGGGTATGAGCTCCCTAGAAGGGCTGGGCGGTTCAGCCCACAGAACTAAACTGCTGGGGAATTTCAGCTCATAACTGAACATCCTATAGCTGTGGGTAAATATCAGGCCCTTTGTGTGAAATGTGGCCCCGACCTTGGGCAGAGCTGCATGTGGGCACCCCTGGAACTCCCTGACATGCTTCAGAGGTAGCTGAATGAGGGGGGGCGGGCACTGGGCCAAGGACCGTGATTTGCTGTTGAGCTCACCAGGTGCCCCCTTAGAGCACAGGAGGAGAGAGGAAGAGTGGCTGCAGGAACACCTCTTTCCCAAGCTTTCTGTCCCAGATCAGACATGGGGGGCCCTATTTGAGCAGGTTCAGGTTGCTCACATGTAGGTTGTCAAGAAAAAATGTCCTGAAGCATACTGAAAAAATTTATAAGATATTCATAAAGACAAAGTTTTCCAAAACACACTGCAAAGTGGAATGTCTTGATCCAGCAGAATTCTGTAGTATATGCAAAGCCACATGGGGTAGGAAGATTATGCAGGGGAGCAGGAAAAGTAGAAGCAAAATTTTGATATGTTCTTTCAAGAAGAATACAAGAAAGGCAATCAAGGGGAGGTAGGGAAGAGAAGAAAGAGATGAATCATTCTGCTCTCTATTTGGCTACCTCTCTCATTGGCACAGGGGATGTGACCGGTGAATCGAAGTCCTAGGGTCCTGGCTTTCTTCTTCCAGGGCTTTTCGTTCTCTGTTAATTAGGACATTGGAGAAACTGTCGTGAAAATTATGGTGTCTAGACTTGGGGAGCTATGGGGAGCAGTAAGAGTATATTTAATTGCAGAGCTGAGAAGACGCATGAAGACTGCAGGGTTTTAAAAGTCTCTTCTGAGAACAATGCTACACTGAGCTGTGTTTTTCGGGATTGCCCTGAAATTGTTTTTTATGTAAGCAGAATCTTGGGTGTTTTGTCTGAGCATTTGGGGCTGTCAAAATGTTCATTTCCTCAAGAAGAGTCCAAGGATCTGAAGAGAAAGCTGTGCCGCAGTGCTCTGATCTTTATCAGTTTTACTCTCAGAGCAAGTCATCATGAAGGGTGGCAGAGGCAGATGCTCTCAGTTTGGTGCCCAGACTAAAAGATACTGACTGATTCTTTTGGAGAGATAGGGAAAGTGATTAGGATGGAAACCTCCTACTTTGCCAAGTTTGGTCATCATATTTTCCCTTCCACAAATTCAGTGACATGTATTCTTTAGCTTATTGGTGGAAGAACAAGAGCAGAATGTTTTCCTTCCTAACATATAGTAAACCCATGCTTATTGGTATCCAGTTAACTAGAAATCCCCATTAGCCAGCATTTCCTTACTTGGAGAGGACAAAATGATTGGTGTTCCTAAAGATGCCTGGAAGGTTCCAGACCATCTCCAAATGCCTTTTGCTTTTCCCAGTGGAAGTATCACTATTGTTTCTGCTGATTATACATGTAAGACTAGCTTACTATAAAGCTTCAACATTGAAAAATGGGGAAATGGAAAAGCCCTTTGTAAATGTCTCACCCCACAGTTACCCCCCTACTTAAACACTCAGTAGTCTAGTGTAGATACCTAGGAAATTTTCATGCATATAAATATACACATGTATATAGAATATATTTATGTAAATTAGATCATACTGTGCCTACCGTTAAGTAACCTACCTTTTCACTTTATATGTCATAAACATCCATATCAAAAGTATAGCACTGGGCTTCCCTAGTGGCACAGTGTTTAAGAATCTGCCTGCCAATGCAGGGGACACGGGTTCGAGCCCTGGTCCAGGAAGATCTCACATGCTGTGGAGCAACTAAGCCCATGCGCCACAACTACTGAGCCAGCGTGCTGCAACTACTGAAGCCCGCACACCTAGAGCCCGTGCTCCGCAACAAGAGAAGCCACCGCAATGAGAAGCCCGCACACCACAACGAAGAGCAGGCCCTGCTTGCCGCAACTAGAGAAATCCCGTGCGCAGCAGCGAAGACCCAACACAGCCAAAAATAAATAAAATAAAATAAATAAATTTATAAAAAACATATAGCACCACCTCAACTTTTTTTTTTTTTTTTTGCGGTACACGGGCCTCTCACTGTTGTGGCCTCTCCCGTTGCAGAGCACAGGCTCTGGACATGCAGGCTCAGTGACCATGGCTCACGGGCCCAGCCGCTCCGCGGCATGCGGGATCTTCCCAGACCGGGGCACGAACCCGTGTCCCCTGCATCGGCAGGTGGACTCCCAACCACTGCGCCACCAGGGAAGCCCTACCTCAACTTTTTAAATGGTTGCACAGTGTCTTATAGTATAGTTTCATTATAACTGATTTTACTAAATATCTGTTGATTAATGTTTAGTTTCTTCCTATTCTTTGCAATTATAATTAATTCTGCAATGACATCTTAGCAGTTCTCTGAATATTTTTTAAAGATAAATTGTATTATTGCTTCTTTTTAAAATTAACTTTGAAATATAATTTGTATACGATAAACTGAACTCATTAAAAGTGTACAATTCAATGAATTTTGACAAAAGCATCTACCCATGTAACCAATACCACAATCAATCTATAGAACATTTTCATCACCTCAAAAAACTTTCTCACGTTCCACCCCAACCCTGGCTACAGGCAATTGTCGTTCTGCTTTCTGTTGCTATAGATTAGGTTACATTTTATAGAACTTTATGTAAGTGGAATTATATACTATGTATTTTTTTGAGTCTGGCTTCTTTAATTTATCATAATGTTTTTGAGATTCACCCATGTAGTTGCCTACATCACGAGTTCTTTCTTTATATTGCTGAGTAGTATTTCATTGTGTGGATATACCACATTCTGCTTATCCATTCATTTGTTGATGAATAAGTGCTTCCAATTTTTGGATGTTATGAATAAAGTTACTATGAACATTCATGTAGAAGTCCTAGTGTAGACATATGTTTTCATTTTTCTGGGGTGTGAACTTTATAAGAAACTGAAAAGTGTTTTCCAAAGTCATTATACCATTTTACATTCCTACCAGCAGTATGGTAGAGTTCCAGCTACCTATATTTTTGCCAATACTTTCTAATTTTAGCCATTCTACTGGAGGTGTAATAGTATATCATTGTGGTCTTGATTTGCATTTCCCTGGTGACTAATGGTGTTGAGTGTCTTTTCATGGGCTTTTAGTCATTTGTAGATCTTATTTTATGATGCAACTTTTGAAATATGTTACTCATTTAAAATAATTAGGTTATGTTCTTACTATTACATTGTAAGAGTTATTTATATATTCTAGATACAAGTCCTCTGTCAGACGTGTGCTTTGCAAATGTTTTCTCCCAGTCTGTGGTTTGCCTTTTTATTTTCTTAATGGTGTTTTCCAAAGAGCAAAAGTTTTTAACTATAAATAAAGTTAATGAATTATTTTTTTAAAACATCCAAAGAGAGAGAAAGAGAGAGAGAAGTTAAATGGTGGTTAGTGTAGGTTTTGTATTGAGTGCATACAATATTTCAATTCCTTGGAAATTGTTAACTGTGTATTGATTAGAGTATTGTATTAATCGAAACACCTCATTTTCTTATTGCCTTGGGTAACAGAATTTGCTATATTTATGTACCCTCATGCAGTGACTCTGAAATTTAAATGCCATCTTAAACTCTTTTTTTTTTTTAATGTGACTTGGAAATGCAGGAGAAAAGGAATACATCAGATCTCTGATGAACATTTATATCAGAATGATTTTTTTCCCTAAATGAGTAATCTACAAAAGTCTGTCAAGAGTAATAATAACAACATCTATTGAGCGCTTACTATGTCAGTCACTGTGCTAAATGGCTTATTTCATTTAATCCTCACAACCATTACCCTGTGAATTGGTCACCACTGTTATCCCCACTTTATAGATAAAGAAACGGTACAAATTCATTCAACTTACTCCAGAGCGCAGATCCAAACCCAAGATGATATTTCCTGTATGCTTTGACTACCACCCACACTTCACTCATTCTGTGAGTTTCCTTTGGCACATTAAAAGAGATGTATTGTATGTCATCGATAACATTAACTTAACAGTGCATCTAAATTGTTGCACCCTAAGATTATTTACTGCCCAATCTATGTTCTGATTTCCCAACATGTCCCGCAATACTTTTTTTTTTTTTTTGCGGTACGCGGGCCTCTCACTGTTGTGGCCTCTCCTGTTGTGGAGCACAGGCTCCGGACGCGCAGGCTCAGCGGCCATGGCTCACGGGCCCAGCCACTCCACGGCATGTGGGATCTTCCCGGACCGGGGCACGAACCCGCGTCCCCTGCCTCGGCAGGCAGACTCTCAACCACTGCGCCACCAGGGAAGCCCCGCAATACTTTTAACACCAATATTTAACACATGGAACGTTAATGTTCCATGCTATTTTAATAGGTTTATAATAACCAGCTATTTCATCTCAACCATACAGTCTTTATTTTTAAATAGCTTTTATAAAACTGTCTCACCATCCTTATTTAGGTATTCATTGGTTTTGAGGGTAAACTGCTTTGAGATTTTCAAATATTTCATTTCAGCCTCAAAAATACTTTTTTCAGTGTAGAAACGTACTTTTTGAACTTACATTTGCCAATATTCTTAAGTAAAAAATTAGAAGATTCTAGTATTGAACCTTCTATCTCTCTGTCAAGGTATAGCTCAAAAGACAAGAATCTGGAAGGAAAGAGAGAAATTGACATGGGAGACGAGGGCTGTCCCTCATAAATAAGAAATTTTGCTGAGTCACAGCTGTCCTTCATTTTCAGATAAATTAATGAGAATGAATGGAGGCATACTGAGTGAGGTCTCAGTGCATCGCAGAGCTGGCTCCTACTGAGGGGCGGCGCTTTTTCATTGAGGGATTCAGAGGGATGGTAATAGCATATTAGTCCAAGTTTTTTTTTTTTTTTCTATAACTCCCTCAAATAGTGAATGATCTCTGTGGCATGCTTAGAATAGGGCCTGGCACTAAGTGCTGCTCATTGGTACTGTTTTTGCTGTTATTATTGTCACTAAAGCTGACATAGTACCACTAGACCAAGAACTGGAAACTCAAATACCTACAGGGGCCAGGTGGATCACACAGCTGAAACACTCAAATGTGGCAGTAAACTGGAGTCATTTAAAGGCAGCAACATGTGCCCAGCTCCACCCGAGTGTGCCTGTAGGCTAAGGTTGACAAATCTGCCTGGTTTGCAAGAGGATTAAAGAATAAGAATTTGTGGGCTTCCCTGGTGGCGCAGTGGTTGAGAGTCCGTCTGCCGATGCAGGCGACGCAGGTTCGTGCCCCAGTCTGGGAGGATCCCACATGCCGCGGAGCGGCTGGGCCTATGAGCCATGGCCGCTGGGCCTGCACGTCCGGAGCCTGTGCTCCGCGACGGGAGAGGCCGCAGCAGTGAGAAAAAGAATAAGAATTTGTATGTAGATTTTGACTGTTTAAGGTTGACAATGACTTTGAGTAAGTTTAAAACAGCCCAAAGTTTATTGAAGGTCCAAAGAAACCAATCTCTACAGGTAAATTAGCTTTTGAGTAGCTTGTTTGTGATTCCACTCTAGACCCTCAAACACGATCTGTCACTTAATTTTGAAATGACACTTTTATTATACAAAGAAGATCTTAGTTTTAGTTTCTGCTCTCAATAACAGTGGGAGAATAGGCCCTTCATCTCTCCTGAGAAACGTCATTTGCTTTGCTAATCTCAGCAATCCCCTCTAGCTAAATTACTCTAAAACTTTTGTCAAGTTTCAGTTCTTCATTTCACGGGCCTATTCCCCATAATGTCATGGATCCAAAATAAAGTTCATTTTTCCTCAGATCTGCATCTTTTTTTAAAATTTAATTTAATTTATTTTTAATACATGAGGTTCTTATTAGTTATCTATTTTATACATATTAGTGTATACATGTCAATCCCAAACTCCCAATTCATCACACCACACCCCCACCCTGCTTTCCCCCCTTGGTGTCCATAACGTTTGTTCTCTATATCTGTGTCTCAATTTCTGTCCTGCAAACCGGTTCATCTGTACCATTTTTCTAGGTTCCACATATATGCATTAATATACAATATTTGTTCTTCTCTTTCTGACTTACTTCACTCTGTATGACAGTCTCTAGGTCCATCCATGTCTCTACAAATGACCCAATTTCGTTCCTTTTTATGGCTGAGTAATATTCCATGGTATATGTATACCACATCTTCTTTATCCATTCATCTGTCAATGGGCATTTAGGTTGCTTCCATGACCTGGCTACTGTAAATAGTGCTGCAATGAACATTGGGGTGCATGTGTCTTTTTGAATTATGATTTTCTCTGGGTATATGCCCAGTAGTGAGATTGCTGGGTCATATGGTAATTCTATTTTCAGTTTTTTAAGGAACCTCCATACTGTTCTCCATAGTGGCTGTATGAATTTACATTCCCACCAACTGTGCAAGAGGGTTCCCTTTCCTCCACACCCTCTCCAGCATTTGTTGTTTGTAGATTTTCTGATGATGCCCATTCAAACCGGTGTGAGGTGATACTTCATTATAGTTTTGATTTGCATTTCTCTAATAATTAGTGATGTTGAGCAGCTTTTCATGTGCCTCTTGGCCATCTGTATATCTCCTTTGGAGAAATGTCTATTTAGGTCTTCTGCCCATTTTTTGATTGGGTTGTTTGTTTTTTTTAATATTGAGCTGCATGAACTGTTTATATATTTGGGAGATTAAGCCTTTGTCTGTTGATTCGTTTGCAAATATTTTCTCTCATTCTGACAGAAATGGGAGAAAGTCTTTTCATCTTGTTTATAGTTTCCTTTAGTGCGCAAAGCTTTTAAGTTTCATTAGGTCCCATTTGTTTATTTTTGTTTTTATTTCCATTGCTCTAGGAGGTGAGTCATAAAAGATCTTGGTGTGATTTATGTCAAAGAGTGTTCTTCCTGTGTTTTCCTCTAGGAGTTTTATAGTGTCCAGTTTTACATTTAGGTCTCTAATCCATTTTGAGTTTATTTTTGTGTATGGTGTTAGGGAGTGTTCTAATTTCATTCTTTTACATGTAGCTGTCCAGTTTTCCCAACAACACTTATTGAAGAGACTGTCTTTGCTTCATTGCATATTCTGGCCTCCTTTGTCATAGATTAGTTGACCATAGGTGCCTGGGTTTATCTTTGGGCTTTCTATCCTGTTTCATTGATCTATATTTCTGTTTTTGTGCCAGTACCATGCTGTCTTGATTACTGTAGCTATGTAGTATAGTCTGAAGTCAGGGAGTCTGATTCCTCCAGCTCTGTTTTTTTCCCTCAAGATTGCTTTGGCTATTTGGGGTCTTTTGTGTCTCCATACAGAACTGGAGATTTTTTGTTCTTGTTCTGTAAAAAATGCCATTGGTAATTTGATAGGGATTGCACTGAAAGTGTAGATTGCTCTGGGTGGTATAGTCATTTTCACAATATTGAATCTTCCAATCTCAGTACATGGTATATCGCTCCATCTGTTTGTGTCGTCTTTGATTTCTTTCATCAGTGTCTTATAGTTTTCTGAGTACAGGTCTTTTACCTCCTTAGGTAAGTTTATTCCTAGGTATTTTTATTCTTTTTGTTGCACTGGTGAATGGGAGTGTTTCCTTAATTTCTCTTTCAGATTTTTCGTTGTTAGTGTCTAGTAATGCAAGAGATTTCTGTGCATTAATTTTGTATCCTGCAACTTTACCAAATTCATTGATTAGCTCTAGTAGTTTTCTGGTGGCATCTTTAGGATTATCTTTGTATAGTATCATGTTATCTGCAAACAGTGACAATTTTACTTCTTCTTTTCCAGCTTGTATTCCTTATATTTCTTTTTCTTCTCTGATTGCCGTGGCTAGGACTTTCAAAACTATGTTGGTGAGAGTGGACATCCTTGTCTTGTTCCTGATCTTAGAGGAAATGTTTTCAGTTTTGCACCATTGAGAATGATGTTTGCTGTGGGTTTGTTGTATATGACCTTTATTATGTTGTGGTAGGTTCCCTCTATGCCCTCTTTCTGGAGAGTTTTTATCATAAATGGGTGTTGAATTTTGTCAAAAGCTTTTTCTGCATCTATTGAGATGATCATATGGTTTTTATTCTTCAATTTGTTAATATGGTGTACTACATTGTTTGATTTGCATATATTGAAGAAGCCTTGCATCCCTGGGATAAATCCCACTTGATCATGGTGTGTTGTTGGATTCTGTTGGCTAGTATTTTGTTGAGGATTTTTTTTTTTTTTTTTTTTTTGCAGTACGCGGGCTTCTCACCGCCGCAGCCTCTCCCGTTGCGGAGCACAGGCTCCGGACGTGCAGGCTCAGCGGCCATGGCCCACGGGCCCAGCCGCTCCGCGGCATGTGGGATCTTCCCGGACCGGGTCACGAACCCGCGTCCCCTGCATCGGCAGGCGGACTCCCAACCACTGCGCCACCAGGGAAGCCCTTGTTGAGGATATTTGCATCTATATTCATGTGTGATATTGGTCTGTAATTTTCTTTTTTGTGTGACATCTTTGTCTGGTTTTGCTATCATGGTGATGGTGGCCTCGTAGAATGAGTTTGGGAGTGTTCCTTCCTCTGCAATTTTTTGGAAGAATTTGAAAAGGATAGGTGTTAGCTTTTTTCTAAATGTTTGATAGAATTCACCTCTGAAGCCATCTGGTCCTGGACTTTTGTTTGTTGGAAGATTTTTTTTTTTTTTTTTTTTGTGGTATGTGGGCCTCTCACTGTTGTGGCCTCTCCTGTTGTGGAGCACAGGCTCTGGACACGCAGGCTCAGCAGCCATGGCTCACGGGCCCAGTCGCTCCATGGCATGTGGGATCTTCCCGGACCGGGGCACGAACCCGTGTTCCCTGCATCAGCAGGCAGGCTCTCAACCACTGCGCCACCAGGGAAGCCTCTGTTGGAAGATTTTTAATCACAGTTTCAATTTCATTACTTGTGATTGGTCTGTTCATATTCTCTATTTCTTCCTGGTTCAGTCTTGGAAGGTTATACTTTTCTAAGAATTTGTCCATTTCTTCCAGGTTGTCCATTTTATTGGCATAGAGTTGCTTGTAGTTGTCTCTTATGATGGTCTGTATTTCTGTGGTGTCCTGTTGTAACTTCTCCTTTTTCATTTCTAATTTTATTGATTCGAGTCCTTTCCCTCTTTATCTTGATGAGTCTGGCTAATGGTTTATCAATTTTGTTTATCTTCTCAAAGAGCCATCTTTTAGTTTTATTGATCTTTGCTATTGTCTTCTTTGTTTCTATTTCATTTCTTTTGGCTCTGGTCTTTATGGTTTCTTTCCTCTGCTAACTTTGGGATTTGTTTGTTTTTCTTTCTCTGGTTCCTTTAGGTGTAAGGTTAGATTGTTTATTTGAGATTTTTCTTGTTTCTTGAGGTAGGATTGTATTGCTATAAACTTCCCTCTTAGAACTGCTTTTGCTGCATCCCATATGTTTTGGATCGTCGTGTTTTCATTGTCATATATCTCTAGGTAATTTTTTTATTTCCTCTTTGATTTATTTAGTGATCTCTTGGTTATTGAGTAATGTATTGTTTAGCCTCCATGTGTTTGTGATTTTTACATTTTTCCCCCCTGTAATTTATTTCTAATCTCATAGCGTTGTGATCAGAAAAGTTGCTTGAAATGATTTCAATTTTCTTAAATTTACTGAGGCTTGTTTTGTGACCCAAGATGTGATCTATCCTGGAGAATGTTCTGTGTGCACTTCAGAAGAAAGTGTACTCTGCTGTTTTTGGATGGAATGTCCTATAAATATCAATTAAATCTATCTGGTCTATTATGTCATTTAAAGCTTGTGTTTCCTTATTAATTTTCTGTCTGGATGATCTGTCCATTGATGTAAGTGAGGTGTTAAAGTCCCCCACTATTACTGTGTTGCTGTCGATTTCTTCTTTTATAGCTATTAGCATTTGCCTTATGTATTGAGGTGCTCCTATGTTGGGTGCATATATATTTATAATTGTTATTATCTTCTTCTTGGATTGATCCCTTAATCACTATGTAGTGTCCTTCCCTTAATCATTATGTAAGGACTGATCCCTTAATCATCATATAGTGTCCTTGTAACATTCTTTATTTTAATGTCTATTTTATTTGATATGAGTATTGCTACTCCAACTTTCTTTTGATTTCCATTTGAATGGAATATCTTTCTTCATCCCCTCACTTTCAGTCTGTATGTGCCCCTAGGTCTGAAGTGAATCTCTTGTAGACAGCATATATATGGGTCTTGTTTTTATACCCATTCAGTGAGCCTGTGTCTTTTGGTTGTAGCATTTAATCCATTTATATGCAAGGTGATTATCTTATTACCATTTTTAAAATTGTTTTGTGTTTGTTTTTGTAGGTCGTTTTCTTCTCGTGTTTCCCACTTAGAGAAGTTCCTTTAGCATTTGTTGTAGAGTTCATTTGGTGGTGCTGAATTCTCTTAGCTTTTGCTTTTCTGTAAAGCTTTTGATTTCTCCGTCGATCTGAATGAGATCCTTGCCGGGTAGGGCTATGTTGGTTGTAGGTTCTTCCCTTTCATCACTTTAAATATATCATGCCACTCCCTTCTGGCTTATAGAGTTTCTGCTGAGAAATCAGCTGTTAACCTTATGGGAGTTCCCTTGTATGTTATTTGTTGTTTTTCCCTTGTTGCTTTTAATTATTTTTCTTTGTTTTTAATTTTTGCCAGTTTGATTACTGTGTGTCTCGGCATGTTTCTCCTTGGGTTTATCCTGCTTGGGACTCTCTGCACTTCCTGGACTTGGGTGGCTATTTCCTTTCCCATGTTAGGGAAGTTTTCGACTATAATCTCTTCAAATGTTTTCCTGGCTCCTTTCTCTCTCTCTCTTCCTCTTCTGGGACCCCTATAATGTGAATGTTGGTGCATTTAATATTGTCCCAGAAGTCTCTTAGGCTGTCTTCATTTCTTTTCATTCTTTTTTCTTTATTCTGTTCCACTGCAATGAATTCCACCATTCTGTCTTCCAGGTCACTTATCCATTCTTCTGCCTCAGTTATTCTGCTATTGATTCCTTCTAGTGTATTTTTCATTTCAGTTATTGTATTGTTTGTCTCTGTTTGTTTGTTCTTTAATTCTTCTAGGTGTTTGTTCTTTAATTCTTCTAGGTCTTTGTTAAACATTTCTTGCACCTTCTCGATCTTTGCCTCCATTCTTTTTCCAAGGTCCTGGATCATCTTCACTATCATTATTCTGAATTCTTTTTCTGGAAGGTTGCCTCTCTCCACTTCATTTAGTTGTTTTTCTGGGGTTTTATGTTGTTGCTTCATCTGTTGCATAGTCTTCTGCCTTTTCATTTTGTCTATCTTTCTGTGAATGCAGTTTTCATTCCACAGACTGCAGGATTATAGTTCTTCTTGCTTCTGCTGTCTGCCCTCTGATGGATGAGGCTATGTAAGAAGCTTGTGCAAGCTTCCTGATGAGAGGGACTGGTCAGTGCCATGGTTTTTGATGGTCAAATATGGCTTTGTTAATAGGTGCTCCAGTTCCATCCTCCAGATGTTTTCTAACAGTTGCCCTGAGGGAAAATGTCTGAGTAGAGTTATAGAAGACAATTGTAGGACATGGAGAAAGACCACTTTCTCATCACTTTGTGCTTTAAAAATTAAATAAACAGTCAAATGTACTATGAACATATTTTTCTCCTCTTCAATTTCCTGAATGAAAAAACAACAAAGAAGGGCTTCCCTGGTGGCGCAGTGGTTGAGAGTCCACCTGCCGATGCAGGGGACGCGGGTTCGTGCCCCGTTCCGGGAAGATCCTACATGCCGCGGAGTGGCTGGGCCCGTGAGCCATGGCCACTGAGCCTGCGCGTCCAGAGCCTGTGCTCCACAACGGGAGAGGCCACAACAGGGAGAGTCCCGCGTACCGCAAAAAAAAAAAAAAAAAAAAAAAGAAATTAAAGGGTGTGAAAAAAATTCCTTTTGCCTCATATTAATTACCAAACTAAATGTCATAAAATTATGACCTTTCTTCCCTTAGTCATTCATATTGGCAAGAACATAGATGAAAAGAAAACTTTGAGGAGACTGGTATACTATGTAAATAGGAACATCCACTCCTCTTGTGAAAATGATCATTAATTCCTAGGGCTAGGGCACATATTTTGTTAAAACAACTAGAGCCAGATCATGCCATCTGTATTCTCCTTCTCCCAGGCAGTTTTGGGGTAAGGAATGGAGTAGAGCGGGAAGGATATATCTCCAGATTTAGTAAGTTTTGTTCACTGATCCCAGCCAGGGCAGGTAGATTTCTGGAAAAAAAGCAGGGACAGACCACTTCCCAGCTGTAATCCTCTTCTCCTCCCACTACATCCCTCCCTTCTCTCTGTACCCCGGTTTAGAGTTCCGAAAAAGATGTGGTTGGAGGGGAGGAGATTGTAGAGAAGCCCTTGGAAAACAGCTATTCAAGACTCAGGGTGAGGAGTGTGTCAGAAAGCTCCTTGGATTAGACTTACTCATTTTTTAGTCTTATTGCTTCTGTTTATTAGCTGAGTGAACTTGGATAAGTACCTAAACTTCATTAGGCCTTCTTGTCCTCATCTGAAAAGTCAGGGGGTTGGGTTAGAGCTAGGTGATCTCCAGTGTCTTTCAAGACTTGACAACTATGAGTCTCTTCTGTAATTCTTTGCCTCATCTAAGACAATGCACGGCAGCATGTGCTTTTTGTAGGGGTCTACTAAAAAAGATCCAGGCACCTTTCTTTTAAAATAACTCATTTTCCTACAATCATGTGTTTCTTTAAAAACGAATACAAGAGGATTGGATTGATCATAGTAACGTGCTTCTAGAAATATCTGTGACAAGAAGACTACTTATTTGTCCTTAAGGACTGCATATTGGCCAGACTCCACATGCTTTTTGTTTCTTTGAGCCAGAACTCAGCTAGTATACTCTTAGTAAAGACTGATGAAACTGTATGAAAGGTAAAGTAAGTTTCTCTTTTAAGACAGGAGGGTAAGCCTATAAGAACCTACTTCCCCCCATGACTCCATTGAAATAAAAGTAAACAAGTATCCCCCAAAAACTATGTGATTGGAATGGGTAGAAGCCCATGGAATGGAGATTTCAACTAATTTCTAAAAGATAAAAAGTGAAAGGGGATTAATGGTTGAATTGTCAGAAAATGCCACAGGCTAGAATACACAAGATAAAGTGACAGAATCTTGAGAAAAAACAAATTCAGAACAACAGAAGTCACAGACCACATATGAAGTAAACTACAACTAGGCATGAATATAAGCAGTTAATAGACTGTAAGAAAAAGGGATCCATTTGCCCTTGATGCTAGCAATAGCCACATTTGAGAGACCCGGGGTTATAACATTGGGTCCATGGAAAATGTCATCCTAGCATATAATACTGAACAATGCTTATATCGATCATAATAAAATACATGCAGTATATTGGCTTGCTTCCATTGTTTATTATGTTGTAATAAACTTTAATTTTTAGAACAGTTTTAGAGTTATAGAAAAATTATAAAGACACTACAGAGTTCCCCTATTATTAACACCTTATATAAGTATCATCCATTTGTTACAATTAATGAACGAGTACTGATCCATTATCATTAACTAAAATCCATACTTTATGCAGATTTCTTTAGTTTTTATCTAATGTCTTCTTCTGTTCCAAGATCTCATCCAGGATACCACATTACATTTAGTCATCATGTCTCCTTAGGCTCCTTTTGGCTGTAATAGTTTGTCAGACTTTCCTTATTCTTGATGACCTTGATGAGTTTGAGGAGTACTAGTCAGGTATTTTATACAATGTCCCTTATTTGGGATTTCTGTGGTGTTTTTCTTATGATTAGACTGGTATCACGGGTTTTGTAGAGAAGACCACAAAGGTCAAGTGCCATTTTTGTCACATCAAATCAAGGGTACATACTATCAACGTGACTTGTCACTCTTTCTGACCTTGATAACCTGGTTGAGGTAATGTTTGCCAGGTTTCTCCAATGTAAAATTTCCCCTTGCTCCCACCTTTTCATACTGTCCCCTTGGGAAGGAAGTATATAGGTTATTAACTTCTAAAGTCAACCTATAGATAAAGTAGGAAAGAATTTTTCATGATTGCAGTACTGAATGTAAATATTAACAATTTTGTTAGTGGTTAAATGTTGCTGACAAAAAAAAAAGGGAAAGGAAAAGTGGAGGAACGGGAAGGGGGATCAATACCTTCATTTTATAGAGGAAATGCATAGATACACTATTAAAAAATATATTTTGAGTCCTTGTTCAAAAATGTAAACGTTTAGGACTTCCCTGGTGGCGCAATGGTTAAGAATCCACCTGCCAATGCAGAGGACATGGGTTCGATCTCTGGTCCGGGAAGATGCAACATGCAGCAGAGCAACTAAGCCCATGTGCCACAACTACTAAGCCTGTGCTCTAGAGCCTGAAAGCCACAACTACTGAGCCCACGTGCCACAACTACTGAAGCCCACGCACCTAGAGCCCGTGCTCCGCAACAAGAGAAGCCACTGCAACGAGAAGCCTGCATGCTGCAATAAAGAGTAGCCCCTGCTCGCCGCAACTAGAGAAAGTCCACATGCAGCAATGAAGACCCAACGCAGCCTAAAATAAATAAATTTATTTTTAAAAAATGTACACGTTTAGTTCCAATAGAGGAAATAAAACACTATTACTGCTGTTAAACATTGGGAAGAGAAGAGTAGTATGAGATACATTCTGATTTTCATACTGTGAATTGACTGATATTGACTAAAGTTGGTAATCCAAGAAGAGAGATATAGAATGAACTGGAAGTAAAGACTGAATGATCTCACTCCAGATAAAACCAGTTTTCCTCTGTAGAAGGGATTGGAGCTAACTAAGCAAGGAAAAAAGGAAAGGCTATAGCTTTTCCCTGGAAGTTCTTTTATACTACTTGATTTATTACCATGTGCACAAATCATTTACTTTAAAGCCAAAGATGATGTGGTGCCAGGACTAATACTGGACCACCCAGTATGACCTCTTTTGCCTTCAGTGATCCAAGCAAACCCATCAACTGCCTAAACATCATTCACACCAAACCATACTACTATGTGGTGTTTTGTTGAGGCAGGAACCTTACTTCTGAGAGAATAAAGGGGTAATCTTCTTAGGTCTTTGATTTGTAGGAAAGGCATTTAAAAAAGAGAACTCTGTTTGTAGAAATAAAGATTAGGAAGATTTCAGTTGCAAAGGAGAACCTGGCTGAAAGATGCATCAACTGTCTCTGGTTGAGAAATATTGGCAGTCAGTGAAATCCTTTGTGTGTTTCCTGTGTTTAGCATTATACATGTTTCAGTTTAAAAGCCTTTACTGTCATTAGCTAATTATCTCCCAAGGATGCAGGGTAGTTAGAGGGAATAGTGGAATCAAGCCAGATTTTAGAGCTGAAAGATATATATGTGTCCGTACCAGCCCTGATTCAGGGTGTAGTTGTTATACCATTTCACACACAGGGATCGATCCACTAATGTGTGGTTACTCAATCTATAAAGTTTTTTTTCTAAATTCAACATCTCCTTGAGAAATACAAGTTACTGAAACAGAAGGGAACTTATTCCAATAGCATCTCTTATGAGTGTCTTGAAAATCAACATTGGTGACAGTTTTAGATTCATCATTAAATCAGAATCTCCAAAGTGAGGCCTGGATACTGGAAGTTATTAAAAGTACCCAGATGATTCTAGGGTAGAGTCAGGCTTGAGGACCACTTACTTAAGTGGAAAATAGCTGCTCCTTTCCCTACCCCTAACAGTAACTATATCTACTATGAATATGAATACAACATTTGGCTAAGGAGAAATTTTTATAAACACTAATTATTAATAAATATTACCACTTGTTTTGTATAAACTATATATTTTACATTATAGAAGTGCTCAAGAAATTTGGAGACTATAGGAGAACAAATAGCTATGTCTCTGTGCATATAAAAAGTCATCACACAAAGAATCACTGTTCATGTTTTGGGATTTTTCTTTCCATTTTATTTTCATACTTTGTCTTTTAAAAAAATTATTGACATTGCTCTTGTCAGATTCCATACACAATTTCATATCCTGCTTTTCAAATATACCATTATAATAAGCTTTTTCATCCTTTGATTCATCCTTTAAAAGTCATCTCTAAAAATGAAACCTAGTGAAATGAGGCAAACAGGGAAATTTATATCCACAATTAAACCAGAATAGAAATTCAGGTACCTGTAGAGCACCAGCGCACAGGAATATTCTCTACCCTGTTTCTATTTGGAACACTCAGACCAGCAGTATCTAGAACATGTGCTCAATTTCTGCAGCCGAATTTTGACTATATTTGGTGTGTGGTGCCCTCTACTGGCTTTCCCAGGATTGTGCCTTTTTTCTGTTTGTAAATTATGTGTTTGGGTAAGGACTCTAAAGAAGGGAGTTAAATTGTATGTGTGCAAGTTTGAATTTTGCATGTCTGTATTTTTATTAATATGTGTCACCTTAATGTAGAATTGAATCTATCTTAATACTGGATCTGACTGTGGATTTGTTTCCTTTTTATTTATTCCACAAACATTTTAGAGTCTACCATGTGCCAGGGGTATTGTGCTAGGGGGCTGGAGAAATAAAGATGAAATCTCCACCTTCAAGTGGCTCATTATCTATCCCAGGCAGGATAACCTACTTAACATGCCTTGGATATTCCAGCAGAAGAACCTGACTCCTTATAGATCCTTGTCCTCCTCTATCTAAGAAAATCATCCTCTTCAATGAAGCGTGCAGCTTTGGGACAGACACATGTGGCAGAGCCAGGAAGAAAGAGGACACCTTTCCAGCAGAGCAGATCCACCAAATCAATTCTGGCCATCAGTGGGGTTGACAGATGTCACAGACAGCTTGCTCTCAATTTACTTAGGAAATTAAAATTTATGATGGACTATAACACATTAATAGATAAAACGAGTGGCAATAATTCAGAGGTTTAATTGAGCCCCTATAAGGGAATAAACCTCATTTTCCAGAAGTGTAAACTTTATATAATATGTACCTAAGGAAGGGAGGTAATTATTACGTTTTGAAAGCACTTTTGCATTTAAAATTTTGCCTCCATTTTGGGGGGAGGAAATGCATATGAAACTAATGGAGTTTTTCTAATCTGAGGAAGGCCTAAAACATAGAACAAAGTGCGGAATCTCTAAAGCCCTCTTGATCACTTCTTTTGGTATGCAGTTTCTTTGACCACATTATGTGCAATTACGCAAATGATAGGTTAGCAAACCCCTTCCCACGCCCCCTTTTTAACCTGAGGACCCTGATGATGATGCTGGGTCTACAAGGTTGAATCCATACACCAATAGACCCAAGCATGACTATATAATATTTATCCTGAATATGAAACCAGTTTATATAGTATTGTACATCAACTATACCTCAAAATTTTTTAAAAAAAATATGGAACCAGCAATTACTCGTTATGTGTTCTTGGATGAGTAACTTTCTTTTTAATTTGTCTTATTTGGAAAAGGATATAGCCTATCTTTTTTGTTAGGATTAGAAATAAGGCATGTAAAGTGTCCACCAAATTCCTAGCATATCACTGCTACTCAGTAGGCAACCATAGGCACTTCCGAAGCTTGGGCTCTGGAACCTGGCTGCCTGAGTTTGAAACATCTCTACTCTTCTTTTAGGGGTGTGACCTTGGGCAAGCAACTTCACCTCTCTGGGTCTCAGTTTTCTAACGTAGTGGCCATAATGGTACCTACATCATAGAATTACTGGGCAGATAAACTGAGTTAATACATGTAAAGTGCTTTGGAACATTTATTAATATATAGGGCTTAATTATTGCTTTATTATTTTATTTATTATTATTATTATTATTTATTTATTATTTTAATTGCTATTTCTTTTAGCTTTTAGAGACTCTTGCATCTTTTCAAGGTCGTATATGAAAATCGGGGAGAGATATCTTCCCATATGTATAAAACACGTCCATTTAGTGCTGTCATACCAGTTGCTTTCAGCAGATTTCCACTGTTGTGGTTCTGTAACCAGATCTCCTTGATAAGTCCTCAGAGCCCTCAGTGGGAATTACTTTGTTTATATTGAGTTTAGCTGCTTTGCTATAACATAGTAATTCTTAGTTCTTGACTTTTGCAAGTATTTGTGAATTCCCTAAAGAATAGAGGGAGGGAGAATTATTTGGAGCTAATTAGGAAAACATTGTGAAATTAGGACTCCCTTTTGTAACTCCACTGTCACTTACTCTCCAAAATAATTGTAGGATGCTGTGGTTTTGGATGAAGCTCTGGACATCCAATTTGTCTGAATCTTTTCTTCAGTGGCTAATTGGCTAATGAGCCTCTCCTTTAATATATAGTGACAATGTGCTACACATAGGCCTTATAAAGGGGTGCAAAGAAGGGTCTCCATACCCAAAGAATATGAAAAAGTAGCTAGACAAAGAAGTAACTAACTAACTCTAACAAAAACTCAACTGCGATAACTGCTATTAAGGTAACATAGAGGGAAGGGGATTTTGACTAAGAGTTAGGGAGGGGTTTAGAAAGAGGTAACATCAATATTGAACCTTGAAGAATGGCAGAGGAGGGGAGGAAACATCATAGAAGCAGAGAGAACAAGGTAAGCAAAGGCATAGAAACGTGAAACTACATGACTTGCTCGGGGAGCAGCAGATGGCCCTGTGTTGCTGGGGCAGAAAATATGTAGGTGGAGGGTTAGGAGATGAGGGACAAAGGTCCCTGCATCCTCAGGAAGTCTGCTCACCTAGCTCTTCTCAGGTTCTGGAGAGTGGGATGGTGGGGCTTCTCTGACAGCTCCCTCAGGATCAGGTCTTGGGCGCGACCCCTCACTTTCCTTCCCCCTGCAATCTTTCCTTGGCCTCAGCCCACATATCCTTTAACCTCTGCACTTAGAAAACCCTGTTCTCTTTTCTTTTCCAAGGGACTCTGCCGGTCTGGCGTTTACCAACCTTCTACCTCTTGAGAAATATGTGGAGGATGAAATGATATAAGACTTTGTACAGAACATTGGCCCCTCAGCGTAAAAATCTGAGCCTAGCAATGTACAGACCCTGGGGGGCAGCAAAGAGACAACAGTGAAGAAAAGGATGTTTGGCACATAGTTGGTGCTTATCCAATATTTGTTCCATAAGTTAATTAGGGGATGATGTGATAGTCTCTCAAGTATTACGGGGTGTCTCAAGCACTGCCATCTGCCTCTTCAAGAACACTTCCTATTTGGGAAGGAGGAAGGAAGGAGGGAAGAGACACATGTATTCTGGCTCTCCAGGCGTTTGTGCTGAGGTCAGGTTTCTTCTGGAGTTAGGAGTTCCTTGCCTGGCAGTTTTCTCTTTCAGGGGAGTAAGGTAGGGGTGTGTGTGTGTGTGTGTGTGTGTGTGTGTGTGTGTGTGTGTGTGTGTGTGAGTGCATACATATGCGTGTGTGCACATGATACACAAATACAAATAGTGACCCAATGTTTATTTCCTTTCACTTATGCCAAGACCTGAAGACCTCAGATTACAAAATCATTCCTTTGCCTTGATAACAAGAAGAAAAGTTAAAAACCTCAGGGAGAGCTCAGTTTTAATTGTTAAACTTATGTGCTTGGCACTTAGGATACAAAGAAGACTTAGGTCTAATCTCAAAGGGCTTTTAACGTGGAGAGACATAAAGCCAAACAGTATCTGATGCAAGGAAGATAGTGCTGGAGCAGAGGTTGGTCCAGGGAGCTCAGAGGAGGGGCTTTTAATAGAGCCCAGGGCCCAGGGCCCAGGGCCTTGCTATTCCAAGTCTAGTTTGACTGCCAGCAGCAACATCTCTTGGAAACTTGTGAGAAATGCAGACTCTCCGGCTCCAACCCAGACTGACTGAATGTGAATCATATGCTCATTAATATTTGAGAAGTTCTGGTCTAGGGGGCGGGGGTGGGATGTGGGAGCGTTTTTTCAAAGGAAATAAATTCTGAACTGTGTTTTGAGAATGAGTAGGGTTAACCAGGGGGTGTTCCAAACAGAGAGAAAAACCTAAGCAAAAGTTCAGTGACATGAAAAAGCATTGGGGGCTTCCCTGGTGGCGCAGTGGTTGAGAGTCCGCCTGCCGATGCAGGGGACACAGGTTCGTGCCCCGGTCCGGGAAGATCCCACGTGCCGCGGAGCGGCTGGGCCCGTGAGCCATGGCCGCTGAGTCTGCGCATCCGGAGCCTGTGCTCCGCAACAGCAGAGGCCACAGCAGTGAGAGGCCCGCGTACCGCAAAAAAAAAAAAAAAAAAAAAAAAAGCATTGGGGTATTTTGGAAACTGCAAGCAGCTTAAAATTGCCAATCAAAACGGAAAGAGTAGGGGAGAGAGGAGGAGGGAGAAATGTAGGAAGATGGCAGGTCAGGCAGTGGCTAGACCCTGCTGGATGTGCTCTATGTTAAGGAGATTTGCCTTCACCTAATCCGTGATAGAGACGCATGATATGTTCAGATTTGCCTTTAGATCACCGTGGCCCTGAGGAGCCTGAGAAGGTCAAGGTGGAAAGGCAGAGAAATTATTTAGGAAGCTATGGCAATAGTTTGGGAGAGAGATAATGAGAGTCTAACTCAGGTAGTGCAGTGAGTTGGAGAGCAGGGGGAAAATGTAAGACATTTTAGGAGGTAGCAAGCAGATGAGAGACTTCAGTACGGATTGAGGATGGGAGAAGGGGAGTAGCCTGGATGAGTCGCAGGCTTCTGGCTGGGATTAGTAGTGGGTGGTTGCTCATGACGCCACTAACACAGATGAAAGAATAAAGGAGGATGAACAGGTTTGAGGAAGGAAATCATGAGTTCAGTTTTCAACATGTTCTATTCCGGTGAATAGAAAACGTGTATAGGAGGGAAAAAAAAAAAAAAAAGAAAACAATAAAAGGGTGGAGAATTGGGTGAATCAATCAGGGTGGAGAAGGAAAGTGATGAGGAAGAAACAGTGCCCTGCCCAGATTTGGGGCTACAGTAATGCAACATAGTATACCTGTGAGTTTTTCCTTCAGTCCTGTTTCTAGGCGCTGCTTTCTTGGAACTTGGTTCCCGCAACTGCTTGGTCCCCAAAGAAGGGCAAAGGGCTTGATTCATGATTTCCTATCCTGTGATCATCTCATTGTTGACACCATTTGCGCTATGAAAAAAATGTTTTCTAACCTGGAGTTCAAGCTGCTCCAGGGTTAGAATGACCTAACTAACAGTTGTCTTTTTCCACATTGCCTTGTGGGTGAATGACCTTGCCCACTGTCCCCAACACTATTTCCAAAGTGACAATAATACAATGTTAATAAGTATGTGCGTTCGCCCGTTGTTGTTCTTCAAGTTCTGGATGACTCCTGCCACAAATCTTCCCTGTCTGTTAACTTTTACAACATTTTTATTTTACACCTTGAAACTCAGAACTTGATCATGGCCTGTCTTGGATCATACTCATAATTGTTTCCTATTTAGCAATCTGTTCTCCTCTGCTCACAGAGTTCTAAAAACGTCCTGAACTTCTGCGTCTCCATGACAGAAACTCCATAAGGATTTTAACATTTTCCGATCAGTCATCACCAGCCAATAAAAAGCAAAATGTCGGCACGTGGTATAATATATTAGTTCGGGCAGGAGGAAGGTATTCCAACCAGATCCTTTCGCTCTTGCCAGAATCAAACATGGCGGGCTGCAGGCAGACCTTGCAGAACACCCAGCTCTCTTTCCCACGACTCCGGCCAGTCTCTGGGGCTCCTTTTTTTTCCACCTTCCTTACCCCTCGTCCGCTCCGAGAGGGTCAGCACCTGGGAGCGTGACAGCAGACCTGCTTCCCGCCCCCACTCCAGGGCCCGCCCACCAGCCCGCGCCAGCCAATCGAAGGCCGCGCTGCGACGCCGGCAACGCCGGCCGGCCCCGCCCCCCAGCCTCACTCTGGCCTGCGGCTCCCGGGCCGGTAGCGCCGCTCTTGGTCGCGTTTACTGGCTGTGTGTAACCGCGGGTCACGGACACTCGCCTCCCACCGCAGCTCACCCCAGCGCCACCGAGGCCGTCGGCCCCGAGCCTCCGCCATGGACTTCGAGGACGGTAAGCGCGGCCTCTGGATGGTCGGTGCGGCGGCGAGAGGCGGGGTGGCCTGCCCCGGGGGTCTGTTTACCGTCTCAAGATGGCCGTGTGGGCTTTGTTCTGTGGGCCCGGAGGCCGCCCGCCCGCCGCGGGCCCGGTGCCCGGAGTCGGCCTCAGTGGGGACCCGCGCGCCCGATCCCCCGGCCCGGCGCCCCCTGTGGCCTGCGACCCTGGAGTTCCGCGCCAGCCTCGGTGTGGGTAAGGACGCGCCCAAAGCGCCGCGGCCTCCGGACTCGGCCCCAGACTGGTCCCCGCCCCGCTGCGTGGAAATTGCCCGGACGCTTCCAACTTCCCGGTCTCGGGCTAAGCGGCAAGTGGGCCTCCCTTGCCGCGGCTCGCACTCGCGCCGTGGGCAGCGACCCAGATCGTCCTTTTAGTCAATCCCCAAACCCAGGTTACTTCTCGCCAGATAGGATTTTCAGAGGCTTGTTCATGGTCGTGTTCCTGGTTGTCTTAGTTTAAGATGAGTTTAAAGGGCATCTGTATAGGTAGATCTCTATCCGGAATGGAAAGTAAGGTATTTCTGGTTAGCAAACTGGGATATTTATCCACCAACAAACATTGCCCGGGCCTTAATCCCTAATTTGAAATATGTCTGTGAACCGAAGCATTTATCTCTGGACGGTGTATGGATGGGACTTAAGTTAGTCAGAATTCTGGCACAGCATCACATGCCCTTCAAATTCAGACCTGTGCACAACCGCCTGGGTTGGACTTGCTATTTAAATAAACCGTATTTTAGCAGTACCTTTCAGTCGTCTCTCAGGCCAGTTCTTTAAAGCATTTTCATAGGCTCACGAAGTAAAATTAATTTGGTTTTCAACTTGTCTTCAAATCTTGGCCAACTTTATAGGAACGGGTGTCAAGGTAAAATGAGTACGTAATGACAGAATTAGGGAGACATGAGAAGGGGTGTGAATAAACTGAATTTAGTCCTGAGTAACCAGGCATTTCTAAATAAAATCAGTTCACTACCTAAGCCTCTAACCCAACCCCCAGAATTATCTTTGAATGTGCTGTGAGTCCGACTAAATGATCTTTTGATCTTTGATTTGATTTCATGCCACAAAGAGTTAAAGCTATCAAATCTAAGTATATGAAAGAGGATTGGAATAACCTTTTTGTGGAGAGTTTTAAGTTACTTTGAAACAGGAGGTTTAGGTATTAACAGTAGCACACTCTGGTGTTTTTTTTGTTTTAGTTGGACTTTGACTAATCCTGTGTAGTGTAGTTGGATTCTGTTATATCCAAATGACCACTCTGTTAAATTCTTTTCTTTCAATATTTATTAGTAAAATTAACTAAAGGATTTAACAATTGCCGAATTCGTTTTGACAGAGAAATTATCAATATGATTTTTTTGGTGATGATACCACATCCTGGGTAGATACAGCACCACACATATATACATGTATGTATATACATTTCTCAGATAAGATCTTGAAATCTTTCGAGAGCTAAAGATTAATTAAGTGCTAAAAGAAATATTAACTTGGAAAAAATTATATATTACATAGAATCAATTCTCAGATGTCCCTGCTTTTTGCATTATTTGATACATAATATATTTGCCTTCCTTTTTGTTACTCCATATAAATCAGTACTGGATCCCCTTTTTTGGATGTTATTATATATTAGGTTTTATAAACTAATTTTTACATTACCATGATTTGGATGATAAACTTGCCATTTGGGGAGATAGTGAAAAGAAAGGGATATGTATTTTCCCATATGAAATATTTATAATTATTTACACCCTATTTTTGCAGATAATTGCATTAATGGCATTTTAAAAATTGTGTTTGTTTTTAGTAGATGGGTATATAATTTCAGATTTTTGCTAATATTTTTGCACTAATTCCTTTCTGTTAAATGTGTCTTCATAGATTACACACATTCTGCTTGCAGAAATACTTATCAGAGCTTTAATGGTGAGTATCCTCTTTCATTTGCTCTGAAATAAGTTAAGGGAATGCATTTCAGTTTTTCTCTTCATCCATATAAACTACCAATGTAAAAAGGGAATTGTGCCTTGTTTCAGTCATTGTTTGGTCTCTTGATGTATCAGTGTTAATGTTGTTATAATATCTATATTATTTGTGTTAGAGAATTTGGAATCAGAAAAACTTAGGGCTATTGAGATTAATTTGACTCTGTTTTATTTGAATTATGAATCTTTTAATTTATTCCAAAAGGCCCTGACTGCACTGAGTGATGACTTAACAAGCAGCTAGCTGAGTTATTTTTGTTGAATTAGAGGTTTTGGTATTGAGTAAAGTAGATTAAGTGGATTATTGGCTTTGTTTTATACTGCTTCTTTTGTAACATTTTGACCTTGTTTCTGAGGTCATTTGCTTTAATATGTCCAAATGTGTTAGTATATAAAGAACTGTCTAGAGGAGCACATAAAGAAGCCTGATTGTTTATTGACATAAGCATGACATTAGAATTGTGACTACAGAGCTAGGTAAAATCATAAGAGGTATGCAGCATACAGTTGGGGTGGTGTTTTGATAGTTATTAGAGTTAAGGCTTTACCAGACAGGATAATAACACAAAAAGAACATGGAACAATTCAAAGAGGTTAAAAAGCATTATATGAATGACACCAGGGAGTGGAATTAAATATCCTAATTGCCAGAGAAATGCAAAATTCATCTGTTGTACAGGATGTAATATATTCACTAAATAAAACTGAAGTAAATGTACTACTACGTAAAGAAGACCATGTCATTTTATGGGAATAATTAACATTCAGTTAATTTCTATTTATCATATCTAAGAATTTAGAGAAACTTTGAATTTGATGTTGACTAAAAAGGTTAAACATATAGGAAGTAGTCAATGTATATTGAGTGCTGAAACATATATTTTCGAGCAGCAGAGTGATATAATAAAATTACCAGAAGTTTAATTTGCATCCACATGTAGGTTAGATTGAAAACTGGAAAATTATCAAGAAGGCTGTTTCGTAAATTCAGGTGTAAGGATTTTAGACCTTGAACTTGGGAGGTGATGATAGTAATTTAAAAAATATTAAGCTATTTCTTGAGCAAATTAGCAGAACTTTCAGGCTGCTTAGTAGTGAGTAGAAAATTGAGAAGGATGAATAAAAATGAATCCAGGATTTTAAACTGGAATCAGTAGGACTAGTACTTTTACCAAAGAGGTTTGGAATAATAGAAGGCCATGATCTCCAGTAGGATGTAACAGAGAGTTGAATTTAATGCCTAAATATAGGGCTTTGAGATGCAGAATCATAGAGGGCCAGAAGTTTATTTTCTTAATGTACAGTGTTGTAAAAAGAGCTTCAGAAATTTCTGTTACTAATGTTATGACCTTTTTAAAACATGCACTTTATTTTTAAAAATTTATTTATTTATTTATTTTTGGCTGTGTTGGGTCTTCGTTTCTGTGCGAGGGCTTTCTCTAGTTGCGGCAAGCGGGGGCCACTCTTCATCGCGGTGCGCGGGCCTCTCACTGTTGCGGCCTCTCTTGTTGAGGAGCACAGGCTCCAGACGCGCAGGCTCAGTAGTTGTGGCTCACGGGCCTAGCTGCTCCGCGGCATGCGGGATCCTCCCAGACCAGGGCCCGAACCCGCGTCCCCCGCATTAGCAGGCAGACTCCCAACCACTGTGCCACCAGGGAAGCCCGCACTTTATTTTTAATTGAAGTATAATTGACATATAACATTATATTTCAGGTGTACAACATAATGATCCCATACCTGTATCCATTGTGAAATGATCACCACAATAAGTCTAGTTACCATCTATCACCATACATAGTTTTCCTGTAATGAGAACTTTTAAGATTTACTTTCTTAGCAACTGTCAAATATGCAATACACTATTACTAACTATAGTCACTGTGCTATACATTACATCCCCATGACTTGTTTAATTTATAACTGGAAGTTTGTACCTTCTGACTCCCTTCACCCATTTCACCCACTCCTATACCTACCCCCCTTCTCTGGCAACCACCAATCTGTTATATCCACGAGCTTGGCTTTTTTGTTTGTTTTGTTTTGATTTGATTTGTTTTTTTAAGATTCTACATATAAGTGAAATCATACAATATTTATCTTTCTTTGTCTGATTTATTTCACTTAGCATATGCCCTCAATGTCTATCCATGTTGCAAAGGCAAGATTCCATTCTTTTTCATGGCTAAGTAATATTTCATGTATATACATACATATATATCACATCACATTATCTTTATCCATTAATCTATAGATGGGTATTTGGGTTATTCCATATCTTGGCTATTGTAAATAATGCTGCAGCGAAAATGGGGGTGCATATATCTTTTCAAATTAGTTTTTTACTGATGTTATGACTTATTTTTCTCTTAATTTTAGTTCCAACAGTGGTTCTCATTTAAGGGTGATTGTTAGACTTCCCTGTGGAGCTGTTTCAAAGTGTATCTGTTTAGGTCATACTCTAGTCCCCTTGAATCTTAATTTTTAGGGTAAATGGTCCCAACTGTGTAAGTTTTAAAGAACTACTTAGAATGATTTTGGAAAGCACCTTTAAGTAAACACCACTGCTTGACACCACTTTGAGGTCTGAGTTATCTACATTTTATAAATGAGGAACTTAATTTCAGGGATGTAATTTGACTTCAACAGATATTTATTGAGTGCTATGTATCAGATACTGTTCTTGGAGCTAGCAATATAGCAGTGAACAAAATGGACAGATATTCCTGCCTTTGTGAAGTGTACAGTCTAGTGGGGTGAAATAGACAGTAAACAAGAAGTAATATATATTGTACTATTGCATTGCTAGGAGAATAATAACACAGGGCAGGGTGTGTGTGTGTGCGTGCGCACGCGTGTGTTACAATTTTAAAGAGATTAGCTAGGGAAAGCCTCACTAAAGGGGTAACTTTTGAGCATAGATTTGAGGGAGATGAGGATGCAAGCCATGAAGCTATCTAGGGGAAGAATGCTGTAGACTTTAGGAAATAAAAGGTGTGTAGTAGTTACCAGTTGAAGCCAACAATGCATTGATTGTTAGTGTTGTATTTTCCAGCGACTGAAATGAAGTAGAAGACACTGGAAAACATGTCAAGCTACAGATTTCTTGGAAGGAAGTTGTATTTCCAGTGTCTTCATATTTCCTTCTTGCTTTAAAATAATTCTTCTTATATAAATAGCAGACAAAAAGAGGGAAAGCATTTTGGTTAGAGGGAAAGCAGGAACAAAGGTAGGGCTGAGTACACTGTGCTTCAGAGAGACTTAAGAAGCTGGGCTTGACTATGGCAGATGATTTTTGCTGAGTAATCTTAAAACAAGGTTAGAATAGTGAGGTGTAGCCAGAAGGCACTGAAAGTCAAAGACAATTTGCTTATATCTAGGAAGCAATAGAAGGTGAAGACCTGAAAGAGTTGAGGGTGTGAGCAGCACAGATACAGAAGAAGAGCATTCCAGGCAGAGGGAATAGCAGGTGCAAAAATAGATATATGCCTGTTGTAGTCTAGGAACAGCAAGGGACCTAGTATAGCTAGAGTGGAGTAAGGGGAGACCATAGATGATGAAATTAAGAGGCAGTGGGGTAGATAAAGTTAAGAGGTAATGGGCAGGATTTCTCAACTTTGGAACTGTTGACATTTTGGACTAGATAATTTTTCTTTGTGGGGGAATGTGCTGTGCATTGTGGAATGTTTTAGCAGCATCCTTGGCCTGTGTCATTTGATGCAGGTAGCACCCACTACCCATTTTGGTGACAGCCAGAAATGTTTTCAGACATTACCAGATGTCCTCTGGGGGGCAAAATTGCCCGTGGGTAAGGGCCACTGGTGTAGGGCCTTACAGATTATCTTAAGGCTTTAGCTTTTACTTGGAGTAAGATGGGAAGCCATTGGAAAGTACTGAGCATTAAACATAATGTAACTTACATTTTAACAGAATTCTTCTAGCTATTTTCTTCACAATAAACAGAAAGGGAGCAGAAGTGGAAGCAGGAAAACCAGTTGGGAGGCTGTTGCAATAATGTAGATGAGAGATGCTGGTGGCCTGCACCATGATGCTAGTAGTGTGGAGGTGGTAAAAAGTGGTCTCATTCATGACTTAGTGTCATACAGCTTGTTAGTTATTTTGATCATAAGTCAGTTGTTTTTTCATACTACTCCACAGCTCTTATCTTGTGATTTAATTATACATGAGTTTTAACATTTGTTGAGCTTATCATTTATATGATAGCATAATCAAAACAATAGAACAGATTTGATTTAAAATATGTCAGTTTAATTTTTGAGTGAGTTACTTTCATTTAATGTATTTTTTTAATCCAGAAATAGTTGATGGAATACTATATGTTTCAGATGTATAACAGTGATTCACAATTTTTAAAGGTTATATTCCATTTATAGTTATTGTAAAATACTGGCTGTATTCCCTGTGTTGTACAGTATATCCTTGTTCTCATTTAATATTAATAGTAAAGGTATGTTATAGTCTTACAACTTTCTTTTTAAAGTGATTTTTAAATTCATTCGGTAACCTGGAAGAATATTGTTTATATATAAATGGTCATCTTATAGAATCTATATCCCTGTAATCACACTGATTATATGCAATACGTATAAAGACTTTTCCTCTTTTCCTTTTTAATTAACTGAATAGTAACAGTAGTGTGAACAGTAAGCCCAAGTCATTGCTATATAAAGATAGCTCTATTAATTTTTGTGTACTCCACAGTGCCTGGCACAAGGTGAGTGTTCAATAAATGTTAGTAATTTATGACTCTGTAGTGAAATAAAAACACACAGAATCAAAAAACTGAAAGATTTAGTATCCAGAGGCAGCCTCTGCTGACTTAAAATAGAAATGAGCAGAAATAACAAAATACAAGTTTTTTTGTTTTGTGTACCTAACTGAACCTAACTCTAAAATTACATTTTAATATGAGGCCTTTAGAGGAAAGCTTTTTATTTTGAAAACTTTATTTTAATGTTGAAATTGTCCCCTATATGAGATATGAGCAAATTATATTGTATAATTACCAACTCTAAAGACAGATAACTATTTTATTAGTCTAGAACTGTGTTATCTGATATGGTAGACACTAACCACTTATGACTATTGAGCACTTGCAGTGTGGAGAGTCTGAATTGAGGTATGCTGTCTTAGTCTTAGTATGAACTTGACTTGAAGTCTTAGTATGAACAAAAAACAATGTAAAATACCTCAGTACTTTCTGTATATTGATAAACTTTTTGTTGTATTAAAATGCATTTGTATGCCTTTTTTGAATGGATCTTTTTACGATTTATGATCCTGTAATATCAGGCATTAGTTATTTGAAAAGTACTGGTTTATTGAGTTATTCAGATTTTCCAAATATTGACAGATTTTATTGTACAATGTAAAAAGTCATATTCAGTAATACTAGTATCAGTTTTATCAGAAAAACCTTTAAGTATTGGGAAGCTGTCAAGCTCAAGTTTTATAAAATTCTAATTTTCACGTGAGAGCTTGAATTTCATCTTTGGCAACAAATATTGTCACCTGTTTTCTTTGAAGTGAGTTTCACTTCATTTTTGAGAAAGTGTCTGCCAGATGCTCAAGTCTGAAAGCCATAGTTTTTGAATGTCAGTCTTTCCTTTTAGTAAAAATAGTATTCCTTGTAAAAAGTGGCTAATTCAATGGCTTTTCCTGGAGAGAACTATGGCACTTAATGGAACTTTATGCACTGATATGCAGCAAAATTGCTTTACATATACTTTCCATTTTACTGAGCAGAATATCATAAAGAGAGTGTACTCAAAGGTCATGATTTAATAAAATTAATAATTCTTACTGCTTCATCAAGGGCATTCTTTAAGCAATGGTGGCATTTTTATTTTATTATTTTTTACTGCAAGTGTGCAGTACAACTACTAGTGTGGTCTGGTGTCACTGCCTTGATTTGTGCTATAGCACCAACAGTTTTATCCACCAGTGCTTTTGCATCTTCAGTGCAAAAAAATTTTCAACACTGTGAAAAAGGCAGATAATATCTTAGTACTATTTATAAAAGTAGTTTGATCTTATGGACCCTCTGAAGGGGTCCTGGCAACTCTCAGTAGTCAACAGGCTATTGAAAACTTCTGTCCTAGGGTGCATAAAAAATTTGTGAAAAATTAGACCCTGACCCCAAGTCTAGTGTACATTTAAAATGAGGCCACAGGACTTCCCTGGCAGTCCAGTGGTTAAGACTTCACACTTCCAGAGGACACAGGTTCCACCCCTGGTTGGGGAACTAAGATCTCCGTATGCCGTGTGGCACAGCCAAAAAAAAAAAAAAAAAAAATGAGGCCACAAATAGCAGAATACTGTATAAGGCAGAGTATCATAAATACCATGTAAGAGCTACAGAGTTTTGTAGATATTCAAAAGAAAGAGATGATAATCAACTGAGACAACATCAGTAAAAATGTTCTTGAGGGCTTCCCTGGTGGCGCAGTGGTTGAGAGTCTGCCTGCCGATACAGGGGACTCGGGTTCGTGCCCCGGTCTGGGAAGATCCCACATGCCGTGGAGCAGCTAGGCCCATGAGCCATGGCCGCTGAGCCTGTGCGTCCGGAGCCTGTGCTCCGCAATGGGAGAGGTCACAACAGTGAGAGGCCCGCGTACCGCAAAAAAAAAAAAAAAAAAAAAAAAATGTTCTTGAAAGGATTAGTATTTGAAATGGACTTTAAAAGATTAGAAAATTTCAACAAGCTGATACTTGGGGTGGTAGAAGAGAGTGTTTCATGTAGAAGCGACAGCATGAAACTAGAGGGGTGGTTATTTATGAGACTTTGGGAAAATCATTTCATCTCTTTGGACTTTTTAGTTCTATAATCTATAAAATGAAACGATTAAATTTGATCATTTAGGTTGCTTTCAGGTTTAAAGTTGCAAGATTTTGTTGTTAGGACCAGAAATCATATTTATATGATTATAATTAAAATTTAGCGTTTTTAAAAAATAAAAATTGGGCCTCCCTGGTGGCGCAAGTGGTTGAGAGTCCGCCTGCCGATGCAGGGGATACGGGTTCGTGCCCCGGTCTGGGAGGATCCCACATGCCGCGGAGCGGCTGGGCCCGTGAGCCATGGCCGCTGAGCCTGCGCGTCCGGAGCCTGCGCGTCCGGAGCCTGTGCTCCGCAACGGGGGAGGCCACAACAGTGAGAGGCCCGCATACCGCAAAAAAAAAAAAAAAAAAAAAAATTAATGTATTTGCTCCGTGTATATTCTTACATTTATTAGTGCATGAAACTTGAAGAGGGTGATAAATGAAGGATCTTAAAGGACTTTATAGGAAACACATTCTGAATGGTTTTTGAATTTTTTCAATTTTATAATCATAGTAAATTCATTTTATTACCTCTTTTGTTGTATTTGTTTTTCATGTCAGAGGTTGGGATGTAAGTGGAATTACAGTGTAATAAAATATACTTAAGTGCCTCGATTGTATCATAATTCTTTTAGTGTCTGCATTGCTAGAATTCACATTTATTCCCTTTATTCAAAGTATTTGAGGATTTAAATATTTGTTGAGTCATTATTTATAGGCACAGTACCACAGATTGGCCCTACTCTGATTTTACTTTTTTTTTTTTTGCGGTATGCCAGCCCCTCACTGTTGTGGCCTCTCCCATTGCGGAGCACAGGCTCCGGACGCACAGGCTCAGCGGCCATGGCTCACGGGCCCAGCCGCTCCGCGGCATATGGGATCCTCCCGGACCGGGGCACAAACCCGTATCCCCTGCATCGGCAGGCGGACTCTCAACCACTGCGCCACCAGGGAGGCCCTGATTTTACTTTTTAAAGATACCTATTTCAGTTAGTAATATGAACTAATTTCAATTGGGCTAATTTACAGTGTGGCTGCTTCTGAGTTTTTAGACATTTTGAGAGGAGTTAGATGTAGAAGACTATACTTGTAACAAAAATTTTTCCTTTTGACATTATTAAATACTGACTTTTCTTGAGAATAGGAATTATTAATTATGTACCATGTAGCACCTAACACAGGGCCTTATGGTAGTACCCTAGTCAAATAAACATTGGCTATATTGAAGATAATTTTAATATAGAACTTTTTAGTTGATAATGTTTTTCTTTGAAAAATTAGGTTTCATTAGCAAATCTGATTGTTCAGTAGATTATAATCTGTGTGTTTTTTCCTTCAGTGTCTATTGTGACTTTAGCTTAAATGTTAATGATGAATTATCATCTCAGATGATTGGTATGAATATCTTGTGTTTTATGCAAAGATTCCTGAAGAGAATAGTATCTTCCTGACCTTTTGCTATTGACTCTTTTAGGAATGGATCGTGATTATGGCCCCGGATCTTATGGAGGTCTGACATTCAAGGATATTTATCTAAAAATTCTTCTTTTGAGTGCCAGTAAAGGTGAGCGTCATTTAATTTTTTTCTTTTTAAACTCTTTGTAGGGATGGATCGTGACTATGGCCATGGATCCTGTGGGGGTCAAAGATCCATGGACTCCTACCTAAACCAGTCATATGGCATGGACAGTCACAGTGGTGGTGGTGGGGGTAGCAGGTAAATTGCTTCATCACTTGGCCAAATAATTAGATGACTGTAAGATTCTGGATATTCTAATTTCCTATTCCTTAGGCATGTGACGCTACTTGAACTTTGCTATTTAGAATCACCTTAAATGTTGAAAGGTGTTAATGGTTCTAAAAATTATCTCAGCATTACTGGCAGACATTAGGAAAATCTCAGGAAAACCTTTTTCATTTCATTATAATAGAGTAAGATTTTCTGTCTTTAGCAGTGAGCATTTTTTTTTCTTCTTTTACTTTTAACTGCTTATCAATCAGAATGTCCTGAACAAATGATATAAAAATGTTATTGGAAATACTATTTGTGAAGCTTTTTGTTATGAATTTCCAAAAATCTTTACTACTGTGGGGTACTCTATAAAGCAGCAAAGCAGTCTTTGACTAGAATGGGTTTAACTGAACCAGTCTAGCAACATTCAATTTCTAAGAAACATTTAAAATAGTTATTCTTTTAATTTTAATTTTAAAGTAAGTTACAAGAGCATATTGTAATAATAAAAGTGTTCTTTAAATAATGTCTAGATTATTTACTGGCAGGTACTGCTTATACCAGAAACACTTGTGCTCTAGACTAGGAACATTATATTAAAGCCATGAGTATGATACCTTTGCTTATTTTAATGCAGTAGAATTTAGATTGTACTTATGTTTCACTGTCAATGCTGTGTAAAGCTTAAACCTAGTTGAACTCCTACACGCTTTAGGGTTGACCACATTTCAGGTCAAGGGGGGTCTACTTTTTGAGGCACAAAGATTCCTACTAGATATAAGTAAAACTAGTTAGGAAACATTTGAAAATATTGTCCTTCTTCATAAATTGAAGGATCTGGATTCCTTAAGGATGGACCGAATGATGCTTACTTTTCTTTTTTCTGCTTCAAGTGTGCCATTATGGTTTATAGTAGAGAAAAATCAAGAAAATAGATACAACAATTTTGCTTACGTGATAGATGTTTTGAAAAATGTAGTTGGAAAGAGGAATAATTTTTATATGGTTACTAGGATTCAGAAGTAAATAGTACCTTCTATTTAGTGATCTGTAAATAATTGAAGTAACGTAACACATTTAAATGTTTTACCATATCTCTTCCTGCCCTATTACATTGTAAATGTAATGTGCGTAAACTATGTAGATGTTATCATTTATCTCGTGTAATTGTGGGCCTTTATAAAACTATGTTGTAAGATAAGTGACTTTTGTAATCCATGCTTTGGTGAGAAGTAAGATGATTTGTTTCTTCTGTTGATTCTATTAAAACCTTGAGGAGACTGTACACTCCCTTTTTAAGAGTAGCTTTATGTGATAATTTTATGTGATACTAGGGAATAATTTTTTGATAATAGGGAATAATTTTTCAAATAATTGAAGACCTTATAAAATGTATTCTTTCTAATCTGCCTTGAAAATTCATATGCAGAGGGTATATGTTGGTGGTCTTTTACTTTTATGTTCTATTTTATGTGCTTATCCTTCTAGATTTGTTAGATTTATTAGTATACAAGTAAAAAGTGACTGAGGATTGATTACTGACCTTAACCAAAGTTTGGCAGGTTGCCAAACTTTATAACCAGATAATTCTCCCAATTTTGACTGCTGTAGACACAATGAAGCAGTTTTGTCATATAGATTATTGGGGGTGCAAATGGATTTCTTCTGTGTCACAAGTAGCCTACATCTGTGTAGTCTTCAATTTGTGTCCCTATTGAAAACCAAAATATTGTAAATATTTTGTATTTTCCAGTATTAGGGATGGATTCAAAGAAAGTTTGAGTAGTTTGTGAACTTTAACAAATGACTTTTCCCAAGACTAGGGCTGGGCTTAAATAATGACAGACAAATCTTTTCTTTCTAATAAAATAGAAAGCTGCCAAAAAGCAGATTTTTAAGCTAAGGTTTACTTAACTCAATTCATATTTAAACGCTGACTCAGATAGCTTTCTATCTGGTCTCATGTTGAACTGCCCAGCCCTAATCAAGTGTGAACAAAAGTAGAACTGTGCAAACCAGTATGGTATAAATGAATTTTAGTTGATAAATGTCATCTGATAATTTGTCTTTTGAATTGTCTAACATTAGTAAGCTTACTTTTGTTTTTTCCCTCACTGTGCAACTCTTCCAGGTTTGGACCTTATGAGTCTTACGACTCCAGGTCTTCTCTGGGTGGGCGAGATCTGTACAGATCTGGCTATGGTTTTAATGAACCCGAACAAAGCCGCTTCGGAGGTAGTTATGGTGGTCGATTTGAGAGCTCCTACCGGAATAGCCTTGACTCTTTCGGAGGTAGAAACCAGGGCGGGTCTAGCTGGGAAGCACCTTACTCCCGTTCAAAATTGAGGCCTGGGTTTATGGAGGACAGAGGAAGAGAGAATTACTCTTCCTACAGCAGTTTTTCTTCACCCCATATGAAGCCTGCACCTGTAGGCTCTCGGGGGAGAGGAACGCCTGCTTATCCTGAAAGTACGTTTGGAAGCAGAAACTATGATGCTTTTGGAGGACCATCAACAGGCAGAGGCCGAGGCCGAGGAGTAAGTACAACAGAATCTTTTCAGATTCTTTTCACTAGTCACTCTTTTAAACCCTTTCAAGACCATGGTTTTCAACTAGAATAAACACTGTTCATCCCAGTGTATTTTGAAGAAAAGCTGAGTCCTAAGCGTAATTTTTAGGTTGCCTATAAAAGTTTTTCCACCTCAGAAAATACTTGGCAGTGTGAGATGACTGTTCATAAAGTTTTGCCAAATCTCCCTTTATTAAAAAGGTGAGGATATTAGGTTTGGTCTAAAAGGGGTTAAAAGGAGTTGCATTTTTCCTTGTAAACACTAGCAATTTTGCTAGTGGGACAGTTCTTGGATTATGTAAAGGTAATGAACCCTTCTGGAGTTTTTGAGTAGGTTAAAGGTGCAATGTATGATAAAATGTGTATATTTTGCTGCTAAACTCTAGCACGTAGAATTTCTTCAAAGCTTCATATTTCACGTTAAACACAAGAGACTAAAAGTCGGTGATAGTTGAGGGTAGCTTAGCCATGTTTACATGGTGAAGAAGTTGATATGTATTGTAGATGACTTGTGGTCAGTATAATTTTGCTAACTTACTCTCTTACAGTATGTCCTATTGCTGGGTGTTCTGTTTTACCTGTGTCACTAGTTTTACTATTGAGAAATAATTTCCTCCCTGTATAAACATGTCTACGGCTTCTTCCTAGGAAGTAATATTTTGTAAATTACTGCTTAAATGAGTAAATAGACTAGTCTTCAAGTATTTAATTTCAGGATATATAGTATAAAGATTTATGCCTTACATTCTCAGGTAACTTGACTGACATGAAATTTTACCTAGTAAGGGTATGTAGATTGTGGAGTTATTATGCACTTTGATCCTATAAAGAATATTGTATTTTTGCTATAACATGAGGAGTGTTTTATTTTTTTTAAGTCAGTTGCTCTTAATATTCTGTTTGCAGAGGAAAGTACTTCTGATAAAAAATGCTGTAGGGCACATACTTTTGACTGCCCACTAGCCTTTGGTACATCAGTGTAGTTTGTCATACTTGTGTAGAAATTTTGCATTTATAACAGTTACTCTTTACTTATGTAAAATGCATTGCACCTTTAATGGATAATTGATGAAGATTTTTCTGATGTGACTGTAAATTACCTGGAAACACTAATTTATTCAAGTCTGCTAGGTTAGATAGGTATTCCTAAGCATAATATACAAATGTAAGCAACTGATATGTTGCTATTCTACCATGCTTCATGATTGTAGATTAATTGAAAATAGTTGGGATAATAGGCTTTGGGTTTTGAAATTGAAAATCTATTCCAGTTGGAAAATTTGGAAAACTCTTAACGTTTTCCATTAGGCAAATAATTTTTTTCTCAATGAGACCTCAAATATCAATTTTGTTTTTATGATAGAAAAACAGGTATTCCTGTTCTTTGTTTCCACCATTCTAGTCGGAATGGACTTTTCTTTCTTTCTTCCTGTTAATGACATAGATGAACCAATAGGGCTTTCTTTTTTAATCTTCACTTGTACAATTCCCATTGGATCCTTCTCTTCAGATTACTCCTCAATCTTTATCTTCTAAAAGTAGGGTTAGTAGAGTAAATTTCTATGAACATGTGGCCTCTTGGTGTAGTGGATTTTGTTAACGACAAGAGAAGAGGAAGGGACACAAAGAGTCGTTTGGTTGCATGACTCTTCGTCTGTAAACTTTTGCTTCTTGGGCTTCTGGGTCAGAATATGTTTCTCTAGGTAAGAATGTGAATGGAACGTCAGATGCAATTCTTTATCTGAAGTGTGTCTTGGAAGTTGATGCATGGTTATGCTTTAACTCTCCTATTTCATACTAATGTTCCATCTCGCCTTCTCATCCCTTTTTCAACAGGGAGAAATCCTAAATCATTTCTGGATCTTTTTTTACTTCAAACTTCAAATATGGTCTTCTTTGTGTATCTTAGTTTTAAGCCAGGTTTTAGTAAAATAAAGATTTCTTTTAAGGTCTTTTCATGGGAAAACATCGATTAGGAACTCTGAAGAGGAGTTGTCAGAGAGTTGTACAAGTGGTAATATTCTGACAGGCACATATGTTGTTTATGATCTCAAGTAATTTTGAATTGTAAGAATCAAAAAACAGGAAATATTCATATTTGTTCTTCTGGAAATAAAAATACTAATTCAGTGGATTTGAGCTCATGTAATAATTTACAGAGTTTTTCAATGTATTTATTCAGAGTGGACTTGTAAAATTTAGTTACATTCTGAGGAATTTTCAGGTGAAAAATTTTAGATGGGTAATGTAAATTATATATGAATTCATATGTTATCTTTGGATATTGTGCTAATATTTCTTGATTTCACAAATTTGCAGCATATGAGTGATTTTGGAAGCATTCATAGACCTGGAATTGTTGTTGACTATCAAAACAAACCCACCAATGTGACAGTTACTGCTGCAAGAGGAATAAAGAGAAAAATGATGCAACCATTTAATAAGCCTGGTGGAACCTTTATCAAGAAACCCAAGCTAGCAAAACCTGTGGAGAAGATGAGCCTCAGCAAATCACCCAGTAAGTAAGAAAACATAACCTTGCTATGGTTCAAGGTACTTTTTTTTTCAACTCGGTGCATTTAGATAATTTTTTCATGTTTATATAGAGAAACAGTATAATAATTACAGTTGTAGAAATCAGATCTGCAGATGCCCTAATCAGTCATGGATATCAAAATTACTGAAAGATACTTTTTAAATTCACATGCCCCGGTTCACCCCTCTTCGCTAAATCTTGATTTAGGGTGGAGCCAGAATGTGTATATTTTTAAAAAGACCTCACACATGATTTTGATTCAGACTCCTTTCTTGGGTGTTATATTGTTGGATATATTATTGAAGAAGTGGTATGTTACATTACATAGAATCCCCTTCATGAGGTCAAAGGCAAGAAATTTTTCATGGTCCTTGGTACCAGGAAAAGCTGTATATTCTATGTATTCTTTTGTGTATTCTTCTTGAGAGCCAGTCGGAAAATGAAATTAAGAACACAATTTAATTCAGTTAGCATCAAGAAGATTTGAATACTCAGGAATAAATTTAACAAAAGAAGTGCAGGGCTTTCCTGGTGGTGCAGTGGTTAAGAATCTGCCTGCCAGTGCAGGGGACACGGGTTCGAGCCCTGGTCCAGGAAGATCACACATGCCGTGGAGTAACTAAGCCCGTGCGCCACAACTACTGAGCCTGCGCTCCAGAGCCCACAAGCCACGACTACTGAGCCCGCATGCCACAACTACTGAAGCCCATGCACCTAGAGCCTGTGCTCCACAGCAAGAGAAGCCACCACAATGAGAAGCCCACACACTGCAATGAAGAGTAGCCCCCTCTCACTGCAACTAGAGAAAGCCCACATGCAGCAATGAAGACCCAACACAACAAAAAATAAATAAATAAATTAATTAAAAAAAACCAAAAGTGCAGAACTTATGCTTTGAAAACTATAAAACATTGTTGAAAGAAATTAAGGATCTAAATAAATGGAATACTAAATAAATGTTCATAGATCAGAAGACTTAACATTATTAAGATTGTAATACTCTCCAAACTGATCTACTGATTCAGCCCAATCCCTATCAGAATGCCACCTAACTTCTTTGCAAAAATTGACAAGTTGATTCTAAAATTCATAGGGAATTGCAAGGGACCTAAAATAGCCAAAACAATCCTAAAAAAAGAACAAATAAGAAAGACTCATTACTTCATGATATCAAAACTTACTACAAAGCCACAGTAATCAAGACAGAGTGGTACTGGCACAAGGACAGACATATAGATCAATGGAATAGAATTGAGAGTCCAGAAATAAACTCATAAATCTATGGTCAAATTTATTTTAGCAAAAATGCTAAAATTATTCAATGAGGAGAGAATAGTCTTTTCAACAAATGGTGCTGGAACAACTGGATTGCCACATGCACAAGCTAAAATGCAGCACCTAAATGCAAGGACTGAAACTATAAAACTCTCAGAAGAAAACGGGGTAAGTCTTCATGGCTTTGGATTTGGCAAGGAATTCTTAGATATGACACTAAAAGAATGAGCAACCAAATAAAAAATAGGTAAATTGGACTTTATCAAAATTAAAAACTTCTGGGCTTCAAAGGACACCATCAAGAGAGTGAAAAGACAGCTCACAGAGTAGGAGAAAATCTTTGCAAATTACATATCTGATAAGGGACTTGGTGTCTAGAATATATAGAATTTTTAAACTCAATAAAAAGACAAATAGCCCAATTGAAAAAAGTGAGCAGAGCATCTGAACAGACATTTTCCCCAAAGAGATATACAGATAGCCAATAAGCACATGAAAAAGTGCCCAACAGTTAGTTAGCAGGGAAATTTAAATTAGGACCACGATGAGATACCACTTCATACTCACCTGGATGGCTGGAATCCAAAAGATAATAACAAGTCTTAGTGAGGATGTGGAGAAATCAGAACCTTCTTATACCACTGGTGGGAATGTAAAATGGCCCAGGCACTTTGGAAAACAGTTCCTCAAATGGTTACACAAATTACCATATGATCCAGCAGTTCCACTCCTAGGTATATACCAAGAAAAATGAAAACATATGTCTGCACAAAAATTTGTGTACGGATACATACAACATCATTGTTCACAGTAGCCAAAAGGTAGAAACAACCCAAATGCTCATCAGTGGATGAATGGATAAACAAAATGTGGTATGTCCATACAGAATAGAATGGTAGAATATTTTCCAGCCATAAAATGAAATGAAGCACTGATACATGCTACAACTTTGATGAACTTTGAAAAGAGTAATGAAGTGAAAGAAGCCAGTCACAAAAGTCCACATAATATGATTCTTTTCATTTGAAAGTGTAGAATACAGAAGTCTGTAGGGATAGAAAGTAGATTAGTGGTTGCTTTGGGCTGTGGGGTGTGTAGGAAGTAATACTAGGGTACCAGATTTCTTTGTAAGGTGATGAAAATGTTCTAGAATTGATTATGGTAATGTTTGCACATATCTGTGAATGTTCTGAAAAACATTGGATTACATACTTTAAATGGATGAATCGTATGGTTTATACTGAATTATATCTCAATAAATCTTAAAAAAAAAAGTTCAGAGCCAGATTACTCTGTTTCTTTTCTCCGTCATTGTATTTTATTTAACTTTGTAATGTATCTCTAAATGAAATCAAGTACATTTGACCAAATTAGATTGTCAAGAGGATACATAAATAAAAGATAAGGAAATGTCTTTCTCAGCATTCTTTGTGAAGACATAATAACAAAATAATATACAATAAATACTTTGCCTGTTTTTGACTGTACACTGAATTATTTTTTGTTTTTTATATTTATTTTATTTTTGCCTTGATGACTGAAAAGCATTTTATCTTTTCAAGTTAGGTAATATTGCAAGGGGGCAAAAATTACTCTGTTCTTTAGAATTATTATTTGCTTGCCTAATCTTGTTGGGACTGGAGGAGGTTAAGATCATTGTAATGAATGAATATTGCAAATTTTTCTAGTCCAGTTTTTCAAATTTTTTACATCCAGTTTTAAAAATAAGATATATATATATATATATATTAAACATCTTTATTGGTGTATAATTGCTTTACAATGGTGTGTTAGTTTCTGCTTTATAACAAAGTGAATCAGTTATACATATACATATGTTCCCATATCTCTTCCCTCTTGCACCTCCCTCCCTCCCACCCTCTCTATCCCACCCCTCTAGGTGGTCACAAAGCACCAAGCTGATCTCCCTGTGCTATGCGGCTGCTTCCCACTAGCTATCTATTTTACATTTGGTAGTGTATATATGCCCATGCCACTCTCTCACTTTGTCCCAGCTTACCCTTCCCCCTCCCCATATCCTCAAGTCCATTCTCTAGTAGGTCTGTGTCTTTATTCCCGTCTTGCCCCTAGGTTCTTCATGAACTTTTTTCTTTTTTCTTAGATTCCATATATATGTGTTAGCATACAGTATTTGTTTTTCTCTTTCTGACTGACTTCACTCTGTATGACAGACTCTAGGTCCATCCACCTCACTACAAATAACTCAATTTAATTTCTTTTTATGGCTGAGTAATATTCCATTGTATATATATGCCACATCTGCTTTATCCATTCATCTGTTGATGGACACTTAGGTTGCTTCCATGTCCTGGCTATTGTAAATAGAGCTGCAATGAACATTTTGGTACATGACTGTTTTTGAATGATGGTTTTCTCAGGGTATAGGCCCAGTAGTGGGATTGCTGGGTCGTATGGTAGTTCTATTTTTAGTTTTTTAAGGAACCTCCATACTGTTCTCCATAGTGGCTGTATCAATTTACATTCCCACCAACAGTGCAAGAGGGTTCCCTTTTCTCCACACCCTCTCCAGCATTTATTGTTTGTAGATTTTTTGATGATGGCCATTCTGACTGGTGTGAGATGATATCTCATTGTAGTTTTGATTTGCATTTCTCTAATGATTAGTGATGTTGAGCATCCTTTCATGTGTTTGATGGCAATCTGTATATCTTCTTTGGAGAAATGTCTATTTAGGTCTTCTGCACATTTTTGGATTGGGTTGTTTGTTTTTTTGATATTGAGCTGCATGAGCTGCTTGTAAATTTTGGAGATTAATCTTTTGTCAGTTGCTTCATTTGCAAATATTTTCTCCCATTCTGAGGGTTGTCTTTTCGTGTTGTTTATAGTTTCCTTTGCTGTGCAAAAGCTTTGAAGTTTCATTAGGTCCCATTTGTTTATTTTTGTTTTTATTTCCATTTCTTTAGGAAGTGGGTCAAAAAGGATCTTGCTGTGATTTATGTCATAGAGTGTTCTGCCTCTGTTTTCCTCTAAGAGTTTGATAGTGTCTTTTTTAATCTAATTACAACATTACAGACATTTTAATGTATCATATTTGAAAAAATAATTGAAATTGCAAATGTTGGATTTTTTTCCTTAAAGTTATAAATTATAATACAAGACTCAGGAATGGTTTAAATACTATTCTTAAATCTACTTTCCTGCCATGCTTTGCATTGGACATCTATATTATTTAGTAAAAAATGGCAATATTCTGGAATTCAGGAAACCTGATAATAGGTAGAGTGTGTGTTAGTAAGGATAACTTTTATACTGTGTTAGTTGATAGATTGCTATTTACTGAATTGTGTACTCTCTAGACTAGACAATTCAGTTGATCCTCTTGGGATAGATTTCAAAGATATATTTTGTAGGTACAGTTAAATAAATATTGTAAAGTTTGATTCAGAAACTGATTTGCCACTAAAGCAGCTATATGTGACCCAACTTTTTTTTTTCTTTTTAGCAGAACTTGAGAGAGCAATGTAGTATAACTAACAATGAAGCCAAAATCCTTAGTCAAATCAGGCTTTCACTGTTAGGCATGAGGTGGGCATTCTGAAAGATGTCTGCTTAATATTTAGGAATAAAAAGTCTTGCTACACTGTAGTATATAGACTATATGATTTGTTGAAAAGCAGTAGGAAAGGAACCATATTCAGTCATTTGGATAGAGGTACAACATATATTGTAGTTTTAGCACATGAAGGGAAATGGAATTGCTTCTAGTTTAAGGTCATATACAAGTGGATTTTCTACAGAGTGAGGATTTGAGGGGAACTGAAGGAGGATATTGAAAATGGTTAATAAAATAATAATGTACATTTAAGCTCTTATAAAATGATGAAAAATAATCTAGATATTGAATTTTAGGGTATTTTATATTGTTTTGAAACATCCTACTGTATGCATAGCAAGTACTTAATATTTGTTTACTGTTAAGTTTATGAAATCCCCAGGTGTTCATGATTTTGTATTAGATATTTTTCCAAAGGTAATCCAAAAGGATAAACAGTGTATAAAAGGAAAATTTGAGGGCAGATGAGTTTTTTTTTAAGTCTAAAGTTAATTGTATTATAAGAAAGAACCTTTTTCTTTTAATACAATGAGATATCACTTCACACGATGTGAAGTCGATGGCCTTAAAAATAAAAAAAGGGAAATAACAAGTATTGACGAGGATGTGGAGAAATTAGAACCCTCATACATTACTGGTGGGAATGTAAAGTGGTGCAGCTGCTGTGGGGAACAGTTTGGTGGTTCCTCAAATGATTAAATGTAGACTGACCATATGAACCGACAATTCCACTCCTAGATACCTACTTCAAAGAATTGAAAAGAAGTATTCAAACAAAAAGTTGTATATAAATGTTTATAGCAGCATCATTCACAAGTGTTAAAAGGTGGAAACAATCCAAATGTTCATCAACAGATGAATGGATGAAAAAAATGTGGTGTATTCACACAATGGAATATTATTCAGCCATAAAAAGGAAGGAGGGGGCTTCCCTGATGGCACAGTGGTTGAGAGTCCGCCTGCCGATGCAGGGGACATGGTTTCTTGCCACCGTCCAGGAGGATCCCACGTGCCGCGGAGTGGCTGGGCCCATGGGCCATGGCCGCTGAGCCTGTGCGTCCGGAGCCTGTGCTCCGCAGCGGGAGAGGCCACAACAGTGAGAGGCCTGTGTACCGCAAAAAAAAAAAAAAAGGAGGTACTGATACATGGTACAACACATGGGTGAACCTTGAAAACATTATGCTAAATAAAAGAAGCCAGACAAAAAAAGGCCACGTATTGTATCCTTTGTTTATATAAAATATCCAGAATAGGAAAATCTGTAGAGACAGAAAGCAGATTGGTAGTTTTACCAGGTGCTTTAGTGACTGCTTCACTGGTTTCTCTTTGGAGTGATTAAAAAGTTCTGGAACTAAATAGTGGTGATGGTTGCACAATATTGTGATGCACTTAATGCCACTAAATGGTACACTTTGAAATGGTTAAAATAGCACATTTTGTACTGTGTATTCACATTAAGGCATGTTTTGAGAAGAAGAGGAAGAATCTGCTTTTGTTTCAGAGTTTATACATTTTAAGAAATTTTGGGAGAGCTGCTATAATAAATGAGTTTTTGTATCCAAGGCTCTCTTTCTAATGC